>NC_141675.1:41172671-42407671 GCF_028749965.1 Puma concolor | reverse complement strand
ACTTACCTGAAGATTAAGTGCCTTCTTATTTGCTTTCTTCCTTATCTGGAAGCCACAAAAAGAATCTGACCTTACTAGACACTGGAATTGATAAAACCATCAGTGGTTTACATGCTTTCATCAGCAGTTACTGCTTTTTATTTTACACGTATCCCTGGTCCCTTTTTTTTAGCCATCCCATAGAAAAATGTGTTCTTTTCCCCTCTCTTTTAACTTATTAATTCCTTCCTGTTTTCTTTAGAAATTCAAGTGGAGAATCCTCAGGCATTACCAGTTTCTTCCTCTGAATTCAGTAATCTGTTGCTTTCAAATACAAAATTGTCTCTTATATACAAAAAATGACTTTTCTTGCAGTTCACTGCCACTGCTATCTAGTCTTCTATTTTTCTTTTTTAATGTGATTTATTTATTTATTTATTTATTTGGCTAGTGCTCCACTTCACTCCCCATACATGTATCCTGTCACCCCTTGAAATATGGCCTCTATCATCATGAAAATAACAAAATCAAAGGCTAATTATTATCTGCCAATGTCTTGTCCTAAGACTTTATTTTCCCCTGAATTCTCTATTTTCCTACTGATCACTTTCTGTCTTTAATGCTCCTACTCTTGGGCTGTCGTCACTTTTTGATTCTTCTATCTCTCTAGCTTTCCCATAGGTCTCCTCATGGCCTCCCTATTCCTCTATCACGTCAGAGGCTCAGGGGACTCCCTGCTTACACCATCCCTTGCAAAGTTCCTCCTCTCAAGGATTTATCAGTCACCCCCTGGGCTGACTCCTTTTGCATTCCCAAATACAGTTTATTGAGCTCTCACCACATAGCAGTCATTGTGCTAAGCCCTTACCTTTTCAAGGCATGGTAGTTTTTCTTCAGTGGTTTTCTTCATATGTTCGTCAGGAAATCCTGCCGTCGTTCCAAGTACTAAAATTCTAACTTTATATCATTTTTTAAAATCTATCTCCTTTCTCTTACTCTCTTCTGTCAATTGCATCCTCACGGTTCTACTTAGAGTAGGAATGACATCCTTACCTCAGTCTCTATCTTCCTTTCCCCCTCGTGCCTACTCCCGCCATTCCCTAGGTTCTGCTGATGTTTCTCTTTGTTCCATTGCATTTGTCTCTTTCTTTACAATCCCAGCAGATTGTTTTGGTCTAGCCTCTTGATATCTAATGCCAAACTTATTGTGAAAGCTTTTCATTTATTTTTTTTAAAGCCTGTGTAAAATCCTGAGACTTAACTGAACACTGTTTTCCACCTCCTGCAATTTTGCTGTCTGAAGGCTTGCAGTACTGTCTCATTCCCTTTAGCAGTGGTTCCCAGTGCAGAATACTAATTCTAAAAGGTGCTCTGAGGAATGAAATTTCTATAGAAATAACCCCAAAACAACAACAGTGTTGGAAATGCTGCCTTAAAGAGTATAAATGCCTACTAGCATATTGCAGTTTCTAGTAATCACATTTAACTCTGATTTCCTCAGGATTTTATGTCCAAGGAACTTTTTTCTTTGAGACAAACTTTATAATATCTACACATTGTATAGAACACAAATTGGAAAATGCTGGCCTATTGGATAATATCTAAATGCCACGCAGGCAACAAAAATAATGAAACATAGTTAATGTTTATCAAGTGACTGAAAATCACTTTACAAAGTACTTAAGCACTTAAGGTAATCATGATAACTTTATGAAATTATTATCTTCATATTCCTGGGGCTCAGGGAGGTTGAAATCCTTGTCCGAGACCACCTAGGGGCAGGTGGCATAAGATGGTTAGAAACTCCAGAGTCACAGCTCTTCTATATTATGTGAATCTTAATAAGTGCAATGTTCCCCCACTCTGCCTCCACCCTCCTTTTCTAACCTAGTCTCCCTGTGGGCCTTCTATTCTAGGTGATTGCTTACTATTTATAATCCTTCTTTCTACCTTTAAATATCCCCATCACCTTTCTCTCAAAGCAAATTCTTTCCTCTTTATCCTGTCCTTCATTGTCCAAGTTTGGCGATAAATTTGTCTTCCTCAATGATTCTAGCAGACCACAACATACTGACTTAAATTTGTCTTCTGTAAATCCCTGTGAGAATTTACCATTATGCCATTCATTTGCTTCTAGATTAACACCACACACACCAAAAACAAGACCCCTTTATTTTGTCTTTCCTCAATGAAATTATAACCTTGCAAAATAGGACTGTGGTTTATATTCGGATGTATGAATGTATAAACAGATGAAATAGACACTGGGAAAACTTGGAAATATTAGAAAAATTAACTATAAACCTCAAATGGGGAGTGAAACAATTTTTTCTTTTAAAAAGCAGTGCTAAATTTAAAAAAAATTACATAAGTTACACACACACACACACACACACACACATAGTCATTGTAAAAGATCTAAAGATTAGGGTAGTGTTTAGAATAAAGCAGAAAAATCTTTCTCCTTCACCTGCCAGCCCCCTTCCTTTAATCCTAACCCCCTGAGTTAATTATTAAATTTGGCAAATATCTTTTCAATCCTCTAGCTAGCCATCCACCTGCATTGGTATCTAAACCTAGAGCTCCTAACACCTAAGGCCTCATCTGTAGATGCTGTTCATAGAAATAGTGATATGATTCCAAATGACCTAAGAATGTTCCCTTTGTTAGTAAAGGGAAAGGTGAGTGCTGTGCACATTCTTTAAATAGACACACTTCCTAAACAATTCCTGTAGACCTTGTCTTGAGCTTCCCACCAAAACCCCCAGCTCTCCTCTTGCTCTCTGACTTGCTCGGGTTTCTCCTCTGCACCCCCTCCATCGGCCATCTTTACGGGCACTCTGGCTCCCTGAGGTGCCTTTTTGCCTGCTGGATCCCGAGGCACTGGGTTGCTTCCTGCTCTTACTGCTTTTCTCTTCAGAATCAGATCATTACACTGTAAATTTGCCTAGATTTGTAAATTCACTGGAATAAAGCCTTTTACTGCATTCTGTCCTGGAGTTTAAATTCTGCTCTGTTGGTTTCATTTTCCTTGAACCTATTGATTTTTATTGTCCTCTTTCTTATTCATAGTCCCAAATTTTTCATTTTTAAGTCTCCCAAATACTTGGCTATTAGTTTTAATGATCAGTTCTGTTTTTGTTTTTGTTTTTTTTTTTTGGTCAGGTTTATTTCTTTTCATTGATTCTTTTTTTCGTTCCTTCTATGAATAGTTTCTTGCACTGTTTTTCACCCCAGTGTCTTGATTTTTCTCCTTCCGAATAGAAATATTTTGCCATAAAAATTACTCTGAATACTGCTATGGCCCCTTAAATTCAACATATTTGAAAACTTTATTCTCATTGCCATTCACTCATAATTCATTTAATTTTTGTTATTTTCTTTTCAATGAAAGGAAGGGTATTACATGATTTGTAAGATTTTTCACTTTTTTAAAACTTGTCAAGTCTTCGTGGAAGTAATATAAGCAATCAATTGATATTACAAAAAATTTCCTATTAAAATATTCAACTTTGATATATTAATATAATTCTATTTTTTGTCTACTTTTTTATGATTTCACTTTTCGGGAAGAGCACATTTGCCATGTAGTTCAATTTCATTTACCAAAGATATATTATGGATGTGAATAAATGTATAATTCCTCATTTAAGAAGTTTAAAAAATAGGTAAAAATAAACCTGAGTGGTAGTGATTAAACAAATCAGGAATTTTAAAAAAAATGTTAATTTGTTTTTGAGAGAGAGAGACAGAGCGTGAGCTGTGGAGGGTAGAGAGAGAGAGCTAGACACAGAATCCGAAGCAGGCTCCGAGCTCTCAGCACAGAGCCCGACACAGGGCTCGAACTCACAAACCGTGAGATCATGACCTGAGCCGAAGTCAGACACTTAACAGACTGAGCCACCCAGGCACCCCAAACAAATCAGGAATTTTTAAATAGGGCCTATGAACTCCAGGGGTGGTTCTATACATTTTTATTTTTCTGTTATTATATCACTTTCTCTTTTATATATTGTTCTTTTTCTGCAAAGGAATACAAGGTTTTCAAAAAATGCTCATTCTGTGGCACTTTCAAAATATGAAACATGATAGGAGTTTAGAAAATTTTGTGTTATAATCCAAACATCTATTTTTTTAAGTTTTATTTTCATTTTAGTTAACATGCAGTGTTATATTAGCTTCAAGAATACGATATAGTGATGCAATAATTCCATACATCACCTGGTGTTCATCATGACAAGTGTATTTCTTAATCTCCATTACCTATTTAACCCCCCCTCCACATATCTCTATTCTTAATATGTGGGGGGAAATATTATACTATATTGAATAGTAATACAATTTATAGCTCATTGTTATTCATCATATAATTCTGGGACCAAAGTGAGAAAAGGGTAGTTATTCCAAGAATCCAGCTAGCCCATTACTCTTCTAAACCAGATTATTCCTAAACTTAATTTAAAGGTGCCATGCTCATTAACCTTTCTAAAACTTTAAAAGGCTCATCGTTAATCCCCTTCTTGTATTTAACGTAATCCATTTATCATGCATTTAAAACTCAACTGTTTTAAAACTCTGCCTTAGTCATTGAAGTGAATGGAATTGGTTTTGTGTTTGGTTTTGACTGCCTTTCCCCTTTTGAGTCCAGATTTTCCTGGTTCTTCACATGCTGGGTAATTTTAGATTATTACGAATATTTGGATTAAAATATGTATATGGCAGTATTTTGAATATTATGACATTCTGGGTTTGCAGTCAAAAGTAATGATGAAAAATAAGTGTATTGGGGCACCTGGGTGGCTCAGTCGGTTAAGCATGTGACTTCAGCTCAGGTCATGATCTCATGGTTTTTGAGTTCAAGCCCTGCATCTGACTCTTGCTGACAGCTCAATGCTGGAGCCTGGTTCGGATTCTGTGTCTCCCTCTCTCTGCCCTTCCCAGCTCATTGTCTCTCTCTTTCTCTCTCTCAAAAATAATTAAACATAAAAAAAATAGGTGTACTGTACAGACTTTCAAAAAGAAGCTGGGATAGTTTATTAATATCAGGTAAAATAGACTTCAGAACAAAGAAAACAGGCAGCAATAAAATAGGGATATTACATAATGATAAAAATCAGTTCAATAAGAAGATATAACAATATTAAATGTAAATTCACCTACCTTCTTTAGAGTTTCTAAGTACATGAAGCAAAAATTCACAGAACTGGAAGGAAAAATTGACAAATCTACAATTATTGTTTGAGGTTTCAACGCTCTTCTCTCAGAAAATTTGCAAGTATGGAGAAGTGAACACCATCACCAGCCAAATGCAAACTGCTCACATTGCCATTTATAGAACCATTTATAGTTTGCTTAACCATAGCAGAATATGCATTTTTGAAAAAACAAAGTGTAACTATTTTTTTCTTCCTAGTTTTGAAGTATAACTGACAAAAATTGTAATATTTAAGATATACAACCTGGTGTTCTGATATACATGGTGAATTAATCACTACCTTCAAGCTAAAATATTTATCACCTCACAGTTAAGACCTAACTTCTTAGCAAATATGCAATACAGTGTTGCTAACTATAGTCACCACACTGTATATTTGATCTGCAGAACTTCTGTATCTTGCACACCTGAAACTCTATACCCTTTGACCAACATTTCCCACAACCCCAGCCCCTGGCAATCACCATTTTCCTCTCTGCTTCTATTTTAGGGAACGTGGATTCTTTTTAGGTATATAGGGGCACTCACTAATACAGACCACATCCCAAGGTGTAAAACAAATTTTACAAAATTTTAACAAAATTTTAAAAATCAAAATGTGTCCTCTGACCATATGGACTTAGACTAGAAATAAATAACAGAAAGCTAACAGGGAAATGTTCAAATATTTGGTAATTCAATAATATATAATTATACAATCTATAATCAAAGCAGTCAGGGAAAAAAAAAAAAGACCTAAATTACCAATATCAAGAATGAAAACAGAGGTGCCTGGGTGGCTCAGTCGGTTGGGTGTCTGACTTCGGCACAGGTCCTATTCTCATGGTTAGTGGTTCGAGCCCCGCGTTGGGTTCTGTGCTGACAGCTTGGAGCCTGGAGTCTGCTTCAGATTCTGTGTCTCCCTCTCTCTGGCCCTCCCCTGCTCACACTCTGTCTCACTTTCTCTCTCAAAAATAAACACTAAAAAAAAAAAAAAGAAAAAAGAATGAAACTGTCTACAGACCCAAGAGATATTGAAATGACAATAAAAGAATACTACAGATAACTCTATGTGCATAAATTGGACTAGGCAGATGACATGGACCAATTACTTGAAAATCACAAACTACTAAAACCTAAGGTGAAATACATAATATGTACAGTCCTCTAAAAATGAAGGAAATTGTATTCATAGTTAAAATCCTTCCAGGAAAGATATGTTCAGGCCCAAATGGTTTCATTAGCAAATTCTACCAAACATTTGAAGAAGAAATAACAATTCTGTACAGTCTCCTCCAGAAACCAGAAGAGAAAACCCCTCACAACTCATTTTATGAAGCCAGCCTCATGCCAATAGCAAAATCAATGACAGTAGATGAAATTGACAGTATTACTCATTTCTAAGTAAGGTTTATCCCAGGAGTGCAAGGCTGTTTTAGTATTTAAAATATAACCCACCAAATTAATAATATAAAGAAATACACTTACCATATTATACCAATTGATCAGAAAAAGTATTTATGAAAATCCATTTATGGGGGAAAATAATTCCCAGCAAATTAGGAATAGAAGTGAACTTCCTCAATGTGAAAAAAGGCGTTTGTAAGAAATTTACATCTGCCATCCCGCTTAATGGTGAAAGACCAAATGCTTTCCCCCTTAAATTAGAAACAAGGCAAGGATATCCACTCTTATTTGTCCTATTAAGCATTGTACTAAAAATTCTAATGGTGCAATATAGTTAAAAAAAAAAAAAAAAAAGACATGCAAGTTGGAAAGAAAGAAAACCATCCCTGTTTGTAGATACCTGGTTTACCTAAATAGAAAATTCCACAGAATCCATAAAAAATCACTTCTAGTCCTATGTGTATTTATCTAGGTTTCTGGTTATATGTCCAATACATATAAAAATCAATTGTTTTTATAACTTATAATCTCATTTTATTTATAATATTTTATTGGAAACAAGATAGCATTCATAATAGTTCCTCTCCCCACCAAATGAAATACTTAGAAATAAATGTAATAAGAAATATGTGCTGAGCCTATATGCTGAAAACCAAAAGGTTGGCCGGGAGAAAAAAAAAACTCATAAGTTAATGAAGATGCATGCTGTGTTCATGGCTTGGAAAACCTAACCTCGTAATGATGTCACTTTTCCCCAGATTGATTTATAGATCTAATGCAATCAGAATCTTACAAGCTTTTTTTTTTTTGAAATCTAAACAAGCAGAGCCTAATATTTTATGTGGAAAATGAATGAGTAAGCCAAAGCAATCTTGAAAAGCAAAAATAATATTGGACGAATCATGCTGTTCAATTTTTAAGACTTATCATAAGGCTATCATAATCAAGACAGTGTGGTATTGGGGAATAGACCCATAGATAAATGAGACAGAATGGAATCCTGAAATGGACCCAATCAAATATGACCAATGGATCAAGTCAAGTCAAGGGTCTTCAACATGTGGTGCTGAAACCATCAGTTTTCCACATGCAGTAAAATGAACCTTGACCTAAACCTCACAGCTTCTGTAAAAATTAACTCAAACCAGGTTACAGATCTAAATGTAAAATGTAAAACTATAAAACTTTTTGAAGAAAGCATAGAAAATCTTATTAAATGGGGTTAGGTAACGAATGCTTGGCAATGACCCCAAAGCGTGATCTACAAAAGAAAATAATTGACAGCTTGAATTTTATCAACATGAAAACTTTTGTTCTGCAAGAGACACTGCCAAGAGAATGAAGAGACAAGCTACATACTGGGAGAAAATATTTTCAAATTACGTATCTGGCAAAGGGCTTCTATGCAAAATGAATAAATTCGTCAGGAAAATATCAAACAATTCAGTTAAAATGGCAAATTATTGGGGCACCTGGGTGGCTTCAGTGGGTTGATCATCCGTTTCATGATCTCACAGTTCATGGATTCGAGTCCCACATGGGGCTTTGCACTGACTGTGTGGAGCCTGCTTCAGATTCTCGTCTCCTTCTCTCTCTCTGCCCCTCCCCTGCTCATGTTCTGTCTGTCTCTCTCTCAAGAATAAATAAACATTAAAATAGTTAAAAAACAAATAAAAATGACAAATTTAAACAAGTGTTTCACCAAAGAGGAGATATGGTAGGTTAGTAAGCACATAAAAATGTTCAGCATTTCTCATCATTAGAAAAATACAAATTAAAATCATGATGAGATACCACTACATATATATTATAAAAGCTAGAAAAAAGCTTTAGGGACTGATGGGGATGCAGAGCAATGAGAACTCTTAAACGTTGCTGGAAAGAACGCAAGATGGTGCAGCCACTCTGGAAAATAGTTTGGCAGTTTTCTAGGATGTTAAGTTCCTATTTACCCTATGACCTAGCAATTCCACTCATAGATGTTTACCTTAGAGAAATGGGAACTTATGTTTACATAAAAACTTGTAGAGCAACTGCATTCATAGTATCCAAAGCTGGAAACAACCGAAATATTCTGCAATGGGTGAAGGATACACAGACCGTAATATATCCATACAATGCAACATTACTTAGCAACCAAAATGAATAAACAATTGAAGTCCACAACAACTTGGGTGAATTGCAAAGGCATTTTACTGAGTAAAGAAGCTGGTCGTGAAAGGTTACATCCTGTGTAATTTCACTTACGTGACATTCTCAAAGAGATAGTCACAGAACAAAGCATTCATTGCCTGGAGCTGAGGATGAGACTCAAGGGAGTGGTTTTGGGTGGTGTGGGATGCCATTGATGGTGGCAGTGAATATACAAATCTAAATGTGTGGTGAAATTCCTATAACTCCACACACAGTAATTTTTACTGTATGTTAATTTAAAAAAAGCCTATGACAGGAGACGTTTGGATATAACTTCTCTTTTGGATAGTGAATTGTCAATTCATATAACACAAACTTGACACCTATTTTAAGAAAAATTAATATAGTCTTGATCTAGCTTTTGGAAAATTTGGAATTGACATTATTTTATTGGTAAAATGAATTGGAGTTTTATTGGTAATTTGGTATTTAAGAATTTTTAAGTAGCCCCATGCCCAACGTGGGGCTTGAACTCACAAAGCTGAGATGAGATTAAGAGTGACATGCTCTAGGGGCGCCTGGGTGGCTCAGTCGGGTAAGCATCTGACTTCGGCTCAGGTCATGATCTCACAGTCTGTCAGTTCGAGCCCCGCATGGGGCTCTGTGCTGACAGCTTGGAGCCTGGAGCCTGTTTCAGATTCTGTGTCTCCCTCTCTCTGACCCTCCCCCATTCATGCTCTGTCTCTCTCTGTCTCAAAAATAAACACACATTTAAAAAAAAAAAAAAAAAAAAAGAGTGACGTGCTCTACCGACTGAGCCAGCCAGGCACCAAAAGAAAATAAATTTTTTTAAATCACCATAAATAAGTGTCATGCATGCTGAATTGTACAATTCAGAGATCCTATGTTCCAGCTAATACTTCCACTAGAAGTAGATAGATCTTCAACTTATTTTACCTATTTCTATATCTGTGTTGCCACTTTTATTTTTGATTTTTTAAAAGATTTTATTCTTAAGTAACCTCCACACCCAACATGGTGCTCAAACTCATAACAACAAGATCAAGAGTCATGTGCTCTACAGGCTAAGCCAGCCAGGCACTCCTGGTTTTGCCACTGTTAAATGAGGACAGTTGAATTACACGATCTCTGTCATCCTTCCATTTAAAACCAATATCCAGGGGCGCCTGGGTGGCTCAGTCGGTTAAGGCGCCGACTTCGGCTCAGGTCATGATCTCGCGGTCTGTGAGTTCGAGCCCCGCGTCGGGCTCTGTGCTGACAGCACAGAGCCTGGAGCCTGTTTCAGATTCTGGGTCTCCCTCTCTCTGACCCTCCCCCGTTCATGCTCTGTCTCAAAAATAAATAAAAAACGTTAAAAAAAAATGTAAAACCAATACCCAAATCCATCCTGAAAGCTAAAATCTGGTTTCAAGATAAAGATTTTTTGGATTTTCTAAAATCTCTTGACACAATTTTATGATGAATGAGATGATACTGTCTCTAGAAACAGAACATATTACATCTTTTTTTTTTTAAAGTCTCATTTTACGGTAAGCAGCACAGTGTTCCACATGCAACAGCATTAATGTTGTTTGTCGATAAGGAGGATCATAGGCAAAGACGTTGGGGGAAAAATCAAGTAATGGGAATTGTATACTGGGGGCTTTTCAAGAGCAAATGTGAAGTGTATGACCAGAAAATTGTTCAAACATTAATGAGGTGTACATTGTGTATACATACATATATACCTGAATGCATAACATCAGAGCATCTACTTTTAAGCTTACCATGGTCCCTACTGTTGTCTTTTTTTTTTTTAATTAAAAAAATTTGTTTATTTATTTTTGAGAGACAGAGTGTGACCAGGGGAGGGGCAGAGAGAGAGGGAGACACAGAATCTGAAGCAGGCTCCAGGTTCTGAGCTGTGAACATAGAGCCTGACACGGGGCTTGAACCCACAAACCGTGAGATCATGACCTGAGCCGAAGTCGGACACTTAACCTACTGAGACACCCAGGTGCCCCCCACCCCCGACTCTCTTGTTTTAAACCAGGTGCAGGGTCAATCATTTATGATTCCTGCCTGGCTTCTGTAATAGGCATTTGAATTTACAAATACTAAACAGTTCCACTACATTGTAGATATATTCTATGGGTTCTTAGGAGAATAAGAAAATTATTACAAAATATTTCATTCCTGAATAACACCAAGGGTTACATCAATTTTTCTGAAAACTTTATTATTTCTAATCTAATGAAGTTTTGAACTACATGAAAGATTGCATTTTCCTTTCACTTTGACGAAAGGTTTTGAGTAAAATTTGTGGTCCGCTTATAGTAATTGGCCTCTATATTTATTCTGTTTTAGTCACAGTCCAAACTCTTAGTCCTGTCCTGGTCTTGACTTTCTTTCTGATTGCTGAATTGTACATGTGTTTTTAATTTTGTGTATTTTGTTTATCAGTTTTTGTGAATTTACTACATAGGACTAATTACAAGCCTCGGGGAACAGTTGCCAAGTGCTCAGAATAACTGGATTTCAGGAGATGGGGTTACAGGTGATTTATGTTTCTGTCCTTTGAATTCATCTTATATTTTTGTTTTTTTATAGTAAGAAAAGGAATCAATATTAAATTTTTAGAACGAGGACAAGTACTGATAAATGAATAATTACACTTATTTGATCTGTGGTTTTTTTACAGCTCCTGTGTTAAAATGTACTCAGATTATGTAGAATTACTTAACAGACATATTTGCTTTCATGCCAAGATCATTGGGAGGTGTGGGCTGGCTACTGTGATCCTACTTCCTTCCCCATTTATGAAATTCCATTGGCAAGGGCTTGGCTTAGCTGTCATCAATCATTCTATTTTCCTAACTCTTTTGAGAGTCAGAACACCAGCGAGATTCATTCCCAGCCTTCTTCTTGGACTGGTCCTAGTGAAATGTCATAATAAGAAACTCTCTATTCCCAACTATGGTTCATTCCTAGTACCCTGGGAGTGCTCTTCTTTCCTTTTGTTTTCCTTTTGTTAGTTAGTTTGTTTGTTTTATTTTTTGCTACTACACTCAAGTTTAAGTTTTTTGAGAATAACTGACACACAATAGTATGTTAGTTTCAGGTATACAGTGTAAGGATTCCACAAGTTCATATGTTAGGCTATGCTCACCACCACTGTAGTCACCATCTGTTACCATACAATGTTATTACAACATCACTGACTATATTCCTTATGCTGTGTCTTTTATTGCTGTGACTTATTCACTTTATAACTGGAAGCCTGTAGCTCAAGTTTATCTCGCTTTCAAATCTCTACTTCCTGAATTGTTTTTCTCCGTCCCCCACCTTTCCTCTGCTAAAATAAGATTCTCTCTGCTTTCCACTGCTTAATTTTATGAAAGTTATTTTTCCTTCTTCATTGACTTCAAAAGACCATTCAGTAAATATTATAGGGACAGTGGGCTCCCTGGGGAAAAATGAGATTCTTCCCTAGGCCATACACCAAAATAAATCCCAGAGAGAGTCTAGGTAAAATAAAAGAGCATTATTAGAGATAGAACATACAGGTGAACTACTGGTTTCTGAGTGAGGATGTAGTTTCTAAGCATAAACCAATGGAACTATCAAAGATAGTTTGTTAATATGAAAATTGGAGGCTATTATATATTACAAAGAAAACTAATCCATAAACACCACTATGGATTGAACACTGAAGGTAGAGGCCAATGGTGAGGGCGGTGGATAAACATAAGGTTCAGTTTTTGATGGCGCAGATTTTGGCAAGTACCCTAATATTTTGAGTCCCTTTATCAGTCAAACCAGATTATTGAAGAGCCACTTTGAAATGATGAATTGCTCACATTTTTTTTGTTCTGTAAGCCTTTCTCATAGTCATACATTTTAATTAGGTGTCAGAAAAATCTATATGGTTCCTTTTGAAGTAATTTTCCCCTCCATTGTCTTCATAATAATGCCAATAGTGTCTTTCTCATGAGGCTGTTACATGTTTTTTTTTTTCTTTCCAAGATCTTACTCAATTTCAAGTTAATTATCAGATAGTGTAGGATTGGTTTCAGGAGTAGAATTTAGTGATTCATCACTTACATATAACACCCAGTGCTCATCCCAAGTGCCCTCCTTAATACCCATCACCCATTTAGCCCACCCCCCCCCCCACACCCCCTACAGCAACCAGTTTGCTCTCTACAGTTAAGAGACTCATGGTTTACCTCCCTTTCTGTTTTTCTTCTTTTGCTTTCCCTTCCCCTGTGTTCATCTGTTTTGTTTAGGTTTCACGTGTGAGTGAAATACTATGGTATTTGTCTTTCTCTGACTTCTTTCGCTTAGCATAATCCACTCCAGTTCCACCCTCGTTGCAAATGCCAAGATTTCATTCTTTTTGTTGAGGCCGATACGTTTTATGAAGCTAAGCGATAAAACAGGGAAAGGAAATATTTTATTATAATTGTAGATTATATTGGCATATGGTGGTATAGAGTACTTATTTTCGTACCCCCAATGTTTTCAGAACGGTCATTCTATTTAAAGCTTGCAACTCTTCTGGGAAAGGATGGTATTCCATTTAGGTAAGAACACCGAGGCTCGGAGAACTTTCATGACCTGTCCACGCTGAGTGAAAATTCTGAAAATTCAAGTCAAACACAGAAACTCTGGTCTGTACTCCCTCTTCGATATCTAATGACTCTGAATATTGATCGGTGATGGGGGGGGGCATCAGTGCATAATATTTTGTCATATCTATCTGCATTTCATCTTTGGGGCCTGGCACCCGCCATTCATCTGTTGTCATATACTATTTCATTTAAATGTTGCTTCAGTGTTAACCTGTTACTATCTGTAGAACTGTTGGTTTTGAAATATTATTACTGCATAGTAGCACACACAAGAACAAATACAGGGCATTTGCCATGTGCTATTTAATTCTCCCAACCCTCTGAGACTATAATTATCCTCATTTTCTAGATGAAAAAACTGAGGCAAGAGTGTTTACTTACGGCTAGATCCAGAAGCCATTAGTTTATATTCCTACAGATCTTTAATTCCTTCTATTTTGACGTGAGGTTTAATGAGTAAGATTGGAAAAATAAAGTCACTATTTCTGGCATGGGTCTTTCACTGGGATGGTATGCTAAATGCTAGTTTATATTCATGTGACTATAGCTGCCAGCGGTAGCTCTAAAGCCTCTGATTTTAATTAAGAAAATATTTTCAACATCTTTCCACAGTTGGTGTATATAGCAGGAAATACTTTGCACTTTGAGAACGTGGGATAAAGCAAAACTAGGTTCTGCCTTTTATCTGAGCCAAGAAAAACAGTGCAGTGTGTTCTTACATTGTCGGACGAAACGGTTTTTCTACTAAAACTTCCATCTTCTTCATATAAAATGTATGCATCTCAAAATGCCATCTGTGAAATATTCTAATGTACCTCTGGTCACATTTACAACGACATTAAACTTAGGTTATTTCGTGGCACATTTTAGACGTCCGTGGCCACATGAATGCTTTTCGTCAACCAGCGCTATGGAATAATTGATCGGGAGCCTTTGCTGGAGGAGGTTCGTGGCATTCCGTGCTGGTTTGTAAAACCGGCCTGGGTGAGAGCCCCCTCAGCAGGCCTAGTCACGTTACCTGTAATTTTTCACACGTGTATACTTCATCACTGGTGACATTCTGGCTTTCAGATCAGTCATCTCTTAGGACTTAAAATTGATATATCAGTCTCAGCATAAAATGCTATCATTTCTGTAGACCAACTGTTTACCGGAGTATAACTCCTCCTGTGTCTCATTTCATCACACTGTTCCACATAGTGATGTTTCAATGTGAAATGAAGTTTTTTCATGCTGTGCTTCTGAGTAGAAAAAAGACAGAAGTACATGTATGATAAATGGTGAAGATTCCATGATAACCCTTGCAAAACAATACAATGTGGAGGCATTATACTTGCTTTAATAATTTAAGGCATAATGTGGCTTTTAAACTTTTATAACAAATACTATTTATGCGGCAGTGAGGGGAAGATCAATTATGTTTGCTGTGAATCACTTTATCTTCCAATTTATTTAGAAATTCGTAAAATACCACTGTTGTCGAAGTGCCATAGTGAAATATTTGCGAAGACTGCACTATTAGTAAAAAAAATAAAATTGCCGTCATGTTTTTCAATTGTACATATATTTACTTACAGTTTTATTAGAGGGGGATTTTACTTAAAATTTTATTAAATCCAGTTCTCTTCCGCTTTGTGGAGCTCAGGATCAAATCCTGGCTTTGAGCAACAGTGGAATTTAGGAAAACATCTTGTTTAATTTCCTATTGTGTAAAAGACACTAGTGTTTGCATTCTTTCTTTGATCGTACAACACATCATCTTTGTGGCTCTGAGTGTGGTCTGACCGTGACATCAGCATCCCACTGATTACCAGGGTTGATTCAACTGATTTGGCTGGCTGGTCTGGGGTCCATATACTTCATTCAAATCCTAAAAGCTGTGCATTGGCGGAGGATGACCTCCCCAGGGAGACCAGAACCACTTAATTTTTGTCAAATGGAAATGATTTTTTGCTTTTAGAATGCCTTGATTCGACCAGTGACTAAAGGTCTAATAGACTGCTATAAAATCAAAGGTAAAATTGTTTAACCAAAAGTCGGTTGCAATCATGTTTTTAATTTGATGTACCACTGCATGTATTAGGTGTTTCCAATGAGAAAACATTTTACCTCGAGCTTCTAGTTCTTGATTTTCTGTTTTCAAAAAATCTTTAATCTGTGCCCTTTTGGATTGTTTTGGTAGAAACCATAATTTGCTGTAAGATAATATCCAAGAAGTAAGCTATAGCTAATAGACGTGAAGTAAATTATTAACGAACAGTGAATGAATTGAGAGATCCCGAAAAACTGTAGGAAAATGAGAAATATTTTTTAGGAGAAATACACTTTTTTTTTAAATTTTTTTTTTCAACGTTTATTTATTTTTGGGACAGAGAGAGACAGAGCATGAACGGGGGAGGAGCAGAGAGAGAGGGAGACACAGAATCGGAAACAGGCTCCAGGCTCTGAGCCATCAGCCCAGAGCCTGACGCGGGGCTCGAACTCACGGACCGCGAGATCGTGACCTGGCTGAAGTCGGACGCTTAACCGACTGCGCCACCCAGGCGCCCCGGAGAAATACACTTTTACAGCAAGATATCTTTTTATGAAAATAATTTAGCCAACAAAGTGATTATTTCAGTCCTTTAGAAGAAGTATGAAAGTTAGTAATAACTAATCAGTTTCTCCTCTCTGCGCTCGCACACACGCGCGCGCGCGCACACATGCATATAAAATAAATAGTGCTAAAATTATTTTCATAACTGACCTTGGGGATTAAAATCACATTGAGTCTAGTTCTCTTAGCAGACGAGGTATTCTGATAATATTAAAAAAACGCGGCACATTGAAAAAGAACTATCCACCAGAATGCTAAAGGTGAGTAGGACTAATATGATTTGCATTTGTTTGAAAATTCTAGAACCTGAAGAAAGCAATATTGACATGCAGTTTTTTTTAACTTTTAAGATAAGGTTATGCAAATTCGAGGTTAGTTTTAATAATGTATGTCGAGAATGCTACCCATCCCCTGCTCACATTCATTACTTTAAGAACATTTCAGTAGTAGCTGTATTTTTTTAAACTCAATTAAAATTGACCTGAATCACGGGGGGAGAAAAGTTTCTTAAAGTAGACTTTTTAGAGCAGTTATCAGTTCATAGTAAAATTGAGCAGAAAATAGAGTTCCCATACACCTCTGGCCCCACACACCCACCACCTCCCCCACTGTTAACATCGTTTATCAGGCGATACATTTGTTATAGTCAATAAATCTAGTAACTGTGTTTTTAGTTCTGGAATGGATAAATGGGTTTATTATTTAACTATCCTTGAGAGAAGCCATTAAACCATCAGAAGGATTTTCAAAATAATCCTGGGGAAATTTAAACAATTTACCACTTTAAGTTCAACTTGGAATCATTGATTGCAATGCTTATTCCTAGACATTGTGAGTATTCATAGACTGCTAGTATGTCAATATGTGATGAGAAATATGAGGGAGAAAAAAATAAGTACAGCTCAATTCTTGTCCTCACGTCACAGGAAGAGGAATAGAGGAGATATATATCTGAGTGATTTAGACACTAGTGGGAACATGTGGTAGTATGAGGCACAGTAAAAATGTTCTGGAAGGTAGCCCTGAAAGATGGTAAGAAGGCTTCCTTGAGGTTTCAGAGTAGAGCAAGCATTTCAGTTTGGCCTTGGAAATGCAGATTGGGGTGTGAAGGTTGCCAGATAAAATATAGGATCCTTAGTGATATTTGAATTTCAGATAAACAGTGGCTAATTTTTAAAGCATAAATATGTCCCTTGCAATACTTGGGACATATTTCTACTAAAAAAAAAAAAAATCTGTTATTTGTCTGAGATACAGCATTGCCCAGTTAAATTTATATTGTCACGGCAATTCTAGGCCTGGAGTACATTCTACTCAGAAAAAAAATGTACAAAGGTACAGAAAACATATTTCCGGGTACATATGGAAAAGAATGAACGAACGGTTGATTACTTTGAATGTAAGGAATGGCTCAAATTGGGTGAAATGAGGTGTGTTAAGGATTATACTGGAACAACCAGGCATAAACTGTAACAGCTCTGAGAAAACAGGGAGCAATAATGCTGAGATCTCAAAGGGTAGAGGAACCATAGCACAGGGGCACCAAAAGAGAAGAGATATTTGGATCTAGTTAGGGTAACAACTGACATGCTGTGAATAGTTGCCCATGAGAAACAAGATAATATAATAATTTAAGGACTACCAAAGAGGTCTAGTTTTTGAGCCTTTTGTTCTCTGTGCAAATAATTCTTCAAAGACTGTGGCTCTAGACCATGTTTGGGGGATTGGGAAAGCCCAGAGCACATGCTAAGCAAGCTTCTTAAATGGGTATCCCTGGTGAGCAAGGCTGGTATTATTACCGAGGTTAGGGACAACATTCCTGAGACAAAGGAGATGCAGATTTGGCCCTTCTGAAACAGAATGTTGCAGAGTTCACAGAAAGTTCTCGTCATATGCTCGTTTATTAAAATTGATTGATACGTGACTGAACATGGTCCACCGCATCTAGAAAGACTGAGTTCGATATAGAACATAGGAAGACCCTTGGCCAATGTGAAGAGAGGATTTTAAAGTAAAAAAAAAAAATTCCCCATGATATAAAATGATGATATGATTATACATAATGGATCTATATTAAGATGTTAAAAATACATGATATTTGAATCCGCAGTTAAAAACCATCAATAAGCTATTTTTTTATGAAACCTTCAAACATGCATAAATGTAGAAAGAAGGGTATATAGTGCACTCCTTACACCCACAGTCCAAATCTAGCAATCCTCTAGATTTACTTTATCTAGCTTGTCTCTTTGTTTTACTGGAAAAACAAATAATGGAAACAAAGCATTGATTGATAATTCTTTTTATCAGCTGATCGGATATATAATGAAATGACGGGTTTAGATATGGAATTGCAAGATGTAAGTGATTTACTTGGATTTTTGCTTGCGCATAGTCTGAGACTAAAAAATATATTTTTATGTTGAAATACTCATGCATTACCTGAATTAAATCCACGATGTTCATGAGGACTACTGAATTGCTAATCTCTGCAGTTGAGTTTGAATCCAAGTTAATTGTATCCTCAAAATCTTACCTTTTAGCGTTATATATAAAGGAATCTAATACCTTCACACAAGAGCATTTCACCCTCTTTTAGAATATAAAACATTATAATGATTTGTCCATATTTATACAATATTATCACTTGAAACAGAATAGTGGTTTCAATTCTATTGACTTACCATTTGTCTTCATAAAATTGTCTTAGTTTATAGGAAATATGTGTTCAGATGATTAAATAATAGCTAAATTTTATATTTCACCCAGGAGCAGCAGAAGTAAACTTTAGCAAAATATATTTTAAGGGTCAGCAAAATACAGATGAAAGAGCAATATATACGAATCCAGGTATTAGTGTTAAAACCATGGAAAATGGATCTACTCCTATTCCCTTAGGCCGCAGCAGTCTGGTCTAAAAAATGGGGTCGTGTTTACATAAATCACCTGTAATTTGAAGGCTTCTGCATTTACTTGTTAAAGTAAGATCCCAGCTTTTTGCAAAATCTGTCCCAACCATTTCTGGGAGCGTCCAGGGCATTAATCCTACTTGCTCGTGATCAAGTCTGGGTGCTACCGAAGGACATCTACCTGACATCCCTGCTACTTTTTCTCTGGCCACTCTTCTGTCTTGTACTGAATGCTGCTGCTATTTCCACTGGGAGTTTATGGGTTTGCCAGAGATTTCTATTCTGCTGGATGACTCAAAGCCTACCACTCCTACTATGGACTCTGCTGTAGCCTCCTGCCTGGCCCAACCCCTGAGTTTTAATGGACTCTGTTGATGCAAGTCTGGGATGTCCTCATCCATTACCATATTTGATCAACATTTGAAATAAAATCTGCTTTTTATCCTAATTGTATTCTAAGATACAAATGTATCTTATAAAATTTGAAGCTTAGAACTGAAGACAGGGGTGACTGGGTGGCTCCGTCAGTTAAGTGTTCAACTTCAGCTCCGGTAGTGATCTCATAATTTGTGGGTTCAAGCCCCGCTTGGAGCTCTGTGTGGACAGCTCAGAGACTGGAGCCTGCTTCGGATTCTGTATCTCTATCTTTCTCTGCCCGCCTCTGCTTGCATTCTGTCTGTCTCTCTCTCAAAAACAAATAAACATTAAAAAAAAAAGAACTCACTGAAGACAAAAAAAATAAAATATCTCAATCCATACAACCACTATTAGTATTTTGTGGCTATTTCTCATGCAGATTTTCTTTCTTTAAAAAAAAAGTCCTTCATAAAATATATCTTAGCATACATTTTACATTAATTAGAATGTTCTACACTTTCCCCTCTGTCCATAAATTTCCTTATATAACAAGTGTGTGGTTTTGTTTTTTTTTTTGAAGAGCTGGAATAGTATTTGGTCACATGGATATAAAATTAGTTCCTTGATCTTTTTATTTCAGTTTTCTACTAAAAGTAACATTCTAGTGCACACTTTTGTATATTCGTTTTTTGTTCAAATCTCTGGTTTTTCCCTAAATGTACATTTTTTGAAGGAGCTACTGACTAGAATATGAAAATTAACTTTTTTTGAATCTTGTCAAAATACCCTTCAGAAACGTTGTGACAGTTTTCACATACAGTGATTTATAAGGCTATTGCCATTTCTTTGTCTTAGCTAATATAATAATGAAAAGAATCTCATATTTAGTTTGCATATATTTTCAAGTAATGAGTGGCAAATTTTTATTCATAGTATTTCTAGACATTTGACCATCTTTTAAGAATTATTTGTCCAATTTTCTATTAATCTTCTTATGATTTATAAGATTTTGTAAGAATATCTTTTACATTAAGTATACTTTCCATCATCATTTGTATTGCAAATCGATTTCCATTTCAACTTGATGTTTTGCCATGTAGAAGTTTCAAAAGTTTATATAATCAATTGGATCATTCCATTTTTTTCTCATTCTTTGGGTATTTAGAAAGGTCCTTCTCCACTTTCAAGATTATTCAAATAGTCATCTGATTTACATTTTCTATTTTACGTTACACTCTTTTACCTATTGAGGCTATTTCAGTTGACTGATACAAGGTAATGATTTTCTGGAGCTGCACTGTGGCAGGTTAGCAATGTACTGTTTTATGTGCCCTATTGTCCTACAGAGTTTTTTAAACAAGTAGGTCTTGTGTTTTTTACTTCCATTCCTCTCTCTCCCCCAGGACTCAGTCAAAGGTGAGTGGGGACTGGGCCAAGATTACCTTGATTAAGCTTATGCTATTTTAGGATTACTTTGTTACCCCAACTACAACCCTGTTTGGGGGCCCAGGTTGCCTATAGCATGTTTTTTCCCGAATGTCTCTTCTTAGGTCCCCATGTGATAAGAATCTTGGTAAGTTTCTTTCATCTCTTAAAGTCCCTGCCGCATCTAGGCATGTCCAAACCCCAGCATGGCCTGAAGCTGAGCCTCTGCTACATTTGGAAATGTTATGGTAAAACTAAAAATTTTGAAGCACTCTTCAAGTAGTACAGATTTTGACTTAGAACAGGTAGTATTTGTTGAGAGAGAAGGATCAAATATGAAAAATTTGAGAAATATTCTCATATATCAGATATCAGATATTCTGTGTGTGTGCGTGTATTAATATGGCAGGGGGTCACAAACGTAAGTATTGAAAAGGGTCATGAAAACAATGTAAGCAAATGAAGTGGGATGGAAGAAAGGCAGGGCTGGTGGTTGTGTAGAACTATAAAATGTAAACTCAAGCTGAAAGGGTTTCAGCCCATTGTTTTCATGTATAAAGGTTAATCGAGTATTGGTAAACTCACAGTACTTCACAAAAACCAAGAGATCCGGATTTAACATACAGTTCTGATTTAAAACATTTTTTTTCATCCATATTTATTTTGAGAGAGAGAGAGAAAGAGAGCCAGCGAGTATGGGAGAAGGGCAGAGAGAGAGACAGAGAGACAGAGGAGAGAATCCCAAGCAGGCTCCACACTGTCAGCACAGAGCCTGACATGGGGCTCAATATTAAGAACCGTGAGATCATAATCTGAGGTGGGATTAAGAGTTGGATGCTTAACCAACTGAGCCACCCAGGTGCTCCACAATTCTGACTTTTAAATCCTGGCCATAAACTCAAAGGATTTTAAAATGTTCTGAGGGTTAAACAACATATTTTTAGGCAGGACATAACCTGTGAGTGGTCAGTTTCTGACTTTGCTCTATTCACATATTTTGTTGGCTAGGTAAAAATGATGGGAAATTATAAAGTGACAGCAAAAAAAGAAAGCCACTGTTTGTGACTAGCAAGATGAGGTACATAAAATATGATTCACCACACTACAAAAATGCAATGGCAAAATTAATATGAAATTGCATCACCAGGAGTTTTGACCCCGTTCCTTTGAAACCTCTACCTTTGAAATGTCTTTCTGATTTGTAAAGTGGAAGCAATGATGAATTGGTAAAAGAAATGAAGAAAGCCAGGAATGAGGAAGGCTGAGTGCTGAAGAAGATCAGCACATTTGTTGTGGTCCTAGGACTGCGGGGAACTTGTCTCTGATACTAGGACTCTGAAAAAGAATTTTCCTAACAGATAAAAGACTTTGAAACAGACTTTCCTGCATGTGATCTGTTCCATAGGATGTCTCTTGAAACAGGATGTGAGCAACTGGAATAGAAATGGAGGGACCTTGGAAGAGTAATGGAAAAAGGACCCGAGTTCCCATAAATCTCCTCATCAGAATACCTGAGGGGACTACTTCAATAGCTAAAGATCATTCTTTTTAAGCAATTTATTTTATGGACACTTTAAAAACATAGACAAACTAAAGGAAGGCAAAAACAAGCTGAGAGCTTAGAGACCCTGTAGTGCATATTAAAATATGTATATATATATATATATATATTATAACTGATGATATATATATGATTATATATAACTGACCCTGTAGTGCATATTAAAATATATATATACACACATATATACATATATACACACATATACATATATATACACATATACATATATATACACACACACACATATATACATATATATATATATATATAAAACTGATCATCACACACATGTGTGTAATACCCTCTCTTCAGGAGCAACTTTCCCCTTTTCCACTTTTTTTTTTAATGCACGCCCACACAGAAAGGACTTTATTTTATTTTTATTTACTTTTTTTAGAGCACAAGAGGGGGAGAGAGGGAGGGAGAGAGAAACTCAAGCAGGCTCCATGCTCGGCACAGAGCCTAACCAGGGACTCAATCCCATGACCCTGGGATCATGACCCCAGCTGAAATCAAGAGTCTGACCCCCAACCGACTGACCCACTAGGTGCCCCTCCACCGTATCTATACTAGTAACCTGGTCACTCCAGGAACCTTTGTCCCTTTTGGACTTGGGCCTGGTTAGGGATTGAAAAATGGTATAGATGTTTTTCCATTTCTGGCTTCTCCCCTTCATGTAAGGCACTTTAAAAAAAAAAATTATGTCCACGTGCCTCCACTTCTAAGGAGGAATCCTACTAATCTTAATCCATATTTTTTATCTTCCCGGCTTGCTTTCATGGTGATCAGTAGTGGTTGCACACCAGGATTCTAAAAGTTGTATTTCAAAGTTTACATTGTTGTATGTCTAAAGAATATCAAATCCTTCTTAGAGGTCTTAGAAGCCTTTAATTATTCCCCAAGTTTTATAGTATTCTCTTTCAAGTAAGGTAGAGGAGACATGTGGGAATAGAGAAAGAGAAGACACAAAGACCAAATTATTGCTTCAACTACCATTTATCAAATGCTTATTAGGTGCTAGAAATTGTGATAATCATTAAATATGTCATTTAAATTCCTACAAGAAGCCTAGAAATTAGAGTTTTTTTCTATTTCACATGTAAGTGAAATAAGTAACAGTATATAATTTAAGAAATCTGCCACAGCTGTTAAGTAGAGAGCCCCCTTTATCCTCAGAACTTCTGATTTCAAAATCCATATGTTTAAACACTATAAAAGTAGTTCAAATGTTCTTTTATAGAACCAATAGTATGAAATCTATAATGAACTTTGAATATTATGTGTCTCTATTTTCAAGCTTTTTTACATGAAAGTAAAGAATTGATCATTTTATGATGGAAAATATATTACCTTATAGATTTTAGAAAAGTCTCTGAAATTTTGATCATTAGTATGTAATTATATCAAGTATATGCTATATGGGTTTTTAACAAGAAAAAAAATCAAACATTTCTTTGCATTAGTTTTGTTGTTTTTTAAAATTTTTTAGAGACCAAAGAGTGTGAATGGGGTAGAGGGGCAGAGAGAGAGAGACAGAGAGAGAGAGAGAGACTCTTAAGCAGGCTCTGAGTTCAGTGCAGAGCCAACATGGGGCTCAATCCCATGACCTTGGAATCATGACATGAGCCAAAATCAAGAGTCAGTGCTGGGGCACCAGAGTGGCTCAGTTGGTTAAGTGTGTGACTCCTGATATTGGCTCAGGTCATTATCTTGTAGTTTGTGAGTTTGAGCCCCACATCGGACTCTGTACTGACAGTGTGGAGCCTGCTTGGGATTCTCTCTCTCCCTCTCTGTCTCTCTGCCCTTCTCTTGCTCACACACTCTTTCTCTCAAAAAAAAAAAAAAAAAAAAATCAGTCACTCAATTGACTGAGCCACCCAGGCTCCCCATATGTTGTTAAGATGCTTTCATAAATATGTAGTCTATTAGAATGAAGAGAATAGTAATTTGAGGGTAGAATCCAAAGGACTGCCAAAATGTAATAGTAAGGCAGAAAAAAAGGTTGGAAATAGTGATGGAAGATCAGGAACCCAGAGTAGCATAGATGCTAAGAATATGTTCAACTTTTTTTCTTGATAACAGAACTAATCTGAGGGTGTGGTTAAGATGAGCAGGAGTGTATGAGGTGCCTGGGTGGCTCAGTTGGTTAAGTGTCTGACTTTGGCTCAGGTCATGATCTCACAGTTCATGAGTTCGAGCCCCACCTGCCGCTCTGTGCTGACAGCTCAGAGCCCCGAGCCTGCTTTGGATTCGGTGTCTCCCTTTCTCTCTGCCCCTCCCCCACTCATGCTCTGTCTCTCTCTCAAAAATAAATAAACATTAAAAAAATAAAAAAAAGATGAGCATGAGGTTGGGTGATAGGATGACAAGTGAGAAACGTATGGCAGAGGGCGCTGCCATATGGAGAATGTGGAGAATGCACTGGAAGGGGTAACTTGTTAGAGAAAATCAATCAGTAACCAGTTATGAGGAGGAATCAGAGGGAGAAACAAGGGAGAGGGTTCTGAATGATTAAGGTACTAGCAGTGGGGATGGAAAGAAACCGTATATTCAGAACATGGTCAGGAAAATTCTGAGCAAAGTTTGAACATGAAGACAAAGGAACAAAAGGCATCTGCAATGATCTCCATGTTTATAGTGTGTGTGGGTTAAATGGTAGGTAGACTTACTGAATAATTCATAGAAAAAGAATCAGGTTTATGAGGAGAATTTCTATTTTTATTCTGTTGTATTTATAGTATTATGGTGCATACAGTGGAACTTTTAACTTCACATTAGAAGATGACCCTAAAATTGGGGCACCTGGGTGGCTCAGTCGGTTGGACATCTGACTTCACCTCAGGTCATGAACTCGCTTTTGTGAGTCGAGCCCCACGTCAGGCTCTGTGCTGACATCTCAGAGCCTGGAGCCTGCTTCAGATTCTGTGTCTCCTCTCTCTCTCTGCCCCTCCCCTGCTCGCACTGTCTCTCTCTCTCTCTCTCTCTCTCTCTCAAAAATAAATATTAAAAAAATTATTTTATTAATTTTTTTAATGTTTATTCATTTTTGAGACATGAGCATGAGCAGGGAAGGGGCAGAGAGAGAGAGAGAGAGAGAGATGCAGAATCCGAAGCAGGCTGCAGCCTCTGAGCTGTCAGCACAGAGTCCGATGCGAGGCTCAAACTCACGAACTGTGAGATCATGACCCGAGCCAAAGTCAGACGCTCAACCAACTGAGCCACCCAGGCACCCCCCAAAAAAATTTTTTTAAATAAAAAAATACCCTAAATTGAATGATCCTGCATCACATTTCCTTCTGAAATGTAATTATGGTATATGTTAAAATTCTATTATATAATAATTAGTATTAAAGATATTATCTGTTTTATAAGAGCTGTATTTAGGAATTCTATGAAATTCACTTACAAAATCACTTATAGTTTAAAGAACTTAGTAAATTGCATAAACCAAGTATAAACAAACTTTTCAATATTAGCTATTTCCACTGACCTCAATAGGTCAAATTTTAAAAACACCATCTAATACCTCATATATTCCACTAATGTTTGTTTTAATGACTTACAGATTTGAGTGGTGGAAATTAGACCGATTACATAAATTTATAATTTCAGAGGAAACTTTCATCACAGAAAACTTGTTTCATGGACTTCATTTCTCTAATTCCTTGCTTCTAACTAAAACCTTCATCTTTTATCCTCTCCTTTCTCTCTTTGGAAAATAAAGCAATCCATCTGGTGTTTGTATCACTTAGCTTTTGCTATGTAACAAACCATGCCAGCAACAAGATTGAGTGTTTTATTACAGCACCCTATTTATCTCCTGATCCTGTAGATCAGCTGGTAGTTTTTCTCAGCTGGCCTCTCTTGGGCATCGTCTGTCCACTGGTGGATTGGCTGCTGCCCGGATGGATGTACTAGCGTGGCCTTAATGACAGCTGTTTTCTGGCATATCTTTGTTATCCTTCACATGATCTCTCCATTTTTTTTTGGCATATTAGCTTGGATTCATTACATAATAGTGTCTGGGTTCTGGGAATGACATAAGTAGTAAGCCCCATTGCACAAGTGCTTTTTGAAGCCCCTCCTCACTTTCTATTTGCTAGTGTTCAGTTGGCCAAAACAAGTTACACCAGCAGCCGATGGTCAAGATGGAGGACATTACAAAAGGGCATGGAAAAAGGGAAGAAATTAATTTGTGATTTTTTTTTTTTTTTTTTTTTTGCTATCTGACACAGGATAAACTAAAAATAGTTCCTGTTTGGCCTTTGTAGATCTGTACGGTGGCCATTGTAAACAATAGTTTGTGGGCAGTTAGTGTAAGACTCGGGATGTATAGGCTTTAGTGAGATTTGTAAATCTGAACTCTTCAAAATACTCTTCTGAATAGTGTATCAGTCACTGTGAAGCCTGGGAGTGTCAGAAACCACATAGATATTTGGGGAAAGTTTTATGTAAAGATTACTCATGAATAACAAGGTATTGGTATAACAGGGTTTGACTACGAAGCATACAGAAAACTTAAAGCATAAAGGAATAGCAGATACATGAGCAGCCACTACCCACTCGGCTAGGGTAGTGTTTCGAAGAGAGGGACACCTTGGAGGGAGTCCCCACCCCAGAAGGCTGAGAGTCAGACCTCATTGGGAGTGTGACTGTGGCCCCCTGAATGGTGGAGAAGTTCACCAGGCCAAGGCTGGGGGTCAGGAAACCATCTATTGGAGTGTCAAGGAGATTCAGCAGGAAGCGGCTGGCGGTGAGGGTTCTGGTTTAGCGAATAAACTTGGCCGCTGAGAAGCTCTTCAAGGGGATGTCCCTGAAATTGGCTATGAGTACGCTCCCCTGGGACTCCTTTACCCAGATGAGAGTTGCAGGAGGACAGTGAAAGGAAACACCAGACCAGGAAGACAACCCCCTTCCTACAGCAGTAGCCCTTCGGGGCCCTCTACTGTCAAAGCTTAATATCGTGCCATCTGGCAAAGGAGAAATATTTTCGAAGTTCAGCCCCAGTATCACAAGCAAGACAGTGAAGGGTAGACTTAGAGCTGAGAGGTAATACATTGATAACTGGCACAAATAAAAAGCACTTTTATGTAAAAAAGAAATGGTGAAGCTAATAAATGCATCTGATCATTTCCTATGTAATAAAAGCAATAGTTAGATAAAGTTGACCATGACCTTTATAACATATGGTTAGGAGAATTAGTAAATTATCTTTGACAATATTTTTGAAATATGACACTTCAATAATGAACAATGAATATTGGATCAGTGTGTGATTTGTATCCCTTAAATTACTTTATGAGGTAAATGTCAATAAAATTTCACTTTTACAGGATGGTTCATTTTTCATGTGATTGTCAAATATCTTTTCCAGCAAAATGTATGTTATGTTCCACACTAAGAAAAGATTTTCCCAATTTTTAGAGAAGTTCAGATATGTCTTCAATACTTGACACAAATGAACAGTATTTAGAGTATGCCTGCAGAAGATGAATATTAACAATTTAGGATATTACTATCCTAAAGATCATACAATTGCACTAGGAAAACTCCATATACCAGAAAGTCCGTTGTTGTAGCTAAGTGGCAAGTAATTTTAAAATGATGCCCTGGGGCACTTGGGTGGCTCAGTCGGTTGAGCGTCTGACTTAGGCTCAGGTCATGGTCTCGTAGTTCGTGGGTTCAAGCCCCACGTCAGGCTCTGTGCTGACAGAGCCTGGAGCCTGCTTCAGGTTCTGTGTCTCCTTCTCTCTCTGGCCCTCCCCCTCTCATGCTCGCTCGCTCACTCTCTCTCTCTCAAAAATAAACATTAAAAAAATTTAAAAAAAATAAAATTATGCCCTAATCTCTTAAGGTGGAACTAGAAAAAAATAGAATGTTCTGTATATGGATAATTTATAATGATGTAGATGATGTCTATTACAAGTAAGTAATAGAATTAGTGTTCTATAATGCAGAATTAATTATGAAAGAATTGCATGGCTTTTTTCTTGAAAAGAAGTGAATTAGTGACCAGATGAGGATTTGTTTAAAAGGAAAAGATGTGTGGGGCTTCGGGGTGGCTCTGTTAAGTGTCCAGCTCTTGGTTTCAGTGCAGATCATGATCTCACAGTTACTTGAGTGTGCCCCTGAGTTGGGCTCTGTGCTGACACTATTGTCAGCCTGTTTGGAGTTCTCTCTCTCTCTCTCTCTCTCTCTTTCTCTCTCTCTTTCTCTCTCTCTGCCCCTCCCCTCCTCAATAAATAAACTTAAAAAAAACTAAAAGGAAAAGATAGGGCAATGGAAAAGAGTATCAGGGAGGGAACAGTCTTTCTGGGTGTCAGCATAAAGCTGATCAAAAGAAATGATATCCAAAAAAATGTCTTCCAGAGTAGAAGAGTTCAAAGAAAACACATATTGGTCCCAGTAATGACAGCAATTTAAGTTCTTCCTATTCCGTCCTAAACTGGTCTTCTAATCAGGTCAGCTTCTTTTACAAAGTTAATGATGTTAGCAAGATGACTAGAGAGCTATCGTCCATGCAACACACAACTGGGGTGCCCGGGTGGCTCAGTTGGTTCAGGGACAGACTCTTGATTTCAGCTCAGGCCATGAACTCATGGTTCGTGGGATTGAGCCCCACATCCATCTCTGTGTTGACAATGTGGAGCCTGCTTGGGATTCTTTCTCTCTCTCCCTCTCTCTCTCTCTCTCTCTGCCCCCCCCCCAACCATGCGTGTACTCACTTTATCAAAATAAATAAACTAAAAAAAAATTAACAAATAGGATATGATTATAGTTTAGGCGGTTGGTCAAAATCTGGAATATATGATGGAGAAGAGAAAGATTCTTAAGAAAAAATAAAGAAATTAGTGATGTTAAGACCAGATTGAACTTTTGTTACCTCATGGCTTCAAAAACATATTTTTTAAGCTCTATCCCCAAAGTATTTCCCTACCTGTGGAAGTTGCAATCTGGGTGAAATTTAGAGTATTCCAAATTTTGTTCTCTAATATTCTTTTCCATTCAAAGTACTAGGGTTTTTTTTTAAAGTTTTTATTTTAATTCCAATTAGTTAACATACAGTGTTATACCAGTTTCAGGTATACAATATAGCAATTCAACATTTTCATGTATCATCCCGTAGTCATTGCAACAAGTACACTCCTTAATCCCCATTGTCTGTTTAACCCATCCCTCCACCCACCTCCCCTCTGGTAATCATCAGTTCTCTATAATTAAGAGTCAGTTTCTTGATTTGTTTCTTATTTTCTTCCCTTTGCTTGTTTGTTTTGTTACTTAAATTCTACATAGGAGTGAAATCATATGGTATATGTCTTGCTCTGACTGACTTAGCATTATACTCTCTACCTCTAACCATGTCATTGCAAATGGCAAGATTTCATTATTTTTTTATGACTGAGTAATAATCCATTGTATATATATATACACCATCTTCTTTTTTTAAAAAATAAATGCAGTATTTGAATTTTATTTTTTAATGTTTATTGAGAGAGAGATAGAGTGAGCATGAGTAGGAGAGGGGCAGAGAGAGAGAGAGAGAGAGAGAGAGAGAGAGAATCCCTAAAAGGCTCTACACTATCAGCATGGAGTCCAATGAGGGGCTCAAACTCACAAATCATGAGATCATGATCTGCTTCAAAATCATGAGTCGGAAGCTTAACTGACTGATCCACCCAGGTGCCCCCATATACCACTCTTTTTTCCCATTAATCAATTGATGGACACCTGGGCTGTTTCCATATCTTGGCTATTTTAAATAATGCTGCAATAAACCTAGGGGTGCATGTATTCCTTTGAATTAGTGCTCTTATATTGGGTAAATAGTAGTGGGATTGCTGGGTCATAAGGTAGTTCTGTTTTTAACACTTTGTGTTTTTTTTGTTTTTTTTGTTTTTTTTTTTTTAAATTTTTTTTTCAACGTTTTTATTTATTTATGGGACAGACAGAGATAGAGCATGAACGGGGGAGGGGCAGAGAGAGAGGGAGACACAGAATCGGAAACAGGCTCCAGGCTCTGAGCCATCAGCCCAGAGCCCGACGCGGGGCTCGAACTCACGGACCGCGAGATCGTGACCTGGCTGAAGTCGGACGCTCAACCGACTGCGCCACCCAGGCGCCCCTGTTTTTAACACTTTGAAGAAACTCTGTACTGTTTCCCACAGCGGCTGCACAAGTTTGCATTCCTACCAAGAGTGCAAGAGGGTTCCTTTTTTTCCACATGCTCCCCAACATCTGTTGTTTCTTGTGTTTTTGATGTTAGCTATTCTTACAGGTGTGAGATGAAGCCTCATTGTAGTTTTGATTTGCATGTCCCTAATAAGTGATGATGAGCACCTTTTCATGTGTCTGTTGTTCATCTGTATGTCTTCTTTGGAGAAATGTCTGTTCATGTCTTCTGACCATTTTTTTTTTTTTTAAACAATTCGGGTTTTTTTAATGTTTATTTGTTTTTGAGAGAGAGAGAGAGAGAGAGAGACAGACAGACAGAGCGTGAGTGAGGGAGGGCAGAGAGAGAGGGAGATCCAGAATCTGAAGCAGGCTCCAGGCTCTGAGCTGTCAGCACAGAGCCTGATGTGGGGCTCAAACTCACAAACTGTGAGATCATGACCTGAGCCCAAGTTGGACACTCAACTGAGTGAGCCACCCAGGTTCCTCCTGACCATTTTTAATGGGGTTATATTTGGCATGTTGAGTTGTATAAATTCTTTATATATTTTGGGTACTAACCTTTTATCAGATATGCCATTTGCAAATATATTCTCCCATTCAGTGGGTTGCCTTTTAATTTTGTTGATTGTTTCCTTCGCTGTGTGGATTTTTTTATATTAATTTGGTCTCAATAGTATATTTTTACTTTAGCTTTACTTGCTTTAGGAGACCTATCTAGAAAGAAGTTGCTACAAATGATGTCAAAGAAGTTACTGCCTGTGCTCTCTTCTAGGATTTTTATGGTTTCGGGTCTCATGTTTAGATCTTTTATCCATTTTGAATTTATGCTTGTGTGTGATGTAAGAAAGTGGTCCAGGTTCATTCTTTTGCATACAGCTAACCAGTTTTCCGAATACCAGTTGTTGAGGAGACGGTCTTTTTCCATTGGATATTATTTCCTGCTTTGTCAGAGATGAATTGACCATATAGCTGTAGGTTCATTTCTAGGTTTTCTATTCTTCATTGATCTAAGTGCCTATTTTTATGCTAGTATCATACTGTTTTGATTATTACAGCTTTGCAATATAACTTGAAGCCTGGAATTGTGAGGCTTTCAGCTTTGCAAAGTAACTAGCTTTTTTTTTTTTTTTTTGAGAAACTTCTAACTACCTTCTTAAAAAAAATTGTAAACTTATTAAACTAAGTAAACTTGTTATTAACAAAGGACACTAAGTCAAAACTAAAGGAGGCATCACTCCAGGAATAGGCATGAGGTTATGAGAACCTGAAATATCTGTGAAAGGAAGGGCTGGAAACATACTGTTGACCTAGCAAAGAAACCAGGCTTACACAAAAGAGTCCATCTTGGAAAACATTATTATGGTATTGGATGAGCTTGGAAATCTCACTACAGATCATGTCCCCACCCACCCCACCCCTGACTCCCCTGTCCCAACCCCCATTAGAAGTCTTTTATTCCACAGTGAATATCTGTAACTTAGATGGCTGTAATGGTGTATTTCTCCTTTTGGGTATCTTTGGATTATTATGAGGTCTAAAGATAAGAATAAAATGTGCCCAAAAGACATGTTATATCCTTGGTGTCAATATTTTGATGCTAGGCTAATGCAAGTAGAATAATGAGTTTTAGAACAATTTTGATAATTTACCTATTTTTTTTCCATTTTAAAATCGCTTAGAGCCTTAAAAAAGTTGATATGTGAAATTATTGATGTGATTTAAACATTTTAGGGTTGAGTCATTAGTTTTTATGGGTAGAATTTATATAGTAGAAACTTTTTGTGTATTAGATTTATAATTGAACTATTCCATGCACAAAAGCCTTTGGGCATTAAATATAATATCAAATGATATCTGAAACCAATGGCCAGAAAAGCCATTTAATAAGATCTTGATGAAAATGTTATTAAACCAAATGGTAGTCAGTCTCTTTGATTGGGTTGAATAACACCTGGCTGTGGAGTAATGCCTTCTCTACTATAGAGAGATACTAGATTTTGTTGTGTTGTCCGGGGATATTTTTAATTTTCTCCAAAACAAGATAATTACAAGGACTGTATTTTCTTTTTTTTTATTTGAAGATATAGCTTCATATAAAAGCCAGTTGAGATATTGAGCTTTTATCCAGAACAAATTCCTGCTCTATGTGATTGAATATTGAGAATGAAAGAAAAGATTAACTTTTAACGTTTGTGGAGGTATTGGTTTTGATTAATGAGAATATATGGATTAGTCTTTTTTCTACTTGCATATTTCATTTCTTTAAACATACATGACCTGTTTTATTTGGAATTTAAATATTAAAAACCAGGGGCACCTGGGTGGCTCAGTGGATTAAGTGTCAGACTTCAGCTCAGGTCATGATCTCGCGGTTTGTGAGTTCCAGCCCTGCGTTGGGCTCTGTGCCAACATCTCGGAGCCTGGAGCCTGCTTCAGATTCTGTGTCTCCCTCTTTCTCTGCCCCTCCCCAACTTGTGCTCGGTCTCTTTCTGTCTATCAAAAATAAATGTAAAAAAAATTTTTTTTTAAATATTAAAAACCAGGTTGTATACCCATATGGGGACAAAATGGGAAGGAGACCTGGGCTAGTCAGCTTCAGACTGCAGTGGGTTGTTGGGGAGCCCCGAGCAAAAAGAGGGCTCATTAGAGGGATCCAGTGACGAGCAGAAATGACCAGTTCTACTGCCAGACTCCGTCACTGGCTAGACCAGACCCTCCAGTGCAGCAGGCAGAAATCGCTGGCTAACTGGTCTCCATTCGGCCGTTCTCCCTTTTGAAGGGAGACCTTAGCAGCAGTCCTCCGGGCTGCCACACCGCTTGCAATAGACTGAGGAGGAACTATTAGCTCACTTTCAAAGAAGTTTTAGATGGGAGTGTCTAGGTTACTCAGTTGGTTGAGCCTCCGACTCTTAATTTCAGCTGTGGTCATCATGATCCCAGGGTCATGGGACCAAGCCCTACCTGGAGCTCCCGCATCAACACTGAGTGTGGAGCCTGCTCAAGATTCTCTCTCTCCCCCTCTGCCCTTCTCCCCTGCTCACGCGAGTGCATGATCTCTCTCTAAGATGAAAATTGTAAAAATATAAAAGAAGTTTTAAATAATTAAAAATGTGCATTGTGATAGTGGCAGACTTCCAGGTTTCACAAATGCCTTAAGTGGGTTTTTCAAGTATTTTTCAAAACTGAATTGTAGTAATAGTCTTAAAAGATGGCCACTGTCTATTACTTCCATTTCTGTAAGTCAATCTCCTCACATCCAGAGGTGGCATCTATGGCCCCTCCTCTTGAACCTGTGTTGGCCCTATTCTTTGCTTTAACCAATATGATGTAGCCAAAATGATGTCCTGCCATCTTTTTTTTTTTTTTTTTTTAATTTTTTTTTTCCACGTTTATTTATTTTTGGGACAGAGAGAGACAGAGCATGAACGGGGGAGGGGCAGAGAGAGAGGGAGACACAGAATCGGAAACAGGCTCCAGGCTCCGAGCCATCAGCCCAGAGCCTGACGCGGGGCTCGAACTCACGGACCGTGAGATCGTGACCTGGCTGAAGTCGGACGCTCAACCGACTGCGCCACCCAGGCGCCCCTGTCCTGCCATCTTTAAGAGGACAGGAACATTCCCTTCTTCCCTCTCGCAAGCCAGACATCATGTAAATAATTTGACCATAAATTCACTCCCATTATGGTAAAATATAAGAACCGAATTGAGAGACATTCTACAAAATTGACTAGACTTCTGAAAAGTATCAAGACCATGAAAGACAAAGCTGATAAACTGTTACAGATTGGAGGCGCTTAAGGAAAAATAACAACTAAATACAGTGTGGGATCTTGGATAGGATCTTGAGACAGAAAAAGATCGTTTGTGGATCAGCTGGTGGAATTGGGTCAACTGGTGAAATGTGATAGGATCTGTAGTATAGTTAATAGTGTTGTGGCATGTTAATGTCTCAGCTGTAATAATGTAAGGTTGTTTAAGAAACTAACATTAGGGGAACCCGGATGATGAGTAGAGAGGAACCCTCCGTTCTATTTTGTAACTTTTATATAAGTCTAAAATTAGTTCCAAGTAAAAAAAAATAAGTAAAAATATATCCATATGGTATTATTACTTACATTTAGTGTCTTAAGGAGGAGTGTAAACTTAAAGATGTTAAATAAACAAACTGGATGTAAACAATAGCAACAACAACAACCCAAACACCCCGTTAATTGTATGGACTTTAGTGCAGATTGTGTCAAGGATATTTATCAGATGACTCTTATGTATGAGAAACAAGGGACTTAGGAAGAAATGATAATACTAAACATACAGTTCCTTAACTTCAAAAGCTGTAGTATAAGAAATGAGTAATTATAGAGAAAAAAAAATGTATGAAGAGTTCAAATGAGAGGGAGTGGCGGCTGCTGCCTGGGCTTCCAGGAAGAGGTGAAATCACGCTGGGTTTTTGAGGATGCATAGAAGTTCAATTAGCAAAGATGTGGGTGGAGAAGGAGAAGTCTAGGTTGTGCATGCCGTGGGCAAATGCGTGTGCACCGCAAAACATAGGAATTGTGAGTAAAGCTTTTATCTCCCTTAACGTGTTGTGTAGTGTGATTAAAGAAATGTTGGGGGCGCCTGGGTGGCTCAGTCGGTTATGCGTCCTACTTCAGCTCAGGTCACGATCTCACGGTCCGTGAGTTCGAGCCCCGCATCGGGCTCTGTGCTGATGGCTCAGAGCCTGGATCCTGCTTCAGATTCTGTGTCTCCCTCTCTCTCTCTGCCCCTCCCCTGTTCATGCTCTGTCTCTCTCTGTCTCAAAAATAAATAAACGTTAAAAAAAAAAAATTAAAAAAAAAAGAAATGTTGGGGTGAGGTTGTACATGGTCAAGAATACCAGGGCAAGTGTGAATTAATATGTTAATGTAATTCTTCAATATGAAAATATTTTCAGTAGGATATATATGTGTGTGTGTGTGTATATGTATGTGTATATATATATATATATATATATATATATATATATATATATATATATATATTCTATTATGTTAAGACATTGCACTGAATGCCTAGGGGATGCACAGAAGTACAAGATGTGGTTTAAGCACAACTACTCTTCCTAAAATGGGCAACTGTCCCACTCTGCCTCTTGCAATCTTGCTCGTTCTTCAAGGTCCACCTCAAATGCTGTCTCCCCCAGAAGCTACCCTTTTCAGCAGTAACGTGCTCAGATATTCCTCCTTGTACCACGATTTGGGTACATTCCTCGGGTTATTTCTTTCACAGCCCATGAGTTCTTAGGGGACAGAGACTTTTTTCTGAGGCCTTTTCTGGTGGCTCAAAACAGCAACATTGGCAGACCCAGTTTAATGACTTGTTGCTGAGAAGACTGGAAGCAGAATGAACATGTTCGAGGTTACTTGTGGCATTTTCCAGTCGTCTATGTCTGATGCTACATCTAGTTGCATAATCTGTGCACGCTGGTTTGTGGTATCTGAATCGGGCAGCCTGCATATTAGGACAAAAACTGAAATGACTCAAAGATGTTGCTCTTTACCATCCTCGTACCTGCAGTCACTTAAATTTGGACATTTACAAAAATAGGTAGAAAATAAGATTTTGCACACATTTCTGTTAGGAGCATTAGCAGCCAGCTGCTTAGACTTTAGTTCACTTTCGATAGATCTCTTGTAGGAGGTAGGACTAGCCTGTGAACCTCTGCTCCAAAGCCCTTTCTTAACTGCATCTAGAAATGCAAATCTTTCTCTCTTATGGAATACCATATTGCTTTTTATACGAATGATAGAAAAGGTTTTTCCATAAATGCCTTCCAATCTCTGATACTATTCTAAGCTTTAGTGCCTATGACGTTTTCAATTTAGAAGCGAAAGATTAGTAAATATGGTTATTTCTTCTTGGATACGTGAATCATATGTTAGAAGCAATAAAGATACTTTATTTAAAGCTATAAAACATGTAGACAATATCTATCAGTGCTGGAGCCAATTGCTGACCTATTGCAAGTGCAACCATATCAGGGAAAGTAATGCCGAGATGACTGATCAGTTGTTCTTAATAGTATTTTTGTTGATTTCCTGCCGATTTTCCTATTGCTCTTTGAGCTTTTCCCCCCCTTTTACATATTACTCTATTCACAGTGTGGCAAAAATTTGCAGAAAAAGTATCCAAGTGATGGGCTCACAGCAGGTGCTGGATCAAACGGGCCTTGTTCTCTGGCCCTTGGGAAGTCTGCATGGATCAGAGGAATCCAGGGGTTGCCCTACAGATGACCTGTAGTAAAACTGCAGAGGACATGCTCAGTTTCTTTCCATGGATAAACAAAAGTGTAGATAAAATATTTTTGTTAGCTTGAATAGAGGAATTTATTTTATATACACACTGCCTGTCTGTATATTTGCTTGACAATGGCGTGAAGTAAATCTTGTCTAATAGATACTTATAGAAGAATATTATTTAAATATTTAACCAGGTAGTGTAAAGGATACTGTTTTACCTTTTGATCTTTGCAGGGATATGCTAGTTTCAACTGAATATGGGACAAAAAAAAACCCTCAAGAAATGAGAAGGCTGTCTAGTGAAAACACGCGCTCCCATAACATGCAGTTTGAGAAGGTTACCCTGAGCTTTAAAAAAGGCCCGAGAAAAGTGTCATGTCAATTTTGGATTTTGTCCATCGGTTTTAGCCATATCAACTTCAGGTATGGTAGTTGGGTGAGACCATACTGATATAAATCTTGCCTGCTTATGGAACATCATATGATTTTTGTTTGTTTGTTTGTCCTGATCTTTACGAAGATTACAATTTGGCAAACGTTTATTGAATATCTATTTGTACATATCATCGTTTTAGAAACAAGCAATGCAAAGAAGAAGTGATAGCATTCATCCCTGTCTATACAGACTGAATTAATATTCAGTTAATTAATAAAAGTTAATAAAAATGAGAGAAAAAGAAAATGGACTAAAAACGTATTCTACTGAAAAGAATTCTTTTGCTCTTTGGGGAACCTCAGATCCTTTTTGTTTCTCAACAAGGTAAAAAGGAGTATTTGATTTTTTTTTTTCTCTAGTCTGATCAGAAGGTATAGTTTTTCATTTGGCTTACATAGGCAGAGTGAAGGAGATTTCATTTTTATATTTTAATTAAAAAAGAAACATGTTATTTAAAAAGTTTAATATTATTATATAATAGTGTAATTGATAAATGTGGATCAATACTTCAGTTAATGAATTTTCTATATGTAAGTATTCTCAAAACTATGGAAGTATTTATTAGGTTTATTTTCTTCAAAATAGGGAGACCTAACGCTCTTACAGATAACACTTAATAGTTATGATTACAAAATTCAGCTCTGTGGAGACTATATTTTTGAAACCTCTAAATAAATGTGCAGCCCTGCTTTCCCTAGAAAATAACACACAATCAAAGATTCTCCTATTCCAGATGTAAAAGAAGGGTACATTGTCATTTTACCTCCCCCCCCACCAAGTACTTTGATACTGTGCATAATCGTTACAAATTACTTTCTTATAATATATTAGGAAAGTGAAGCATCACACAGGTCTTATATTTACCAATTTGCAAGATAATATATTCTACTTGTTTTGGACATGCAGTCTGTTGGGACATAGGGGGCAATTAAGCTTAAAATCAGACAAAAACAGAGTGAAGGTTGATACTTGGTGAGTGACAGAGGCAATTTGTCAGTGATTTCATGTATCCAAAATACTTCATAATACTTGCATATTTATGCATGTCTTCTTGTTGAAATCATGGTTGAATCATCACACAATTCAGTTTGTTAAAATGACACTAGGAAGATGACATATAAATTTTGGAGTGACCTGAGCTTAGATGAGGATTAAACTAGAATATGCTTTACAAGGTGCTCTTTGTTGCTGATCAGTTACTCATGGTGATACCACCATATTTTTAGTCTCTACATCAGATAGATAAGGATTGTTACTGTTCTCTGTAGTTTTCAGTTCTGCTGCTGCTTGTCATGACAATTTAGGTATTTAAGTCAGATGGCTTATATGAATTTAGAATTTCACATTTTTCTTTAAAACATTCTATAACTTTGAAGCTTAGTTTTGAAGACTCTGGTTAATAAAAGATTAATATTGGGGCGCCTGGGTGGCGCAGTCGGTTAAGCGTCCGACTTCAGCCAGGTCACGATCTCGCGGTCTGTGAGTTCGAGCCCCGCATCAGGCTCTGGGCTGATGGCTCAGAGCCTGGAGCCTGTTTCCAATTCTGTGTCTCCCTCTCTCTCTGCCCCTCCCCCATTCATGCTCTGTCTCTCTCTGTCCCAAAAATAAATAAACGTTGAAAAAAAAATTAAAAAAAAAAATAAAAGATTAATATTATAATGAAACACTTTGAAAAATCAATGAAAGACACGTTGAATTACATTATATTTACTAAAAGGCAAAGACGTGCTCATAGTGTCTCAAGACACCCTGATAGTGTGAGCTAAATGCTAGTATGTGATAGTCAAAACACTTCTCTCCAAGACATTTATGCTAGCAAAGACTACATCCATATAGACAAGTCCAAGTAGTAGAAAATTGAGGAAGGATGTTTATGTGCCTGAATTGGGTAGCTATTACAGGGAAACCTAGCTACGTCAACCTAACTTGACAGAAGATGGCCAGAATTATATACTCTTTAAAATTTATGTCGCTCAAGAATTTTAACACACTTAGAATTTTAACTAGGCCTAGTAGAAGTCCTTGCCACACATGTCTATATAAATGGCTAAGAATTTTTTGTGATTAGTAAGCTGATATAAATGGATGCCTATGTGATAGTAGGATGGCTATTAGGCAAACATATTCCTTGAAGTTGCTTGGAAATGTCTCCTATAATCTTAGTTATACCATTAATTTGTAAGAAAACATTTGCTTCAAAGATAATACAAAGGTAAACACATTACTGATTTTAGTTGAAATGACCACAAAAATCAGAAATATTAGCATGCAGTTTAGGGAGAGCTTCATGTCTAAGAGCTAAGAGTTTAGAATTATGGAAGTAAAATAACCAGTTTTTGCTCTAAAGATCTACTTAGGTTTCTTTTCCTATCTTTCCCTTAGGAGTAATTTTCCCTCTTGTTTATAGGCCACATAATCATGCCAACTGATATATACCAGGCTGACCAAGACTATCCTCTATTTGGGGCCATTGACTGTCTGGCCCATATGTTCCCAGTTGGGTAGCAGAATAGTGGGAGTAGCTGCATGCTTAAAAGATCTTTCAGGATCTGCAGGAGGGGGTTAAGCACCATAAGAAAGTAAGGACATACTCACCTGATCTTAAGGCAATTGAGTGAAGACTGAAAATTCAAACTATATGTGTACGTAGAAACTTCCAACGGTTGCTTGAAACACAAAGTTAGCTAATTTAAAACTAGAAATGTTTTCTCTCTCCTACTATTGAGAACTGCACGTGAGTGAATTTTTCGAGGTACTGCTTGCACTTCCCTTTTTTTCTCGGAGCTACATCAGGTACTGCAAATTAGAGGATTCCTTACGGATTGAAGAGAATGTTTTAAAGGTAATAGTTACTCTTGTGAAACATGAAGAAAAAAATATTAGAAAACAGGGAACTTCTGGAAAAATAATTCATTTTTAGCTAACTCCCCCGTTGTTATGAACTAATAATTAGCAATTTCTATATTCACAGATTCAACGAACTTCCTAGAATGGTTATCTAAGAAGATAGCCCATGAGAAGGCATTTTTTCCTTTTTTTTCACTAGCACGTGACCATTTTATTTGGGTGACTGGCAGTAAATATGAGCTAGCTACACTTAGATGGTCCTTTTATTAACTATAGCTTTAATTCTTAAAGTAGGGTTCCTGGACCAGCCATAGAATTACTTCAGAACCTGTTAGAAATGCCTGTTCTTGGGCTCTACCTATGATTTGCTGAATCCGAAATCTCTGGGTGTGTGGCTTAGTAATTTATGAATCACCCTCTAGATGACTCTGATACATGATAAGTTTTGAGAACTAATGCTCCACATGATGAGTTTGGGCCATGAAATGTCATTTGTCATGGAAAACTTCAATAGATGTATCCTTTGCTAGTAATCCTAAAGGATGTTCTTGTCTGGGTGAAATGTGCAGTTGGAGAGCATCTTATTTCATTTAATTTCCCTCTGTAGCACAAAATAAGTGCATTAATTTTCAGCTGATTTCTAGGCAGTAATTATGTGAGATTTACATAAACATTTTTAAAATATCATGCAGGAATATAAAAGTCTGATTAAAACATGTCTATCTATAAACTGCTATGTCAAAAGAAAAATCACATAGTAGAAACTTTGACTAATGTGCTATCATCTAGATGCTTTGCACACCTTTTGGGATGTAGCTCATTTCAAGGTCTATGTAGTAGAAACACATTGCACATGTATATAGCCAGTGGTGAACTGAATTCTCTCAAGAACAGTGTGAGGCTTTTATGTTTGAACATGTTCTGTGTTCTGCTCTTTTGGCAACGAGATATCAACAATGGCACCTTAGTAGCAGTAGAAGCATACTTTCACCATATGGGTTATACAGCTTAGGACTGTTTCCTTTGGCTACGTTTAAAAACTACAATTTAAGAAGATAATAAATAGGTTCAACTGGAACAGACCATAAACCACATCATAGATTAAACATTTTCTGTCAACTTGATTGGCACCTTATTAAGGAAATATACTACAGAGAAGCCAGTTGGTCACAGTACTTAACTATTAAAGTTATACACAGAATTCAAGAAACACTGCCAATGTGCCAACCAAAATTTGATTTATAAAGAAAGATTGTTTGCTTTATTATAAAAATATCTATTATTTATTATATATCTTTATTACTTCTAGGGATGGTTTATTTGAAGCTTTATTTTTCATTAGTTTTATATACTGACTTCCCTTAGAATAAAGTCAAGGAATTATAGGAAGACTATTCAGACAGTTATTTGTCATTATGATAACTTTGTGGGGGCAGGAAGTGGAAGGTGTAAGATGGGTAAAGAGAAAAAGGGAAAAAGGCAAGAGGTGAAGTGAATCAGGACGCTTTTGGCTGGTGATAGAATATTCATTAACACACTCTGGTTGAGGTCTGGTGCAGTGGAAAACTTTGTACTTTAGTTGGAGAATGAGGGTTCATTCAGCATGGATTGATAAGGCTGAATAATTTCTGGTCACTATGAAAGCAAATGGCCACTGAACAGTTATTTGATTATGAAATGGAACTTGATTTTTTGAAGACTAAATCTAATGTAGTTATTAAATTAAAAAAATCATATATTGATCGCTTTCTTTCAATAAAATTTTTTTTAACGTTTACTCAATTTTGAGAGAGAGAGAGGGAGAGACAGAGTGTGAACAGGGGAAGGGGCACAGAGAGAAGGAGACACAGAATCCGAAGCAGGCTCCAGGCCCTGAGCTGTCAGTACAGAGCCCAGTGCGGGGCTCGAGCCCATAAACTGTGAGATCATGACCTGATCTGAGCTCGGACGCTTAACTGACTGAGTCACCCAGGTGCCCCGATCACTTTCTTTTAAACACGAAAGCTAGTCATAATTTTGAAAAGGGTTTTGACTGCATGAAAGGCCACTGATGCTAGCACTGTGAGGAGAGAGTATCTAATTCTCATTGCCTGATAGCTCATCTTTTTCACTCTGCCTCATCCCCAAGCTGAAAGGGAGACTTTCAGTCACTGGCAAAGAGAATTTCTCAAGTATATTTCATACAGTCTGTGAAAGCTAAAATTAAACGCAGGGCTGGCATTGAGCAGGCCAAGATACTTTGCATTTTGAACAAAATGATTAATTGTTGATTTCCAACTGAGCTAAGGTTTCATTTGAAGGAGCTTATGTAAGTAGAGGCCCTTTGATACCTGGAAGATAAGATCTCGCTGTGTAGGGAGCTACCAACTAAGAACAGTCTTGTTCATATCCTCGCTTGAGCCAAACAGGACACGCCTCCATGTCATGTTGTGATCAGCGTACGGTCAGCAGGGGAGATGGGTGATTCCACCAACAGCATGTGTTGACATAGTCTACTAAGAACAGGATTAGTTACTGTAGGTTATTTTTATTATGGAAAACTTACTGGGATTGATCTCACCTTGAACAAACTTCCTTCTATGCATAAACTGATTTCCAGAAACAGTGAATTCATTATGTACATCAGAGTGTCCATTTTAAACTTACCATTTCTATGTACAGAATACCTGGCTCATTCACTGAGGAGACAGGCTTATTTGCATTGACACATTACTTGTATCCAAAGACTTAAACAAAGACTAACATGAACTCACTTAAATAAAAGGAAAGCACTTTCATGTTTGCAGGGATGGTTTCACAGACTGCAAGTGTGGGAATGCAAGTGGACCTCAGAAAGGATTTGGAAGCCCCCCCAGAGCTTTTTCTCTCAATCTTTCTTTAGCTTCTTTTTTGCACATTTATTTTACTCTTAATTTTTAGAAAATCAACATTCGGTGCTTCTTAGTTCATATGACTGAACATCGTTTTCTCCTAGCTTATCAATTGACATATCATAAATCTAGACTTTAAATTCACTTTTTTTTTTTTTTTTTTTTACTTCCAATTCTTAGGACACAGAGGCTGATAGAGCCAGATTAGATTAGGTGTTTACTTTGCATCCATTCAGTTCTGGCCAGGGGAGCAACTATGACTACGTAAAGCATTGCTAAGAACAAAGACTCCATGCAGCCCTAGAAAGAGGTTATCTATTACAAGGAATAGGAGGAATCTAGCAATCAGGAATTAGCAAAACAAAACCAGTAACAACAATCCCCCTACCATGAAATCTTGCTCTGTGATTACTGTAAAATAGGTATGCTCTATCATTACAATGTAGTAGGTAATGAAGATGTCTGGTTATTTAAATGTGAATTCTTTTTCATTTAGTTACATTTACATGAAAATACTATGTTGTGAAATACTAAATCAAGCAGTGTCATGTATTAGGATTAATTTGGAATCCAACTCCCGTGAAACATTAATGATCTCTCTATAGATTACTACTGTCATCTTGTTCCTAACACAGAGCTTATTTATGTGATATTCCACGAAGAAGTTTTTCAATTATTGGAAACTATATCAAATCATTGAAATCCATATTCTATTTAGTTAATTAGAAATTATAAATATTTTTCCAGCGGTGCCTGGATGGCTCAGTCGGTTGAGTGTCTGACTTCAGCTCAAGTCATGACCTCACAAGTCCATGGGTTCAAGTCCCGCGTCGGGCTCTGTGTTGACAGCTCAGAGCCTGGAGCCTGCTTGAGATTCTGTGTCTCCCTCTCTCTCTCGGCCCCTCCCCCACTCATGCTCTGCCTCTCTGTCTCTGTGTCTCTCAAAAATAAATAACCATTAACAATTTTTAAAGAAACTGTAAATATTTTTCTTATAAAAACTCAGTTTTGATAAGCAATGAACTGGCCATAAATTAAAGCAAACCAGGGGAACACATTTAGGAAGTGCACTACATCTCAATAAAGCTGAAAAAAAGTAAATTAACTTGAAAATATGTATAAGAATATATAGTTGTCCTGGAATCAAAATACTGCAGGGAGAATTTAGAAACCAGTGGCATCCCAGTGGTGAAAATCTAAAATTACATTATTTAACTTTGCATTCCTGGCACTTAGCCTAGTATATAGAACATATTTAAATTTGTAAACACATCAGTGAAGTTAAATACTCACACTTATGGTTAATACCAGCAAGACGGCAGAATAGGAATCCTCAGGCCTTGTTTCTCCACAAAGACAGTGACTTAACAATATGTGGTCCAAAAAAAAAACCTTTATGAGGACTCCAGAAACCAGTTAAGAAGTTGTAATACTCCAGGTAAATTCAAAGCCAAGAACAGCTACACTGAAACGGTTAAGAAAAGCTATTTCATCCATGGTAGGCAACACTTTAGCACAAACAGGAGTAAACAACCAACTTGCAGCTTCTCACTTAAGAGGGGAAAAAAGAGCGAAATGCATGTCCAACATTTTTACTCCTTCCCCACCTCCCCCACGTTTTAGGTACATGGTGTCATACTTAACATCCTTTTATTTTGTGACTCCCTCGACTGATTTTTCCAGATAAACTTATTTTTACTGCTTTTGTGTTTCCTGCTTTCCTTACCCCTAGGTGTGGTCTTTCCTTTCCACTCAACAAAGTCTCCTTTAACATTTCTCCTAGGGTTGGTTTAGTGGTCATGAATTCTGTTAACTTTTGTATGTCTGGGAAACTCCATGTCTTCTATTCTGAATGATAGCCTTGCTGAATAGAGTATTGGCTTCAGGCTTTTCCCTTTCAGCACTTTGAATATATCCTGCCGCTCCCTTCTGGCCTGCAAACTTTCTGCTTAAATATCAGCTGGTTGTCTTGTGGGGATTCCCTTGTGCCTGTTTACTCTTGCTGCTTTAAAAATTCTTTATTGTTACTTTTTGTCATTTTAATTACTATGTGTCTTGGTGCGTCCCGTCTCGTTGGCTTGATATTTTGTTGGGGGCTCTCTGTGTCTCCTGGATCTAGATTTCTCTTTTCTCCTAGATTTGGGAATTTTTTAGCTATTATTTTTTCAAGTAACTTTCCACCAACTTTTCTCCCTCCTTTCCTTCCGGGATCCCTATATTGTGAATGTTGTTACATTTAATGGTATTGCTGAGTTCTCTATGTCTCTTTTCATAGTGTATTATTTTTTTCTATCCTGTTTAGCATCATTGCTTTCCATTTCTCTGTCCTCCAGATTGCTGATGCATTCTTCTTGTAGTCTACGAGTTATTCTATCCAGTGTATTTTTTTATTTCAGTTATTGAGTTCATCTCTGATTTTTAAAGTTTTCTCTGTTAAGGGTCTCACTGAGGTCCTTCACTCTTCTCAAGTCCAATGAGTATCTTTATGGTCATCACTTTAAATTCTCTATCAGGTGTATTACTAATCTCCATTTTGCTTTGGTCTCTTGCTGTGATTTTGCCCTGTTTTTGTTGTTGTTGTTGTTGTTGTTTGTTTGTTTTGTTTTGTTTTGTTTTCATTTGGGATATATTCCTCTGTCTCCTCATTTAGTCTAACTCTCTGTGTCTGTTTCTAGGTGTTAGGAAATTCAGCTGTATCTCCTGCTCTTGAAAATAGTAGCCTTCTGGAGAAGAGGTCTTGGAGTGCCCTGCAGTGCAACGTCCCCTGTTCACCAGAATCTGGTGTTTCAGGGGTGTCTCCTAAGTGTCTTGTATGTGCTTTGCTGTTATCATTGACTTGCTTTTTACTTTAGTCATCTGCAGTGGCTCTCTGTGCATCTTGTGGGCAGGGTTTGGTCTCCATGTTAGTGAGCCAGTCTGGGACCACCTTAGGGTCAAGTGGAATTGGCCTGTGCATCGGAGCACACAGGGATGGGCCGTGCTGTTAGCAAACTAGGCAGTGAGTGTTGGTGTCATGTATGTTCCTGCAGGTGTCCTTGTGTTTATGCTAGGGGATGAGGTTGGGAAATAGTACCTGCCATCTCCTTTGTTCCTGAACAAGTCTCCCAATGAACTCTGTCCCTCTCACACCCGCTCTGAGATTAATAAGCAAATCCTCCTCCTCTATACTCGATGCATCTTTCAAATTGCCACTTCTATACTGCATCTCCACAGGGTGGTTTGTTGTGCTGTCTCTTTAAGGGTGGGACTCAGTATCTTTTCACTCCTCTGGTTCTCCCAGGAGCTCACTGATTTTTTCAAGTTCTAAGTGTTAAGCCCTGCTGATTGTAAGAACTTGCAAAATCTGGCCTCTCAGGTTCCTAAAGCCCAATGTTATGGGGCTTAGTCTTCCCCAGGGTCTAGGGTATGAGAATCTGTTTCTCTCCCTTCTCTCTGCCTGTGGCTTCCTCTTCAGTGGACACTGGATAGTCCTGTGTGGTTTCTTTAGCTCCCGATCATGTCCTTACCCTTCCTACCCTCTTTGATGTGGACTCTTCTCTACATTTAGCTGTAGAGAGTCTTCTACCGGACTTTGGATTGTTTTCTGGGTTATTTACACTACTGTGGATGTTATATAGTTGTATCCATAGGAGAAGATAAGCTTAGGGTCCTCCTACTCCACCATCATCGTCAGGAGTTTAGACTCACTTAAAAAAATTCTAACAGATTTATTGAGATATAATTCATGTACATATGATTTACCAATTTAAAGTGTATAATTCATTGTTTTTGGCGTTTATTATTATACCATTACTAGTTTGGAACTTAATTTTTTTTATTGAATTAACATATAACATTGCATAAGTTTAAAGTATACAGTATGTTACCCTGATACATTTATATCTTGTCATGTGATTGCTGATGTGATATATATCATGTTACGTAATTGTAGTACAATATTATTGCCTGTATCCATCATATTGTGCATTAGATATTTATGGCTAATTTACTACTCTTTACAAATTTGTACCCTTAAACACCACCACTCTTCTCTTCTCCCCACTTATTCCCAGGTAGCCATCATTGTAAGTTCTGTTTTTACAAATTTTAGATTCCACATGAAAGTGATCACATTACAGTACTTGACTTTGTCTAACTTATCTCATTTAGCATAATGTGCTCAAGGTCCATCCGTGTTGTCATAAGGATATCTTTCATTCTTGTAGCTGAATCCTATTCCATTGTGTACATGTACCACATCTTTTTGATCCATTCATCTGTTGATGGGCTCTTGGGTTGTTTCTTGGCTACTGTGTATATTGCTGCAATAAACATAGGAATGCTTATAACTTATTGAAATCATGTTTTTGTTTCTTTTGGGGATATACCCAAAAGTGAAGTTGCTGGATCATATGGTAAAATAATTTTTAATTTTTTGAGGAACCTACATTTTGTTTTCTATGGTGGTTGGACCAATTTACATTCTCTCCAACAAAGATTTGTCTTTCACCACCCTCTTGCTAGCACTTCTCTCTTATCTTCTTGATGACAGTCATTCTAATAGATATGAGGTGATAAGTCATTGTGTGTGTGTGTGTGTGTGTGTGTGTGTGTGTTTTAAAGAGATTAGCTTTTAATTACTTTAAACTTGAAAAGCAAAATAAATACTAACAGACCAAAGCAATCAATTCATTAATCTTATAATGCCATTTCTTTTCACTTGATACAATATAATTGATTGCATTCTAGTTATTTTTATTTAATTTTTGAATAGGTGATATATGTGCCTGGTTCACAAACCTGTAAGTTTAAGAACTTAGAACAGAGATAAATTTCCTCCCCAACCTTGATCCTCATGTGCCTTTCCCCATAAATAAGCACTACTTAAAAGTTTTTAAGTCACTGAAATCTATCTTACAAACCAGTATTTGTTCTCTCCTAGGCTTATCCCACAGATTTTCTATTACCTTTTGAGATTATCGTTTCCTTAAAAAAATAAAAAACAACTGTGTTGTTATATAACTACAACTTTAAAATTCTTGTCTCTGTTTTTCTTTAACTTAATTTTTTTTTTTTTTTGTAATTTGCATCCAAGTTAGTTAACATATAATGCAACAATGATTACAGGAGTAGATTCCTTAATGCCCCCTTACCCATTTAACCCATCCCCTCTCCCACAAACCCTCCAGTAACCCTCTGTTTTCCATATTTAAGAGTCTCTTATGCTTTGTCCCCCTCTATGTTTTTATATTATTTTTGTTTCCCTTCCCTTATGTTCATTTGTTTTGTCTCTTAAAGTCCTCATATGAGTGAAGTCATATTTTTCTTTCTGTGACTAATTTCACTTAACATAATACCCTCCAGTTCCATTCATGTAGTTGCAAATGGCAAGATTTCATTCTTTTTGATTGCTGAATAATTCTCTATTGTATATATATACATCTTCTTTATCCATTCATCCGTCGATGGACATTTGGGCTCTTTCCATACTTCTGTTGATAGTGCTGCTATAAACATTGGGGTGCATGTTTATGCATTTCCACCAGCAGTGCAAATGAGATCCTCTCTCTGCACATCCTCACCAACATCTGTTGTTGTCTGAGTTGTTAACTTTAGCCATTCTGACAGGTGTGAGGTAGTATCTTACTGTGGTTTTGCTTTGTATTTCCCTGATGCTGAGTGATGTGGACCATTTTTTCATGTGTCGGTTGGCCATCTGGATGTCTTCTTTGGAGAAGTGTCTATTTATGCCTTTTGCCCATTTCTTTGCTGGATTGTTTTTTGGGTGTTGAGTTTGATAAGTTCTTTATAGGGTTTGGATATTAACCCTTTATTTGATATGTCGTTTGCAAATATCCCATTCCATCAGTTGCCTTTTAGTTTTTCTGATTGTTTCCTTCACTGTGCAGAAGTTTTTTATTTTGATGAAGCAATAGTTCATTTTTATTTTTGTTTCCCTTGCCTCCAGAGACATGTTAAGTAAGAAGTTGCTGCGACCAAGGTCAAAGAGGTTTTTGCCTGCTTTTTCCTCGAGGATTTTGATGACTTCCTGTCTTACACTTAGGTCTTGCATCCATTTTGAATTTGTTTTTGTGTATGGTATAAGAAAGGGGTCCAGGTTCATTTTTCTGCAAGTCATTGTGTTTTGATTTGCATTTTCCTGATGATTAATCATGACCATATTTTCATGTGTCTGTTGGCCATTTTGATGTCCTCTTTGGAGAAATGTCTATTTTGTTCTTCTTATTTTTTAATCACATTGTTTGCTTTTGTTATTGAGTTGACTGGGTTCTATATATATTTTGCATATTAACCACTTATCTGATACATGATTTCCAAAAAACTTCTTCCCATGCTGTATGTTGTCTTTTCATTTTGTTAATTGTTTTGGTGTTCAGAAGCTTTGAGTTTGTAGTCTCAACTGTTGATTTGTTTTTCTTTTGTTGTGTTTTCAGTATTGTAACCCCCCAAATATTCCCTAGAACAGTATCAATGAGTTTCTTTTCTATGCTTTCTTCTAGAAGATTTATGGGATTAAATTTTAGTTTTAAGTCTTTGATTAATTTTGAGTTAATTTTGTGGGTGGTGTGAGATAGGGTCTAATTTTCATTGTTCTGCATGTGTTTCTCCAGTGTTCCCAGCCCCATTTGTTGAAGACACTATCCTTTTTCCCCGTTGTGTATTCTTGGATCTCTTGATAAATATTAGCTGAATATATATGCTGGAGTTTAATTCTGGGCTCTCTATTCATTCTATTGCATTAGTTGGTGTACTACCAAACTGCTTTTATTATCATGGCTTTGTAGTATAGTTTGAAATCTCGAGGCATGATACCTTTGGCTTTGTTGTTTTTTTCTCAGGATTGCTTTGGCTAATTGGGATCTTTTGCGTTTCCACACATATTTTAGAATTATTTCTTATATTTTTTGTGAAAAATGCCTAGGTATTTTGATGGGGATTGCATTGAATCTGTGGATAGTTTTGCATATATGGCCATTTTAACAATGTTAATTATTCTGATCCATGAATATAACATCTTTTTTTTACTCATGTCTTCTTTGATTTCTTTCATTAATGTTTGTGGTTTTCATTGTAGAGATTTTTCACTCCCTTGTTAAATTTATTAAGTTTTTAATTTTTTTTGATGCTGTTGTGAATGGGATGGTTTTCTTTCTCAGATACTTTCTCATTAGTATAAAGGAATGCAATTTTTCTCTATATATTGATTTTGTATTATGCCACTTTACTTAAATCACTAATTCTGACAAGTTTTTGACTGACTCATTGGGATTTTCTGTATATAAGATCATATCATTAGCAAATAATGATAATTTTACATCTTTATTTCTGATTCAGGTGTCTTTTCTTTCTTTATATTTCCTAATTGGTTTAGCTAGGACTTCTAGTACTATATTGAATAGGAGTGGTGAGAATTGCCTTGTTCCTGATATTAGAGGAAGTGCTTTCAATTTCTCTCCATTGTATATGCCTTTTATTATGTTGAGATATGTTCCTTCTATACATACTCTGTTGAACGATTTTATCATGAAGGGATGTTGTATTTTGTCAAAAGTTTTTCTGCATCTGTCAAGATGATCATGTGATTTTTATCTTTTATTGATGTGATAGGTTACATTTATTGATTTTGGTATGTTGAAACACCCCTGCACTTCAGGGATGAATCCTACTTGATCATTGCATATAATACATTGTACTCTTGAATTTAGTTTGCTAATATTTTGTTGAGAATTTTTGTGTCTGTGCTGATCAGATATATTGATCTATAGTTTTCTTATGGTATCTTTGCCTGGTTTTGAATTTAAAATAATCTTGACTTTGTAGAATGAGTTTGGAAGTATTCATTCCTTTTCAATATTTCAGTCTTCTTAAATTGGGTGAAACTTATTTTGTGTTCTATCATATGATGTGTCCTAGAGAATGTTTCATATGTACTTGAAAAGAATGTCTATTCCACTGCTTTTGGATGGAATGTTCTGTATATGTCTATTTAGTCCATATATTCTAGAGTCTGGTCAAATTACAACATTTCCTTGATTTTCTGTCGGGACAGTCCATTCATTTCCAATAGTAGGTTGTTGAAGCCCCCTGTAATTATTGTATTGTTCTCTATTTGTCCCTTAAGCTCTGTTACTAGTTGCTTAGCATAGAGACTTACTTTAGATATCAGAGCACACATAGTCTAAAAGTAAAAGGATAAAAAAAATGATATTCCATGCAAATAGTAACCAGGAGAGCAGGAGTGGCCATATGTATATCAAACAAATAGATTTTAAGTCAAAAATGATCCCAAGAGACAAAGAAGGACATTATGTAATGATAAGGGGGTCAATTTATCAAGAAAATATAACACTTATAAATATAAATGCACCCAACATTACAGTACCCAAATATAAGAAGCATATACTGATAGAACTGAAGAAAAAATTAGTAACAATAATAGAAGGCAATTTCAATATGCAATTGTTTTTCTTTTTACTTTTATTTAAATTTAGTTAACATGCAGTGCAATGTACTCTTGATTCCAAGAGTAGAATTCAGTGAGTTGTCACTTACAACACCCAGTGAACATCATAAGAAGTGCTCTCTTTAATACCTATCACCTATCTAGCCCATCTAGATCCCTCCATCGATCCTCAGTTTGTTCTCTATTGTTAAAATCCTTTGTGGTTTGTTTCCCTCTCTCTTCTTTTTCTTCCCTTCCTATATGTTCATCTGTTTGGTTTCTTAAGTTCCACATACGAGTGAAATCATATGGTACATGTCTTTCTCTGAATGACGTATTTCGCTTAGCATAATGTATTCTAGCTCTGTCCCTGTTGTTGCAAATAGCAAGGTTTCATTCTTTTTGATGGCTGAGGAATATTCTATTATAGACATATACCACATCTTCTTTATTCATTCACCAGTCAATGGACATTTGAGCTCTCTCCATACTTTGGCTATTGTTGATAGTGCTGCTATAAACATCAGGGTACATGTGTCCCTTCAAATCTGTATTTTTGTATCTTTTGGGTAAATACCTAGTAGTGCAATACTGGATCATAGGGTAATTCCATTTTTAGTTTTTTGAGGAACTTCCATACTGTTTTTCAGAGTGGCTGCACCAGTTTTCATTCTCACCAACTGTTCAATATTCAACTTTTAATCGTGGATAGAACCAATAGTCTGAAGATCAGTAAAGAAACAGCTTGGGGGTATCTGGGTAGTTCAGCCAGTTCAACAACCTACTCTTGATTTTGGCTCAGGTCATGATCTCAGGATTGTGGGCTCCGAGCTGAGTGTGGAGCCTGCTTGAGATTCTTTCTTTCTCTGCTTCTGCCCCGCCCCCCCTCAAAAACAAAGAAACAGCGTGCTTGAACAACACTATAGATCAATTAGGCCTAACAGGCATACACAGAAAACTCCACTTAACAGCAGAATACACATTCTTCCCAAGTATACACAGAACATTCCCTATGACAGTTTATATTTAAGTCACAAAACAAGTCTTAACAAAGTTAAGAATATTGCAATCATATCAAATATTTTTTCTGGCCACAACAGCATAAAACCCTCATCCCCCAAACAAAAAACCCAATGCAAAACCCCAGGAAAATGCTCAAATATGTGGAAACTGAACAATACATTTTTGATAAACCAATGAATGAAAGAAGAAACAAACATAAAGAAATTAGAAATTGCCTGAGACTAATGAAACTGAAAAGACAAGATACAAAAACTTATTGGAGTCAGCAAGAGCACTGCTAAGAGGGAAATTTATAGTGACAAATGCTTCCATTAAAAAAAGAAAGATTGCAAATAAGCATTTAACTTTGAACTTTAAGGAACTAGAAAAAAACTAAACCCAACATTAGCAGAAGAAAGGAAATAATAAAGATTGGAAAAGAAATAGAGAAAAAAGACCAATAGAAAAAAATCAGCAAAAGTTGGTTTTTTGAAATGATCAACAAAATTGACAAACTCCTTAGCTAGGCTAAATAAGAAAAAAAATTCAAATAACATAATTAATAATAAAAGAGAAGGCATTACAACTGATACCACAGAAATGAAAGAATCATGATACCACTGTGAAAAATTATATGCAAACACATGGGAGAATGTAAAAGAAATCAATTTCTAGAAGCACACAACTTATTAAGACTGAGTCCATAAAGAAATAGAAAATCTGTAATTAGTAAGGAGACTGAATCAGTATCCAAAACTTCTAGCAAAACAATGCTTAGGACTGGATGTCTTCACTGATGTGTTGTACCAAACGTTTAAAGAATGAACATCAATCTTTCTCAAATTATTTCACAAAATTTGAGCAGAGGAAATACTTCCAAATGCTTTTTTCTTATGAGGAAAGCATTACCTGTTACCAAAATCAGACAAAGTCACATGTAAAGAAAATTAGAGAACAATATCTCTGAGTATAAATGCAAAAATCCTCAACAAAATACTAGCTAATTGAATTCAACAACATATTAAAAGGATTATACACTGTGACAAAGTGGGATTTCTTTCTGGAATGTAAGGATTATTGAACATATGAAAATCATCAATGTAATACACCACATTAAAGAATGAAGGACAATACCACATGTTCATCTCAGTTGCTGTGGTACAAGCATTTAACAAAATTCACCATTCTTTTTTAGTACAGACCTACTTTGGAAGGCAGCTATGCTCACCACTATACCACCAACACTGTACAGGCATACTTTGGAAATAATGTGGGTTTGCTTCCAGACCACCACAATAAAGCAAATACCATAGTAAAGCAAATCAAACGTTTTGCTTTCCTGGTGTGTATACAATTTATGCGTATGCTATACTGTAATCTATTAGGTATGCAATAATATTTCTAAAAAAAAAACAATGTATATATCTTTTTTAAGAGGATTTATTTTTTTACTTTTTATTTTTTACAGTTCCATCTTTATTAAAAACAACAGTAGCAATAACAAAAGGCTCATCACTTCCCCATTATTCCTTGTATCAATTCCTCTTGAATTTTCACTACTACCTGATGGTCTCTGGCCCTGCCCCATTTCTTTCTTTCTTTCTTTCTTTCTTTCTTTCTTTCTTTCTTTCTTTCTTTCTTTCTTTCTTTCTTTCCTTCTTTCCTTCTTTCCTTCTTTCCTTCTTTTTCTTCCTTCCGTCCTTCCTTCCTTCCTCCCTTTCTCCCTTTCTCCCTTTCCTTTTTCTTTTCTTTCTTTTTTTTCTTTTCTTTCTTTCCTTTCTTTCCTTCCTTTCTTTCTTTTCTTTCTTTTCTTTCTTTCTTTCTTCTTAATTTACATCCAAATTAGTTAGCATATAGTGCAACAATGATTTCAGTAGATTCCTTAATGCCCCTTACCCATTTAACCCATCCCCCCTCCCACAACCCCTCTAGTAAACCTTTGTTCTCCATATGTATGAGTCTCTTAGGCTTTGTCCCACTCCCTGTTTTTATATTATTTTTGTTTCCCTTCCCTATGTTCATCTGTTTTGTCTCTTAAAGTCCTCATATGAGTGAAGTCATATGATATTTGTCTTTCTCTAATTTCACTTAGCATAATACCCTCCAGTTCCATCCACGTAGTTGCAAATGGCAAGATTTCATTCTTTTTGGTTGTCAAGTAATACTCCATTGTGTGTGTGTGTACCAAATCTTTATCCATTCATCCATCGATGGACATTTGGGCTCTTTCCATACTTTGGCTATTGTTGATAGTGCTGCTATAAACATTGGGCTGCATGTGTCCCTTCGAAACAGCACATCTGTATCCCTTGGATAAATGCCTAGTAGTGCAATTGCTGGGTCGTAGGGTAGTTCTATTTTTAATTTTTGAGGAACCTCCATATTGTTTTCCAGAGTGGCTGCACCAGCCTGCATTCCCAAAACATTGTATATATCTTAATTTAAAAATACTTTTATTGTTAAAAATGCTAATCATCATTTCAGCTTTCAGGGAATCATAATCTTTTTTTTTTTTTTTTTTTTTTTTTTTTTTTGCTTCTGGAGGGTCTTGCCTCAATGTTGATGGCTGCTAAACTGGTCAAGGTGATGGTTGCTAAGATTGGGGTGGCTGTGGCTATTTTTAAAAATAAGCTGACAATGAAGTTTCAGCTTCATTGTTTGACTCTTCCTTTCACAAGTGATTTCTCTGTAGCAGATGATGCCCTTTGATGGCATTTTACCCACAGGAGAACTTCTTTCAAAATTGAAATCAATACTCTCAAACCATTCTCCTTCTTTATCAACTAGGTTAATGTAATATTCTAAATCATTTGTTATTTCAACAATATACACACCATCTTCACTAGTAGATTCTATTCCAAGAAACCACTTTCTTTGCTCATCCATAAGAAGCAACTCCTCATCCATTAATGTTTTATCCTGAGATTGCAGCAATTCAGTCATATCTTCAGGCTCCACTTCTAATTCTAGTTCTCTTGCTATTTCTACATCTGCAGTTATTTCCTTTACTGAAGTCTTGAACTCTTCATAGTCCTCCAGGAGAGTTGGTATCAACTTCTTCCAAACTCCTATTCATGTTGATATTCTGACCTCTTTCCCAGAATCATGAATGTTCTTAATTGTATCTACAATGATGAATCCTTTCCAGAAGTTTTTAAATTGCCTTTAGCAAGAGCCATCAGACGAATTACTATGTATGACAGCTACAGCCTTACACAATGTATTTCTTAAATAATAAGACTTAAAAGTGGAAATTACTCCTTGATCCCTGGGCTGCAGAATGGATATTGTGTTAGCAATCAGGGAAACAATATTCATCTCCTTGCACATTTTCATCAGAACTCTTAGGTGACCAGGTGCTTTGTTAATGAACAGTAATGTCTTGAAAGAATTTTTTTTTTCCTGAGCGGTAGGTCTCCACAGTGGGCTTAAAGATATTGAGTAAACTATATTGTAAACAGATGTGCTGTCATTCAGGCTTTGTTGTTCCATTTCTAGAACGCAGGCACAGTAGATTTAGCATAATTCTTAAAGTCCCTGGGGCTTTCACAAGGGTAAATGAGCATTGGTTTCAGCTTGAAGTCACAGCTGCATTAGCCCCTAACAAAAGAGTCAGCCTGTCCTCTGCAGGACAATGCCAGTCATTGACTTCTCTTCTCTAGCTATGAAAGTCCTAGATGTCACCTTCTAATAGAAGACTCTTTTATCTACATTGGAAATCTGTTGTTTTGTGTGGCCACCTTTATTTATTATCTTAGCTAGATCTTCTGGATAACTTGCTGCAGCTTCTACGTCAGCACCTGCTGCTTCATCTTACACTTTAATGCTTTGCAGGTGGCTCTGTTCCTTAACCTCCTGAATCAACCTCTTCTAGCTTCAAACTTTTCTTCTGCCGCTTCCTCACCTCACTGTCTTCATAGAATTGAAGAGAGTTAAGGTCTTATTCTCGGTTAGGCTTTAGCTTACAAAACATTGTGGCTGGTTTATTCTTGTATCCAGAGCATTAAAATGTCCTCCACATCAGCAATAAGGTTGTTTCTGTTTCTCATCACTTTGTGGTTACTGCAGTGGCACTTTTAATTTCCTTCAAAAAAACTTTTCTTTGCACTTCCAGTTCAGCTAACTCTTTGGTGTGGGAGGCCTCACTTTTGGCCTATTTAAGGTTTTAACATGCCTTCCTTGGGAAGATTAATCATTTCTAGCTTTTGATTTAAAGTGAGAGACATATGACTTTTCCTTTCACTTAAACACTTAAAAGCCATTGTAGCATTATTAATTGGCCTAATTTTAATATTGTTGTGTTTCAGGGAATAGGAAGGCCTGAGAAGAAAGAAAGAGATGGGGGAATGGCTGGTCAGTAGGGCATTCAGAACACACACAATATTTATTAATTAAGTTCATTGTATTATATGAATGTGGATCATGGTGACCCGAAACAATTATAATAACAACATCCAAGACACTCTTCACAGATCACTATAACAAATAGAATAATCATAAGCATTTTGAAATACTGTGAGAATTACTAAAATGTGACACAAACATGAAGTGAGTAAATGCTTTTGGAAGGTAGCACTGGTAGACTTGCTCAATGCAGGGTTGCCACAAATCTTCAATCGATAAAAAATGCAACATTTGTGAAGTACAATAAAGTGAAACACAATGAAATAAGGTATGCCTACAAAATCACTCAAAAAAATAGGTACAGAAGAAATTTCATCAACATAACAAAAATCACATATAGGAAGCCCACAGCTAACATCCTATTCAGTGTTTAAAAACTGAAAGCTGTCCCTCTGAAATAAAGAATAAGGGAATGTTACCCACTCTCAGTGCTTCTATTTAATATGGATTGGAAGTACAAACCAGAGCAATTAGGCAAGAAAAATAAATAAAAGTATTTAAATTGGATAGGAAGAAATAAAGTTATTTAGAGATGGCATGCTATCATGTGTAAAATCCCTGAAAATTGTGCAAAACAACCTGTTAGAACTAATTCAACAAAATTGCAGGATACAAAATCATCTTGCAAAAATCTGTTGTTTTCATACATTACCAGTAAACAGTCTGTTTTACAATAGCATCACAAAAGAATAAAATATAGAGAAATTAATCAAGAGGTGAGAGATTTGTACTCTGAAAATTATAAAATATTGCTGAAAGTAATTTTAAAAAAATATTAAAAGAAAATGGGAAGACCCCACCATCCTGCTTTTATGTTCATACTACCTAAAGCCATTTACAGAGTCATGCGGTCTCCAGATCCCAATGGCACTTTTTTTGTGTGTGGAAATAGAGAAAGTCCTCCTAAAATTTATATGGAATATGAATCTCAAGGGAACTTGAATAGACAAAATAGTTCTGAATAAGAAAAGCAAAGCTGGAATTCTGGCACTTCCTGATTTCAAAACTTACTACAAACTACAGTAATCAATACAGTCTGTTATTACTGTAAAGACAGACACATAGACGAGTGGAGCAAACTATACACAGAAATAAACCTTTACATATTCAGTCAAGTGATGTTTGATAAAGGTGCAAAATGGGGAATCGATAGTCTCTTCAAAAAAATGGTCCTGGTACCAATATTATACTATATGTTAACGAACTAGAATTTAAATAAAAATTTGAGGAGGAGGGCACCTTTTGGGATGAGCACTGGGTGTTGTATGGAAACGAATTTGACAATAAATTTCATATATTGAAAAAAATTTTGAAGGAAAAAAAGACAATATAGTGCTGGTAAAATGATTCACATGCAAAAAAATGAAGTTTGACCTTACTTTATGCCATATACAAAAATTAACTCAATGATTGAAGACCTAAATGTAAGACCTCAAACTATAAACCTTTTAGAAGAAAACATAGGGAAAATCTTCATGATACTGGATTTTTCAATGATTTCTTGGATATGATACCAAATACCCAGGCAACAAAATCAAAGATTCGTGAGACTACGTCAAATTTTTAAATTTCTGTACAAGAAACAATCAATAGAGTGAAAATATTACCTACCGAATGAGAGAAAAAAATAGGAAAGTATATCTAATAAGGGGTTTATATTGAAAACATACAAACAATTTCTAAAACTCAATACCATAAAAGTAACTTGATTTAAAAAATGGGCAAAGAACTTGAATAGACATTTTCCAAAATAGATATACAAATGACTGGCAAGCACATGAAAAGATGCTCAACATCACTAATAACCAGGGAAATGCAATTCAGTATTATAATGAAATGTCACCTCACAACTGTTAGGATGACACTATTTTAAAAAATAACTGATGTTGAGGATGTGGAGGAATATGGAACCCTTTACACTATTGATGGGAATGAGAAGTGATCCAATCACTATGAAAAACTCCATAGAGTTTGCTGAAAAACTTAAAAAATAGCATTACCATATCATCTACCAAACCCACTTCTGGGTATATATCCAACAGAATTGAAAATAGGGTCATGATGACATATTTGAACAACCATGTTTGTTTATTGCAACATTACAGTAGCCAAAAGGTGGAAATAACCTAAATATCCATTACAGATGAATGGAAGAAAAGTGTGTGTGTGTGTGTGTGTGTGTGTGTGTGTGTGTGTGTGTGTGTGTAGGTTACACATGGTAATATCATTCGGCCTTAAAAAGGAAATTCTATCATATACTATAACATGGATGAACCCTGACATTATGTTAAGTTAAATAAGCCAGTCACAAAATGATAAAAATTGCATGATTATATCTATAGGTGGTACCTAAAATATTCAGACCCTTTAAAAATAGAATGGCTTTTCCAGAGATTGGAGGAAGGAGGAAAAGAGAGTTGTGGAATAGATAAGTGTTTCAATTTTGTAAGATGAAAAATTCTAGGGATCTGTTGAACATATGTTAAATATACAGTATGGTAGTGTTAACTATATATAAGATTTACCATCTTATGCTTTGCCACAATAAAAATGGTACCCATAAAAAAAATATTTTGTCCTAACATATTGTCATCAAAATTATTAACTTAGAAGTTACAAAGAGTTTACACCTTCCTTTTAAGTTGAAAATGTAATTATACCCTTTTACTATCAATTTTTTATATTTCTAGTAGAAATATGTCAAATGAACACAAATATCCAAATTGACATATGCATACAAATTATTCCACAAGAATATTCAATTATTTAAAAATAATTATTAGACATGAACTACTTGCTATACACTTTAAAATTTGTAGATGTTTTATTTGATTTTCATCGTCAATCTCTGAGGTAGCATTGTTTTTTTCCCCCAACTTTTTACTTAAATTCCAGTTAGTTAACATATAGTATACTATTGATTTCAGCAGTAGAATTTAGTGATTCATCACTTACATATAACACCCAGTGCTTATCCCAGTCATTGCTCTCCTTAATGCCCTTCACCCATTTAGCCCACCCCCTCAAACCACCTCCCCTCCAGCAACCCTCCGTTTGTTCTCCATGGTTAAGAGTCTCCTGTGGTTTGCCTCCCTCTCTGTTTTTATCTTTATTTTTCCTTCCCTTCCCCTAGTTTCATCTGTTTTGTTTCTTAAGTTCCACATATGAGTGAAATCCTATGGTATTTGTCTTTCTCTGACTGAATTATTTTGCGTAGTATAATACACTCTACTTCCATCCATATTGTGGCAAATGGCAAGATTTCATTCTTTTTGATGGCTGAGTAATATTCCATTATATATAATATATATTGTATGTATATAATATATATAATGTATATACCATTTTATATATGCCATATATATACCAACATATATATACCAATATATATACCAATATATATACACCAATATATATACATACCAATATATATATACCATTTTATATATGCCATATATATACCATTTTATACATACTATACACACGCACACACAAATATACATACACCACGTCTTTATCCATTCATCAATTGGTGGACATTTAGACTTATTCCATAATTTGGCTGTTGCTTACAGTGCTGCTATTATTGGGGCTCATGTGCCCCTTCAAATCAGTACTTTTATATCCTTTGGATAAATACCTAGCAGTGCAATTGCTAGGTCACAGGGTAGTCCTATTTTTAATTTTTTGAGGAATCTCCATACTGTTTTCCAGAGTGGTTGCACCAGTTTGCATTCCCATCAACAGTATAAGAGAGTTCCCCTTTCTTTGCATCCTCGCCAACTTGTGTTTCCTGAGTTGTTATTTTAGCCATTCTGACAGGTGTGAGATGGTATCTCATTGTGTTTCTGATTTGTATTTCCTTGATGATGATTGATGTTGAGCATTTTTTCATGTGTCTGTTAGCCATTTGTATGTCTATTTTGAAGAAGGGTCTGTTCATATCTTCTGCCCATTTCTTAATGGGATTATTCATTTTTTGGGTGTTGAGTTTCATAAGTTCTTTATAGATTTTGGATACTAGCCCCTTATCCAATATGTTATTTGCAAATATATTCTCCCATTCTGTAGTTTACCTTTTAGTTTTGTTGATTGCTTCCTTCACTGTGCAGAAGATTTTTATCTTGAAGTCTCAATAGTTCATTTTTGCTATTGTTTCTCTTGCCTCCAGAGATGTGTCCAGTAAATAAGTTTGTCTGGCTGAGGTCAAAGAGGTTGCTGCCTGTGTTCTCCTCTAGGATTTGATGGTTTCCTGTCTCACATTTAGGTTGTTCATCCATTTTGAATTTATTTTTGTGTATGGTGTAAGAAAGTGGTTCTGTTTCATTCTTCTACATGGCACTGTCCAGTTTTTGAAAGACCATTTGTTGAAGAGACTTTTTTCATTGGATATTTTTTCCTGCTTTGTTGATTAGTTGATTATCTAGTTGTGCATCCATTTCTGGGTTCTCTATGCTGTTCTGTTGGTCTATGTGTCTGTTTCTATGCCAGTACCATACTGTCTTGACGATGACAGCTTTGTAATACAGCTTGAAGTCTGGAATTGTGATGCCTCCCACTTTACCTTTCTCTTTCAATATTCCTTTGACTATTCAGGGTCTTTTCTGGTTCCACACAAATTTTAGAATTGTTTGTTCTAGCTCTGTAAGAAATGCTGGTGGTATTTTGATAGGCATTGCATTAAATGTGTAGATTACTTTGGGTAGTACAGATATTTTAACAATATTTGTTCTTCCAATCCATGAGCATGGAATGTTTTTCCATTTTTTTGTGTCTTCTTCAATTTCTTTCATAAATGTTTCTGTAGTTTTCAGATTATAGATCTTTTACCTCTTTTGTTAGGTTTATTCCTAGGTATCTTATGGTTTTTGGTGCAATTGTAAATGGGATCCATACCCTGATATTTCATTCGGCTGCTTTATTATTGATATATAGAAATGGAACAGATTTCTGTACATCAATTTTATATCCTGCAACTTTGCTGTATTTATGTATCAATTCTAGCAATTTTTTGGTGGAATGTTTCAGGTTTTCCATAGTGTATCATGTTGTCCACAAAGAGTGAAAATTTGACTTCTTCCTTCCAATTTGGATGCCTTTATTTCTTTTTGTTGTCTGATTGCTGAGGCTAGGACTTCAGGTACTATGTTGAACAACAGCAGTGAGAGCAGACATCCTTGTTGTGTTCCTGAACTTAGAAGAAAAGCTCTCAGTTTTTCCCCATTAAGGATATTAGCTGAGGGTCTTTCATAAATGGTCTTTGTGATGTTGAGGTATGTTCTTTCTCTCCCTACTTTATTGAGAGTTTTAATGAAGAAAAGATGCTGTCTTTTGTCAAGTTCTTCTTCTGCATCTATTGAGAAGATCATATGGTTCTTATCCTTTTTTAATTAATGTGTATCATGTGATTGATTTGTGGATATTGAACCACACTTGCAGTTCAGGAATAAGCTCCACTTGATTGTGGTGAATAATTCTTTTAACGTACTTTTGAGTTTGATTTGCTACTATCTTGTTGAGAATTTTTGCAGCCATGTTCATCAGGGGTATTGGTCTGTAGTTCTCCTTTTAAGTGGGGTCTTTGTCTAGTTTTGGAATCAAGGCAATGTTAGCCTCATATAATGAGTTTGGAAGTTTTCCTTCCATTTCTATATTTTTGAACAGTTTGAGGAGAGTAATTATTAACTCTGTGCTGGCTCACAGTCCATCCTGCCCTAGTAAAGATGCCCCTGCAGGGAGCAGGGTTTTGGGATTTTGTGTAATGAGCGGCAGCCTCCACTTGGAGTGCTATGTTCCTCGCTAAGTCCGACCTGGCTGGTGCGTAGGGGGAAAATGGCATCACGCCACTTTCTTATCCCTGAAGATGGGAGCTTGCACCTGCCACTGTTCAGGAAGCCCTCATAGAAGAGCAAACAAGCTCCCCACTTGTGTCCCAGGCTTCTGTCAGGTCCCTGCCCTCACCATATCTGTGCCCAGGCCGTTGGCATGCCCAGTCCCATAGTTCTTCTATGTTTTATCTCTGGCATCTGGCTGGGATTCAAAACTCCAAATCCTAAAGACTCACATGGCGTGGACCCACTCCCCGCCTCTGGAGGAGAGCCTCGCAGCACTGTGACTGGTGCCATTTTTTTTTCCCCCAGAAAAGCCATTGCACAGCTGCACAAGTTGATTGGAATTTATGGTGAAGCACAGTGAAAAGCAGCAACCAGGTTATCTGCTGTCTGTGTATGCTTCTCTCCCTTGCAGGTGAACAGCCTCTCGATGATGCCTGCTGTGTCTTTTGTACTTGGAAAGGCAATATACCCCCTTCCAAACATACTCCAGGAAGGGGAACATTCTTTTCCAGTGTGCCCCAGGGGATCCCTACAGCATGCTGTCCATTCCCAGCCCACCACCCTCCTCCCCGGAAGCACAACTATGCCCACCCGGCTCAACTCTGGGGAATGATGCAGACTTCTAAAACCTCAGAGTTTGAGCTCCACTGCTTGTAAAAACTTGTGACAGTTCCTTTAAGTCTCCAGTCAGTGGTTTTGAGGAAGTATTTTTCTTGCACAAACCCAATGTGCTGCTCTCTCTTTCCCTCTCTTTCCTAATTCCTCAAAATTGTTCACCCCTCCTCTGTGGCACTGTGGCTTTTCTCTCCCCCAATTCACAGCTCCACAACTCATACTTGCCATGTACTCTCCCTCTAATAGTGCAGATTGTCCTCTTAATCCTCAAATTGATTTCCTAGGTATTTGAAATGATTTCAATGTTACTCTGTGTTTGAGGGACAAGGCAAGCCCACGGTCCCCCTACTACTCTGCCATCTTAACTTCCTCTAATTATGTCATTTTAGAAACAGGTTTCTGACCTAGATTTTGGTTACAGTTAATGGAATTTTAAGGAGGCATGCATTCCAATTCTTCTTGTGAGATAGACCATAGATCGTAAATCTGTACATACCAAATCAACTTCTGTTTTGTTGTGTTACTGCCTTACATAAAGCCGGGTAACATACTTGCCTTAAGTTTGTATGTCTGGTTAAAATGTTCTTAAAAATGTGGTTAACATATAGACATACAGGAAGCTGATTTTAAGAGGCAATTTGGGGCCCTCCCAATGGTTAGGGGGTCATTATAGAGATGGGGACTTGTGATTTGTGAAGAGTGACTCTGTAGATAGCCGCAGTGAATAGCAGCAGTCTTTATTTAAACTTGGTTAATAATTTTCTTGAGCAATGCTGGGAAGATAGTTATTTCCTCGAATTGTTTCAAATACATGATTCACAAAAGAAAGTGTAACTCTTTTCTTCTCAATTTTTTTTTTATGGTTGAAATCTCTTCTTTGAGAGATGCTAACATGTATTCTCTCCTTCAACTAAGACAAAGGGGAAAAATTCAAGTAAAAGAAATCTTCAAATCTTACAGGACTTGTGAGATAAGTTGTCTTTGACTTGAGCCACAGGTAATAATAATAGTGCTCTTAGTTTCTTTGTCTTGTCTGTGGTTTATTCTTTTAGTCAAGGCAGAGCACTGGAGTAAGTCAGAAGAGGAAATCGAAAAGGGAGAAATGGAATGTATATGACTAAACTGGTTTTGAGTAGATACTATTCTGGACTTTATCCTCATCCTATTTATTGAAAAATGCAATCTATCAGAAAGCAAGAATTTTAGTACTCGTTCTGTCATGAAATGCTACATTAACTAGGTATTTTTTCTGAGTTGAATTTCATAATCTCATATCCTAATGTCAATGCCATTCAGTTTGTAGGTTCATTAAAACTACTATAGTTAATTCAAAGTATCTTATTTAATTATTTTGAATATGTTATAGCCTTAGAATATATCTTTTTATAAGGCTCCAAGGCTGATATATCACTGTTGGTCAAATTTATCACTTGTTTTCATAGTCCCATGAGGACTGGGGCTATAACTGGTTGGTTTGTAGTTATCTCCCCAAAGGTAGCATGGTACTTGGAATATAGCTTATGTTCAATGATATTTTAAAAAATAAATATGGGGTGCCTGGTTGGCTCAGTCAGTTGAGCGTCCGACTTCGGCTCAGGTCACAATCTCACAGTCCGTGAGTTCGAGCCCCACGTCGGGCTCTGTGCTGACAGCTCAGAGCCTGGAGCCTGCTTCGGATTCTGTCTCCCTCTCTCTCTGCCCCTCCCCACCTCATGCTCTGTCTCTCTCTGTCTCAGAAATAAACATTAAAAAAAAAATTAAAAAAATAAAAATAAATAAATAAATAAATAAATAAATAAATAAATGAATGAATGAATCATAGGTGAATCAGGAAAATAGTTCTTTCCACTCTGCTTAAGGCTTGTAGATAAGGAATATAAATCTAACAAACCCTATGAGAAGCTGGTAACCCAACAGTAACTTAAATTTCAAAAGTTTGTAGCAAAATATTTTTGAATGAGCATGAGTCCATTGTTTTTTTCACTTATAAAATGAAGATGTAGAAAAGCTAATTTAAATGAAAGCTCAAGATCCGAGGGTGGCTGCTGAAGGCTACTACACAGAACTGATTGTGGAATGCTAGAAACTTATTACAAAGTGAAAGACATTTAGATAACCATTCGAACTGGATATGCACTGCTGACTAGCAGAAGTAAAAAAAAAAAAAGATGTTTACTATCGCTAGTTTCTTCTAAGTTTGATCTGTAACAACTCTAGTTCCTTACTACCAAAAAGGCATGATGATGGTAGATAGAAGTAGTATCAACTTATTAGATTTTTTTTTATCATGATACCTCAATTTGGCAAGCTTAAGTGGTTCTGGAAGACCAAGCATAGATTCCTTGTTAGTTTAACCAAATCCAATTTAAATTATTTGTTGTCTGTAGTAATCTTCCAGACAGAAAGCTGATGCCATCATATAGGGCCAACATTGCCCAATAAGAAAATAGAGTTCCTCAGCTGTTGACAGTTCAACCAGAAGGTGCCATGTGAAAGATCCAAAGAACTCTTAGAAACCCAGTGCCTGCCCTGATAAAGTTTAGAATGTAGTGATATGATAAGGTTATGTGCATAGAAATGTAAGAGTAAGGTGAAGGGATGAGCCTCAGACTAAGGTAGCAGATAACCTTGTATTGATTGTACTGAAGTCAAAAGTCTGGCGTCCAAGCAATTTGGAAAGGTTTTAGAAAGAAGGAATAGCTGGTGGTATTCTACTAAATGCAGGTAATTTATGTCTTTAACTGGAGAAGCCTTTGTGTGAAAAAAATTCTCCATCCTTTCTCCAACCTTTCCTCTGCCAGTCAATAAACCAAACCACACCCAAATCCTACTACATATAGTACCTTGGAAAAAAACCTTAAAAATTAAATATATACCTGTGAGAATATTTTTATATTCATGATCTAGAAAACAAAACAGTGATAAAAATTGCCCATGGTTTGGTTTCTTGGCTAAAATTTACTACTTTTCCCCCAAATTTATGTACACTATTGCATATTGTAGCCTGCCTTCTGCCAGTGTATGACTTAATATGTGATCTTATGCTTTGGGATTCTTCATTAGAATTTTTATCATAATTATGTTTGTGAAGTTCCCACTGATTAACAGAATTGAACTACCTCGATTTTACCAAGTTAAAATAATTTTTATATATATCATTTTTATAGAAAAATATTTTATATCAAATATGCTGAAAAATAGAAAAAGAAAAGGATCAAAATCTTAATCCTCTAATTACTTTAGGTACTTTAGGTACTAAAGGTACTTTACCTTTATGGAATGGGAACTTGATTCAGTTACTAATAAATTAATGTTAATAATTGATTGAAGAACAATTATAGTAAGTAGGATAGGGTAATATGAGTTAATAAATATATATCAAATCCTACTGCCCTAAAGCCTAAATTTGTCAAGAAACTAGGACCTCTGTTGAGCTATTATAACTGAGCTGTTTAGAGTTAGAATACAGTCCAGGGATAGAACAAACAGAATTATCTATATAAGGATCATATAGGTATCAGGACTATAGGGGAGAGCAATATTCAACAAGAGACCAGGGTCAGGAAGGGAGGAAAAAGCCATAGGTCAAAGCCACAGTGTGGAAGAAGGAACTGGTGCCTACAAGGAAGGATTTACCAGCTGATGACACTTTCTGGTTTCTTCTTTTCTAATCTAGTTGTCTCATAGATGATTCTGATGTCCAGGCATCTTTCAAGGGTATGTTTTGAGTTTTGGTTAGTATTTTAAAAGTCCATTTCCAAGGAACAACGTTGAGTAAATCCTGAATGTTTAGTATACTATTATGTATGGGGTAAAAAATAAGTGACAGTGAAGGAAAGATGAGCCTTTTGGTAGCCCATATTTAGTACCTTCATTAGGGTTAGAAAAAAGAGCCTCTTCTACCTAGACTGGTGAGCAGAGTGTATAAGTTTTCCAAAGAAACAGGACCATAGATATATCTATATATCTATATCTATATATCTATATCTATATCTATATCTATATCTATATCTATATCTATATCTATATCTATATCTATATAGATATCTATATATCTATATCTAGATCTGTATCTATATAGATACATACATATCTACATACATATATGTAGATGCATAGATACTTTTTTTCTTTTTTTTTCCCAGTGGGAATTTATTTATTTATTTTTTAATTTATTTCTTTTTTCTTTTTTTTCAATATATGAAATTTATTGTCAAATTGGTTTCCATACAACACCCAGTGCTCATCCCAAAAGGTGCCCTCCTCAATACCCATCACCCACCCTCCCCTCCCTCCCACCCCCATCAACCCTCAGTTTTTAAGAGTCTCTTAGATGCATAGATACTTTAAGGCACTAGCTTATACCAATGTAAAGGCATGGTGAGCTCCAAATCTGATGTGGCAGGTTGGTGAGCTGGAAACTTGGGGAACAATTGCAGTTCAAGTCCAAAGGCAGTTTGCTGGCAGAATTTCTTCCTTTGGCAGGGAGGGGGGGGGGGAGGGGGGGTGTGGTGGTTAGTCTTTGTTCTATTTAAATGTCAACTGATGAAATGAGGCCCATCAACATTATGAAGGGTAATCTGCTTTACTCAAAATCCATTGATTTAAATGTTAATCTCCTCCAAAAAACACCTTCGCAGAAACATCCAGAATAATGTTTGACTGAATATTTGGGCACCATGGCTCAGCCAACTTGATGTGTAAAATGAACCGTCGGGACATAGGCTGGATTTCAGCTCACCTTCACCCTCTTTGTCCGGCATGTTTGTGCAGAGCCAAACGGCACAACTCCTCACTGTGGGCTGTTTTTTGGTAGCACCCTGTCAGGCCATATGCCAGTACCTGTGGGGACCACAGCCAAATCATTTTGTAACTAGTAGACTGATCAATGGCCAGAAGGTTTCACAGCTGTTCGTGACCAACGGCTCCTTCCAGAGAGGAGAAGCTGGACTTTGATAAATGTGACGAGTTCACACAAGCAGAACAGACTGTGGTTGGTCACAGGGTGCTGATAATGCTGGATTTTCATTTTGGCTCTGCCACTGATTTGCTGTGGGGTATTGAGCAAATCACTTTACTTCTCTGGGTCTGGGTTTTCGTACTTGAAAACTACAGATTCATGCATGTTTCTTCCATCTCTGACATGACGCATCAAACGTATTGGCCTCGACAGAGTCACTTGTTGTCCTCAAGTGACACTGGTAATGATTAGGAAATTATTCTTTTATTGAAATTAGATATAAGCAAAAGCTCTTTCTTGTTTTCTAAACCATGTGACGCTCTTCTTGATTTAAAGGAGAATTTATGAATGAGACTATCAGCAATTAATGTGAAAAACTTGGTGGAAATATCTGTCTTCAGGTGAAGAAATAATTTCATACAGTAATTTTATCAAATGTAAAAAAAATGAATAAGGCCCAGCTTCTGCCTATGATAAAAATTGCAATACATACCCCCTTTCCTAGTTAGGTCAGAATCAACTAAGTTTTAAGATTCAGCTCTTGAAATTCAAAGGAATTATGAAATAATACTTTACATTTTTAATATACTATTCATTTAAAGTCACTTCAGAACACAAATAGTAATCAGGAAGAGCGATGTTACTTTCTCTTTCCTCAACTGTAGTTCTTTTTCGGAAACGTTATTGCGCATCGGGATTCTCCTTGGTCCATTGATACTTTCTGATGGATCCTATTACATTTTCTTCTCAAGTTGCTTAAAATGTTTCACAGAAAATGACTACTCATACTCCTGATAATTCAGTTGAGATCAGTAAAACAAGTATAGCCTTTTATGCAACCTCACCTTACCAGAATATAGCATACCATACACAATGTGAATAATTGTGTGGAAAATACTTGGAGCTTTATAGCTTTGTCCTATATTTTAAAGAACTTTATGATGAGTTTGTCGTGGAATTTCAGAAAAATTAGATCCAAAAGGACTTCCTAAGGTAAGACTTTCAAGGGCCTATATGTTTTCACACATTTACAGAAATGTTAACACCCAAATGTGTGCTGTGCTTTCAGCACTGGACTTCGGAAGGTGATATACTGATTTCTGTAGCGTTGCTACTGCTCAGAGCATTTTTGGAACTCTATTCATGGAATTGACTTTAGACTAGTTTATGAAGCACACAAGGAAATTAGTTTTATTACTTTATTGTCACACCTCATATATTTCCATTCTCACGTTCCTCACAGTTGGGTATCTTCCCTATCTCAGACAGATTTTGCATTTTTCCCTATTTCATACTGTCCTTGCAAATACATCTCCCAAAAAATGAATGTTTGCTGTTGATCTATTCACAGCTTTATGCAAGTAGATGAAATATGGTGCAAACTTAAATATAAAATATGGTACATTACCTGGCAGTCTATTATACAAAATATTTTCCCTAATTGAGGTGTAAAGAAAATGTCATTTTCCTAAGTTTAAAGCCCACAGAAGAATTTGAGTGTTAACATCATTTTAACTTGTTGGCTTGGATGTCCCCTCTTAAGAAAATCTGGTTTTCTCTAAAACACTAACAGAACAAAGGATTAAAATCTAATCGTTAATTCAAAATGTCATTGGAAAGTATACATTTGAATACAAGCACTGTTAAAATGTAGACATAAAAATTTTAATTATGTGAATAAGTGAAGAAATATGGGTGGGCTTGAAAAAAAATGAGATAATCCGTAGTAGTAAGTTTTCTTATTCTAACTTCGATTTTCCTAGAGTCTTTCAAAAATCTCAGTTGGTTTACAAAGAACAAAAATCATCAGGAGAGGGAAATGCCAACTGTTTTAGTTTACACATATCCAGGCTGTGGTGTTTCCCTGTCTTTGGTTCATTGAGGCAATATCACAGCATGGCCTCTGGATAAAACAAGCAAAAGATAACACAGAATACACCAAACTAGAGTAGGTCAATTAAAAAAACTTATTAACAAGCAATTAAAACTCAGTAGTTTTTTCTTTGTGTGAGTTTGTTTACAGTAGTCAGTGGAGAGTTTAGCATGTTTGACCCATTCTTTCCCCAGGTGTCGTTTACTGGAAATGCCTGAGGAACCTTGGAGAAGAATCAGAAGCAACTGAATGGTTAGAAATTTGCCCCATGTTACAAATGAATGGATTTTCTCACTGAAAAGCATCCTAATTTTATAGTTACTTAAGAGAAAAAAGATCTTGATCAATGCACCAAACCATAAAGCAATGGCTAGGAAAATGGCGCATCAAAGGCAGGACCCATTGTGGAAGTGAACTAAGGCGAAAGCCTTATTAATAATGGGCCAATCCTATGGTGAGCCTGGGTGGGCAAACTGCTATCTGGAAGTAGACTGTTCACTCATGTGAAGTGAATTAGCACTTCCTGGGCACTAGGGTACTATTAGGTGCATTGAAACAACTGATTTTGTATGGGCATCCTGGTGCCCTTGCACACCCGGCATCTCTATAGGATCAGGCATAATGAAATTATATGGTACCAAGAAGCCAGCCCTTACAAATTTTAGGCAGTAGCCCAGTAGTAGGGACTCATGGTAGTTAAATCAGCTGGGAAAGCAAAGAACCAGGGAAGAAGTTGACACCTAACAAAGACAACCCTTACACATTTTGCTTCTCATCATTGGCTACTTAAAAAAGGAAAGAAAGAAACAAACAGCAAGATGACAAGGAAGCAACAAAGCTTCATAAAAATAGAGGATCATAGTCTTAAAACAAATCCTGACCCACTGCCCATCTACAAATTAAGCAGAATGTGCTCTAACAAAGCTGATTGTATTTGAAAATAGATTATTTAGAGTATGTATCTATTTTTTCGTAGTAGGAGTCATGTAACAATAGGTTGAATTAGTTCTGAAAGAAGTGCTTTAATTGGTGGTTTGTATATTTGGATAATATTGGGACCCTTTGTGATTAATACTCTTTTTTTTAAAGTAGAGTTTAAAACTCACTGAGCTGTTAATTCGAAAGACTTTCTGAGATGTTCTAACTGGGAGTGAACCAAGATTCATCTGGAGTCCTGCTTATAAAACTGAATGTATTTGAGCTTTAGGATTAATTATAGAGCAGCATACAAACACATGTAATTTTACCCAGCAATTACATGGCCCAACAAAAGTAAGAATGCTCTTTTGAATCTAAGAAAATTATACCGACATTATTTTGCTTTCTAATCTGAGAGGCCTTTGCCTATCTAATTCTGTGGTTTTATATATGACTTTCTATGAATATGAAGCTTATTTCTCAAACTAAAGCAGTATCCAAATTTGTCTTATCGTTAAGTGATTCCTTTTTGAACAAGGAAAACGTATTCATTTATTCTGCTCATCCTTGAAGTATAGTGGAAGCCAAACTGTTATAAAATTATGTTGGCTGAAATACAAAATGAACATGTCAGGTTCTTTAAAGCTGGGATATGTTAGGAGTAATCATCTTGATTTTGTGCTAAGCACTAGTCATGCTAATTTCTGCCATCAACAAATTTGATTAAATTCAAAGAGGGTAAACATTTTTTTCCTAACTTGCAACATTCCTAATGTTTAGAAACAGAAAATTTGTCAACCAGAAATGGGCTTTCCTAATGTGAAATTGAAACTGTATCTTTAAAAAAACCCAAAATGAAACCGGATGTATTTTCTCACATTTCCTTTTATTTCCAGGCAGAGAGAGCATCATGTTGGTCATGTACTTTTTACTTTGACTTTTTTGTTCAGATAAGATAGCTAGCCTACTTACACCCAGGAATAATTTCATCCCTCCCATCTAAATCACTTTAGAATCTAAGACCAGTGCCAAAACATCTGGTCTGGAAAGTTAAAATAAAATCAGTTTAGAAGCTTATTAAATATGAATACATTGACCGCATATTTGGTATTATTTCTGAAAATTGATATTATGTTTGCAACATTTCAATAGCACATTTTTCCTTATGCTCTGTTCAAACCCAAAAATACATGTTACTCAATTAGTGTTCATTTAGAAAGCAGTACACTGAGGACCTGTATCTGGGATATCTCGACATGTGCCTTTATTCAAAAAGCTGCCATGAGAGGTTCACCGAGGTGCTCTTGAACACTGGATATGGAAGGCAGCCTCTGGAATTAAATTATTTGGGACTCGCAGAGACTTGCTGTCACCCTGTAGTAGACATAGAGAAGAAATCTACCAGCTAAGTGTTCTCAAATGATTCCCATAGATAATTTAATTTCGATTTTCGCATCTATCAGTGACTTCCTCTGTTGACATTTATCAAAATGCAAAAAAGCCAAAATTTAAAGTTACAACTGGGGAAGAGATGCAAATTATATTTAAAAATCCATCTTAGAAAATTAATATTGAGGTAATTTTCTAGTTACGTTTTAGAAATAGTAGTTTATCATTTTAGAATCAACACCAAAACAGACGCCACCATCTCATAAAATAAACATGCAGTGAAAGGGTAACACTCACATTAGCCACAAACTGAGTCTGTAGCCAATACAGTATGATGAGAAGGAATTCTCAGTATGGTGTGATGTGCGATCGAAGCCATTAGCCATATGGTGCAGTGTGAAGAGGGCCTCTGTGACTGAATAACAGTTGTATGTTATATGGTTTATTAAATAATTATGCAATGGCAAGCAATGCTTTTAAAATTATTGGCTGTTTTAAAATATTTTGGTTAATCTCGCTGCATTTACCAGGTTGAAGGATGCATGTTCCATCAGGTCTTTGTGCTTCATATCTGCTTTGTGTATAGAATGGAAATCGGCTGCCATATTGAAGATTTAGGGCACATTTCGTGTATCATACTGTGTATCATCAAGGTATGCCACAGGGCATTTAGAAATATAGGGGCACATTCCTTTTAGAGTTGCCTTTCCACCTGCCACCTGTCAGTGCAGACACTGTATGTGGGATAGAGAATGTGCTATTTTTATGTAATTTCCTCCGAATGCGACAGGGAAACATTAAAACATCCAAATGAAAAGCAAAACATTCAATAAAATATCTGGATATTTTGCTAGGCAATGCTGTGCCAGCCCCTATTTGGATACTTAAAAAAAACAAAAACAAAACAAAAACCGGAAAACTACACATACTACCCTGACTCCTTTCTATTTAGAGTAATTTTTCCTCTAAGTAAATGTGTATTGTATTTATTTATTTACCTCTAACCTACATAGTTTTGTCGGCTGACTTAGACTTTCTCAACCAGTCCGACTACTCTGGCCTGGACTAGTCACTCAGATATGGTATGCGGGTTCTTCAGCAAGGTGGGATTACTAGATGACCAGCAGCAATGTCCTGGTGAAAGCAGTGAAAATGCTGTGGTTGTGCTATGCCCACCATGGGACCACGGGACGGCTGCCTCTGCCACTGTTAGAGGAAATGCATTGGAACAACATCATGCTTTTGCTTGCGGAAGCCTACTCTCAGCTAAAGGAATCATAGTGTCTTTAGAGACCGAGTGAATGCTTTCGTGCACGATTATTCTGAACACACGGAGAATTTTGAAAATTTGGAGTTTGTAAATGGGGGTTGTGTAAGACAGTGAAAAGTAAAGCTAATCAAAATATAATAGTGACATTGCAATAATAGCCACGGAGCTCATGGCAAAGTTAGGATACTATTCCTCCACCTCTGTACATAGAAGTTGAAATAGCATTATTATATTCTGAAGATCTCTTTTATAAAAGAACTGATTTTATTATTTTTGATAGGTAATCGTGTATATATACCTCATTATGGTAAGGTCTCCTTCATATTTCAAGAGGAAAAAGAAAAGGAAATAAAGATTAGTCATGAGGGCTGTTTCTCAACATTTCAGTCTCCTCCTGTCAGATACAGGATTGTGTTTCCTTACAGCCTTGATGTTCATCATGGCCATCAGACTTCTGTGTTAAATAAAACTTGGGGCAGAAGTCTTTACTAACCAATGTGCAAATCACTATGGTGTCTTCCTACTAACCCAGTGACCAGGCATGTTCCAGATGTTAGAAGCTACTTGAATCTCAGTCCCTGAGTGAGAAAAACATGAAACAGGCTCTGGAGGACATTCCAGCCCTCAAAGGGCACACAGCATAAGTGAGGAATGAATTCATGTTGTTTTAAGCCACTGAGATTTTAAAAAAATTTTTTAAATGTTTGCTTATTTTTGAGAGAGAGAGCGTGGGTGGGGGGGGTAGGCAGAGAGAGAGGGACACACAGAATCCGAAGCAGGCTTCAGGCTCTGAGCTGTGAGCACAGAACCCAATGCGGGGCTTGGACACACAAACCTCAAGGTCATGACCTGAGCTGAAGTCTGACTGCCATCTAACCAACCGAGCCACCCAGGCGTCCCAAGCCACCAAGATTCTTAAGGTTGTTTTCTACTGACCAACAACAACAACAAAAAATAGATCATAATATTGGTGATTTCACAGATATTAGTACTTAGGATAAGGTTAACAAGAAACACTACTTAAAGTCATTTTAATTAGTAACATTAGACAAATGAGAGTAGTCAGAGCCTCCTGCCCCATTTGTGAGACTGGTGTGCCATGATGGGTTTACCAGTGACCACACCAGCTCACTGGGAGCCTGGGTGCAGTTGGGACATTGTTAATTTTCTCTTCCTTTACTTCTGCTCTCGAGCAGCCTGGCGAGAGAAATCAGGAGAATTGAATGGATATTATTTTTCTATGGCAAAATAAAGTTTGAGAAGCACTGACGTAGGTAATATGTGGTGTAGCAAAAACCATGCAGATGGTTTGGATGAAGAATAAAATTTTTGGACATACTGATAAAATGTTTGAGGAGAAAGTAAAGTAATATTTAGTACTTCCTATCTATAAACTGATAAAATTTACCAAATAATTGCCAGTGTTCCCCCTTGACTAGATTTGTGTACACATAATCCACCTGTTAATCTAGGCAGCCAACCGATCAAGTTTTTGAGTACCTGTAACTGTATGTTACAGAGACTGTTTAAATGGGAAGGATAAAATCATGAACAGTTTCTTCATCCTTCCATTTTCCATGGGAAAAGAAGATAATTACAAGATATAAGTGATATGACAAGTAAATACTGTGTTCTCGTTAAAAAAAATTTTTTAAAAGGGGCGCCTGGGTGGCTCAGTCGGTTAAGTGGCTGACTTCGGCTCAGGTCATGATCTCGCGGTCCGTGAGTTCGAGCCCCGCGTTGGGTTCTGTGCCAACAGCTCAGAGCCTGGAGCCTGTTTCAGATTCTGTGTCTCCCTCTCTCTGATCCTCCCCCGTTCATGCTCTGTCTCTCTCTGTCTCAAAAATAAATAAATGTTAAAAAAAATACTGTGTTCTGAGCATTGTCCTGGGTATTTAATTTTATTTAACTATAAAAGGAAGCAAAGGGGGTTGATAATAATACCTTCACAAGATACAGGTAGGGATACTGATTTTAAACTTAAAATAATTTTTCCAAGTCCTATAAAAATATTGAAAAGATATGAACTCAGTAGAGAACAACATGTGCACATACATAAAGACTACCTTTGTTTATACAGTTATCAAAGGTTTCCTGCCAAGATGGTGTGTCCTTTGCTTATCACAAGGCGGTAGGCATAATGTTGGGTTTTGATCCATCATTAGGATTCTCTGAGTTTGAGATCATACTCAGGTCCCCTTCCAAATAGTAAAATTTTCTACCCAGTAGGTGTACACACCCCTGTGTGCGCGCTCGCTCTCTCTCTCTCTGTCTCTCATACACACAAACACACACAGACACACATAGACACACATACACATCCAGAAGGAAACACAGTGTTCTCATGTATTTTTTCTTTGTTTTGGATGGAGTTGAGCTGAATAAAGGAGACTGGAATTTGGATTGGTAGTTAAAAGGAAGTTTAGCCTTGTGTGAAATGCTTTGTTTTTCAATACTACAGAGATACTGTGTACTTAAAATTCATTATAAAAAAGTCATGCTCATTTTTCTAGACACCTTTATTTAGATGTGAAGCTTGATACAACACTTTTTCAGACAGTCATTTTGCTTCACAGAATCCTTGATGTTGGCCTGCTTCACAACAGCTTTCTTCTGCCTTGTATCATGTACATTGGTCCTTTCTTCATTTGTAAAATGAAAGAAGGGGTCACCCAGGTGACAAGTTTTTGTGGTTCTAATGTTGTATGATTTCTTTAGCTTTTGGAACTAGTGGGGTTGCTGACTGGTCTGATTCTCCTCGCGCTTTCAGGGTATATATACACCAAAAAATGATTTTTTTAGTTAATTTCAAGATCACATAGCTAGTGACAAAATCACAAGCAGAATCTTGTTCTTTGACTCTCTCTTTCAGAGGTGTCCTTTGTAATGCCTTCGACGATATCTCGTTCACTAAGGTACTTGGAAAACGCTGAGGTTTATTTCTAGTATATGATCTATTGTTCCAAATGATTTGGATTTACTGGTATCTGGAATAATATATGGCACTAAACGTTTGTATTTATTACCAGATTATATGTAGTACTCGATTCCCTACTTTTCTCTCAGTCTGGTAGTTCTGTGCGTGCATGCGTATGTGTATGCTGAATGACTGAAAAATACTGGATAACAGGTGTCTGTGATTTCTTCTCTCCCACCATAAAGAAATAGCTGTGTTGATATGCTGTTTTAAGATGTTTCTCACCATGTATCTCTCATTTTGATGAATAAATAATAATGGAAGATAAAGGAGGGAAGGATAGAATTGGGGAAGAGGGGGAGTGTTGAGGAGACATTCTGGGATAATGAATTTAAGATCTGTGTACATTGCGTCTATATTCTTACAATTCCTAAGAGTAATTCTGGATATGAGCACCAAGGATACTATTTGGTGTAACACACAGGGAAGGTGTCTTAATTGCACAAATACGTGCTATATTCAATACAGAAATGAAAATTGAGGCAAGAGGCAGAAGTTGATGATAAGTTCTGTACAGCTCCTCGTGATGGCAAGCATTTACATTCTAAGCCTCTCTCCCCCATTATAAACAACCTGATTTTCATTGATGAAAGCAGCTGACAGAGGCTGCTGAACCAGTTATCAACCTATCGTAAAATAACGCTAAGAAGATCAAAGGAAGCAATCCCTACTACCAAGCTAAAATCATTCCGGGGAAATGTTTTTGATTATGGCTAATAATGTAATCAAGCCAGAAACCTGCCTAGATGTTGAGTTACAGCAGAATTACTGCTAATATTACGGGGTACCTGATTGTCAGTAATGTGGCAAGAAAGTTTGGGACATAGGAAAACAAGGGGCTAATAAAATATTTACAACGACCTATACAGTTTTTGTTAGAGTACTATGTATATTTTCTCAAAAAAAAAATACCCAAACAAACAAACAACAACAAAAAAACAGACCAGTGTTGCAACTGGAGATTTAGAATTAAGGCAGAGAGAGGAAAGCATAAAAAGAAGAAAAGTGGTCATTTAAAAAAAAAAAATCTTTGATTTTATTCTTTAAAGACCAATTACTTTTCTGTCCCCTGTGGGAGGAAAAAAAATTTTTTTTCTTAATAGCAAAATCATTCTAAGACTTTTCTGATTCATTTTATATTTAGCAGATTACAGCTTTAGTCATCAGTAGGAAAGAGCCTCACAAACTGACAGACCTGAAATCATGTCCTTTGATTGTAATTGACAGAAAAAGCATTTAAGGTAAGGAAAAAAAATATTTTATTCATCTTTGATTACACTGTGATGTGATTTGGTGACATAATACAGCTGGGAACTGAGGCAAGAAAGGCAATAATTCCTACTTGAGGGTTTTACATGATGTAGCCCTTTAGTCGTCTTCCTCCCAACGCCTCCAGCTACAATAGTCTCCTTGATGGCGGCTAGACAAATAGATACACAGAGTGTTAGAATTTAAAAGGCAAACAGCTCTAAAATAACATTTCTCGAGGCAACGTATTTCAGCGTTAAATGCTTGACAACTACACATTTGACTGGACCTAAAATTAAATCTATTCAATTTAAACATTTTACAGTACAAAATGCCACCATTTAAGCAACACTTTCTTAAAATAATGGGAAATAAATGATTTATACACAATAGCGCTCTAAAGAGATGCGTGTCTTTTTTTTTTTTTTTTTGTAGATCAGTGACTTTGTATATTTCAACCCATCTGTATGAATTGGGATTTTATTTTAATATTTTATTTGATGATTCTCTTCATTACCTTTCTGTGACTCATTTACCTTCCAGATAGGATGTTACCATATATATTTTGGACATTTAACAACAGAGGTAAATGCAAATGTGACTGTAAATAATGTCAGACAGTTGGCAAAGTCACACACACAACATCACATGGATTTCCCTGACAAATGTTTATGTCATGAAATAAATTTATATTCTAGGATTTGAATAATGGCCATGGAGTTTGATTCAACATCTTCGTGTTTTAGTGCTAGAATGAAAATAACCTTTCTGTTCATTCACAAGTGACTTCCTAATAGTCAGATTTTAAAGGACCTAACGCATAAACTAATAGGTATTTTGTGACAAAATTAAACAATATTAGAAAATGTGTAAAAGTGATCTATAAAATAAAATTTAATAAATTTTGTTGGCAATCAGATATTTGAAGAGTTTATTTCTTAAAGTCACATAAGATTGGTAAGTCGCATAAGACTTGTAGGCCAGAGAACCTATTGTTTAGCATTATTTTTTAGTGATTAATAAAAGATCTGAGTGTTACAAATGTGCCCATGTGTGTGTGTCTGTAGCCATATGGAAAATTAAATGAATATCCACCAGAGAATGACTTCTAATAGTTACATTTTCCAAAGCAAGGTTATGAATTGTCAGTACATGATGATATTTATATATGTAAATCAAGTATTTGAATCTGCAAGTTAATTGTGTCTAGAAATGTCAGACTAATTATAAACTCTTATGCTGTATTTACCTGAATGCCCCCAAAGCTGTTTAAAACTAAAAACTTTAATTTATAGAAGGTTGTTTCAGCTATCAGAAATGGACTCTACTAATCATACTGTTAAGGATGGTAAAGCTATCACCCTCACAAATACAATGCAAGCAGAAAGCTGTTCAACCTACCATGAAAAACATGTCCAATGTTCTTCTAGGTCAGTTCAGAGTTCTGGATGCCTTGTTGGCAGTGAGCTATGCCTCATCAGATGAATAATTTGAATTTGTATCTACAGAGGCTTATATTAAAAAGTTCCAACACAAGTAATAATTTTAGATGTTGCTACATATTCTACGATCCCCTCCATGGAGATTGACTTATATTTCCTTCTGTGTCAATATATGCTTTCAGCTCACATAAACCTTCGAACACTTTTTTTTAAACTTAAAAAAATTTTTTTTATGTTTATTTTAGTTTTGGGAGCGAGAGTGAGTGTGAGCAGGGGAGGGGCAGAGAGAGAGGGAGACACAGAATCCAAAGCAGGCTCCAGGCTCCGAGCTGTCAGTACCGAGTCCAACCCGGGCTTGAATTCATGGACTGCGAGATCATGACCTGAGCTGAAGTCGGATGCTTAATCGACTGAGCTGCCCAGGCGCCCCTGAATTGTTTTTTGTTTGTTTTATTTTTTGTTTGTTTATGTTTTGGTTTGGTTTACTCAAACCTTATTTTGGTCTGTTTACTTTTTTCTTAACTACTGGGACCATATTGAACTTTTAAGACATAATTGATAGGCAATTGATATGAGTACTGTCCAGTATTAGGCTAGATGGTTTTCATCCTTTTATATAAAGGAAGAATGCTAGTTTTGTCATTAATGCTTATTTACAGATACCTGTGTATACCTTGTGTGTATCTGTGCTCCCAAACATCATGAAAGCAAAAGAAAAAAAAGGAATAGTGGTTTACTTTTTGGAAACACAACTTTCCAGTTTAGTCTTTTTTTTTTTTTTTTTTTTTTTTTTTTTTTTTTTTTTTTTTTTTTTTTTTTTTTACGTTTTTATTTATTTTTGGGACAGAGAGAGACAGAGCATGAACGGGGGAGGGGCAGAGAGAGAGGGAGACACAGAATCGGAAACAGGCTCCAGGCTCTGAGCCATCAGCCCAGAGCCTGACGCGGGGCTCGAACTCACAGACCGCGAGATCGTGACCTGGCTGAAGTCGGACGCTTAACCGACTGCGCCACCCAGGCGCCCCATCCAGTTTAGTCTTGATCAACTTTTTCATGAAGAATGGAAGATTCTACAGGTGCCTGTGTAGCTCAGTCAGTTGAGTGACTGACATTTGATTTTGGCTTGGGTTGTGGTCATAGGATGTAGCCCCATATAGAGCTCTGTGCTGAGCGTAGGGCCTGCTTGGGATTCATTCTCTCTCTCTCTCTCTCTCTCTCTCTCTCTCTCTCTCTCTCTTTCCCCCTCTCCCCCCCCCTCTCTCCCTCTCTCTCTTTCTCCCCTCCCTCTGCCCCTCTCCCTGATGCTTGTGCTCCCTTTCTCTCTTTCTAAAAAAGAAGACACAAATTTATATTTTAAAAAGTGGAAGATTCTACTAAAACTATGTAAATTTTTTTTTAATTTTTGCGTCATGTAGATTTTTAGTTTTTTATCCCACATGGTTAGTGCCATAAGTCATTTGACCAAGAGGGCAAGACAATGGTAGCCCCTTTGCAGAGATTTCTGCAAATGGGTATTTGGGGACATTTTATACCTTACTTATCCCAAATTTAGATTTCAATTCATCATCCACAAGGCAGTTATCTTTCATAGAAAAAGTTTTGAGAAAACCAAGGAGGCTTATATTGAGGAACCATTTTCATTAAGAGACTCTTTTACAAAACTGTTGATCTTCATTTTCCAAATTCACTCATGTAAAAAGAAAACACTTTTATCAAAACATTTTATTCAATATTGCCATTTGCATATAGCAAAAACTGCACAATCTAATCATAAGAGACTGTTAAAACTTCATTGAATTATTTTCATAAGTTCTCATGTTTCTTTGCACTTCTTTAGTATAGATAAAACAATATGGAAAGGAAGAAGAAGTATGACAGTATATTAATCTGAAATTCCCAGTTACCCATTTTTATTTAATATTTAAAAGATAGAGTGTAGTCCTAATGCTTTTATTATCTTCATGTTGCTGTTTACAGAAGGGCAGTGTTTTATCTAGGAAATTATATACAAGCTATAATTCACAGTTTTAGATAAGAAATCTTAAAAATTATGTATGACAGATCCAGTTGTATCAGAAAATTACTCTTATATAGACTAGTCAACTTGTTTTTCAAAATATTTTTGCACTGCATAAATTTAAAAGATATATTGCTTTATAAGCATTGAAGTAATCTTTGAAAGTAAAATTTTATAATTAAAAAAGCCCTTAGAAATAATGACTCATCCTAATTATAAATTGGAAATAATGGATATTATTAGTTAACTACAATAAACTGAACAGAAAATTTTTTCATGAGATTTTTATTTTAAATAACTGGGTTGGAAGCAGGAGAGAAAAAACTTTAATGGCAATCATGTAAATTTGGTTTATTTGATTTCTTAAGATCAATCCACATAGATTTAAATGGCATGATTCCCAGAAATGTCAGGCCCTGATTAGTATAGAGACATTATCTGCTTCACTAAATATTTCATTCTGTTTACTTTCGTGTAATTGCATGTAGACTTTGCCAAAGAATCAATAAAATAATTTATTTGAAAAATTAGATTCTTTCCATCATTTGGCTATTGTTGATAATGCTGCTATAAACATCAGGGTGCATGTATCCCTTTGAATCAGTGTTTTTGTATCCTTTTGGTAAATACCTAGTAGTGCAATTCCTGGATAGCAGGGTAGTTCTATTTTTAACTTTTTGAGGAACCTCTAGACTGTTCTTAGAGTGCCTGCATCAGTTTGCATTCCTAACCACCAGTGTAAGAGTTTCCCCTTTGTCTACATCCAACACCTGTTGTTTCCTGTGTTGTTACTTTTAGCCATTCTGACAGGTATGAGGTCATATCTCATTGTAGTTTTGATTTGTATTTCCCTGATAATGAAGCATGTTGAGCATCTTTTCATGTGCCTGTTAGCCATCCAGATATCTTTGGAAAAATGTCTATTCATGTCTTCTCATTTTTTAACTGGATTAGTTGCTTTTTGGGTGTTGAGTTTGATAAGAGCCCAAATGTGCACTGATGAATGGAAAAAGAAGATGTGTAATATTACATTATATATGTAATACATATATCCTCAGCCATTAAAAAGAATGAAATCTTGCCATTTGCTATGATATGCATGGAGTACCAAGTATTATGCTAAGCAAAATGAGTCAGAGAAAGACAAGTATCATATGATTTCACTCATATGTAGAATTTGAAAAACAAAACAGATGAACATAGGGGGTAAAAAAGAGGCAAATCAGAAAATAGACTCTTAACTATAGGAAGCAAATCAAAGGTTGCTGGAGGGGAGGTAGGCAGGGGGATGAGTTAAATGTGTCATGGGTATTAAGGAGGGCACTTATGATGAGCACTGGGTGCTGTATATAAGTGATGAATAACTAAATTCTATATCTGAAACGAGTGTTACTCTGTATGTTAACTGGAATTTAAGTAAAAATGAAAAAAATTAGATTCTCACACTGAAAGCTAGATTATACATTTAAACATTTAAATCTATTATATTACTGTCCCCAATGGTTTGCCACCCTAAATAATGATTTAAAAATATGATACTCTAAATATATTAAATGACATCTAATTTGTCCTTATGTTCAAACTTCAGGAAAAAATGAGTAGAGACTAAAAATGTTGAACTAATACAAAATCATGATTTAAAGCACATTTTGCAACAGGTGTTCTAATACATATATTAAATTATAGTTTGATATTTGAAAAAATGGAAGAACATGTGCATGGAAGATAGCCAAATTATCACTTTGGACCTATTAATATGGAAATATGCTTCAATCTGTCTGGAGAATGATATTGTTATTTTTCTCAGATGTATTCAACTTCATAGTGCTGTTTTCTTCTTAAAAATACATGATACTGCACAAGCTCACTGACAGACTCCGTCCTCAGTGTCATTTTGGTACAAAAGATAATTTGTTCCACTTCTAGATCACTGTATCATCTTATATTAACCTAATACTGATAATTAATAGTTTAGTCCAAAAGTGATACCCTAGTATATGTTTATACTTCTAAATTATTAAATTTACCATGCCAATAGTATATTTTTAGGATGCATAAAAATATCTTGAAATTTTTAAATAAAGTAAGTTATGGCTATAAAAATAGAATTCTTAAAATTAACATTTGAATGATAAGCAATTTGGGGGATAATTATAGTTCACACTCTTCATTCAATGCATTTTGATATATGTGTAATTATTCCTAGTAATATCCCTTAGCTGGATTTTTGTAACAACAATAACAATTTATTGCAAAATTAATTCCTTGGCACAATTTAACATTTAGTGATGTGAAGTCAGGGTGAATTGATTTTACAGCAGACCACTTGTGCTCTGGTTTTCTATGTTCAAGTACTAATTGTTTATTATAGGTCACTTCAGAACTTAGTTTAAAAATAAATTAAATTGTTGCAAGGTGCATTTAGTAGAAATAGTTTGATATTTTCAGCTCATGGGGTTTTATTTAAATTAAAAAAATGGTAAAGTAATGCAATCATCTTCGGTTATAAAAGTGATGGATGAATTGAAAACATTTTTGAATCAGGTCAATGGTACTGATGATTAGTACATTGTTAATCAAGTTCTTCAGATTGCTATCAAATGCTTTAGCTCTTTTGCTCACGCTGGTGAGAGGATCATGAATATTAAAGAGATTCAAATGGATGTGCTCTCATGTAATATGGAGCACTACAAATGAAACGACTAAATGAGGGCAGACTGTAACTCTATGTACTGATATATGTCTTAAATAAAGTGGAATGCCTAATCAATTTCTTTACTCACATCTAGCAAGCACATAGATGTTTTCTGTAATCTATATCTTAATCATGTTGACAAACCAATGGACATAATACATGAAAAATATTTTTTAAAGAGATTTTTCACATAACAGTTAATAAGGTTTGGTTGGTAACTGGAATTTAAAAGAAGATACAAATTAAAGATTAGGATAAAATGTATTTTTAATTGTACATATTAGAAGCAAAAAATGGAGAATTCACTGAGAATTGTTTTCTTGAAAGAAAGATATAATAATACCATACTTTTTATTTAACAATCTCCTTATGCTTTTTAAATATAAGCTATTAGAAACATGATATAGTATATCAGAAAGTTGTTGGTTCTAGTCATTACTAAAAGTGAAATTATATTTTTAAATCAAAATGGGGAAAAATATTTTCCATAGACATCTTTAAATGTTTAGAGTTTATATCACTCAGAGAGCATGTTTTTTTCTGTATAAATATGTGTCAGGAATTATAAAATATATATAATTAAAACATTGTACATCTATTTATAAAGTAAAAATAAAATAACACATTTATAAATGATACACTTTTAGCAAGATCTAATAAATGGTATGATGTACACTTGGATTTTAAATTAATATTACTTATTGTTGAAATTGAATATGAACAAAAAATATGTTCATCTAATAGAAATATCCTGTTTGGAAAGAGTTACCTTTGGAACCTACCAACCCAGTATAGATTAATTTATTGTGTTAACTGATTGTCTATTTGTAAAGAAAAACAATTAGATTTATAATTGAATGAGATCTTAAGAGACTTGTATTCTAAGGGTAAAATGTATTTTGGTGTAAGAGACAATGATGAGCTTCTCAGGAAGATCCAGTCTTTATGAAACTATCTGGAAGACCCTAGATAGTTTGAGCATGAACAGAGAATACAGGGTATCTGGGATTTGAGGTTGAAAATGGATGAGACAAAATAGTGAAGAATAGGGCAATTTCTGTCAGGCACAAAATTCAAATTTTCATGAATAAAAACAAACTATTAATATATTATACCCATATGTTCACCTGCATACTCATGAAAAACTACCAATTTTAAGAAGGTCCTCAAGGTTTTTTTTTTTAGTAACCCAAATAAAGTAGGAAAATGGTTGATTATCTCTTAAAGTTTCACAGTATTCATAGGACTATAGAATGGCAGAGTGTTAAGCTACAACAAAATTTGGGAAGCCATTTTGTCCAAATAAGTCATTTTTCTCAATTTAGAACAGATAAGATTCTGATAAGTTAAGCATGCTCAAGTTAATTAATGGTAGGGTCAAGATTAAGTTATTCTGATTTGCAATCTAATCTAAGATCCTTCCTTAATATTTAACCACTATAACTTTAGAACAAAGCTAGAAGTTTAAAAAATAGAAATATATAATTACAAACTATGATACCTGGTCTGAAGAAAATTGATTTACATGAGAGGCTATAACAGAAGGATTAATTCCATTGGGGTAATTGTTCTGTGATTAGGAAAAGACCTCATATGGAGGTGATATTTAACTCAAAGTATGAAGATGGAATAGAAAGTTGTCAGATTAAGAATGAGGAAAAAGATGGATCACCTGGGTAACTCAGTGTGTTAAGCATCTGACTCTTGATTTTCACTTGGGTTATGATCTCACAGTTGGTGGGATCATGTCTCACATCAGGCTCTGCACTGATACCATGGAGCCTGCTTGGGATTCTCTCTCTCTCTTCCTCTCTCTCTGCTCCTCGCCCCCCTCTCTCTCTAAATAAATAAATACAGTTTTAAAAAAAAGAATAAGGGAAATAAATGATCCAGTGCATATGAATGACATGTTGAAGAATCTAGTATGACCTGCAGTTTTTAGAAATTAAAAGGAGTTCAGTATACACTGAGCAAGTCTTGGAAATTGGTGAGAAATGAGGATGGGGAAATTGGCAGGACCAACTCATGGAGATCATGAAAAAGAAGTGGAATTTTATTCCAAATGCATTGGAAAGCTATTGAAAAATTTTGAACCAGGCTTCTTAAATGCTCTGATATTCTTTTTTTCAAAGTTTAAACTCGCTGTTGTAGAAAAAATGAAGACCATAAGAATGCAGAAATAGAAATTATTTAGCAATCCTTTTCAGTTTTTCATATAAATTCTTGTGGTTTGTATTAAGGTGATGCTAGGGAAAATGAATAGAACTGAAATATATATATATATATATATATATATAGAGAGAGAGAGAGAGAGAGAGAGAGAGAGAGAGAGAATATATTAAAAATTGAAACAACATATCTTGGTTACTACTTGTGATGGTGGACTGGGAAAGGTGCTAAGGAAAAGAGAAAGGCAAGTACTCCAAGATTTCTGGCATTAAATCTAACAAAACAACTCTGAGTTAATGGACATTTAATTTGTTGAGAAATCTACGATATGAAATGGCACAATTTTTGGTAGGAAACCAGGATTAGTTTTAAATATACTACCTTAGAAATAGAAATTATTGAATAGAAATGCCATGTAGGCAGTTGGAAAGAGTAGTTTGAAGCTCAGAAGAGATATAAACTTGAGATATTTTCAAATTTTGGGATAGATATGACTGCCTAGAAAGTGAATATGGAGGGAGTAGAGAACATGGCTCAGAGAGGAACTCTGAAGATTTTTAAAATACAGATGTTGGATAGAGAAAAATGAGCCCCTAACTGAGACTAAAGAGTACTTAGGAAGAAAATCACGTGAATCTCATGTTCCAGAAGCCAAGAAAGGGAAGTATGATTCAAGAACAACTTCAATTTTGTTGAATGTTGTTGAGATGGTGTGGTGAGTTGAATTGTGTTCTCCAAAATGATATGTTCAAGTCTGAACCTTCCTGTACCTGTGAATGTGACCTTATTTAGTAACAGGATCTTTACAAATATAATCAGGTTAAGATAGGGTTATGTAGGATTAAATCCAATAAGTGCAATCCTTAAGAGAACAGGAAATGACACACCAAAATGGAGAGAGAAGCCATGTGAAGACACAGGTAAGGGTTGAAGTGATGTGGCTACAGGCCAAGGAATGCCAAAAATTTCCGGGGCCACCAGCATCCAGGAGAGACACATGGGATGGTTTCTTCCTCAGAGCCTCCAGAAGGAACCAACCTTGTGCCAAATCTTGAATGTGGACTCTTGGACCCCTGCACTATTAAAGAATAAATTTGTCATTTCCAGCTACCCAGTTTGTTAAGGCAGCCCTAAGAAACTAATACAGAAGTCAATTAAAATGAGGATCTATGGGATATATAACAGAGAGATAATTTTCATCTTTAGTAAAAGTGGGACAGTCTCATGGTTGTGTTAGAAGTGGAATGTAAATTAGAGGCTGAAAAATGAACAAAAAGTGTGAAGTGTAGATAGTAAATCTAAATAGGAGTTTACTTGGGAAACCCTCTGCTTTTTTGTTTGTTTGTTTTTTGCCCTTTAAATATTTTTATTAAGTTAAAAAAATTTTATTCCAGTATAGTTAACACAGTGTTATATTTCAGGTGTACAACATAGTGACTTAACAATTCTATCCATTAGGACTCATCATCATAAGTGTGCTCTTTAATTGCCATCACCTATTTTCTCCATCCACTCCCCTCTGGGAACCATCAGTTTGTTCTCTATAGTTAAAAGTCTTGTTTCTTGGCTTGCCTCTCTCTCCTTTTCCTTTAAATTCCATATATGAGTGAAACCATATGGTAGTTCTTCTCTGACTTATTTTGCTAAGCATTATACACTCTATTCATGTTGTTGCCCATGGCATGATTTCATTTTTTTTTTTTTAGGGCTGAATAATATTCAGGGGTGTGTGTGTGTACGTGTGTGTGTGTACACAACCTCTTCTTTATCCATTCACCTATTGACAGACACGGGCTGTTTCCGTAGTTTGACTATTGTAAATAATACCGCTATATTTCCCTGATAAGGAGCGACGTTGAGCATCTTTTCATGTGCCTGTTGGCCATCCGGATGTCTTCTTTAGAGAAGTGTCTATTCATGTTTTCTGCCCATTTCTTCACTGGGTTATTTGTTTTTCGGGTGTGGAGTTTGGTGAGCTCTTTATAGATTTTGGATACTAGCCCTTTGTCTGATATGTCCTTTGCAAATATCTTTTCCCATTCCGTTGGTTGTCTTTTAGTTTTGTTGGTTGTTTCCTTTGCTGTTGGCAATGAGAAAGAACGAAATATGGCCCTTTGTAGCAACGTGGATGGAACTGGAGAGTGTGATGCTAAGTGAAATAAGCCATACAGAGAAAGACAGATACCATATGTTTTCACTCTTATGTGGATCCTGAGAAACTTAACAGAAACCCATGGAGGAGGGGAGGGAAAAAAAAAAAAAGAGGTTAGAGTGGGAGAGAGCCAAAGCATAAGAGACTCTTAAAAACTGAGAACAAACTGAGGGTTGATGGGGGGTGGGAGGGAGGGGAGGGTGGGTGATGGGTATTGAGGAGGGCACCTTTTGGGATGAACACTGGGTGTTGTATGGAAACCAATTTGACAATAAATTTTAAATATTGAAAAAAAATAATACCGCTATAAACATAAGGATACATATATCCCTTTGAATTAGTGTTTTTTTTATTTTTTGGGTAAATACTTGTGTGATTTTTGGATCATAGGGTAGTTCTAATTTTAGTTTTTTGAGGAACCTCTATACTGTTTTCTACAGTGGCTGCACCAGTTTGCATTCCCACTAAAAGTGCAAGAGGGTTCCTTTTTCTCCACATCATCCCCAACACTTATTTCTTGTGTTTTTGATTTTAACCATTCTGACAGGTGTGAAGTGATATTTCATTGTAGTTTTGGTTTGTATTTCTCTGATAATGATGAGGAGCATCATTTCATGTGTCTGTTGGCTATGTGTATGTCTTTGGATAAAGGTCTGTTTATGTCTTCCCATTTTAGTGAGATTATTTGTTTTATTGTTGACTTATAGAAGTTCTTTATATATTTTGGATACTAATCTTTAACTGGGATATGTGGTTTGCAAATAATCTTCTCCCATTCATTAGATTGTCTTTTAGTTTTGTTGGTTGTTTCCTTTGCTATGTAGAAACTTTTTACTTTGATGTATTCCGAATAGTTTATTTTTGTCTTTGTTACCCTTACTCAGGAGACATATCTACAAAGATGGTGCTATGGCCAACATCAGAGAGATTACTGCCTATGCTCTCTTCAATGACTTTTACGGTTTCCTGTCTAACATTTAGGTCTTTAATCGATCTTAAAGTGTGTGTGTGTGTGTGTGTGTGTGTGTGTCGGGGGGGGGTGGTATAAGAAAGTGTTCCAGTTTCACCCTTTTGCATGTAACTGTTCAGTTTTCCCACCATCATTTGTTGAAGAGACTGCTTTTTTGCCATTGGGTAGTCTTTCCTCTTATGTGGAAGATTCATTGACCATATAATGTGGGTTTATTTCTGGGTTTTCTATTCTATTCCATTGATCTATGTGTGTATTTTTGTGCCAGTACCATACTGTTTTGATTACTACAGCTTTATAATGTAACTTGAATTGGAGTTGGAATAACTCTAGTTTTGTATTTCTTTTTCAAGACTGCTTTGGCTATTTGGGATCTTCTGGGATTCCATACACATTTTAGGATTGTTTGTTCTAGTTCTGTGAAAAATGCAGTTAGTATTTTGACAGGGATTGCATTAAATTTTTAGATTGCTTTGAGTAGTATGAACATGTTAATAATATTTGTTCTTCCAAGCCATGAGCATGGGATGTCCTTCCATTTCTTTCTGTCATCTTCATTTTCTTTCATCAGTGTTGTATAGTTTCCAGAGTACAGGTCTTTCACCTCTTTGGTTGAGTTTATTCTTGTGTATTTCATTTGTTTTGGTGCAGTTGCAAATGGGATTATTTTCTTAATTCTTCTTTCTTTGCTTCATTATGTAAAGAAATACAGAAGATTTTGGTACATTGATTTCATACTCTGTGACTTTACTGATTTTATTTATCAGTTCTAGTACTCTTTTGGTGGAGTCTTTGGGGATGTACTTATATAGATATATATAAATACATATACATATATATTCACGTCATCTGCAAATAGTGAAAGTTTTACTTCTTTACTGATTTGGATGTCTTTTATTCCTTCCTCTTGTCAAATTGCTGTGGCTAAGACTCACAGTAGAATCTTGAATAAAAGTGTTGAGAGTGGACCTCCTTGTTTTTAATCTTAGGGGAAAAGCTCTCAGTTTTCTCCCATTGAGGATGACTCATTAGCTGTGAATTTTTTTTTTTTTAAGATTGATTTTATTTTGAGAGAGATAGAGGGGCAGAGAGAGAAAGAGAGAGAGAGAGAATCCCAAGCAGGCTGCAAACTGTCAGCACAGAGCCTAACGTGGGGCTCGATCCCATGACCTTGAGATCACGACCCAAGCTGTTATCAAGAGTCAGACGCTTAACTGACTGAGCCACCCAGACAGCCCTGTGGGTTGTTCATATAAGCCCTTAATTATGTCGAGATATGTTCCCTGTAAACCTACTTCACTGAGGGTTTTTATCATGAATGGATGTTGTATGTTGTCAGGTGCTTTTTCTGCATCTGTTGAAATGACCATATGGTTTTTATTCTTATTAATATAATGTATCACATTGTGAATATTGTACCATGGTTGCATCCCAGAAATAAATCCTACTTGATCATGGTTAATGAGTTTTTAGATGTATTGTTGGATTCAGTTTGCGAGTATTTTGTTGAGGATTTTTGCATCTGTGTTCATCAGAGTATAGAGCTTGTAGTTCTTCTTTTCGTGGCATCTTTATCTGGTTTTGGTACCAGGGTTATGCTGGCCTCATAGAATGAATTTGAAAGCTTTCTTTCCTCCTATTTTTTTGAATAGTTTGAGAGTAGGTACTAACTCTTTAAATGTTGTTAGAATTGGTCTGCGAGGCCGTCTGGTCCTGAACTTTTGTTTTTGGGAGTTTTTTGATTACTGATTCAGTTTTATTGCTAGTAATCAGACTTCAAATTTTCTATTTATTCCTGCTTCAGTTTTGGTGGTTATATGTGTTTCTAAGAATTTATCCAATTCTCTTAGGTTGCCCAGTTTTTGGGCAATTTTACATAAGCTCTTACAATTGTTTGTATTTCTGTGGTATCAGTTGTTATTTATTTTCATTTCTGATTTTATTTGTGTCTCTTTTTTTATGAGTCTGGCTAGAGGTTATTTGTGCTCTTTCCAGATTTTTTTCTTGTGGTTGATTTGTAGTTTCTTAGTATTGTGGTCAGGAAGGATGCATAGTATGACTTTGATTGTTTTGAATTTGTTTAGACTTGTTTTGTGGCCTAATATGTGATCTATTCTGGAGAACCTTCCACGTACACTTGAAAAGAATGTGTATGCTGCTGTTTTAGGATGGAATGTTCTTAACATATCTATTAAATCCATCTGTTCCAGTATGTCATTCAAAGCCACTGTTTCCTTGTTGATTTTCTTTTTATGTACTTATTATTTTCTTCATTTTATTTATTTATTTAGAGAGAGAATATGAGCAAGGCGAAAGGGCAGAGGGAGAGAGAGAATATCTCAAGTAGGCTTCATGCCCAGCACAGAGCTGAACGCGTGATTGATCCCTTGACTCTGGGATCATGACCTGGGCTGAAATGAATGGTCAGATGCTCAACTGACTGAGCCACCCAGATGCTCCTGATTTTCTTTTCAAATGATCTGTCCATTGATGTAAGTGGGGTGTTAAGGTCTCCTACTATTATCGTATTACTAGTGACTAGTTCCTTTATGTGTTATTAACTGTTTTATGTATTTGGGTACTCCTATATTGGTGAGTAATCACATACAAATGTTATATTTTCTTGTTGGATTGTCCCTTTTATTACATAGTGTCCTTTATTTCTTGTTACAGCTTTTGTTTTAAAGTCTATTTTGTCTGACATAAGTATTGCTAACTTGGCTTTCTTTTGACATCCTTTTGCATGAGAAATGTTTCTCCATCCCCTCACTTTCAATCTGCATATGGCTTTATGTCTGAAATAAGCCTCTTGTAGGCTGCATATAGATGGGTTTCCTTTTTTTTTTTTTTTAATTCATTCTGTCTCCCTATGTCTTTTGATTGGAGCATATAGTCCATTTATATTCAAAGTAATTATTGGTATGTGTTTATTACCATTCTGTAACTTGTTTTCTGGTTGTTTTCATAGTTTTTCCTCTGAAACTTTCTGCTTTTGCTTCCTTTCATGGTTTATTGGCTCTCTTTAGCAATATACTTGGATTTCTTTTTCTTTATTCTTTACATATCTATTACTGGTTTTTGATTTGTGGTTACCATTAGGTTTGTATATAACATCTTCTGTATATAGCAGTCTATGTTAACTTGATAGTCGCTTAAGCTTGAACACATTATTACTCTTCACCCCCCCCCAACACATTTTAGGTATATGGTGTCATATTTTACATCCTTTTGTTTTATGCATCCATTGACTGATTTTTACAGATACACTTATTTTCACTGCTTTTGTGTTTGTTACTTTTCATATTCTTAATTATGATCCACTCTAAGAGGCCCCCTTAACATTTCTTGTGGGGCTGGTTTTGTGGTCATGAACTCCTTTAGTTTTTGTTTGTCTGAGAAACTCTTTGTCTCTCCTTTTTTCCTGAATGATAGCCTTGCTAGATAGAGTATTCTTGGCTACAGATTTTTACTTTCAGCCCTTTGCATATATCATTCCACTGCCTTCTGGCTTACAAAGTTTCTGCTGAAAAATCCACTGGTAGCCTAAGGAGTTTCCTTTGTATGTGACCCTCTTTTTTTTTCTTGCTGCTTTTAAGTTTCCTTATCACTACTTTTTGCCATTTTACTTACTATGTATCTTGGTATGGACCTCCTTGGGTTGATTTTGTGGGGGTATCTCTGTGCCTTTTGCATCTGGATATCTGTTTCCTTCTCCAGATTAGGGAAGTTTTCAGCAATTATTTCTTCAAACAAATTTTCTTCTCCTTTTTCTCTCTTCTTCTGGGACTTCTTTAATGTGAATGTTATGCTTGATGGAATCACTGAGTTCCCTAAGTCTATTCTAATTTAGCATATATTTTTTTTTCACTCACCTGCTCAGCTTGATTACTTTGCATTACTTTGTCTTCCAGGTCATTAATTTGTTCTCTGCCTCCTCTAGCCTGCTATTTATTCTGTCAAGTGTATTTAAATTTGGCTTTTTAAGTTTATTTTTGAGAGAGAGAGCGGGCAGGGGAGGGCAGAGAGAGAGACACACACAGAATCTGAAGCAGACTCGAGGCTCTAAGCTGTCAACACAGAGCTCGATACAGGGCTCAAACTCATGAACCATGAGATAATAAGCTGAGCTGAAGCCATATGTTTAACCAACTGGGCCACCTAGGTGCCCCCATCAAGGGTAGCTTAAAATTTCATTTACTGTGTTCTTCATTGCTGATGGGTTCCTTTTTATCTCTTTGTCAAGAGTAGCATTGATGTCCTCCATTCTTTTCTCAAATCTAGTGAGTATCATTATGATCATTATTTTAAATCCTCTATCAGGCATATTACTTGTAACTGTTTCACTTAGGTATGTTGCTCTGGTTTTGTCCTGTTCTTCCATTTGGGACATATTGCTCTGTCTCCTTATTTTGTCTAACTCTCTGTGTCTGTTTCTGTGTGTTAAGAAAGTCAGCTATGTTTCTCACTCTTGAAAGTAGTGGGCAGAGTGCTCACATTTATTGAGGTGGCACTGGCCCTCTTCCACAGGAGACACATAGCTACTGCAGAGACAGGCTGGTGGGGCTGCTCTGCAGTGCATATGTGTGCCTGGGGTACAGTTTTAACAAGGTGCATGCATCCTCCTGAGAGATGACCAGCCACCACTCCTGGGACTGAAGTCCCACAAAATGTGCAATTTTGGAGTTCCAGTGTTGGTGAGGTTTATGCTAATCATCTAGGGGAAGGGACATTCATGGTAAGGATTAAGGCAATCACGACTGGAAAGGGTGGTTCCAATGAAATGGGGAGTGGGGCTTGGTGTAAGCAAGTTAGGTAGTGAGTATTGGCACTGTGCTGGTTTCTGCAGGTAGCCCTTTGTTTATGCTGAGGGGTGAGGGAGGGGAATGGCGCCTGCCAGCTTCTCTGTTCCTGTAGGAGTCTCCTTGCGATCCCTGCCTTTCTAGGACATGCTCTGAGATGATTAAATAATTCCTTCCTATAAGGCCCAGGTGATTTTCAAACTGTGGCTTCTAAACTGGATTTTCACAGGGTGTTTGTAGTGCTGTCTCTTTAAAGCAGGGACTCAGCTTCCTAAAGCTTTCCGGGCTCCCCCTGAGCTGAGTGAGATAATTTTTAAAATTCAAGACTTTAAGTCCCTCTGGTTTTAAGAACGCATGAAACTCATTCCCTCTCTCTCTTTCAAAACAAAATATTATGGGGATTCATCTTCCCTGTGTGGGCTCCCCGGTGTAAGAGTCTGGTTCTTGCCCTTCTCCCTGCCTCCAGCTCCTTCCTGACCCCAGAAGGCCAAGGCCTTCTTATCTCCCCATTTTTCCTACCCTCTTTGAAGTGACCTCTGCTCTACCTTTAGTTGTGGAGTTGGTTCTGCTAGTGTTTGGGTAGTTTTCTGTGATATTTACACTGATGTGAATATCTAGCTGTATTGGTGTGACAAGGCAAGCCATCTTCCCAGACTCCTTCATAAAAACCTGTTTTTCTTTTAAGATGAGAAGAGAATTAGGAAGGTGGTCAGCAGAGGTTTTGTTGTTGTTTAACGATGTCTAGTAAGGTATGTGTGGATGCTAATGGCAAGGACACAGTTATGGTAGAAGAGTAGAAGTTGTAAACCTTGAGAATGGGTTGACCAACAAAAGGAGATTTCTGCAAAGACATCAAGGGAAAGGGCTCAGGTGAGAGTGCTCAGACACTCTCTAAATTTTAAATAGAGAGAAAGGGTACAAATTCAGCTGGATTTGTACACCAAAGACATGAAAGCTATCATATTAATAGCTTTTATTTTCTTTTTAAAAAAATTTTTAATGTTCATTTTTGAGAGTGAGAAAGATAAAAGTGTGAGATGGGGAGGGGCAGAGTGAGAGGGAGACACAGAATCTGAAGCAGGTTCCAGGCTCTGAGCTGTCAGCACAGAGCCTGATGTAGGGCTTGAACTTACAGACCATGAGATCATGACCTGAGCTGAAGTTGGACGCCCAACCGACTGAGCCACCCAGATGCCCCATATTTTCTTGATTAAGAATACTGCAAGATAACCTGTTGAGTATTATAGGATGAAGAAAAGCTGGGTATTCCAGGGAAAAAATGGTATGAAATTGTAGGTATGAAGAAAAGAAAACTGGTAAGATTGCTGAGTTGTACGTAGTATTGATTTGAGGACAGAGGTTGCAAGTTGATGGTGAAATCTACCTGCCCAGCTGGGGATTAGAACCCAAAATTTGAAAAGACTTTTGAGAATCTGATGTCTAATACAAAAATCCCTTAATTTTATTCAGATTTTTGTTTCCCATTTATTGGTGATTATTTTGAAGGATCCTGATTCTTTAAAATAATACAAATGAAAGATTCTGTAGTCCTCAAGGTAAAAACAAAGAATCGCCAGTATTTTTGTTCTAGCTCTTTCTCTTTTTTTAATGTCTATTTCGAGAGAGAGAGAGAGAGAGAGAGAGAGAGAGCGTGTGTGTGTGTGTGTGTGTGTGTGTGTGTGTGTGTGTGAATAAGTGGGGAAGGGGCAGAGAGAAGGAGAGAGAGAGAGAGAATGAGAATGAGAGAGAGAATCTCAAGCAGGCTCCATGCTTGAACTCATGAACCATGAAATCATGACTTAAGCTTAAATCAAGAGTCCGGACACTTAACTGACTGAGCCACCCGGGCACCTGTGTTTGAGCTCTTGTATTGCTATTAATTGACCTCTCAGTGATCCAGTTTGCACCACTAAAATAGAGTTAATACAGTAATACCCAATGGCCAAAACTTAAGAGAAAATAACTGAGGGACTAGAATATTAAATATGAGCTATAACCATAATCCAGAGTAGTGTAGCTTTTAGGCTATTCTTTTTTATTTTATAGATCAGTTGATATTTGAGAAGGGGTGGGAAAAATCTAAAAGCTCTGAAATTCCTAAAAATATTTAGAAAGTTAATATCTTGAAAATATTTCAAAAGATGTGATTGAAAGTGACTTCCCTTGATTGAAAAGTATACTGCTTCCACAATGTAGTGTAGCCCAATAATAATCTATTTTGAAAGCTGTAATTCACTTTTGACATTATCATTTGAAGTCTTGGATGCTGTCAACTATAATGATTGGCTCTGAGCTACAATGGGAGATTTCCTGAGAACATTACTTAATAATAGCAGTCAGAAGAGTGCAAAGTCAAAAATGTGTGGAATCACATGGTTTAAGTCCAAAGCACCCAGTGACATAAATCAGAATAGCAATCTATCATTAAAAACATTGTAATCCTTGGGCTACAAATGAGTGAGGGATGAAAAATAATTTTAAATAAAATAACTGAAGGTTAAAAATTTTAAAAAGCTTTCAGTTCATGTGCCTTAGTTAAACACTGGAGGCAAAAAAAAAAAAAAAAAGAAACAAAGAAAATGGCAGATGAAAATACTGTCTTGAGCCTTTAGATAGCATTTAATAAAGTTTTTAGGCTGTTTAACTGAGTCTGGTATGTAAGTTTGGAATTTAGGTTTGTGGTTCATTTAACCTAGCAGTTCACAAAAATACACATCTAGAGGATGTTGTCACCTGTTCTTCAACTCACAATATGATCCTCAAACAGTACAAAAGATTATGCGGGAATAAAGAGATTTAGATTTCATTTTCCTATTCTCAACATGATTATTTCAGTATAGGATTTTGCTGTGGAAGGCCTTCAGGATCACCTATGTATTACTGCAGATGATAGGGAATAGGAATTGAATACTTAATAGGAGATAAAGACCCACTTGCGCCCCATTTGTAGTGAAAGCTGGTTGAATTTGGAATATGTGGAATTAACGTGTGCTACTTTGCCAGAAGGACTTCTGTTGAAGAAGTTTTTAGAGCAATTCTGCAGAACAGAGGGCTCATTACTTTTGCCTAATTAAAATGGGGAAGCAAACAGTAGGAACTAAAATAGCAAGGCGGTATCACATGATAATCCCTTATTAGGTCCTTTAATTTTTTCCCAAGTCTCTGGAGAGTAAGTAACTCTCCACTACTGAGGCCAAGTTCTATAAGTTTCCATTCATCCAAGCTGTACCTGGAATTGAATGTGACTCTAGTGTTTACCAGGCTGAATGTTGGACCAGAATCTCCCCCCAGATTTAAAAAAACAGGGGAGAAAAGTAACTATTGAGGTTACAATTGAATGTTCTATATGAGGAATAAGGAAACTGAAAGTCTTTAAGGAGGGATAGGTGAACTGATAGGAAAAATTGAAATGAATTTTGCTAATGCCATCTTTTTCCTGCAGAAGTATGAGGCTAAGACTTAGGGAGGGGAGAAATGAAATGATGGAGTAGCAGTAGGAGGCAGGGAGGAATAGGAGAAAGTGTAGTTGAAAATGTGGGGGGAGAAAAACAGGATAGAGCAGGAAAGAAATCTGAGGAGGGAATGCAGTGGGAATCGCTGAGCAATGCTTGGGCTGTCAACCGCCTATTTAAAACCTCTTGTGTGGCTAGATTTTAATCACAAATAAACGATAACCTCAAAGGAGGAAACAGATTTTTTTTTAATTTTTTTTTTAACATTTATTCATTTTTGAGAGACAGAGCATGAGTGGGGAAGGGGCAGAGAGGGAGACACAGAATCTGAAACAGGCTCCAGGCTCTGAGTTGTCAGCACAGAGACAAACGTGGGGCTTGAACTCACAAAGTGCGAGATCCTGACCTGAGCTGAAGTGGGACGCTTAACCGACTGAGCCACCCAGGTGCCCCGAAAGAGAAATTTTTTTAAAATTTAATATTATATAACTTAAAAATTCTTCCTTCTGATAGATAAATGCTCCATTTACACGATAAATACCTTATTTTCATTACCCAGGAATGTAAGTTCTTTTTCCTTGTTAAAAACAATGCATATTTGCCTCCCATTCTATCTATTTTGTAGATCTACAAAGAAAGCCTCAGTTGATTAATGACTTTGATCATCGGTTTGGGAGGAAAATCTGCTTTGATAATTTAAAACATTTTCTAAGGAATCTTTGCACATCTTTAATATTGGAAGGTTGCTTGGCCTTTATTATGAAATATATGTAGACCGCAGAGGCGCCCACAGAGGGAGCCCTGCAAGATCATTTCATTGCAAGAGATGAGCACCCAAATTTGCAGCACTCTATTCTCATTTTCTAATGCTGCCCGATTGTCTTCTAGTTTAGGCAGTTTAATGATTTAATAGACTTAATTATGTAAAAGAAATGTCGTTTACTGGTTAAAAAATGCCTCCCTTCTCTCTGACCTACCCATTCTCCTTGGATGAGGTTTCTTTTACTCGATATAATCGTCTTCAAAAGTATTTCATTATAGAAAAGTCCATAAAGTTTCCGTGAAATATTACGCTTGGATATACTGTGCTTTAGGCATGTAAATTATTGAAAAAGTAAATTAGATCTTATAAGGGTCTGTTTTCAAATTGGAGTGTGCCCTCTTTTTGTTTTACCCCTTCGGTGCTAGAAACTGTAGCGTGAAAGTGGCATGTCTTCTAAAAGCATTCATGGAAATTGAAAATGCATTAATTATATTAACTCAAATGTGTTACGGAAACGGTATAAAACTAGTTGGCATTTAAAAAATAATATAGGAGCCTTCAAAGAAATCTGGAGGTTAGGGCAGACTTCGACTGTTCTCTCTTTTCAGGGATTCTTGTCAAAAAAAGTAAGGTAAGCACTGTTACAGGGTTTAATAATTGTAATTTATTAGTCCCTGCTAGATAACTAAAATGTGCTCTGATTCTCTGAAAGAGTTGCCATCATTCAGGGACAAACATTTCCCAATTGAAAAAAGTTTGCATTTGATTACTCAGATGAGTAGACTCAGAAACCAAAAATGTTCCTGCTAACATGAGTAATACAGACAGGTATTAGATTATTATAGTGTTGAGCTAAAAGCACTGTTCACGTGGATTACTCTGAATTCAGTTCCTCACTATTTTTCTCTTCTGCTCTGTAATTACCAGCTGATTCCAGCAGACAGTATTGGGAGATAGGAAACATATGATTAAGACGCACTGGCATTTTTAATCCTCGAATACATACAATTTTCTAGTATCTTTTTATTTCACTGTATACAGGTAGAGTATGAACAATAAAAATTCATTAGAATTTCTAAAATGAAATAATAATGTATGAAACAGACGATTAATTTGACTCTTGCAAAAGCAGCAGGCACCCTTAGTGTTTTTTTTTTTTTTTTGGTAGCCTTTAATATTATAAGTACATTAATAAAATTTTTTAATTATTTATTTATGAGAGAAACTCACAGTGTGAGTAGAGAAGGAGTAGAGACAGAGGGAGACACACAATCTGAAGCAGGCTCCAGGCTCTGAGCTGTCAGCACAGAGCCCAATGTGGGGCGTGAACTCATGAACCACCAGCTCATGACCTGAGCCAAAGTCGGACACTCAACTGACTGAGCCACCCAGGCGCCCCTAAGTACGTTAATAAAGAACAGGAAACAGCAACCCTTTAAAATTTACCAAATGCTGGCAAATACTAAAAACAATTTTTTTTCACACACCATTCACTTTCCTAAATTCTTAGGTAAAGATAAAAGTAGTTCTTTTGTTATTTAAATATATTTAAAGTAAGTCGGCCCTTCAGAAAATTAATATTAATTTCCTTTTTCTAAATATTAGGACTTTCTTAATCTCATCAAAAGGAAATGCATTTTAAACCTTCTTAAATTTAATAGGGTTATTATTTTGCATTATAAGCAACTCATGTAAGTAATCCTCAGTCTGACAGGCTGGCACCATTAGAGACTGGTTAAATCAAATATTTCCGTGACCTATAATTTCAAGAGCAGACGAATTCTAGTTCTGATCTACAAAGCTTTTCTGTATCTTGTCTTCCAGGTAATTTTCAACTCACAAAACCAATGTCGGATCCTGTCAAGTCTTCTCTTTCTTACACAATCTCTCAGAATTAATATGTAGCCTCTGAACTAGAAACTGCTATTAAAGTGCTTTCTTCTTATTCCAAAGCATTATGTGGATTTTTCTGCTCTTAACCATTGGCGTTCAGGGGGATGTTTAGTCACATGACGTACCAATGCTTTCATATCTCCTCCTCTTTTCCTCTGAAGCTGCAAAGGAATGTGAAATGATACACAGCTTGCATCTGCTCTCCATGCCTCACCACCTCTCAGCTTTACAGACCACATGCCTTTGTTCTTCCTCCTAATTCATGAGTACTGGAGTTTATAGCATATTCTCTTACGCATTTGTCATTCTCTCCTTTTCATATTAATGTTTCCATTTTCCCTTCAAACTTCAAAGTTATTCACTTACACCTTGGATAATGCTGGTCAGAGTAATGTTAAACTAAATGAGTTTTACTTTGTAAATGTATTTTCTGCATGTATTGAGATGATCATATGGTTTTTATCCTTTCTCTTTTTAATGTGATGTATTGTGCTGATTGATTGACAAATACTGAGCTACCCTTGGATCCCTAGACTAAATCCCACTTGATTGCGGTGAATGATTTTTTAAAATGTACTATTGGATTCAGTTGGCAAGTATTTGGTTGAAGATTTTTACACCTACGTTTATAAGAGACAGTAGCCTGTAGTTTTCTTTTTTACATAGTGTTTCTCTAGTTTTGGTATCAGGATAATGCTGGCTTTGTAGAATGGATTTGCAAGCTTTCCTTGCTCTTCTATTTTTTGGAACAGTTTGATAAGAATATATGTTAACTCTTTTTTAAGTGTGTGATGGAATTCATCTGTGAAATCACCTGGTTCTAGACTTTGGTTTAGGGGGAGTTTTTTGATTACTGATTCAACTTAATTGCTAGCAATGTCTGTTCAAATGTGCTATTTCTTATTCAGTTTTGGAATGCTGTAGGTTTCTAGGAATTTATACATTTCTTCTAGACTGTACAATTTTTTGGCAATAATTTTTCATAATCTCATAATTCTTTATATTTCTATGGTATTGGTTATTCTCCTTCATTTATAATTTTGTTTGAATCCTCTTTTTTTCATGGAGTCTGGCTAAAGTTTTATTAACTTTATTCATCTTTTCAAAGGACCAGCTTCTGACTTCATTAATTATTTCTCCCTCCCTCCCTCCCTCCCTCCCTCCCTCCCTCCCTCCCTCCCTTCCTTCCTTCCTTCCTTCCTTCCTTCCTTCCTTCCTTCCTTCCTCTTTCCTCTGTTACAGCTCTTCTCTAATTGTTATTATTTCCTTTCTTCCATCAGCTCTGGGTTTTGTTTGTTCTTTTCTTTCCTAGATCCCTTAGGTATAAGGTGAGATTGTATTTGAGATTTTTCTTGTTTCTTGAAGTAGATCTATATTGCTATAACCTTCCTTCTTAGAAGAGTTTTTGCTGCAACCTAAAGATTTTGGATTGTTGTGATTGATTTTCTTTGGTTTCTTGGTTAACCCATTCATTATTTAGTATCATGATAAAACTTCCATGTATTTGTGTTCTTTCCAGATGTTTTTCTTGTGATTGATTTCTAGTTTCATATCATATGGTCAGAAAAGATGCATGATATGATGTCAGTGTTTTTGGACTTGTTGAGATTTGTTCTGTGGCTTAATATGTGATTTATTTTGGAGGACATTGCACTTCAAAGAATGAATAATGTTCTGTGTGTATCTGTTAAGTCCTTCTGGTCGAATGTGCCATTCGAAGCCACCATTTCCCTGTTGATTTCCTGTCTGAATTCTCTCTCCATTGATGTAAATAGGGTATAAAGTCCCCTACAATTATTGTATTACTGTCAGGCTCTTTCTTTAGTCTGTTAACAGTTGCTTTATGTGTTTAGGTGCTCCCATATTGGATGTGTAGATATTTATAATTCTTATATCCTCTTTCTGGATTGTTCCCTTTATTATTATGCAGGGCCTTTCTTCATCTTTTCTTACAGTCTTTGTTTTAGTGTCTATTTTGTCTGATGTAAGTATCGTACCCCAGCTTTCTTTTTACTTCCATTTGCATGGTGAATGTTTTTCCATCACTTCACTTTCAGTCTGCATTTGTTTAGGTCTGAGGTCTCTTGTGGGCAGCATATAAATGGGTCTTATTTTTTGTTTGTTTGTTTATTTTTTTAGCTATTTGGTCATCCTATGTCTTTTGCTTGCAGCATTTAGTTCAATTACATTTAAAGTAATTATTGATAGATATGTAGTTCTTGCCACTTGTTACTTATTTTATGGTTGTTTTTATAGTTCTTCTCTGTTCCTTTCTTCTCTTGCTCTCTTCCCTTATAGTTTAATGGTTTTCTTTAGTGTTGTGCTTGGATCCCTTTCTTTTTATTTTTGTGCATCTCTTACAGGTTTTTGATTTTTGGTTACCATTAGGTGCATATATATAACCTCTTATGTCTGTAGCAATCTATGGTCAGTTGATGGTTGCTTAAGTTTGAACCCATTATAAGAGCACTAAATATTTTATGTATATAGTTGTCATACTTTACATCCTTTTATTTTATAAATCTCTTGACTGATTTTTGTAGAAATAATTGATTTTACTGTTTTTGTGCTGTAACCTCCATATAAAATCCATTTATATTAAAAACTCTCAACTTACTCATGTTAAAAATTCACAAGTAGCTTTAGAGGGAAACTGAACATAATAAAGACCACATAAAAAACCCCACAGCTAATGTCATATTCAATGGTGAAAACAGAATTTTTTTTTTTTTTTTTTTTTTTTTTACTTTTTTAAAGTTTATTCATTTTTGAGAGAGACAGAGACAGAGAGACAGAGCATGAGCATGGGAGGGGCCGAGAGAGAGGGCGACAGAATCCAAAGCTGGCTCCAGGCTCTGAGCTGTTGGCACAGAGCCCCATGTGAGGCTTAAGCCCATGAACTGGGAGATCATGATCTGAGCTGAAGTCCGACTCTTAACCAACTGAGCCACCCAGGCACCCTCAAAATTTAGAGCTTTTCTTCTAAGATCAGGTATAAGACAGGATGTTCACTCTTAACACTTTTATTCAACATAATACTGGAAGACCTCACTGTAGCAATCAAGCAACAAAAAGAAACACAAGGCATCAAAATTGGTAAGGAAGGAGTAAAGTTTTCATTATTTTCTGATGAGATGATACTATATATAGAGAACCCTAAAGACCCCACCAAAAAATTCTAGAACTCATAAATTGAGTAAAGTCTCAAGATATAAAATTAATATACAGAAATTGGTTGCATTTCTATTCACTAATAATGAGGTAGCAGAAATGGAAATTAAGAAAATCTCATTTACAATTCCACCAGAAAGAAGAAAATATCTAGGAATAAACTTAAACAAGGAGATGAAAGACCTGTACTCTGAAAACTATAAAATATTGATGAAAGAAATTGAAGATGACAGAAACAAATGGAAAGATTTATGATGCTTATGGATTGGAAGAACCAATATTCTTATACCCATATTACCCAAAGCAATCTATAGATTTAAAGTAATCCTTATGAACATACCAAAAACATTTTTTCACAGACTAGAACAAACAATCCTAAAATTTGCATGGAACCACAAAAGATCTGGAAGAGCCAAAGCAATCTTAAGAAAAACAAAGCTAATGGTATCACAATTCCAGGCTTCAAGTTGCATTACAAAGCTGTAGGAATCAAAATAGTATGGTACTGGCAAAAAAATAGACAACACAGATCAATGGAACCAAATAGAAACCTAAAAATACACTCACACCTATGTGGTCAATCTATAACAAGGGAGGCAAGAATATACAATATGGAAAAAGGAGTCTCTTCAACAAATGGTGTTGGGAAAACTGGAAAGATACATGCAAAAGAATGAAGCTGGAGCAGTTTATAACACCTTATACATAAATAAACTCAAAAAGGATGAAAAGACCTAATGTAAGACCTAGAACCATAAAATCCTAGGAGAAAACATAGGCAGTGATTTCTCTGACATTGGCCATAGAGACATTTTTCTAGTTATATCTCCTAAGGCAAGGGAAACAAAAGCAAAAATGAACTTTTCGGGTGATATCAAAATAAAAACTTTTTGGACATTGAAGGCAACCATCAATAAAACAACAAGGCAAAAAATAGAATTACTATGTGATCCAGTAATTCCACTACCAGATATCTACCCAAGGAAAATAAAAACACTAATTCAAAAACATCTGAACCTCTGTTTATTGCAGCATTATTTACAAGAGCCAGGGTAAAGAAGCAACCCAAGTATCCATCAGTAGATGAATGGATAAAGAAGATGTGTGTTTGTGTTTGTATACTGGAGTATTACTCAGCCATAAAAAAGAATGAGATCTTGCCATTTGCAGCAACATGGGTAGACCTAATGGGTGTAATGATAAGTGAGATAAATCAGAGAAAATAAATACCTTATGATTTCACTGTACTAAATTAATTTCTTCTAATAGTTTTTTGGTGAAATCATTAGGATTCTGTATGTGTAGTATCCTATCTGCAAATAGTGACAGTTTAACTTCTTTGCTAATATGGATGCCTCATATTTCTTTTTCTTTTCTGATTGCTGTGGCTAGGATGTCTAGTACTGAGTCGAATAAAAGTGGTGAGAATGGACGTCCTCATCTTGTCCTAACTTTAGAGAGGATGCTTTCAGTTTTTCACCATTGAGGATGATGCTAGCTGTGACTTTTTCATATATGGTCCTTATTATGTTGAGGGGTATTCTTTTTAACCCTTTTTGCTGAGAGTTTTCTAATAAATGGTAGTTGGTTTGTCATATGCTTTTTCTGTACCTGTTGAGATGATCATATGATTTTTATCTTTTATTTTGTTGATGTTGTGTATGACATTGATTGATTTGCAAATATTGAGCCATCCTTGCATCCCCAGAATAAATCCCATATGAATGTAGTGAATGATCTTTTTAATGTATTGATCTATGCATTTTGCTAATATTTTATAGAGGATTTTTGCATCTATGTTCCTCAAGGACATTGGCTTGTAGTTTTCCTTTTTTGTGACGTCTTAGTCTGGCTTTGGTAGTGAGTAATGGTGGCCTCATATAATGTATTTGGAAGCTTTCCTTCTTCTATTTTTTGGAATAGTTTGAGGAGAATCATTAGTAATTCTTCTGTGAATGTTTGGCAGGATTCACCTGGGAGTCCATCTGGTCCTAGACATTTCTTTTTTGGTAATTTTTCGATTACTGATTCAATTTAGTTACTTGTAATTGTTCTGTTCAGGTTTTCTATTTTTTCCTGGTTCCGTTTTGAAAAATTGTATGTTTCTGGGAATTTATTTCTTCTAAGCTATCCAGGTTTTTGGCTTATAATTTTTTATAATAGTCTCATAAAATCCCTCATGTTTCTATGGTAACAGTTGTTCTCCTTTCTGAGTGATTTGGATACTTCCTCTTTTTTTTTCTCAATGAGTCTGTTTAAGGGTTTGTTCATTTTGTTTATCTTTTCAAAAAACTAGCTCTTGGTTCCATTGATCTTTTTCTTTTCTTCTTCTTCTTTTTCTTCTAGTCTCTACTTTTATTTCAGCTCTGATATATTTATTATTTCCTTTCTTCTACTCACCTTATTCTTTATTCTTATTATTCTAGTTCTTTTAGGTGCAAGGTTAGATTGTTTGAGTCTTTTTCTTGTTTCTTGAGGTAGGCCTGTATGGTTATATACTTTTCTCTTAGAATTGTTTTGCTGCATCCTGGAGATTTTGGACCATTGTGTTTTCATTTTCATTTGTCTTTGTGGATTTTTAAAAATTTCTTCTTTAATTGCTTCATTGACCCATTAGTCATTTAATATCATGGTTTTTTTGCTTGCAATTGTTTGCTAGTTTGTGCTTTATTGCTAATTTTCATACTGTTATGGTTGGAAAAGATGCATGATATGATTTGTCTTCTTAAATTTATTAAGGCTTGTTTTATGGACTAATATATATGATCTGTTCTGGAGGATTTTCCATGTATACTGAAAAACAATGTGTATTCTATTGTTTTTGGATGGAATGTTCTGTATGTATCTGTCATGTTCATCTGGTCCAATGTGGCATTCAAAGACATTGCTTCTTATTAATTGTTTGGATGATTTTTCATTGTTCTTAGTGGAGTGCTAAAGTCCCCTCCTATTATTGTATTACCATTAACTTTTCTCTTTATGTCTGTTAATATTTGCTTTATGTATTTAGGTGCTCCAGTGTTGGCTGCATATATATTTAAAATTGTTGTATTCTCTTCTTGAATCAATCCCTCCATCGTTATGTAATGCTCTTCTTCGTCTTTTGTCACAGTTTTCATTTTAAAGTCTATTTTGTCTGACTTAAGTATTGATACCCTGGCTTTCTTTCACTTCCCTTTGTATGGTCAATGTTTTTCCACCCCTTCACTTTCAGTCTGTATGTGTCTTTAGGTCTGAGGTGAGTCTCTTATAGGCAGCATGTAGATAGATCTTATTTTTGTATCCTTTTGATCATCCTATGTCTTTTGATTGGAGCATTTAGTCCATTAACATTTATAGTGATTATTGATAGATATGTACTTATTGCCATTTAAAAAATATGTTTTCTGGTTATTTTTGTAGTTCTTCTTTGTCCCTTTCTTCTTTTGCTCTTTTTTTTATGATTGATGAGTATAAGCAATGTTTTGTTTGTCATTTTTTCTCTTTATGTTTTTGTGTGTCATAAGTTTGGGGTTTGTGTTTACCATGAGGTTCATATATCCTAAGTAAATAGCATCCTAAGTAAATAGCAGTTCATTTGTTGAAAAACAGCAGTTAATGTGATCATTATTTAAATTCAAACATATTCTTTAAAAAAAAAATCAGAGAAAGAAATAATCTTTTTTTCCCCTTCTCTTCCCTTTTTACTCCCTTTACATTTCATGTACATTTTGTCATATTTTATACCTTTTTACTCATATTTTTCTTGTGTCTAATTATGGCCATTTCTATTCTGCTTAATGAAGTCCCTTTAACATTTCTTATAAGGCTGCTTTAGTGATGATAAACTCCTTTATTTTTCTGGAAAATCTTTATCTCTCCTAATCTGAATGATAACCTTACTGGGTGGAGAGTTTTTGTTGTAGGTTTTCTCCTTTCAGCACTTTGAATATATGTGTCACTTGTTCTGGCTTGAAAAGTTTCTGCTGAAAAATTACCTGGTAGCCTGATAGGTTTTCCCTTGTAAGTAACGTTTTGTTTCTGTCTTACTGATTTTAAAGTTCTCTCTTTATCTTTAACATTTTAATTATTATGTGTCATGCTGGGGACTTCCTTGGGTTCATCTTTTCTAGACCTCTTTGATCTTGGGTATCTTGGACTTGTATATCTTAGACTTGGTTATCTATTTCCCTCCCTTGTTTAGAGAAGTTTATAGTTATTATTTCTTTAAATAAGTTTTCTATACTTTCCTCCCTCTCTCTTGGACCACTATAATATAAATGTTTGCTTGATGTTGTCCAAGAGATTTCTTTATCTCTTCTCATTTTTAAAAATTCCTTTCTCTTTTTGCTGTTCAGCTTGTGTGCTTCCATTACCCTGACTTCCAGGTCACTGATATGTTCTGCATCCTCTGATCTACTGTTGATTCCCTCTGGTGTAGTTTTTACTTAAGTTATTGTATTTTTCAACTCTGACTGGTTCTTTTTAATATGTTTTATCTCTTTATTAAAAGTCTCCCCGAGTTCTTCCATTCTTTTCTCCAGCCTAGTGAGTATCTTTACAATCAATCATTTCTTTAAATTTTTTATAAGCATGTTGTTTATCTCAATTACATTTAGTTCTTTTTCTGAAGTTTTTTCTTATTCTTTTGAAGCAGATTTCTCTATCTCCCCATTTGGCTTGACTCTCAGTGTCTTGTTTCTATGAATTAGGCAAAATGCAACTTCTTCTAAAGTTGAAGTAGTGATCTTGTGTAGGGTGGCCCTATGCAGACTGTGCTTTGTGACTTTTGCTGGCTGGCTGGAGTTGGCCATATTGAACCCTGGCTTTTTAAAGAAAGAATAAAAAAATAATAATTATAATAAGAGAAAGTAAATAAAATAAGAAAATAAAGTAAAAAAGAAGAAAAAAATAAGACCAAAAATTAAAAAAAAGAAAAGAAATTGATAAATTTTAAAAAGTAAATAAAAGTTAAAAAAGAAAAAAAAATCCACAAAACTGCAGCTTGTTTTCATGCCTTATCACCACAGGGTGGCTTATGTGGGCTTGTGGATCCTGGGCTCATTGAGATCTCAAGTTCACCATGAGATGGACCCTACTCTAGCGTGTTCTTATAAGGTGGAGAGGCAGATAACATTCCCGTAGCTTCTTGGCCCTTTTAAACTGTGTCACCTTTCTGTGTCCCAGTGTAGCTAGGATTGGTATGGGCTTGTGTACCATGAGTTTGCTAAAGCTGCAAGCTTCTTGTGAGGATATGAGCCACCAATCATGGCACCAGGGCCCACTTATTATTGCATCTGAACCCACGAATATGGTGTCAGACCCTGCTCTGGTCTGGGGTTGTAAGGTGGAAGGAGAGAGTATCCCTACTGCTCCTTGGCCTTTTTAAACTATGGTTTGTTTTCTTAGCTCTGGGCTCCCTGAAGTTGAAAATTCACTAAGATGACCAGACACAGCTGTTCTAGTCTAGCTTTTAAGGTAGGGTGGGAAGGTAAACCGTGTTGTTCTCCTGTCACTCTGACCTGGAGAGCTTTCTCACAGATTTCTAGTATTTTCTCTTTTATATGCTAGTTGCTCTTGTAAACTGTGGCATTTTTTCTGTGCCCCAGGAGAGAGGGAACTGTTCTCCATTCCCCAGTATTTTCCCTCCCCACTGCTATTTGCAGTGTTGGGGGCGGGGCTTCCCTTTGTTATTGTGTTTCTGTCTCATTTGCTGTTTTCTTGCCATTTTCTCTGTATTTGGTTGTTTAGTAGCCATTAAGTCAGTGCTCAATTCTTCAGGAGGAGGAAGGAGGCGCACTGAGATCTCAAGCTCACCATGAAATGGACCCTTCTCTAGTGTGTTCTTGTAAGGTGGAGGGGGAGAGAACATTTCCACAGCTCCTTGTCTTTTATTAATTGTTTTATTAATAAGTGCAAATTGGTGCGTTCTGGAGGAGAGGAGTTGAGGTTTCCTACATCACCATCATGAACCAGAACTTGCCACAAAAAACCAGACTCTTAAATACAGAGAACAAACTGGTGATTGCCAGAGCAATGGTGAGTAGAGGAATGAGTGAAATAGAGGATTAAGAGTATACATATCATGATGAGCACTGAGTAATGTATACAAGTGACGAATCATTATATTGTACACCTGAAACTGCTATAACACTGTGTGTTAATTATACTTCCATAAAAAATAAACAAAATGAGTTTTTCTCCCCATAAAATATATTCAAGAGGTTAACTCTGTTTAGAGATGAGACCACTTTCTTTTCTTGTGTTTACGGTCTTAATTTTGAGTCTTTGTGGAGGTAGATAAATGAACAGCTTATTAGAAAACTGTGCTGTCCTGTGTATTCTTTTCAGTTAAAAATTTTTAGTACACATCTTGAGAAAATGATGATCCAGAAGCCAGAAAGCCACTAGGGGTCAAACATGCTGTTTTAGGATCTAGTACCACTATTAAATAAAAGAGATTCTTTAAACTTACATTTTCTCTTATTTGAAAGTGACTTTTAATGAGATGGCTCTAGCAGAAGTTCCTGATGCCCTTTATGTAAAAAATGAATGGCTTCTTTCCTGGTTATTAACCTGACTCACATTGTCATTTGACATTGTTGCTCATATTGAAAGTCTCTCTAACTTTGGTTTCCTGTTTTCTTCCTTATTCCTTCTCTATTATCTTTTTGGTTCTCTGCTGTTTTCTACCACAGTGTTCACATTTCTCAGGATTTTATTCTTGCCTTTATTTTTTTCCTCGACATTATTCCACTTGGCACTCTACTTTCACCACTTCCATTTGCCTTTACTTAGTGTTTTCCAAAATTGATATTATAATTCTTGAATGCTCTTCTATTTCCGATGTCTTGTGACCTATTTCTCCGTTGTTATTTTGCTAACATCTGAAACAAGAATATTGTTAAATGGTTATTTCCTAGTATCTAATTTTTATAACTCATTCTTATTTATTGTTGCCATGTTAATCTTTGCACTGTAACTTCCTATTTCTGAAACACGAGTGGTTTTTGAATGCATTCTTGCTCTTCTCTTAACATGAACTAGATTTTCCCTCCTGTATGCTTTGCTTTCCTCAAGTTCCCATCACCACCATGCCTTCTCATTTTATAAATGCATATAAAAATATTGTGTTTTCAAAATTCAGTTAATACTTCATCCATCCTTAATTTTTTCAATCAGATGCTATCTTTCTCTCCTAAAGTTTGCACTATGTATTGTGATAGCATTTATGTGGAATCATGGAATCTTTGATTCTAAGATGCACATACGCTTTAAAATCATAATTTAATGTCCCTGAAATTATGAATCAACTTATAGTCAAAGGTAGATGTAATAAAATCTAGTATTTGCTCTGGATCAAATTGTCATGGCCCTTAGGAAGAAAATATTTAATTTTTTAACGCCCATATTTCCTTTTCAGTAAAAATCTGTCAAACTGATATATGCCACAATGTTTCTATTCTAACAAGTCAAATGACAGTGTGAGAGCCATCAGGTACTGTTCTCACAGGAAAAAATAATCAGAGGTTGATTTGATTTAGATTCTCCTGTATTTTTAGGAATATTACCATATTAACAATATTAAGTCTTCACATCCATACTCATGGTATGTCTTTTTATTCAGATCATCTTTAATCTGTTAACAATGTTTTCTAGATTTTAGTGTACAGATCATGTACTTTTAATGATAAACCTATCCCTCAGTATTTTGTTCTTTTTGATGTTTTTATAAATGGAATTATTTTCTTAATTTTGTCTTTGGATTGTTCATTACTAGTGTATAGAAACACAATTGGTTTTTCTATATTGATCTCATATCCTATAAAATTGCTGAGTTCATTTGTTCTTTCTTTAAAAAACTGGATTAGGATTTTCTGTGTAGATCAAGTCATTGCAAATAGAGATAGTTTTAGTTCTTCCTTTCCCATCTGGAAGTCTTCCATTTCTTTTTCTTGACTACTTGTCCTTGGTGGGAACTCCAGTACAATGTTGATTAGAAGTGGTACAAGTAGACATCTTATTCCTCATCTTAGGGGAAAAGCATTTAGTCTTTCACCATTAAGTATGATGTTAGCTATTGGTTTTTCATAGATGGACTTTGTCAGGTTGAGAAAGTTCTATTCCTAGTTTGTTGGATGTTTTTATTATGAAATAGTGTTGGATGTTTTCAAATGTTTTTTTTACTGCATCCATTGAGATGATCATGTGGATTGTATGTGGTCTGTGTGATCCCAGAGTAGCCAAAAGGAACTTGAGAAAGAAGAAATGGAGAACTCACACTTCTTACTTTCAAAACTTAACACGAAATTAAAGAAATCAAGACAGTGTGTATTAGCATATAAATAGATATATAGACCAATGACATAGAATTGAAAGTACAGAAATAAACTCTTACATAGATGAGCAATTGATTTTTGACAAGGGTGCCTAGACCTCTTAATGCGGAAAGAATAGTGTTTTCAACAAATGACTTTGGGAAAACTGGATATTCACATGCAAAAAAGATAAGTGGGAATCCTATCTCACACCATATACAAAATGAACTCAAAATGGTTTACTGGCACAAATCTAAAAAATTAAAACTGTAAAGCACTTACAACAAATTATAATAGTATGTCTCTGAGACCTTTGATTAGGCAATGATTTCCTAAATGACACTAAAAAAACAGATACAACAAAAGGGGAGATATACCTAAATTGGACATCAAAATGAAAAAAAACTGTTCTTCAAAGGACACCATCAAAAAAGTCAAGACAACCTACAGAATGGAAAAAATACAAATCATGTTATTGGTAAGTGATTTGAATCTAGAATATATAGAGAACGCTTATAATTCAACAATAAGTCAAATAAATAATTAAAACATGGGAAATGGGTTTGAATAGACATTTATTCAAAGAAGATACACAAATGCTCAAATAGATGTCTTAGCATCATTAAGCATTAGGGAAATGCAAGTCAAAATCACAATGAACTATCATTTGATACTCACAGGATGGCTAAAATTAAAAAAAAAATTGGTAATGGTGTTGACAAGAATGTGGAGGAACTGGAACACATGTACTGCTGTTGGATGTGTAAAATATGGCAGGCACTTTGAAAAACATTTTGACAGTTCCTCACATGGTTAGTGTACATTTCCAGGTGTATACACAACAAAAATGAAAACATATTCATACAAATACTTATATATGAATGTTCATAGGAACATTATGCATAATAGCCAAAAAGTGGAAATAAATGTTCATCAGTTGATGAATCAATGAACAAAATGTGAACTATTTGTGCCATGGAATATTATTTGCCTATAAAAAGAATTATGTCCAGATACATATTACAATATGGAGGAACCTTGAAAACATTTCGCTAAGTGAAAGAATCTGAATAACTACTGGATTTTATCTATTATATCATTCCTATAGGCATACATACATGCTTTAGGAGCTATTAAATAAAACCTCCTTTTGGTCCCAAAGTGTTCCTCTAAGTGCCCCATCTCATTTTCCACATTTACAGAAAAATACTTCAAAATACTTTTCCACTCACTAGTTTTGCTTCTTCAACTCCCATTTTCTCACTCTATCTAGTCTCTTAATCTACCACCATTGTGTTGAAAGAACTCTTTTTAAGGTCATGATGAACTTTTGACAAAGACAATGATTACTTTTCTGTTATTATCTTAACCTCTCAGTAACATTTAACATGGTTGACCATAGCCTCCTTCTTGGGACATTTTATTTTTCAGTCTTTCAAATAACTGTATGCGGTTTTTCCCCTATCTCACTGACTGTTCCTTTTTCATCTCCTTTGATAGCCTTGCATATCTACTGAACTTCTAAAATGTTGATGTGGCAAGATTCCATCTTTGTTCTTCTCTTTTTGTCTTGATGATTCTTCTAGGTGATCTCTAGTCTCATGACTTAATAACATCTGCCTTAGATCAGGTGGCTGAATATACACCTCAACATCTGAGAGTATGTTAAGAGTAAAAATGGAACATTTACCCTGAGTAGGCTGCTGCGCACATGAAAACAGAACCTAGTAGGGAAGGCAGAAATGTACATGTATACTAGGTTGCCATAAGTCCATTGAATTAAACATTATTGATGTTACATTGTGGATATTAAGGCAAGTTTTACTAAATATTCAAGTAACAAATATTTGTAGGGAGTATAAAAAGAGCAAAAGACCTGTAACTCGCTTAGGAATCTAGTACAACCTTAATAACAACTATGGAAAATGACAGTAAAAGAAAGGAAAATCACTTATAAATGCAAAATTCTTAAATATTAATAAATTTTGCACCTATTTAAAACATGTACAGCATTGTGATATGGTTGTGTGTGTATGTGTGTGTGTGTTTGTACACACATCTATCTATCCACATGCCTATCTTAATAGATACCGAAAAGTATTCTTTATCATTCAACACATATTCATAACTAAAATAGGGGAAATCTATTTCACCTAATAAACAATACCTACCAAAATTCCATAGCAAATACTATATCTAATAGTAAAAATTTAGATTGAATCTTTCACAAATAGAAAAAAGCAAGGTTGCCTACTATTTCCACTTGCATTTGATATTTGATTAGAAATTCTATCCAGTGGCCAACAGGCACATGAAAAGATGCTCAACGTCGTTCCTTATCAGGGCAATACAAATCAAAACCACACTCAGATATCACCTCACGCCAGTCAGAGTGGCCAAAATGAATAAATCAGGAGACTATAGATGCTGGAGAGGATGTGGAGAAACGGGAACCCTCTTGCACTGTTGGTGGGAATGCAAATTGGTGCAGCCACTCTGGAAAAAAGTGTGGAGGTTCCTCAGAAAATTAAAAATAGACCTACCCTATGACCCAGCAGTAGCACTGCTAGGAATTTACCCCAGGGATACAGGAGTACTGATGCATAGGGGCACTTGTACCCCAATGTTTATAACAGCACTCTCAACAATAGCCAAATTATGGAAAGAGCCTAAATGTCCATCACCTGATGAATGGATAAAGAAATTGTGGTTTATATACACAATGGAATACTACGTGGCAATGAGAAAGAATGAAATATGGCCCTTTGTAGCAACGTGGATGGAACTGGAGAGTGTGATGTTAAGTGAAATAAGCCATACAGAGAAAGACAGATACCATATGTTTTCACTCTTACGTGGATCCTGAGAAACTTAACAGAAACCCATGGGGGAGGGGAAGGAAAAAAAAAAAAAAGAGGTTAGAGTGGGAGAGAGCCAAAGCATAAGAGACTCTTAAAAACTGAGAACAAACTGAGGGTTGATGTGGGGTGGGAGGGAGAGGAGGGTGGGTGATGGGTATTGAGGAGGGCACCTTTTGGGATGAGCACTGGGTGTTGTATGGAAATCAATTTGACAATAAATTTCATATATTGAAAAAAAAAATTCTATCCAGTGCAATAAGGCAAGGAAAATAAACGAGATATAAGAATTAGCGTAAAAACTAAATTGCCTTAAATACACAGGAATTGATTATATAAAATAGCACAATTTACACCCATATATATGATTCATATATTTACTTACTCTGTCATTATAATAACATCGAAAATATATTAAGTACCCACTAAATATATGTTGGATTAATGAATGAAATGTGCAATCAATTATTACAGCTAATAACAGAGCTCAGCAAGTTTGTCAGACTGAAAATAAGTATACAAAAATCAAAAGGATTTTTACATGACCGCAACAACCATGAAAAAATGTAATTAACCACAGCAAAAAATACATACGAAGTATTCAGTCATTAATATTAAAAAGTTATTTGTACAAAGAAAACTAATTGAAGGACACAAAGCCAAAGAAGAGAAATACATGGCACTTAATAAGACATTATAATTAGTATTATAAGTATATAATATTATAAAGATATAAATACCCTTCCCCAAATTAAATTATAAATACAATTTCAGTCAATATGGATTTTTACATACCAAGATGGTCCTAACACTTATACAAAAGATGAAATAGTGTTTGTTCATAAAAAAGCTAGCTTCAGCCAGTCTGCCTATTTTCAAAAAATGACTTAACCAGCTGTTACCTGGGACATGATAATTAAACACTTTCTGGGTCTCCTTATCTGCATCTTGGAAATGAAAAATACTATCTTCACAAATTGTGGGGGCCATTTTTGGCCCTTTGTCATTGCTTATAAAAATTTACTTTATTAAATGTTTTGTGCTCTTACCCCAGCGAGTAGAGGTAGCAACAGTGAACATCAAACATATAATCAGGTAAGTCTGATAAGTGCTTACACTGATTTATGTTTTAGAAAAATCACTCTGACTAGTGCTTGCCCTTAGAGGAAAGGCAAATGTAAAGAAAGACCTCTCAGGAGGCCATTGCAGTGCTTCAGGCAAGAGTTTAAAGAACTTAAATTGCAGTCACAAAAATAGTGCAAAGTGTTCACATTCATAGTGTGTTATGTATATATGTGTTTTATAGCTAACAAGGCTTACTAGTTGATTGGATGTGTGGAGTTTAACAGCTAGGAGTACACCAAATATTTTGACCTGAACTACTAAATAGATGCTGCTGCCACTGGCTGAAATAAGAAACACTGAATTGGAAAATAGAAAACATAGAAGACATGAAGGAGAGATATGGTGTACTGTTTTGGCCAATTCAATTTGTGATACTTATTAGAAATCCATTGGATCTGTTGGGTATGATGTTGGATATACATTTGGAGCTCAGAAGAAGAGATACAAATGAAAACAAAAAATTAAGAGCCATCTCATATGATATAAGAGGTATTATTGGTTGGATTCCTTGGAATTTCCTTTACTATCTCAGTTGAGAGTTCCCATTCTATAGCTGCTATTGGTACTTCAACTAATGGCTCATATCTGTCATTTTTTTCTGATGTTTACCTTGGACAACTTTAACCTCTTTATACACATTTTACCTTTATTAGTAGAGATAAAATTGTTCTAGCTTAATGTTCATTCTCTAGTTTGCTCCCCTTTTTGTGTCCAAACATATTTTCTGTGAATGTTGATTTACTCTTTTACTTGTTATTATTGCTGTTATTTTTAAGTTTCTATTACTCTGTACCTTTAATTAATATCCCCAGATTGATGGTAAGCATCTGTAGGGCAAGACTGTGTTTTATTCTTCTTGTTTGTTTTCACTGCAGATTCTGGCTGAGTGCTTTATAATGTGTTGGTATTCAATAATATGCTGTTTGCTTGAAGAATCACTTGTCTCTGCCTGATGAACTTAGTTGTTGAGTACAGGGTGTTAATGAAGCCAGGGTCGTAAGAACAAGCCCTGTGTGGATCAGTTAGCTTTGGTTTATTTGATAATCCTAGTATGTACTTTACCCTAAATCAACATTTACAGAAAATGTGTTTGGACACAAAAAGGGAGCAAAGTCGAGGATGAACATTAGGCTAGCATAATTTTATCTTCACTGCTAAAGGTAAAATGTCCAAATGGTAAAGGCTTTTCCTAATGATGGATCTGCAGTACTTTCAGAATATTTTTCTTTCGTTATTCATATCAAAATCAGTAAGCTACTTAATTTGTTTATAAAGGTAATCTCAAAAACTCCTAAGTGACAGGAAGGTTAAGTTTCCCAGTCATATAATTTATTGCAAATTATTGGCATCATAGTCCCATCTATTATTTTATAACAACCTCTTTAGTGTTGAATTTTCAAATATTCAAAAGCAATATACTTGATCAGCCATTTCTGTGACCTTTAGAAAATATCAAAGTTATTTTTTTCTAAAGTTTCTAATGTTTAAGATTTATAGATCGATATGGCACAAATTGGTTTTTGTACTATGAGGTGGTTTCACATAAATGTATAATAGTCATTCTTTTTTATATTTACTATAAGAAAATCTCAATCTACAGAGATATAATTGTAAGATGAAATAAGAAACAGAGCTGTTAGGATCAAACAATTAAACAGAAAAATGCACATGCAATGTGGGGAAAAATGTAAAAACAAATTACTATGTGATGTTCTTTTTAAGCCCTATTTGATAGGAAGCTAGTAGAAAGATAGCACTATTTTTACTTGAAAGGAAAACATAATAAAGAACAAAGTAGACAAAACATTGAGTAAAAATATTTTATGCTTTCATAGGAAATTATAATATGTAGTTGGAAAAAAGTAATTGGAAAAATGTAAAGTAGATTTGTTTAGATCAACACATTTCCTACAGAATTTGTAGAATTTTTCAATGAATCATTAAAAGATAGTTTTTAAGATTCCTTAAACATTATAAGCACTCTCAAATCAGTATGGCACAATGAGGCCACAGGAACAAATAAAATTTTGATTTTTCTGAGCTGATGGATATTGCCTTTCATTTGTCTTGTAGGAACAGAAAACACACACACACACACACACACACACACACACACACACGATAGCCACTTCCCCAGGGTACCAAACACATAGTCCAATAAATTGTCCCTTTGAAATACGATGTTGAGTATGTACTCATTTTTCTACCTAGTAAACTGAGTGACTTCCCTATTTCTAAATATAATATCACAAACTTTTATTAATGTTAGAATTCGTCTTCATAGCTTGAGTTGATCAGAGATTTCTTCTAGGAAGATAAAAATGTTCACAGGAATTTGTTTTGGATTATCCTCATCTGTGTGTAAAGTACAGCCTATTGATTGAGAGCACAGGCTTTGGGTGGTTTTCAGACCTGGTTCTTTGGCTCACTAGATGTCTGACTTTGGGGCAAATTGTTTAACCTCTTTGTTTGTCATGGCTTCATCTGTAAAATGGGACTAATAATTGTGCCTACCTCAAAGGACTATTCTGTATCTTAAATGAGCTATTATAGTTTAAGGGCTTTGAACCATGCCTGGCAAATAGCAGATACTCAGCAGATGTTAGCTATTAGCTGTAATGTTATAATCCTGGTTGGAAATCACCGAGGTGGTCATCACTCCCCCTGATCCTTGTTCCCAGTGGTATTTGTGCTCTGGGCCTTAAGGCCTTGCATGGTTCAGTTGTCTTTAAACTTCTACCACAGCCCTCCCATGTGCACAGGAACAATGGACTATTCTCCTGCATGTCTCTGGGCTTTGAACAACTAGTGGTATTGAAAATTCAGTGGCTTAACCATAATCAGTCTTAAGTTTATAATACTTGAGATATAGAAAGCCAAAAATCCCAGGGACCACAACATTTCACAGCTATCATTGTTTGTAGAAAGAAAAAGACATTTTCAGTACATAAAATATTAGTTAAATTTTAGTGTTTGGTAGGGAGTACTTTGTAAACTTCATGTTGGGGGTAGTGGGAGACATGCAATGAACAAAATGTAAATATATCTTTTTATCATCGGGGTAAATGTAATCAGAAAAATAAAGCAGGGATGGGAGATAGGAAGTGTCTAGAATGAGGTCGGGGTAGCATTTGCAATGGAAGGAAGGTTTCAATCCAACTTTTTATTGGATTATTAAGCAAGTTTTCACTGAAAAGATGAAAATAATATCTGAGGGAGAGAAAAGGGTGAGCCATGGAGATCTTGGGGAAGGAATGTTCATGGTGGAAGGGACAACAGGTTCAAAGGCCCTGAGGTTCATTTGTGTGCCTTATGTTTGAGGAACAGGAAGGAGGCCAGTGTGGCTGAAACACAGTGAGCAGTTGTTAGGAGATTATACACTGAGGGGGAAAATGGAGGCCAGATCGTGTAGGTCTTGGATATAAACCTGTCATTTCTCTTTACTTTGTTTCAGTTAATCATTTTATTATCAGTACTTGATTTTTCAAACTTCTACTCCACTTTTAAATGGTTTAAAAATCCCAAAGGGTAAACCCAGCTCCAAGGAGTGTGGTTGCCAGTTTTCTTCTATGCCAGAGGGACCTGGGTTCTCGAGTTCACTGATGTATTTCTTCCTGCTTCCCCACTGTCCTACTCTTCTAATGCAGTCTTCTAAGTTCTGAGGGATACTCTGCACCTATTTCAGGTCTAAGTCACTGCCTACCTATAGCAGGGCTCATGCTTGGACTTAGAAGATGCCATGTTCTTAGACCACAGTTGTATGCTCAGCTGTAGTTTATTGAATCCTATCTCCTATGCCATCGTGGTTGGGTCTGGTGGGGTAACTTCTAACAAAAGTCTCAGGCTGCACCTGATCTGGACCTCCCTTTGATTGTTAGACCCTTGACTTGGGCCTGTGTGGTCAGACAAGCCTCTTCTAGCCCATGCAGTGCCTTGGTGTGCATTTACAAAGGCATTTCCTCATGATTTCATGATTAAGTGACACCCTTGTGAGAATTAGATGAAATCTTTCTTTTCTCTAGATACATACAGCTCCTGGAAGGCTGAATGAACATCTGCTGGATTTCAGCTTCAAACCACCACTTCTCCAGCTGGTGCTTTGTGCAGGTCACAATCCACCTAACCTTAAATGATGGTGTTAGCCTAGACTTTTTCCCTCAGGTCCTGGGACTCCTTATATAAATAAATCTAATCCTTGCCTGGCTATGTTTCCAGTGGCCTCAGGGAGCATCAAATTTAGAAATGGAAAGGGTCTATTCTACTTGAATCACAGGACAAATGGTTGTATCCTTAGGCTACCATTAAGAACCCATAAAAGACTTCCAAATAATATTTTTTGAAAAAACAAGGTGATCTGGGATGCCTGGGTGGCTCAGTCGGTTAAGCGGCTGACTTCAGCTCAAATCATGATCTCACAGTCTGTGAGTTTGAGCCTTGTGTTGGACTCTGTGCTGACAGCTCAGAGCCTGGAGCCTGCTTCCGATTCTGTGTCTCCTTCTCTCTCTGTCCCTTCCCTGCTTGCTCTCTGTCTCTGTCTCTGTCTCTCAAAAATAATAAACATAAAAAAAATTAAAAAGGTGATCTGTGCTTTTTGGCTCTAAGCCTCTGAGAAGCTAGTATTTTCATTCTCTCCTTAATGGGCACCATATTTAAATACTAATTTGTATCTTCTCTTTTTATCTTTGTCAGTCTTTCTAGGGGTTTATCAACTTTTTGTCTCTTTCCAAGAACCAGATTTTGGTTTCATTGATAACTGTCCTTATATTTATTATTTCTTTATCCTCGCTTTGAATTTATTTTGCTCTTTTCTCTTAACATGAAAGCTTAGATTATTGGCTTGAAACCTTTTTTTCTAATGTAAGCATTTGATGCTATAAATTTCCCTCTTAGGCCTGCTTTACTTGCATCTCACAAATATTTTTTGTGTCTTGCATTTTCCTCTTTGTTCAGTTCACAGTGTATCCTAATTTCTCTATAGACCTCCCCTTTGATCTATGAATCACTTAGTGTGATGTTTAATTTCCAAGTATTTGGAGATGTTTCTTTATCTTTCTGTTACTGATTTCTAGTCTATGTTCATTATGTTCAGTGAACATATTTTGATTTAAATTCATCTAAATCTATTAAGATTTGTTTTATTGACCTAGGATATGGTTTATCTTGGTAAATATCCCATATGCAGTTGAAACAAATGTTCATCCTACTGTTGTTGGGTAGAGTGTTCTATAAACATAATTTAGACCCAGTTGGTGGATGGTGTTGTTTAGTTCTTCTATGTCCTTGGTAATCAACTGCTGACAGAGGAGTCATGAAGTCTCAAATTGTAGTTGTATATTTATCTCTCCTTTTAGTTTTAGCAGTTTTTTGCTTCATTATTTTGAAGTTCTGTTTTGTTGTATATTCACTTTTAGGATTGTTATATCATGTTGGCGAAACAACTCATTTTTTTAATTAAAAAAATTATTTATTTTGAGACAATGGGAGTGTGCATGATGAGGAGAGGGGCAGAGAGAGAGGAGGAGAGAGAGAATTCCAAGCAGACTCCATGCTCATCACAGAGCTGAACACAGGGCTTCATCTCATGAACTGTGAGATCATGACCTGAGCCAAAATCAAGAGTCGGATGCTTAACAGACTGAACCACTCAGGTATCCCTAAAATTTATTAATTTTTTTCTATTTTATTTTTATTTAAAAAATTTTTAATGTTTATTTTTGAGACAGAGAGAGATATTGTGAGTGGGAGAGGTGCAGAGAGTCAGGGAGACACAGAATCCAAAGCAGGCTCCAGGCTCTGAGCTGTCAGCACAGAGCCCAGGCAGGGCTCAAACTCACAAACCACGAGATCATGACCTGAGCCAAAGTTGGACGCTTAACCAACTGAGCCACCCAGGAGCCCCTATGTTCACTCATATTTTAAAGAACTCAATATAAGAATGGTCTATTTACCCGGATAAAAGCCATTTGTTTATACTTGATTTTGATGTTACAAATTCCCTTCTGGAATCATTTCCCTTATGCCTGAAAAATATTTTTAGCATTTTTTTGAGCAGGTTATATGTCAGCAAAGTCTCTATTTTCCTTTTTCATTTATTGCTGAAGGATACTTTTGCTAGGTATAGAATTCTGGGCTGACAATTCTTTTCTTTCAGCACTTTATAAACATTATTTTACTTCCTTCTGGTCACCACCATTTCTGATGTGAACTCTGAAGTCACTTAAATCCTTCTTGCCCTATCATTATGCTGTTGTTTTCTTGAGTTGCATTCAAGATCTTTCTTTGCCTTTTGTTTTCAGCTGTTTAATTATGATATATATGGTCACAGATTTATTTGTGTTTCTCTTGTTGAGATGTACTAAGATTCATGAATCTATAGCAGGTTTGTCTTTTTCTTCTTTTTTTTATATCTTTGTCTTTTCTAAAATTTAAGTTTTCAGTCACTATTTCTTCAAAGTTCTGCATTAACTAACTCTATCTTGTCTCCTTGAGAGATTTCAGTGACAAAGATATTTTACTTTTTGTTAAGTTTCCACAGTCACTGAAATTCTGTTCCTTTCTTCTAATCCTTTTATCTTCGTTGTTCAGATTTAATAGTTTCTACCGACATATTTTCAAAGTTCACTGATTGTTTCTTTGGTCATATTCATCTCTTTTGAACTCATTAAGTGAGCATTTTATATGTCATTGTATTTTTCAATTCTAAATTTTTTTTGTATCTTTTACTACTTGAGACTTCATTTTTCCATTTGTTTAAAGAGTATTCTCAGAGTATAACAACTAATTTAAAATGTTACATTATTTCACAAGCTGTTTCATCTCTGGGGTAGTGTTTATTGATTGAATTTTCTCAAGTAAGTTATGACTTTTCTGCTCTTTATAGGCGGAGTAATTTTCTATTGTATCCTGGATATCTTGAATATTGTTATAGTATTTTAGGTCTTATTTTCATCCTACATAAAATGTTGACTTTTTTTTTATAGGCTGTTGACCTGGTTGAGTTTAAGCTACAAGTGCCACCCATCTCTATAGATAATGACTTCATTGTAAGTTCTATTTTTAAGTACTTTTCAGTGTTGTTTAGATTTGTGTTTCATGTGTGTCATCCGTTGGCCAATCTGGAACCAGGGCAGTGGTCTGTATGTTCAGTGTTTAAAGTAATTGGTTCCATGAATAGCATCAGATCCAGACATATATAGCTCAGGGGTAAGCCAAGTCCATAAAAAGTTTTCTGGAGTCCCTTACCTTGGGGATCCCCTTTACCAAGTTCCACCCTCTCCACAGTCCCCTGGTGTCTTCTGTTTCTTTGGGACTTTTTTTTTTTTTGGTTCTGTCACTGGAAAGCTGGTACTTTATTTATCCTGTTCTGCTGTACACTTTCCATGACTGCCCATTTCTTGGGATGACAAAGAAAAAGAAGGAAGTACACCTTACATTCCTCAAGTAGTAAAGGAAGTTTTCTTTCCATCAGAGTTTTAAGCTATTGTGGACCTCTATTTACACCATTGTCATTGCCACCATTTCTTAGATGCTAGAGAATGGGGAAAAGAGGGAAAGGTAAAATATGGGAAATCTTCCTCACTCTCTGAGCATTAAGAGACACCTTTCTTGCTCCTTGTGCCAGAATTAGCCTTTTGCAACTTCTTCCCTGTCTGTGCCACTATTGTCTTCATGTTTCAAATTGTGTTGAGTTTAGACTGATAGACACCAGTAGGAAATAATAAAGTAAAATAAATTCACGCCTAGTTTGAAAGTACTTCTAATTTTGGTCTTCTTCTGCACTGTGTCTGGCACTATTTATTTTTCAGAGTCCTTAAATGGATGTTCTATGTATCCTATTTAGATTTTATAGATGCATTCAGAAGGAGAGACAAGATGGAGTGTGCTTACTCCATTGTAACTAGAATTGAAAGTCTCCATCCTATTTAACCACTGAAAGGAGAAGAAAAACATCTTCCAAATAGAGATGCATTGTGGCCATTTTAAAATTAAGTGCAACCTATTTAGTCAACCAATTTTAGACTGTTGTAAGTGCTTTGGGTTTTGTATGTTGGAGGGAAAGAAGTCAAGTCCTGCAGGATACACTTCAAGGAGGAAGATTAAATGTAGCCATTCCTTTTTTAACTGCCATCTTTTGTCTCATATTGGTGGAAATCTCCAGATGGCCTATGGTGTGGCGAATCAGAGTATGTGAAGATAAGGCAATTGACAGACCCAAGCACAAGTCTTGCTACAAATAATCAGAGTGCTACTCTGACTCTGGCATAGAAAATATATGTCTAATGCTATAACTTTGAGATTATGCTTGTAATAATTCCTCAAAAATCATGCAGCCTCACTCTTCAAGCACCAGAATTTACCCAGTGTGTGAAGAGGGTTAGATACTGACATGGGCTCCATGCCTTGCCATGTATTTTTGCATGTTTTCATGTTTCTCTCCCATTCCAGAGCTTATAGTGGCTCCCTAACCACCTTGACTAGGTACCAAAGCCCTTTGCTAACTCGTGGTTACAGATTAATTTCTTTCACCTTTTACAGTCCTACTCAGAGGATTTCTTTAGTCTTGCCTTGTGTCTATTGTTATTTCCTATACTGACTTAGCAACTTGATTCTTTTAAGAAATTATCATATTTAAATTGGTATGTTTAATAGAATGGCCATGATTAAATAACACTACACTTTTTCACATGATTATTATCGAGTCTTCTCCTGGACACTACTCCTTGGCTATTCCAAAGGGACTTCAAATTCACTGTGTTCAAAATTGAGCTCATGCTCATTCTGATATGCTTTTCTTCCTGCTTTCACTATTGCAGTGAACCCTTATTATTCAAAACCTGTGTTATCTCCTACCTCCATGGTTAATCTGCAACTAAATCCTAACAATTCTATTTTTAACTATCTTTTGACTCTCTTTTCTTAATCCCACTGCTATTTGCTTTATTAGGCTTCTACAATTTCTTCTTTAAAATTTCTTAAATGTTTATTTTTGAGACAGAGAGAGAAAGACAGAATGTGAGCAGGGGAAGAGCAGAGAGAGGGAGACACAGACTCAGAAGCAGACTCCAGGCTTTGAGCTGTCAGCACAGAACCTGATGAGGGCTCGAACCCACAGATGGGACAGCGAGATCATGACCTGAGCCGAAATCGGACGCCTAACCGACCAGGAGTTTCTTTAAAGTACAGCACTAGGGGCACCTCGTGGCTCAGCCAGTTAAGTGTCTGACTTTGGCTCAGGTCATGATCTCATAGTTTGTGGGTTCAAGCCCTGCATCGGGCTCTGTGTTGACAGCTCAGAGCCTGGAGCCTGCTTGGGATTCTGTCTCCCTCTCTGCCCCTCCCCTGCTCACGTTCTCCCTCTCTCTCTCTGTCTCGAAAACAAAAGGTTAAATTACAACACTAGTTTTCTTAGTGATTTTCTATCTACAGTCTTGATCTTCTTCAATCCGTTTACAGCATTACAGCCTTAGTAAGTTTTCTGTCATAAAATAGATCATGTCACTCCCTTGTTTAAAACTTTTAAAATCTTTCAGTGACCTTTCCAAAAATTCAGAGTAAAATTATAATTTCTTAGTGTGATATATAAGGCATTCCCTGATCTGATTCCTATCAGTTTATTTAGAAAGCCTCCTTTAATTTGCCTTCATCAGTACTAACCCTCACCTCTAATATGGACCAGGTGCTTATTTTTACAATTCTATAGTATCACTCTGCACTATCAGAGCCCTCATCATATAATATTGCCACTGCGATTATTATTTTTTTGCCATTTAAATAAGGTTGCCATTTAAATAAGGTCTATGTCTAATTTTATATTTCTATTTTAGTGCCTGGACTCAGTCCCTGAAATACTGGGATTTGGGTTTGTTGAATGCATGTGTAAGTAAAAAGTTTTGAAACCTAAATGAAAGAATTTAGGTTCTTGAGCAAGAAAATGACAAAAACATAATTGAAGAACATTAGATAAATAGATAAGGATATCTGGAAGTATATAGAGATGGTGAGAAAACTGAACACCACAAGGGTTTTGTAACACGCGTGATGTCAAAAAGACTTGAAATGGTAGGTTGGGTAATAAGTGAAATAACTAATAATTTCCTTTAAACTTAAGTTATTAAAGTCCTAGAATGCATTATTTTATTGGCCCCATAAAATATTATAGAATCACCTTTCAATTCTCAAAGCAGTATCCCAAATTTATTTATATATATGTGATATATAAATTGTATATCATGAATTACATATATTACCATATATGTAATAAACAGAGTAGAAAGCAAACTAGTAATGCTTTAAACTGTACGAAACTTATGTGATTATAATTTGTTTTAAACAAGCTTCTGTCTTTTATGTTTTCATTTTTCCCCATTGGGTCCTCTAGGTAGAAGAGCCTGAAGGGCTTAAAGTTGTCTGTTTTATCTGTGGTGTAAGTTCTATTTTCTTCATATGTGCTTGCCAAATGCTGCCATGATTGTGCTTTTAAAATGAACCACTTTGCTCATTTAGTTTATATCAACAGAAAGCTTAAAATAATTAGACTTCAAATGAAGTCAAGTTCAGAAGACTGGTATTTATTCTCTTTAAGAGGCCTAAAAATATGATATGTCATTTTGTTGCAAGTGCTAACATTTGTTAAATTTGAACAATCTGATATTTATTTTCAAGGTCTATTATGTTTCAAACAATTTAAAATATTTCAAAAACTATGATTTAACTGTTTTAAGTTAAACAAGTATCAGTTAAAATTTTACCAGTATTTGCACCAATAGAGAGCAATAGGTATTGCCTATTATTCTGATTCTCACTGGTTAGTTTAGAAGCTAATTTTTGTCTTTATTTCAGTTAGAGCTGTTCCAGTATGTAACTTAAAAAATGTTTAAAAAACGTTTAACTCAAGCAAAAGAAGGTTTTTATGTATCAATCTATGCATTTTCTTTTCAACAGTTCAAGTGGTTTCCCTCCTTAATTCATTTATAAAGTTACTAAGATTTTTTAAATGGCCCATATTCTATTTGCAGGCTGATCATTTAGTTCAGTAGTTACTAAAAAGCATTAGCAGCCTTATATAATTCAAAAAGTTCCCAAGTAGGCAAAAAGCACACCATTCTTGTTAAATGATTATGACTAACCAGTCTCTAGAGAAACATTAGATTTTGTAGATACTCTTTCTTTCTTTCTTTCTTTCTTTCTTTCTTTCTTTCTTTCTTTCTTTCTTTCTTTCTTTCCTTTGCCTCTCTCTCTATCTCTCTCTCTCCCTCTCTCCCTCATTCTTCATTTCTTTATTTCTTCAGTGAGAGAAAGAGAGAGAGAGAAGGGGCAAAGAGATTCTTAAGGAGGATCCCTACCCAGCATGGAGCTTGATCTCAGGACCATGAGATCATGCATGACCTAAGCTGAAATCAAGAGTTGGATGACTAACCAACTGAACCACCCAGGCACCCATACCATTTTAATTTATAAATAACTATCTCTTGAAATAACCATTTCAAAGGCAGATAAGAATTTCGCGCTTCATTTTATCTATTAAATCATGATGAATTATTTGTTTCCTCTAAGAGAAATTAAATTCTTACTATTTTAGTACCAAGTCAAACTATTAACTTTGTATTATTCTACAAAATTTTTCTCACAACTTTGTTATAAGTAAAACATAGATACAGAAAAACACACAAATGTTTGGCTTCATACATTCTGTTAAGGAGAACATCACTTTAACTACCAACCTGGTCAAGAAATAGAGATTTCCTCCCTACCTCAAGAGCTCCTCCACTGGGACTCACAACTTAATCTTCTTTCTCTCTGAAAAGCAACCACTAATTTGACTTGTTATAGTTATCACATCCTTATCACTGAAGTGTTCATCCCTGACCCGATGATTAATTTTGCCCAATTAAAATTTAAGTTTTTTTTAAATTTTTTAGTGTTTCATTTATTCTTGAGAGAAAGAGAGACAGAGCATGAATGAGGGAGGGGCAGAGAGCAGGACACAGAATCGGAAGCAGGCTCCAGGCTCTGAGCTGTCAGCACAGAGCCCGACGCGGGCTTGAACTCACGAGTGGTGAGATCATGGCCTGAGCTGAAGTCAGACGCTCCACTGACTGAGCCACCCAGGCGCCCCTTCACTGTTTCTTCTTTATCCAATATAACTATGTTCCTTCCAGGTTCATCTTTTTCCCCAGACCTGGAATGACCTCTTTGTCTAAGAAGTGCTAGTTTCTGGGCACTGGGGAAACTTGGTTAGTCACTGTTTCTAAGCATCTTCATGGAGAGAGCTAGGATCTCTCTCTCTCTCTCTCTCTCTCTCTCTCTCTCTCTCTCTCTCACACACACACACACACACACACACACACACACACACAGCCTCTTTGTCTAAGAAGTGCTAGTATCTGGGCACTGGGGAAACTTGGTTAGTCATTGTTTCTAAGCATTTTCATGGAGAGAGCTAGGATATTTCTCTCTCTCTCTCTCTCTCTCTCTCTCTCTCTCTCTCTCTCTCTCACACACACACACACACACACACACACACCATACAGTACTACATATGATGAACTCATATGGGCATTTCCTATTCAAATTCAGGACTACAGATTTTTTAAAATATAATTACTTTATATTTTACTCCAAGCTGAGAATATTCTTTGCCAAGTATACAACATATGACAGAATTGGAGTAACCTATAATTACTTTTGCCTTTGACATACATTATTTCTGGAGGAATTTTTGGCTTAATAATCTCCTTCTAGGTATATTACCATTTATAAATGTTCCAGGAAATAACTGCATCAAATTTGTCCTGAATTTCTTTGTCAGATTCCTATAATTTTTGTTCTTTTAGAGTTATTTTATATTTTAGTTCAAGGCAAGTATTTGCCATCTTCCCAGACCTTTGGTCTTCTCATTCTTCTGTTTCTTCAACATGTTAGCCCCAGGAGATCTTTCTACAATCCTACATAAGCATTTCCTTTAGAGTGTCATCAGCTTAGGGTCTGTTACTCAGATAAATATTGGATTGGCACCTGTTGTACACTTTACTGAGCTCTGGATGGTCAAATAATTAATTAGAAGTGAGTTCTGTCACTGTGATCAGCAGGTGTTAAACAAGAAGAGGAATCAGATAATTGCGAAATAAAATTCTTTGCATAGCACAATTAGTGGCTCTTGTTTAATTTTGAAAGAAAGATTCCTGTTAGTTGATAAAAAAATACCTTTGTTCCCCTGCAATGGTGGGCTTTCCTAAATATTTGCATTTCAACATATTTTAATACTTTAACCGGCATAACTTGGTTGTATCATTCACAAAATAAAAAGGAAGGGAAGTAACACGATATTTATATGTGTCATTACAATTATCCAGACGCTTTCCCATCATAATAGTTCTGCATAACAGTTGTGACCAACTCTTTTCTATAGAGGCAAAGAGTTTATTTCCATTGTCTAATATAAAGATTGTTTTTCATCATAAAATCCAATTAAGACCACGTCAACAATTATGTCTGGAATGACTTATTGCTATACACAATTTAGATCTTCAGTGTTTTCATATTGAATTTTATGTTCTGAGTTTCAAATAAAATTTTTTGGAGTTGTCAGAATATTATACATTTTAATATAAATATATCTTGAAATTCTTTTTAGAGTATTGGCTAAGTCCTTAAATTAGGGATACGAAATGACTTTTACTACTAAAATTTTAAACCTATTTATTACATCAAGTAGAGAGTGACTGGAATTATACTATATTTGCTATTACTGCAGAAATGGGTTTTGAATAGTAAAAAAAGAAAGTACCTAAGAAAGAATATAGAAAAGTGTATCAAGGAGCTTCTGAGGTGTTCCAAGCCTGTCTATCCCAGTGATTCATCTGCTACGTCCCAACACTGCATTCTATTATCGTGACTTGGTGTTCACTGAGCACTCACACAAGAGTCCTCCCTCTACAAACTGATGCTAAGGATGCCATTAGGACTCTGTAAACTGCTCCTTGAAACAGCAAAAATTTTAAAGCAAGTTAAATAACTTTGAAAAAAGTTTTAAAAACTTGACAGCAAGCCTAATATTCTTCTCATTCAAAGGCTTTTAGTGCTAAAAAAAAAAAAAATCAAATGTATGCCGCTGACATCAAAGCCACATTACAATTTCAATAAAGATACTCTCCCATAATGTGAAAACATGATACATTTTTTTTAAAATTTATTTATTTATTTTGAGAGACAGACAGACAGAGAATCCCAAGCAGGCTCCCTGCTGTCAGCACAGAGCCCAAAGGGCACTTGATCCCATGAACAGTGAGATCATGACCTGAGCCGAAATCAAGGGTCAGATGCTTAACTGAGAGCCACACAGGCACTCCAAAACATGACACGTTGTTAATCTCTTTTGAACAGAAAACCTTAGTAGTTTCATTATTTTTAAAAGGAAATACTGGTAACTGATAAATGAATGAATGATTAAAGGAAAATTTAAATACCACAGCAACTTCAAAAGTTTTGGTGCTGGATTTTGGATAGTTAAAATATAAAAAAAAAAAGTTTGGGGAGATAAGCCAACACCTGTTTTATGGTGAGTAGACATTATCAAAGACACATAAAAATGCAATGTAAATGATGATTAATTAGACTTGAAATGACTAATTTCTTTCATCTTTTTGGTTTTTGTGACAGACAAGTTGTAGTTACCACAAATAAAGTATAGGGAATATGGTAGGGACTTATGTTGAATGTGATGCCAGCAATTGGTTAAGCCTTTTTTTTTTCAAGTTGACATTACTGAGGTCTGGGAAATAAGGTGACATCTCCAAGGTTACACAGGTAGTTAGAAGCATGATTAGCAACCATGATATCTGACTTCCTTTTTTAGTGTTATTTTCCTAGCACCTGTATGCCTCCTGATGTTTCTACATACTGAAAACCCTATGGGTGAGATAGGTTGATGTACACAGCGATTGGAAACAAGCCAGGTATAAGACAGGAGGGAATAGCAACTTCTTAGGAAATGTGAGGATATTTTGTCTCCTTGAAAGTATGAAGATTTGAATATTTAAAACATTGTGACATCCAACTAGAATATGCGTACAGGCTAGCCAGTTGCCCTTTTGATGCTCTGAAGGCATTTTTTTTTTAGCTGCTTAGATATATTCAGTATCTAAAATGGGTTCACATAGGTATGTTTATAAACAGGAATACAATTTCAATTATAGGTTAGACATTTTGTTTTGTGGAATGGTTTATAAATAAAAGGTTTTATAAAGAGCACTGAGTAGTTGCCAGTGTGCCCATCATTGATAGGATTCATTTGTTCATTCATTCATTCATCCATTTTATTGATGGCTTTGGAAGAATTTCAGGAAGTTTTTTTAAATCCAATCAATCGCTAGTCTCATGATTTGATCACTTTTCATAGGGCTGTGTGGTGCCTGACAGAGCCGTAAAGCCTTATGTTTTTAGATGCTAAAAAAAAAAAAAAAAAAAAAAAAAAAAAAAATTGATGGTTGAAAACCTGCCTACAGAAAGTAAATAATGGTTCTCAAATTGTTTTGCTAGCCATCTACATAACTTGAATTTTCTGTTCAAACACAAAAACATTAAAAGTCCTAAAGCACCATAAAAATAACCCTCAATATATTTAATCTTCATCTCAAACACTAGAATCTATTTCCACTATGAAATATGTCCTAATTATATATTTAACCTTTTTGTTGATGCAAAAATCAAACCAGTTTCTCACCAGGGCTTTTATTCTAGAACAAGCATAAAGGGGGAGAGAGGTAGGACAAATATTTAGTGATTTTTATCTAGAAACATGTACTATTTATATACAAGACCTCATAGATGCAAAGCAGTATGTTAAAGAAGTTAAGGAGTCTACTGTTGGTTGGGGAGACAACATGAGTTCACAGCAATAGATGCTAGTGAACTAGAAATATCAAATGTCTACTGTGGGGTCATGGCTATTAATACATTTGAAAGCATACCTCATCCTGGTAAAAGCTAAGATGGTTTTAGATAGGAGGAAGAAGTTTAGGGTGAAAGGGGGAAAAAGTATCTACAAAGGCATAATCATGGGAATCCATCTGAGCTCTCAGGGATATGGGAGAACCTGTCTTTATCCAGAGTGTACTAAACCACTAAGGGCATTGTGTAAGAAAGGCCAACATGTTTTGTGTATGTATAATATGCCCCAAAACTTTTCAAACACTATTTTACTTCAAATAAATTTATACATAAGTATTAAGACCATCCTCATTTTATTGATTCAGAAAACTGAGTGAGGCTTAAAGAAAGTGAAAAGATTGTCTTGGGGTTTCTTGGTCCATGGCTAATAGTCTTTGCATGGAAATACATCGGTGTTTCTTTGGCTGACTTTGAGCTGGAAATGTAGAAAATTTTGTTTTGATTGTCTCCTATTCACCGTATTGGTGAGGAAAGACTCCCACCCTAGGGTTATGGGGATGGCCAAACACACTACACTCAACACAAGACAGATGAAATTGATAGCAATTTATTAGTCACATAAACACACAGTCTGGGGGTGGAGGACATTGCATACTATACATAGCTACACATTGGTTGTACTCAGAAGTGGAGTGGACCATCAGAAGCTGTGGAAGCCAGGCTTTGTAGTATTAAGAGGGTGAAGTGACCTCTGGTTCCTTTGAGAAGCTACGACTGGCTATATAGAGTAATTCTGAGGGCTGCAGGGAACTGAAACTTGCTACTCAAGGATAAGCAGGAGGTGCATTTTTGGTCCAATTGGCAAGGAGACATTATGCATAGGAGAAGAGTGGGGAGAAGCACTTGACTTGAGGTAAATCAAGACTCCCCTCGTTTCAGATGGCAAGACAGCACATGATATTAAATTTAGGTCTTTCACCACACTTATAAAACTGTAGGCTGGGTTTATCTTTCTCGCTTTATGTTCCTCAGAAAGTTGTTTTCAGGGTATGTGCGTGTGTGTGTGTGTGTGTGTGTGTGTGTGTGTGTGTGTGTGTGTGAATGTAGGAGCTTCTGACTATTTGTAAATATGCTCATTTCCTTTTGTATTTCTGGTACTTGGCATTCTCCTCTTACTATTTTCTTGTTTATGTTTAAGATGCTTTTTTCCTTCAAGGCTACCCCCAAATAAGGTAAGCTCCATAAAGGTAGGGAAACTTTTAAACAAGGACCTTACTTGGACCAGCTTCTATTCTTAGAATATAGTTTCTACCATCAAATAACTTACAGACCCAAGGAGGAGACAAATTAGTAAAAATACAATCGCAGTACTTGGTGACAATAACTGTGAGAAAAAAAGAGCACAGGCATTTGGTGGCTTTAAGGTGAGGTGGTACTTGAATAACCAGAAAAGGATCCCTGATTTTTTTCAATCCAGACAAAGGAACCCCCCAACTTTTCTTAGCTACATATTCCTGTTTTCTGAACTTCTTAAAAACATGAAATATCAACAAAAACATGTTGTGATGGAATTTGTGGAGATGAACGACAAGTTACAAAACTTAGGGGGGTTGTTTTTTTATGAGTTTTGTCCACATACTAAATGAAGTAGGAAATTAAAGTGAAGTAATTAAAATAAGTAATGAAATGTGTGTCTAGTATATGTAGACACTGTTGCCTATTTCATTTATATCTGTGGAACTGTAATATTGATTTGTTAGTTAGTCAGAATGGTTTTTATGGGGTAGAAGTTGCTTCTCTTCCATTCCATAGAGTTGAAAAATATTTTTCCTCATCTGTTCCTGTGCACTTTACAGAGGTGTGTGTTTACAAATAGAATGTGGAGTGTGAGATCCTGTTCAGTATAATTCCAATTCCTTTATGGCCCTTTTTATACCCTTTAGCAATACAGACTAGCACAGAACCATCACCAAAAGGTGGGTTTATGTTCTCATATGTATCCCTGGTTTCCCCTGTTTGAAAATTTAAGCAGGAAATTTATAGGATTTAAGTCAAAGTGCCCTATTGGGAGTCTTAACAATCTTCATAGTGTGATAGAAACATATTGAGGCTGTGTTCCTTCTGTTTGAAGGTGATCTTGGGATTTTACTATTTTGTAAATTAAAGAAAGGGATTGATGTCATAAATTTATCCTGGAATTCAGTAAAGGTAAAAGTGCTTGCTACAAAGGAGGTATCCCATATAAAAGAGGCCTTTATATTGATCTGAAATAGAAGCTGTAAATTTTTTCCCCTTGTGTTAAAAGTACATTGGCTAGGTCGGCACCAGCTTCATTACCATTTATTTGGGGGCTGGGGAGTTGGGTTCTTAATTGGACATGGGTCTATTTGTTTTGCCAGTTTTGAAGATGGCAGAAATGGAGTAAATGGACTTCATAAATGGAGCATACATTTAAAATCCTTTAAAACATCAAGTGATGTAAAGAACAGGAGGGTTTGGTATATTTTTCTCTGTGTCTGAGATCCATTTTTCTTCTGATTTTTTGTTGTCATGGCCTTAGGTAAGAAGCAAGTTGTGTAGGTAAACCAGAAAGAGGCCAGTTAGGTAAGGGTAGACTTTGAAGCCATAAAATTGATCATGCTTTTCAAATAGTAATATATCCCTGATTCTTTTTCTGTCATTTTTTAAAATATATCATAAATCAAAATTTCAGATGAGATTTTCCTTCTTATTTTCTCTGTGCTTCTTTCTCCTTTCCTGACCACCGCTTCTTTCTTTCTCTCTCATTTTTTGACCAGGTACCCTAATGACTGCTAACGGATAAGGACTAATTTTGAGATTTTCAAACTAAACTTCGTAAAACTTTAGTTATTTTCTTCTTTTATACATAACTACCAGCACCTTAACTTCTTTATAGATGGCTGCTTTCATCAAAGACACAAATTATTTCTACAATTCACTTTTTTTTGTAAATTCCTCTTTTGAAATCAAAATTAAACGGTAGCTCTTTCTTTTTTCCAGGGTTAATTTTGGGGGCTATATGATTTTGGTCTCCACAATTATTCTTTTATGCCCTCTAATGGCAGCCCGAGGAAACTCCTATTGGATCCAATTTCAAGAAAATAAACTTAAAAAAAATAAACAAGCAATCACTTGAAGATTTTAATACAAATAACTGTCACACACCAGATATTTTCACTGTAGGAAAAAGATCATATGTTCATTTGCTAAACCTTAGAAAGTAGATTTTCTGGTTGATTTTTCATAGTTTTAAAAATATTTATTTGGGTGAAAATTAAAAAAAAAATCTACTTCTAGTTTTTAGAATGTTTATATAAGTGTATTAGAGTGATAGATATTTTTCCTAAGTGCTTATTTGCTTTGGAATTAGTAAATAGGCTTGTATATTCATGCATAGATAGATACACTTTACAAATCAACTTTGTATTTGTTGTTAGATATGAATGGGAGGAGGAAGATCCAAATAGGGTGAGGAATAGGAAGATCATAACCTTTTACTGTTTTAGCACTATATGTGCTAGTGAAGGTGGCCTGAATCTCAAACATCATGGACCCTCATAGGAGATTCACTTTCAAGGTTAAAACCTTGAAGATCGACTTTCACCACATCTTAAAAATGTGCTTTTGTTAGCTGGTTCCAGCTTTATATTATAAAATCTTTTAATTTTAATTTTTATCTTTGAGAGAGAGGGGGACGCAGAGAGAGAGGGAGACACAGAATCTGAAGCAGGCTCCAGGCTCTGAGCTGTCAGCACACAGCCTGATGCGGGGCTTGAACTCAAGAACCATGAGATCAGAACCTGAGCCCAAGTCAGATGCTTAATCGACTGAGCCACCCAGGTCCCCACAGCTTTGTATTATAAAGAAGGGTGATTTGTTTTCTTGATTCTACCTTTTAGTCCTCGTTTTTGCTATTTTTCTTGCTTTCTTCCTGGCTCAAGACTGTTGCCTTATACCCAGTTGCAGTTTTTCTGCTTCAATACCAGTCTTGAAATGGAGCTTTTGTTCTTGATGATGGAGGAAACAGAATGGAGGCATCTGCCAGCTGATTGGAGAATAACTTTGTCTCCACATGTCAGTGCACCTTTGTTCATTGCCCCATAAGAACTACATTTTTTTTGCAAAATGCTGTTAGAAAATTTTCTTGCCTATAGTGTTTACCTAGAATAATACTTAAAAACATCACTATAGCTAAATATCATTATATACATATCCTAAAAAAGATATGTTCATAAAATTGTTGTCTCCTTATAAAAATTTAAAACTTCTATGATATTCTACCAATATTGAACTATTCTCCAGAATTACATACAGACATAAAATAGGCTGAACACACAAAAGCTCTTTGAGCCAGGGACTATAATCCTAATTATAATAGCTCCTGTTTATTGAACACCTACCACAGTTTACCTAGTCTTCGCCTCAGCTCTACACAAAGAAGTCTCTGTTCTCATTTGACTCACCAGAAACTGAGGCTCAAAGAGCGGGAGTAATTTGCCGAGGGTCACAGTGACATCAGGAGGCAGAACTGGGCTTCTGACTCCCCTATGACCTTCGTGAGAAGGTTGTAGGAGGAGAATAGAGAGCTGAGTGTGACTTTTTGTTTTCTCCCTACTGTTCTTCAAGATGTTTGAATGATCTTCATCTTTAAAATTTCATTTGAGATAAGAGACAAGTGTTGCAATAGAGCTTGATGAATTAGTGCTTTGCAGCTAGACCAGGGTTCAAATTTAGGCTGGGCCACTTCCCAAGTGTGATACATCCAGTATGTTATCTCTTTCCATCGATAGAAAAAGATAATAGTAGCCATTTCATAGGAGTTTTGTGAGGATTAAATAATATATACTGCCTAACTCACAAAAAATCCTTTGTAAAAAAGGTTATCTTGTTGATATTTTTGAATTCTGGTGTCTTATTTTAAGGATTAATGATTCAGTTTTAAAAGGAGGGAATAAAAAATACATGCTGTATGTGAATATTATTTTCTAGATACTTCTTTATAACTGTAGGTATTGCCATACACAACATTTTATTCTACTTCACTGAATAAGTGAAAGCACCAAAATATATTTTACTCTACGTTAATGAGTGAAAGGGTTTTTAAATAATAACAATAAGTAACACAAATAAATAATAAGTGAAATAATTACTATTACGTAAAAAATGTACAATTCCAACAAACTGCTCATCTAACAATAATTTTTTAACGCAACTGAATCTTTGGACCAAAAGTGTAGCTTTTACATCTGGAACTCTGGTTTTATACTGGTTTGGAACATGTGAAGAGATGGAAATGTTTCCTGAAATTGAGGGATACTGTGCTGGGCATTTTAAATGTATCATCGTATTAGAAACTCACAATCCCTGTTGGATATGTTTTTCTTTTTTAATCACCCAGTTTGCAGATGAAAATCTGAGACTTTTTAAAATTCTTTTTAAATGTTTATTTTTATTTTTGAGAGAGACACATAGCATGAGTCGGCCAGGAGCAGAGAGAGAGGGAGACAGAATCCAAAGCAGGGTCCAGGCTCTGAGCTGTCAGCACAGTGCCTGATGCAGGGCTCTAACTCACGTACCATGAGATCACGACCTGAGCCAAGTCAGACGCTTAAGCAACTGAGCCACCCAGGCACCCCAAGAATCTGAGATTTAAGAGTAGCTACATAACTTGCCTAATGTCACACAGCTAATAAGAGACACAGCTAGATGTTTACCTCCAGAGTTGATAGTAATAACATCGCCACATTCTTCTAATTGGTCAAGCCATTTCCATTTTAAAATAACCACTTACAGAAACAAGCATGAAATAAAAGGGATACAGACACTGCTTCAACTAGGTTTGCTGGAATGAACAAAGGAAGGACAGTAAAAATGAAGCTTTCTAGGATTTGGTACTGCTAACCTTCCAGCACACATGCTTCTTGAAGAATCATTCCTTTAAAGGAATTGTCATATTAAATTAAAAATCATTAAGTGACAGAGAACTTAAAAACTGCATGGTAAATTATTTTCTCCTTTTGCTGTATCCTGGGGGGCACCCAGAATGACAATGCTATAATTTTAAGTAGGCTTGCATGTGGCTTATGGTAGGTAACCATATTATCATGCACCCCCTTCATTTGAATAAATTACTTTTTTTTTTCATTTTATGTCTGAAAAGCTTACTGCTATCCATTCTAAGTATGCAGCTGTCTTATTGATTCCTCCTGGAGGAACTTGCTGACTTCAATAGGTGATATAAGAATAAAAGAATTTAGCTGTTCCTATTCCTCAAGGGCAGAGAAGTATATGTCTTCTTTATCCTCCAGCCATGCAGACCCCTAAGCATTTTTCATAATGCATCTGGTTTTTCTATTTGAGTCATTCTCTTATCTTCAAATACCTTGTAACACTTCCCCAATGGGGCTGCAGTTTGCTGCCTCAGCAAGTTAACTGTAAAACTAAAAACTTTTTATGTTTAATAGTGTGAGGCCACTTGGGTCTTTCTCCGAAGTGATGAGTATGATAAAACATGGCATTTTGTTAATTTCTGGTACTATTTACTGGCTGTTTGATTAGAAGAGGAAATAAGTCTTAACAATAAAGTCCAGATCTTAGAATATAAGATTTTAAGTTTTCATCTGAACCTTAAAGAATGAGTTCACTTACATTTTAATCTGGGTTTTAGAAACATCATTATTAGCTTTGGGGGCCTTTCAGCAATCATGGGGGAAAAATCATGCACATGGAGTTAAAAAAAAAAAAAAGTACCAGTTTCTGGTCCTGGTCCTGCCATTTCATAGCTTCAGGAAGTAATCTGCCCCACTAAGTCTTAGCATCTTCATTTATAAAGTAGCCTATCTTTCGATCTCACAGGGTTGTTGTAATGGTTAAATGAAGTAGTCTGTAAAAACACTTTATAAATCACAGTTCTATAAAAGCATAAAGTGTTTCTATTTTTTTATGACAGTCACACATACCTGGTTTTAGAAACTTCAATGGCTTTATTATTCCCACTTAACAAGAAGAGTTTATAAACATGCACTGAACTCCGATTAAAGACCAGCATGGTGCTAGATACCTAGGAAAGTTTCCCAGCTTCCATGTTTTGACTTGGCCTTCAGAAGGGCAGGTCCTGGAGTAGCCAGAAATGTGACCAGGAGCAGTCACATACACTTAATCAAGTACTGTATAAATTATATTATTTTCTGTGTGTGCCATAACGTGAGAAAGTTGGGAAGTCCTGCCAGGATGATGAAGAACTAAAAGCACATACATCCCCTGTTTCTTTGAAGTTTATAATCTGAGGGGGCAGCATACCAGATACTTCAGATGATTTAAGAACAATTACAAAGCACAGTACTGAATCTGAAAAGCTAAAGTACTGTTTGGATACAATTGCAATGAGAAAGATTTGAACTGGTAAAATGAATTTAGAAATTAAGCTTTCACTAGGCATTGGTGATGAATTGCATACAGAAAGAGACGGTTTATCACTAGAATTGGAGATAGGTAAGAAAAAATGTAAAAGGCAAGAAGGTTGTACTGATTATATTGCTGTTTTGTTTAAAAAATTTTTATTTTTATTTACTTTTTTCTTTTGAGACAGGGAGAGAGGGAGGGAGGGAGAGGAAGAGAAAGAACAAGCAGGGGAGGGACAGAGAAGGAAGGAGAGAGAGAGATTCCCAAGCAGCTGCATGCTGTCAGTGTGACCCCACGAACTGTGAGATCATGACCTGAGCCGAAACCAAGAGCTGGATGCTTAACCGACCGAGCCACCAGGAGCCCCTATACTGCTCATTTAGATGGGCCAAGTTAGGCTGCCATGGGAGAGCTGCACTGTGATCGTTTGGAAGAAAGCTGTGAATGCTACCCTGAAGAGTTTGGATTTGCCAGCTGTATTAATTTCCTATTGCGGCTGTAACAAATTTGGTGGCTGAAAATAACTCAAATTATCTTAGAGTTTTGGAGGTTGGAAGTCTTATCAAATGGGTTGAGAAGACTGTGTCCCTTTTGGAGGTTTTAGGGGGAGGTTCCACTTCCTTTTAAAATTTCTAGGTGCCACGTGGATTCCTTGATTCATGATCTCTTCTGTGAATCACTCTGACCCCCCCTTCTTCGATCATCGTATTGCCTTCTGTCTGGCTGTGACCCTCCTGTGTTATTAACTTAGGCCCACACATCTAATCCAGGGCAATCTACCAATCCCCAAATTCATAACTTAATCACGTTGCATAGTCGCTTTTGCCATTCAAAGTAACGTATTTGCAGGTTCCAGGGAATAGGATGTGGACATCTTTTGGGGAGGGCACTCTTCAGTCTATTGCATCAGTATAGTTAATATGTGGTTCTAGGTTTTGAAAAGGAAGTTTAGGTGATTTTGTTTCTGGTATATAATATTTTCGTGTGTGTGTGTGTAACCACTCATGTGCATATATACAGGCAATGTTTTCAAAAAAAGTACTTTACATCTAACCAAATACACTATATATTAATACCTGTATTGTATGAATGAATTGTATTTGTTTTATTCTCCATTGTTTACCCATTGTCTGTTGAAATGTCAGGCACATAGTATATTCATAATACTTCAATGAGGTATATTGGGCAAGGAGCCTCTCTCTGACAAGAAAAATGGTATTTACCAGCTAGAATAAGCCCTTCTATCATATGAATGATTTAGACTAATTATTTCAGGGAATAAAAACCTGTAAAGACAGCAAAGAGAGTGGATAGATAGCCATGACTGATGAGTTCACCATCATGCCCTCTGTCTCATACTTTACCAAATTCTGATGTTATCATTGATTTACACAACAGCATCACCGATCTAAATAATGGGCAACTTAAATTAGCACGTTCTCTTCCACCTCCTCCTCCACATTCTTCTCCATCTTCCATCTCTAGTGCCTAATAAAATTACAAGTTCATAGTAGATTCTTTTTTTTATTTTTTAATGTTTATTTTTTATTTTTTAGAGAGAGAGACAGAGAGCCTGCAGGGGTGGGGACAGAGAGAGAGGGACACACAGAATCCAAAGCAGGCTTCAGGCTCTGAGCTGTCAGCACAGCAGCCGATGCGGGGCTCGAACCCACGAACTGTGGACATCGTGACCTGAGCCTAAGTCGGATGCTTAACTGAATGAGCCACCCAGGTAGCCCCATAGTAGATTCTTTATTCAGCTTTCCTATAGATTGCCAACAACAAATTATAAAATACAGTGACAAAAGAATCCCATTTATTTAGCAAAAACATCTGGAAATAAACCGTGTATCTAATAACTACTAATAGACTATAAAAGATGAAGAAATTTCTAGTTCAGAAGTTTCAATAAAATTGAAGATCCTAGTCCTGACTAAATGAATACCCAAATTTAAGGCATTTCCAGCAACTTTTCAATGGAGTTATTTTTGTAATTTGACAAAATGATTAAAAAAAATTATGTGAGAATAAAGCTACGAGAACCAATTTTGCTTATGAAAATAAAGATGGATAATTATATTATCAGATATTAATAAGTAATATTAAAACAGTATGGTTCTGACATTATAATAGATAAAGATGGAACAGAAAAGAGACTCCTAAAATGTGTGTGTGAGTGTGTGTGTGTGTTCATGTCACAGATATTATTTCAAATCAGTATAGAAAGGCTAGATGATTCCGAAAACAGTTTTGGGACATGTGAAGAATCGTATAGGACAAAAATTAGATCCCTACCTACCACTATAAAAAAATGCAGATTATCGTATTTTGGAAATTAAAATACATGAACTAGTGAATAGTTAAATAATCCTGTAGTTGGGAAAGCATTTATATGCAGGCCATCTCTACAGAAAATCACATTATAAAGGACGAGGAGATTTGATTATGGAACAGAACAGGACAAAGGTGACTAATTTGGGGGCACCTGAGTGACCCGACTTCGGCTCAGATCATGATGTCCACAGTTCGTGGGTTCCAGGCCCATGTCAGGTGTTGTGCTGACAGCTCAGATCCTGAAGCCTGTTTTGGACTCTGTGTGTCCCTCTCTCTCTGCCCCTCCACTGCTTGCACTCCGTGTTTCTCTGTCTCTCTCTCACAAAGAAATAAACATTAAAAACATTTTTTTTACAAAAAGTGACTAATTTGGGAATATGTTTAATTTAGGCATCATACCTTTTCCAGATTATCAAAGAGAACCCATAATTGCCAGCCAAATTTAATTTGTCACCCCTTTCTCTTTTATAGAAGTTGCATATTTCTTCTTTGAAACAGTCAATGTGCTGGGGCACCTGGGTGGCTCAGTTGGTTAAGCCTCCAACCCTTGATTTCGGCTCAGGTCATGAACTCACAATATGTGGGATAGAGCTCCACATTAGGTGGAGTCTGCTTGGGATTCTCTCTCTCCCTCTCTCTGCCCCTCCCCTACTTGCACTCTGTCCCTCAAAATAAAAAGTTGTCTCTGTGCACAATAACCTTGAGATTGAGAGCATGCACGCGAACGGGTGCACCTAAGGGAACTCTTGTACAGGAGAAGAGGAAAGAAGAAGGAAGGGAAGGTGGGATAGGGCAGGGGGAAGGCGAGGTAGTGGGGAAAGAAAGAAAAGTGGCAAGCTCTGAGATCTCAGTAGTGGAGGAGTATCTTTTGGAAGGTGCATAAGGAATGTCACTAAGGCAGCTGCTGAGTTTGAGTTTCATTTATTGGGAACACGGATGAATATGAGGTGACAGTCTGCAGCCCCATATTTTATTGCAGGGATGCATGCATCTCAAGAGGGTGTAGAGGAGAGAAAAATATGGAAGCAACGTGTCACCCTTTAATATCCCTCTCTTCACTTCCACTGTCATCCAAGTGACCCAATCTCTTAGCCACTCAATATTTGGCATGCTTCCTCTCAGACAGCTCTTGATATTCATTTCAAACACTCTTCACTTGGGTGTCAACTTCGTGGTAGCACGGAATGAGTTGTCCCCGGGCCCACGTCACTTTGGAGATGGCTCTATTGGTAAATCCTCGCTCTAAGAAGCAAGAATGGAACAAGCAACATTAGGTCCTAGAGATCTTACTACACGAGTGAGCGCCCCAGAGTTTGCTGCTTCTTTTAAAACTATGTGAACATGATACACCAAATGAAACCCCAAGGCAAAGTCTCATCTCAATGGAATCTGTGGTTTTAGACTTGTGAAACTTATTTAGGTGAAACTTGGGTTTCCCACAGCTGCGCCTGAATCTTCCCATGGCAAGAGCCTTTACATCACTGAAGACTGAAGCTTAGGGAACACATCTGCTTAATTTATTGCTATGGTCAGTTCTGTCAGCAGAGGGAAGAATGGAGATAAACCTATTAGACTATAGCTATAGAATAAATCAAAATAGTCATTTTAAAAGCTCAGTTTTAAAACATAGACTGTAAATCAGTGTGATGATGCTAAGTATAAGGAATATTTACAGGAAAGAATACCAAGGAAATTCATTCTTTATAAAATGATTCTTTTAGTTATGGCCACTGCCGGAACAGTAGAAATATCACCTTATCCTGTCTCATGTCCATAAAAAGATTTTATGAAGGGCTTGTTTATGGAGAAAGGTAATACACAAGTGGTAGTTAAATAGAATTACAGCTAAGCCAGTGTATTTAAGAGCTGGTATTGCTAATGTTTAATAGAGTACTAGAGATTTGTTTTAATTATTAATCCCTAATGTAAAGTAACATTTTGACATAGGGTTTTTCAATCGCTGGAATTAATAGATTAATTATTTAAAACAAGCTTTACCATCTTAAACTTTTATAGTTGACACATGATGTCACAGAGTTGGATCTTTGAACAAATCACCTCACCTCCCTGTGCCTCCGTTTTACTTTTATTGAATACGAGTATGAAGTAGTTTATCTCTAACTTTTTTCTCACCTCTAAACTTGAACAATTCCAATGGTCTTTGAAGATACAGAGCACTCTGTATATCTCTGCTGTTACTAACCAAAGAAAACAAAGCAAAACAGAAGTCTAGAATTTCTCTGAGGACGTTTGGTGTGTGGCTCATTTAACACATATTTATGGGATTCCTACTGCCACAGTGCAATTTTAAGGGAAACCTCTTCCCCACATTTTAACACGTATGAATTTGAGATTAGTTTTACATGTGATGGCATGCAATAATTATATCTTTAACAGCATTTCCCCCCTTATGGGTACCTAAATAAGGGCTCAATTTATTCTTTATGGAGTCTTAGGGTTGGTGAAATTCAAAATATGCCAGGCAATGTGCTATGTGCTGAGGATGCCTGGTCTCTCCTCTCAGAAAGCTTTCATTCTAAACGTAGAGCCACAGAAAGAAGTGTTAAAGCTGCAAGGGTGCGGGGTGCCTGGGTGGCGCAGTCGGTTAAGCGTCCGACTTCAGCCAGGTCACGATCTCGCGGTCCGTAGGTTCGAGCCCCGCGTCGGGCTCTGGGCTGATGGCTCAGAGCCTGGAGCCTGTTTCCGATTCTGTGTCTCCCTCTCTCTCTGTCCCTCCCCCGTTCATGCTCTGTCTCTCTCTGTCCCAAAAAAAAAATAAATAAATGTTGAAAAAAAAATTAAAAAAAGAAAAAAGCTACAAGGGTGTTACACATGTTGTGAGATTATATCACAACTGTCCTCGTCCAGTACAAGCCTTATTTCCACCCTCTGCTCTTTCTACTTCTCTGCTATAGGCTGTTCTATCCACATCATAAATAATCTCTATGCTAAATTGTGTGTGCTTCAAGAATACACAATAATTTTAACATATTATTTCTGGATTAATTTTCTGTACCAGTGAGATACCCATCTGACCTGGATGGGGGGGGGGGGGAATGTGAATGATTTCTTTATAATAATATCTGTCAATAATTGCGTACTTGTTTTCTAGCTTCCACCCCAAATTTAGTGTTTGGTTTTTTTTTTTAAGTTTATTTATTTATGTTGACAGGGAGGGGTGGGGGAAGGGCAGAGAGAGGAGAGAGAGAGAATCCCAAGCAGGCTCAGCACCGTCAGCACAGAGCCCAATGCGGGGCTCAATCAATCCTGCGAACCAGGAGATCATGAGCTGAGCTGAAATCAAGAGTCAGATGCTTAACTGACTGAGCCACCCAGGCGCCCCTAGTGTCCATTTTTATGGACCAATTTAATCCTCAGTTGATTTTGTAAAAAAGTTCACAATTTATGTTATTCATTGTCTCAATCTGTAAATAGTTACCACTCTATAATATCTTTCCGATTTTTAAAAATTATGACTTTGGCAACAGGGTTTGGCACTGTGGACTTGTATTCAGAGATGAGATGTGTTACAAGATGAGGTCAGAGGTAAAAATCACACTTTTCCTTGGGAACCATAGCCATGGTACGAGATGTATGCCAGTTACAGGTAGAGCTGCTCTGCCTGGTAAAATCAAAATGATTCATTCTTGTTATTGAAAATGCTGGGAGACGCAGAATAGGTGGACATGAGAAGGGAAAGGGGGGAAGGGAAAGAATAGAGGAAGTGGCAGGTGGGTGGAGCCTTAGGCAATCAAAGCTTAGTACTTGAGGTAAAGATGAGGAGATGAGCCTCAGACTGACAATGCGGAGTCAGATGCACAAGGCATAGTCCCTCATGCATACGACTGGTTTTGGTTCTCTTTATGGAACATGACGACTTGTAAACAGAAGTAATCTTCACTATGTTTGTATTCATTAATTATTTTCCATCTTCTAATGTATTTTTCCATAGCAGCTATAGACAGATTTCTGTATTTACTTTGCTGCTATACTTTGTACTTTGTAACAAAAAGCATTTTTGTCATTTCATTCCACAGGGTTTTAAATTATAATGCTCATGGCTGCACCATTCATTCATTCAATTGATACATTTTGAGTGTCTACTATATATCAGAGTTTGCTATTGGTACTGAAAAAAAAAAAAAGCCATGACTTGCATAAGATTTTAAGTGGAAAACGAGCTTAATTAATTATTCCCACATTGCTAGGCATTTAGGTTGTTTAAAATTTCCCCCCACAGGAACCTCTTTGATATATATATGAATACACACACACACACACACACACACACATTTCTTTCCTTTCTGTTGTCTCCTTAGAAATAGAATTGCTTCCAAAGAGCATTTGGGGGTGAGGGGGTGGGGATAAGTGGGCTCTTGATTTACAGTAAAACATTTTAATGTTTTGACATCAAAATTATTTGCTTACAAATAATGACAAAACTTTACTATTGTTTTGCTAGTGTCATTTAAGATGGAGATATAGAGACATTTTATAACTATGGGCCTTTGGTAAATAATTGGTTTGAATTAGTTATATTATCTTAATTGTGTTTACAGTCTTCTAATTAAAAATGTAGTTTTAGTTCTTAAAGGAATTAATGGGTATGGGTTCCACTTGTGGATACCTAGAACTAATAAGATGGAAATGACCAAATAAAAATAGACATGATTTTTAGAAATGTTACTTAAGCAGAGTCAGTGACATTATGGAAAATGGAGAAATGCTCATTAACAAAGAAACCTGAACTTTAAAGAAGGCCTGGAAGACATCCTCTTGGAACAAATCCTAATTTTGTGAGGGACGTAACAGATGATCTAAGAAGTCCTTTGCTTTCTGGGACACTATAATAAAAAGATAATTCATGTTCTCATTGTGGTACATAGGGATTTAGAAACATTACTCATACCCATCACCTGCTCATTGGTGAAAGATTAAAATCCTTGTAAATAATACGCACATGTATGTAAGCATCATACATTCCATATAACTGTTTCTGATGCAAGCATCTTCCTCTGATAAAACCACCTCCAAAGCTTTATGGACATTCTTTCTAGTTATTCGCATGGGATATGGGCATGAATGTATCAGTTACCTCTTTCAGCAGACAACCAAAACTGAGTAAAGGAAGTTAATACAGCAGCTTTAATTTTTAAAAAATATAAAATCAAACTGACAAGACAATTAGGCTGTTAGGAAAGGCCTGCAAACAGTGGATACTGTTTTATAAACAAAAACCAATAAAAAATCTACTTAAATATCAAAGAGATATCGATCATAGATCACAGACTTCCCTTTAACATGGTAAATTGGTCTGTTTCATTCTTTTTTTTTTTTTAATTTTTTTTTTTTTCAACGTTGATTTATTCTTGGGACAGAGAGAGACAGAGCATGAATGGAGGAGGGGCAGAGAGAGAGGGAGACACAGAATCGGAAACAGGCTCCAGGCTCTGAGCCATCAGCCCAGAGCCCGACGCGGGGCTCGAACTCACGGACCGCGAGATCGTGACCTGGCTGAAGTCGGACGCTTAACCGACTGCGCCACCCAGGCGCCCCTGGTCTGTTTCATTCTTTATTAAAGAGAGATAAAAAGGTTATTCAATATTTCCAAATATAACTTTTTTTTTTTACTTCAGTGATATTAGTTCCCAAACCACTAAACTACTTACTTTAGTAGAATTCCAGTATTATCAATGTTTCAGAGAGAGAGAAAATAAGAGAGCACATTTCAGCAGGGAACATGACTGCACAGATACGCCATTTGAAGATACTATAAAACAGTGTTTTTCAAATGACCTAATCCAGTGTGGGTCCTTTTACCTTGCAATTTCCTTTCCAAAGTTGCATACCCACATCTTTAAAGTAGAAACTCTGTATAGTTCTACTTTAACTTTCTGGCAAGAAGTTGAGTTCTGAACCATTTAGAGATGTTGTGTATGACTCCATAACTAATTGAGGGAAAGACCTATCCCACTTAAATAGTGGGTAGACCTCAGCTTGCTCGAGCATCTGGAACAAAACCTAGTGTTTGTACCTGTTGTTTCTCAGAGGACACTCACTATATTTACTCTCTCTTCGTGATAGTTCCATACGTGTGTCACTTTAGCTTTGTGAAAATCTTGATGGTAAACTTATGGTGTGATTAGAGGGCTATTTTATTGGTAGGGTTTTAAAGATCAAGTCACATTTATGTATGTCAAAGTCTATTTTCCTTGAAAGTCTAAAAATGGGAGTGCCTGTGCTGATTATGTTTATCACCATGGTTGTGTCAGATAGCTGTGATAGGTCCCTCAAATGAGAAGCCAGACAGGAGGAGGGTCACAAGATGACTAGAACGTAGAAACTTGGTCTTCTGGCTTTGAATACTGCAAAGACAAACCAATGAGCAGATTATTTAGGAAAATGGAAGTAAAGATGCCACCTTCCATTCCCACCTGCGATACTATGACTTCCTCCTGACTCTAGCCTCTGGCTTCAGTTTTATTCTCTTCATTCATTCTCCAGCCGGCATACACAAACCCAATTCTGACTCTGCTTAAACCCTAAGTATTTCCCCATAACTACTCACCACTGAGTAAGTGTCAACTATAATAACTTATATACACCATCTTTCTTCATTTCACCACTTCAATTGTCGAACTCCAACCACACTGGATTAGTTGCAGAGCCCAGGAAGCACTCTACTCAAGATGGTGCACATGCTACTTCCTCTTGGTACCAGTTAAAGATTTCTAGGCTACAATTTGTAGAAACCTCAATCCAAACTGGCTTCGACAATAAACATATTATTTCACATATTGAGACATTCGGGACAGCTCCCCATAACAAAGAATTCATTCGACAAATGTCATCAAAGACAGTTTTTTTTTCTACCTTCTGTCTATTATCTTTGGTTATTACATTTTTCTTCAGGCTGGAAACAAGATGGCTGAAGCATTTCCAGGACAAAGTTCCAGCACAAAAATGTGAATATCAGCAGAGTCAGAATTTGATCACATATGCATTCCAGAACCATTGGACTTATCCTTAGATCTGTGGTTCTCAACATGGGGTGGGGGGTGATTTTGTCCTCCAGCTGAGTTTTAGTAATGTCTGGAGATAATTTTGGTTGTCACAGTGAGGGGAGGAGGGCGTACTAATGCCATCTAGTGGGTGGAGGTCAAGTATGTTGCTAAATATTTTACAATGGACACAACAGTCTCCCTCCTTCACCCTACAAAACCCAAAACAAGAAATTATCCAGCACCAAGTATCAATAGTTCCATGGTTGAGAAACTCTACCTTAGACCAATTAGAACCATGCATGGATCTGGGGATAGGGTTTGCTTCTTCTGAGGCATATGGTTGTGTATGGGAATGTTGGATGTCTCAGCAAAACTAGAGTTCTGTTAAGAAGGAATATGAATGGGAAAGGATGTTGGATTTGTAACCAACAGAGTCTACTATACCCTGCCTGGGTTCTTTTTGTTCTTCATCAGTTGTCCAACTCATATCTACACTACAGACAATACTTTCTTTGGAACATCTCCTCTGAATATCGTCTCCTCTTCCCAAATAGTTTCTTTCTCCTGGCTGGGTTACATATTTCCAGTGGACTCTTTTTTTTTTTAATGTTTTTTTTTAACGTTTATTTATTTTTGAGACAGAGAGAGAGCATGAACGGGGGAGGGTCAGGGAGAGAGGGAGACACAGAATCTGAAACAGGCTCCAGGCTCTGAGCTATCAGCACAGAGCCCGACGCGGGGCTCGAACTTGCGGACCATGAGATCATGACCTGAGCTGAAGTTGGACCCTTAACCGACTGAGCCACCCAGGCGCCCCTCCAGTGGACTCTTAATATGGGTGCTACCTCATATCATTATACTCATTCCTTGGAATTTCAATTATCCTTTTTCTAAATCTTTCAACAGTGTGTAATGTTTTCAAGCTGTAGGGACTACGTCCTTTTTATGTAAAAAAGGTTCATCAGGAAGCGAAGTATATACTAGATAGTAGACGAGCAAGAAGTGGTGGTTCAGTGAAGAAAATAACTCACATTCCTAAATTTATTTCCTTGTGACCTAAACCTCTGGGGAGTTCCTGAAGTTCCCTAAGTCAACCCTGGCTTTGACACTTCACACCTGACACAAAAATACCACGGTGTGACTGATTCTAGACTTGCTCTCTGGCTTCTATCACTACTCCCAAATGGCTTTTAAACATGTTGACTCTTCTGTGTTTAGCATATGGGTCATTGTATCCACTACTGTCATGAAAACATCATGAGATATCATTCAGGCCTCCACTGAGGGAATACTTCTGTCGTCATATATTCATGGTAAGAAAGGGCAAAACAGAAGAAATGTTCATGATAATCAATACTGAAGGGTTAAGCTGTAAGAGTTCTACAAGAAAACTGGAACTTTGCCTTTTTTAATGTAATTTTATTTTTTACTTTCACCAATTGCTAGAAGGGGAAAAGGAATATTGTGACATGCAGTAGGTACTTCGATTAGATCCTGACAGAATCAATTGCTATTTTTGTTGAAGTAATGAAAACAGCATTTTGATTTGAACCTCATAGGATACGAATGTAAACAGCCATGTTTCATGTTCCTTCACAAAAGCTTTATTTTCTAAAACAATTGGTAATATCACAGTGTATCTCGCCTTTCAAAAACAGAGGGTTCATAATGGATTTGTATTCATATAATTTTATTGTATATCAGAAAGCAGAATATATTCTCATTAAAACAGCAGGAGAAAAATAAAGAAATCTCAACTTAATTAAGGTGATGTTAAAGTTGATGTACTTAGAGATATATATGAGTTTTCAATGTAAACGTCTACTTTCAGGGGTCTGTAAGATGAGGGTAAAGTCTTCTTAAGCAGAAAGTTTTAATAAAGCCACAAACCAATTTAGCATATTCCTGGGAGAAAATATTAAAGAGAAAGGAAGGATATAGGAAATTTATTTTTAGTGCACTATTTGAAATTGCTTTTTCTACATGTAGTACACTTAACATAATATTCTTTGAAATAATGCATATTTGAATCTTTAGGTCAGACACCACTGGCTTTTTTCAAACTACCATAAGATCGTTAATCTGTTAGTTTTCTCCATCATCACCATTATAATTTTGCTTACAGCGTTATTGCTTCCTCTAGAGCTCCTGCTGGGGCCTTCCGACTGCTCACTCTCCTTCCATACTTGTTTCCCACACAAGCCCTTCACCCGCTGAATCATTGAATTGAGTATGTCACTCCTTTTCTTGATAACCTTCAATGATTTCTCATGGCATTAAACCGTAAATTCATTAGTCTAAAAAGACCCTCATGATTTCGTCCACCTCTCCAGGTTCTCTCACTCTTGCTATGAGGGTTCTTGAGTCCCCCTCAGGTGCAAATTACACGTTACGGCCTTAAGGTTCACCTTAGTAAGCTGTTCTAACGTTGCTCTTCTCTCTACTCTGTTTCAGCCGTCCTGGCTTTTGATTGTTTGTTGCCTAACTGCACCAAACCCATTTCCATCAAATTGCTCTTTCCTCCACCTGGAATCTTCTTCCCTCAGGTCTTTACTTGGCTGGCCCATTTTCATTAGTCAAAATACAGTTAAAATATCACCTCCTCAGTATGTAAGTATCGAATCACTAAATTGTACGCCTGAAACTAATACTACACTGTATTTTTTTTTAAATAAAAACTTAAAAATATCACCTCCTCAGAGGAGCATTTGCTGACAGAAAACCTAAAGTCATCTTTCCTAACCTCAGTTACTTTCTATGACATATTCCAGTATTAAAAAACATGTTTTTCCTTATCCTAAAATTGTAATCTCCCACTCTTCCCCCATCTTACGTCCCTTCTTCTTTTATGTTTATTGTTTCCCCTACTGGAGTGTGAGCTTCAGGAAAAAACCTTTTTTTTTTTTTCTTTTTTTTCTTTTTTTTTTAGTGTTTATTTTTTTGAGAGAGGGAGAGAGAGACACGGAGACAAATAGAGTGCGAGTGGGGGATGGGCAGAGAGCGGGAGACACAGTATCCGAAGCAGGTTCCAGGCTCCGAGCTGTCAGCACAGAGTCCAACAAGGGGCTCAAACTCACTGACTGTGAGATTATGACCTGAGCCAAAGTTGGGCGCTGAACCAACTGACTGAGCCACCCAGGCGCCCCCTCACCTTATTTTTAAATATCGGTACCAAGAATGGAAGTTGGCCTATAATAGACAATTACTGTTTTTTGAATCTTGGATATATAAAGCTTCTCTTTGAACAGGAATTCATACGGATTCTTCGCTATACAATATTATTCTCCAACTTTTCACCTGGCTAACTCCTACTAATTTTTTTCATGTAAATTTAAAAAATGACTCTTAAAGCTTTGCAATCGTGTATTTAGTTAAACTTAAGGCCAAAATTTTTAGAATTTCAGTATTACATTTTTCTCTTTCCGTTCTCATCTATTTATAACCACCCTGCATAGTTCCAAGGTTTTTCTTCAGTGCATATGTTCAGTGAAGATTCATGCATATTTCACTTAATAGGATTAATTATCAGCCTTCCACTAATTATAATTAAAGTCTCCTCAGGTAATTGTGTAAGTTAACTTCAGTAATTCACACATACAGAAGAGTATTTGGTAGAATAATAATAGGGCATTGTGCCGCGAAATACTGTAAAGAGCATAAATGGTATGAACACAAACTAAAAGAATGCAGAGTTCTAATATATTAAGCTTTCTTATGTGCGTTGCATTGTATCTAATTGCAAATTGTGCTACTAAATATATTGTCTATATATAGCAATGATGCCTTATTGCAAACCTTATGACAGTAGGTATTTCTACTAAAAATTACTTCTAAAACGTATAACTATTTCCCTCCTCTTAATAGATATTAGTATTCTAAGTTCTTGTTAAATAGCTTATGATTTAGAAGATAAATGCCCTGAAAATTGGTAATTTATATGCAAAACAAATGAAAAAGGCTTTCTTCAAAGCATCCATCCCTGAATGTACAAATTAAGGCTTTCTCTGTTTATGAAGCTTATTTTTTAACTTTTATTTATACCTAATGGCTAGTTTATATGTTACTACATTAAGAAGTCAGTGTTTTGAAGATGCCATATGACACTGAAATGGCCATCTTTTGAAATTATGGGATGCTTCATTGCAGAGTCAGACTGTAATCTGCAACCAATTTGTGTCAGCTTTCTGCATAGAAAAGATCTCAAATCCTCTCTTAAACCGGGAATCAGCTGAAGGTTTGTCTTGGTTTCCTGAGCCCAGTGCAATTAGGCAGCACGTGAATGTGGGCCACATGCGTTTATTGCTCTTCCTAGCATGTGTTACTTTGATGTGTTAGGTCGGAAGGCTCACTCTTTTCTGGGCAGCCTTCCTCCTGGGTCTTTATACTGCTTAGCAGTTGAGTCCAGACTTTGAAACACAGCCTAATTTAGAGGCGGATGCTGCAGCTGCTGCTGTCATTTCAGATGATTTTTTTTTTTTTTTTGCTTTGATGTCAGCTTAGAATCTTGGGTGTTGTATCAGTAAAGCAGTGTCTGCGATTCACAAAATAGAAAGCGCACCATTTAAGCTTTTGTTTTAGCCTTTAAATTGAATTTCAGCACCTCCTAAATGATCAAAAAATTGTGTCTGAGCAAAAATACGTGGAATTTTGCATGCTATTAATTGAAAGAAAGGTATGAATAAAGGATATGTAGCTCCATTGGTATTAATTTAATACCCGAATTGCTCAATATCTGCTAAACGCTGATGATAAAGTGTGTGAAATATAAATAAAGAAACATCTTCATCTTCTTCTTTCTGTATCTGATCAAGGGTGGCACAGAGGTTTTCCTTCCAAATGTTTGACTCCTCTTTAAAGCACTTTGTATTAATTATTGTTGTTTTATTATTGTTGAACCTTAGCAGAGAGCTTACTAAATCCTCTAGGGACAAGACCAATCATGGACCTGCTTATCTTTAATTTCTCTAATTGAAAACCCTACGTCTGAGAAACTGTAAATCTGGCCTCCTAGATAGGAAATAACTTCAACATCTCCAGATTGTCTGTTACTTAATAGGAAGAATAGGTTTAAAGCCTAGAAGAGGTGGACATTTGGGAGTTAAATGCTAGTGAACCTACAAGGCCATACGGGTAGGTTTCCTCAGCTGACTCAAGACCAAAAAGGCATATGGAGAACTCCTTTCTACACTTTCTCTGTTGACAAGAAACATGTATCATTGAGGGGTTTTAGAACAGCACCTGCCTATGTATACAGAGGCTGGTTTTTCTAATAGGTTGGGAAAAGGTAAATTGCTACTGTCTGTGAGCAAAAAGAGGAAATACAGTGTTTCTCTGTGTGATATAACTGCATGTGCATTTACAGAGAAAAACTGAAGGTGACTTTATTGTGGTATTTGGCAATAACAAAAGTCAAAATTTTAGTTACCTAAACAAATTTTGTGAAAATCCCTCCTTTCTTCCTTCTGTCTAGAAATTGTTATTATAATATATTCTACAGAAAGTTCTTTCAGAAAAGGGCCAACGTAAGTTTTGTCTGAGAACAAAAACCATATTTATTGTTGATAGTAACAAACCACTTTTAAAAGTTAGTGTATGAGGGGCATCTGGGTGGCTCAATCGGTTAAGCGCTTGACTTTGGCTCAGGTCATGATCTCACAGTTGGTGGGTTTGAGCCCCGCGTCGGACTCTGTGCTGACAGCTCAGAGCCTGGAGCCTGCTTCGGATTCTGTGTCTCCCTCTCTCTTTGCCCCTTCTCCACTCATACTCTCTCTCTCTCTCTCAAAACTAAAAATAAACATTAAAAAATTGGCGAATGATAGCCTTATTTTAACATGAAATATTAGAAATAATATTAGAAATATTAGAAACAACTAGAAATTAAATGTTGCACAATCACTAAGTGGAATATTATACAGTCATTTAGCATGTCTATGAAGAATTTTTAGTAATATTGCCCAATTACACAGGAAAACATAGCAAATGTAGGTGAAATCATAAAGGAAACATACAATGATGATAGTGGCTGTGTTCAGTTAATTGGGAGATGGAGTTTTTCTACTTTCCTGTATATTCAAAACATTTTTATATACTACAGTGACATAACTTTATCAAGTATAATGTACAGTTATTTAAAATATCTACAAATGTCTCATTATATACGATGTAATGCATTTGTAAAAATGGAATTTATTTACTGTGTTTTGTAACTTAAAAAATGAAAAATCCCATTTAATTCCTTAGATTTGGCAGGGACACGAAATGTTCTTTTCTTCTACTATTTTTGGGCATTTTCCAAACAGAATTTTAGCCTTCATATTTTTGATTAGGCAAGTATTTTGGTACTATCTTGCACTGTAATATGACTTTATTTTATTTTAAAAATTGTGTTCGACTTTCTAAGTATGTTTGGCAATAATAACTATTATTCCTTGAAAAATCATAAATTATTATTTTTTATTATAAAATTATTTTAATAATAATAAGAACTTATAGCTAAGCATTTATATGGAAGTCACCCATGGTTATCTTGAATTCAGGTCAGATTTGAATAGACCTGCATTGTTTAATAGGGTTGCTCATAAACACAAGGCAGATTTTGACTAAATTTAAATTCATTGAAAGTACAAAAATTAAAAATTCAGTTCTTCGGTCACATCAGCTTCATTCCAAGTGTTAAATAACCCCATGTGGCTAGCGACTATGGTATTGGGCAATGCAGATATAGAACATTTCCATCATCACAAAGAGTTCTATTGGAAATGCCAATATAGACCCTATTCTGAATAATTAGTGCTATATGCCTAATTTTATCCTGTGTAGCATGTTTAAAGAAGCAAAATTCTAGATGATTATCTCAACTTTCTTTTTTAATTTTGTCCTTATACAGACAACTTTGAGAGAGAGAGAAAAAACTCTCTCAGCGTGTTTTGTTTGCCATGTGTGTTTATGTGACAAAAGAAAGTCATATGACTGAACAATAGTCTGTACTAAAATAAAATCCATCTTTCATGCCTTTGTTCTTACAATATTTGCTTTTTTCAAAACCCAGATGTTTCTTTTTTCCTACTTTAACACGAGCAATAGGGCACAGAGCCCTGTGCAAATAGGAAGTGTGGGAAAAACCTGGAGGCTACCAGCCACTTAAAATGAAAGGTGAAAGGAGGAGGAACCTTAATCTGTAGAGGATAAGAGAGAAGATAAATCCCACTATGAAAATACTGCTTTAAGTGGAAAAAAATAAAACATTGGCATAAATATAGCAACCATCTTTTAGATTGTTATGTGTAATCATTTGTAGCACGCTAGAGATCTTTTTCTAAAGACAACTGTGCTGAATGTTGTACAGACAGTGAAATTTAAGATCAAAGTAGAGAGCAGAGTAGTATTTTTTAAAAGAACACTTTTCTTTAAATCATAAATATAATATTTCCCAATAAAAAAATTAGAGAATACAGGAAAGCAACAAAAAGGAAGTAAAAACCATTCATTATATTTTCACTTAGTTATTATAGTGCATACTTCAGATATATTTTTACAAGAATGCTTTGTTCTAAAGAAATTCTCATTTAACTTTCCATCATAAGCAGCTATCAAAACATTAAGAGTTCTTCATAAAATGTAACTTTATTATTTTACTTACATACAGAATTTATTCAACTAATCTATCACTTTGGAATACTTGGGTTATTTTGCATTTTGTTGTTTAAACATGCTGCTATAACCAGTTTATTTGCTTGAATCTTTGTCCACGTCTGTCATTATTTCCTTAGAGTAGGTTTCCAAAAAAGAATGACTAGATTATACAGTGCAAATTTGTAAGTCTCTGCTTCTTATTGATAAATTTCTTTACAAAAATGTGGCAATGTACATTCCCACTAGTGACTATAAATATCTTTTTCCTGACATGCAATTATTAGAATGACAAGTAATGGAGTACTATTTATAAAGTTGGAAATTATTCCATATAAACTTATATTCATTCATTACAATAAATTCCAAAGGAGATGCTATCAAATGTGTTTTGACATGATAAAGCATCACATATTAAGTTTTATTTTTAAAGGATAAAATATTACCAACTAATAAACAGAAATGGAAATAATTTCCTTTCCTATTTATTAATCCAAATCTCTTAAAAGTATGGAATACATATCAAGTAAACAATAGCATTATGGTGTAGCATTAATTTTTCTCCTGCAGCTTATTGAGGTATAATTGACAAAAGTTGTATAAATTTAGATTTTTTATATAGATCTATCTATATGTACAGATAGTGAAATAATTACCACAATCAAGCTAATTAACATATACATCAACTGACAGTTTTTATGCATGTGTGATGAAAACATTGGAGATCTACTTCCTTAGCAAATTTCAAGTATATAATACATTATTACTATTTACTAGCGTTACCATGTTATGCATTATGATCAAAAAATTATCCATCTTATAACTGAAAGATTGTCCACTCTGACCAGCATGTCCATTTTTAACCCTCCTTACCTCCCCTAACCCTGTAGTAACTACCAATCTTCTGTTACTGAGTTCAAGGTTTGTTTGCTGCTGTTGTTGTTGCTTTGTTTTTGACTCTACAAATGACTGAGATCATGCACTATTTGTCTTTCTTTGGCTGGTTTTAGTTAGCATAATATCCATAATATTTCACTTACTTTGAAAACATACCCATAAGTGGATCATCTGGTAGTTCTATTCTTAATTTTAGAGAAACCTCCATTCTGTTTTCCATAATGGCTGTACGAATTTTTATGCCTTGATATCATACAAGGGTTCCTTTTTCTCCATATCCTTGACAACACTTGTTATCTTTTATCTTTTTGATTATGAGCCACCCTAACAGGTGAAAGATGATATCTCATTGTGGTTTTGAAATGATAAATTATGTTGAGTATATTTTTTTTTTTTAATTTTTTTTCAACGTTTATTTATTTTTGGGACAGAGAGAGACAGAGCATGAACGGGGGAGGGGCAGAGAGAGAGGGAGACACAGAATTGGAAACAGGCTCCAGGTTCTGAGCCATCAGCCCAGAGCCTGACGCGGGGCTCGAACTCACGGACCACAAGATCGTGACCTGGCTGAAGTCGGACGCTTAACCGACTGCGCCACCCAGGCGCCCCAATGTTGAGTATATTTTTATAAACATGTTGGTTGTATGTCTTCTTTGGAAAAATGTCTATTCAAGTACTTTGCCCATTTTTCAATAGTTATTTTTGTTTTTTTACTATTGAGTTATAGGAGTTTCTCATATATTCTAGATATTAACCCTTATCTGATATAAAGTCTGCTAATATTTTCTTCCATTGCATAGGTTGCCTTTTCATTTCATTGTTCCCTTTGCTGCTAGCTTCTTAATGATTTTACAGTATAGATGCTGATCATTTTTCGAAGTATGTTAATGAAACCAATTCCATTCCATTCCATTCCAAAATAGAAAGTTTTTAACTTTAGTTTCACTTGTTTATTTTTGTTTTTGTTGCCTGTGTTTTGGTGTCAAATACAAAAAAATCAATACTAAAGCCAATGTCAAGGAGCTTTGCCCCTTATGTTTTCTTTTAGGAGTTATACAGTTTCAGGTCTTACATTTAAGTCTTTAATCCACTTTGAGTTGATTCTTTGTATGGTATAAGATAAGGGTCCAATTTGTTCTTTTGCATGTAGATATCTGGTATCTTGACCATTTATTGATGAGGCTATCCTTTTCCATTGTTTTCCATTTCCATCTCTGTCAAAGATTAGTTGGTTATACATGCATGGGTACATTTCTGGACTCTCTATTCCATTGACCTAAGTATCTGCATTTATGTTAGTCCAATATTGTTTTGATTACTATAGTTTCATAATGTAATTTGAAATTGATCTTTTTTCCCCTATGACATATTTTTTTTTTAATTAAAGAATACTTGACACACAAGTTACATTAGTTTCAGGTGTATAACACAGTGATTCAACAATTCTATACATTCAGTTACACTCACCAGGATAAGTGCAGTTACCATCTGTCATCATACAATGTTATTACAATATTATTGACTAAATTCCCCATGCTGTACTTTTAATCTTTGTGACTTATTTTATAACTGAAAGTTTATACCTCTTAATCACCTCCACCTATTTTTTCCTTCCTCCAAACCACCTCCCCACTGCAAACCAAGTTTATTCTCTGTATTTATGAGTCTATTTGTGTTTGTTCATTTGTTTTGTGTTTTAGATCACACATATAAGTGAAATCATATGGCATTTATTTTTCTCTGCCTTTTTCACTTAGCATAATACCCTGTAGTTCCCACCATGTTGTTGCAAATAGCAAAATTTCATTCTTTTTTATAGCTAAGTAAATCTGTTGTATACATTGACCACATCTTTATCCACTCATCTATCAATAGACCCTTTGGCTGCTTCTGTATCTTGGCTATTGTAAAAAATTCTGCTATAAACATAGGGGTGCATATATATTTTCAACCTAGTGTTTTCATTTTTTTTTTTTTTTTTTTTAGTAAAAATCCAGTAATAGAATTACTGGATCATGTGGTATTTCTTTAATTTTTTGAGGAACCTCCATCCTCTTTTCCACAGCAGTTGAACCGATTTACATTATCACTAAAAAGATATGAAGGTTCCCTTTTCTCCACATGCTCATCAACACTTACTATTTTGTGTCTTTGATTCTAGCCATTCTGACAGACATAAGGTGATATCTCATTGTGGATTTGATTTGCATTTCCCTGATAATTAGTAATGATGAGCATCTCTTCCTGTGTATATTGGGCACCTATATGTCTTTAGAAAAATGTCAGTTCCAGTCATCTGCCTATTTTTTAACAGATTGTTTTGCTTTTTGATGTTGAGTTGTGTAAGTTGTTAAATCTGTTTTGGATGTTAACCCCTTATCAAATATATCACTTGCAAATATATTCTCCCATTCACTAGGTTACTTTTTACTTTATTGATGGTTTCCTTTGCTATGCAAAAGGTTTTTATTTAGTATAGTCCCAATAGTTATTTATTTATTTATTTATTTATTTATTTATTTATTTATTTATTATTTTTTTTGCTTTTGTTTCCCTTGCCTGAAGAGACAAGCCAAAAAAAAAAAAAAAGTTAGGCCAATGTCCAAGAGATTATCTATGTTTTGTTGTAGGTGTTTTATGATTTTAGGCCTCACATTTAGGTCTTTAATCCCTTTTGAGTTTATTTTTGTGTATGTTGTAAAGAAAGTGGTCCACTTTCATTCTTTTCCATGTTGCTGTTGAGTTTTCCCAGCACCATTTGTTGAAAAGACTGTTTTTGCCCCATTGTATGTTCTTGTCTTCTTTGTCATAGATTAATTAACCATTTAAAAGTGTGTTTTGTTTTTTTGTTTGTTTTTTGTTTTCTGGCCTATTCTCTCTCATTGGTCTATGTGTGTATTTTTGTGCCAGTACCACACTGTTTTGATTACTACAGTTTTGTAGTGTATCTTGAAATCTAGAATTATGGTACCTCCATCTTTGTTCTTTTTCAAGATTTCTCTGGCTTCTCTGGGTTTTTTGTGGTTCCATACAAATTTTAGTATTATGCTATTTCTGTAAAAATATTATTGGTAATTTGATAGCAATTGCATTGAATTTGCAGACTGCTCTGAGTTGTATGGACATTTTGACAATATCAATTCTCATCTCTGAGCCTGGTGTATCCTTCCATTTATTTGTGTCATTTTCAATTTCTTTCATCAATGTTTTATAACTTTTGGAGTACGTGTCTTTCACCTCTTTGGTTAAATTTATTTCTAGTTATTCTTTCTAGTGCAACTGTAAATGGAATTGTTTTCATAATTTCTTGCTACTTTGATTTACTGTATGGAAATACAACTTATTTTTATTGATTTTGTATCCTGAAATTTTACTGAGTGACTAGTTCTAACATTTTTTTGGTGGAATCTTTAGAGTTTTCTATATGTAGCATCACGTCATCTGCAAATAGTGACAGTTTTACTTCTTCCTTGCCAATTTGGATGCTTTTAATTTTTTTTTTCTTGTCTGAATTCTGTGGCTAGAACTTCCTGTCCTATGTTAGATAAAAGTGGTGAGAGTAGACATCGTTATCTTTTTTCTGATTTTGAAAGAAAAGTTCTCAGTTTTTCACGATTGAGTATGATATTAGCTATGGGTTTGTTATATATGGCTTTTATTATGTTAAAGTATATTCTCTCCAAACTCACTTTGTTAAGAGTTTTTATCATGAACACATTGAATTTTGTCAAATGCTTTTTCTGCATGTACTGACATAATTTTATGATTTTTATCCTTTGTTTTGATAAATACGATCTATCACATTGGTTGATTTGCAGATGGGTAACCATCCTGCATACCTGGCATAAATCCCACTTGATAGTGATGAATGATCCTTTTACTGTATTATTGAATTTGGTTTGCTAATATTTTGTTGAGAATTTTTGCATCTATGTTCATGAAGGATATTAGTCTGTAGTTTTCTCTTTTTGTGTAGTGTCTTTGCCTGGCTTTGGTAGCAGAGTAATGCTGGCCTCATAGAATGAATTTGGAAGACATACTTCCTCTTCTATTTTTTAGAGTAGTTTGAGGAGAATAGATGTTAATTCTTTAAATGCTTGGTAGAATTTACCCATGAATCCATCTTGCACTGGGCATTTGTTTGTTGGGAGTTTACTGATTACCAATTCAATTATGTTACTAGTAGTTCATCTGTTCAGATTTTCTATTTCTTCCTGATTCAGTGTTTAAAGACTGTATGTTTCTAGAAATTTATCCATGTATTCTAGGTCATCCAATTTGTCGGCATATAATTTCTTGTTGTAGTCTTATATAATCCTTTGTATTTTGTGATGTCCATTGTTCTCTTCTTTCATTTCTGATCTTATTTGAGGTTTCTCTTTTTTTCTTGCTGAGTCTGGCTAAAGGTTTATCAATTTTGTTTATCTTTTCAAAGAACAAGCTTTTTGTTTCATTGATTTTTCTATCATTTTTAAGACCTATTTCATTTATTTCTGTTCTGATCTTTATTATTTCCTTTTTTCTATGAACCTTAGGCTTTATTCTTTTTCTGTTACCTGTAGGTGAAAGGTTAGGTTATTCATCTGAGCTTCTTCTTGTTTCTTGAGGTAGGTCTGTATCTCTATGAACTTCCCTCTTAGAACTTCTTTCATTGCATCTCAAATATTTTGGATTGTTATTATTTTAATTTCTCTCCATGCATTTTTGATTTCCTTTTTGATTCCTTCATTGACCCATTTGTTTAGTAGTCTGTTGTTTGGCCTCTACATTTTGTGCCCATCTCCCCCCCCCCCCTTTTTTTTATATAGTTTTTTTCTTGTAAGTTATTTCTAGTTTCATACCATTTTGGTCAGAAAAGATTCTTGATAATTTCAATCATCTTAAATTTATTGAGAGATTTTTTTTGTGCCCTAACATTTGATCTATCCTGGAGAATGTTCTATATGCACTTTAAAAGAATGTGTATTCTGCTGTTTTGGGATGGCATGTGCTGTATATACAGATGAAGTCTATCTGGTCTAGTGTGTCACGGTTTCCTTATTGATTTCCTCTTGGATTATCTCTCCATTGATGTAAGTGGGGTGTTAAAGTCCCCTACTATGATTGTGCTACTATCAATTTCCCCCTTTATGTCTGTTAACAGTTGCTTTATGTATTTAGATGCTTCATTTTTGGGTGCATAGATATTTACAATTGTTATATCCTCCTACTGGACCGATCCCTTTATCATTATGTAATGCTCTTTTTTGTCTCTTATTATAATCTTTATAATTTGCTGTTGATTCCCTCTAGTATATTTTTCATCTCAGTTATTGTGTTCTTTAACTGGTTCTTTTTTTATTATTTTTTTATCTCTTTGTTGAAGTTTTCACTGAGTTTATTTACTCTTCAGTCCGGTGAGCATCTTTATGACTATTACTCTGAACACTTAATCAGGTAGATTGCTTATCTGTTCTGTTTAGACTTTGTTTCCAAGTTTTTTTCTTATTCTTTCATTTGGAGCACATTTCTCTGTCTTCTCATTTTGTTTGACTTTCTGTGTTTCTGTTTATGAATTAGATAGAATAGCTACTTCTCCTAACCTCAAAGGAATGGCCTTGTGTAGTTAAGTTCTTGTGCAGACTGTATGCCTGGTAGTTATGGCTGGTTGGCTGGAGCTATAGGCGGGCATAGGCTAGGGGTCTCAGAGCACTCCAAGGTGGGGCTGCCTTAATCAGATGGCTGAAACCGAAGTGAGAATGAACTTCAGGTGGTTCCCAGGGCTCTCTACACTGGCAGGACAACTGAAGTGAGTGCAAGCTGGGGTGTCCCTGGGCATTCTATGTAGGGAATACCCTGGAAAAAAGTCTGGAATTTAGGTGGGCCAGGGGGTCTTATGGTACTCTGTGCAGGGGGATCTCTGGTAGAACAGCTAGAGCTGAAGCAGGCATAGGCTGGAGGTCCTGGGGTTCTCTGCCAGAGGGTACCCTTGTGAGTCATCTGGGACTGAAGTGGGTATAAGCCTGGGGTGTTTTGGGTGCTTTGCATCTGTGTTACCTTGGCAAGATGACTGGAGCTGTAGTTGACACTGTCCAGGGATATCCCAGTACACGCTGTACTAGGGCCGCCTTCATGGGAAAGCTGGGGCTGTTGTATGCCAGGGCCCTGGGACTCACGAAGATAGCTGGCCCGCCAGAGCACTCAGACCCTGCTCTCTTCTGTCCCTTCAAGTTAGAGCAAGAATGTAAACAAAGGCATTCATCTGTCCCTCCAAACCTGGAGAGAGTGCCAGCAACTCTCCTGTCATTTGGTAGAGTTCTAGGGATGGTTCCTATATATTCTGGTTGCTTTTTAAAAACTGCAGCCCTTTTCCCGTGCCCCAGGGTTTTCTGTGTCCAGGGCCGGTGTGGGCCAGGGGCTCAGCCTCACTTGGGTGGCAGGCTGGCTACTCTGCTCCCCTCTGCATTATCAAGATGGAGGAGGATCATAATCAATAGCACTTGCCTGCCCCTCCAACCCCAGAGACAATTTCCTCCATTTGGTAGAGGGCTATTCCTTTATATTCTAGGTGTCCTTTTAAACCATGGAGCTTTTTTTTTTGCCCGAGGGCGGATCAAGCTGCTCTTGGTTCCTCAGTATCACTCCTCCCACTGCAGTTTTCATATTGTTGGTATGGGGTTCCCTTCATTACCTGTCTCCATCTCTCCTGCCATAGTCTATGCAATCGCTCTACTCTTTGTTGTGCAAATCTGTTCAGTCAGCCCTCAGTTCTTCTTCAAGAGGAATTGTTCTATCTATAGGCACAGATTAGGAATGTCCATGGAGGTGAGTTCAGGGTCTTCCTGCATTACCATCTTAAACCTTTTGATCTTGAGTTTTTAAAAGTGAAATGTAATAACGTGAAATTATGGAACATTTTTGAAACTGATTTTGAAGATTATTAAGAAAACAAAGATATTAAGAAATAGATTTGGTATATCTGTGATTATTACCCAATATGTCTTTTTTCAGTGGATTTTTATCTAATGAAGGCAAAAAGTATATAGAAAACAAGAAAGGGTATAATATCATTACACCATTAAATTCTTTCAAAATAGCTTCTGATGATGCATCTCAACAAAGAAATAAGAAACACACAGGTAAAACCAATTTGTGATGAATTACAAAAAAACATTTTTTAGCTTGCTTCGCAATTATCTATAAATTTTACAGTATACTCTTAGAAGTAGCATTTATGAAGTAGCTGGTATGCATAAGCACTTTATGTGTAAAGATTGGGCAAAAGTCATTTGATCAATAAGAATATGAGCTGAGATTTGAACTACTGTAAGTCTACTATCCTCCTATGAAAATACTTCTTACATACCATGAGTATGCATAGTGTTGTCATTATTTTTTTTCACGTGTATTTATTATTGAAAGACAAAGACTGGGCATGAGAATGGGAGGGGCACAGAGAGGAGGAGAAGGGGCATTGGAAGCAGGCTCCAGGCTCTGAGCTGTCAGCACAGAGCCCGGTGCGGGGCTCAACTCAAAAACCACGAGATCATGACCTGAGCCGATGTTGGATGCTTAACTGACTGAGCCACCCAGGCACCCCTATGGTGTTGTCATTATTGAGATATATGCTTGGAAGTGGAGCTTCCAGGAAGTAAGAGTCTGACCTCAAGAAGCTTAAAATATATTTGAGCAGAGATAAATGGAAAATTTTAAATTGCACTAATTTTGTTATATCGACCAAAGCTTAAAATGAAGATTATAAATAGAAATTAGTCCTACCATAATAATAAATAGTAATTGCTTATTTTGATGAAATAAAAAAAAAAACCTTTTGATTAAATACATGTTGTGGGCTTAGCTACTGTATAAAAACCATGGCTCAGAAAAGTTCTATGTTTACTTAATATTTGTATAAAACTCCTGAGGTAGTTGGGTAGTGTGAGAAAGAACTATCTAGGCCACAAAGTCATCCAAAGAACCAAGTTTCTTCCATACTGGTGTTTCACCACCTTCTAGGACATCTCTATGATTTGTATAGTCAATGCTAGCTCAAGAAAAGAGCCACATCTGTTTTAGGAGTATGCTTTCTTTGCCCCATAAATTGTATATATATCACTTCTATTCATATCCCATTAATAAAATCTTTAGCCATACCCAGTTGCAAGGGAGACTGGGAAACATAGTATCAGCCTGGGCAGTCATGTTTCCTGTTAAAACTTGGTTTCCAATCATGAAAAGAATGAAGAAAAGAATGGATAGTGGAGGGGGCTATTTTATACTCAACTAAACCTACTGATTCCTCATTTCCCCAAAGATTTTAATACTTAAACAATTTTGGTTTATCCAGTTTTTTTTCCTCTCTCATAGTATGTTGGAACTTACTGCCTATGTAATAATAGTTTCCCTTTACTTCCTCCCCTCCAAAAAAAAAACACCCAAAAACAAACAAAACTGGAGGTGACCATACAAGTTATCTACTCCAAATCTTATGTCTTATTGATGAGAGGAATTTGGCTTTGAGTAGTATATACCCCAAATTTCTTCTGCTAGTTAGTGTTAAAACTAAAACATCAATTTAAACTCTGCTTTACAATTTGAGCCCTTTTATTCCTTTTAGTTTATTTTTTAAGTTTAAAAATATAAAATTATAAAAAGATATATTCATATTTTAAACACTTTAAGATATATTTAAAAATGTGTGGAAAAGCTGTTTTTGTTTATGTTGTGGATAGGCTGATTGAAGGTTCCCAACACCTTTCTTGAATAAGTCTTAACACATTTGAATTATCTATAATTTCTGGTGTCATTGTCTTTGAACTAGAGCAAGAACTTAACACATTTGAAGTAATCAAAATCAGGGTTCTTTCCGGGTTAATTTTTTTCTCTAGCCTTTTATGGTTATCTTGAATAGATCTAAATCAACATTTTTTTTTGTTTGTTTGTTTGCCATTGGACTTTCCGAAGTATTTAACTTTCATGGAAATAAGAATTGTCTCTCTCTCTGCAGTTATATTCTAAAATATTTAATTAAACCATGAAATTCAGTAATAAGCTCAATGAAATAAACAGCTTGGGTCCACACATAACTGACTTTTATTAAACATACAATTCAACCAATAAGCAGATAGGGGAGGGAGTGCTAAAGAGTCATTTATGAGCCCAGTGCTCTGGATGCTGCATGCATCAATACATACATTGTACCAACAGCATGGAGAGTTTGAAGAGAGCTTCAGTGCTATTACATGTCTAGTCAAAACTAATACTTGTTGATTGTTCATATTTTAAAGTTTACCATTCCTTTCTCTTTGTTTTCACTATCATCCTCACCATTAATAATTTGAAGTTGTAATATAGAGAACATTGTGCTAGAAATTATGGAATCCCAGAAATTTAATATATGTTCTCTAATTCAGTGGAGGAAAGAACACCAAAAGTAGAGCTCTGAAAGCCTGGGGTAAAATCAAGGAGAATTTGGGGTGATTAAGTAAAGTTTTCTGCATTCTTTTTAATATTCTTTCAGACCTTTTAAGAAAAGCACAATGTACTTATTTTAGTAAAACTACTAAATTCTACACAATGCTGTTGACTCCCACATCAACAAAGTGACCAGACCTATAGAGGTACTAAAAAATTATTAAAATTATGTAAAATGCAACAGGGCCACCTGAGCTTGGGTGGTTGTCAATTAAGTGTCTGACTCTTGGTTTCGGCTCAGTCATGATCTTGTGGTTCGTGAGTTCAAGTCCTGCATTGGGCTCTGCCCTGATGCTGTGTAGCCTGCTTGTGATTCTTTCTCCCTCCCTTTCTGTTCTGTCCCCACTTGTACTCTCTTTCTCTCTCTCAAAATAAATAAAATTTAAAAAATAAATAAAATGCAGATGGAATTTTATTTAATTTGCTTCCAATGCTATCAAGATCCTATTTATAAATATTCGACCATATGCCACTTAGACCTTGAGAATCTTCCTTTAAGTCTCCTGCAAAGAAGCAATTGGACTTGACCAGGAAATATTGTAGTGAGGCAGAACTTGTGGACTCTAAATATGTGAACGTATCTCTTAAGAGCATCAAAATCACTCATGATTAAGTTACTATGTTCATACTTAAAATTAATGAACATACACAGAGCTTGTGAGGAAACCATTAAAACAATTATATGAAGGTTTTAAAACATAACACTGAAAACTTCTGGGTATAATTTTTAGTGTAAAACCATGATATAAAACTGGTAATATAGTTTAACCACAGCTCTGTAAAAAGAGTAATGTCAAACCCTGAAAGGACATACACTGTAGAGCTGACTGGTGATGTTAACTTTTCATTATGACTTGTCACCAGATAAAGATTATTTTATATAAGAATTCTATGTACTTCAGTTTTCCCCAATGTACCATTTAACAGATATATTTTTTAAATCTCCCCAATAATTTATAAATTTACATAATTTTTATGGTTCTTTAATCTTAGGATAAATTTTAGGCACAAGTAGCTATGGAATATGCATGGTTCACTCATAGCAGAGGACAAGAACAAGGCATTAACATTGTCACCTGTCCATGTCCCATAAAATGGCCTGTGCTAAATTTATATACCTTAGAAAGCAATATAAACTAGTAAAATTTTTTTGCTGCAAGGAATGGTATTAGCATATTAAAATTAAATGAAAGATCTATTTCCCTACAGATAACGTAACTCAAAGTTTTGTCTATAGGATCTATTTTTCACATATATGGTAGTAAATGAAGACTTGATTACATGATAGTTATCAACATTCATTCCAGATAATCAAAAGTTCATTTAAGTTGCTTACTTTGTAAAGGTTAAATAACATTTTTATGTGCTACTTTGTGAGAGAATTCTGTGGTAAAGGTAATGGATTTCATAAAAATGGAAAAGAGAAAATGTAACTAGTAATGCTTGCCCAAGTATTGAATAGGTAAGCAAAAAATAAATTACTATTGCCAACCTGTTTATTGTGTATAGTTTAGTTCCTGTGCCTCACCTATATTCTTCTTGTCTGACTTTTGTGAGAAAAGGTCAGATTTTGAGTAATTGACTGAAAGTATAATTAAAGCTAATTAACAAGTAATGCTCCCAAGACTGCACAATTATAGAAATGAATTTTACAGTGATAAACTATAGCAGTTCCTAAACTACATTTTTCCCAAAGCCCTGTTTAAATTTTTTCTATGAGATAGAATCAAGAGCAGGTGTGAAATTGTCTCTGTATTTCACAATAAAGTTTCTTGAATATTGTTATTTCACCATCAAATTAACCCAAACCATCTATCCCTACCAAATTTAAATGGACCACGAAGTTCATTTTACAAATGACACCTCAGAAAATACTGCGTTTTATAGGTAAATGAGCTACCTAGAATAATAAATTCATATTTGATTTTTTTAAATGTATGTATAAAATTTTTATGGCTGAAGCTTAAAACCTTTAATGAAACCAAATTATATTATAAACTATCTGCAAAAGTTTTAAATATGTTGAGGAAACGGTTTGAAAAATACTAATTTATAATATGCTATTCTTTTGATTGTTCACAACTTTATATGTATATAAGTGTCTAAAATAATACTATCCCCAATAAAAATTCTTCCCATGCATGAAATTCATTTATATATTCATTTATATATTTATTGGGTTCCATTAGACCCTAAGCATGGACTTTTTCATTGCAAATTTTTACCAACCACATGTGTTCCAAAAGATAAGCAGAAAGAATAAAGAGAAAGTTATCATACTACATACTTCAGCTTTATTTTGTTAAAGTGGATTTAACGATAACAAGTAGCAAGGGTACGAAATTTGGACAATCTTAACACTTCTGAATGCACAGGCGTGAATAGTTAATGATAATGTTTTTAGGGAGAGGTTGAAGAAATAGTAACTATGTTGTCTTTTCTATTAACATTTCATGCACATGACTTTCAAATACCTAACCTTGTTTTCTACTTTCTCTGGTCATCAAATGGAAATTGTCCAGAAACTTAAAGTAACCCTCAGCATCTTATTTTTTTCAGGATCATGGCAATATTATGCATGAAGGCAGTGGGCTTTGGAGGGCAGTGGGGGTTTGGTAGCTGAAATCTATGCTTTGCATCATTTCTCTGGTGTTTTTTTCTACCTCTTTTTTTTCCCCTTTTGTATTTGTTCTCTCAGTTAATTCTCTCCAAGAATCATTAGTGCAGTCATTTTCAAATTCCCCACAGCCTTTCCAGAATCTATTGATGCTCATTCTCCAAAATTTTTCAAATTCCATTTCTACATTTCACTTCTAGTGATACTTCCTTTGTTCAGACCCATATAGATTCTCAGTCTATTTCAGTAATCTTTGAATTCCTCTTCTGTTTTACAGTCCTTACAATCCATTCTTCTTCTTTTTTTTCTAAAGATTTTTAAATTTTTAAAAAATTTACTTTGAGAGAGAGATTGTGCGTACGCAAGTGGGGGAGGGGCAGAGAGAGGGAGACAGAGAATCCCGGGCAGGCTCAGCAGTGTCAGCGCAGAGCCTGATGTGGGGCTCGATTTCACAAAGTGTGAGATCATGACCTGCGCCAATATCAAGAGTCAGATGCTTAACCGACTGAGCCACCCAGGTGTCCCCCAGTCTTTTTCATGAAAAGCTTTCATCTATAGATCTCTTCTTACAGAGACTTTCATAATTTCTTTGTGTAATTTTGAGAACACTCTGACAGGTCTTTTTCACATTGCATATAGAGAACATAGTGATTACAAACATGAATTAGAATATAGCATCTGATATTGAATGCTTCTTCATTTTTGCCTCATAGTAATGCTAATATCTTTGTATAAAAACGAATTTCCTTTTCTTGATTACTGTGTGCCTCCTGGATTCCTCTGTTTCCATCAGTCACCCAGGACTGAGAACAGTGAGCCTTGTTGTCTAATGTACGTGACTTAATGAATGCTAAATACTAGAGTCACTTGCAGACTTTTTTACTGTAAAATATATGAACTTTATACAGTGTATCTCAAACTTTAAGGGTCTACTAATCTCCTAGGGTCTTTGTAAAATTCAGATTCTGATTCAGTGGGTTTGGGGTGGGTCCTGAGATTCTAATTTCTAACAGATTTCCAGCTGGTGATCATCTTGACACTATCAGTTGCTTGAGTATTACTGTCAAAGATTATCTGTGTATATGGAACCCAGGGAACTACTACCATGCCAAATGAGCTTTCAATTCAAAAAATATCTATGGAACATCAGTGGCTACAAGGGGCACAGAGTTGAACAGTACCTGCCCTTTGTCCTCAAAGAGATTACAATTTGATAAAATAGACAAGCCCAGGATAAAAACTGCTCTAATACAGGATAGAAAGTGGTATATATCAACCAATAGAAAGGCACAGAGTAGATCACTTTTCCACTTTGTATTGGGAAAGCTATGTGCCAATTATGTCTGAGGAGAGAAAGAAAAAAAAAAGCTTCAGGAGGAGGGATGTGGCATTTAAAGCTCTTTGCAAATAGAATTTCAAAAGGAACAATATGGACAGTATGACAGGAAACAGTATGAATAATAAAAAGAGTATTCTAGATTGAGGAAATTACTGGAACGTGGGCACAGGGGTAGAACACTGTAAGGCATTGGTAGGAATCATCAAGAAGTCCTGTTTGATAAGAGACTCTTAAATATGGAGAACAAACAGAGGGTTAGTGGAGGGGTTTGGGGAGGGGGAATGGGCTAAATGGGTAAGGGGCATTAAGGAATCTACTCCTGAAATCAATGTTGCACTATATGCTAACTCACTTGGAGGTAAATTAAAAAAAATAAAAAAGAAAAGTCATCCTGTTTGGCTGTGCTGTTAGGTGAGTGGGCTATAGAAGAACATAGGAAGCAAACTCAGAAGTCAAAGAGACAGAAGACTATTTTAAAGGTCACCAGATGGAAACTGGGACTATATTCCACATGAGAAAGATCAGTATGATACTCTGCTTAATGCATAGCTTAAATATTTTCAGAATATTTTATATTTATATATTTTTAGACTAATCTAGACCAGGTCGCTCCCTTGAAGCAATAGAGCTTTTTTTTTTTTTTTTTTTTTTTTTTTTTTTTTAAGTTTCTCTATACAGTTAAGCAAACATATAAGGTGTAAGATACAAGAATGAAGTAATGAGCCACCAGCAGATCCTAAATAACTACAAATCAGATGGATAAATGGTTGACCACAAAGATACCAATGTACGAGGACTGGCAAAGTGACTATAGTTATAAACACGATTGATGATATGTAAGGGACTTTTATGTAGTAAATATGGCATATGGATGGCAGTAGCTAAACTTATTAATATCCTTGGGGCGCCTGGGTGGCTCAGTCGGTTAAGTGTCCGACTTCAGCTCAGGTCATGATCTCACAGTTTGTGAGTTCGAGCCCCGCATCAGGCTCTGTGCTGACAGCTCAGAGCCTGGAGCCTGCTTCTGATTCTGTGCCTCCCTCTCTCTCTGCCCCTTCCCTGTTTACACTGTCTCTTTCTCTTTCAAAATAAATAAAGGTTAAAAATTAAAAAAAAAAAAGAATATCCTTAAAGATTCCAATTCTCAGTCACATACAAGTTCTTATAATAGTATTTCTGTGTAGATATTCTGATTCAACAAGTTCAGGCACATAATCTTTGGCTTACCTTAATTTCCCAGGAACCTCTCTGATCTTCTTAATTCTTTATACATCAGAGTCCTTCACTGTAAACCTTTTGTCCCTTAAGTCACCAAATAAAGACAAAATCCAAGTTAAAAACAGTGCTTGCTAAGCAAATTAGATTCAAGCTGTCCCAAATAAATATGCAATCCCGTTAAACATCGTGTTTTTTTTTTTTTTCACTCCTAGACAATCCCTCTATTCTCATATTCAGACCATTGCCCCTTAGATTCTTCCATATAAAATTCTGGCACTGGCATTGGCAAAAAGAATCTGGCACTTTAGTAGGATTCCCTACTCTAAATTCCTGATAGGTTAATTGCCAATTCCTTGCATCACCTTGACTCAATATTATAAATATGTGCCAAATAAATATGCCTTCTGTTTATTGAGCAAAGGAAGGTTCAAAAGGGCACAAACAATGCTTCAAACTCTTCATGAAAGTGATGTAAAAATACTAGCTAGAAAGCTTTTGGGGAGGCAGTGGTTCAGGATCTGCCTTCCTGGAGGCTTTACAGTGACACAAAGTAACTCTAATTCAAACACCTTCAGAGTGAGGAATAGAACTGAAATAGATTACTCCCTTTCAAAGGCCCTTTAAAATTTTGAGGTATTTTTCTCCCTCCACATATTTTTTATTTACAATTTCTTTGCTAGCCTCGTGAAGTAGGCATCCGTGAGTTCTCTCTAGAGGCTCTGGTATCTACAGTTACTACTAGACGATGGAATGAGTCATTTCCCTCAAGTCAACTAGAAATTGAAAATTTAAGAGTCTTTGCTACGTCTGGGAAGAGTTGGGATGGTCTTTATTTTCTTAGAAGAGATTTATTTGAAATCTTCACATTATGAGTGAGCACACATTTGAGACCAATTTTAATGTTTTCCTTGGAAAAATGGTACTTAAGAGTTAAACATTATCCCAGCAACTGGTTTTCATTAGTAAGGAAGTTGAACTTGCAACGTATGGCTCAGGAATAACAGAGCAGAGGAACCAAGTCATGGAAAGGTAACTTCCTTACTACTTAGTCTCTATTTACCTACTCATTTTAATAAACCTTTTTAACCAAAATACCTTGTTAATGCATGGGATATCGGGATATGTATATATAAGTATGCTTACATGTTTGTATAGAAAACTATTTTCCCTCCAAAGCAGAGACTACTGATTTGTGTTATGATGGCAAATTATAGAAACTAAATTCTTATAGAATATATATGATGTATAGCTTTTTTTTTAACGTTTATTTAATTTTGAGACAGAGAGAGACAGAGCATGAACGGGGGAGGGGCAGAGAGAGAGGGAGACACAGAATCGGAAGCAGGCTCCAGGCTCCGAGCCATCAGCCCAGAGCCCGACGCGGGGCTCGAACTCACGCAACGTGAGATCGTGACCTGAGCCGAAGTCGGATGCTTAACTGACTGAGCCACCCAGGCACCCCTATGATGTATAGCTTTAAAAGTTAATGTATTTCCTTTTATACGCTGATAGTGAAAATTAATCCGAACTTTTCCCCTCCCCAAAGAGTGTTGAGGCAAATGATCAATTTCTTATAAATAGCTTCTGGGCACAGTGTCCTATGTTTATGTCAGTCAGAAATACTTGCTACACTAATGGCACCAAATGTTGAAGGAGTGTGAAATGTAACATACTTCTTAGCCAAATGTTCTCAAATTGATCAATCACTTTTCTTAAATTTTTTGAACATTTATTCATTTTTGAGAGGCAGAGAGACAGAGCACAAGTGGGGGAAAGGCAGAGAGAGAGAGGGAGACACATTATCAGAAGCAGGATTCAGGCTCCTCTGGGCTGTCAGCACAGAGCCCCAATGTGGGGCTCGAACCCACAAAGCATAAAATCATGACCTGAACCAAAGTCAGACGCTTAGCCAACTGAGCCACCCAGGCTCCCCAGTCAATCACTTTTAGAGGGAAAGCTTTTCCAATGAGGTCACCATAGTCTCCAAATAGCAGAAATTGAGGAGACTGTTAACATGTTAGAGAAATAAATTATCTGAAAAAGTTTGAAACACCCTTTGTGAACACTAAAAAGCAATGTTCTTAATATTACCAATATTTTAAGCAAAGAAGATATATTCTCAAAAAATGTTAACCAATTTTATACACTTTAAGAAGTTGTACCCGCTCAATGTTTTTTAACCCCATCTTGCTGAACAGCCCTCAGAGTTAGTCTAAAATAACCACAAACCACGACACCATTGGCTATTATTAATAATGACAACCATAAAAGAGTATGTGTTTAAAGCCTGATTAAAGCATATTCAAATGACCTTTATAAAATTCTAGAATACCGAGGATTATGCATGTTGACAGTGAGATGGAATAACCAGAGATAAAAAGGATTTTTGATCCTAGGCAAAAAGACGCCCAGGAAGAATTTAACCATAAAACATATTTTTTGCAGCTACATAAAACTAAAGAGATTTATAAATCTTTCCCTCTCTCCTCAAAGTTTACTTCAGAAGAGAAATCATTCACAGAAGGTAAGTATAGTCTGAAGAAGTCACAGGGAACATTTCACCTTTTGTAATTATTTTTGAGTTTCAAATTAAAATTTGCTGTGCATATTTTTCCTTAGCTGAAATGGTTGAAGAAAATGAAGTAACAGCTGATAAAGGTTGCGTTCAGTTTTCAAAGAATCTTGTAAATAACACCACGAATGAATATGTAATCAAACTATAGTGCCCAAAGAAAGAGTGGTAAGGAGGCATGGTTTGAATTGGAGCATCAAGGTACCTTCTGGGGAAGGTTTAAGCTGAGACCTGAAGAATTTAAGGTGGAAGGAATAGAAGGCTTGATAGCAAAGCTGAAAAAGAGCCTGGTGGGTTTGATCAACGGAAAGAGGCTATGTGGTAAGAGAATGGAGACGTAGGAATGCAAAATTAACTTAGAGACTTAGGGAGGCCCAGATAATAAAGAGAGCTTTATGGGCCACTGACAAGAATTTGGATTTCGTTACACATCGAATGGAAAGCTCATAGGGGTTGCATGCAGGGTAGTGACAGGATCTAACAAACATTAAAAATATATGGCAATTGCTATTATTTAAAACAATGAACTGAAAGGAAAGATAAGATAGAAATGAGAGATGCTAGCATGTATGTGTATTAGACTAGACTAAGGAGAGATGGTGGTGTTTTTAGACCAAGGTGGTAGCAACTAGTGACAGAAAAAGCTGCTGGATTTAAGACACATGTTGAGATTTGGTGACGATAGACGTTGAAGGTAAAATAAAGGACGTGTCAAAAATGCTCGGTTTCTGTTGAGGGAAAGTGCATCAATCTAGGTGCCTTTAATTAAGAAATTAAATTGTCCTTCATGCAACCCCTATCAATTATTACAAGTAGGGTAGTGATGTCTCCAACTATTACTGTTTCATTGTTTATTGTTCCCTTTAATTTTGTTAGTTTTCGCTTCATGTATTTTAAGTCTCTGCTGTTAGGTATATACACATACTGTTGTCTTCCTGGTAAACTGATCATTTTGTCCTTATAAAATATCTATCTCTAGAAACAATTTTTGTCTTAAAGTCTCTTTTTGTCTGATATTAATATAGCCCCCTAAGCTATTTTTTGATGAATGCTCTTATATTAATCTTTCCACCCCTTTACTTTAAATCTACTTGTGCCTTTAAAACTTAAGTGTCTTTTGTAAACAGCAAATACTTAGGTGGTTTTTAAATTCAGTTTCTAGTCTCTGCCATTTGGTTACAGTCTTACTCCATTTAATGTAACTACGGATAAAGTAGGATTTACATCAACTATTCACTTTCTGTAGGTCTTATGTCTCTTTGTGGTTCCTCTATTCCCTCATTACTGCCTTCTGTTGTGTTAAATAGATACTTTTTAGTATACCATTTTAATTTTCTTATTCGTATTTTTTGAGGGTTTGGTTTTGTGGTTGTCCTGAAGATTACAATTCGTATCTTAATCTAGTTTACATTGATATTCATTAGATTTCATTTCAATAGCATACAATAGTGTATTCCAATAGAGATCCATTCTTCCTCTTCCTTTGTATTATAATTATCATACAGATTACATTTTGTGCACTATAAGCCCATCCACACAGTTGTATAATTATTGCTCTATGTATTTGCTTTTAAATAAGATAGTAGAAAATAGTTACAAACAGAAAGACATTTATTCTTTCTTTTACTTTTACCTATATAGTTATGTTTATGGATGCTTTTTATTTCTTTATGTGGTTTCAAGTTACTGTCTAATGTCCTTTCAGCTTGAACTCTCTTTAGTGACTACGATAGGACACAATTACTACTGGCAGATTCCTTTAGTTTTTTTTTTTTTTCTTGTAATTCCTTCTTCATTTTTTGAAGAATAGTTTTGCTGGATATAGAATTCTTAGTTTATAGATTATTTTTTAATCTATATTAAATCTATGGCATCCCATTGCTTTCTGGACTCCACGGTTTCTGATAAGAAGTCAGCTTTTATTCTTATTGAGAAATGGTTTTATACAAGTTATTTTTCTTGCTTTCAAGATTTTGTCTCCATCTTTGTTCTCCATTAGACTATGAGATGTCTAGCTGTGACTTTTTGAGTGTATTTTACCTGGAGTTCATTGGTAATCCAATTGGTAGTCTCATCTGATGAGATTAATATTTTTCATCAAATTGGGGAAGTCTTTGACCACTGTTTCTTCAAAAACCTTTTCTGTCCTTTCTACTTTTTACTCACCTCGTGACATTCCCAATATGTGTATGTTGGAAGGCTTATTCATATCTCTCCAGTCTGTGGGGCCCTGTTCATTTTTTCGCTCCTTCTCTTTCTGCTCCTAACACTGGATAATTTCTCTTGAACTATCAAGTTTGATGATTCCTTCTCTTGCCTGCTACACTCTTGATTTTGAGTCCCTCTACTAAATTGTTCTTTTCTGTTATTGTGCCTTTCAACTACAGAACTAGTTCTATTTAGTTATTTATTTTTTTTAATTGTGTTGATCTCTTTTTACTATTCTTGGTAAGGTGCTGTTGTCATGTTTTTCATTATTTCCTTAGTTATTTTCATTCTTTAAACATTTATAATAGATTTAAAATCTTTTTGTACTAAAATGTGAGTCGCTAAGGGACGTTATTTTCAGAATCCTTTTTGCCATTTTATGTTGCACACTTCTTGTTTTGTTTTCATTTATTTATTTAAAAAATTTTTTTGCATGTCTCAAATATTTTTTTAAATTTTTTTAACGTTTATTTATTATTAAGAGACAGAGGGGCGCCTGGATGGCTCAGGTCATGATCTCACAGTCCGTGAGTTAGAGCCCCATATCAGGCTCTGTGCTGACAGCTCAGAGCCTGGAGCCTGTTTCAGATTCTGTGTCTCCCTCTCTCTCTGACCCTCCCCCATTCGTGCTCTATCTCTGTCTCAAAAATAAATAAACATTAAAAAAAAATTATTATTAAGAGAGTGTGAACAGGGGAGGGGCAGAGAGACCGGGAGACACAGAATCAGAAGCAGGCTCCAGGCTCTGAGCTGTCAGCACAGAGCCCGACGTGGGGCTCGAACTCAAAAACTGTGAGATCATGACCTGAGCCGAAGTCGGATGCTTAACTGACTGAGCTACCCAGGCGCCCCGTGTCTCAAAATTTTTGGTTGAGAACTGGACATTGTAACAACTTTGGTATCAAGTCCCCCCACCCAGATTTTTTTGTTAGTGTGATTTTGTTGTCATTGTTGTTTATCTCATTGCTGTGTATTTGTTCAGAGATTTACCTAGACTAATTCAATAGATTTTGTATTTCCTTCAATATGCAACGAACACTGCTGGATTTTTTTTTTTTAATAAAAAAAATTAAGTGTTTTTAATTTAAAATAATTCTTTAAAAATTTTTTTAATGTTTATTTATTTTTGAGAGACACAGAGACAGAATGCGAGTGGGTTAGGGGCAGAGAGAGAGGGAGACACAGAATCCGAAGCAGGCTCCAGGCTTTGAGCTGTCAGCACAGAACCTGACACGGGGCTCAAACTCACTAACCACGAGATCATGACATGAGCCGAAGTTGGATGCTCAACCAACCGAGCCACCCAAGCACCCCTAATTTAAAATAATTCTTATTTAGGGGCGCCTGGGTGGCGCAGTCGGTTAAGCGTCCGACTTCAGCCAGGTCACGATCTCGCGGTCCGTGAGTTCGAGCCCCGCGTCGGGCTCTGGGCTGATGGCTCGGAGCCTGGAGCCTGTTTCCGATTCTGTGTCTCCCTCTCTCTCTGCCCCTTCCCCGTTCATGCTCTGTCTCTCTCTGTCCCAAAAATAAATAAACGTTGAAAAAAAAAATTAAAAAAAAAATAAAATAAAATAATTCTTATTTAAAGTGTTAAACCAGGCTTCCTGTGAGTCACCCCTGATTCAGTGTAATTTAGTGGTCAGCCAATGCAATGTTTGATGAGAAGATGTCCTCAAATAACTTGCCTGTATATCTTCTACCTTTACCAAGGGGATCTGTACAAAGGCATCCCTTCAAACTTCAGGACATTTATAAGACAGCCTTAGCCTTAGCTTTCACTTTCTACTTGTTTAGGGCCTTATGTTTGGCCAGAATTTAATGGAGCTTTCTTCTTAACCAGGTCTTTCCAGAGCTGTGTGCATGCTCACACAGTCTTTTAGATGTTCAGAAATAGGTTGAAGCTTTTCAAATTTCCTGACAGCCATTTTGGTCGTGAAGATTTCCTTTTAAATTCTTGGTCAGGCTTTTTTGCTCCAACCGAAATAATAGTTTTAGGTAGTTGCAGGGTTGCTAGCAGATTGAAACTGCTTCAGTAATGACCTGGGGGTAGTACTCCTCCCCTCCCCACCCTGATTAGGCTGAAATAGGAGTTAAATAAAACGGCTGTAATAGCACAATAATAGAGATTTTCCGTGGAGCTGGATGTTCAAACATTGTATTGACTGTTTTGGAGATGGTGTTTCTTACAGAGCTACAAGAGTTCAGTCTTGTGAACTGGCTGCAAGACTTGGCTTTTTGAGGCTATTGCACCACTAGGGTACGGAGAGCAGGGGGATGGGAAGAACCCCGACTTAAAATGTCACACACACCCCCTGTCTAAAGAAGTTCAATAATTTCTCTTGCAGAGATGATTTTGTTTGTTCTTGTTCTGATCATCCCTGCTCACTCAGTTGCTGAAGAAGGCCGTCATTAGCATAAATAGTACAAGCTGGCTGAACACGATAGCCAACACTGGACAGAGGGGATACACAGTTTATCAGTCACGTTAACTCACAGCCCGTGGGAAGAGGACACTGTGTGCTCTGCGTGGTCACACAGAGGCTGTACTTGGAAATAGAGTCAAACAGAAGTAGCTGTGGGAGGTAGACTTTGTAATAATGGGGGGAGGTGGGCCTTGTTTCCTCTCAGGAAGATATGACTAGTTTGTTTGAACAATTTGGGTGGCTGGCTGGCTGGAAGGTGAAACCAGTTTGGTGGAGGGCCAGGTAGAGTGCAGCTGGTGCAGCTGATGTGGAATTACCTGGGCAGGAAACCTTCCTGGTTGGGCAGAGTGAGAGGCATGTCTGGTAAGAGGAGAGGAACAAATGGCTCAAGTTCCACGTGTCTTACACTATTTTAGGCCTGACAATACAGCTCAGTGGCTTTGGTTAATTTGGAGAGTTCTGTAAATGACTACTTTTAATTGTTGTGTCAGTATTTTTGTCTTTGTGTGTGAAAGAATGAGTAGTTGAGAGATTGTTACTTGGCCATTCTAAAAGTTAATCTCCAATTTTCCTTGATTTGAACATTAGAATTGGGGCATTTGCTTATGGAGGGCCTAGCATTAAATGGAATCAGCCATTGGGACTTTAGGAAAAAACCTTGATCAAAGTGATCTTTCTCAAAGGGCTGTCATTCTGCCTGGAATTTTTCCAATGTGCCAGTTCTTTGTGTAGACAAGACAGGAAGTAGGGACACACAAAACACATGTGGTGCATAAAGTTAAAACGTATTATTTTAAAATTATATTTTAAATTATTTAAAATGGAGTTTTCCCTCTGGGTGACTTGGTAAAAGTGAGAATCATTGCTGGTCTTCATATTATATATTTCAGAAATTCCTATGATAAGCATGTATCATTTGAATAGTCAGAGGGATGAAAAATCCCTTTTTAAAATTGTTGACAATTAATGATAATTTAGAGTCATGGCATAATGCCATTATCAGACATTAATAATCCAGTCAGGAATAATTTCTAAGAGAGGAAATATAACTTACGAGAAACAGCATGATATTTAGGGTAAGAATATCTCCGTGTCTTAATTCTTAATTCAGTATTTTTATTTTGTATTTGCGTCTTAGTTTCTATGTTTTTAAAAGTGGGAATGAGAAAACTGTATAGGGTTTTTGTAAGAATTAAATCAAATAATGCGTTAGAAAGTAGGCATTTAGTAAATTATCAGTACATGTTAGGTCATCTTTCCTTCCACAGCAGAAGTCAAGGAAGGCTGAACTGGCATTCGGTGGTAATATTCCGGTGCGTTGAGTGAAGAGAAGGGAAAGCTGTGTGAATTACGCACAGAACAGCCTCGTGGGGGACTCGGTGGTGGGCACTTGTTCAGAGAGAGGCGCACCAAGGTGTTCAAGACGTTGCAAAAGCCATCACTGATTTTATTTTTGAGATTTTACCCAGACCTGGCTTACTATCACTACACTGTAAATGAATGGATTTTGTTTTTCAGTTTTATCTTTTCGATCATACTCACTCTATCCTTACCTCACATTTACTCTAAAGTTACTCTATACTTCTATGTTTTACCTTATACTTCTTTCTTTTTCATTGTTGTAAGCGCTTAGGTCTTTGGCTTTTAATTATTCTACTATCAAAATACTACAAAATGTTTCTATAATTTCACTAGCTTTCTTTCCGTAGATATTTGTGTTTTCTGCACATTTTATGTAATTTTCCTAAATACACTAGGAATCCCATGGTGGATATCAGATGCCACATGCTTGGATCTTTTTTCCTTGCCTCTTTTACTTTTGCCATCATTGTTCATCTGACACAATGCCTTTGAGAGATAAATTTTTATTCATAATGAAAAATTTTATCTGTATATAGACTTACACTCTATTTGTATACAGATGAATGTGCCTGTATGTGGTATATAAGGTTACATATAGATATGATTCTAAAAATCATAAAGTACAACATGATAAAATTCTAGTTTAAGCTCTGCGTACTCTCTACACCAGTTGTCATTTGACTTGATTTCCAATTTTTAACTTTTCATATTACCAGTGAAAGGGTGTTTATAAATAAGATAGTAGAGACTTCAACATTTATTTCTCTACGTTAGCAAATTATTAAATATTATAATATTTAGTTTTAGGAACTGAGTCCAGTTTCAGGAACTGCGTAGTTTATAAAAATGTAGTATATATTCTTAAGAATTTAAGTCTGAAATACTAACAAAATTTAATTCTCAACTATATGTGCTTAATGTCACACAAAATTCCTATCTAAAGCTATTCTGTGCTGAGACTGTGGTCAAAGGATGAGAAATCCAGCAGCTTCTCTTGCTGCAGAAGATTAGGAATAAAAGCTCTAAATATGTTTCCCGAAGAAAAAGAAATAAACTGTATTCTAAAGGGTTGTGTGTTTTTTTCCCCCAGTAGGAAGAAAAGTAGCCCTGGAAAAACTTGCGAATGCTTTGTCCTTTCTGCAAAACTGTGAAAACACCAAAGCAGCTAGTTTACTCATCCTTGATTTCCCCAGATGGCTGAGTTCCCATTAACTCACCAGAGAATGAGATGCAGACCCAGTGCCTTTACATGTCATTTTGACAAGACATAATGTCCGATCTTGTTTGTGGACGCCTTTCCCTTCTATCTCAAGACTGCTTCACTACTGGTGGTCTGCCCGTGTGCAACACAGATGTTTCCCTCTCTCCACTGCATGCTTTATTTTTCAAGTAGCTTCGGCGAGCATATGTTTCCATGTGAGCCTGTTCCTTCCTTCTCCCAACACCTTCTTGTGCTACATAAACAATCCTCATCTGCCCCCTCAGATCTGGGGCACACGAGACTTTCACAGATGTCGATTTCTTTTTCAGCCTGTTTGCCTCTGGTGAACACGGTCTTCAGATAATGTCTCCCTTCCTTCTCTGTTCCAAATGACTCGGAATGCAGATTTTTTCCCTCCTTTCAACTCAGTTTCCTTCTGTGACCCCAGCATGTTTTCGTCCCCTTTCTTCTAAGTCTTTCTTTGTACTAGCTCTCCAGATGGGATCAAGGATGAGCTCTTCCTGCTCCTCGTTTTATTCTCCTTACAACTGTTTGGTTTGCAAGAACAGGAAGAGACAAACTTCACACGTTAAATATTTTACATGCATGGCCACCTATGTTTGTCTGAGTTGTTTCTTTGACTTTTGATTTTTTTTTCCATACTTCTATGTGGTTGCTTCTATGTGGTTTTTCATTTTTACGAGTTCATTGCAAAGAAGAACTCTGCAAATATATGTATAGAAGCCTATCACATATAATTACATATAAAACATCAGGGTAACAGTTACTTTAATATCAATTTTGTCTTCTTTTGCAAAAAAGGGATTTTAGCTTTTCTTTCACTTACCAACACGTATTGAGCATGTACTATGTGCCAGAAATTCCTCTGGGTAACAGCATTAGGATAGTAAAGAAAATAGAAACGGTCTTTTAATTCTTTCGTTAACATTTATTCATTTTTGAGAGACAGTGTGCGTGGGAGAGGGGCAGAGAGAGGGAGACACAGAATCTGAAGCAGATCCCAGGCTCCAAGCTTTCAGTGCGGAGCCCTATATGGGGCTCAAACCCACAGACTGTCAGAACATGACCTGAGCTGAAGTTGGACATGTAACCGACTGAACCACCCAGGCGCCCCAAAAAGGGTTCTCTTTTTAAGGAATTTATATTGTAGTATGACAGATAGATAATAAGCAAGTATATAAAAGATTAAGATAAATATGATAGGATGCCAACTGAGCTAAAATCTCAATGATAAAAAGGAGTCTGGATGCACAAATCAGGGTAAGTAGATTTCCACGGGGAAGAAACATGTGCAAAGTCCCTACAGAATGATTTGCAATGGCTTGGGTGACAAACAGAAGAGAGGTCACGTGACTGAGGGGTCATAATGTACATGGTGGAGAAGGGAAGACGGTGCTCGAGTAGAAGTCTGGGGCAAGATCATTTAGAGCTTTTGAAGGCAGAGTAAGAATTCTCACTTTTATTCCAAATACTCTGAGAAGCCATGGAAGCTTTAAAGCAGGAAGTCACATGATCCAAGTTACATTTCTGAAACATCACGTTGGTGCTGTGATAATTTCTCATAGTGCAGCGACAGATAAGGGAAAGGCCAGACATAGGATGTGGGCTCTTTTTTTTTTTTTTTAATTCTTTACATTTCATAATTTTTAAAGACCTCATTTAAAAGATAAAAACAGTTTTAGATTAACAAAATTGAAGAAAGGTACTGAGACTTACCATGTGTACCTTGCCCCCACACATGCATAGCCTCCTGCATTACTGTATCACTTATATGTGTTATATTAGTTATAACTTTTGAAACTAAATCGACATGTCATAATCACTCAAAGCCCATAACTTTCCCTATGCCTCGCTCTTGGCATTGTACATCCTATTGTTTTAGACAAATATATAATGACATTGTATCCATCAGAGCACCATACAGAGTATTTTCACTGCCCTAAAAAAATCTTCTGTGTTCCACACAGGAATCCTTTCCCCTTCTGCCCCGAAAAACCACCGAACTTTTTATTGTCTCCACAGTTTTGCCTCTTCTGCAATATCAAATACAGTTGACCCTCGAAAAACATGGGTTTGAACTATGCAGGTCCACCGATACATGGATTTTTTTTTTCTAAATATGGTATAGTAAATGTATTTTCTCTTATGATTCTCTTAATATGTTCTCTAACTTATTGTAAGCATGTATTATATCATACATATAACAAAGAAGGTGTGTTACTAGACTGTTTATGTTCTTGATAAGTCTCTGGTCAGAAGTAGGCGGAGTTTTTAGGGGAGTCAAAAGTTATACATGGATTTCGAACTGTGCAGGGGGGTGGTGCTTCTAAACCCCCCTCACTGTTCAAGGATCAACTGAGTTGGTATCATGATATGTAGCTTGTCAGACTGGTTTCTTTCACTTAGTAATACACATTTCAGGTTCCTTCATACCTTCTCATAACTTGACAGCTCATTTCTTTTTAGCACTGAAGAGTATTCCACTGTCCGAGTGTCCTATGTTTTCTAGTTAACAGCCTTCGTGGTGATCACCCATCAAATGATTTCAGAGAAGATTTTGGGTAACTCTCGTGTTTTTTCCATCTAGCCTTTTAATCCGCCTGCAGTATTTTTAGAATGATGATTACCTCTCCATATGTCAATCTCTTACTTGGGCATACAGAGGTTTCTGAAATTTTACCCTTGAGCCTCTTTCCTTACATCAGAATGTTCCCCTCCCATCACCGGCATATTGCACTGTAACCCTCAGCTCTACGGAACCATGTCCTGTTTCTTCACCAGGCCTTGCTAGTCCCCTCTGCACATCCTGCTCCCTCCCCTTGGAATGATCTTCTTGCCACACTGTTTGGGAAGTATCTATCCCCACCCCCACAGAGCTTTCTCTATGCTGCCTTGCTGACCACCTTGTATATGGGCTCTCCCTGTACTCTGCAAGGCTTCTTCTTTTTTTTTTTTAAGTTTTATTTTTGAAAGAGATAGTGTGTGAATGGCGGAGGGGCAGAGAGAGAATCCCAAGCAGGCTCCAGGCTCAGAGCTGTCACCACAGATCCCCACAAGGGGCTTGAACTCACAAACTGTGAGATCATGACCAGAGACGAAGTCAGACACTAAACCAACTGAGCCACCCTAACGCCCCTGCACAGCCTTGTTATAAAAGTTCCCAAACATGGGGCGCCTGGGTGGCTCAGCTGGTTGAGCATCATGTTCTCTCTCTCTCTCTCAAAAAAAAAAAAAAAAAAAAAAAAAAAAAAAAAAAAAAAAAAAACATTAAAAAAAAATTAAAGCTCCCAGACATAAATAATATTTAAGAATTTGTAGAGAAGACTGGGAAACCTGTTAAGGACAAACATTAGGAAGGGGCTTGAGGGCAGGTTAAGGATTTGTTGACTTTAAAGACTGTGAAAGAGGTCACCTCTGTGGCTCAGTCAGTTGAACGTCTGACTTCGGCTCAGGTCATGATCTCACAGTTCATGGGTTCAAGCCCTGCATCGGGCTCTGTGCTGACAGCTCAGAGCCTGGAGCCTGCTTCACATTCTATGTCTCCCTCTCTCTCTGCCCCTCCCCTGCTTGCACTCTGTCTCTCAAAAATCAGTAAAACATTAAAAAAAAAAAACTTTAAAGATTGTGGAGGGACTCTTGAAGAATTCCAGTATGAGGGTAACAAGATCAGATTTGCCCTTCAGAAACTTCACTCTGGCCATATACTGGCAAGAGGAGCAGGTGGGATGACAAAATGAGACTGGAAGCCGGCTGTTGCATTAGGCTGGATGGGACACGATGGAAGCTTAAAGCCTTCCCCTGCACACACACACAACTAACGGTGGAAACAGAGACAAAAGGATGGGTTTGGAAAGACTTAAACAGTTCCTAACCAATGAGCAGTATGTAGGGGACAGAAATTCAGTAAGAGGAAGTGAAGGGACAACAGAATCAAGGCTCCCTCCCATTTCCGTTGAGTATCGGGGAGGATAGTGGCACAATTCCCTAATGTTGGCACGTGGGATACACATTGGGGAGGGTATGTCTTCACCCATTTCAATAACACTCCTCAATTTTTTCATGTGCCAACACTGTATTTTCCATATGACAAATTAATCATTGGTTCTCTCTCTCTCTCTCTCTCTCTCTCTCTCTCTCTCTCTCTCTCTCTCGTTTTGCCTTTAGTTTGCCTTATTACAATTTAAGTTTTCCTTTTTTAATACAAATTAACTTTGGATCTCCTAACTAGCTGTAGTAGTGCCCAAGGGGAAGTGAGGCGTTTCCTAACTTCGTACTCTATTCCTACAGCTGGAATAGCAGCGTTCCCTAGTGGGCAGGGCTATGGTAGGAGCCAGCTGGATGAGCTGGGGAACGCACTGCTTGGGGACTCAGAAGAAATCAAGGCAGGGGCGCATACGGATTTGGGTTTTTCCCCCCACTACCTCACCATCTCATCATGTCTCTGTTGTCCTACTACCTAACACTTTGATTTCCACTTGATAGATACCCAGTAACTATTCCCTTACTATTTCATATTTCCCTCACAAATGGGCCATAGGAAGCTGTCTTCAACTGATGAAAAGAAGCTTTAGATTCTTCAGAGCACGTGAAGCTTTGCCAGTTTTTTTGTTGTCGTTTTTTAGTAAACTTCCTCTTTTGCCAGGGATTTTTCTTAAACTGAAAAAAAAAAAAAAACCCACACTGAGCTTTATTTACAAAGAGTACATGCTCTTTTTTTTTTTTAATTGTTTTGTATCCCCCAACTTAAGTTTGAATTTGACTCCATAAATGAACTTGTCCATTTAAGACGTTTTGCGAGCATTTTCAGAGTATGAATGACATTTACTCTAATAGGAGAAAGCAGGGGATTTGGTAACATAAACTAAGACATCATTGCCAAATCATTCGCATTCATTTAAAAATACATTTAACAAATATGTATTGAGCATCTGTAAGGTCCCAAAGCACAAAATCGCTGGCCTGAAGGAGCCTGCATTCTAGAAGGGAAAAGCAGATAATTAACCAAATAAAGGCTAAAGTAAAAGATAAGGCAGGAAGGGGAACAGTCCTGCTTTATGACTGTTGTGTCAGCATATTTATCAATAGCATCCTTCTCGCTTTCCAATTGTGCCAATTGGAAAATAAATTATATGGTCAAACTAGGCACTGGGGTGTTAGATGGGGAGAAGTTGCAATTTTAGCTAGAGTAGCCAGGCAAGGCCTCACAGAGAAAAATGACATTTAAGAACTGAAGAAGAAGAAGAGAGGAAGACTGCAGACATCTCGGGGATGGTTTGCAGCCAGAAGGAACAGCAGGTACAGAGACCCTGTAGTGCATGCATACCTGGTGTGTTTCAGGAACAAGACAAAAGGCACCATCGCTGAAAGAGAGGATTAAGGATGAGAGTAGACGTGGATGGGAAGTAAGAAGTAAGTGAAAGTTAGGGTGGGCAGACCTAAAGCCTTTTGGATCCTTGTACCCTGGATGAGGTGGAAGCCATTGCAGGAGTTACTTGTTCTGATTTATATTTTAGTAGGATCATTGTGCCTGCTGTGTGGAGAAGACTGTAGAGAAGGGGTAAATGCAAGGAGACTTAGAAGCATCCAGACTGGAAATGTTGGTGGCTCAAAATGGAATGGTAGTGGTTAAAAGAATCAGAAATGGTTGGATTCCTGAATATGTGCATATAAGTAAAAGGAACGAGTCAAATGTGCTTTTGAGTTTAGGCTTTGAGCCACTAGAGGAATGGGGTTCTTTTCTCACTGACATGGAAAAACTGTGAGATTAGAGTAGGTTTGGTGACAAATTGAGAATCTCAGTATTAGATATATTAAATTTGAGATGTCCATTCACATCTATGTGGATGTCAAGTAGGTAAGGTCAACTAGAGAATCATTAATTATACAGATAATATTAAGAGCCAGGACATTAGGGGTGTCTGAGTGTCTCAGTGGGTTAAGCATCTGACTTCAGCTCAGGTCAGGATCTCACAGTTCGTGGGTTCGAGCCCCACTTTGGGCTCTATGCTGACTGCTCAGAGCCTGGAGCCAGCTTCGGTTTCTGTGTCTTTCTCTCTCTCTCTGCCCCTCCCCTGCTCTCTTCTGTCTCTCTCTCTCAAAAATAAATAAACCTTAAAAAAATAAAGAGTCACGACACTAGATGAAATCACAAACAATGGTAAAAATAGGAAAGAAAAGGTGTTTAAGGATCGATCCCTGGAATACTTCTCTGATTACAGGTTAAGGAGATATGAAAGAATAATCAAAATAAAGATATTTTCAGACAGGTTGACAACAATCCTCAAGTGGTAGGATTATGAATATTTTTTCTATTTTTTCTACTTTCTAAAATTAGTGGGCAATACATTTTTGTATTTTTATAATTTGATTTATACTCAGTAAAACAGTTTGTAGTTCAGTGAGTTTTTATAATTTATATAAGCTTTTATACTAGCATCCAAATGAGATATAGAATACTTCCATTACCTCCCAAACCCTCTTATGGGCCTTTCTGATCGATATCCACCCCCAAACTAATGTAACAATTTTCTGACTTCTATCACTGTAGATTGTTTTGCTTTTCCTCAGCATAATGTCTACAATGTACATAATTATGCTTTGTCGTATGTATCAGTTATTGTTCTTATTTACTCCCGGGTAGTGTTCTTTGTATGAATAAAACATGATTAGTTTATCATTCTTCTGATGAGCATTTGGGTTGTTTCCAGCTTTAGGCTATTTTGAATAAGACTGCTATGGACATGATTGTACAAACTTTTTTGTGGATGTGTGTTTGCATTTTGTTTGGATAGTTACCTAGGAGTAGAATTGTTGGACAGAGGGTTGATGTAATCTAACTTTATAAGAAATAGCCAACAAGTTTTGAAAACCAAGGATACCATTTTACAATCCACATATAATACATTTGACACAGGAAATAGGGCAAATATTTTAGAAAACAACTAAAACTGAGAATTACATAATTTTAATATTCATTATACTCTTTAATACATATCCCTGCTCTAAAATCTTGTCAAAATACTCTAAGTGGTAGTTTTTGAATGTCTTAGCAATGTATAGAAAATGCAGATTGATAAGTACTGCTGGGATGGTCTCTGAAGAGATTGTTCACTACTTAACTAAGTATTATACGCAAGTCGATTTAATAAACTCTTGGCTCAAGCAGAGATGAGAAGGAACTTTCTCAGTTCCCTGGCTTAGGTGAGAAGTTACATTCCTAACTTCAGTGATCCTAGGCTGTGCTCTGTACCCATCTTTCAACTTCTTCCCCCCCTTTTTTTTTATTCCAGCTTGACCCATTTGAATGAAAGTATTTAAGACCTAGAGACTGAGTAATACAGACAACCAGGAGAAAGATCTTCCTCACTGACTAGTGGTAAGAAGAACTATAGAAGGTTCCGTTGTTAAAACAGGAGGGGCTGCAGCAGCTGAGGGAAATTAAGCAGAGTACCTCGGGTCTCATTACTGTCTTATCATGACATGTCAGGATAAGAATGTGCCTTCAGATGTGTTTATTTAAACACCCCAATGCTCCAGTGTATTTTAATTTTTCAGTATTTAAATGTGGCTATTTTAATGAGGTTACAGTTTCGATAAATACCAAAAGTTGAATGTTAATTACCATGAGGTCTTAAGCTCTGTACTCTACATAAAACTCAGGGAGAGCCTGTCCTGTGCAGTTTAAATCACTAGTTAGACTTGAATTTCTACCTAGAAACAGAGTAGCCAAAGTGTTAAATCAGTAGGAAGGGAGGGGCTTTCGCCCATGCCCCCCAGGTACACTTCATGTGTCTGGAGATGTTTTTCATTGCTACAACTTGGGGGCAGGTGCTATTGGTATCTAATGCATAGAGGTCAGGGATACTGCTAAAAATCCCACAATGCCCAAGACAGCCCCCCAACAGTAAGGAGTTACCTAGCTCAAAATGTCAATCACGCCACTGCTGAGAAACCTTGTGTTAAAAAATATGTGTAGGTCTGAGGAGAATACACTTAAAATTACAGACCTGATGTTATTTGCATATTAGGAGATTGGGGTGTAAAACCTATTAACTAAAAAAGACCTGGCCTAGGACATTACCCTAGAGGGTAGGACCAATATAAGTAGAAAAAAATTTTTTTAAATGTATGGCGAGTTTTGCTTTGGTTTTAGGGATTTGGAAATGAAGATTCCAGAGGAAATACTGGGGTGTCAGTCAAGCTCTAAGGGCAGGGCAAGTTGCTATTTTAACTTAATCTTAGGGCACAGCACCTTACTAAAATCTGAGAGCATGTTCTCTGAACCACACTCTTGAAGTATTTCCTGTCTCATTACTGTCTATCATGACATGCTCTTTTTTCTCTTTTATTTCTTTAAGTTTATTTTTTCATTTGAGAGGGAGAGCAAGTGTGACCGGGAGAGGGGCAGAGAGAGAGAGAATCCCAAGCAGGCTGTCTACTGTGAGAATAGAGCCTGATGCTGGGTTCGAACTCACCAATGCTGAGATCATTATCTGAGACAAAATCAAAAGTTAGATGCTTAGCCAAATGCGCTTCCCAGTGTCCCTCTTCTAACACTATGATAAACTCAAAATTGTTATTGTTGTTTACTATCTGTTCATCCCATCAGACTATTAGTTCCATGAAAGGATCTATAAATATATATATACACACATATTTTGCATGCCCAGCTCCTACCATTATAAAAGTCATCAGTAAATATTGGTACTTTTGAGTTACATGAATAAATTAAACATTTAATAGAGTTTTAATTCTCACTAAAATCTATGTATATTTAGCATCCCAGAACCTTCATTTCTTATACCATCTAAAAGCAACTTTTCCTGAGAAGTTTCATACATTCCTTCTTCTAAGTAAGAAAAATTCAGCTCAAAAACACTGTTCCTGTCTTTGTTTTTGAGAAGAGAAAACAAAAATAAGTCTTTGTGAATGTGGGAAGGTGTTAGCTTTGAAGAGAAGTATGGGCAATTTACCTACCTGATGAGGAGGAAGATGGAGTATATAGAAAGGTTCAGTAAGAGAAGAGGGATATGACTCATTGTACCTCTAATTTCCCAACAAATAAGAAATGATTCCTACCTTCAGGGATCTCAGAGCAGGGATTCTGGTTTAAGATGGCAACATAAGAGGCTCCTGAACTTACCTCTTCCCCCAGACACACCAAATCTACAACTATGTATGGAATAATTCATTCTGAAAGAAATCCAGAAACTAGCTGAGTGACTCTTACACATCAAATGAAGGAGAAAAACACACACACATCAAAATGGGTCACCAGTGTCTGGAAAACAAGTTTGTGCATGTATCTGGAGCCCCACATTTTGTGGCTGAAGACCAGAAGACACATCCCTTGATAGCCTGGCTCTGTTAACCAGCAGTGCTGTGTTCTTGGGTTAGTGGGATTGTGGCAAGCAAAGAGACAGTCAGTGGCTGGCTATCCCTCCAAGAGTCAGCATAGAGGGAGTGGGGAGAGTAGATAGAGGAACCTATCTCCTATTCCTTTCCTAAAAGAGGTCTATTTGCATACTTAAAAGCCACTTCCAGAGGATCTGTCTTCCATTTAGCCTGCATCTATGTGCTGAGTGAGGTCTTCCCCCTTTGCAATGCTAACAAGTCTTGGCACACCCTCAATTACTGGGAACCACTAAAAACAAACAGGGCTGTTTGGACAATCACAAAGTTTTGAGAGACAACAAAGAGCTAGGGTTGGGTTGAACAAGTTTCATTTCCTACACATCTTCCAGACTGGGAGAGCTAGCTGTTTAATCTTTAAACACACACACACACATACACCCAGATGAAAAAACAGAGCATATGTTCCAAAAGAAAGAACAAGAATAAACCCCAGAAACAGAACTTAATGAAATGGAGATAAGTGATTTACCTGGTAAAGAGTTTAAAGTTTATAAAGATGGTCACCAAGGTCAAAAGACCAATGCATGGACAAAATGAAAATTTCAACAAAGAAATTGAAAATATAAGAAAGCATTAAAGCAGAAATTATAGAGGAATACAATACCTGAACTGAAAAAATCAATAGAAGGGTTCAGTAGCAGATTAGATGAAGTGGAAGAAAAGATCAATGAACTCAAAGAGCAATGGACTTCGATCAGAGAAGAAAAAAGAAAAAAAAAAATGCAGTGAAGATAGCTTAAGGGATTTATGCAACATCATCAAACAGATCAATTTTCACATTATAGGAGTCCTAGAAGGAGAAGATAGAAAAGGGCAAAAAGCTTATTTGAAGAAATAATGGTTGAAAGTTTCCTAACCTGGGGGAATGGGGGGAAGAAAACCAGATCCAGGAATTCCAGAGAGCTCCAAATAAGATAAATTCAAAGACTCACACTTGGACACGTTATAATTGTTAAAAGTTAAAGACAAGAAGATAATCTTAAAGGCAACAAAAGTAGCTGTTTATAAGGGAACCCCTATAAGACTGTCAGCAGATCTTTCAGCAGAAGCTTTGAAGACCAGAAGGAGTGGTGCAATATATTCAAAGTGCTAAAGGAAAAAACTTTCCAACTGAGAATACTCTACCTGGTAAAGTTGTCTTTCAAAATTGAAGAAAAGATAAAAAGTTTTGCAGACAAGTAAAAGCTAAAGGAATTCATTACCAATAGACTGGACTTATAAGAAATGATACAGGGAATTAGTCACGCTGAATTAAAGGGACACTAATTGGCAACAAGAAAATATAAAAGTATAAATCTCATTGGTAAAGGTAAATATTAAATTAAGGATATTCTAATGTTGTAATAGTGGTGGGAACAGTATTTATAAATCTAATATGAAAATGAAAAGACAAAAGTCACAAAACTATACCCACAATAATTTGTTAGTGAATATAAAGGTAAATAACTGTGATGTAAAAATGTAGAGCTTTAATATGTGTTTAAATGTAAGTTGCTATCAATTTAAAATAGACTGTTACAAATATATGTTGTTTTTTTTCAATATATGAAGTTTATCGTCAAATTGGTTTCCATACAACACCCAGTGCTCATCCCAAAAGGTGCCCTCCTCAATACCCATCCCCCACCCTCCCCTCCCTCCCACCCCCCATCAACCCTCTGTTTGTTCTCAGTTTTTAACAGTCTCTTATGCTTTGGCTCTCTCCCACTCTAACCTCTTTTTTTTTTTCCTTCCCCTCCCCCATGGGTTTCTGTTAAGTTTCTCAGGATCCACGTAAGAGTGAAAACATATGGTATCTGTCTTTCTCTGTATGGCTTATTTCACTTAGCATCATACTCTCCAGTTCCATCCACGTTGCTACAAAGGGCCATATTTCATTCTTTCTCATTGCCACGTAGTACTCCATTGTGTATATAAACCACAATTTCTTTATCCATTCATCAGTTGATGGACATTTAGGCTCTTTCCATAATTTGGCTATTGTTGAGAGTGCTGCTTAAATATATGTTTTATATAAGCTTCATGGTAACTACAAAGGAAAGAATTTTAAGCATATTAGAACAGAATATCATCAAATCACGAAGAGAGCAAGAGATAAAGGGGCAAGGGAACTGTAGAATAGCCAGAAAAAAAATGAAGAAAGTGACAATAATAAGGACCTATCATACCTATCAATAATTGCTTTAAATGTAAATGGAAGAGATTCTACAATACACAGAGTGGCTGAATGGATTAAAAAACAAACAAGAACCAATTGCCACCTAAAAGAGATTCACTTCAGCTTTAAGGATACACATAAATTGAAAATAAAGAGATGGAGAAAGATATTCTATGCAAAAGGAAATGAAAAGAAAGCAGAAGTAGCTATACTTATATCAGACCAAGTTGACTTCAAGATTTCAATAATAAGTCTTATATAAGGATAAAGGGATCAATCCAACAAGAGGCTATAACATTTGTAAGTATTTATGTATCCAACACAGGATTACCTAAATATATAAAGCAAATATTAATAGACCTATAGGCTGAAATAGACAGCAATATTATAACAGTGGGTGAATTTAATACCCTGCTTTCAACAATGCATAGATCATCCAGACAGAACATCAGTAAGGAAATATAGGACTTTACTCATTAGACCAAATAGACCTAAAAGACATCTATAGAATATTCCATCCAAAACCAGAAGAATACACATTCTTCAACTGCACATGGAACATTTTCCATGGTGGATCATATGATAGGCCACAAAACAAATCTTAACACATTTAAGAAGAATGAAATCATACCAACCATCTTTTTTGACCATCATGGTATGAAACTAGAACCAACAAGAGAAAAGTGAGACCTAGAAATTAAACAACACACTTTTTTTTAAGTTTATTCATTTAATTAGAGACTTCAAGTGGGGGAGGGGCAGAGACAAAGAAAGAATCCTAAGCATACTCTTCACCATCAGTGTGGAGCCCCATTCAGGGCTTGAACTCATGAACCTGGAGGCCAGGACCTGAGCCAATATTGGATGCTTAACAGACTGAGCCACCCAGGTGCCTCCTACACAACACACTTCTAAACAACCAGTAGGTGAAAGAAGAAATCAAAATGGAAGTAACTTATCCAGAAACATATGACCATAAAAACAAATACTGTGGGACGCAGCAAAAGCAGTTCTGAAAGTGTATAGCAATAAATGCATATATTAGGAAATTAGATCAAGTAAACAATCTAACTTTACAACTCAAGGAACTAGAAAAAATCTTCAGTTACAAAGTTAGTAGGAGGAAGGGAATAATAAGGATCAGGGCAGAAATAAATGAACTAGAGACCAGACAAAAAGAATAGAAAAGAAAAACAAAATTGACAAACCTTTAGCTAGACTAAGAAAAAAAAGGAGTCTAATAAACTTAGAAATGAAAGCGGAGACATTATAGCTTATAGTACAGTAAGGCATAAAATCATATGAGACTACTATGAACAATTAAATGCCAACAAATTACATAACCTAGAATAAAGGGATACATTTTTAGAAACACACAATTTACCAAGACTGAATCAGGCAGAAAAAGAAAATCTGAACGGAGCAATAATGCATAAAGAGATTGAATTAGTAGTCAAAAACTCTCAACAGGAAACTTCAGGACCAGATGGCTTCACTGGAGAATTCTACCAATTCAAAGAATAATTAACACCAATCCTCCTCAAACTCTTCCAAAATATTGAAGTGGAGGGAGCATCTCCACACACATTCTATGAGGCCAGATACCAAAACCAGATACGGATACCACAAGAAAAGAAAACCACAGATCAATATTCCTGATGAATATAGATTTAAAAATTCTCAACAAATTATTAGTAAACTAACAAATTCAAGACCATAGTATAAGGATTATACACCATGACCAAGTGGGATTTATCCCTGGGATGCAAGAATGGTTCAACATATAAAAATCAATAAATGTACTACATTATATCAATAAAATGAAAGATTAAAATCACACAATTGTTTTAGTAGATGCGTAAAAAGTTAACAGGATACAACATCCTTTCATGATAAAACTCCTTAACAGATTGGGTATAGAAGAAACTAATGGTTAACATAATGCTCAATGGAGATAAGTTGAAAGTGTTTTCCCCTAAGATCAAGAATAAGGAAAAGATGCTCAGTCTCATCAGTTCTATTCAATATATTACTGGAAGTTCAAGCTAGAGCAATTAGGCAAGACAAAGGGAAAAAAAAGGCATCTCACTAGGAAAGGATGAATTAAAATTGTCCTTTTTTTCATGAAGATGAGATCCTATTTCTAGAATATCACAAAGAATCCTTTAAAAAACTATTAATCAATTGTAGTTAAGCAGCAGGATATAAAATCAGCATACAGAAATTAATTGCATTAATTTTCACTAACAATGACACATCTGAAAAAAATAAAAATCATTTCATTCACAATAGTATTAAAAACAATAAAATACTTAGGAATAACTTTAACCAAGGAAGTAAAAGATTTATACAATGAAAACTACAAAACCTAGCTGTAAAAAATCAAAGACACAAACAGGTGGAAAGATATCCCATATTCATGGATTGGAAGAATACTGTTAAGTGGCCATGCTACCCAAAGCCATCTACAGATTCAATGGAATCCCCATCAAAATACATAGGCATTCTTCACAGAAATAATCCTAAAAATTGTGTGGAACCACAGAAGACCCCAAATAGTCAAAGCAATCCTGAAAGAAAGAAACAAAGTTGGAGATATCATGCTTCTAGATGTCAAACTATGCTACAAAGCCATAATAATAAAAACAGTATGATACTGGCACAAAAATAGACACATTGACCAATGGAACAAAACAGCCTGGAGTCAAACCCTGGCATATACAGCTAACTAATATTTGACAAGGGAGCCTAGAATATCCAATGTAGAAAAGATATCTCTTCAAGAAGTGGTGCTGGGAAACTGGAGAAACACATACAGAACTTGAAATGCATCAAAGACTTAAACATAAGACCTGATAACCTAAAACTTCTGAAATAAAACATAGGAAAGAAGCTCAGTGAGATGTCTTGGCAATATTTGGGGGGGAAACAATGCCAAAAACACACACAACAAAAGAAAAACTTTCAACAAATGGGAATACATCAAACTCAAAAGCTTCTGCACAGCAAGCAAATAAAAAAATGAAAAGGCAACCTACAGAATGGGAGAAAATATTTGTATATCTTATCTCAAAAGGGTTAATATCTAAAAATATATTTAAAAATACCTACAACTCAATAGCAAAACAAACAACTTGTTAAAGATGGGGAAAGGACCTGAATAAACATTTTTTCAAAGAAAACCTACAACTGGCCAACATATACCTGAAAAGTTGCTCAACATCACTAATCATCAGGAAAATGCAAATGAAAACCATAATAAAATATTAGGATAACCATTGTAATTGGAATGACCTAAGAAAAAAAGACTGTTGGCAAGGCTGTACAAAAGAGGGAACTTTGTGCACTGTTAGGAATGTAAATTGTTACAGTCATTATGGAAAACAGTATGGAGGATCCTCAATACAAAATAGAACTACCATTTGATCTGGCAAATTTACTTCTGGATATATATAAAGGGAATGAAGTCACTATCTTGAAAATATTTATGCCCCTTCATGTTCATTGCAGCATTATTTACAATAGCTAAGGCATGGATATAACCATTGACAGATGAATGAAGAAAGTATATACCTACATTTTGTGCACACACATACACATAAATATTATTCAGTCATAAAAAAAAGGAAATCCAGCATGGATGAACCTTGAGGGAATTATGCTAAGTGAAATGAGTGAAAGACATACTTGGTGATCTGACTTATATGTGGAATCTAAAAAAGAAAGCATTTCATAGATATAGAGAACAGATTGGTGATTGCCAGATTTGGGGTGTGGGAGAAATGGGTGAAAGGCACTTATAAAGAAGTCATAGGAAGGTGATGCAGAGCATGGTGACTAAAGTTGGCAATGCTGCATTTTGTATGTGAAAATTGTTACTAGAGTAAATCTTAAAGTTCTCATCACAAGGAAAACGTAACAATGTGTGGTGATGATTAAACTGAGTATGGTAATCATTTTACAATATATAAGTATATGAAACACCATGTTGTACAACTAAATCTCATGCAATGTTATATGTCAAGTATATCTCAATAAAACTGAAAAAAAAGGAAAATCATAAATTGACAATGTAGCAGGACTACTTGAAGAAGCTCCTTATTGATTATGTGTAGATACGTTCATTATTGTGTCATCTGGCATATTTTTCTCTTCCTGGGCTCTTTGAAAGATAATAGGAGTTTAGATCTACATGTTCTCAACTTGAGAGTGTGTCTCAAGAGTAAACAGGGTAAGAAACAGACCTCAGAAGAAGCTTGGAAGTATGGGGTTAGAAGAACCAGTAGTAATAAATGAGCTAAGGGGAAAGGATGCATTCTGGATAAATAATGCGAATGACAGTAGTTATACTCATGACAAATTAAGCATGGAAAGTCTAAGAATATTCTTTTGGGAGAACAATCGCACTTATATAGTGATGGAAAAACAAAAAAAGCCAAAACAAAAATATCAGATAATCTTTTTATCACACAGGGGCTTCATACCTTTTGAATTGTGATATTATTTGTAGTTCTCTATGGGGTTTAATGAAATATGATACCAAATTAGCACCTTTGAAATTGGACATCATCCTTGTGTGTGCGTGTGTGTGTGTGTGTGCGCGCGCGCGCGCATATGCTTTCCATTTCTGTTCCAGAGAGGATTTAAGGTACCTGAATCAATATTCACATTTCATCTCTGGCTCTAACGACAGTCTCTGTGATTTTCTAGGTCTTTGGAACATACTTCACACATTCAGCTTCTCAGAGAAAACCATCAATATTTGCCATAGTGAAGAAAAAGAAGGTCAGAGAAGCATTTTCCAAGCTTTTGGATATTTAGCAGAAGAGTTAAGCAGAGTCAAGTACATCTGGCAGGCCCTAGTGAAATATATGGCTACTAACTCATATATTTTATGATTAAAATTGTTTTATGATTTGTAAACACTTGCAAAGTCACAAATAAATTTATTTTCACATTGAATAAATCATTTTCATTTAAGTCACCCTGTTCCTTTATGATACTTACTAAACTTTGTTATAAAAAAAATATTTGTTATTTGTTTACAATCCTTGTTCCTATACTCGACTGTAAGGTCCATGAAGACAGGAGTGTTTTTTGTTCACTGCTGTAAACCTAGGGATTTAATTTACTGCTATAAACCCAATACTTAATAAATACATGAAATTACTTTGTTAAGACTTGGACATCTAAGTATGATAACTACATTGGATTTTCAAAGTAAAGAACTCATTTCTGGAAATTTCCATTTTAGAACATTATTCATGTTTTCTGAGATGTCAATAGCCATATAGAGGGTCTTATTGACTGATAACTATGCCCTAAATTTTCATATTCAAGGAGTGAACTCCCTTGTCAACCTTTTACAAAATGCAGCTAACATTAAGTCTGGGTTGATACATTAACCCTCAAAATTTTAGGAACTTGATGCTGAGTAAGTTGTATAAAACATTTTCACCGAAAAGTTTGTTTTTTGTCTTAATTAGGCATTCAAACACATTTTTTTTTTCTCCATAACTAGTATACTCTGCTTGTAACATGATTGGCTAGTAGTTAAAAATAATTGGCACATTTCTGATAACTTCACCTTCCTAGTTTCCAGCAGCTCTTAGTAAAGGTAATACAGGGGTGCCTGGTGGCTCAGTCGGTTAAGTGTCTGACTCTTGGTTTCCCCACCAGCTCACGTCTTGATCTCACAGTTTCATGAGTTCAAGCCCCACACTGGGCTCTGTGCTGACAGCATAGGGCCTGCTTGGGATGCTTTCTCTCTCCCCCTCTCTTTGCCCACCCCTGACTCATGCTGTTTCTGTCTCTCTCAAAATAAATAAACTTAAAAAAAAAAAAGGTAATACATTACCCCAGGTGCCCCTGGTAGCTGAGGATCCTGGGAAGTGGGGTCATTGATTGATCTAGTTCAGATTTCTCACCTTAGAGTTGATTTCCCTCTCCACAAACATCACTATTGTTAAAGTGCTATTTTGGGCTGCTGTAGAGACATTTGGCATGTCAGTGTCAGGAAGATTTTCCTAAAGCTTGGAAATAAGGAGAAAGAGTAATTCCAAGTCCTTTCAATATCATGTTAAAAAAAAGTGCTTCTCAAACTTCAATGTGCACCTGAACTACCTGGTGATAGTTTTGAAACATAGATTTTGACTTCACACATGGGGGGTGGGAACCCAGTTTCTGAATTTCAAACAGCTCTCAGGTGAGAGCAGTTCTATGGGACAATGACCTTCCACCCTGCTACTCAAAATGGGTAGCACATTGCTGAAAGCCCTTGAGCAAGGCGATGTGGGGGCGGTGCTTTTCAAACACGGTTGCCTGTTAGAATCACTTGGGGGAGGGGGGTTAAAAATCTTGATGCTCAGGCCTCACCCAGTTTCCAATTAAGTTACAGTATGGGGGGGGGGGATGTAAGACCTATTCATCAGTGTTTTTTAAAACTCTCCAGCTGTTTCTAATATGCTCTAAGGGAATATAGCTTTTTTGCCCAGCTGATCAGGGCCATTTTACAGTTCTGTAAACTGGTAAGGTGCGACGGTTTTATTGCCTATGGGATTTTAACCAGTTTTGTACTTAATTTGGTACTTCAGCTTTTACATTTTTCCTGGTCAAAAAATTTCAGTTTCTTAAATTTGATTTGGAACTGCCTTTTCATCTTTCTAGTTCCCTCATTAATGAATTAAATAAAACCTTTGACACATAATGCTTTGATGGTTTTTGTTTTATCCAGTCTATTAACATAATTACACAGCTAGCAGCTACATTTTCTCTTTTGTTTGAGCAGCAGCCAATGTTTTTTGGAAGTTAGTAATGAATACATAAGTAAATTCATCTGGGGTCTCTCTAAACCTAGCATACTTGGTTCAGCCCTCATCAAAGAAAGAATGAATGACTAGTTCAGTAATTGTTGACATTATCTTCAAGTACATTTCTGGAGATCAGATTTACACTCTGACCCACGCCGATTCACTATCGTCGGGAAGACAGCTCCCTCTTTTACTAACAGGAGAAATGCTACCACAGCATTATCGGCAGGCCTGGACTTGTTTTCCCACAGTGGGAAGGAGTTGGCGGTATTCCACCCCTACTTTTCTCCCAGCTTTTCCTTATGACTGATGGTTCCCATTTGCAGGATGTCAGGCCAGGGTTTAAGGGACTGCCTGTAGCAAAGTAAATTGGCCCACTTAGGGATCAAACCTGTGAACTTGCCTTCATCAGCACACTAATCCTAGCAGAGGCAGGAGCCTGCCATTTTATCCGCTGATTGATTTCCCTGAAAGTTAGGAATCTGAACTCGTTCTCTTCAGCTGAAGAAAAAGTTCCAAGTTTAAAAAGTGTATTCTAAAACTTAAGAGTCAATAAAAAAAATAGCTAAAAGAATATTTGTGTATTAAAAATAATCTCATACAAGTAAGGGCATTTAGCCTAAAATGAGTTCATATTTGAGGCCTCACCTTTAATATGGTCTTTCAGCTTTAAAAAGTGAAGTGTATTTTACCTACATAGCTATATTTATTGCTAATTTTTTTAAGTTTATTTATTTATTTATTTATTTTTTTAAATTTTTTTTTCAACGTTTATTTTTGGGACAGAGAGAGACAGAGCATGAACGGGGGAGGGGCAGAGAGAGAGGGAGACACAGAATCGGAAACAGGCTCCAGGCTCTGAGCCATCAGCCCAGAGCCTGACGCGGGGCTCGAACCCACGGACCGCGAGATCGTGACCTGGCTGAAGTCGGACGCTTAACCAACTGCGCCACCCAGGCGCCCCTTTAAGTTTATTTTTGAGAGAGAGACAGTATGAGCAAGGGAGGGGCAGAGAGAGAGGGAGAGAGAAAATCCCAAGCAGGTTCCACACTCAGCACAGAGCCCATGGGGCTCGATCCCATGACCAGAAGAATATGACCTGAACTGAAATCAAAAGACTCTTAACCCACTGAGCTATCCAGGCACCCCTTTTTATTACCAATTTCTATAATGCACAGTAAATATGTAAATATTAACGGTGACTATAAAGCAATGACATTTCTCAGATGGAAGTTTTTCTCTTTAGCTTTGTCCTTCTTGAAGGTTGGCCACCTATTTTGATGATGTTGTAATTATTTACTTATTCCTATAACTTTCCCCAATATTTAAAAATTTTTGATAATCTTAGACAAGAAAAGACTTTTTTATTTGGAAGGGACTTTCTGTGGCCCATTCTTTTAATGTCTTCTACTGTGGCAAGTCTTCATTTTTTGAGATATGTATGATTATAGGAATTAACTGGGAGTCACTTTGAGTCAAATCTGTTGAGGAAGGTGTGGATTTAAGTTGTTTTAATTAACTATTATCACATACGCAATGTGATAACAACCCTGCTTTCTCAAGTGGCTTATAAACTTTTTAAGTTTATTTATTTTTGAGAGAGACAGCATAAGTAGGGGAGGGACAGAGACAGAGGGGGGACAGAGGACCCAAAGTGGGCTCTGTGCTGACAGCAGAGAGCCCAGTGTGGGGCTTGAACCCAAGAACTGTGAGATCATGACCTCAGCCGAAGTCAGACACTTAACTGACTGAACCACCCAAGTGCCCTTTATAAACTGGTCTTGGGGCACCTGGGTGGCTCAGTCGGTTGAGCGTCTGACTTGGGCTCAGGTCATGATCTGGCGGTTTGTGAGTTTGAGCCCCGCATCAGGCTCTGTGCTGACAGCCTAGAGCCTGGAGCCTGCTTTGGATTCTGTGTCTCCCTCTCTCTTTGCCCCTCCCTGTCATGCTCTCTCTCTCTCTCTCTCTCTCTCTCTCTCTCTCTCTCTCTGTGTGTGTGTGTCAAAAATAACCATTAAAAATTTTTTTTAAAAAAAGATAAACTGGTCTTGGCTTTTCCCAAAAAGGGAGCTTCAAAATGTGTTAATATAATGGGAAAGTTAGCAGAATAAGTAAAATCTGTTATGGTGAATATACTATGAAGGACATTATTTTGACATTAACTTTCTGAAAGTATATTTTGTTGTGTTTTTAACTCCTTATCCATAGGTACAATAATTGATATGATTGGTTCTAATATTTTTTTTTTGCTGTAATTATTTTAGAAGAAAAAGTCCACGTGCTAAGGCTCAAAAAGGGAGCCACAGAAAGATGGCATTTTACGCATAATACTTGAACAGTTGGTTTTCATGTTTTACAGTAAAAAGACACATTATATTTTTGTATATTTTATTCTATGAAATCACAACGCCTATCGCGCATCCTCCATGTACCATAGCAAATGCTTATGATTAGTCAGTTGGTAAGTGGATTCACTTTATATTGAAACTTTAGCTATTAATCAAATGGTTAGCCTCAATGTCTTTTGGGATTAAAGTTAACTCTTAAAATATAATTATATGATATGAATATGTCAAGTCATATTTTCTCACTAGCATTGAAAATAACTGCCTTTTTCAAAGTATTAACTGTCATCAATGAAATCTAAACTCATCAACTAAATAAACAGGGTATTTCATAGAGAACACAGGCCAAAGCTGGCAGAGTGTAATAAGCTGATGAGATCTCAAAAACACTGTTCATTTCATCTACTTAGCATCTCTTCCTTCTATTTTAGTAACAGTATCCCTTGTTTCCTCTGAAAAAAAGATCTGTCACTCACTGGTCACTTTCAGTCAGTGGGACTGGGGGCAAATCTGGACGTAATTATCTGGCTATCTACCAACACAAGCTATAATAATTGGCTCAGGGATGGGTCTGCAACTGAAGCTGAGCCAGTAAGGGTCCATGCTAGAATTCCTGCCAGACATTTTGGGCATGAGGTATTTTACATCTGGATTAGCCAAGTACTGTATTTAAAATAGAACCCTAAAGCGGCTGGCTGGCCATTTTTGATGCTAACTGAGGAAGGTCAGTGAGAAAAATGCCAATCCCAGAGAAGCAGGGCTGAGAGGAGAAAGATTGCTGATGTCTTTGGGCACTTGGGTGTAACTCTGCCAATGGCTGCCTTAGCCTGGCTTTTTCATTTAAAAACAATGCATTCCATTTTTGATTAAAGTAATTTGAGTTGGAGTGCTGTCATTGGCAACCAAGAGCCCTGGGTATTAACAAGTAGATGATAAAATCACCACTTATTTACTGGTCATTTTATGACTTGCTTTTAAGTTAAGCACTTAAAGTCTATTCATTTTGATAAAGGAAAAAAAAAATAATGAGGACCAAACAGTAAATTTTATGGAAGACTAATTCATTTGCCAACATTCATTAATTGCATCCAATGCAGCTAGAAAAGAAATAGGAGTGTTTTTTATAATGCTCAGAAATAGAAGAAAAACATACACAATGAGATCCATGAAACCAAAAGTACAAAATACTTTAGAGAATATTTCAGCATGTGCTGGGAAGTTATAGCAAATTATCTCTAAGATCCCTCCTATGAGGTTCTAGGATTTAAAAAAAATTGAAAATTATAGACAAATCCAATAATGTTAAAATATTTAAGTAAATTTAAGTATGACAAGTGATCAGAGTTTGGTGGAAATAGAGTTTAAAAGATGATAAGCATTTAGTTGGATTTTGAAGGAAGAAGAGCGTTCAGTTCTTAAAGACATTATTTTTATTATTTTATATTTAATTCTCTTATTATAGTTTCACCCTTTATAGGTTGCTATACTGTTAGAATATCTAATATTACAAATATTTCTCTTAGAGAGTTAATATATACTTTCATCTAGAATTCTTTTTTTTTTTTTTTCATGAGAGCTCAAGTGGGGAAGAGGGGCAGAGGGACAAAGAGAATCTCAAACATGCTTCATGCTCGAGGCAGGGCTCGATCCCACCACCCTGGGATCATGACCTGAGCTGAAATCTCACTGAACGAGCCACCCAGGCGCCCCTGGGATATTGCTGTTCTAATTTGGCTTGTAAGGGAAGATCTTGAGCTACAAAACATAGACAACATTAGATGGATATAGAGACTTAAGTGAAGAAGGAAACTGCAGAGAAAAGTAACAGTAATATGCAAAAGTAAAATAACAATAATGTTTCCTCAAAAGGGATTCACTTTAGAATCATCCATGGTACTTGTGACAATGACACGATTAAAGAACCTACCCCCATTACTCCTGTTCAATCAATCTGGGATGTGTTCCCAGCATTGTTATGGAAAGCCTCACAGAGGATTCTGATGAATAGCATTGTTTGAGAACAACTCAGCTAAAGGTAACTTACCACTTGGGTTAACCCTCATATTCAGCAATGCTACTATAAGTATGTGTATAATGCCCCAAAGTATACTTGTGTGACACATTCAATAAAGTGTTTAATGATCATATGCATATTAGCACAGTAAAACTACACCAAACACAAAAAGCAGTGTAACAGTTTTCTCAAACTTGACTACAAACCTATTAGTAATGTTATACCAATTATCATCCTACTGAGTCAGTTTCCACAGTAACAAGTGTGAATAGAAACTCATGTTAGGGGTTCTCAAATAGGACCATGCAGACTTAAAAATTAAGGTATTTTTCAGTTAACGACTTTTAACCTAGCAACTCGATCATTAACTAGAGAGTCAACATAGTTTGAAAGATATTTATTTTAAAACTCTTTTCTCTTCCAGAAGTATATACTTTTTTCTTCTTTTTCAAAATTTTATTTAAATTCTAGTTAGTTAACATATAGAGTAATATGGACTTCAGGAGTAGAATTTAGTGATTCATCACTTACATATAACATCCAGTGCTCAACACAAATGCCCTCCAACTTAACGCTATTAGCTAAACGTTGAGAGAAGCAATTATAATTTTGCTTTTCTTGAATGTCTTCCTAGAAATTTTGACTGAAGATTACATTCTAGGGGCCAATGCAAAAGTCCATAGTGAAGTATATATAGAAGTATATACTTTTGGATTAGCCCTTAGAACATAATCGTCAGTGTCAAAATGTCTAAAAAGGCATTCAAGAAAGGCAAAATGACAATTGCTTCTCTCAAGTTTAGCTAACAGAATAAATCAGGGTATCAAAAAACAATATATTCCCCAAAGAACACACAGGTAGAACACAAAGTGTTAAAGAGCATAATTAAATGTGTCAAGTATTTTGTCGTTAATACATTTAATTTAAAACAGCAATTTTTGTTGTACAGCAGCCTGTTACTTACTCTAAATTAGAAATAGATGACTTTTTAAGAGATACGTGTAATGGATCAAAACTCACAGACAAGAAGCAGGATATTGCTGAAGTGTCAGGGAAGTGACAGGGAAATGGGTTAGGAATGGACTTACACTCCTCAGATAGCAAAAATCTCAGCTTCCCACCAGCTGTACTTTCTTGCTCTCTCATCCTTGATGCAGTATTATGTAGTGTTTCACAACTACAGCTTTTGAAGTTTCTGCCATGGTCAGAAGGTTTCATGTGGGTTGCTTCTATACATTTCCAGGTCATCTTGGGCTAGCTACGCTCTGTGTGTGTGTGTGTGTGTGTGTGTGTGTGTGAGTGTGTGTGTTCCAGTTATGCACAGATGTTTGTTAGAGTTTTCTGGGTGCTGTGAACAAAGGTGATGCTATATTTCCTGCTGTCCTACAACTTCCATAAAAGAAGTATAACTTCAAAGCACTGTTTCTGGAGTATATAGTTCTACCTTTTTGAGGAAATGAAAAAATTTTGAATCTGATCAGTTTTTATTGTTGGGTTTTTTTTTTAATTTTTTAAATCTTTGCAACTCAGATATTACTAATCAGGGCTTTGCCTTATTTCAAAACTTCCAACAAAGTCATAGACTTTCAAATGTCCTATGTTATTGGCAGTATTAAAGAATGATGAAAGCAGGCCTATGTATGGTAAAAATACACTTTTCTAATGGAATATATGTGATACTGTGGTAGTATATTATCCAAATGCTCATTTCAATTCTATTACTTTTTAGTAATGCTTGGCTGTTTAACGGTATAGACTATGCTAGTGTTTCAGATCCTTCCGCTTCTTCAAGTCTAACCTACACTATTTATTCCAATGCAATATTCACTTTTAAATAATTATGCCTTTAAATACCTTGATATTCTTTCTCTACACACACAATCACACACTACGCACACACTATTCAAAATCCTGGCTACCATGAAGAATAACAGGATATAAGAACACAAAAAGCTCTACCAGGCTATTGCCAGGTCTCTTAGAGCATTCTCAAGGGTTCTTTCAGCATTTTTTTGCTTTCCAAGTCCAATCTTCCTGAAATACTTTCTGTAACTGAGTGCCCCCATACTATAGGAGCTGTGCACCATGATCTCTAATTTAGCACCATTTTCTGATCTATACGTTATTGTTTACATTAAGCGTGGTATCTTTGGCAATCAATTTTAATGGGCAGGTATTAACTTTCAATAGTGGCCTCCATATAATGACAGTTGCGAAGACCGTTGCAACAGAATGCTCCTAAATTAATCTGCCAGTTTGACCCAGTAACCGACATGCATACTAAAACACTGATGTGAATTGAAAATAAAATAACTGCACTTGACAGATAGAATAGTTTAAGTGATTTCAAATTAACCACATCCCACTGACCGCAAGTGAAGAATGTGTGCTTTCCCCTGCAATGAAACATGCTCTGGGGGCTCATTATATGGAGTGGAGTAAGTAAATCCAGAGCAGAGTAATTGATGCCGGGGAAGAGAGAGTGACAGCTACTTAATGATTCTCAAACCTATACATTAAAGCGATCACTAGCATTTCATATGTTATTTTTCTCTTTTCAATTTTGGAACATTATCAGCTTAAAACTGGACTGTGTCAAAATTTTAAAACTCAATACAGCTCTTAAAAATTAATCACAACAAAGACACATTGAGTGCTTCAGGTGCACAACTAATAAATGCTGTTTTACTTTTGAAAAAAATCTAACGTTCTCACAACCTTGGTTCTCTTCTATTCCTCTAAGATCTCATGTAATAATTATTACCTGAATTGGTAAACCTCCTTAGTTTTATTAAAAGTGTAAAAATCTTGGGGCTCCTAGGTGGCTCAGTTGGTTGAGCGTCCGACTTCGGCTCAGGTCATGATCTCGCGGGTTGTGAGTTCCAGCCCCGCGTCAGGCTCTGTGCTGACAGCTTGGAGCCTGGAGCCTGCTTTGGATTCTGTGTCTCCTCCTCTCTCTGCCCCTCCCCTGCTCATGCTCTGTCTCTCAATAATAAATAAACACTAAAAAATTTTTTTTAAATAAAAGAGTCAAAATCTTATTTCATGCATATGTTGTATAGATTTGGCTTCTGTTTTTAGGACATCCAAATATTGTTGTCAAAATATTTTAAAGAGTGGAAATATTGAAATATTTAAAAATTTGGCCAAAATTTTATTTAATTGGCTAACATCAAGTTCATGCTGAGGAACAGTTGAGTAGTTGAATGAAGGAAATCTTCAGCCTTCCATTTCATCTAATGAAAATATAGTTGGCAGAATTTCTATTCAGGAAATGAAGTTACCCAGGCTATTTGGTTTATTCAATCAGGTAAGATTTCTCAGGGATAGTTGTGTTTTACCATTCAGGGGTTGTGTTTTCCATAACATTATGGAAAAAAATGGTACAACAAAATTTGCTCTTAATGAACACGGGATGTGAAAGACATCAATATATAATTTTTATTTTATTTAGTTACCCCCAGAGAATTGACTTTCAGGCATTTTAGGTTCATGGCCACATTTATCTACTCTCATTAGATCACTGGGACAGCATATGAGTGACTATGATTGTTCTTTTCCTCTTTCATTCAGTAAGCAGTAATTGATTCTTAGTATGTGCCAGTTCCTCTACTAAATGTTCTAGAGTGGGCATTCTAGAGTGACGGATGGGGATATGCAAAGGCACACAGTTAGCAGAGTATGTAATCCATTTGGAAAACCGAAAGTGAATGGCTAACATGCCATCTTGGGCTGTGTGGAGGTGAGGAGGCCAGAAAGAGAGACAAAGTAAAGAAGGCACTTAAAAATGGTTTTCTGAGGAATTTTTCACGCATATATTCATTCATTCACATTTTAGCATATATTTATATGCTATGCAATGTGCCTGGCACTGGAGACACAATGACAAACAAGAAAGGTATGAGCAACTATATTCTAATTGTTTATTATTTATAGGAGAGGCAGATAATATGTGTTCCTTTACAGGGAAATTTTAGAAACATGGGATGAAACCCCCAGATCACTCAGGGGATTACAGAAAATTTCCATAGAAAATTAGCATACAGAAAGAGATCTGAAATCTACCTGAGAATTAGCCCAATGAATGGGGATGAACAGTGGGGAGAGTGTTCTAAAAAGAGGGAACATTATATGAGAAAGCCTCTAGGCAAGCAGGCATAGTAGATGCTGTATGGCTGATACTTACAGGATTAGTGGCAGAGACAAATGTGAGAAGTAAACCTGGAACGATAATCAGGGATTAGCCCATACAAGCCTTGTTAGCGTAAGGAGTTTGGACTTGTGCTTAGCACAGGGAGGGATCTTAGAAAATTTTTGTGCTGAGGTATGATAGATGCAAGTTGTACTTATGCAAGCTTTGAGGCAGCATTACGTATTGGAAGGGCTGAATGAGGGAGAAAAGCAGTTGGTACTTATACTAGTATTCTGTAGTTAGGAGATGATAGGAACTTTTATTATTAAAGAAATAATGATGGAGATGAAGAAAATGAACAGAATTATAAGATATAATGGATTAAGAATTGACTGTTTTATTCACTGGTTAGCTATGAGAAGAGTAAGACGGGGTCCTGGATAATGCCCAGGATTCTAATTTAGGTATCTGGGAGGATGATTGTGACATTCACATAGATGGGGGGAAAAAAAGGGAAGTTGTAGCCATGGACAAACGATGACTTTGGTTTTGGATCTGGTGAGCTGAGGTCACTGGAAGCATGTAAATGTCTAGTAGGCATTTGGGTATATGAATCTGAAACTCTGGAGAGATGTACAGAATAGGAAAGGAGTTGGAAGTGCTACGGAGATGGAAATCGAAGCTGAGAGAGAATTCTACTTAGTTAAGTAAGTAGAAGGGGGCTGTGAAAGCAACACAATTACGGCCAGACGTAGGATGAGAATTAAGAGGACACAGACTCACAGGCCCAGAGGAAAAGAGTATTTCAAAACCATCAAGTGCTACAGAACAGACTGAGAAAGGAACACTGGATTTACCAATGATGGTATTGGCACAAACAGTTTCCATTATGTAATGGATGGGGATGGACAGTGGAGAGAGTGTTCTAGAAAAGAGAATCACACACAAGAAGATCAGAGATAAGTAGACATAGTACAGGCTTGGAGAACTGAAAAAATATCGTGTATGCTTAAAGGATGAGTGGAAGAGACAAATGTGGGAAATAAATTCGGAGCAATAACCAGGGAGTAATAAATTAATGAATGTGTGTGGAATGACTAAAGACTGCAAAGAAAACAAAAAACTGTGCTACAAAAGGCAGAAAGAGACACAGATAGCAGGCATTCCATATGGATCAATAACATTCAGTGTTAAGTCTTTCCAGACAGACTTAAATAGGTTTAAATCTTGATGGGAAGGAACCAGTAGAGAAGGTTGAAGAAAAAAAGTTGACCTATAAGGCTATGGTTGTTGGAGAGGAGAGATGTGAAGCCAGGTAAAGTGAAACCCATGTACCTGCTATTCGAGGGGAAATGAGAGGCTCACAGCAAAAAATGGTATGAGTGTGGTGCCTCTCACCTCAAGCAGAGAGAGGTACTCCATTTATTTGGGTGAAAGCTTGGCTAGAAGACTGGTAGATCGCAGCATAACAGAATTATTATTTTCTAAATAATACTGTAAAAGTCATGTTAAGAGATAAAACATTATTTTTCCCATCAGTCTCACACAGAGTGACTTAGATAATCTTTGAAAAAAAAGAACTCCTATTTATTGTCTGAAGCAGTAATAGTCATGTGAGGGTTTCATTTCCAACCACTTGAAACTGATGCAAAAGTTCATGGTGAACCAAGAAAGGATGGAGACCTGTATTCCTGTATTTGCCTTTGGGCAAATACGTTATCCTGATGGGGGAGGAGGACTGAAACAGAAGATCGCACTAATGATAGGAAAATTAACTGGGGTGGGAGAAGAGTTAAATATTGAGGAAGCATTCACGTACAATTATTTTCTAAAGGTTTAACCTCTGGAGCGATTTGTGATATAAAGCAGATTAGATAAATTAAATACACAATTCTCAAAGACACAAACCCTATGCTTTGGGATAAGTCTAAATCTATTTCAGCACTTACTTATTTGTTCTGTAGAAGATGACTGAGGTGGCCTTTAGTAAAATGGTTGGCATGCCCTCTTTTGCACCTTGACCATAATTGTTTGGAAAATACCTTCTTACCACATTGTGGAAGACCAGGGGAAGAGAAATACAAACCAATACACTGTATTTTTCAATTGCAGTTTTCAAGTTTGGGGAGGATACAGAAGAGATGAAAATTTCATACTGCTGGTGGGAGTATAAAATGACATTAATTCTTTTAGAAAACTGGTGGTTTTTTTAAGAAATTTGAGCATTTACATTTCTTAAGATCTTAAAATTCTACTCATAGGTGTTTATCCAAGAGAAAGAAAGACTCAAAAAAACTTGTACACAAAATATGGATAGCGACTTAATTCATAATAGCCCCAAACTGGTAAAAAAAAATAATCTAAATATCCATCGGTTGGAGAATGGATAAACATACCATATCATATACAATGGAATATGACTTAGAAATAAAAAGGAATGAAAACTGCCTTGCAAAGTATGGCTAAATCTCAAAAACAGGCAGAACACAGACACAAAAAGGTGCATACTATATGATTCCACTTCCATGAAGTTCTAGAATAGGAAAAACTAAAATATGATGATAGAAGTTAGAACAGTGACTAGTTCTATATGTAAGTAAAAGACTGACTGGAGAAGGATTAGAGGGAATTTTTGGAGCAATGAAAATGTTCTTTAACGATGTTTGGGTTATGTGGGTATATGCCTTTGCTAAAACTCACCCAACTACGTGTAAGAGCTTTATATTAAACTGTATGTAAATTATTTCTCAAAAATTATACTTTTGAGCACACATATACAGTTTCATTAATGAAATTCACACAGAATTAGTGCTATAAGAGACTAATATCCAAATTTTTTTCAAAATTAACTGCTGAGTCCTTCTTCAAATGAAATCTTACTGATTAAAAACAACATATAAAAGTAACCTTAAAGGCAGAGCTGATGAAGGTAAAAACAAACAAACAAAAACACAATGATGTATCACTGCACACATGTCAGAATGGCTAAAATAAAGAAAAATGCAAGAAACAAGTGTTGACCAGAATGTGGAGACACAGGCACCTTTGTGTACTGTTGGTGAGAATGAAAACTGGTACAGCCACTGTGGAAGACAGTAGTATAAAGGCTCATCAAAAAATTAAAAATAGAACTACCATATAATCCAGTAATTGAATTACTGGATATTAATCCAAAGAATGTGAAAACACCAATTTGAAAATTTGTTAACGTTCATGTATTTTTGAGACACAGAGAGAGACAGAACATGAGCAGGGGAGGGGCAGAGAGAGAGGGAAACACAGAATCCTAAGCAAGTTCTAGTCTCTGAGCTGTCAGCACAGAGCCGGATGTGGGGACTCGAACCCATGAACTATGAGATCACAACCTGAGCTGAAGTCAGAAGCTTAACTGACTGAGCCACCCAGGCACCCCTGAAAGCACTAATCTCAAAGGATATATATGCACCCTTATGTTTACTGCAGCATTGTTTACAATAGCCAAATTATGGAAGCAGCCCAAGAGTCCGTCAATAGGTGATATGTATAGATATCTATACATATATCTATAGATATGTATATCTATATATGTATATATCACATGTATATATATGTATATATCTATCTATATATATAAATATATCTATGTATGTATATATATATATATATGTGTGTGTGTGTGTGTGTGTGTGTGTGTGTATATATATATAATGGAATATTATTCAGCCATAAAAAGAATGAAAATTTGCCATTGGCAACAACATGGATGGATCTAGAGAGTACAATACTAAGGAAAATAAGCCAGTCAGAGAAAGACAAATACCTTATGATTTCACTCATATGTGGAATTTAAAAAATGAAACAAATGAACAAAGGAGAAAAAAAAAAGAGATAAACTGAGAAACAGACCCTTAACTATAGAGAACAAACTGATGGTTACCAGAGAGATGGGTGGGGGCATGGGTGAAATAGGTGAAGGGGATTAAGAGTACATTTATCTTGATAAGCAATGAGTAATAAATGGAATTGTTGAATCACTATATTGTACGCCTGGAAACAATATAACACTGTATGTTTTCTACACTGGAATTTAAATAAAATAAAAAATAAAGCAAAATTTTCAGAAGCACTTAAATATAGGGTAAATATTAACAGATCTAAGGGGGAAAATAGATAACAATTTAATAGTAGGAAAATTTAATACCCCACTTTCATCACTGTCTAAGTGTCATACAGACAGAAAAAAAAATCAATAAGGAACCATAAACTATGCATTTGACCACACAGACTTAACAGATATAAACAGAATATTCCATCAAAGAAGCAAAAGAATACACATTCTTCTGAATCACACATGAAATATTCTCAGGATAGATCATGTTAGGCCACAAAAGAAGATAATACATTTAAGAAGATCTGAAATCATATCAACTACCTTTTCAAATCACAATGGTATGACACTGAAAATAAATTTCAAGAAAACTGGCAAAATCACAACTATGTGGAGATTAAACAACATGCCGATGAAAGGAAATAGGAGACATTTAAAAATACCTTGAGAAAGGGGCTCCTGGGTGGCTCAGTCAGTTAAGAGTCCAACTCTTGGTTTCAGCTCTGGTCATGATCTCTCAGTTTCATGAGTTCAAGCCCCCCATCAGGCTCTGAGCTGAGAGTGTGGAGTCTGCATGGGATTCTCTCTCTCTCCCTCTTTTTCTGCCCCTCCCCCCACTCACACTGTCTCTGTCTCTTTCAAAATAAATAAACTTAAAAAAATTTTTTTAAAATACTTTGAGAAAAATGAAAATAGAAACATATGATACTGAAACTTACGGGATGCTGCAAAACACTTCCATAAGGGAAGCTCATAGCGATAAATTCCTACGTAAAGAAAAAAGAAAGATTTCAAATAAACAAAACTTTACACCTCAAAGAACTAGAAAAAGAAGAACAAATGGAACCTAAAGTTAGTAGAAATAAGGAGGGTAAAGATCAGAGTAAAAATAAATGAAATAGGGACTAAAAAGGCAATAGAAAAGATAAATGAAAGGAAGTGCTGTTTTTTTGAAAACATCAACAAAATAGACAAATGTTTAGCCAGAATCATCAAGAAAAAAAAAAGAGTCTTATTTTTTTTAAAAATTAGAAATGAGAGAAGACATTAAAATTTTATACCACAGAAATACAAAAGGATAAGAGACTATGTAAACAACTGTATGCAAAAAAAAAAAAAAAAAATGGAACAGCCTAGAAGAAATGTATGAGTTCCTAAGAACATACAACCTTCCAAAACTGAATCAGGATGAAATAGAAATCTAAGCAGATCTGTTGGTAGTAAGGAGATTAAATCAGTAATCAAAACCTTCCAAATAAAGAAAAGTCCATCACCAGATTGTTTCACTGGTGAATTCCACCAAACATTTTAAAATGAATGAATACTAATTCTTCTCAACTCTTCCAGAAAATAGAAGTGAGAACATATCCAAATTCATTTTACAAGGCCAGCGTTACCCTGATACCAAAGGCAGAAAAGGACATAACAAGAAAATTATAGGTGAATATCCTTGATGAGCATGGAAGCAAATAACCTCAACAAAATGTTAGTAAAGCAGATTCAACAATACATTCAAAGGTTCATATGTTATTAAGTGGGATTTATTCCTGGGATGTAAGGATGGTTCCACATCTGCATATCCGTGTGATACACCACATTTTTGAAATGAAAGATAAAAATTATACTCTCATCTTCATAGAAAAAACATTTGACAAAATTCAACATTGATTTATGAGAAAAACTCTCAACAAAGTGGCTATAAAGAAAACATACTTCAACATAATAAGGTCTATATATGATAAACCCCAGATATCATACACGATGAATGGTGAAAAGCTGAAAACTTTTTCTCCAAGATCAGGAACAAGACAAGGATGCCCACTCTCACCACTTATTTTCAGCACAGTACTGGAAGTTATAGCCAGAGCGATAGGGCTGAACAAACAACAAAACAAACAAATAAAAGACCTCCAAATCAGAAAGAAAGATGTAAAACTCTCCCTATTTACAGATAACATATACAGAAAACCTTACTCTACCAAAATGCTGATAGAACTAGACAATAAGGGGCGCCTGGGTGGCCTAGTCAGTTGGGTGTCTGACTTCGACTGAGGTCATGATCTCACGGTTTGTGGGTTCGAGCCCCACGTTGGGCTCTGTGCTGACAGCTTGGAGCCTGGAGCCTGCTTCTGATTCCGTGTCTCCCTCTCTCTCTGCCCCTACCCTGCTCACACTGTCTCTCTCTGTCTCTCAAAAATAAATGTAAAAAAAATTTTTTTTTAAAGAACTAGGCAATAAATTCAATAAAGCTTTAGGATGAAAAACATTAATAAAAATCAGTTGCATTTATATGCAATAATGAACTCTCAGAAGAAAATAATTTAAAAAATCTCATTTGTAACAGGACCAAAAACAGTAAAATACCTAGGAATAAAGTTAACCAAGGAGGTAAGAAGCCTGTGCACTGAAAACTCTAAGACATTCAATTGGAAGCAATTGAAGATGACACAAATAAATGGAAAGATATTTTATTTTCATGGGTTGGAATAATGAATATTGTTCAAATATCCATACTACACAAAACAATCTTCAGATTCAATATAATCCCAATCAAAATTCCAATGGCATTTTTCATATAAACAGAACCTTCAAATTAGTGTGGAACCACAAAAGTCCCAGAATAGCAAAAGCAATCTTGAGAAAGAAGAACAAGAAGGCAGCATGCTTCCTGATTTCAAACTATATTATGAGGCTATAGAAATTAAAACAGTATAGTATTAATATAAAAACAGAAAAATAGGTGAATAGAATAGAGCCCAGAAATGACTCACATATATGTGACCAATTAATTTAAGGCAAAAGAGCCAAGAATATACAATGGGGAACGAAGGGTCTCTCCAATAAGTGGTACTAGGAAAACTAGACAGCCACATGCAAAGGAGAAACTGGGTCACTATCTTACACCAGACACAAAATCAACTCAAAATGGATTAAAGACTTGAACATGACTTGAAACCATAAAATTCCTAGAAGAAAATCTAGTGGTTAGCTCCTTGACATTGATTTTTGGATTTGACAACAAAAGTAAAATAAATAAATGAGTACATCAAACTTAAAATCTTCTGCAAAGCAAGGGAAATCGTCAACAAAATGGAAAGGCAATCTACAGAATAGAAGAAAATATTTGCTCCTAAATGGCAAAAATATTTGCTCCTCGATGGCAAAAAGAATCCATTTAAGAAGTAGGCAGAGAATCTGAATAGACAATATTCTAAAGAAGACATACAGATGGCCAACATATTCATGAAAAAGTGCTTGACGTCACTAATCATCAGGGAAATGCAAATCATCTCACATCTGTTCAAATGGTTATTATCAAAAAGACAAGTAATAAATGTTGGCAAGGATGTGGAGAAAGGGAAACTCTTGTGCATTGTCAAAGGGAAAATGTGAAGCCACCGTAAAATGTTGCAGCCACTGTGAAAACAAATACGGAGGTTCCTCAAAAATTTTAAAATACAACTATCCTATGATCCAGCAATTCCACTTTGGAGTATTTATCTGAAGGAAATAAAAACATTACTTGAAAAGACATTTTCACCCCCCATGTCCCTTTCATCATTATTTATATAGTCAAGGTGTCCATTGATGGATGAATGGATAAAGAAAATGTATACAGGAATATTATTCAGTCATAAATAAAAGGGAAATCTTGACATTTGCAACAACATGGATGGACCTTGAGGACATTATGCAAAGTGAAATAAGTCAGACAGAAAAGGACAAGTACTATATGATTTCATTTATACGTAAAATCCAGAAAGAAGAAAGAAAGAAAGAAAGAAAGAAAGAAAGAAAGAAAGAAAGAAAGAAAGAAAAAAAGAAAGAGACAAACCCATAAATACAGGGAATCTATTTGTGGTTTCCAGAAGTGGAGGGTGTAGGTGGGTGAAATGAGTTATAATGGTCAAAAGGTAGAAACTCACAGTTATAAATAAATACATCATGAAGATGTAATATATAGAATGGTAACTACAGTCAATAATAATCGTATATTTGGAAGTTTCTAAGAGAGTAGATTATCACAAGAAAAAATCTGTAACTATATGTGATGAAAGATGTTAACTAGACATATTTTGCTGATTATTTCACAATATATACATTTATCAAATCATTATGTTGTATACCTGAAATGAATAGGCTGTATTTCAGTTTTATCTCAATGAAAAAAGTAAAATAAATCTCTTTCTCACTCACTCTTTGAAGCAACTCCAGAGAAACTATAGGTTCCTAGTCTTCATCTAGAATTGAGAAATGGCTAAGCTAGGATGCTGCATATTATATGAGATTTTAGTTTGAAATGTCTGCTCCCCATTAACCAGGGGACTGTTGTAGGCAGAATTCTAAAATGTCTCTCGAGGTTACTGCTCCACTGTGTACAGTTTGGATAATCCCCAAAACTAAGAATATGATGTGATATCACTCCTGCGATTAGGTTATGTTGCATGACACAATTGACTTTAAGAAGGAAAAAACATCCATAGTGGGCATGACCCCTTAATTTCAGCCTTGTTTGACACCCTAAGCAGAGAACCCAGCCACATGGTGCTCAGACCTCTGACCTATGGAATTATGAGCTAATAAACAGGTGTTTGATATAAGCTAGTAAGTCTGTAGTAGTTTGTTATTTGGCAATAGAAAACCACAATAGGGGTGTTTGGGAGGCTCAGTCGGAAAAGCATCCGACTTTGGCTTAGGTCATGATCTCATGGTTTGTGGGTTTGAGCCCCGCATTGGGCTCTGTGCTGACAGCTCAGCTTGCTTTGGATTCTGTGTCTCCTTCTCCCTCTGCCCCTTCCCGACTTGTGTTCTGTCTTCTCTGTCTCTCCAAAATAAATAAATGTAAAACAAAATTTTTTTTTAACTACTACAAAGACCTTTGATAAATTACATAATCATTCTGTTTTCTCACTAGTAGAATAAAAGTAATAATACTATTATGCATTTGTCTTGAGGATTCAATACAATAATTACAATAAAGCACTTACTTGAGTTTTAATGAGTGTCAGTTGCTACCTCATTGTGTTGTTTTGAGAATTCAGTGAAGTAATAGCCAGAAACTCCTCGGCATAATACCTGGTACTTAGCAACTTCATAACAATATTATCAATTTATCATTGTTAGAGATACAACAAAATCAAAAACAAAAAACTTGGCATGGACTGTATTTAGACCTCTTAGTGTTCTCTGTATTTTTTCCTTTGAAACCTTTTACTTTCGACTGAAAGTTAATAGCCAGTATATCATGACCTTAAAGTGAGCCTGGTTTGATTCTTTAGCCACCAAAAATGGATTACTAACACCCAACACTTGGGTTTTTCCTTTCCAAGAAAAGTTTAGTTCTGAAACAAAATTGTACATTATTCATTTTGAGTGGGGTACCTCCATCTGTACTCAGGGTATTTATTCTACACAAAAATAACTAGAACCATATACTGAAATAAAAAAAAAACCTACCTCAGATTCCAGTTTTGTTACAGGGAAAGGGAGGGTAGCACTATTTTATTTTAATCCCAAGTAATGTAACTGAAGAACTTTCCACATCAACAGTATGCTTGATATCCTTATCAAATCTCTTATGAAAAGACACACAGTGAAGTATAAATCAGAGAACCATTCTTACCTATTCATTTGTATTTAATTCAGGGAAATCAGGGCTTGGGTTGTTATTCCTAAGAATCCAAATGTAACCGCATACTTGAAGGGCAAACACAGCTAAATAAATTTGGGTTTCTGGAGTTAAAAAAAAACTATTACATTAAGACTCGTGATTGAGTTCACACTATCTCTGTAAGGCAAGCACACATTTCAATGTCATTGTCTGCCACCTAACAATAACAGAAAACATCTGTATAATGGCCTATAACATTACACGGTGCATTACAATTAGAAATGTGCTGAAGTGGTGCTTTGGGGGTTTATTTATGGTCCATGAAACAAAAGATTCTATGAGCATCTCATGAAAACTTAATAGTTCAAGGAAATAAAATAAATATTTGAGTGCAACAATTACATTTTCAATGATATTATCACTAGAGAAACTTAGAACAGCCAAAAAGTAAATATACTAGTGTTAAAAGAAACCCAGTACTAGTTGGCTGGAAATCTTTCTTATTTCAGGGGCAAGAATGACAGAGAATTATGAAAAACACATCATGCTTTCTAGGCTAAAATAATTTCTATCAGTGAGTAAAATTTCTCTTAATTGCTCATAAAATCAAGTCTTTAGAAGTTATGGTAAGAGCAAACATATTTTAAAACCCCAACATTTTTTAAAAGAAGAACAGAAGATTTTTTTTCTATGTTGCTTTAAAAACGGGTGCGTATGAGTACCAGCATTCAATGAACTGTTTCTAATAGAAGTCAAAGTTACCCCACAGAAAAATCTTCATGTGGGAGAGCAAATAAGTTCATGAACATGTACTTCATTTCCAGATTATAGGCAATTGTGTACATATTTAACTTTATTTATTTTGCATGCAGGATCTCATACTCGTGAAAGATAATTTAATCATCTGTACCTATTGTGAGAAAATTTACGGTGTCTAATCATATGCTTAGATTTCTCAAAGTTTCGCCTGCTGAGGGAAAAAACTACGTCATAGGAGAAGAAAAGCTTTCATTGGACTTTTACAAAATTAAAAAACGAAAGAACAGCAAAGGTCAATGACTTTAAATGATACGGTACTCATTTTTATTATAGAAAAATTTGAAAAGACTTGATTGTACTTGAGAACTTTGCCATGGACTTCTATATTATTGTATTCATAGAAATCCATTCTATTTAATGTCCTAAAGATCATATTTGTAAAATTGTGCTGTATTTCTTTTACTTCACCGAAAAATCACAATTAAATGGAATATTCTTTTTGATATTAAAAGAAACTATTCTTTATTAATGTATGATTAATTTTAATATAAATTAATGTATTCTTAAAGTATATATTTATAAACAATGATTGTGTTGAAATTCAAATTAAACAGCTTTGTATTCATGATAGTTGTTGAAAACATATTTACACAGGAGACTTATATGCTATTTTATTGACTGCTGGTTGGTTTTCAGAATGGGTTTAAATTTCCTCCAAACTAATCTAAAAGACACAGGAATTTTGATAGTTCCTTGATTAAACATGCATCATTTGTAATGATTTTCCACATGATTATCCCAAATAGCCATGGAAGAACATAAAGCTGTCATTCAACAGACAATAGAAAGGGGTCAATGCCATAGTACTATCTGCTAGCAAGGAGGACTACAGTGTCCATTTGCCTGCTGTTACAGGATGTGTAGACATCGTGTTATTAGAGTCTTAATTTCAAAAGAATAGCGAGGCTATAAAAAAGTATCTGGATTTGGACAGAACAGCTCAAGAAAAGGGATATTTTTTATTAAGATACTTTAAAGGGATACTGCTGGACAATTAGATTTGATGACTGGGATTCTTAAATTTCTTATTCTTTTGGATTTGATTCCAAATTAGAAGATAGTATTTTTAACATAATTTATTGTCAAATTGGCTTACATACAACACCCAGTGCTCATCCCAACAAGTACACTCCTCAATGCCCATCACCCATTTTCCCTCTCCCCACACTTCCCCCCATCCACCTTCAGTTTGCTCTCTGTATTTAAGAGTCTCTTGTGGTTTGCCTCCCTCCCTCTCTGTTTGTATCTCTTTTTTCTCCCTCCCTTCCCCTATGGTCTCCTTGAGAAACTTAAAAGATAATATTTTATACCAGTGAGACTTCTGAATGGATCACATGGGGAAGAACCAACTTTTTGACTTGGAGAAAAAAAAAAAAACAGAAAAGGATGGAAAAGATGGGGGAAAAGAGAGAGAAAGAAGGCAAGGAAAAAAAATGGAAGGGACAGAGAGAGGAAACTGGAATTATTTATTTCAAAATTACTTATATAAGCCTATAGGAAACCTATGTTTTAAATATCTCATGATACCATCAACCTACAACTTACCAATACCTGTTAAGAAAAAGTATGTTAATGTATGGGAAACCACTCAATCATTGTCCTGTATCATGTGTGAGGCAGCGGGCTTAAGCTGGGTCATCTAGGGACTGCATACAAGTAGGTAAAGTTTAAGGAAGATGTGCTTTACTCTTGAATACTAGTGGATTGGTGGTAAAAAGTAGCTGTTTTATGGTAATGCGTTTGAGTCAAACTTTTGGTAAGTGCTTCAAGGACCAATGACTTTGTAATGACTTCACTCCTATACTTAAAAAATATTCAGTACTTACATTTTAGGTGTGAATTTCCTTTAGAAAATGTTGAAAATCTCCCAATTCAGCAAAATGCTTTATCCTTTATATTGTTAAGTACATAACTGAAAAACAAAGGTGAATACACATCATTTAAATGATAACAGTGATAAGAATCTGACGACATAATGTAAAGCATTAAGCAAATTAGATCACTCTATTTAAAACTCATCCCATTTCTTCTGCTCACATTCCTAATTTCTAGTATCTTGCTATGTATTTTTAATGTACAAAATATATGATTTATTCTACCTATGCTTTATTGTCTTTCTTTTTAGCTAGAATGGATATCCTTGATGTTTTTATTTGTGCAATGAGTTTCACGTGGACAGATTGAAAAACTGCATGGTTACCAGAATCAGATTATGGTAAAGAGACTGGTATGCCATGCCATTTTAGCATTATTCTTTATGAGATTTAGTTCCCCTCAGGTGTACTGCCTATCACATAGTCATTCTTCAAAATTTTATATTTCAGCAATGTGAACCCTATGTTCACCACTGTGTAATGTCCCAACACGTTGCCTACAGTTCTTCAATAAATACTTAGTGAATAGTAAATAAACGAAATACCAAAGTAAGACTATCAAAAGGCAACACAGAAAACACAGGATTGAGAAGAGGAGTAACATCACCATGATGGTAATATACATTCTTCCTGACTTCTTTCCTACTCATAAAAAGATTAACAACTATTCAAGAACAGGAAACCACTAAGAGAATCCTAGGACACAGCATCACCTGTGGTAAGCATCCATTACCCAAGACCCAGATACCAAGACAGACTGCATTAGAAAGCTAGGTGAAATTGTCTCTCCCCCCAGACAGCACAGCAACATGAAGAGAGGATTCCCCCTAAGCCCTCAGTTGTTTCTCTTTTTCAGTGTGAAAAAAAGAGAACACAGGAAACAATCAGTCTTTCCCCCAGCACTGTGGATCATTTTCTAGGATTCCTTACTCTGCTCTCATACCGAAAAATTGCAGGAAAATCTGTGGGACTCAACCACTGGGAATCTGTGATAGAAAAGGGGGGCAATGCTGTGTAGCAATGAGCACATGGATCTTGACAGAGCAAGTTTACACCTGCAGTGCCCAAGTAGTGATCTCAATCAGCAGTTTGCTCATCTCCAGAGCCAAGTCAGATCACAAAAATACAGGTAAATATTACACCACCAGGATCCAAGATGGTCCTCCACAGACACACCAAATCAATACCTATTTAAAGATCAATTCCTTCCTTGAAGAAGTTCTGAGGACTGACTGAACAGCTTCTGCATAACAAAAGATAGAACACAGAGAATGCAACAGAGACAGAGGTATGGAAACAAAGGAACCCCCCACCCCTAAAACTGCAAACCACAGTGGAGAGGGATAGTACTGAAGGGCCATGAGCAGATTTGTCTACCCTAGAGCACAGGGGGAAAAAAAGCTACAGTTTAAAGGGCAACTACAATATAAAAAATCCATCCCTGGCACTCTGCCAAATGGCAGGAGCACTGCTAGAACTCTCTCCAGTTTGAGGAGTCTACTGAGTACCATGGTTCACATCCCCCTGCCCACTTTGATAGCATGGACAATAGGGTCTGGGTGCTATAGCTGGCCTACGACCTCAGTGAGCCCCAGGCACCTAGTCTACCCTAGCCCCAGATGCCCTGGGGTACAGACAAAAACTGCAGTTTGAAAGAACAAGTAGAATATAAGGGAACTAGCCCTAGAACCCTGCAATACATCAGAAGAGTGGATGCAATGCTTTCTGGTTTGTAGGGGCTGGTGAGAACCATGGTTGACATTTCCTCTCCACCTTGATAGCATGGATGGGAGCAGGCCTTGGGTGAGCTACCCATCCTACTAACTCTGTAAGCTCGGGACCCAAAGCCAACAACAGCCTCACTGGTCCCACCAAGGTGGCCCCAGTACAGCACAAACTAGCATATCTGTGATCAGTGGTTACTATAGTTCCAGCCATTTTGCCAAGGTGACACAGGCACAAACCACCCCAGAATTCATAGGTCTGTCCCACTTTGGTTCTAGACAGCTTGCTAGGGCACCCCTAGCTCACAGTGCTCTGGGACCTCCTCACTCATATCCACTTGTCCTTCCAGGTTATACTCTGTACAGGGTGCCCTGAGGATCCTTGGCATGTGTCTGCTTTGGTTCCAGCCACCCTCCCAGGGCACCTCGTGTGTGGAGTAACCTGGAACCCCTGGATTGCACCCCACCTTGGCTCCAGCTACCTCACCAGGATGCCTCTTATGCTGAAATACCGTGGCTTGTACCCCTATCAGCTTTTAGCTATTCTTCCAGGGCACACTCTGAGCATATGTCCCTGGGAGTGCCCCATCCAGTACCCACTTAAGCTTTAGCTATCTTTCCAGGGTATCCCCTATATTGAGTGCCCTGGAATCCCCAGGCACATGCCCTACCTTGGCTCCAGCTACCCCTGCTAAGGCACCCTTTGCATGGAGAGCTCCAGAACTGCTGTAGATCACAAGGACTTCGCCTTTAGTAAGGCCACCAGGGCTAAACCAGCACAGAGTTCTCTGGGACCTACAGCCCATTCCAGTTCCAGTTGCAGTAAGTCAAAGTCATCTGGCACACAGCCTACACAGGGGATAAACATACAGAAGACAGACCCTTCAAATTTAAGAGTAGCAGCTGTTCCACCTAATTCATAGAAACAAATACAGAAAGTCAAGCAAAATGAGGAGATGGAGGAATATGCTGCAAATGAAAGAACAAGACAAAACCTCAGAAAAAGAACTAGAGGAAATGGAGATAAGCAATATGCTTGATAAAGAGTTTAAAGTATTGACCATAGGGGCGCATCAGCTGGTTAAGCACCCGACTTCAGCTCAGGTCATGATCCAATGGCTCGTGAGTTTGAGCCTTGCATTGGGCTCTGTGCTGACAGCTCAGAGCCTGGAGTCTGCTTCGGATTCTGTGTCTCCCTCTCTCTCTGCCCCTCCCCTGTCCATACTCTGTCTCTGTCTCCTTCAAAAATAAATAAACAGTAAAAAATTTAAGAAATAAAGTAATGATCATAAAGATGCTCACCAGACTGGACAGAAGAGTGAAAAAACTCAGTGAGAACTTCAACAAAGAGATAGAAAAAAAAAAAAAAAAAAAAAAAAAAAACCTAGTCAGAAGAATACAGTAAATGGAATGAAAAATACACTGGAGAATCAAGTGTATTCAGAAGAACGGATCAACAATCTAAAACATCAGGTAATGGAAAGCACCCAAGCTCAAGAGCAAAGAGAAAAAGGATTAAAAATGAGGATAGTTTAAAATGAGGATCTTGGACAAGATCAAGTGAACAAAAATTTGCACTATAGGGACCTCAAAATAAGAAGAGAGAGAGAGAAAGAAAGGCAGAAAAATTATATGAAGAAATAAAAGTTGAAACCCTCATAATGTGGGAAAGGAAATAGACACTCATATTCAGGAAACAAAGTTCCCAACAAGCTGGAGCCAGTGAGGTCCATATCACTGCAAATAATCATAAACTGTCAAAGGTTAAAGATAAAGAAATAATTTTTAAAGCAGCAAGAGACAATCAAAAAGTTACATATAAGGGAAACTCCCTAAGACTATCAGATCGTTTAGCAGAAATTTTGCAGGGCAGAAGGGAGTGGCATGATATATTCAAAGTGCTGAAAAGGAAAAAAAAAAAAAAAAAAAAACAACCAAGAATATTCTTTCCAGAAATTTTATCACTCAGAATTGAAGGAGAGAGAGAAAAGGTTTTCCAGACAAACAAGAGCTAAAGGAGTTCATCATCCCTAAGTTGGTCTTATAATAAATGTTAAAGGGACTTCTTAAAAACAGAAGTAAAACAGAAAAGGCCATAAATAGAAATAAGAATATTATAAATAAAAAGATGTAGAATATGAAAACATATACCTAAAATATGGAGAGGAAGTGAAAAGAAACTTCTTTTAGAATGTGTTTAAATGTAAGTGATCATCCACTTAATATAGACTGTTATATATTTAGGATGTTATATATGCACCTCATGGTAACCACGAACATGAAACCTATAATAGATACATTAAAAATAAAGAGCAAGAAAGCCAAATAGAGAGAATCATCAATAAAAAGGAAAGAGAGCAAGAGAAGAAAGTAACAGAGAAGAAATTTTTATTTATTTTTATTTCTTTAATGTTTGTTTATTTTTAGAGAAAGAATAAGCAGGAGAGGGGCAGAGAGAGAGGGAGGTAGAGAAAAGCCCAACAAGGCTCCATACTGTCAGCACAGAATCTGATTCAGGGCTTGATCTCATAAACTATGAGATCATGACCTGAGCTGAGTTCAAGAGTCAGCTGCTTAACTAACTGATCCACCCAAGGTGTCCCGGTGGAGAAGAAATTTTTAAAAAAAACAACCAGAAAACAACTAACAAACTGACAATAAGTCTATACCTATCAATAATTGCTCTACATGCAAATGTCCTAAATGTTCCAATCAAAAGTAATACAGTGGTAGGATAGATAAAAAACAAGACCCATCCATATGCTGCCTATAAAAGGTTCATGTCAAACCTAAATATACATACATACCAAAAGTGAAAGGATGGAAAAGATATTCCATGCAAATAAACTTGAAAACAAAAACCCAGGGTAGAAATACATATATATGACAAAATAGACCTTAATAAAAGACAAAGAAAGGCATTACATAATGATAAAAGGATCAAATCAACAAGAAAGTATCACTACTGTAAACATATATGCAGCCAACATTCGAACACCTAAATACATTAAGCAAATATTAACAGACAAAAAGGGAATGATTGACAATAATACAATAATAGTAGAGGACATTAACACTCCATTTATATCAATGGATAGATCATCCAGACAGAAAATCATTAAGGAAACAGTGTCTTTGAATGATATGTTAGATTAGATGGACTTAACAGATTATACATACATATAAACATTCTAGCCAAAAAACAAAACAATAGAATACACGTTCTTTACAAGTGCACATGGAACATTCTCCAAGATAGATCATATGTTAAGTCACAAAACCAGTCTCAATAAATTTAAGAAGACTGAATGATACCATGCATCTTTTCTGACTACAACCATATGAAACTATAAAACAATTATAAAAAAAAACTAGAAAAAAACTCCACAAATACATGAAGACTAAACAACAGGCTACTAAGCAACCAATAGGCCAATGAAGAAATCAAAGAGGAAATAAAAAGCACATGTAGGAAATGAAAATAAAACAGAAGTGTGTAAAAGCTTTGGGATGCAGCAAAAACATTTCTAGGAGGGAAATTTATAGCTATCTAGGGCTAGCTACCTCAAGAAACAAAAAAGCCTCAAATACAATTTGACCTTATATCTAAAGGAACTAGAAAAAAAGACAAATAAAGCTTATGGTTACTGGAATAAAGAAAACAAAGATCAGAGCAGAAATAAATGAGAGGTGTTTTTTTGTTTTGTTTTGTTTTTAAGAAACAATATGATGAAATCAACAGCTCATTCTTTGAACAGATAAAGTTGATAAACTTTTATCCAGAGTCATCAAAAAAAGAGGACCCAAATAAATGAAATGAGGAACAAAACAAAGTAACAAACAACACCAAAGAAATACAAAGAATTATAAGAAACTACTATGAAAAATTATATGCCAACAAATTGGACAACCTAGAAGAAATGGATAAATTTCTAGAAACATACAATCTTCTATACCTGATCAGGAACAAATAAAAAAACTCAAGAGACAAATTACTAGTAATGAAACTGAATTAGTAATAAAATTTTTCAAAACTCCCAAAAAACAAAAATCAAGGAACAGATGAATTCTTCATGGGTAAATTTTACCAAACACTTAAAGAAGAGCTAATGACTACTCTTCTCAAACTATTCCAAAAAAATAAAAGGAGAGGAAAGCTTCCAAACTGATTTTACAAGGTCAGCATTACCCTGATACCAAAATCAGACAACACCACTACAAAAAAAGAAAACTATTGGCCAATAAACCTGATGAACATAGACACAGAAATTCTCAACAGAATATTAGCAAACTGCATTCAACACTGCATTAAAAGGATCATTCACACAATCAAGAGGGATTTAGTCCAGGGATGCAAGGATGGTTCAATATTAGGAAATAAATTAACATGATATATGACATTAACAAAATGAAGGATAAAAATCATATGATCATCTCAATAGATGCAGAAAAAGCATTTGACAAAATTAAACATCAGTTCATGATAAACTCTAAACAAAGTAGGTTGAAAAGGACATTCCTCAACATCATAAAGGACATATATGGAAAACCTATATAACTAACATCATACCCAATGGTGAAAATTGAGAGGTTTTCTTCTAAGATCAAGAACAAGACAAGAATGTCCACTCTTACCACTTTTATTCAACACAGTACTGGAAGTCCTAGATATAGGAGAGATTAAGAAATAAAATGCATTCTTATCAATAAAGAATAAATTTAACTGTAACTATTTGCAGAAGACATGATACTATACATAGAACACACCAAAGGCTCCCCCCCAAAAAAAAACTTTTAGAAGTTCTAAGTAGATTAAGTATGGTTGTAACATACAAAATTAATATACAGAAATCAGTTAGATTTCTATACACCTATAACAAAGTGACAGAAAGAAAACCTAAATTAACAATTGCATTTACAAAAGTGCCAAGAAGAATAAAGTATTTAGGAATAAACTTAACCAAGGAGGTGAAAAGATCTATACTCTGAAAACTATAAAACATTGATGAAAGAAATTGAAGATGATAGAAACAAATAAAAAGATAGTCTAAGCTCACAGATTGGGAAAATACTGTTATGTGGTCAACTAATCTATGTGTTCAACTAATCTATGACAAATTAGGCAAGAATATACAATGGGGAAATGACAATCTCTTCAATAAATGGTGCTGGGATAACTGGTCGGCTACATATAAAAGAATGAAACTGGACCACTTTCTTATACCACCCACAAAAATAAACTCATTGATTAAAGACATAAATGCGAGATGTGAAATCATAAAATTCAGAAAGAAAACAGAGAGTAATTTCTTTGACACTGGCCATAGAAATATTTTTTCTAGATATGTCTGGTCAGGCTAGGGAAACAAAAGCAAAAATAAACTATTAGGACTATATTAAAATAAAAAGTTTTTGCACAGTGAAAAAAGTCATCAGTGAAACAACAAATCAACCTACTGATTGGGCGAGTATATTTGCAAATGATATAGTGGATAAGGTATTAACATCCAAAACATATAAAGAAATCATACAACTCCACACCAAATTTTTTTTTAATTTTTTTTCAACGTTTATTTATTTTTGGGACAGAGAGAGACAGAGCATGAACGGGGGAGGGGCAGAGAGAGAGGGAGACACAGAATCGGAAACAGGCTCCAGGCTCTGAGCCATCAGCCCAGAGCCTGACGCGGGGCTCGAACTCACGGACCGCGAGATCGTGACCTGGCTGAAGTCGGACGCTTAACCGACTGCGCCACCCAGGCGCCCCGACACACCAAATTAATAACAATGCAATTAAAATTGAACAGAGGACCAGAGTACACATTTTTCCAAAGAAGACATATAGAGAGCCAACAGACACATGACAAGATGCTCAACATCACTCACCATCATGGAAATTCAAATAAAACCACAATGTATGACCATACACCTGTCAAAATATCTAGAATTAAAAAGACAAGAAATAAATGTTGGCAAGGATGTGGAGAAAAAGGAACCCTTGTACACTATTGGTAGGAATGTAAATTAGTGCAGCCACTGTAGAATATAATATGAGGTTCTTCAAAAAATTAAAAATAGAAATATCATATGATCCAGAAATTCCACTACTGGGGATTTACCCTAAGAATGTAAAAACACTCAATTTAAAACAATATATTCATTCTATGTTTATTTCAGGATTATTTACAATAGCTGAGATATGGAAGCAATCCATTGATTGATGAGCCATAAAGATGATGTGGTATATATACACAATGGGATACTAATCAACTATAAAAAAGGATGAGATATTGTCATTTGCAACAACATGGATGGAGATAGATGTAATAATGCTAAGTGAAATAAGTCAGATAAAGACAAACCAATAACATATTTCACTTGTATGTGGAATCAAAAAAACAAAACAAAACAAAACAAACAAACATATACTTTTAAATATGGAGAACAAACTGACAGTTACCAGAGTTGGGGGTGTGGTTTGGAGAATTGGCAAAATGGGTGAGGGTGAGTAGGAGATAGAGGCTTCTAGCTATGGAACCAATGCATCATTAAATTAACAGTTACAGCATAGGAAACATAGTCAATGTTATTGTAATAGCATTGTATGGTGACAGGAGCTATACCTATGGTGAACATAGCATAATGTATACACTTGTTGAGACACTATGGTGTATACATAAAATCAATGTAACATTGTGAATCAAGTATACTTCAGTAAGAAGGAAGGGAGGAAGGGAGGGAAATGAAGGAAAGGGAGGGAAAGGAAGGAAAGGGAGGGGAAGGGAGGGGAAGGGAGGGGAAGGGAGGGGAAGGGAGGGGAAGGGAGGGGAAGGGAGGGGAAGGGACGGAAGGGACGGAAGGGACGGAAGGGACGGAAGGGACGGAAGGGACGGAAGGGACGGAAGGGACGGAAGGGACGGAAGGGACGGAAGGAAACTTTTCAGGCCAGGAGAGAATGGGATGATATATCCAAATATTGATTACTGGATCCTAACCACTAGACCACCAGGGAGTATCAAAACATTGAAAGGAAACAACTGTCAACAAAGAATTCTATATCAATCCAGTGAAGCTGTCCTTCAGAAGCAAAGGAGGGGTAAAGATTTCCCAAAGAAGCAAAAGCTGAGGGAGTTCATTCCTACCAGACCTGCTTTTCAAGAAATATTCAAGAGTATTATTTGAGTGGAAATAAAAGACGCTAATTAACATCATAAAAACATAAGGTAGCTTAGGTCTCACTGGCGACGGTAATCACATGTAGTCTCAGTTAGATTCTGCAATTATGGTAATAGTGGTGCATAACTCACTTAAAAATAGTTTAAAAGTTAAAACAAATGAGTGTAGAAAAAATAACCATAAATAAAATAATCTGTTGATAGTGACACAATATTATAAAAACATATAAATTCTAATAGTGATAGCCTAAAATATGATGGTGAGAAGAAGTAAAAGTGTAAAGTTTATAAATTCTACCGAAGTTTTCAGTTTAAGATAGAGTATTATCAGTTTAACATATTGTATATAAGCCTCATGGCAACCACTCATGAAAATTGTGTGATAATTACATAAAAGAACATGATAAAGAAATCAAAAATATTGATTACAAAAGACATCAAAACACATAAAAAAAGACAGCAGGATAAAAGATAAGCAATAAGAGGTCTATAAAACAAACAGAAAACAATGAGCAACTGCGAATAGGAATTTCTTATATATCAACAATTACTTTAAAATTTCCAGTTAACAGTCCATAGAATGGCTGAATGGATAAAAAACAAGATTGAATAATATTGTGCCTATAAAATATACACTTTAGTCTTAAAGACCCACATAGAGAGTGAAGCGATGGAAAAGACATTTCAATCAAATAGCAATAAACAAAACATAAGCAGGGCTAGCTATTAGACAAAATAGGCTTTAAACTAGAAAGGGAACAAAAGAGACAAGTAAACCTATCATATAATGATGAAGAGGTCAATACATCAAGAAGATATAACAACTGTAAATATTTATGCACCCAACATTGGAGCACTTAAATATATAAAGCAAAAACTAACAGAAACAAAAAGATAAACAGTAATACAACAGGAGTTAGAGGGCTTAATAATCCACTCTTAATTGTTAGATCATCCAGAAAGAATCAATAAGGAAACAGTGGATTTGAACAACACAATAGATAAAATAGACCTAATAATTACAAATATAGAACATTCTGCCCAACAGAATACACATTTTTCTTAAGTGCACATGGAACATTTTCTATGATAGACTAGTATTAAGCCATGAAACAAGTCTTAGCAAATTCAAGAAGTTTGAAATCATAGCAAATATCTTTTCTGATACAATCACACAAATCTCAAAGTAAATAACAAGAGGAAAAATAGAAAATTCACAAACATGGAAATTAAACAATGCTCTTCTGAACAACCAATGGATCAAATAAAATGGAAATAAAGTTTCTTGAAACAAATAAAAATGTAAACACAAAAGGCCAGAATTTGTGGGATGCAGCAAAAAAATGTTACTAAGAATAAAGTTGATAGCAATGGATACCTACATTAAGAAACAAGAAAGATCCCAAATAAACACCCTAACTTTATGGCTTATGCAACTAGAAGAACAAACTGAGCACAAACTTAGAAGAAGAAAGGAAATAATAAAGAACAGAGCAGAAAGAAATGAAATTGAGAACAAAAAACAATTGAAGATTAGTCAATCTAAGAGTTTGATGTTTGAAATGATAAATAAAATGGACAAATGCTTAGAAAAACCTAGAGAAAGTACCCAAAGAATTAAATTAGAAATGAAGCACACAACTGACATCACAGAAATACAGAAGATCAGAAGAGACTACAATGAACCATTACATGTCAATGAATTGGATAACCTGGAAGAAATACATAAATTCCTAGGAATATACAACTTTCCAAGACTGAACAGGAAGAAAGGAAATTCAAGTAGACCAATTACCAATAAGGAGATTGAGTCAGTAATCAAAAATGTCCCAATGAAGGGCCGCCTGGGTGGCTCAGATGGCTAAGCGTCCGACTTTGGCTCAGGTCATGATCTCACGCTCCGTGAGTTCGATCCCCACATTGGGCTGTGTGCTGATAGCTCAGATCCTGGAGCCTACTTCAGATTCTGTGTCTCCCTCTCTCTCTGACCCTCCCCCACTCATGCTCTGTCTCTCTATGTCTCAAAAATAAATAAGCGTTAAAAAAATTAAAAAAAATCTCCCAATGAAGAAAAGCACAGTACCACATGGCTTCACTTATGAATTTTACCAAACATTTAAAGAAATAACACCAATCTGTCTCAAATCGCACCCCCCTCAAAAAATCAAAGAGGATGAAATACTTCCAAACTCAGTTTATGAGGCCAGCATTATTTTGATACCCAAACCAGAACAAGACACCACTAAAAAAGAAATCTACGGGCCAATACCACTGATGCACAAAAATTTAAAAACTCTCAATAAGGGGTACCTGGATGGCTCAGTTGTTTAAGTGTCCGACTTCGGCTCAGGTCATGATCTTGCAGTTCATGAGTGTGAGCCCTCCTTCAGGCTCTGTGCTGACAGCTCAGAGCCAGGAGCCTGTTTCAGATTCTGTTTCCCTCTCTGTCCCTCTCCCATTTGCACTCTGTCTCTCTTTCTCTCAAAAATAAATAAACATTTAAAAAAATTTAGATAAATAAAAAATAAAAATTTTCAATAAAATACAAGCAGTTAGAATTCACCAGTACATTGAAAAACAAAATCATTCACCATGATCAAGTAGGAGTTATTCCAGGGATGCAAGGATAGTTCAATATATGCAAATCAAACAATGATATATCACACTAATAGAATGAAAGAATCATATAATCATCTCAATAGATGCAGAAAAAAGCATTTGACAAAATTCACCATTCATTCATGACAAAAATGCTGAACAAATTAGGCATAGAAGGAATGTATCTCAACGTAATAATGGTCTATATATGATAAGTCACAGATAATATCATACTCAATGGTGAAAGGTTGAAATCTTTTTCCCTCAGATCAGGAACAAAGCCAGAGCATCCACACTCATTACTCCTATTCACCAAAGTATTAAAATCCTAGCTAGAGCCATCAGGCAAGGAAAAAAAGGTATCAAAATTGGAAAGAAAGAAGTAAAATTAACTCTATTTTGCAGACAACATAACTTTATATGTGTAAAATCGTAAAGACTCAACCAAAACACTATTAGATTTAATCAATAAATTCAGTAAAGTTGCAAGGTACACAATTAACATACAAAAGTTAATAGTATTTCTATACATTAACAATGAATTTTCTGGAAAAGAAATTAATCCCATTTGTAATAGCATCAAAAACAGTAAAATACTTCAAACAAATTTAACTAAGGAAGTGAAATATTTCTATCTTCAAAATTATAAAACATCTATGAAAGATATGGTAGAACACAAATAAATAGAAAGGTACCACGTGTTCATAGATTGGAGGAATATTGTTAAAATGTCAATACTACCAAATGTCATCTGTGTACTCAGTGTAATCTGTAACAAGAGTCCAATGTCATTTTTTACAGAGGGAGAAAAAAAAAACATTCCTACAATTTTATGGAACCACAAAATACCCTAAATAGTCAAAAAAAAAAAAAAAAAAAAAAAAAAAAAGCCAAGAAAGAACAAAGCAGGAAGCATCACATATCTTGATCATATCTTGATTTCAAATTATACTATAAAGCTAGGATTATCAAAACTTTATGGTACTGGCATAAAAACAGACAAACTGCTGGAACAGAATTGAGAGCCCAGAAATAAACCTAAGCATATTCAACTAATATATGACAAGGTAGCCAATATACCCAATGGAGAAAAACCTCCATATCGCTAAATGGTGCTTAGATAATTGGATATTCACATAAAGAAGAATATATGTACGAATAAGAATGGAATGTAAAAGAATTGATATGGGTATTGGTAATGACTTTTTGGACCTATTACTCAAAACACAAGAAACAAAATTTTTAAAAAAATAATAAGTGGTACTATATCTAACTAAAGTGTTATATGTAAGTTATGAATCACAACATTCTACTCCTGAAACCAATATTACACTATATGTTAACTAACTAGAAAATAAATAAAAATTTGAAAAAAAATCTGCATAGCAAAAGAAATTATCAACAAAGTGAAAAGACAAGTTACAGAGTGTAAAAAAAAATATTTGCAAACCAATTATCTGACAAGGGGTTAATATCCAAAAGAACTCAATAGCAAAAAGAAGAGAAACACAATTTAAAAATGGTTAAAGGACCTGATTAGACATTTCTTCAAAGAAGATATGCAAAGGCCAACGTGAAAAGATACTCAGTATCATTAGTCATTGGGATATGAAAATTAAAACCACACTGAGATAGAGCCTCATGCCTATTAAAATGACTGTCAATAAAAAGACAAGGGATAACAAATGCTGGTGTGAATGCGGGGAAAGGGAACCGTTATGAATTGTTGGTAAGATTGCAGATTGGTATAGCCCCCATGGAAAGCAAGATGAAGGACCTTCAAAATGTTAAAAAATGCAGGGGCGCCTGGGTGGCGCAGTTGGTTAAGCGTCTGACTTCAGCCAGGTCACGATCTCGCGGTCCGTGGGTTCGAGCCCCGCGTCAGGCTCTGGGCTGATGGCTCAGAGCCTGGAGCCTGTTTCCGATTCTGTGTCTCCCTCTCTCTCTGCCCCTCGCCCGTTCATGCTCTGTCTCTCTCTGTCCCAAAAATAAATAAACGTTGAAAAAAAAATAAAAAAAAAAAAGTTAAAAAATGCAACTACTATACATAATCTAGCAATTTCACTTCTGGGAATCAAAAACGGATTCAAAATATCTGCACCTCGAGGATTATTTACAATAGCTAAGGCATAGAAACAACCTAAGGGTCCATCAACAGATGAAGCAACAAAAAAGATGTTTGCATATACAACTGAATATTATTCAGTAATAAAAAATGAGAAGTTCTACCACTTGTGACAACATAAATGGACCCTGAAGACATTCTGCTTAATTAAGTCAAGTCAAACAGAGAAAGGCACTTTATAATCCCACTTATATGTGGAATCCAAAAAATAAAATAAAATAAATAACTCATAGAAATAGAGATAAGGCTTGCAGTTACTAGAGAGAGAGGGTGGGGAGAGGATATTGGGAAGAAGGTGATCAAAAGGTTCAAACTTCCAGTTAAAAGATAAATAAGTACTAGGGATATAATGTACAACATGATCACTATAGCGAATACTATAGTATGATATACAGAACAGTTAACACAGTAAATTCTACGAGGTCTCATCACAAGGAGAAAGTATTTTATTTTTTATTTCTTTTCTTTTTACCGTAGCTATATGAGAAGATGGATGTTAGCTGAACCTATTGAGGCTATCATTTCATAATATATGTAAGTAAAATCATCATACATTTGCCTTAAACAGTGATATAAGTCAATTGCTTCTCAATAAAACTTGGGAAAAAAGAAAAGATAGAATTGATTAAATAAATGAGAAATATAGGCAGACAATTTAACAGTTCAGAAGGAGTGAGAATTTCCTGCAAGAGTGGTTTAGAAAGCTTTCATGGAAGAGGTAAAATTTTTCAAGAATGGCATTTTACATAAAACTTCATGTGCCCTTCTGTGATTATTCTTTGTCCCATCACAGAATAACTTGTGCTAATAAGTACGTAGAATTTTATATTTAATTGATCCGAATTTTTACTTAACTACACCTATATAAAAATCAGTTCTAGGACTAGAGCACTGGTAACAATTATTTTAATATGGGGTAAGAATAAAACAGACACACATAGTAAACAGTATGTATCTATTAAGTTCTAGCTAGACTCTTTACTTCAAAGGTCCAAACCTTGTGGTAGATTAGCAAGTATTGGATAGATGTTAAAATGTTCACAGTACTCAAAGAAATCTATAGATTTAATGCAAATCCATATCAAAATACCAGTAGCATTTTTCACAGAAGTAGAACAAACAATCCTAAAATTTGAATGGAACCACAGAAGACCCCAAATAGCCAAAGCAATTGAGAAAGTAGAAAAAGCTGGAGGTATCAATATTCCAGATTTCAAGATATATTACAAAGCTGTAGTAATAGAAACAGTATGGTACTGGAACAAAAACAGACATATAGATCAGTAGAATAGACAGTCCAGAAATAAACCTACACTTATATGGTCAATTAATCCAAGACAAATAAGGCAAAAATATACAATGGGGAGAGAATCTCTTCAACAAATGGTTCTGGGAAATCTGGACAGCTATATGTAAAAGAAAAACTGGACCACTTTCTAACACTATAAACAAAAATAAACTCAAAATGGATTAGAGACCTATGTGTGAGACCTGAAACCATAAAAATTCTAGAAGAGAACACAAGCAGTAAATTCTCTGACATTAGCCATAGCAACATTTTTCTACATATATCTCCTAAGGTAAGGGAAACAAAGGCAAAAAATAAACAATTGGGAATACATTACAATAGAAAGCTTTTGCACAGTGAAAGAAATCATCAACAAAATGACAAGGCCACCTACTGATTGAGAGGAGATGTTTGCAAATGAAATATCCAATAAGGGTTAATATCCAAAATACATAAAGAACTTATACAACTGAACACCAAAAAGTCCAATTAAAAAATGGGCAGACAGAATATTTTTTCAAAGAAGATATACAGATGGTCAAAAGACACATGAAAAGATGTTTAACATCACTAATCAGTAAGATATTACCTGACACCTACAAAAATGACTAGAATAAAAAAAAAAAGGAATAAGGGGTGGTAAGGATGTCGAAAAAAACAACCTCTTGTGCACTGTTGGTAGGAATGTCCATTGATACAACCACTGTAGAAGTGTTTGTAGATTTAAAAAAAAAATTAAAAATAGAAATATGACATGACCCAATAATTCCACTACTAAGTATCTACCCAAGGAAAATAAAAACACTAATTCAAAAAGAAACATGTACCCCTTTGTCTATTGCAGTGTTATTTACAATAGCCAAGATATGGAAGCAACCAAAATGTCCATCAAAAGACAAATGAATAAGATGTGATGTGTGTATGTATGTATATGTGTAATCACACATATATCTGTATACATACGTGCGTAAATATATGCATACTAGATAGAATAATATGCAGCCATAAAAAGAGGATGAGAGCTTCCTATTTGTGACATGTATGGACCTAGAGTGTACTATGCTAAATGAAATAAGTCAGCCTGAGAAAATCAAATACCATATGATTTCACTTGTATGTGGAAAAAAAAAAAAAGAATCAATAAACAAAATGAAGAAACAGACCAATGAATACAGAGAACTTCTGGCTGGCAGAGGACAGGGGATGATGGAAAGATCGGCAACATGGTTGAAGGGCAGTGAGAGATAGAGGCTTCCACTTATGGAATGATGGTCACAGGAATAGAAGGCATAGTGTAAGGAATTAGTCAATGGTGTTATAAGAGCACTGTATGGTGACAGATGGTAACCACCCTTGTGGGGAGCAGAGCATAATCTATGAACTTGTTGAATCACGATGTTGGACATCTGAAACTGATGGAACACTGTGTTTCAAATAACCTAAAAAGTTATGGTCAAATTTGATATCAGAAAGACTGAAAAGAGAATCCTGCTGAGTGAATGTTCTATAATTTTTTCCTTGTACTACATATAAACACCGCCTGCGCAACCTCAAATCATCTTGCATTCCACTTAAATGTGCATGCCCACACTTCAAGAGTGGTCTAGAAAGATGCTACTGACAAGATTGTGAAGTACCATGCAAATATGAAGAGGAGGAAACATTTAATATCCTATTATGTGTCAAGCATTCTGCAAAGTCATTTATATACATTGGTTCTACAGTCCTTCTGAGTTCATAATATCTCTTGGTGTGTGCAGAGCATCCACAGAGTCTCTGCAATTAAATATGCTAGAAACAATGTCAAGATAATTCATTTTTTGCATTTTATTATTTCCTAATTTAAGCTCTATCATTTATGGATTGCATATTCACACAGTAAAAAAATAAAAATCCAAGTGTTTTCCGTGAATGCCATTCTACAATGGCATATAATGAAATTCTTCCCTCTGTCCCTGTCTCCTAGTCATTTGATTGTCCCCCAAATATTAGCAGTAGTTTTAAACAGATGGTAGTCAACAGTACACATTGTCCTGTAAATTGCTTGATTCATGTAACAATATATAATGGGAATATTCTGAGAGGAAAGAGAAATTGTAGTTAAGGGAAGTGTTTTAGTTAGAGTAGGATAGGCTACTTAACGACAAATGTAATTTCTCATTCAAGAACAGTCCAAAGTAGGTGATGTTAGTGAATTCATGGCTCTGTGCCCCAGAGCCGGGTAGTAACTAACAGTGCCATGTTATATATATGACCTCCAAGATCATCCTCATCATTTCCATTTTAGAGAGTAGAGGACAAAGATTGAAAGCCAAGGGTCAAAATTCTTGATCGCTGATATTCTTTCCATTCCTTTGCTATTGATAGAACTTCATCACTAGGCCACAGTGAGCAGAATGAGGTTAAGAAAAGCAGTCCCTAGCTGAGCAATCATGTCCCAGTTGGAACTCTATTACTCTGTTAGGAGGAAAGAATGGATTTTGGTATACAGCCGGCGAGATACAAAATATATCTATCTTTTTTGAGTAAATAAAGAAATTTCATGCATCATTGCAGAAACACTTAAATTATTTCTATGATATCTTAGCTACTTTTTAGGTGAGGTTAAATGGGGTTCAATCTGACAAGTTTTGACAAACGTACACAGTCACCTAATTGCCACCATGATGGTAATATTGAACATTTCTGTCATCTAAAAAAGTTCCAATGTGTCAGTTTGCAGCCCATCTCCTTCCTAGACCCCCAGCCCCTGAAAACCAGTCCTATAGTTTCTGTCACTAGAGTTTGGCATTTTTAAAGAATTTTATAGAAATGAAACTTTTTGGTAGCTTGTTTTACATTTGGCTCATTTCATTTAGAAAGATGCTTTTGAGATATATCCATGTTTTACAGTATCTCACCAGTTTGTTCCTTTTTATGGCTGGGTAAGATTCTATAGTTATGCATGTACTACAGTTTATCTATTTACCAGTTGATGGGATTTAAGTTGTTCCAGTATTTATTATTATTGTGGTAAAACATTTAACATGAAATCTAGCCCTTGAAAACATTTTTAAATGTACATATATTAGGGTATTGTTACAATATTGTAGATGGCAGGTTTACAGACCTTATTCATCTTGCATAACACTAAAACTTTATACCCATCGAACAGCAACTCCCTATGTCCCTCTCTCCCAAGCTCCTGGCAACCACCATTCTACTCTGTTTCTAAGATTTGACTATTTTGGATTCTTCGTAAGTGGAACCATGCCATATTTGTCCTTTTGTGACTGACTTATTTAACTTGGCATACTGTTTTCAAGGTTCATCCATGCTGTTCCAAGTGGCAGAATTGTTAAAATCTTTTGAGATTATAAACAAAGCTTCTGGAAAAATCTGAATATAAGTCTTTGTGATGAATGTTTTTATTTCTCTTGAATAAATATCTAAGATGGTGATTGCTTGGTCACATGGAAGATATATGTTTACTTTTTTAGAAATTTCCAAGCTGTTTTAAAAGTGGCTTTAGTGTTTTTCAATCTCATCTATGGAGAATTTCAGTTACTCCATACGTTTGTCAAAACCTGTTTTAATTTTAGCCATTTCACTGTATGTGTAATGATATCGCATGATGCTTTTGATTTGCATTTCCTTAATTACTAATGATGTTTAGCATCTTTTCATGTGCTTATTTGCCATTTGTATATATTCTTTGATAAGTGAATATTCTTATGCCCTCACTGAGTTTTTAGAAGTTAAATTTTTATGTGTAAAAATACATAAGGAATAACAAGTATTAATAAAATCTTAAAATCTTCTTGAAATTTAGTATTAAGAACAGAATACCAGGGGCGCCTGGGTGGCTCAGTCGGTTGAGCATCTGACTTTGGCTCAGGTCATCATCTCACAGTTTGTGAGTTCAAGCCCCATGTCGGGCTCTGTGCTGACAGCTCAGAGCCTGGAGCCTGTTTCGGATTCTGTGTCACCCTCTCTCTCTGCCCCTTTTCCACTCATGCTCTGTCTTTCTCTCTGTCTCTCAAAACTGAATAAAGTTAAAAAAAAAAAAAAAGAACAGAATACAATATAAATGTACAAATGAATTCTGGCTACATTTTGAACTTTCTTATGATAGGACATAAGGTAATGCTTATTTTGTAATGACTAAGTAGAAAATAGCCACTAAGAGGCAAGTTATAGCAAATAAATGCTTAAATTAAGAAAAAAGAAAGATTTCCTATTAAACAACCTACATTTTTACCTCAATGAACCAGAAAAAGAAAAAAACTGAATGTAGTGGAAGGAAGGACATAACAATCAGAGCAGAAATAAATAAAATGGAAAATAAAAAGACAGAGACTAATTGAATTAAGAACAAGGTTTTTTTGAAAACATAAAATACAAATCCTTGGGGTACCTGAGTGGCTCAGTTTGTTAAGCATCGGACTTCAGCTCACGTCACGATCTCACGGTTTGTCAGTTCAAGCCTGGCGTCGGGCTCTTTGCTGACAGCTCAGAGCCTGGAGCCTGCCTCAGATTCTGTGTCTCCCTCTCTCTCTCCTCCTCCCCCAATTGCACTCTGTCTTTCTCTCAAAAATAAATAAACATTAAAAAAACTTAAAAAAAATAGAAGCCCTTAGCTACACTTATAAAGAAGAAAAGAGACACAACTCAAATAAATAGCATCAGAATCAGAAATCAAAAAGGAGGCACTACAACTGATATCACAGAAAATAACACTATAATGGAAAATTAAATGCCACCAAACTGGATAACCTATAAGAAACGGATAAATTCCTAGAAACATACAACCTACCAAGACTGTATCATGAAGAAACAGAAAAATCTAAAAGGCCAATTACTAGTATAGAGATTAAAATAATAACAGAAACTTCTCAACAAAGAACAGTCCAGGAACAGACAGTTTCACTGCTAAATAATACCAAACATTTAAAGAAGAATTAATACCAATGCTTTTCAACTCTTCCAATAAAACAGAAAAGAAGAGGAAGGAAGAGACCTCAACTCATTTTACAAGGCCAGCATTATCCAGATATTCAAACCAGACAAGGACACTACATGAAAAGAAAATTACAGGCCCAAATCCCTGATGAACATAGATGCAAATATCCCCAACAAAATATTAGCACACCAAATTCAACAATATATCCAAAGGATCATACACCATGATCAAGTGGGATTTATTCCAGAGATGCAAGGGGATGGTTCAACATCTGTATATCGATCAATATGATATACCACATTAACAAAGTGAAGGATAAAACTCATATGACCATCTCAGTGGACACAGAAAAAGCATTTGGGAAAATTCAAGTTCATTCAAGATAAAAACTCTGAACAAGCTAGACATAGAAGGAATAATAAAGATTATATATATAGCAATTTCACAGCTATTTTCATACTCAAAGATGAAAACCTGAAAGTTTTTCTCTAAGATCAGGAATAAGCCAAGATGTCCACTCTCACCACTTTTTTTTCAACCTGGTACTGGATGTCTTAGCCAGAGCAAGTAGGTAAGAAAAACAGACAAAGCATCCAGATCAGACAGGAAGAAATAAGACTGTCCCTATTTGCAGATGGCATACTATTATATAGAGAAAGCCTTAAAGACTCCACCAAAAAAGCTGTTAGAATAAGTGAATTCAGTAAAGTCTCAGGATACAAAATCAATATTCAAAATCAGTTATGTATCTACATTAATATTAGAAAAATAATCCCAGTTACGCTGCATCAAAAAAGAATGTGTAAGAATAACTTTAACCAAGGAGGTGAAAGACCGGTACACTGAAAACTGACCTGTACTGAAAAAAATAAGACATTGATGAAAGAAACTGAAGAAAACACAGACAAATATTCCATGTTCATAGATGAGAAAAATTAATATTCTTAAAATGTCCATACTACCCGAAGTGACCTACAGATTCAACACAATTTCTATCACAATTTCAATGGCATTTTTCACAGAAATAGAAAAAGCAATCCTCAGATTTGTGTGGAACTACAAAAAAGACCCTGAATCATCAAAGCAATCTTGAGCAAGAAGAACAAAACTAGAGGCATTACACCTCATGATTTCAAACTATATTACAAAGCTATAGCAATCAAAACAATATACTATTGGCATAAAAAGACACATAGGTCAATGCAACGAGTAGAGAGTTCAGAAATACACACACATACACACACACACACACACACACTCATTTAATTTATGACAAAGAAGCCAAGAATATACAATGAGTAAAGGATAGTCTTTCCAATAAATGAGACTAGAAAAACTCTAAGGAAAAAAAATGGAACTAGACTACTGTCTCACACCACATGCAAACATCAATTCAAAATAAATTAAAGACTGGAACGTAAGACCCTGAAACCAGAAGAACATAATAAGTACCCTTTTTGACATCAGTCTTGGCATTTTTTTATATGACACCAAAAAGAAAGGCAATAAGAGCAAAAAAAATCAGAAAATGGGACTACATCAAACTAAAATGCTTTTGCACAGCAAAGGAAACAATTAACAAAATGTTGATGTAAAGGCAACCTATAGAAGGGGAGAAAATTTTGCAAACCATATTTCTGATAAGGTGTTAATACTTAATATATATAAAGAGTTCATGCAACTCAATAGTAAAAACAAAACAAAAACAACACTGTGATTAGAAAAAAAGGGCAAATCCAAACTACAGTGAGCTATCACCTCACACCTGGTAGAATGACCATCATCAGAAAGACAGCAGTGTTGATAATGATGTGGAGAAAAGGAAACTCCTACGTACCATTTGTATGAATGTAAATTGTAGCCAGCAAGTATGGGAAACAATACGAAATTTCCTCTAGAAATTAAAATAGAACTACCATATTACCCAGCAATCTCACTTCCGGATATATAGTCAAAGGAAATGAAACTAGTGTGTTGAAGAGCTATCTGCATTTCTTTTTTTTTTAAAAATTTTTTTTTTCAACGTTTTTTATTTTTTATTTTTGGGACAGAGAGAGACAGAGCATGAACGGGGGAGGGGCAGAGAGAGAGGGAGACACAGAATCGGAAACAGGCTCCAGGCTCTGAGCCATCAGCCCAGAGCCTGACGCGGGGCTCGAACTCACGGACCGCGAGATCGTGACCTGGCTGAAGTCGGACGCTTAACCGACTGCGCCACCCAGGCGCCCCGAGCTATCTGCATTTCTATGTTGTTGTTGTTGTTGTTGTTGTTGTTGTTGTTTTGCAGTAGTATTCACAATAGTCACAATATGGAAAAACCTATCAACAAATGAGATAAAGATGTGGTTTGTATACACAATAGAATATTATTCAGCCATGAGAAAGAATTCCTACCATTTGCAACCACTTGGATGACCTTGACACTATTATACTAAGCGCAATGACTCTAACAGAGAAAGACAAAAACTGCACCAGATCACTTTTATGTGGAACCAAAAGGAAAAAAAAAAAAAAAAGAGTCCAATTCTTAGAAACAGAAAGCAAAGTAGTTGCGAAGGTCTGGGGATTAGGGGAAATTTGGAGAGGTTGGTCAAGGGTACACATTTTTAATCATAGTAAATCAGGTCTGAGGAACTAATGTGAAACATAGTGACTATAGTTGATAACATTGTAACATACAATTGAAATTTGCTAAGAAAGTAGAACTTAAGTACTAGAAAAAATTTAACAAATGATAAATATGTGGAGGAGTTAAGATGGCATTATAGCAGGAGGCCACTGGGCTAGTCTCATCCCTCAAACACAGCCAGATCAACATCAAATGATTCTGAACACCTAGGAAATCAGTCCAAGTACTAAGAGAACAATCTGCATAATGTGAGGAAGAGAACATGGTAGGTACAGGATAGGGAGTGGGGATTTGGGAGGGAGAAAAGCCGAAGTGCTACAGAGGGGTGGGAGGCCTTTTTGCAGGAGAAAGAGAAGGGGAGAGAGAGCAGTGCACCGGGCTCACTCAAGAAAAGCACTCCCCCCAAACCACTGACTGGAGAATCGTGAGGAACTGAATATCACAAATTTTTGTAAACTGAAATGGTGAGGTTTGGAAGTCTATATACCATTTGCTGGAGTAGCCCCAGGCAGGCAGCAGTGCTCCCGGGGACAAGGAGGGGAAGCCCTGGAGGAGACAGCAAGATGTGGGGATCTGCTGGGTCACACTGGGAAAGTTCCCCTTCCCAGAGAGCATTTGGAAATGGGTATATTACCTCTCCAAGGTCAAAAGACCCAGCCGGTACCTTTGAGTGGCTATGCAACAGCAGGGGTTGGAGGCACTTATAAAGGGCGGATAAAGTGGTCACAGATTTTCCTTGTGCTTCACCATAAACTCTAGACACCTGCGTGGCTATGGGATTGCTTGTTCTGAGGCAGAGTGGCGCCAGGTGCAACACTGTGATGCTTTCCCCAGGAAGGGGGGGGTGTGGGTCTGGGCCTTGCTGGTCCTTTAAGATTTGCAACTTTGAGAGACGACTGGATGGCTCACTCGTAAGCGACCAACTTCAGCTCAGGTCATGATCTCGCATCCGACTTCAGCTCAGGGCATGATCTCCTCGTTGGTGGGTTCGAGCCCCGTGTCGGGCTCTGTGCTGACAACTTAGAGCCTGGAGCCTGCTTTGGATTCTGTGTCTCCCCCTCTCTCTACTCCTCCCCCACTCATGCTCGCTCTCTCTCTCTCTCTCTCTCTCTCTCTCAAAAATAAATAAAATATTTAAAAAATTTAAAAAAAAAGGTTTGGAATTTTGAATCCCAGACATGTGCGAGAGATAAATAAAACACAGGAGAGCTGTGGCGCCCAGTATGTGGGTAGCCCCCCGGGGGGAGGGGGCTGTTCACTTGTCTGTGATGGCTACCTGAATAGCAGTGGGTGCCAGCTCTCCCATCCAGGGACAAGAGGGCAGGCTGATGCCATCTTCCCCTGCCCACCAGCAAGGTGGGATTTCACCCAGCAACACAGCCCGCAGTGGGTGCTGGCGCTGCCTACATCAAACCAGGTCCCCCTCCCTGCTGCAGGTGCATCTTTACTAGGGCAGGTCTGATTGTGAGCAGCACAACAGGCCTCTCCCCCAGAGGACCAACACAGGCCCCTCATGCACCAAGTCTACTGATCGTAGAGTGCTCCAAAGCATCAGCTTCAGTTCTGGTGGAAACAGGACCAGGCTTGTTTTGTTTTGTTTTGTTTTTTTGATCAGGCTTACAGTTTGATTGTTAATTTCCTTTTCTCTTTTTTTGGTACAGGCTTCTTTTTCTCTCCTTCTTTTTTGCTTTCTTTTTCCTTGGAATCAGGTTTATAGTAGTTTGTTTGTCTCTGCGTTTGGGTTTTTGTTGTTGGTGTTGTTCCTTTGTCTTTTCTTTTCTTGGACAAGGCCTTTGTGTTTTTTAAGTCATGCTTATTTTAACAAACAAATTAAAGCACACCTAATCAAAGGTCCGAACATTCCCCACTGCAAGCAAGGAGGAACTCTGCAAAGGGCTGATACGGGGGAGAGAGCGGCCAAACCACAACAGCAGGGCACACAGAGCATACACCAGAAACACCTCCAGAAGCACCAGGCTCTGGAAAGTATATAACCCCTTCTTAATGCAGCAATACAGTCAGGAGCAGGAAACATAACAAGCTTTCATAACACGCAAAAGACAGCAACCTAGACAAAATGACAACACAGAGGAGTTGTCCCCCAAAGAAAGCTCAAGAAGAAACCACATCCAGAGATTTGCTCAAAACAGATATAAGTAAGATATTTGAGCAAGAATTTAGCACAGTAATAAGAATACTACCTGGGCTTGCAAAAAGCATAGAAGACTCCAGACAAACCCTTGCTGCAGAGATACAAGATGTAAAAACTAGTCAGGCCAAAATAAAAACTGCTATAACTGAGCTGCAAAACCAACCAGATGTAATTACAATGAAAATGGTGGGAGCAGAGGATCGAATTGGTGATACAGAAGACAAAATTATGGAAAATAATGAAACTGAAAAGGAGAGGGAAAGAAAATTAGCAGATCACAAATATACACTTAGAGAAATCAGTGTTTCCATAAAGTACAATAATATCTGTATCATAGGAGTCCCAGAAGAAGAAGAACAGGAAAAAGGGACAGAACAAATTGGAACAAATTATAGCTGAGAACTTCCCTAATCTTGGGAAGGGAACAGGCATTCAAATGCAAGACACACAGAGAACTCCCCTCAAAATCAATAAAAACAGGCCAACACCAAGATCTATCATAGTGAAACTTGTAAACTATGAAGATAAAAAGATAATTCTGAAAGTAGCTAGGGACAAAAAAAGTCCAGTACAACAGATCAATGAAACTAAGAGCTGGTTCTGTGAAGGAATAAACAGAGTTGATAAATGCTTAGCTGAGAAAAGAGAAAGGACCCAAATAAATAGAATAATGAATAAAAGAGGAGAGATCAGAACCAGTACCACAGGAAGACAAATAATTATAACAGAATACTATGAAAAATTATATGCCACAAACTGGGAAATCTGGAAGAAATGAACAAATTCCTAGAAACATACAAACCACCAAAACTGAACCAGGAAGAAATAGAAAATTTGAACAGACCTATAGCCAGCTAAGAAATTGAATCAGTTATCAAAAGTCTCCCATAAAACAAGAGTCCTGGGCCAGATGGCTTCCCAGGAGAAATCTACCAGACATTTAAAGAAGAGTTAATACCCATTCTTCTCAAGCTATTTCAAAAAAATAGAAATGGAAGGAAAGCTTCCAAACTCATTCTATGAAATCAACATTACCTTGATTCCAAAACCAGAAAAAGACCTCACTAAAAAGGAGAATTATAGACCAATATCCCTGGTGAACATGGATGTAAAAATTCTCAAAAAGATACTAGCAAATCAAATCCAAAAGTACATTAAAAGAATTATTCAACATGACCAAATGGAATTTATTCCTGGGCTGCAAATGTGGTTCAGTATCTACAAATCAGTCAATATGATATACCACATTAATAAAAGAAAACGATAAGAACCATATTATCCTCTCAATAGATGCAGAAAAAGCATTTGACAAAAGATAGCATTCTTTGTTAATAAAAACCCTCAAGAAAGTTCAACATCATAAAGGCCATATATGAAAGGTCCATAGCTAATTTCATCCTCAATGGGGAAAGACTGTGAGCTTTTCCCCCAAGTTCAGGAACACAACAGGGAATGTCCACCCTCACCACTGTCATTCAGCATAGTACTGGAAGTCCTAGCTTCATCAATCAGACAACAACAACAACAACAACAACAAAAATAAAGGCATCCAAATCAGCAAGGAAGAAGTCAAACTTTCACTCAAACTCATGGGATATAAAATCAATATACAGAAATCTGTCGCATTTCTATACACCAATAATGAAGCAGCAGAAAGAGAAAACAAGGAATTGATCCCATTTACAATTGCCGTAAAGAAATCATGAGATACCATAAGATAGCTAGGAATAAACCTAACCAAAGATGTAAAACATCTGCATGCTGAAAACTGTAAAAAACTTATGAAAGTAATTGAAAAAGACACAAAGAAATGGGAAAACATCCCATGCTCATGGATTGGAAAAAAAAATATTGTTAAAATGTCAATACTACCCAAAGCAATCTACAATCAATGCAGTCTCTATCAAAATACCACAAGCATTTTTCACAGAGCTAGAACAAATTATTATAAAATATGTATGGAACCAGAAAAGTCCCCAAATAGCCAAAGGAATGTTGCAAAGGAAAACCAAAGTAAAGGCATCACAATCATCGTCATTTGCAATGATGACTGCAAAGCTGTAATCATCAAGACAGTATGGTACTAGCACAAAAACAGACACATAGATAAATGGAACAGCATAGAGAACCCAAAAATGGACCCACAACTAGATGGTCAACTAACTTTTGACAAAGCAGGAAAGAATACGCGATGGAAAAAGACAGTCTGTTCAACAAATGGTCTTGCAAAAATTGGACAATGACATGCAGAATGAAACTGGACCACTTTCTTACACCATACACAAACATAAATTCAAGATGGATGAAAGTCCTAAATATGAGACAGGAAAACACCAAAATCCTAGAGAAGAACACAGGCAGCAACTTCTTTGACCTTGGCCATAGAAACTTCTTACCAGACATGTCTCCGGAGGCAAGATAAATAGAAGCAAACGTGAACTATTGGGATTTCATGAGGATAAAAGCTTCTGCATCGAGAAGAAAACAATCAACAAAAGTAAAAGGCAAACTATGGAATGGGAGAAGATATTTTCAAATAACATATTGGATAAGGGGCTAGTATCCAAAATCTATAAAGAACTTATCAAACTCAGCACTCAAAAAGCAAATAATCCCGCTAAGAAATAGGCAGAAGACATAAACAGACACCTCTCCAAAGAAGACATACAAATGGCTACCAGACACATGAAAAAAATGCTCAGCATCACTCATCATCAGGGAAATACAAATTAAAACCACAATGAGGGGCGCCTGGGTGGCTCAGTCGGTTAAGCGTCCGACTTCGGCTCAGGTCACGATCTCGTGGTCTGTGAGTTCGAGCCCCGCTTCGGGCTCTGTGCTGACTGCTCAGAGCCTGGAGCCTGTTTCAGATTCTGTGTCTCCCTCTCTCTCTGCCCCTTCCCCGTTCATGCTCTGTCTCTCTCTGTCTCAAAAATAAATAAACGTTAAAAAAATAAATAAATAAAACCACAATGAGATAACACCTCACACATGTCAGAATGACTAAAATTAACAACTCAGGAAACAACAGAAGTTGGTGAGGATTCAGAGAAAGGGGAACCCTCTTATAAGTTGATGGGAATGCAAACTGGTGCAGCCACTCTGGAATACAGTGCGGAGGTTCCTCAGAAAGTTAAAGATAGAACCACCCCATGACCCAGCAAATGCATTACTAGGTACTTACTCCCAGGATACAAAAATACTGACTTGAAGGGACACATGCACTCCAATGTTTATAGGAGCAGTATCACCAATAGCCCAATTATGGAAAAAGCCCAAATGTCCATCGACTGATAAATGAATATAGAATATGTGACATAGATAGATGATAGATAGATAGATAGATATGTGTGTGTGCTAATATATATTTATAATATAGCCTATTACTCAGCCATGAAAAAGAATTAAATCTTCCCATTTGCAATGACATGGATGAACTAGAGAGTATATGGTAAGCAAAGTAAGTCAGAGAATGACAAATACCATATGATTTCACTCATATGTGGAATTTAGGAAACAAAACAGATGAACTTACGGTAGGGAAGGAAAACAAAATAAGAGGAAAACAGACAGGTATGCAAACCATAAGATACTTTTAACTGTGGAGAACAAACTGAGGTTTGCTGGAGAGGAAGGCGGTGGGGGCACTAAATGGGTGATGGGCATTAAGGAGGGCATTTGTTATGAGGAGCACTGAGTGTTGTAGTTAAGGGATGAATCACTAAATTCTACTCCTGAATCCAATACTACACTATATGTTAACTAACTTGAATTTAAATAAAATCTTGGAAATAAAAAAAATAAATATGTGATGGACATATTAATTACCCACATGGTGGAATCCTAATGTATATGTATATCAAATCACCATGATATGCACTTTAAGATTATATAATTTTATTTGTCAATATACCTCAACAAAGCTGAAAAAAGAGAAAATCTTTGCTTTCTTTCAAACACGTTTGTAACAATAATTGCTAAGATTTAAGAAAGCCATTTTCACCATGATGCTAAGGATTTTGTTTAACCTTCCATGATTTTACATTAGAAAGGTCTCTCTGGTTAATGACATGACCATTAGTCCTCAAATGCCTGCAGCTGTCACTCACTGTAGTACTTTCCTAAATGGAATACCTAATATTCAGAAGCTGTTAGTAAGAATGATAAATTTGAGTATGGTTATCCATTGTTTCCCCTCTATTTTACATGTTCTTATACATTTTATGATAGAAGGATCATTCTTAGATACACTGAAAAAGAATTAAAAGCTAGTATAATTTTCCCCATGCAGATGTGAAATACTCATGTCACACATTTGAACAATGATTAAAAGTTTTACAATCATTCTGTACCTGAAAGTCAATCAGCTAGTCAAAAATCACAAAGGAGATTGTTTTCTATCTTAGAAACTAGTGAAATACCAGTTTTAGAGCATAATTAAGAAACCATTCTGTGAACATTTACTAATATTGAGTACATAGTCATACCTTGGTTTTAGCTACCACAGAGTTTGGATACAATTATTTGCTTCTTTACTGGAAAGCTACAAATGTTAAACAGTTATTTTAATTTTTAAACAAATAAAAAAGGCAAATCAAAAATTTCAAATTCATTAAACTACATGACTGAGATCTCATAGTTATTATCTAATTAGCCAGATGAACTTAGATAAGTCATTCTATCTGGATTAAGTTTATTTGTAAATGATGAATTCAGATTATGTATTAGAGACTTTGTAAGGATTCATTCAATTTTAAAATGCCAGTTTGAAGTATATTTTTTAAGAATAGATTTCCTGAAATTTATGTGTATTTTGCTTCTACCATTGATTTTCCTTTCCCTGCATTATCATGTTGTACTATAAAGTTATCGTAAATTAATATATCTTCCCCTTTAGACATTTGGAGAACATGGCCAACATTCATTCAAATAACACAACGTACAATCTTGTTCATCTTGATCTTGTCAATGCTGGAGACGTTTTGGGTAAGAGTGACCCACTTACAAGGGAAAGATCAGAATTTTCATTTCTGTTCCATGATTTCATATTTTAATACTGAATTCATTGTTCCATATCACTTCTGCTATCTGAACTTATTTCAGTGACCATTTGATTGAATGTGAGTAGCATGTTGGGTAACATTAAGAAACAATCATGGGGTGCCTGGGTGGCTCAGTCAGTTAAATTCCCCAATCTTGATTTCAGCTCAGGTCATGATCTCATGGTTCATGGGACTGAGCCCCAAATCAGGCTCTGCACTGACAGCGTGGAGCCTGTGTGGGATTCTCTCTCCCTTCTCTCTTGGCCCCTTCCCTGCTTGCGTGCTCTCTCTCTCTCTCTCAAAATAAATAAATAAATAAACATTTTTAAAAATTTTTAAATAAAAACATAATCATCATACTCTTTATTTAGAAAGTCCCTTAATTTGGGTTTGTCTGATGTTTCACTATGGTTTAATTCAGATTATATATTTTTGGATGTCAAGGCCATGGAAGCAATGCTGTGTCTTTTCTAGTATATTCTGTCAGGAGGTTTCTAGTATTGGTTTGTGCCATTATTGGTGATGTTGATTGATTACTTGACTATATTTGTGAGATTCATCGACTGTAAAATTACTGTATTTCCTTTTTGAGTAATAACTAATTCATAGAAGAGTACGTTGCAATAATAAATATCCTCACCAAACTTTTCTCACCACTTTTACCCATTATATATTTGTGGCTAAATGAGTAATTTCTATGATAGTTGCAAATGATGGTTATTTGACTTTCTAACTTCATTATTCTTTTCCATTTATATATTTGTTTACTTATGTGTATTAGTATGGGCTCATACAAATTCTTATTTTATGTCATGAATGTTCCGTTATTCCTATACATTTTTATGAAACTGTCCCAAGCTGTCCAGTGAGAGCCATTTTAAGCTGGCTTCATTGTCCTTCTGATATATTCCCATTATTTTATTCAGCCATTCCTTGCTTTATGTTACAACAATATGTCCCAAACTCATCTTTTACTTTCTCTGCCATAGCCCTGGACTCAGTCATTTTTCTAAGGAGCCCCAGCTTTTGTTAGTCAGGTATAGTATACAGAAACCAGTATCTGAGAGTTAGGCTTGCTCATTGCTATAGGGGTAGCTGTATTTCTAGGCCCTTTCAGTTGGAAGAGCTACAAAATATACATATATCTGTATCTTCCTATCTCTAGCTATAATTTCTTTTCTATATCTCTATATTAAAAACTATACATTCATACTACTATCTCCAATTTTAATTGATTATAACAGAGTTTATTCTGGTCTTCTTTTTTCATATTTTTTTCATAAAACTTCTGGTTCTCATATTTCTAACTCCTTGGACCAACAGTAGAAATATGGTTTCATCACTACTAATAGATTTACTCATAGACTTCTTTCTAATACCCACGGATAGTAATTTTTGAATTGCTAACCCATACTACTGTGAACTGAGCTCCTTTTAAACTGAACCCCACAGTGATTTTTAGTTCAAAGAATCATAAAAATTAGACAGGCAACACAATTTTTCTCTCACTGTACTAAGTGCATAGAAAATCTGTTTATTCATACTTATTTTTTATTGCTAATAATTGTCTCTGAAAAAGTGTCATTTGATTTAGGAAGAGGATATATATCTTTGTTATCTGGGTTTCAAATCTGTTTCATTTTATTAGGCAAGGACAGTTGATACATAAGTATCATCAAAATTTTAGTTACATGTTTTTGTCATACATAGAAAATAAAATAGTATTCAATGCTTGCAATTCATCAGCTACAAGCACAGTGCACTCCTGGGCCATTAATGTACACCCTGAATTTTAGCATTACATATGTATCTTTCTCTTTTGCTGAGTTTTTTGAAAACCTAATTAATTTATGTTAAAGCTTCAGTATGTTGGAAGGCAGAGGAGGAAGGGAGTGTTAGTATTATTCAAACTCGAGACCTATGGATTTCAATATCTATTAATCTCTTTTCTTACACACACACAAAGCTAATAATTTAAACATGACAATGGTCACAGCCCAGGCCTCTGTCTATTAAGATACAATACGGCTCTGGCATACCCTCTGCACAAAATGGAACACAACCTGTGACCCTTTACTGGGAAGCCACTTCTGTATTGCATCTCTGCCATTTGTCACTATCGCTGGGCTAAATAATTTACAGTATCAAGTGTATATTTCCCCCAAAGCATAATTCTTTCCTCAAATCAGCACCCAACTTGCTTTTATCTCCCCAATAAGTCCTACTAGTTGCGATGGAATTGAAATCAAACTGGACAAAAGAACTGCCTGTACAATGTACCGACCCCTCTCAGGTGAGACCATACAATGAGGCAGAACAACTTTTTTGAAAGACAAGACTCACATATTTGGACAAGCAGCATTTAAATAGTTTTTAGGTAAATGTTTCAGGTGACTTCAGAGAGACAAAGATTTTATGACAATTGGCTGGGATGTAGGTTGTATATTGGGTAGGATTTGATGAGTTGGAGAGAGAAGGTGGGCACTATAGGTGGAGGGACTAATGTGGGTAAGGACAGAGAAGAGAAAAGCCAACTGAACTTTTGAATTTGTATTTCCCTCAGGCAGTGCAAACTCACTATGTACCAAATGAATCTACTCTCCCCCCTCAAACCTGTTTCTCCTCTAGTTCCTTGACTACAAATCCAGCACCCACCCTATGATCTATGTCAGCAAACTAGGGGTCATCCTAATCAAAATGATTTTATTCCTGCTACCTTCCCACCCTGCATATTATATCATCCATGCATCCAGGTCAATTAGTTTGAAGGAAACTTCACACTTTGTTTCTTGGCATGGATCTATACATATGTCCGCGTGTTCACTCCAGCCTCATCTCTCACCATCACCCTTTCAGAGCTCCCAGTTGTTTCGTACATTTTCTCCATTTTGGGATTGGTTCTCTTTAGCATTCAGAATTCAGCTCAAGCATTACCACCTGTGAGAACCTCCTCCACTATCTCATCTTATGTTCATCACAGTTCTCAGTGAATTCTGAGGGACTTGTCTGATTACTTCTAAGACTTTCCAACGTCGTTGTGAACATTTGCAGGTTTTATTTGTCTTAACATTCCTTGGGTAATTTGCACAAGACAGGCATCTACTAAAGGCTCATTAAAAAAAAAGAAGAAGAAGAAATGGATGGATGTTGAGTGAGAATAAATAGTTCAGGCTGTCTGGACTCCAGGATAGTGTTTAAGCAATTTATGAGTGGGGTCATGCAAGTGAAAGGATTCTGAAGTCTCAGCATTTTATGTTGTGGACCATAAGGAGTCCTTGAGGTTTTCATGGAGGAAAATTGACTTGATAAAAGCAGTGAATAAGGAAGATAAACCATGGTAACAGGAATGTTAGGAAGAAAGGGGACAAGTATTGGGATATTGGCTGATAGGCCAGTTAAACAATTTAAATGTGAGAAAATAAAGGCCTGATATATGGCGGCGGTAGGAATGAAAAGGTTAGATACACCTTGGTTCTCATCCAAGATGGTCACATAGGAAGACCATGTGAAGACTCAACTTTTTGATGGAACACTGTAAATTACACATATTTATAGAACAAGTCTTCCTGAAGAAGAACAGAGGGCTGACTGAACAGCTTCTGAATAACCAAAAATAGAACAAGAAGAGAATAACAAGAAAGATGGAGACATGGTAACAAAGGGAACCCCCACTCCCCAAACTGTGAAGGCAGTGGAGAAGGAAAGTAGTGAACAGATTCCTCTGTCCTTGGGCACACACACACACACACACACACACACACACACACAAGTCACAGTTTATAAGAATAGCTAGAATGTAAGAATGTAAGAGAGGCAACACTAGAACTCTGTTGAGAAGTGGAGGAGCTGTGGGAAAGTTCTCCAGACCAGAGGAGCTGGAGAACAATATGGTTTATGTCCACACTCAACCTTGAAAGCCCAGACTGGACCAGGGTCCAGACACCATAATGGGCAGGTCTGGTCATTACAATGAGCTTATAACCTCAACAAGCCCATACCAGCCCTGGTCATCCCTCTGAGACAGAGACAGAAAAGACAGAGTTCAGAGAACTGAGGATCTTCAGGAACATTCTCTTTCCCTCTACCTTAAAAGCTCAGAAAGGAACAAGTTCTAACTCACAGTGAGCTTGTGACCTCAGTGAGCCCAGGGCACACAAGCCCATACCATCCCCTATAGTGATGGAGAATAAAAAATAGACTAAATTTTATTTTTTTAATCTTTTAAATTAAAAAAATATATTTTATTTTGTATTTGTCTAGTCTTATTCTTATTTTTGTTCTTTTAGGTTTTTTTTTTTTCTTTTTCCTTTTATCTTTTCTTTTTTCCTGTTTTGCGTTTTTGTTATAGCCACTGTGGAATACACTAGGGAGGTTTCTCAAAAAATTAAAAATAGAAATACTATATGATCCAGTAATTCCACTATTCAGTATTTACTCAAAGAAACAACTGTGATTAATATGGTAAGGGCCCTAATAGATAAAGTAGATAGCATGCAAAACAGATGGACAATGTAAGAAGAGAGATGGAAATATCCTAAGAAAGAAAGAAACAAAAAAATGCTAGAGATTAAAAACACTGTGACAGAAATGAGGAATGACTTTGAAAGGCTTATTAGTAGAATAAACACAACTGAGGAAAGAATCTCTGAGATAGAAGATTAATAGAATCCTTGTGGGGGGGGGGGGGCGGGGGAGAATGGAAAAAAGAAAAGAAAGATGAAAAAATCCAAAAAACAAACAAACAAAAAAAACCCCCACAAAATCCAGAACAAACTATCCAAGGACTATGGGACAACTACAAAAGGTATAACATATGTACATTGGGAATATTAGAAGGAAAAGAAAGAAAGGAAGGAATAGATGAAATATTTGAAACAATGATGACTGAGAATTTGCCCAAATTAATGTCAGATATCAGCCCACAGACCTACAAATCTCACAGAACACCAAGTAGGATAAATGCCCCTAAAACTAATACCTAGACAATTCAGTTTCAACTAGACATATCATTTTCAAATTAAAGATAAAGAAAAAATTCTAAAAGAAGGAGAGGATATAAAGCACCTTATCTTTGGAGGTACAAAAAAGTGTTGTAGTCAGTTTCTCCTCAGAAATGATGCAAGAATAGGATGAATTAAAGCACTGAAAAAAGAACCCTAGACTTTTATATCCTGCAAAATTTTCTTTCAAAAGTGAAAGAGAAATAAAGACTTTCTCAAACAGACAAAAATTGAGGGAATTTGTTGTTGGAAGACCTGTATTGCCAGATATGTTAACAGAAGTTCTTTAAAGAGAAGGAAATGTATACAGGTCAGAAATTCTGCTCTACGTTAAAAAAAAAAAACAAAAAAAAAAAAAAACATGAGCATTGGAGGATAAGGGTAGGTAAAATGAAAGGTTTTATTTTTCTTATTCTTAAAGTAACAGCAATTTGTTCAAAACAACAATAGCAACAATGTATTTGATGGCATATGCTTATTGATATATACATAGACTATGTATACTTAAATATAAGTGAAATGAATGACAGCAATAACAATTATAAGTGATAGGAAAGAATTAGGATCACTTTGTTTTATAAAGTATTCATACTGCCTGGGAAGTGGTATAGCATTATTTGAAAGTTGGCTTGGATTAGTTGTAAATGTATATTGTAAACTTAGGGCAGCCACTAAAAGTTAAAAAAAAGAAGTATACGTGATATGCTAAGAAAAGAGAAAGTAGCATCAAATAAAATTCACATTAGCATCCCTCTGTGCACATACACCTGTACCCCCAGTGTCTCTCAATGTGTTCAAATTTCCTGTTCTTACAAGTACACAAGTTGGATTGCATTAGGGCCACACTAACAGATTTGTATTCACTCAATCACCTCATTAAAAGTCCTATTCCCAAATATAGTCCCCTTCTGAGGTATGGGGGGGTTGGGCCATACCCATCTGAATTTAATGGGACGCATTTCAGCCTACGACACTAGCTAATGCCTAGGTAGACTTCAGATTTCTCCTTTGTTGTTAATCTTTTGGAAAAGTGTCCATTAATTTTCCCAGTGTGACTTACATGCCTACTTCGGGGTACTCTCGTAACACTTTGGAATTTCCCCTTCAAATCACATGCTATCTCCCACTATATTGTAAACAACATGAGCAAATCTGTAAAATTTTGGTCACTATAGAGTTTCTTCAGAACTTAGTACAGCGAGGGGCGCCTGGGTGGCGCAGTCGGTTAAGCGTCCGACTTCAGCCAGATCACGATCTCGCGGTCCGTGAGATCACGATCTCGCGGTCCGTGAGTTCGAGCCCCGCGTCGGGCTCTGGGCTGATGGCTCAGAGCCTGGAGCCTGTTTCCGATTCTGTGCCTCCCTCTCTCTCTGCCCCTCCCCCGTTCATGCTCTGTCTCTCTCTGTCCCAAAAATAAATAAAAAACGTTGGGAAAAAAAAAAAAAAAAAAAAAAAGAACTTAGTACAGCGTGTCATAGAAAAATGATTGAATTAACACATATAGGTATACAAGTCCCTGTTTTCTCTCCTTACCTCTTGTCCAAGTTTATCATTTGTCATTTGTAAATTGAAGAGGAACTTCACTTGGAGTTCTCCAAATAAATTACATCCTCTACTAATTCTTTGCCTATGCCTTCTGCCTAAAATTCCCTTCCTGAATTTCTTCTTAGCTTTTGTAACCCTTGCCACTCCTTCAAGGCTGAGCCCTTCTGGGAAGCTCGAGTATCTACCACATGTACTGGTACATCTTCTTCTGGGTTGATAGTTCCCTGTGCTTATCCCCATTAGGGCATTTATGACTTCCACTAGACTGCTCCTTTGTGAAAGTGATTTTTTGTTTTAATATTTGTATTTTATAAGTTTCCAGAGGAGTTTGCAAAGCAGGAGCTCAATACAGATTTGAACAAATGTGAGACAAAGCAGACTGTAGTGACACTTATGATGTCCTACTGAATCTGATGAATAGAAAACACTTTGGGGGCACCTGGGTGGCTCAGTAGGGTAGGCATCCGACTCTTGATTTCTCCTCAGGTTGTGATCTCACGGTTCGTGAGTTCGAGCCCCTCGTTGGTCTCTGTGCTGACAGCATGGGGTCTGCTTGGGATTCTCTGTCCCCTCTGTCTCTACCCCTCCTCTGCTGACACGCTCTCCCTCTCTCTCTTTCTGTCTCAAAAATAAATAAATAAGCATTAAGACAAAAGAAAAGAAAACACTTTGATTTCTATAAGATACAGAAATGTTGAGGGGGAAGCAGGTCTGGTGTGCTACAGGATGAGCAGGAAATGCAGTGTAGCTAAAGTAGAAGAAGCGAGGGGGCAGATTGGTAAGGAAGGAGGTCTGAGAGGTCATGGGGGTCAGATCATGCACAGTGCTTAGGCATCACTAAGGGCTTTGACTTTCATCCCAAGTGAAATGGGAGGAATGGAGAGAATTTCCACAGTACGTTGGTCATAGGACACAAAAGTGGGGGCAGCAGACATGGGGGGTGGCAAGGCCAGAAGAGAGAAACCAGTTAAAAGACTCTGATGAAAATGTAGGTGAGAAATTATGTACTGGTATGATAGAGAAAAATATTGTTAAGTAAGTAGAGAGAGAAAGGTTAGGACTTAAGGTCCCTGAATGTAGAAAAACACACACACATATTTTAAAACAGTGCTGGGGGGGCGCCTGGGTGGCGCAGTCGGTTAAGCGTCCGACTTCAGCCATGTCGCGATCTCGCGGTCCGTGAGTTTGAGCCCCGCGTCAGGCTCTGGGCTGATGGCTCAGAGCCTGGAGCCTGTTTCCGATTCTGTGTCTCCCTCTCTCTCTGCCCCTCCCCCGTTCATGCTCTGTCTCTCTCTGTCCCAAAAATAAATAAACGTTGAAAAAAAAAATTAAAAAAAAAAAAAAAAAAAAAAAAAAAACAGTGCTGGGAATGTCTGACCATGAGGGAAACTGCATCAGGCCTGACCATGAAAGAAACTCCCTCAAATGTAAAGTTTTTAAGAAAGTAGCAAACGCTACCTACTCCTCCTTTATGTTTCCAACAGAAAGTCAATAACTTAGTACCTGCAGTTATCAGGCCAACAAAGGGGGGGAAAGGGAGGAACAGCCCCAAACCTTATAAAACAAAGACCCTTGTTTATAGTCGGGGGTATTCATTTTGAATTCCCCCTCCCTGCAAAGAGACCTTTCATACTATTCTTCCTTTCTGATCTTATTCTCTGATAAACTTTTGCCTGCTGCTCATTTTGTTTTGTGTTCACCTCTTTATTCTTTGAAGCAGTGAGACAATGAATCAGGGGTATTAAAGTGAAAAATCATACAACATTGGGAGGTCATGGTAAAGATTGTAAGAAATAGTTGGAGTCTAGATATACTTTCCCCCTACCCCATGCACTCTCTCTAGGGGTGCCTGGGTGACTCAGTCGGTTGAGCGTCCCACTTAGGCTCAGGTCATGATCTCATGGTTCATGAGTTTCAGCCCCATATCGAGATCTGTGCTGACAGCTCAGAATTTGGAGGCTGCTTTGGATTCTGTGTCTCCCTCTCTCTCTGTCCCTCCCCCCACTAACTCACTCTCTCTCTCTCTCTCTCTCTCTCCCTCTCTCTCTCTCTCTCAAAAAATAAATAAACATTTAAAAAATGTTTAGATATATTTTCACAGTAGAGCTAAGAGGATTATTGACTAGCAGGATATAAGGATGTGAATGAATGAAATGACTGACTTTGGAGTGCGTGTGCTTATAAATATGTAAGCTACCTCTCAACATCTATTAACTTACTTTGTAGACAGCCCAGAATTTAAAACGGATGCTTTAAGAAACTTAATGAGACTGGAGTCAGAAATACATTTTTGGACTGATGGTGGGATGTTGAATAAGACAAAATTAGAGTCTTTGGAAGAGATTAAATGCAATTTTTTAAAAATGTTTATTGATTTTTTTTTTTGAGACAGAGAGAGAGAGAGAAAGAGAGAGAGAGAGAACTGGGGAGGGAAAGAGAGAGAGTGAGACAGAATCTGAAGAAGACTCCAGGCTCTGAGCTGTCAGCACAAAGCCCAATGTGAGGCTCAAACTCAACGAACCTCGAGATCCTGATCTGAGCTGAAGTCAGACGACTGAGCCACCCAGGCACCCTTAAAGGAGATTCAAAGGGAAATTTTATTTGATATATGTGTACAAACAGGGCCTAATTACAATTTAGGGGGAAAGTGGAGGAACAGATGATGGAAATTATTTAGGAAAAAATTAAAAAAAATTTTTTTTAATGTTTATTTTTTGAGATAGAGAGAGAGACAAAGAGACAGAGCGTGAGTAGGGGAGGGGCACAGAGAGAGGGAGATACAGAATCCGAAGCAGGCTCCAGGCTCTGAGGTGTCAGCACAGGGCCGGACATGGGGCTCTAACTCACGAACTGTGAGATCATGACCTGAGCCAAAGTCAGACGCTCAACTGACTGAGCCACCCAGGCGCCCCTAGGAAAATATTTTTTTAAGGAATCCTCTACAATATCAAAACTTTATAACATAAAGGAATAGTGATTTGAAAGACGCAAGGAAAAAAATGTTGTCTTTAAAAACAAATAAAGCTTATCTAAGTAACAAAAGAAAAATAAAAGAAATTGTGTTATTTGCATTAAGCATAAAAATATTTATCTGCAACTATCAAAACATACTTTCTACTTATGAAGGAAATACTACATGATTCACAAATTATTATTTTAAAATAAATATCCATAAACCCCATCGGAAAAAAATCTTCCAAGGAGAACCGATGAAGTCATAAATATATCCAAGTTGATGTAGGCCCATAAATATGTACATATTTAACACAAATATATTCTGACATTTTATTTACATAATATAAATAGTAACTCATTTTTGGAAGAATTTTAAGAATTTCTGCCTGCTTTCTGTTAAAATTCCTTTTATCCTAGATATCCTACTTCCTTTGATAAATTTGTTTGGATAAAATAATTTTACTTCTGTTCACTTCTACAATAGAGATTTGTGTTTCTTTTTAAAACTCTCTTTCACATCATGAGATGTGATTGAGGTAAACATATTTTTAATCATTGATGTCCTCTTTGGCCTATCTCTTCTTTCATTTTCAGATGACATCTTCTTTTTTTCCCCCCTGTTTTGCACCTTTATACTTTGTATTTTGGGTTCTGTATAATTTTTTTTATTTTTTTGACATCTTGTTCAATGAAATAATAAATATGGCAGGAAGATGAAGAAGATACATAGTTCTTATTTTGAGTGGAAGTGTTAAATGCTAAGAATAATTTCATGGCCTCAAAACCTTATAGAGAATTACATCTTTTTTCCTGTGAGATAAAACAATAGAACCCTTCTCTTTCTCCTTTTCCTTTACATTCTAAACAATCACAGCACTAGGGATGGAAACACAATAACACATTTGTACTTAGCAGGTGTTGACATAATTATGTTATACAGATATTCATTACTAGTAATGTTTTTCCATATAGTGCATTTAATATGGGCAGGGATATTCTTTTACAAATGCACTTTGGTATGAGACTGTAATATCATCCAAAGGTTATGTGGTATAAAAAATGACAGAGAACATTTTATTTAGTTCTTCACTGTCATTAGAATTGCAAGATGGAATTATAGCTTTCTCTGTTCTGTTTTGGAGCATTCATCAATTTAAATTTTAATAAATATCAATTTTAAGCTGGTTTAATCTAATAAAAAGGAGCATTATTTCTCATTTACTAGTCAGTTTCTACGAACCTCTTCTTTTGCCTTCCCAGCAATTTCTACCATTCTTATTCTTCCCATGGTCCAGAGTTTAATTTATTGGTACAGAATTCAGCAGTAACCCACCAAATATAATTTCAAATGAAAATACTTTACTTTTTTGTGAAAAAGAATAATAGAAACAATTATAATCATTCTGTCATTTTTTTTTTAGAGCACAGTAAAATGATTTGTATAGAACACTAAAAACACTTGTTCAGTTCAGGTCAGTATACATTTACCAAACAACAAATGTATGCAAACTTCTTTTTTTTTTTTTTTTACTATGCACTATTTTATTTTATTTTTTTCCTCTTTTAAAAATTTAATCTATTTTTTTAAATTTATATTCAAATTAGTTAGCATATAGTGCAACAATGATTTCAGGAGTAGATTCCTTAGTGCCCCTTACCCATTTAGCCCATTCCCCCTCCCACAACCCCTCCAGTAACCCTCTGTCTGTTCTCCATATTTATGAGTCTCTTACATTTTGTCCTCCTCCCTGTTTTTTATATTATTTTTGTTTCCCTTCCCTTATGTTCATCTGTTTTGTCTCTTAACGTCCTCATATGAGTGAAGTCATGTGATACTTGTCTTCCTCTGACTATTTCACTTAGCATAATCCCCTCCAGTTCCATCCACATAGTTGCAAATGGCAAGATTTCATTCTTTTTGAATGCCAAGTAATACTCCCTTGTATATATATATACCACATCTTCTTTATCCAGCCATCCATGGATGGACATTTGGGCTCTTTCCTTACTTCGGCTATTGTTGATAGTGCTGCTATAAACACTGGGGTGCGCGTGTCCCTTTGAAACAGCATACCTGTATCCCTTGGATAAATGCCTAGTAGTGCAATTGCTGGGTCGTAGGGTAGTTCTATTAGTTTTTTGAGGAACCTCCATGCTGTTTCCCAGAGTGGCTGCACCAGTTTGCATTCCCACCAGCAGGGCAAAAGAGATCCTCTTTCTCCGCATCCTAGCCAACATCTGTTGTTGCCTGAATTGTTAATGTTAGCCATTCTGACAGGTGCATGCAAACTTCTAAGTATTGCAAAGGTTAAAGAAATGGATAAGACATTTCCAATCCTTAATAAGATAAGAGCATAATGGAGGGAAATATTGCACAATTATAATGAAAGATAGAAAATGACTATAAGAGAGGTAAACGTTTTACAAAGCTATCAGACCACATGAAGTACATGCAGGAACATGTACTGGGAACATGTAGCTGTCTGGGAACTTACAAAACTGAAGGTTCATTTTGGTACTTTTCTCCAAGTTAATACCTTGTCGGTATTAGAAAGATGAGATAAGGAAGTCTGTAAAATAAAGATCAACTTAGGAACTGTCAGTAAGTAAAGTAACCTGCCACTTCCCTGAGCAGAACTGAGTGTGTGAAAGTAGAAATAGAGATACAAGAAAGGATGTAGAATCTACCTAGGGATTCCCCTTATGGAAGACCTCCGTTTCCCAATATTAGAGGTGAGAAAGTGGGTTTGATTATAAATAAAAACCTTTGGGGATTTATTAAAAGGGAATAATAGGGGCTTTTTATAGGAAGGTGTGTACTTGTCCTTGAAGAAGAAGTTGTTAATGAGGGCATTAATGTGCAAGGAACAATTCTAATATGGGTACGGATCATGAAAAGGCCGGTCTGAATTTTCAATCAAAAATAAGGTAGGCATACGGTATTATGTGGCATAGGCCTGGAGTTTTAAGCCATGAGAAAATGGCTTATTTTCAAACTCAGGAAATTTTCAAACTCAGGAAATTTTTATTTCATTTAGTGAACTCAAACTCAGGAGAATTTTCAAACTCAGGAAATTTTTATTTCATTTAGTGGCTTAATAATATTCCATTTTAATGAGGATACTTAAAAGTTGTGGTTTTTTTTGACGTGTGGTTTTCGAAGCTTTGGTTGCAATCCATAGGATTGATTGGAGAAGGGTATGTGAGCAAAGGAAGAGCCCATCGTGAGGCTCTTGTAATGATACAGTGAGAGAGACAGTGAGGTCTTTCATGATGGTCATGAAGATGGGAGTGGGAAGGAGGAGCTGCCAATATTGATTCTGGTTTGATAGGAAGGCAGGGAAAAAATGACTCACTGCACTTTAGCTTAGAGACTTGGGAGAATGTAGGTTTCACCAGTAAAAAACAGAAAAAAACAATTAATATAAACTATTTGGAAGAAATGAAGATGGTAGAGAAAGACGTTAACTACGTCTTAAGCCATCGTAAGGGCAAGACAGGTCCAGAGATGAAGATATCCATCAGTTAGAACCACAGAACAGCAGGACAAAACAGGAGCACGGGGAGTATGGCCTAATAGTTACTGGCACATAATTAAGCGTCAGATTTGACGGTTTTCAAACCTGCTTGAGAGCCTTTAACCTACATTGATCCCGATCTCATCCCACACCAATTAAATCTGAATCACTGGGAGTACAGTAGGGAGTTAGGAATCACTGTTTTTTGTTGTTTGTTTTTCCTAAACATATATTGCAATATTTGTTATCTATTTTTTTTTTCACTAGTTGACTTGTTTGGGGGGATGGGGGCAAGATTTCTAACCCATGGAAAAGTTAGAATGGTACATGAATACATATGAAGCAATACTAGTAAAAATGCAAGCTTTTTCCTGGAGTCTGTGGTCCTCACCTTTATTTATTTTTTTTTTTAAATTTTAAATGTTTTTTTGTTTATATATTTATTTAATGTTTATTTTTGAGAGAGACAGAGTGCCAGTGGGGGAGGGGCAGACAGAGAAGGAGACACAGAATGCGAAGCAGTCTCTGACAGCTCACAGCCTGACGTGGGGCTCAAACTCACCAGCAGTGAGATCATGACCTGAGCCGAAGTTGGACACTCAATTAATTGAGCCACCCAGGCCCCACTGTGGTCCTCGGCTTTAAAACACAGCACCCTAACACTCTGCAATAGACTTAACCTTTCCGCATCTTTTGTGGAATTCTTACTGCTGCTGCTTTCCTAGGCACCAAAATCTCTGGTTAGGGAAGGTTGTTGTTTTACCAGGCCCGGTGATCATTCTCGCTGTTCCATTAATGCTCTTCTTGGCACCCTTGGTGCTCCTATGCTCATGCTGTCCAAGTTGGAGGGCAACTATTGACTAATCCTAATAGCTTTCTCCCATTTGTGTTATATCTTATAAGATAGGATTCAAGCCTAAGAAGTTTGTGATCCCGGTGTTTTACCGAATTGGAAGAAACTTCTCTCTCAGATCTAATTTCCCCCCCTGTCGACCAAGAGATCAACTAGAGAGATAACCTCCATTTGAGAGCCAGAGTCAACTGCATCCCTGCCTTGCTCCCTCTATTTTGAAGATTACAGTTTTCTCACTGGGTAAAATTAACATGTCTATTCTTTCTCCTGAAGTTCTCCTGGCTGAACAACTAGATCCATATCTTTGGCCTCACATATTTGGTGCATATTGGGTGGGCTGAACGATTTTTATTTCAGGGCTTTTATTATTGATTCTAAGTCTTACTAATAAAATTGTGTAAAGAATAGCGGAGTCAGAGCATACGCATATTTAACTTTCTCCACTTCAACTTGTCTCTACTATTCCATTTAATGTACATATGGCCCAGTGTGTAGAGAAAAGGACACAGAAAGGTGATTTTCTTTGGTCTCTGTTCTCTGCAAACCCTTATGGTATGATTATATCTCCGAGCTGAGATGCCTCTTGTGGTTGAAAGCCTTTTTCTCTGCTTTATGGACAACTTAAGGAATTTTTAAGATAAATTTTTACCCTACCGGATTTTGGCCTTACATGTTGATCTCAGAGTTTAACTGTATCTAAAAAAAAAAAAAAAAATGATTTGCTTTGGCTCCGTGCCTATTTGCCCTCACATATATTACCTGCCCTTTTCCTGCTCTACAGAATCACAAATGGGCTGATCTCTGCTGGCTGCATTTCCCAGTCTCCTGGACCAGCTCTTTTCCATTGGGGTTTGGCTATTGGGAGGTTCTGTCAAAGATTACAAGGGAGGTGGGAAGCAGATGTTACAGTGCTATTGCCCTCTGACGTTGCTTCAGATGGCAGAGACGCAGGTGTCCTGTCTCTTAGTTGGGCTCCAGATCCTCCTAATTCAGATTCTTCTCATTTTCCGGGGCCCCTGGATTCCAGTAATACCTCCTGATCTCTCTGCCACTTCAGCCAAGGTTAGGTAGCAGTTCTGACTCGTTTACCTCTGGATTGCCCCGCTCCTCCATGATTTGATTCTCAGCCTCTTCTGTCACCTTTGTAACCATTTTACTACATTAAATTCTCTCTGCTTACGACTCTGCATGGTTTTATTTTCCCGATTATCCCTTGACTGACAAACTTCCTGTTATTAGTAGTTATTCCCAGTGTCAGGCTTTTCAAGGCGGGTTTGCAGGGTTGGATTCCTTCTCTGTTTGAGTGTGAATATAACAATGACTTCCTTGCAGGTGGGAAAATAGGATACTACTAATACCTGGCATGCAGTGACTTAAATTACTTAAGTGAGCCCGTGATTTCCTGGAAGTAAATGCCAGTCAAAGGCAAGGCTCTGGGAAAACAAGTAGCAACTGTTACTATCATACCATTACAGCAGTAATGATTTCAAGCGCTGTCCTTGGAATGGCTGCCTTTGACAGCTTTGATGAACTTCCAGAAAGAAAATTACAGACTGAGAGCTTTGAGTTCTTTTTTCATGTCAAGGTTAGAAAACCAAAGAGATGTTATGGAAACCTTAAAATTATATCTAATCTTCTGTAGCAGCAGAAAAGACATGATAGATCAGGCCCCAAATCCAATGGTAAACTCTGTAGAATTATAAACTGGAATATACAAACTTTAAATGTGTCTTCTTTTTGTAACTTTTTTACATGTGTATTTATTTTGAGACGGAGAGGCAGAGCATGAGTGGGGGAGGGGCGGAGAGAGAGAGAGAGAGAGAGAGAGAGAGAGAGAGAGAGACAGAATCCGAAGCAGGCTCCAGGCTCTGAGCTGTCAGCACGAAGCCAGACGCAGGGCTCGAACCCACGAACTGTGAGATCATGACCTGAGCCAAAGTCAGACGCTCACCCGACTGAGCCGCCCGGTGCCTGCAACATGGCTTGTATTTCAGTTGGACATGTGCAGCACCAGCACATCATAAAATGGAACTGGCATATAAAGTTGGCTTGAACGGATCCTGATGGCACAGGTAGCTAAGACTTTAGACCGTCTGTTGGGTTGTTCATTACCTTTTGTGGAATGAAAGAGATGGCTTGAGGTGAAGTTGCATTTTCCTTCATGACAATGATTAATATTTATCCTCACTGACCGGGGACTTGCAAAGAGCAACATTGGAAGATTGATAGCAAGCAGGTCCAGAAGAGTTATGTGAGCAAACTGCCAGATAGGCATGTAGGTCCCATGTGTGTCCACCCAAGGGCGTCTACTGCAGGGGAGGATCTCACTGATCATGTAGGCAAGGTGTTCCACCACGGGACTAACAGCCTACTCTTGTATCCATCCTGAGTCCATTTGCTTGTTGTTGTTGTTGTTTTTTAAATGATAAAAATATGGCCATATCAACAGGGATGTAGGCTATGTATGATCTCAGCCACATGGACTTTTCCTCATCAGCGTTGACCTCCTTATTGTCTCCGGTAAGTGTCCAATCTCTGAACTACAGATGCCAATAGTGAATGTTCAATATAGCATCATTCTCTAGAGGTATTGGTTGATCCATGAGTTGCAGGTGGATGACATTATACCTCTTCCATTGTGAAAGTAATTTTTTCCTCTCTGATATAGTCATCTGTTCCTTTTTTTCCCATAATGTCCTTGAGGTCCTGAGATCCTGATTTCAATTCTTTTGGATAACACTTAGAAGTGAGATTGCTGAATTAAACGTTGACCCTTGATATCAATTTGCCTTCCATACCCACCCTGCTTCTGTCAGTACTGACCTTTATGGACTTAGAGATTTCCCTACACATCATGATGTTATCTCACGTAACACTGTTTCTTACCAAGGAAGATATTTTGCGGCAAGAGAAATGCAACGGTGGGCTCACACCCAGGGACTCCTCTGACCTAATCACAAACCTCATCACTCAGAAGCAGCAGGCCTGAAAGAAAGGTGGATAGCCTACCAAAGACATTTATGATATTTGACAGAAGACCAGGAGAAGTTGAGATGCTCTCTTACAGCATGTAGTATATGCCTTGAATCAGACACAGTTATGTGATGCTGTTTCTCTCATAGCCAGCATTCACAGGTCCTGAATCCAAGAAGTAGAAGTTAGAAGGGTCTCCCTCACTATTACACATAATAAATCATCACACAGACATCTTTCTTTCAGTTCATGCAACCTTGTCCAAGTGTCTGCTATGGGACACAGCATAGGCCCATTAAACTGGAAGTTAAAACTACCACCTGATTCTTTTCAGAGGCAGGACTGAAAGAGGTGACAGTAAACGCAGTGAAACGATGATAGTATTTGTAGGGGTGAGTGTTTCAAATTATGAAAAAAAGGGGTTTCTTCTAAAAATAAGAGCAGAAAATAGTACATTTGGACTTGAAAGATTCCCTAGACCTCATTTCTTTCCTGGATGCCAATAAGGACCACTCCAATAAAGACAAAACATTAAGGATTCAGACCCTTCTGGAATTATGGTTTGGGACTCTTTTTGATATAAAGAATCCTACGCGACTGATATGAGAGCAAGGTGACATGGAATGAGTAATGGGAAGAAGTAATAAATATTGATAAATATCAATGATACCCTCATAATCACTTCCAGGACTGAGGACTCTAGCACCTGCACACAGACACACACACTGTTAGGCAGCTAGAGGTAATTACCCCAACTAATACAACAAGGGAGAACAGTGAGCATATCCTAACACAAAGTCTGTAAGAAACTGTCCTCAGAGACATATCAGGTTCAGTCAAGAAAGGAAATGGAAAGAGCACATGAGGAAAAGTTAAACTGAAAGGCAATGATGTAGAAAATAAGACCATGCAGTTTGAATATGGCAGACTGAGGTTGAGTATCAGTTCGACCATTTACTAAGTGTACCACGGGCAAGCTACTTTATAAAGTTCAGTTTCCTCATCTCCAATCTTAATAATAAGACCTACCTTGTGAAATTTTTATACAAATGAACTATAGCTAAATAAACAATAGAAATGATATTGGGGAAATAATAACTAGTGCCTGTAGGTATTATGGCAGGTAGATTGCGGAGAGGAAAAAAAAAAAAAAGATAATACAGAAGAAAATGTGTCAGGTGGGCAGTATTGATTAAGGCTGTGAGTCCCAGTGAGAAATAACTAAGATGGGAAGAACGTCTGTTGGATAAAAGGGAATGCTGGGGAGGGAGTAATTTTTTATAGAAGAGTATCGGAGCAATATACACAGTTGAGATTATATTCAAAGTATCATTTCGTCAGTGTGGAAGACTGTAGAATTGTCTCATGCTGGGAAATTTGGTGATTTCTTCATAATTTCAAACCATGAGATGAGGCCAATGACGGGGCAAGTGAGCACTGTTGACTGGTATGTTTCCATAGCAGATTGTGTTTATATTGCATAGGCCTTCAGCTTCATCCCTAATCAATGAATGCATAACAAAAGGCCAACCAACCAGCCAGTAAACCAAAAAGTCATTGAGGCACAAAACATCTAATAGACAAGAGAAAATGAGAATTTGGTTCACGTGAATCTTGTCAATAGTTAATTGATTCTGTACATTTAAATATGGAAATAGAGATACTTATGTTAGTATTTAGAAACATTAGTATTAGAAATATTATATTCTGTATTAAAGCTGTATATCCTTTCCTCTCTACCTCCTAACAATGTAGCAACATTCTATCTACATTAATAAAATTAATTAGGGGCCTCCATTGTTCATGTTTTTTTGCAAACTCCACATGCTCTCAGAATGATTAAGAAGGCCATCTTCAGGGTGAGTGGCAGTCTCCTTTGGCCACATAAGCTGAAGCTCTCTCCCTTCCCTCCCTCTTCTTCCTCTTTCCCAGTGTGCCTTTTGCTTTCTCTTTGATTGCAGGAGTCATTTTCTCCATTCTGTCCTCTTCTGGGTATGCAAACGTAAATGCTGAATTACTCCAACTTAGGTAACCCTTAGGATAATTTTTTAAGCAGCAGGAAACAGGGCTATCTGGCTGCGCAGATAATGATATCAGCTGCTTCCTTCCAAAACAACAGGTGCTTTGGCATAAAAATGTATATCATCATACTGAGATGATGACATCAGTTCATACTTCAGCTTAATTATAAACTACCTCCATTAATCCTCAAATAATTAAACATTTTGTGTGTGCTGCAAGGTGAAATGTAAAGTTAAAGGTGCCTGGCTGTTTATTATAGGGTTTTGAAAATGTATTTTCTCCACAATGCCTTTCTTTGTACACCAGTGGAATAAAATTCACAGTGTATTTCAAATATCAAATTTTGCTTCTATCAGAGAAACGTAAGACATAAAATCATTAGTGAGATATAATTTTTCCATATGTTTGTATGAACTTAGAACCACCACAAGAAATGCTAATAGCTATGCAGCCTATATATGATTGGGAATTAATAGCAAAATAATTCTAATTAAAATATTAAATATTTTAAGCTCCCTTATTAATATTTCAATTTTATATTTTTAATCACATACGCCAAAAACTTGCATTTACATTTCACTAAAAACAAATATTAAACCTAGTAGGGTCTGATGTCTACAGTGAAAATTGGGTACATCAGATGTTTTTGGTAAAAATGAAACAGTTATTTATGAAGTAATATTTGACTCATTGATTATATTTTTAATATTTAGAAATTTTAGCGAAAAATTTTTGTTATATTATTATACCATCAAACCCAAAACAGAATTACATAACTTAAAACATGTCTCGATTCGGTATAGAAATACAACAAATAAGATTACTGTCTTCTTCTTTAACTTTAAAACATAGAACTGGACTTCTTGAAAACAGTTGTTACCTTCAGAAGCCAGATGTGTTTCTAAGCAAATTACTTATATGGAATATATCCAAGGACATAGCCATTTAAGACTCAATAAATTATGCATTTGTCATTTGTTATTGGGTAAGAGTTAAGCTGACATCTTTGACATGCATACAAGTGTCCCAGCACTTAGTAATTACATTAACAATTTAGCAGAGGTGATTTTCTGGGGGAATGAGAGAACAGTGGTTTATAAAATTGTGTTTTATCACAGAAGCAGGCATTTCTACAGATTTTAATTATTCACTACACATCCATTAAAAAGTCCACCTTTCTTAGGTTATATTACAATTGATATAAATTTTGTGGAGTTCCCAGGAGTGCATCATTATCCGTTTATCATGAGGACGGCATAACAGCTGTACCAAGTTGTTCTTAAAAGGAGAATTTTTTCCCCATTTTTTAAAATGTAACCAGTTAACAAGACTTTTTCTCTTGGTAGGCACATAATGATAAATTCATACAAGAAGAGTTTTATTTTTTACAAGTAAAAGTCAGACTGGAAATTTTCAGTGGATTTAGCTGGAACATTTGGGTGGCCATATGGAGCGCTCCGTGGCGCCACGGGACCACGCAGCTATGAAATCTGATCACTATCTCCCCAGTGACAGCTGGGCCTTTACACCATCAGAAAATTTTCAGACTTCTAATTTGTCATAACTACCTCCTGTGGAAAGGAAATATGTTATGTAGCCAGATACAAAAATTCTTAGTACCCTGCACTATAAACGGTTAATTCCTTAACTGCATTTTGTGATTCACTGATGCAACTCATATACCAAAAACATATGGAGTCTTGTTCAGTTGGGGTTGGCCAATTGCTCCGCCCATTCAAAAAGCCATTTCCACGGGATTGTATCCAGAGAAAGGTTCTGTCACAGAGCTTAGCATTTTAAGTACATTTAACTTTTAGTTGCTCTCGAAAAGTCAGTGATGTCACTGAGAGGTTTCATCTTAGTTCCACTGGTCCATATTGGTCTATTTAAGTCTAATGACTCTTCATTTGAGTAGTTGAATATTATGCTACAGCTCCTAGTCCTTGCTTCTTTCTACATCGTGGGGCCAAAACTGTTCTGCTGTGATGCTTTCAATCCACCAGCAGCTCACGAGCTTATTAAGTATTCCTCCAGCTACCCAAAGAGATAGAGCTGTGTTTTGCTACTCTCCCTTTCTGACCACTTAACCTGAGTTTCCACTTGGGAATTCCCCCCATAACCATCCCCATCATGGGAAGAACTCCTAGGATGTAATTTGTATTTTTCCTCAACTCAACTGTCATGAAAGATGCAATTTTAAGTGACTCCACCTTCGACTTCTGCTGACCAAATCCTTTCGCTTGGTAGCTTTTTAATGTCTCAGTTTATTATTAATTAAAAAAAAACCCGTTGTACTTGACTTTCTAAATGGAAGCTCTACACAGTCTCTAATTCAATGTAATGAAGAGAGCCTTTGTGGTGGTCTTTTCTTCCTCCTCTTGTTTATCCATCTTTACTGACATTAGCTCTGCAGGGATTAGGAGAGTACTTTTGAATTCATCACTAGGTGCTCCATATCTTTTGCAACTTAAAAATCCAAACTTTATCTATGGTAATTTTATAGCACAGTTTATATAATAATAATAGCTAATATCTACTTAGCTCTTACTATGTGTCTGGCACTAGTGTAAACACTTCAAATAAACAGACTCATTTATACCCTATAACATGCCTGTGAAATTGACATAGTTGTTGTCATTCTCATTTTAGAGATGCGGAAGCCCCAGGTCCAATTTGACCAATGGCACACAACTTATTAGTGTCAGATTCACGATTTGAAGCCAGGACGTCAGGATTGAGAGCCAGTGTTGTTAACCACTATATACCATGATACATGTCAAAGGAGGAATGTGGGGAATCGCCCTGACACTGAAACAAATAGAAAACAAACAAGTACAGATTCTATTAGTTCTGCTACTTTGAACTAATTCTGTAATACTAACAATGGCACCCACTCTGGGACTCTTCCCTCATTTTTAAGATAACAAGATGAGGTTAGTGTTGGTGTTGTTTTTTGCTGTTTTGGGTGGTGATGGTGGTGGTTTGTTTGGTTGCAGCAATAAAATGCCAAGATACAGGTTCTTTATGGGCGATGAGCGTTCACAGCTCTTCATAGAGGTCTTGGTTATGTCACAGACACCATTTCAATGCCATTTTCTTTAATTGCCACATTGCTGGTACTATTATTCTATATACGGGTTTTCAATCTAGCCAACACAATGTTTTCTATTACTTATTACTCAGTACTCTATTCTTCAGTACTTTTTCTTTATGCTCTATATGAAAATCAATTCCAAGAAAAATCTTGCTTTTAATTCCATGCATCTACTATCCTCACATCCCAAACCTCCTTCTGATTTATCCAGGCCAATCCTCTTTCTCTGACCTAAACCAAGTTTTTGTCATGCCAGTCATTACATCCTATAATATGCATTAGCCATTCTTTTTTCCCTTATTCAAATGGACATTGCATTTACTCAAGAAGTGCTAACTCAGGGTTGAATGGAGTCCCTCAAGCACTACAGCTTGCCTTTCATCACTGCCTTTAAATTGCATTTCAAATATCCCATATAATTTCCCCATTTACAGAAAATACCCAGCTTTGCAGCTTTACTTAATCTTTCCAGAATGTCTGCTTTTGACTGACTATGGTCTTTCCACAGATTTACAACATACCTTCACTGCAATACTTAAACTAGCATTTGACTGAATAACTAGGGACAGTAGACTAGCCAAGTGGACACATGAAAAAGACCATCACAGTCCACCCCTTGTCGAACCATTTATCTCTCTGGAACACGTTTTAAATCTTATTTAATCTCCAAATAAAAGCAACAACAAAGTCATATTTCTACTGAACATAATACAACTATTTTGGGTACAATGGAAACCAAACTAACCATTTTCTTTAAGAGGATGAAAAGTTTTTGGGTGATGTTCACTCTCTTTCTTTAATATCCTGTAGCTTCAAAACTGTGATATAAAGTTAACTATTGTTATGTTATGTATTGTGAATACATTTTATATTATATGATAAAGGTATAATAGAAGGAATAAAAAGATTGGTTATTATATATATATATATATATATACAAATATTCATTACAAAATAAGGAAGAAAAACAATGATTATAATCTTTGTTTCTATAGTGATCACATGGTCAAAGGTAGCATGTTTAATTACCTTCTTCCATTACCCATTCCATATTTCCTTTTCCCACAGCTTTCATTTGGTGGCATTCCCTTAAACTTTCCTTCTTGAAGGGTTTGAAACTTTAGTGGTCCTTCCTGAATTGGGTCATCATAGTTTTTCATTAACTGTAATCACAGGATATGGTGATACTAAAAGATGCTATAATGAATCTCCTATATTCCAGACATACTCTTCCTTAACTCCACTGTGTAGTAGCAAACCAATTTATCTTGCACACAAGACAGCACAGTAGCCACCTCTTTGCCACCATACTTTAGAAGTGTGAGGAGCCCAAATTGGCTGACAGTCTCAATTCTCAGTTCAATGGAATCATTGTTACGTCTTCTGGTAGAAGCAATTTTCCCTTTGGAATTAAGACCTTTAGGCCAGTAGAGCATACAGTTGTGCGGACAGGAAGCAAACATTTTTGCCAGTGGATCACTATGGATAATAGTAAGTGGTGCCCTTCTCCCTCTATCCTGAGAGTGAACCCTACCTATATGATAAAGAGCCTCATATATTGGATGCCTAATTAAGAGCATATATAGCATCTGGAGCTTTTCCAAGACCCCAAGGCATTACCATCTACCTGGCACTGTAAGTGAGTTTTCAAAAAGCCATTCAGCACCTGATAGTGGCTGTAACCAGGCCAACAATGGTGAGCAGAAGTTTATGTTACTGAGCCATGCATAATCTCCATCCCTGCAACCATAGCCACATTGTTCACAAAACTATTCAACAATTAGAAGAATGGCTGGGGAAAGAGACTCATTTCAGAGCCATCCTTAGCAACTGTTTAATAGAATCCTCCTTTGCTGAGGTTATCCACTTGTGGGCATACACATGGGACATAAATATCTCATATCTTCATATTCTTTGCTCAAAGAGTCTACTCACATACCTCTCGCCCAGAGGTTACCAACTTTCGAATTGTGTTCCTACCCAACTACCTGATTATTCAGCCAAATCAAACTACTGACCAAGAGCCATAAATCAGTATTGACTCTCACCACATTTAAACAACACAACTTTATTATCTTACAGTTCTCTAGGTCAAAGGTCCAACACCGTCTCAACAGGATAAAATAAAGATTTTAAAGCAGAACTGCATTTTTCCCTGTACTCTTTGGGTAGGATCTATTTCCTTGCCTTTTTCAAGTTCTACAAGGTTGCTTGCATTCTTTAACTTACAGACCCCTTCTTCTGTCTTCAAAGCTAGCAAATGTGAGTTGAATCCTTCTCACATCTCTCACATGACATCACTCTGATCTCTTCCATAGTCATATCTCCCTGTGTCTCTCTTCTTCCTGTCTTTTCTACTTTTAAGGACTCATGTGATTATATTGGGCCCACCCAGATAATCCAAAATAATCTATTCATCTCCAGGTTTTTCATTTAATTACATCTACAAAGTCCACTTTGCCACATAAGGTATCATATTTATAGCTTCCACAGATTAGGATGTGAACATATTTGGAAAGCTGTTGTTTCACCTTTCACAGTTTATCTTTTGCACCCTAAAGATTCAAATCCATCCTACATATAAAATATATTCATCCTATCCAATGTCCACAATATCTCAACCCATTATAATATCAACTCAACGTCCAAAATCTCATATAAATGTCATCAGCATAAAAGTCCCAAACCAATAGCATTGAAATAATCTAAATTAAGTATGAGTATAATGCATGTTGGTATAAATGCATTTGGTATGAAATTCCTATTTGTGGACCTTTGAACCTAAAAACAAGTTCTGCTCCCAAAATGTGACAGTGGGATGGGCATGGGATAACAGTTATGGGCATTCCTTCTCATAATGGGAGAAAAGAAAAGAAAAAAAAAGAGTCACTGAGCAGTAAATTTCAAAATTCGGCGAGGCACACCCTCTTGGGTTTCAAGGCCTGGGGAGTACTTCCATCCTCTGGACTCCAGGCTCTACATTCTTGAGCTTGAAGCTCCACCCTCTTGCCTTGAGGTTCCACATTGTGAGCCATCCTTCCTATTTTATAAATGACAGCATATGTTTACTGCTGAGTGATTTTATCAGCCTGTTTCCTTCCTGGAAAATTTGGGGTATCAAAAGCCTTCTTTTATTTTGTCTTTTCTCCATGCCTTTCAGTCCAAACTAGCAGTATTTCTCCTGGCATAACATTCTCAAGAACTTTAGGGGTTTCCTGTATGTGTCCTAGAGATTCACTCCAGTAGATAAGAATCTACTTCCTGGATCTTTCCTAGATAATCTCATCTCTGTTTTTGGCTTCTGCCTCATTGACTGAGGGAATGTATGAGTCATATATCTCATGTGCTCTAGTCAAAGTACCTTTGTGTTACTAAATAATCTGACTTTTTAAAATCTTCCTGAGGTATTAGCTAAAAGTGGTATAGCCAGACTCTTGATGTTTTTCATTGGAGTCTGCTTTTCTTATGGGGAGTATCTTAACTGCAGAGTCTTTTGCGTTTCTGGATAAGCTGATATTTTCCCAAACCATCAAGTCCTAGTTTCTCTGTGTTTACCAACTCTTTCTCAATTTATTTCTTTCCTTTTGCATAAGCTGCAATAAAAACCATGCCACAAATTCAACACTTTGCTTGGAGGTTTCCTGCACTAAATGTTGAATTCCATTACTTCCAAATTCCCCTTTCTACATAAATTCAGAATATAATTCTGCTAAGATTTCTGCACTACGTAGCAAGAATGTCCCCTTTCTTTAGTTTCTAATATCATATTTCTTATATCCTCCTGAGCCCTCACCACCCACTTTTAACAACCATATATCTACTAAAAGTTTGTTCATCATAATTTAGGTATTTGCTAAGGTAATTTAGGTTTTGTCTTTTATGGTCCTCATTTGCTTTGGAGTCCCTAATAGTAGAGTTATTCACACATGTTTCCGCTAATAGTATGTTCAGAGCAATCTACTTTAAAAACAAAACAAAACAAAACTGTGTTTCTCAAAATTCTAGCTTCTTCCCGTTGCCCACTTTTATTTTAAGGTATTTATTACAGCAGTATCATACTTCCAGGTACCAAAATCTGTGTCAATCAAGGTTCATCCTGGAAGATAGAACCAAGAGGAGATAAATACTAAGAGATTTATTATCAGAAATTGGCTTATGTGATTTGGGGGGCTAGATAAGCAAGTCTGAAACTTCAGTGCAGGCCATCAGGAAGGACAGGCTAGAACTCTTAGGCACAGCTGTACGTCATCTATATGTGGAATTTCTTTTTCAGAGAAACCTCAGCTCTGACTTTAAGACCTTTTGACTAATTGAATCAAGCTCACCCATATTATTTAGAATAATCTTAAAGTTAACTGTCTATTATCTTTAATCACATTTATAAAATACCTGCATTGTCAGCACAGAGCCTGACATGGGGCTCAATCTCAAGAACCATGGTACTATGACCTGAGCAGATATCAAGAGTCAGCTGTTTAACTGACTGAGCCACCCAGGTGCCCCATAACTTTCCTTGTTTTAATCCTTGCTCAGGAACTTACTAACTCAAGCACCAAGGAACTTAATAAAAGATTCTAGCAACAATTTTCAAACATTTAAAAAGTAATAGTAACCTCTATCTGACATAGAATAGGGATGAATGCTATAAATTATTGATTACAGTATCAGGTGTATAGTAGATTTTTAATAAAGATTAATTTTTGATCTCTGTGCTTCTCAAAAGTAAAAATCAGAGCCTGTGAAACTTTTTGTGGCTGCTTCCAGAAGAAGAAATTTAGTTACTGACATTTAATTAGAACCTACAGTATAATATTGCAATTATTTGCTTACCTCTGTCTCTCTGATCAATCTGTAAAGAGGTAGAGCTCCTAAGACATTTGTCATCTTTGTTCCTCCTCTTTCTGGTCCACCTTTAGTAAGTATGAATTCTAATGGCTGGGGACTATGTTTCTTATACTTCTTTTTTAGTGTTACTATTAAAACATCATATTCATAGCAATAATAGCGCAGTATTTTTCACAATGACAATGATGATGATTTGCTACAGGGTGACAAATATGATTTGAGTGCAACATATTTGCCAGGCACTGGGAATACAAATCAACAGGGAAAGTGACTACAAATAGATCAGGGTCTAAGGGTGAGACAAATATTAAACACGTAAACTAACACGTGAGTAGTTAAAACAATAAAAAAAAATTAACAGCTCTGGCGTATCTGTTATGTTCTCAGCACAGTTTTAAGCACTTTAAACTATATTAACCCAATAAAGAAAATGTATGAGGTACTATGTTTAAAGAAAGATGAGTGGAGGCACAAAAACTTCAGACGACATGAAGAAGAGCACAAATTCTACTAACTTATTCAGAGTAATGATTTTTAGCCTCTGTTGTAAAATTCCATTAAAGGGTAGCTTATGGTTCAAACAGAAACAGCCATATTATTGTATAGTTTCTAAACATTAAACAAAGTTGAACCTGTCCAACCTCTTCTCTGAACCCTTAGAGAGGAACAAAATGACAGAAAAAAATTTTGAAGCAAAAGATATTTATGGAAAACGGCTTATTGGCAGTATAACTAAAGTTTAACCTCAGTGCTTTTGTTGAACATGGCAACCGAGTGCAGAGTCTTGCTGCCACGTTGGAACCTGGTACGATATGGGATAAATCAAGTAAACCCTATGTACAGTGATTCAAATGAGATCCATTTACTGGTGTATGTTTCCTGGCTTCTGCCACTGCCAAGGCTTTATGTTCAATGAACTCAGCCAGTCCAAAAAGTCATGTGATGCTACTGCATGGTGCCAAACGGAGGGGAGAGTTGCTGGGGAGCCTAGGAGGAGGGAAAGCTCATACAAATGAGCTTTTTGGCAAGATATAATCCCCTTTGGAAGGACCCCTACCTTTCAAAGAGCATACTGCATTTTGCTAGGAACAAATCTCAACTGTGTCCCTTTACAGAAATCCCAGGAAGCTTTACCATCACTGATAATAGCTCGAATGGTGGCAAAAAGTCTACTGTGAATGCCTACTATCTCTGCAATGAGACGATCACTTATTCTCGAAACATCTTTTCTTGCTATTTTTCTCTTCAAATGAAAACTTTCCAAATTCTCTATGTTGCAACTGCTGACTATTCCTATAATTTTTCTCTCACCTCAAAGTTAGAATTCATGAAGAGTGTAAAAAAGAACATAAAAGAATAAGAGTGATAACAATAGGCAGATAAAATAAAGACTTTTTGTAATGGGATTTAAGTTTATTTTAGGATGTATACTTCTTTTTGTCTCTTGCATGTAGATGATTTGTTCTCTTGATTTTAATCCCAGGCACTGAGGGGCATTTTATTTACCTTGTACCTTCCCCAAAAAATGAACAGAAGAGTCTCTTATCTTCTTATTCCAACTTTCCCAGAATAGATATATTTTTTCTACCATTTTTATTACTCTATTACTTTGGCATGTTATTATGTATTGATGTACTTGGTTTATTGAAAGCATGAGAATATGGTTGCTACAGACACTGTTCAATATGTCTTTCATTTATTTGGTAAAAGAGAATAAGAGTTGAGATTTAGTAAAGTAGACTTTGTAATGACAAAACTGTTCATAGTTTATTCTTGAAACATGAGCATTGAATCCTTTGTGTAATTTTTATAAATGGTTGTGATTCGATTTAATTTTCTTATTAAAATATTTTTGGGGGGCACCTGGGTGGCTCAGTCGGTTGAGCGTCCAGCTTCAGCTCAGGTCATGATCTCGCAGTCTGTGAGTTCGAGACCCGTGTTGGGCTCTGTGCTGACAGCTCACAGCCTGGAGCCTGTTTCAGATTCTGGGTCTCCCTCTCTCCCTGCTCCTCCCCCGCTCGTGCTCTGTCTTTCTTTCTCTCTCAAAAATAAATAAAACATTAAAAAAATTTTTTTTGGAATTATAAATAGATATGGAAGGCCACATAGTAAAAATGCCAATATCTCTAGAATAATAATGTTTAGACTTTACTATCTAAAAATTAATGTTTAAATCTTAAGCTCACACAAACATAATGTAAAAGCTATTAAATGGCTCATTTTATGTTCAAATATGGAAATGCAGCCTAGAACTGTTCTCTGTGTGTGTTACAGGGGGTGGTATAGTTTTCTCTTTCATATTGTTTAGAGACATTGTGTTCACCCAAGGAAAAAAAAAGACAAAATCCATAGATACTAAGATCGGTTGTATAAAAATTCATCTCTAAAATCAATACTCCTTGATATTTTATACTATTGCAAGGAGAATTTATAAAAGTTTATAAACCATTTATTAGAAACATCATTTTTCAAAAAAAAAATGTAGTTCCTGTGTGCTTCTTTGCTGTTCTATATTCATCTCTCCTCCCTTCTTTGTTGTCACCATCCCATAATCAACATTTGACAAAAGAGTGGCAAGGCTTTCTAGGATCTATCTATGGAAGTTTTAATTAAAATTCCTCAACTAATATCTTTAGTAGTTTTTAAAGTTAAGGAGAAAGTGGTTCAACCTAGTTGAGTGTAATTATCTTACCAACATATTAAGAACAAAGACCCAAGTGAGATTCACACCAGCTTTCTAAGCAATTCCCCCTTTGATTCCCGAGTGAAGAAATGGATTGAATCTGTGAGGGAGGTTTTCTTTCCCCGATTCACTCTCTCCCCCACACTACCCTCCTGCAGGGGTCTGTGTCCATCCCACACTTAAATTACTATCACTTTCCTCCTTCTTTGTATATAAACCATTGTTTGAGGGATCCTGAAAACACTATGTTCATATAGAAAAATGTTTCTTCAAGTGTTTTGTATTTATCCGCGATTGTTGAAATTCATGGGGTGCTCTTTCTTATTGTTGTTAGTTAGCCTTTGCTGTTAAACAACAATGTTTGTACTGTTTTATCGATGACTTCTTGATATTGGTTTGAATAAATGTGCTTACTAGGAACAAATAATTATTCTATCCTCCAGCTTTATTACCCTACCACTTTATATTTTGAAAATGCAAGATTCTTGTTCCCTTTACTTAAACAGCCTGCTCTGTATTTTACTAACCATATCTTCTTATCTTCCTTGAGGTGATGCCCAGACACCAAAACACAACTTCTAACCATAACTTGACAAGATTTTCATGTAATTATAATGTTCACACTTTTCCTTTGTTTTATTCTTTGAAAAAGCAAATTAATTTTAACCTTTATTAATTAGCTTTTGGCCAAGGTTAGGTAGAGAAATGCAGAATGTATGTACATAGAAGATTGAGCACATAAACATCTACTGCTCTTCTTAAAGGCACTTATTACACAAGGATCTCTGAAGTCTTGAGGCACCTCAGTTCCTACATGAAACTGGTCATTAAGTCTTATTAGCTCTCCCCCTAAGAGGCACCTCATCCATTTTCACTACTGCTCTCAACTCAGTATAAGTCTCCAGTATTCATCACCTAGCCTCCAAATTGCCCTCACTTCCCTTGCTTGGCTCCCTTTGCAATCCTTTCTGCACATACATTCTAGAAGAAAAGTTAGACCATGTCATACATGAGCATAGAATCCATCAGTAAGTAGCTGCACCACATTTTTAATTTCAGACATAAAGCCTCTGATAATTTTGCTGTGGATTTCTTATCTCTCTGATTTAATCTCATACCAGGTTCTTCTGTGTTCTTGGCAGTCAGTGGCCACCTGACCACACCTAGGAAACACTAAGCATAGAGCATCCCTAGGGTTTCTTCATGATCATCTTTCTGCTTGGCCCCACCTTAGCCAGATGAGCCCATGACTATCTCCTCATCATCATTCAGAAATCACTTCATTTCTGCATCCCAGAGAAATCTAAATGACTCATTCTAAAGTAGGCACCCTTCCCCTCAATCCAATTGCTCTCTATGCTGAACAGCATCACCCAGTTTTGTTGCCTTTATAGCTTCTATCACCAGATCTTTCTTTATCCATTTACATATATTGCCTGTCTCCTCCTCTAGAATATAAGCTCTATGAGAGTACAGGTTACATTTTCACTATTCTATCCCCACATCTGACACAGAGTAGGTTCATTAAAAATGGAACCAGAAGTTAGTATGAAGCCTGGTTATATCAGAGAAATTACAGTAAGAAGCTATATATTATGATTATGGCTACAGTTATGATTATGATTACTATCCTAATTCAGTACTAATAAAACTTACTCTGTAGCTGACATTAAAAAAATCCACAACACATGTTTAAAATTATGCGCATGTGTCATAAAATTATTTAAAGAGAGCTAGAAATCTGTGTAAGCTAATAAATGACCATACATTATAAGGCCTTTTTGTAGTCTGCTTAGAACTGATGAAACTGAAAGGAGGGGAAAGGTGGAGGGCAGGTGAGGCCCTGCTGAGTATAGAGCCGGACAGAAGGTTCTCCTGATGCATGGGACAGGGTGGGAGAGGGCCTTCCCTTAAGATTTGCTCACTGCCTAGAGATTAGTTTGCCTTATGTTCATCCATCTGGGATGTGACAGCTAATTCATTTTCTCTTTTAAAGAAATTATAGTTCTGGCACAGGTCTTAATGTTTCGCTCCTAAATCTTCCATTTTCAGTCTTGTTGGATGTTGATTTTTCTATCCACTATGAAAAAAATATGGCAGATATTTTCAAACCTAGCTTACTTGAAGCCTTCATTTCTAAGATGCACTTTAGGCCATATAATTCTATCCAGGCCTTCTGTTCATTCTTTTAAGGGGATGAGAGAGGGAAGTAGGGTAATTTCATATTACATAACAAGCATCTGTTCCTCATGGAATTTTGGAGAGTAGAAGTCCAGTGATCCTCTCCTGATAAGCAACTAAAATAAGAGTTAATGGTGGACTTTTCCCCTTTGTGGCAGAATGCCACAAGCATTCTTCAATGGGATTCAGATCATTAAGTGCATCTTGGAAAATCTGTTATCAGCAGGAGAGTGGGGGAATATGATTCATCTAAAACTCACATAAGGTTTCAATAAAAATCATTTTGGGGGGCGCCTGGGTGGCGCAGTCGGTTAAGCGTCCGACTTCAGCCAGGTCACGATCTCGCGGTCCGTGAGTTCGAGCCCCGCCTCGGGCTGATGGCTCAGAACCTGGAGCCTGTTTCCGATTCTGTGTCTCCCTCTCTCTGCCCCTCCCCCGTTCATGCTCTGTCTCTCTCTGTCCCAAAAATAAATAAACGTTGAAAAAAAAATTAAAAAAAAAATCATTTTGGTAATATATCTGATAGGCCAGATTATTTTATACTTGAATTTGGAAGAATGGCCCCAAATCTCCCTATTACACTGTCTTTACCCTCATGATGGATAGAGAATGTTACGTATTTTATATTATTTTATTTACATTGTTTTCTTCTATTTTAAGTTCTATAAAATGAGTATATAATTATTCAGTCCATAGACTGAATTATTCAGTCCACAGGGATAGTGTGAAAAATTTTTTAATTCCTCTAGTATATCTAACTACACAAACACACCACACACACACACACACACACACACACACACACACATATATATATACATATATATGTGTATATATATATATATATGTATATATATACATACATATATGTATTATCTGGAAGAAAGGTAAAGACTATATCTGTTTGCAAGTTTTAGTTAAAAAATACTGCATCTTCAGACTATGTATTCTGTCCCAAATCCACACCTACACCACATTAATACCTAGACAGTTACCATTGCCAGCCCCAGCTGAGGGCACACTGAATGTAAAGAATATACAGTTACACGTAGAAGCTACCTAGAGGACAAGGACTAGTTTCTGCAGCAAGCTTTTTGTGATGAATATCACTCCGAATACAAGTTATTTTGTGCAAAATGGCTTTTATGAGTTCTTCTTTATTACTGCAGATGTCTTGATGGCCCAGATGGTAAGATAATGTCCCATACCTTCCAAATAAACCTAGAGAAGGCAAGCCTTCCAGAACACTTATTACCACTGAAGACAGTTCAATTTCAAAGTTTTTGCCTTGTAAAGATCAAGGCTCCAATTTATGGTTTATTAACTTTTATCCTTCAAGATGTTCTGAGAGGCAAGACTTGACACATTTCAACAGTTGATTCTTTGGGCAAGATGACTAGATGACACTTTTATATTGGATAGCCATGGCTTTTTTAGTAATGAATTGTAAACATTATTTTTTAATCAATTGAGCAATGGAGATGCCATTCTATTGCATTTGTTTTCATTGTTTTGAATTTCTGAAAAACTCAGAAAACGATTTAAAATAAAAATCACCCTCAAAACAAAAGTTTTTTTTTTTTTTATTAAACACCTAAAAATGGTCAAAGGTCACTGTCTGAAATCAAAAGTCTCCTAATTCACTACCAGTTAAATGCTCAAAAAGGTCCCTCCATCAGACTGGATTTATTTAAATTGTTTGCATTTCATGTGAGCATTGATATGACTGTAGTTTTGGTTTCAAAATACTGATGCTTTCTATTCTTCTTACAAAGTTTGTGTGTGTGTGTGTGTGTGTGTGTGTGTGTGTGTGAATCTCCCACTGATCTCAAGCCTTCAGGAAGAGGAAGAAAAAATATTTGCCTTTACTAATCTATTATTGTGAGAATTTTAAAAACATGCATATATAAAAGCAGAGCAAGTAAAGGGAAACATAATGGCTTTCATTTTCCAGGTCTCTGCTTCTCTTTCTTTTTTGCTTTTTTTTTTTAAATGAACAAATGCAACACTTACTTTTTGGTTTCATATGATTCTGCTAAATTTATGGAATTATCAGATCATTCTATTATAGGATTGATCACTAAGGAAAAATTCCTTTTATCATTTTCCAAAATAATGAAATTTTGCAACTATTAACTTACAAAAACTCATTCATTTTCATTTGTTGTTGATATTTCCTGAACAAAAAAAAGGAAATTCCCTTCTCTTCTCCATTTACAAATAATTCCCATTACCTATTCCCTCCCTTGCTTCATGATTGTGCTTATTTCTTTAAATTGTAAATGGTTAGGTCTTTCATCAGGTTGTTTTCTCAAGCTGTTATAATTTTACTTAAAAAATTAATGGAGTGTTTTAGAAATCATCATTACCATTCCATTTAATAATCGGAAGATGTCATCCAGGACTTATAAAACTAGAGAGGAGAAGTCAGTGGCTGGCATCAAAATTTCAAATGACAGGTTGACTTTTCTTATTAGGGGCTAATGCAGCTGATGACTTTAAGTTGAAGCCAATGCTCATTTACCATTCCAAAAATCTTAGGGTCTTTAAGAATTAAGTCAAATCTACTCTGCCTGTTCTCTATAAATGGAACAACAAAGCCTGGATGACAGCACATTTGTTTATAGCATGGTCTACATGGTGAGAGATCTATTGCTCAGGAAAAAAATATATTTCTTTCAAAATATTACTGCTCATTGACAATGCACCTGGTCACCAAGAGCTCTGATGGAGATATACAATGTGATGAATATTGTTTCCATCCCTGCTAACACAACATCCATTCCACAGACCACGGATCATGGAATAATTTCTACTTTCAAGTTTTAGTATTTAAAAATAAATTTTCTAAGGCTATAGCTGCCATGGATAGTGATTCCTCTGATGGGTCTGGCAGAGTAAATCGAGAATTTTCTGGAAAAGATTCACCATTTTTAATTCATGGGAAGAGGTCAACATATCAGCATGAATAGGAGTTTGAAAGAAACTGGTTCCAACGCTGATGGATGACTTTGAGGGGTTCAAGATTTTAATGGAGGAAGTAACTGCGGATGTAGTAGAAAGAACAAGAGAACTACAATAGAAGTAGGGCTTAAAACTGTGACTGAATGGCTGTAATCTCATGATCAAACTTTAACAGATGAGGAGTTCCTTTAATGGATGAACAAAGAGAGTGGCTTCTTGAAATGCAATCTACCCCAGTGAAGATGCTGTTAAGATTGCTGAAATGAATACAAAAGATTTAGAATATAACACAAACATAGTTGATAATGCAGTAGCAGAGTTTGAGAGGATTGATTCCAATACTGAAAGAAATCCTACTATTGGTAAAATGCTGTCAAATGTAGTCACATGCTACAGGGAAATTGTTCATGGAAGAGTCAATGGTTGGGCAAAATTCATTATTGTCTTAAGACAACAGCCACAGCCACCCCAATCTTTATCAACCAGCACCCTTACCCGTCAGCTGCCATCAATATCAAGACAAGACCCTCCACCGGCCAAAAGATTACAACTTACTGAAAGCTCAGATGATGGTTAGCATTTTTTATCAGTAAAGTATTTTTAATTAAGGTATGCACATTTTTTTGACATAATGCTATTGCATATTTAATAGATTATGGTATAGTGTAAATGTAACTTTTATATGCGCTTGGAAACCAAAAAATTAATTTGCCTTGCTTTATTGTCATATTCACTTTTTTGCAGTAGTCTGGTACTGAACCTACAGTATCTCTGAGGTGTGATTACACTACCAAACAGCTTTCCAAATTTATACCCACCGGCGAAGTGTGAGAGTTCCAGTTGCTCCAAATCACCATCACCCCTTTCTATGATCAACTTTTAATGGAGTCTAGTAATAATTTAAAGAGATAATCCTGGAATTTAAATCTATCACAAGGAATACACCTCCATTAATAGTATTATTATAAATCTAAGTTTAAATATTTCATTTTAGTTGATATGTACTTCCCTCCTCCCACCCCAGTTTGGCATGCACACAAACACAAACTCACATAAACACACCAACAACTGAAATAACAAGAGCTCCATTTGCTAGTTCTGGAAGAACTCTGTGATTTCCTATTGTGTTTTGGAAAAAAAAAAAAAAACAAAAACACCGTGCATTTGTATGCTTTAGAGAAATTTAGAAAAACAGGGAAGCATCCTATTATCTTTAAGAGTATCATTTTAAAACCTCAGAAACTGTCTCTAGCCGGTGCTTTCAAAGTCAGCTCAAAGTGCAGTGGGATGTGCAGAAAACGTTCATTAGTCAGGCACACCGCGAGTTAAGTCCTTACTTCTAGGAATCATTTCTAATCATTTGTAATTAGAGTAATGCTTTTGAAAACGTTTGCATTACTAACCATGAGGAGTTGAAACTTTCTCTTCTGGGAAAGTGAGCAGATGGTGTCACTTCATTTACTTTTTCCCATTCGGCGGGAAGGACTAAGGGATTTAACTTGTCCTTTCCGTCTCTCCTGCCTGGGGTTTGGATAGTTGTCTAGTCTGTGGTCGTAGCTCTTGGCTCAGCTATTTCTTGTCCAGTTCCTTTTGTTTGATATCACTTTGATCTTCGCCCAATATCAGCGATGCCTTGCTTGGATGACTCTCTCGCTCTAGCTCTTACTCTTTTCCTTGGCAGGAGTATTCTTTTCTTTTGGTTGTAAGAATCTGGCCAGTAATGAGGTGGTAAGCTCCTGTCGAAGCAGCAGGAGTTGTCAGTGCTCCTTTCTTTCATTAACTTTCTTGGGCTGTAGCCACAACAGCAAGACTTCAGGGACTGAGAATTTAACCTTCTCCAGCACTGATCATTTTTCCACATGGATTCACATGGCCCCATAGCCCCTTGGCCCCTTTCACCACCTCCTTCCCTCCACCCTGCTTTTTATAGATTATCCTGAACTTTCTGTCCAATGCTCTCCAGGGCCACCATGAAATAATACGCTTGAAGTATTTCTTTTTTATTTTTTCAGTTAACTACCTTTTATTCATTGTTGTTACATGAAGAGCACATTCATACGGCTTGAACAAAAGGTGCTGAAATTTCAGATAACAGCTGTGGCAAATTATCTTTTCTCTTATGAAATAAGCAAGTAATTGGTAACCACACTTTGTAGCATAATGTCATGTATTTTAATCCTAGTAGAAAAATGAAAATCTTGTGCTTAATAGTAATGATTATATATATTACAATATATAATGTAAATGTGTGTATATATATTATATATAATATATATTATATATAATATATATACACATATATATGATATAATTAGAAAAATCCCTTTCTCTTGAAGTAGTGGCCATTTACTTAAATAATCATAACATCACTCCCCACTTGATTCATTCTAAAAGAAACAATACATTGATATACTCACTGGAAACTCTGACCAACTTAATAACGATAGCAATAATAATATAATAACAGTAATACCAGTAATGATGGTGATGGCAATAAAACTATCATGTTTTAGATGCATGTTATATGCCAGATACAATGCCATACATTATTTGTTTAGTGTGTGTATATGTGCAAAATTTATCATTCTCAGTTAAAACTTGTATAACAGTTATGATCATGTCCAGTTTACAGATAAAGGAAATGATGCACAGACAAATTTCTTGCCCAAAGTTAGACTTACTCTGAACGGTTGCTCTCTTCCCTCACTTCCCACACCCTCTTCCCCCAGTCAATTTGCTATTCTCTCAGATTTAGCATAGCACATATCAATATTCATTTATCATCCCCCATATAATACGAGCATTCATTTGTAAAAGCATTTCCTAAGAATAGATGGGTATAACCTAGTCTTGGACCTATCATTATAAGCCATACAATGTTGAAAGAGTAGATTTGCTTGGTATTTCAAGCTTATTTTGAAATGATTTCTGGGGGCGCCTGGGTGGCTCAGTCGGTTAAGCGGCCGACTTTGGCTCAGGTCATGATCTCGCAGTCCGTGGGTTTGAGCCCCGCGTCAGGCTCTGTGCTGACAGCTCGGAGCCTAGAGCCTGTTTTGGATTCTGTGTCTCCCTCTCTCTGACCCTCCCCCGTTCATGCTCTGTCTCTCTCTGTCTCAAAAAAATAAATAAACGTTAAAAAAAGAAAGAAAAGAAAAAAATTTTTGAAATGATTTCTGTATACTAATGGAAGATCCAAACTCACTGGTGTTTTGTCTTGTTATAGACTGATAGATTTATTTATAATAACTGATGAATTATGCTTTTGTGTTTGTAAGATTAGAGGATATATAAAAGCATGTGTACTATTGACTAGTTTTAATTTATGTTACTTCCATTAATTTCCAATTTGCCATTAGGGACTAAGATGATTTTCCATTCTTTAGATCTCTATTGACACCAAATTAATATCAATACAGAACAATGTCCATATTGGGCACTACCTTCTTGATACGTGCCATTATGTACTTTATTATAGTTTCTCATTTCCTGGTCTGCCAGTTGCTCTAATGTTCCTTCATTTTTATACATGCAACTCTCTTAGACTCATATTTGCTGATGGATATATTTCTATCATCTTTCATCACTAGAAGCCATGGGCTTTTAGTTAGCCTGGGAAAATTAAAAAAGCAACATCCTCAACACAGGGCTCTTTATCTCTTAATGTTTGACAGCATAAGCAAAATGCCAGTCTCAGCCAATTCAACTTCATCAGATAGTCTACTAGCGGATTAGACACTGTGGCAATTACCTTCAAGGCCAGAGAATGAGTTCAGGAAAGAATACAGAGGGAGTTGCAGATTATGAAGACATAAAAATTATAAAACAAAGATAGAAATTGTACTCTAAATATTTCTCTCTCACTGATGGAGATGTTTCTTGCAAGGAGATGTAAGGTGTTAGAAGATTTCATTACTTTTAGTTCAATAAGATATCAATTAAAGGCAAAAAGAAAGCATTTATCGTATTTCTAAAAATTACATGCAAATGACCCCAACTTTAAAGTCAAAATGCTATTGCCAGAGTAATAATTTTTCAGTGGTTAATCCCCTTAATTCATTTCCCCAGAGTAACTGAATCTGTTGCAAGCACTGGGGCTCAAGGAATTAAAACAGCCAGGCATAGCAGAAAGAGACTTGGGTGACAGCAAGAGAACTTGGCTTAGTCCTTGACCTCCCACTCTGCTCTTAACATCCCCAGGTGACCTTGGGTAAGTACCTCACCTTTATGGTCCTTCCTTTTCTATACAATAGGGATTTGGGGGAAATAAACTGTTCTGTCCTTTTAAATTCCAGACATTTATTATTATTTTCTGTATTAAGACAGGGGTTTACTAAAACTGTTTGAGTAAATCATGCTTCATGTTATTCACTATGGGAGAGGAGCAGGAACCTGAGAGAAATTGCCTAACTTATTAGAAACAATGACTACTCCTTCATTACAGGTAGAGCTAATTGAAGATGACTGGTTTTGTGAATTTGACAGTTCCCAGCTTAAAGCCCTTTGGTGGTTCCCCATTATTCCTTAAGATAAAGATGAAACTCTTTAACCAGGGCCTGCATGGCCCCCTGCTGTCCAGCCCCTATGTTAGTTGAGGTAGGTCAATTGTGTAATGGTTCAACACAATGGATGTGTATTTCTTGTTTAGCTAATAGTCCGCTGAAGGATCCTTGTTGGCAGACTATTCTAAGAGTACCAGAAACCTAGGTTCTTCCCATCTTGTGGCTCTGCCTCCTCCCAGGACTTAAAATATTTTATATTTAGCTGACAAAGGGAAAGAGGGGTGGGCCTTGGCTCAAAAGTGATACTCATTATTTGTGCTTACATGCTATTAGTGGGAAAGAGTCACATGACCACACATAAATACAAGGATAAAATACTGGGAAATACAGTGTTGGTGAACATCCAAATAGAAGACAGAGAGAATTTGGGTACACAGGTAGCAGAGCTTCATTTCCACCTTGATGAAGTCATACATAATTTATTTCAGTTCCTAGAATGCCTACACTCCCCTTTGCCTCCAGGCCTTCACCTAGAATCTTCTCCCCGTTCACCTGTCTCCAACTTTCCCTTCTGGTCTAGGTTGCTGGTGACTTCCCTTCTGGGCTCGCATGAGATTTTATTTCTATTTGATCTTTACTTTATAATAATACTCACTGCAGTTTATTTCATTTAATTATATGTTTTCTCTGCTAGATTCTACACTCCTGGAAGGTAGAGACCATACTTTCTCCCTGTTTGGTGCAGGAGTGATGGAAAAAGAGGAGAGGAAGAGAGGAAGAGGAAAAGAAAAAGATACAGCACATGAGAGCTGGAGAAAATATAGTTAAGTAGATAGGCTACAGTGTCAAATGTCTTGTGGTTTTTTCTTCACCCGAATAGACTAGTTGATTTGGCATGGTATTGTCAGATAGCAAAAATATCCATCGTTCTTTGTGGTTATGAAAACCGATGTGATATTACAATATTTTGTTGTGTTAGTACAGAATATAACAACTGCTCTGGGATGACAAGGAAACACTAATTCTAAAGGAAAGGGGCTGCATCTGAAAATATTTTCAGTGCCCCAATCTTGTGTTGCATCTCAGCAGTGTCCTTTTAAGCACCACCAAATGCTTGCTGTCTTATTCACTCTTAAGGAATTCACAGGGCTTCTCTAATCATCTTCATTGAATGGCAACTTTCTCATTCTCACTGTGAGATTCTCAGGCTGAGAGGTGAGAGGCTATATAAGAAGAATAGAACAACGATCAGAATCATTATGGTTTGCTTTTGAGAGAATTATGTGGAGATTTGAAAACACACGCAGCTGAACTACCCTCAAATTACTGTGAACTTGTCTCCTTAAAATATCTTAGAGCCAGAGAGCTACAATGTTTCCAAATTTTACATTTACAAATATATGTGTAAAATTCTTTTTTTTGGTTTTGCGAGGAAATGTATTGATAGAAACTGCGGTGAAGCAGGTATGTACTCTTTCAGAAATAAGTATGTGGAGAATTCAGCAACGTGGCAAGCAGTGTTTCTGATGCCCAAATTGTAACACTTATTAGGAACCACACACAGAGGTAAGAAAAAAAATAAAACTCCACATTGATAATTTTACATAATTTTATAACATTACACAAATGGAATGAATGCAAGCCAAATCACATCTAAAACTATGTAATGTATAAGTTAGACTATTTGGCTAAATCCACATCTGAAAAAAGGAAAACACACAATCATTTTAAAAATAATTTGAGATACGTTTTGTTTCGCAAATGAAATTAAATTGTTTTATATGATGTGTCTTTTGGCTTCAATTCTCACAGAAGTACTTGAGACACATATCTCAGAAAAAATATCAAAATATGAATATTTTTGCTTAAATGAAAATTCAGACTTCATGAGTCACCAAAGGTTTCCATATCAGCGTGGAAAGCTGGAAAACAGATCAGGGATAGCAGACTTCTTTGGTGCTGCCCATAGAGTCAACGCTTGGCACAGCATGGATTAAAAATTTAATGAAAAACATTAGCTGTGTTTCTTATACACATCACAGAGCTGGAGTTTGCTTGTTAGCCGATCTGAAAAATGTTTCTCACTTAATAGGGCGTTAAGACTATTTATATTTATTGAAAGTAACAATATGTTCAATTATAGTCATCTTATATTGTTTTATAAATGTTATATATGCATAATTATAAACAAATATAAATATACAAAAAATTAGCTTATAAGCACTAAAATTATAAAGAATATAAGTAGCTGCAGCATTTAAGTACCCAGACAATATTTCAGAGTCTATTAACCTCAGAGTTCTCATTGTTTATAGGTAATTAATACTTGACCTCCATTTATTGACTTGTCAATCCAGCTGGATTCAAATGTTCACTTCCTGTCTTAATCTTGTATTACTTGTCTATCTTGGATCCAAGGATGAGGAATATGAGCATTTACATTTTTTAAGAAAATTACCCCAAGTTTTAGAATTATGCCATCGTTTTTTTTTTTTTTTTTTTTGGAGAGACCAAATTGTCTCTTATTTTTGTTTTGGAGCTGAGAAAAGTAAGGCTTGAGAAACTGAAGCCTGAAATAAAATGGATACTTACTGCGAGAACCAGGATTTTCCTTGGATTTTTAAAGGCTATTTTCCAAAGATATTTTCACTATTTGGATTTAGTTTAAAACAAAATTTTAACCCCTATTAAAGGAAAGAAAACTCTTACATTTTTAGACTGGTTTATTTTCATCCATTTAATCTGTCAGCACATAGACAGTTGTTTCAGATATTTAGCTACTTTGATAAGGTATTATTTACATTTCTCTTGAATGACAAAAATAAAAACATAGTATACAGTGATATTTTAATGAGAGTAATGTCATCTCAAAGATTCTAAAAAGAAAAAAGAGGAAGCTCTTTCATACTTAACATAAAGGAAACTAATTCTGCTTTGCTCTTGCACCTGCTTAAAGGAATTTATTGGAAGAAATGGAATTGGAGATATTTGCCTTTTTTATTAAAATCAGCTTAATAGTTCTTAGCACCACCTGTCACCACATTGTACAATCCATCTTTGGGTACTAGGTTTTCTCCAGATGTTTAGCTTTCTGTTGTCTTGGGGATCATGGCTTTTTTTTTTTTTTTACAGCCCAGTGATTCATAGGTCACATCATTTTCCTGTGGCAAATACACAGATGTAGGTAGTTTGAAAACATTTTAGTTAAGGAAGGAAAAAATTACTATTAGCTTTGATGATTCTACTTTTAGATTTAAATACCAAGCCAATATGGTATTCCTGAGGGCAGGCAATAAGTAGGTAGAAAGTTACTGATGTAAACAAATTCTATCAAGCTAATCTTAGAAGATCCCCCGTGAGTCTATTTTAAATATCTTATTCATATGGGCTTTTTTTTTTTCTGGAATTGTCCACTGTTTTTATGCAAGGATAGTATCATGCAACTTTAAATTAATTACACAGCTATACCAAAGCATAAGATAAACGATCTGTTGGTTTTATCTATTATTTGACAGTGAAAGCACAATTCACTGTACAGATTATTTTTGGAATATAATCAGTTGCATGGCCAGGCAACATATTTTTTTCAGTGAACTTTAGCCAGGCTAAAACTCAGGTTGTAGTTACTTTGAAACTAGACTATGTCTTTCTGTGAACTGGGATAAGCTACAGGTGTTGGAAGAATCATCTCAGGTGAATAAGGTCAGTCTCCTTATAATTATATCTTCCCAGAATTCCTTAACTCATGTTCAAGCTGCATTCTAGAGAGTCACTAAAAAAAAGTGGATCTATGATGTAAATAGTAGAGCATATCGGTGTACTTGTCCTTTGCCAGTCCTTGGGAATTAGAATTTCTGTATATTAGACAAAACCCTTATCCTGAGTAGTTGGCCTGTTGGGCTTGGGATGGATATATCTCTACTAGACGGAGTATAAGAGGACCTCTTTTCCCCTTCTCTGAACTTTAAGCTCAGGCTTCTTTGGAATAAAATGAAAACAGTGTTGATGAGATTAAATCAATTTACAGGAGCGAACCCAGGTTTAAGATTTGGAAGGTGGTTAAGACAGACCCCTTTCAAAGTCACTTTCCCTTTAACATTCTGCTAACAGCCAATGTGCAGTACCTTACGGAGGCACCCTGAAATCTGATGGCCAATGGTATTCCTCTGTTAGGAAGAGTTCACCAGCTTTCAGAGCCCCAAGCATCTCTAAATGCAACTAATTGCCCTTTATAGCATTAGGATGGGGGCCATGACAGTGCTCAAGCCCCTAACACATTAGACAATTCCTGGTTGCACTTCTTTATTCTGTCCCTATTATGTTTCACTAGCTTGTTGAAACTAAAGCAAATCTTAGCATTGTAAGTAAATGGGTTATGGTGGTGTACGAGTTATTTACTCTGATTTGCAGAAAGATTTAAGAACCTTAACTAGCTTAGTCTTTTCCTTCTGCATAGAGACTACCTATTCCTAATTAAATAATCAGTCTTAACTTTGGTACTTTCCTTTATCATCCAACTTTTCTAATTACATAACAGTATCTTAGGTGGTGGAAGGAAACTTTCCTGGAAATAAATTATTAAGGAAACATGGGTATTATATATATTCATTTTATAAATGAAAAATAAACACAGAAACATTTGAAAGGGATACATGTTGATGTAAGAGACCTCTGCCAGGGGTGCCTGGGTGGCTCAGTCGGTGAAGCGTCCGACTTCAGTTCAGGTCATGATCTTACGGTTGGTGGGTTTGAGCCCCGTGTCGGGCTCTGTGCTGACAGCTCAGAGCCTGGGGCCTGCTTGAGATTCTGTGTGTGTGTGTCTCTCTCTCTCTTCCCCTCCCCCACTCATGCTCTGTTTCTCTCTGTGTCAAAAATAAACATGAACAAAATTTAAAAAAGAAAAAGAGAGACCTCTGCTAGTGTTCTACCAAAAAAGAAGTAGGGGTGGGAAGGATTTTTAGTTTAGATAGTTTAAAAAATTGCTTATTTCTTTCATCCTAAATTTTAGATCACAACCAAGGAAATAAACAGGACTTATTACATTATATTTAAGTAAGATTTAGTAACACAAGTTGAATGCAGAGATTTAGCTCTCTCCCCTCCAGTCTCATTTTAGTAACGATTTTGGGAGATAGGAAGGTAGAAACAAGTTGTAAATTGATAAAAGGAAACCACTTATATGAAGTGGCTTTAAATTTTTGGTTAAAACCATTTATTCGGTACATACTGTGTCTATGTGCCAGACACTGCACTAGGAGCTGGGACTATAAACTTTCATTTAGTCAACAATTTATATTGGTCCCTTACTACAAGCCAAGCACTATTCTAGGCACTGGAGATAATAAAAAGAAGAAACAAAAGTTCTAGGCCTCATTGAACTCGCATTCCAGGGGGAAAAGTCAGAAGACAAAAGCACAACATACAAGTAAAGTCTAAAGTTTATCTGGTGGCGAGTGGTGGTGAGAAAAAGAAAGGAGAATAAAAGGGACTAGAACTGAAGGGTTATAATTTGTTTGAGCTGAAGTATAAATTGGTGCAGTCACTACAGATAACAGCATGGAGACTCCTCAAAAAGTTAAAAAAAGAACTACCATATGATCCATCAATACTACTTCTGGATATTTACCTGAAGAAAATGAAAACATGAACCTGAAAAGTCATATGCACACCTATGTTCACTGCAGCATTATTTTCAATTAGCCAAGATATGGAAGCAACCCATGTGTCCATCAGTGGATGAAGGGATAAAGAAGATGTGGTACACATGTACGTACACACACACACACACACACATGCACACACACACACACAATGGAATGTTATTCAGCCATAAAAAGAATGAAATCTTGCCATTTCAGAAACATGAATGGACATTGCATGCATTATGAGAAGTGAAATAAGTCAGACAGAGACAAATAGCATAGGATTTCACTTCTACATGGAATCTAAAAAGCAAAACAAGACAACAAACAAAACAAAACAGAAATAAACTCATAAATACAGAGAACAAACTGATGGCTGCTGGGGGGGAAGAAATAGGTGAAGAGAATTAAGAGGTACAAACTTTCAGTTATAAAAGTAAAAAGACACAGGACGCAAGGTACAGCATAGGGAATATAGTCAACAATATTGTAAAAAATATGTATGGTGGCAGATAGTAACTTGCCTTAGAAACTAAGAGCTGGTTCTTTGAAAAGATAAGCAAAACTGATAAACCTTTAGCCAGACTCATCAAGAAAAAAAAAAAGAGAAGGCCCAAATAAACAAAATCAGAAGTAAATGAGGAGATATTGCGAAGAATACCATGGATATACAAAGGATCATAAGAAGACTACTATAAACAATTATATGCCAGCAAATTGGACAACCTACAAGAAATGGATAAATTCCTGGAAACATACAATCCTCCAAGACTTAATAATGAAGAAAACGAAATTTTGAATAGCCTGATTGGTAGCAATGAAATTGAATCATTAGTAGTCAAAAAGCACTCAATGAGCAAAAGTCCAGGACCAGATGTTGACACAGGTGAATTCTACCGAACATTTAAAAAACTAATACCTATTCTTCTCAAATTATTCCAAAAATTTGAAGAGGAAGGACTGCTTCCAAACTCATTTTACAAAGTCATCATTACTCTGATACCAAAACCAGAAAAGACACTACAAAAAGAAAAAGAAAAAAAGAAAGAAAGAGAGAAAAGAAAAGAAAAGAAAAGAAAAGAAAAGAAAAGAAAAGAAAAGAAAAAAGAAAAGAAAAGAAAATTATGGGCCAGCATCCTGGGGCAAGGCAAATTGTAATTTTAAATGAGGTGGTTTCAGCAAGTGCTCCTTGCAAAAGGAGCAGCCAGTGATAAGGCCCTGTGGTGAGAGCACGCTGAGAGTTTCAAGATCAGGGAGGGTGGAGTAGGGAGAGCAAGAAGGAAAGTATTACAGGTTGAGAAGTAGTAATGGTGTGTCAGATCATGGTAGAGTTGTAGCTATTATAAGAAGTCTAGTTTTTACTCTAAGTGAAAAGACACTGTCAGAAGGTTTTGAACAGAGGGTTTAAGTTCATTTAAATTTTAAAAGGACCTCTCTGACTGATGTAATGACTGCAGGTTGCTACAGGGTGACATGGGGGCAGCTGGGTAAGAGTGGAAACAGAGTTTCATGCTCTTTAAGGGCCTTGGGTCTTGTTCAGGAGCTAGATTTGTTCACAGATTGTAAAGGTGAGTAAGGAAGAGGAAGCAGGAAGGAAGCATGGTCTGAGAAAAGAAGCAAGCTCTCTCAAGATCAAATGCACTCATTTCCTTTCTGCCCATGCAGTATTAGTAGGTTTTACAGAGTCCCTCTGGGATATGGAGGCAGAAAAAGACAGGAGGAGGGTGATACATTTTTGTTTAAAATATTTATCTTTTAAAATTATAACTGTAATATACATTAATTATAAACAAGTTTAGAAAAGTATAAATTAAAAAGTAAAAGTAAAAATTTAAATTTAAATTTAAAAATGGAAAGCAGCGAGAATGCCATTGTCAAGAAATGATGACTGTTAGTATTTTTATTTATTTTATTCCAGCCATTTTTCTTTCTACCTACTTATTTATGAAGAACTAAAAAAAATACTATATATGAGTGGATTTGTTTTTCCCCTCAAATTATACCGATTAACTGTTATCCATGTCATGGAATATTTACAGAAACTATGGTATTTATAGCAGTATTTCCATTGTAGTGATGTTCATTATTTTATTATAGCCATATATTTAGAAAGACGGATTATTTTTACCTTCATATTGTTAAAGGAAAGCTGTTTTGATCATCCTTGAAAGTAAATCTTTTTAAGAATCTCTAAAGATTTTCTTAAGATACATTAATAACAGCAGTAGTGAAATTTTAAGATCAAAAATACAATTATCCTTCATTTTCCTGGCATGTAACATCAGACTATTCACCAGAAAAGCTATAGGGGCACACTTTTGACAGCTCTACCATAATCCCAACTATCTCTGAACAATGAAATTAAATACACATATGAATTTAGTTACTACTATTGAATTTTACATTTCTCTATTAGTATCATGTTTCTCTTTAACCCCCCCCCCCCTTTCCTTTACTGGGATGCATATATATACTTCTCACTCATTTACAGGATCTTGTTATAAAATAAGGTTATTCAACATTCTATCATGTATATTGTGAATGTATTTGTCATTGTGCCTTTTAGTTTGCATGCTATTTTAATTTTATATAGTCTATCTTTTCCTTTCTTATTTTTCCCTGTTTTAAGAGCACTGTTTTCCATCCTGACATTGATATCATCTAGTTTTTCTATAAGCCTTTGTGTTATTTGTTGATTTTCTTTTTTTTATTCTCCTCCCTCAAACTCATTCTCCAATTGGACTTTTTTAGGTGGAGTCAAAGATGAGAATCTAAGCTGACTTCTGTATTTTTAACATGTGGCCTGTTTTCCCAAAGAACATTTAGAAGTGTCAAACTCTCTTTCATTAAATTGTGATACTTTCTTTATTGCTGTAAAGTTTTTACATGTACTGGGTTCTGCTTCCACTGATCTGTTTAAAATTTTTCATGCTACAGTATGTTTTGATACGTGGTAGGAAATGTCTCTGCAACATTTCAAGTCTTAAACATGTGATTTAGTTGGTTTGAGGAAATCAGACTAATCAAAAAGGCCACTTTGTAGGCTAATGAATTATTTTTTACTAATTCTATTTCTGTATAAAAACAAACAAAATGGTTATTATTATCTATTCTGTCATTTATCATTTATTCTGATTAATTCTCTCCCATCTGAAAAAATGCTCCTCAATGTTGAAAATACCTAGCCAGAAATAAAACTTCTAGGATTTTATGTTAAATCAAACCAAATCTATATATGAATACAGTATAAAACATGCAACATTTCTGGTAAGTTAATGCCTATAGGCGAATTCACCTGTAGGTGAATGAATGAATGAATGAAGTATAGGGTATGGAGATACATACACAGATAGGATTTTCATGATGAAATTACACTAGTAGATACAAAACTAAGAAACTCTAATACATAAGCCCATTTTATAGTCTGAAATGTAAACTGTAATTCAGAAATTTGGAATGCTGGTGGAGAAAATGGTTTGACACAAAATGAGTGAAATGGCTTGAGACAAATGACTGATAATATGAAATGATTTTCCAATTTGCATTTTTTTCTAGAAGTGAGTGTAAAGACATTTCCTTTGGCAAAATATAAAGATTTTAATACCCTGATTAGCTTGACGAATGAAATGGGAAGCATATCCTGAGAGGTTCTTTTTAACCATAGTTACGTTTTCTCATATGGTATTTTGCCTCCCCTATTTCTCTCTCTTTCTTTCTCCATTCACTTTTTCCTCCTCCTTTTTAGATTTCCTTTCCCTTTCCTTTTATTTCATTTTAAACATCCAGCCTAATTAACTTCAACAAGAAAGGTCTAATAGCCAGTCAATCATGAAAAAGAAAAAAAGAAAGCAAGAAAAGAAACTATCAACTGATTAGTATACCTTTCTCATTATACAGTAGATTAGATATTACTGTTTTGACTTCACAGTCTCATGAGAAAGACTTGGCTAAGAAAGACTACAACAAAACATTCATTAGTATGACATATGGCAAAAATAATGGAAGTGGGACCCAACAAACCCATTCAGGTTAAAATCTTGAAGCTGTAATTGTAAGATAATTGCGTAGTCTTATTGTCAAGCAGTTACAGCATGAGACTAATAGGATGCCAAGGGAAATGTTGATCAGTACTTGAGAGCCTTAATTTTCTCCAAATTTTATTCACCAACTTGTTCAATGAATAGGGCTCTCTTCTGAAGTTGCTATTCATGTGTGAGTTACTGAACAGTTATGTGCTTAAAAGTGGTGGCCAAACAGAGCTACTGAGGGCGTGGAGTGGGCACTCAGATGAGAAAATGAAAGATACGCCCCCCAAAGTTTATTCCAAGATGGAGAGAATGCTCCCAACATCTGGATTGCATTTCTGATTGTGCCAATGATATTACTTATTATAACTGTGCTAAATAAACCATTGCATTAATCTTTTTTTCAATTTACTCTAGTCAAAAAAGTTACTTTTGTGTTTGCAAGAATAATTTGTAGGATTGATCAAATGCTCAAATCTGTGTAGATTTTCTTTTATGAGTTGCTCTCTGATCACAAATCCACATATTCTGCGGCAAGATGCTTATAAACATAAGAATATCTCAGGAATACTGAAATTATAAGCATTCAGATATCTCCAATTAATCTATTTTTAATAGAAAAGTGATATATGCATATAACATTCTTATTTTTAGTGAATTATGCACAGTTTTTCTCCCAATAACTGCTTATGTTATGAGTTTAATAATGGACTTTATTTATTGTGCACAGAGAAAGCAAAAAAAAAAAAAAAAGGAGAGAGAGAGAAATATCTTCATCTACAATAGGCAGCCAGAATACGCTCTATTTTAAGTAGTGCAATAATTTCATTAATGTTAGAATGAACTGCTCAACTTTTGCCAGAATGAAATGAATGATTATCAGAGTTGCTGAAAACCTAAAATTAAATGGAAAATGTTGAAGATGATTTGAAAAATCACAATAATTCAAGAAGATTCTTAGGGTACATTTCCAATAACTTTTCCACAAAGTTATAAGATTTGGCCATTTAGTCTAGCAGGTTGATTTTATAGATAAGGACAAAAACGCACAGTGAGATCAGGGTCAAGAAGCTTTTCCAAAACTACACATCTACTTGGCCCTTCTTCCTAGCTCAAAGACCTTTTTGCACAAATAACAGTTGGTATCCAAAGGTGATACCTTGAATGAGAATCCAAGTAAATTAAGATATTTATTTAAGGATGTCTGCTAGCTCTTCTTTTGTACCTTCTGCTATTCGCCATGATTCTTTTAAAACATCAAACTGATCATAAAAATCTTCTGTTCAAAGTCCTCTAACAACAACTCCTCTGCTACATTTCACTCAGATTAAAAGCTTGTCCTTGTAATGCCCTTGCAGAATCCTGCTGCTCACTCTGACCTCGTCTCCCCCACCCCCACCCCCAACTTACTCTGCCTTAGTTCTTCAAGTTTGTCTCAGAACTCTTTGTAGTTCCCTCCACCTGGGATGTTTTTTCCCCAGATACATCTCTGTCTCTCCCCGTCACGTTCCTCAAGACTGTGCCCCAGGACTACTCCTAAACGTGGAAAGTGGACTCCTCTGTCCTGCCTCTGTTCTTCTAGAGATGCCAGTGCTGCTCTCTTTCATGAGAAGCTACACCCCCCACAGAGCAGAGAGTTCAACAAGCCCAGGGTAAACACCCACCTGACATTGGCTGTCCTTTACCCTGTCATTTTCAACGATGCCCAGAAAATGTCATAGGTGAGGCTGCTTTGCTCCAGTCACAGCACCAGTGAGGACTTCCCTGGTTATCTTATTTAAAATTACGCCCTCATTATTACCCAGATCTCCCTCTTTCCCTTTCATATAGTACGTGTCACTTTCTGATGTAGTATATAGTTTACTTACTAATTATATCTGTCTCCTTCTAGAATGTAAGCTCCATGAGGCAGAGAGTTTGCCCACTTGTTTGCTGTTGTGACACCTTATACCAAGTAGTGGATGGCACACAGTATGTATTTAATGATACTTGTTTTTTGAGTGAATGAATGAATGTAGGGCACAGCTTGATCTGTATACGGAATAGCTGCAAATATGACATAAATTCATTTGGACATATTATCTTGTTTTCTGTTCATCTTTCTTGCCCATGGAGCCTGTTCTAATGATTCAAATCTTTCTTCTGAAATCCAGCAAGTAATGTCAAAGTATTAAAAAATATCTTCAAAAAATTAGTTTTATTAAAATTAAAACTCTTCATAAAATTGGTGATAAACAGCTTCTTTCCCTGAGCTTTGGGCCTGTTGTTGAGAAGTTATTTATAAGGAGAATCCTCAGTTCAAAACAACTGTGCTTAAAAGCTTATAAGTGAGGAGCCTGCCTTGGATTCTCTCTCTCTCTCCCTCTCTCTGCCCATCTACCAATCTCCCCCTCTCTCACACACACACGCACACACACAAAAAGCACATCAAAAAAAGCTTCTGAGTTCTGAATGACCTCTTCTGGGATAATCTCAAGCCTTTATATCAAACCTGATGTAAACCAGCTTCCCAAAAATGTGTGAACCATTTTCAGGTGCAACATTTTCCACTCGTGCTTCCTAAATATTTTGTAACTTACTAAATATTTACTCTTATGACCTAAATAGAATATTGATTTGCGGTGCCTGAGTGGCTCAGTTGGTTAAGGGTCCAACTTTGGCTCAGGTCATGATATTACAATTCTGTGCTGTCAGCACAGAGCCTGCATGGGATCCTCTGTCTCCCTCTCTCTCTCTCTCTCTCTCTCTCTCTCTGCCCCTCCCCTGCTCTCTCTCTCTCAAAAATAAATAAACATTCGAAAACATATTGATTTAAGGACAAAACATTCTCTGGATAAGAACTCATATTTTTAATAGTTTATTTATTTATTTTGAAAGAGAGATAAAGTGGGTGAGGGGCAGAGATTGAGGAAGAGAGGGAGAGAATTCTAAGCAGGCTCTGCACTGATGGGCTTGAACCCACTAACCGTGAGATTATGACTTGAGCTAAAACCAAGAGCCGGATGTTTAACCGACTGAGACACCAGGTACCCTGAGAACTCACATTCTCTAAAAAAGAGTTATTAAACTTTTACTCCTTGCCTATTGTGTTTAGTAAGACCAGGGCGCTGTCCTAGGTCGTGGAGAAATGAGAAATCATGATGTCTTAGAAGACTAAGGACATCCATATCTAGTGACCTTTTCAAGTGTTAAAGCAATGGCAAAAAAACCTAGAATAAGCAAATATCTTTCAAACAGAACTTTTGGTGTAATATTTTCATTAATAGGAATATTTCATGTTGTCAGGACATTTTGAGCACCCAGAGTAGAATTTTGAAACTTTAGGAGCCTTAGAGATTATCTAAATTCAATCTCATTTCACTAGTGAAAATTCTAAGCATCAGATAAGACAGATAAATAGTGCACATAGCATTAAAAATAAAATATTATGGTATTCAGAGAAGGAAGAAAAAGCTTCTATTTGAGGGACTGGAGACCATCAGTGCCCAGCAATGGAGGCAGCATGGCCAGGCCTGACACAAGCAAAGGAACAAAGGTAGGAATGCTAGGATGCTGTGATATGAAAGAGTAAGTGCTCCGATTTGATTGGCATGTCAGGGAGAAATGGGGCATGATTGAGAAGTAGGATCAGATTATGGTATACCTTATGTTGTAGGCTTAAAAATTTGAATTTTACCCCGTAAGCAATGAAGGGATATTAATGTTTTTGCAGGAAGGTGATTGAGTTGTGCTCAAGAATATTTGTCAGTAGTTGGGAAGGTCAGTGGGGTGGGAAGATTACTTGCTTGAGGATCACCAGTGTTATGAAATGATTGGTGTTATGTGCAGTCATATTAGATTGTTGGGATATATAGTTCAGGGAGATAAAAGCCCACTTGAACTCAAGTTATGGGGACAGGTGGAGAAGACAGAGTCGAAAGGAGAAATGCTTTGTGGGTGGGTATGTACCCACAAATGTACACTTAGTGTACACTTAGATGTACTAAGAGAATCTAACTTTGGGTATTGAATTAGAATCATGAGATAAACCAATATAATAAAACAGAAAGATGTCCATTCAATATTTCCTTGTCACTTTTACCATTTTAGAACCAGACCAAAGTTTTCTTTGGTTTTGAAACCTTCAGGACAAATAACAAAGTCCCTCTTTCTAATCATCATTGAAGGAGAGACTCATCTCCTATGATACAAACTAAGTTGAAGGAACAAATAGAAAACTAAGATATGGTTGGAGGGTAGATATCAGTGGAAAAATTAGGCAAAACATGTGATCTCCAATACATGAAAATATTGATAAACAAGTAATAAAATAATTTAGAAGAGAGAAGTAGAAATTATTTTGAGCACCATTTTGTACCAGACGATCATGTGATCATCTGGAGAGCAAGGAGAGGAACTACAGACCAGCTACATTGTTTGTGAGAAAGACGATGAGAGAAATACTTCACGAATACAGGATTTATAGCATTGGGGGTCTTATTCAATTGCTTCTGACAAGAGTATGTGATTAGAGTATAGTGGTGTAGAACATGTAACAAATAAGTTTTATGTATCACTTTAGCAAAATGTTTTCTCTCTGAATATATGTCCTGAAATACTCTACATTTCTGAGTTGTGATATTTACTTACCTTAGGTCAGATTTCTTCCCATAAGAACACATCTCTAATGTAATAATGTAAATCAATGGGAAACATGATCCAATTAATAATTTTTTAAACAAATGCATTGCAAGATTATATTTTTTAAAAGTATGCTCTATCTGTAGTTAAATTATTTTCAAAAAAAGTAATTTACATTTGACTTAAGGACACTTTTCTCATTAAGATACACTACTGAAAAATCCACAAGGCAGCAAGTTTGGAGAAGCTAGGTGTATTAAATTATACATGGTCACTTAGGGAATTGCTCAAGGAAATACTAATAGTAGCAGTATAAGCCCATAGGTATTATGGCAAGTACATCCATCATGTGAGAACAGTTGTCATTAATAAAGCCTTATTCCCAAATACAAAGAGCTTTCAAAGCATTTTCCACTTGGATTACTGTATTGTCTTAGAGATTTTAAAGATTCAGTCGTTGGCTTAAGAAATTGAAAATAAATGTCAAAACTCAAAGTGTGAAGTTCCGCAACAACTATTTAGGTTTGACTAATCCTTGCTATAAGAACATAAAAACAAGACAAAGAGAGTCCAAATAGATTTTTAAAAAATATTTAAGAAAAGTATAACACTTTTTTTTTCTAACAAAGAACATTCATCTGGCACTAATCTTGTTAAATCTTTGTCTCACTACATTGATCTTCTATTTCTTCCATTATCTTCTACACTGTCATTTAAATTTTCACATTTTATTTCAGCTTTCCCAGAATAATTGGAATCTCCCTGAGTGCAAGAAACACACTTTAAATTTCTTGAAACATGAAGAGTTTCTATCAGGGTAAGTGTCTGGTAAATCTATAATGTTTAATTATAAATTTCTATCACCTGTTTGAAAATTATTAAAGATATAGCTTGAATTAAAAGCTAAAATATATTGAATACTATGTACCAGGCATTATGTTAAGCGTTTTATGTGGGTTAGCTAATTCAATCTTCAAAATACATCTATGTATTAAATAATTTTATTTTTAAATTTTTTTTAATGTTTTATTTATTTTGGAGACAGAGAGAGACAAAGCATGAGCAGGGAAGGGTCAGAAAGAGGGAGACACAGAATCCGAAGCAGGCTCCAGGCTCTGAGCTGTCAGCACAGAGCCCTACGTAGGGCTTGAACTCACGAACCGTGAGATCATGACCTGAGCTGAAGTCGGACGCTTAACCGACTGAGCCACCCAGGCACCCCTAAATAATTTTAGTAATAGTGTTGTTAGTATTCCTCTAGAGAAGTAAGAGAGATAATTTAAGGAACTTATTCAGGATCTCACAGTTATTTGAGGTAGACAGAGATAGGATTTTGAACCAGGGATTTGGATGCCAATGTCTTACTACTACTTTATACTGATGAGTCCACCCCTCTCAGTCAATGTCCTTGCTTTCACATAAATGACCCGGAGCATTTATGAATTTCACTAATACTGTAATTCAGAAATACAGAAAATGCATCTTTGGAATTAGTTTTCAGGGTGCTCAGCTATATAACCACAAGCAATAAGCAACTGTTCTACATACTTAGAGAACGATCATGAGTTTCATCCTGTATATGGAAGCACATATGGCCTGAGATTTTCCTTCTCCAATTCCATCCCTAGGCTTGTCAGATGTTGCCAATCTACTGGATGGGCCTACCATTCTTCATCCTCTGAATGGGTCTATGGCAAAAGCCACCTGTTCTCCCAACTTCTTCTTCAAGATCCCCGGGTCCCAGCCAGCCACTACTTGCAGTTTTTTTAAGATTCCTTCCCACTGACTGCTACTTTCATTTTTTTGTGCATATCTCCATGTTTTTTGTTTCAGCCACTAACCAGTTCCAAATGTCTGCATTTATCTAAGAATTTATTGCTTGTAATTCCATTTCTGTATTAGTTAAGGTACTTTGGTTGCAAGGAACAGAAAATAACTCTGAGAAACTTAGAAAAAAGAAGACTGAAGGAGAGGAGAGTAAAGAAAGGCAGAGGAGAAATACTGGAAGGACACTGGAGTAGCTCACAAGATCAAAGCAAAAGTAAAATGAGGATACAGATCTCTTCTCTTATCTCATCAATTTCTACCTTGTTGGTCACCATTACATTACTCAAAATTTAATGTCTTTCACCCACCCAATATGTGACTGATCAACGCTAAAATTTCAAGAAAAATATTCTATCATGGTATGTAATTCATCTTAGTAGTCTGAGGGATGCAACTTATTTTTAAGAGGTGGGAAAAGAAAGGTATTCATGAAAGATAGAATATCCTAGATAGCAGTAACTCCCTAAATCCTTTTCTCCAACAACATCTTTTCCTTTGAAACATATGATTTTAAAAAATGGCTCTCTGAACATGATTCTCTCCCATGTAAGACCTCAAATAGGTGTTTTTTTCCTCTTAATGGGAGATAATCCAAAGTCATATCTAGCACCAAAGTCATGTCTAGCTCCTACATGAAAAAATGCTATCACTGGTATCTGTGATATTAACTGGTATCAGTGCTATCACCAGTAATGATATTATGCAGAGAGGCTGGGTAGTCTATTTTCCTCTAGTTTTATCACATTTTCTCATGAGATTGTACAACCTGTATAGGAAAGTCATGTGTATATCTGCCATTCAACACATCATACGTATAAGAGAGGAAAAAATAAAAAATAATAGAGAATTTTAAATATCATATGTTCAGCAAGCAAGGAATAGACTAGATTCCCAATTTTTGAAAATTGCCAGTGTGGTGGCTCAGTCAGTTAAGTGTCTGACTCTTGATCTCAGCTCAGGTCATGATCTCACAGTTCGTGGGATGGAGCCCTGTGTCAGGCTCTGCATGTCAGGTGCAGAGTCCCCTTGGTATCCTTTCTCTCCCTCTCTCTCTGCCCCCACCCTGTTGCTCACGTGCACATGCCCACTTTCTCTCTCTCAAAATAGGTAAAATTTTAAAAAGAGAAGAAAATTGCCAAAAAGTCAGAGCTGGTATTCTTGACTTCATTCCCCCACTAGCTATTTCATATTCTCTTGTTCAATATCTACTTTTCAGAGATTTTGACCTATTAGGGTGATTCAAGTTGTTATTGTTCCTGAGGGTCCAGAGCTTCTAGTGGGCTAGGGATGCCACAATTTTTACTTCTTGACAAGGTAGAACTAGAATATACTCAAGAGGGATTTCCTACACTTACTCTAGGCCTGAGATTCAGGGTTAATCATCTCAACCATAACAGTGAAATGTACTGCTTCAAGTTCTGCTACTAACTGGGAGGGGCTCCATTCTCCACTCTCCTTCAGGGCTCCACTCTGAATGGGGCTGTGATGGCTATGATGGTCACTTTCAGCAGGTGACCACACTTTGTCAGAGCTAGCTATAATCTACTTCTCTCCAGTTTCCTTATTTCCAAATTGAAGAGAGACTCCACATGAGGACCCTAATCTTTGGTATTGATTGAGGAAAGGCAGTGTCATGGCAGGAAAAGATATGCTGGGAGTGTAAGCATTTCCCTAAAGGACTTATCTAGACTTTCCAGAACTGTTCAGGCAAGGCCTCTTTTCCATGGCTGATCAGATCACATAGGACCTATTTCAAGATGGACAGTTCAGGGGGTGCCTGGGTGGCTCAGTCCATTAAGCATTCTACTCTTGATTTTGGCTCAGGTCATGATCTCACAGTTGATGACGGCAAGCCCCATGCCAGGCTCTCAAATTAAATAAACATTAAAAAAAAAAAAAAAAGATGGACTTCTCAGGTCAGTTGGTCAGCTGATCTCTCAAGTTCTAACAAGAGCTCAGTCCAACCAGAATTCCATTTATCACATGACTTTCAATATTACTCAAAGAAGAAATAACTTACTGAAGCAGATATGGCCTACTTCAAAAACCCTACTGATCTTTGCTATGACTGCTCTATCAGGGTTTTCTACATGATCTATCTAGGACGTCAAGATGCTTTTAGTAGCATTGGTTCATTAGATCAAAAGAATCAGTGGCAGAACTTAACTGTGGTCTGGACCAGTTGGGTTGTACACTTCCGACCCCACTAAATTTCGGATCACTTGGTAAAGGATTTGGAGGAAGACACCTATAGATGGTATATATTGCCAAGTACTCACTAGGGATTAATGCCTCCCTGTTAATCATTTAGGACACAAAGTACAATGAGGAAGAGGAAGAGATTATTCAGCGTGTTCAGTGCCACTGAACCCCAGAAAATTCTATGATACGGTCTTTGCCATTTTGTTTTTGAATTTACTTTTCATTTATTTCCAATGTATCACATTCTCTTACTGCTTCCTGTTCTTTAGATCATATTATTGTGATGGCACCAATAAAGTGGATCAGATTGATGTTCTGTGGCAAAGTGGGATGGTCAAAGAATTTAGCTGGAATGTTTTCTATCCTTGAGGTAGAATATTATATTAGTAGTGCTGACCCCTTAAGATGTTTTTCTAACTTTCTGTATATGCAAAGGAGTAAGACGTACTCGCCATTTCATGCACACCAATACCAGAGACAGTTTCATTTTCTGTAGTTAGGCGCCCCCACCAGGAAGAGCAGTAGCAGGAGTCATAACATTATCAAGTTCAATCATCTACCATCTTTCTTCAGGTACCACCAGTCTTTTTAGCCAGAATAAGGATCAGAAATGTGATAGGACTCAAAAAATCTCTATCTTCAAAGGCTGTAGTGGTAATATTAATCACTTCAATACTCTCAGAAGTGTGTTATAGTGTTTGACTTATTCCTGTTATAGGAAAATCCAGGCCCAGTATGGCTTTTGCTTTTATTTCCAGTACCTGGAAGCCAGTGTGGCATTTCACAAAGTTATGATATTGATTCAAGCCACGAACAAAACAAACATGGAAATATCCACAGATGGTCTGGGACACAGAGAGCTGATCATGAGATTAACTTATTTGAATTCCATTTATCACATGGCTCTCACAAGCCCTTAAGGCTGCAAGTTTTGATCTGGATGCTCATTTTTAGCATTTTGTTAAAGCCAGGGTATGAAAATTAAGGTTTGTTTTTTTGTTTGTTTGTTTGTTTTTGCCAGTGCACAGAAAGTACTCCTAATTGCTCTGGGGAAGTTTAGGAAAAGACCCACATTATGTCTATTTAAGGAATCAAGAAAAATTAACCTTGTAAACAAAGGAGGAGCAGGTCTTATAATCAGACTGGTTTTTTTACAACTATCTTAAGATTATTTTTCTCTTAGAGAACATATACACTTTTTAATAATAGAATTCAAATAAAATATAGAGTCAGACAAAAAGCAAAGCAAAACAAAACAAAACAGAAACTTCCTGAAAAGACTACTATCTAGGAATATAACTCATTTTTAGCAGTAAGCAGTTTTTTTTAAATCTATATTTATATTTGTTAGAAATTATAGAAATCTCAGATTTACACTGGATCAAAGAGAAATGAAAGAGATAAAAAATAGCCATTATAAAATATTCCTTCTACATTCTTCACATTAAAAATGACAAAAACATAGGGTGCTTGCGTGGTTCAATTGGTTAAACATCCAACTTTTGATTTTGGCTCAGGTCATGATCTCACAGTTTGTGAGATCAAGCCGCACGTTTTGCTCTGTACTGACAGTGAAGAGCCTGCTTGGGATTCTCTCCCTCTCTTTCTGCCCCCGTTCCACTCATGGATGCATGTGGGCACAAACTCTCTCTCTTTCTCAAAAATAATTTTTTTTTTAAAAAAATGGCAAAAACATTAGTGTTTCATCAATGAATTAAAAAAAATGCAGACTCTTTTATTTTCAAACTTTGAAACACTAATTAAATCAAAAGTATGTGGAAAGAAGTCTGTGTTTTAAAATTTTTAATATCTCTTCAATCACTCTTAGATAACTGAAGAATAAAATACTATGCGACGATGTGTGAAATATTGATTGATTCAATAAAAACATATTGATATATTTTGTCTGGAATGATTGAATCATTTAAATTTTAAAAATATTTAAAGTTACTATCAGAAATTGACCTTGGCTGTGTGGCTACATGATTTAGCATGTAAAATACATTAGATGTCTAGGCTATAAATAAAAAGAGTATTTGATTCTGTAAACTCAGTTGTTTTCTTTTACCCATAACCATTCCCATACTCATCATCTTTCTAGCATTCTTAACCAAGACCTTAAAACAGTGGTTATCAATACTGGAGGAATATTAGAATTATCTTGGGATGTTTTAAACACTGATGTAAAGATCAGACCTCAGATGAATTAAATCAGAATGTCTGGGGCAGGACCCAGGCAGGTGTGACCAAGATTAAAAGCCACTGTCTTCAGTATAAATGTGATAGATTTCTTTGTTATTTGTAATAAACCACGAAACTATGTTCAAGACCTTAAAATGTTTAAAAAATAGACTATCTTGAAACAATTAGCTTCACCTCCTAAATATGAGCTGGCTCTACCCTTTTATTGATTGATGGGATGGGTGAGATGGCCGTGTCAGAAAATTTAAAACACAGCTCTTCATCTTGTGGCTCAATATGACCCTATAATAGGCTGGATTGTCAAATGGCATATGTCTCCCCAGACAAAGAAAACAAAAGTAAAAATAAACAACTGGGATTACATTAAACTAAAAAGTTTTGCACAGAGAAGGAAACGATCAACAAAACGAAAAGTGAACCTACTGAATGAAAGAAGATATTTGCAAATGATACATCTAATAATGGGTTAATATCCAAAATACAGAAAGTCACACAGCTCAACAGCAAAACCAAATAATCCAATTAAAATGGGCAGAGGACCTGAAGAGACATTTTTCCAAAGAAGACATATAGATCACCAAACAATGAAATAATGCTCAACATCACTAATTATGAGGGAAATGCAAATCAAAACCAAAATAAGATATTACCTTACACCTGGCAGAATGGCTAGAATCAAAAATACAAGAGAGAACAAGTGTTAGTGAGCATGTAGAGAAAAGGAAACCCTTGTAGACTATTGGTGAGAAGGTAAATTGGTGCAGCAACTGTGGAAAATAGTATAAATGTTCCTTAAAAAAATAAAAATAAGAGTATCATACAATCCAGTATTCCACTACTGGGTATTTATCCCCAAAAAACAAAAACACTAATTTGAAAAGATACATGCACCCCAATGTTTATTGCAGCATTATTTACAATAGCCAATATTGGAAATCAACCTGAGTGCCCATCAATAGACAAATGGATAAAACACTATGGAATATTACTCAGCCATAAAAGAGAAAGAAATCTTGTCATTTGCAGCAACATGGATAGACCTAGAAGGTATTATGCTAAGTGAAATAAATCAGAGAAAGACAAATACATGATTTTACTTATATGTGGAATGAAAAACAATACAAATGAACAAGTACACAGCAACAAAAAAGAACAACACACTCATAAATATAGAGAACGTGGTTACCAGAGGTGAGAGAATGGAGAAATGGGTAAAATAATTGAAGGGGCTTAAGAGATACAAACTTTCAGTTATAAAATAAATAAGTCATGGGGTGCCTGGGTGGCTCAGTTGGTTGAGCGTCCGACTTTGGCTCAGGTCATGGTCTCGCGGTTTGTGAGTTCAAGCCTTGCGTCAGGCTCTGTGCTGACAGCTCAGAGCCTGGAGCCTGCTTCGGATTCTGTGTCTCTCCATCTCTCGGCCCCTCCCCTGCTCATGCTCTGTGTCTCTCTGTCTCTCAATAATAAATAAACACTAAAAAAAAATTAAAAATAAAATAACATAAAATAAAATAAATAAGTCATGGGGATGAAAAGTACAGCATAGGAAATATAGTCAATAATATTGTAATAACTTTGTATGGTGACAGACGGTGGCTACACTCATCATGGTGAGCATTTCATAATGTATATGACTGCTGAGTCACTATGTTGTACACCTGAAACTAATATGCTATATATCAACTGTACTTCAATTAAAAACAAAAAATAAAGGGGTGCCTGGATAGTTCAGTTGGTTAAGCGTCTGACTTCAGGTAGGTCATGATCTCAGTTTGTGAGTTCAAGCCCTGCGTCAGCCTCTGGGGCTGACAGCTCAGAGCCCGGAGCCTGCTTCAGATTCTGTGTCTCCCTCTCTGTTACTCTTGCTCATGCTCTGCCTGTCTCTCTCTCAAAAATAAATACAACATTAAAAACTGTTTTTGAAAAAAAAAATTAAAAAATTTAATGGTCATGAGGAATCTTAGTGAGGGAGTAAAAATGTTCTAAAATTAATTTATGGTGGTGGTTGCACCACTCAGTAAAGTCAAAATACAAAAATCATTGAGTTGTACACTTAAAATGTGATTTTGGTGATATGTAAAATAGTCTTCAAAAAAACAGCATTTAAAAAAATCTTTTAATGTTTATTTATTTTTGACAGACAGAGACAGAGCATGAGTGGGGGAGAGGGAGAGAGAGAGGGACACAGAATCCGAAGCAGGCTCCAGGCTCTGAGGTGTCAACACAGAGCCTGATGCAGGGCTTGAACCCACCAACCGCGAGATCATGACTGAGCTGAAGTTGGACACTTAACTGACTGAGCCACCCAGGTACCCCTAAAAAATTTTTTTTAATGCTTATTTATTTTTGAGAGACAGAGAGACACAGAGCATGGGCAGGGGAGGGGCAGAGAGAGAGAGAGACACAGAATCCAAAGCAGGCTCCAGGCTCTGAGGTGTCATCACAGAGCCCGACACAGGGCTCAAACTTGCAGACCATGAGATCATGACCTGAGCTGAAGTCGGACCCTTAACCAACTGAGCCACCCAGGCGCCCCTCCAGTGGACTCTTTTTTTTTTTTAACGTTTATTCATTTTTGAGACAGAGAGAGACAGAGCATGAATGGGGGAAGGTCAGAGAGAGAGGGAGACACAGAATCTGAAACAGGCTCCAGGCTCTGAGCCGTCAGCACAGAGCCCGACGCGGGGCTCGAACTCACAGACCGTGAGATCATGACCTGAGCCGAAGTCAGCCGCCCAACCGACTGAGCCACCCAGGCGCCCACCAGTGGACTCTTAATATGTGTGCTACCTCATATCATTATACTCATTCCTTGGAATTTCAATTATCCTTTTTCTAAATCTTTGGATGCTTAACCAAATGAGCCACCCAGGTGCCCCCCCCCCCCCCCCCCCCCCCCCACAAAACAGCATTTAAAAAAAAAAAAAAGAAAGAAAGAATGCCTGCATTCAAAGTTTGGTACATCAGGTAACTAATGTCTATCTCTGGGCAAGTCAGTTAATTGCACTAAACCTTATTGTCTCACGAGTAACATAGGAGAATCTGTATCTTAAGATTGGGTAAGGTTGACAAAAGATAAATATGCCATGGACCTAAAACAAAGTAAAGTTTCAATTATTGGTAAGTTTTATTATTTGTCATATCATGGAATACTTTTCCTTTCTACCTTCCATTCAAAACTCTTATTTCCTCTAAAATTGTGATTAAAGTTATAATAATTGATAGGAAGTTGATAGGAATAACTGATAGGAAGCACTCAGGGAGTTGTTTGCTGGTTGTTTAATCTAACCTTTTAACTTGTAGGGTTTAAGAGAACTGAAACAAAATCAAAAGTGTAAGAATTTTATGTGGCATGTATTAGTATTGTAGGTGCTACGCCTCTGGTGCTCCATGTGCTAGTGCTTTCTGGAAGAGGGGATGGTAGGGACTAGAAGCAGCCAGTTCTGGCCAGGCGTCTGCCCCTGAGTTTAAATGACACTTTATATTCCTCTGAAATCTTCTAACCTGGCCCGCTATCGAGCAAAAAAGACTAGGTATGGGAGCTAAATACGTGTGGAATACATTTTAATTACAAATGTTCATTTCATGAAAAGTTTTAAGGAAGGTGATAGTTTAATTGAGAAAAAAATGATTATATAGCCACAAAAGAACGAACGCGAATGTATAAATATAATATAGGCTCTTAAACATTTTATATTTTAAATGATAAAACAATTCAGTTGAATTCTAATGTCTGAATTTTCCATATCTGCCAGTATAAACCCAGTTCTTAAAACTAAGAGATTTTTATGTAAATATATTAATCTATTCTTCCTGAGACCTTTCCTAGATTTTTTTTTCCTCTAACCTTTTCAACCTGCATGTTTCAGGAAGTATTAACAACTACTAGGGGCAATGTCCACTGAATGATCATTTCTCCTGTTATCTAATTGTTTATTTTGAATCTCTAATTCTCTTTAGTGGCTTTTAGTGGATTGCTTTGCCTGAATTATAGGCTTCCACTCTGGATATACTTAAAAACATGCTAAGTGCCACATTATTTTCCTGAAATTTTCCTAAGCCATCAAATATGCCAGCATTCAGGGTCACACTTGACTTGCCTACCTTCTGCCATCTTGTGTCTAACATGACACTCTAAACTACAAAATTGCAAAATACTTTACTCCCTTTACCGATTAAAATTTTATTTCAAATGCCACATCTTTTAGGACTCTCCCACCACTCTTCTCCACCACACACATACCTGGCCAAGTATATCAAGTCTTTTTTCTTAGATCCTTTTCTTATTGGAACTGTTTGTTGGGAATTATATGTGCACGAGATCGGTTTGGGCACACCAACTGAGTGCATCATCATATGATCCTCACAACCTTGGGAAGTAGGAACTTTACAGATTTCATTTTATGGACAAGGAAACTAAGGCTTAAAGAGACTTGCGCCAGGAATCTGTAAGATCATTCCTAAAACAGGACTCTCTTATTCCTGGTCATTTTGAGAACTATACTATCCACATGAAATAACTCACCTAAATACATTTAAAGAAAGTCCTTCACTCCGTTCTCAGCCTCTCTTTGTTCAGAGTAAAAATCTTTGTCTTCTGTGACTAGACATGGACTGGAAATGCCCAAAAGAGTGAGGTTCATTAGCCCCTGGGATGCTTGAACTGGGCTATATGGGAGATAGTCCATTCCAAAAAGGGTTTGATTGATGGTCAGGAGACAAGATCCGGGCAGATGGCACAAGCTTGAGTGGACAGAAAGTGTCACTTGTCCCCCACTGGGGAGGGGGAAGAATGGGCAGGACACAAACTTCAAACTAGAAAGTGGAAAACAGACTCTAAGAGGCACAAGACTGAATTTTCTCTTCATTCTTTCTAATGTGAGAGGAAAAGGGTTGTTAAGTGTCTCTGTCCAAAGTAAGGATTGATTTCCAGTGTGCAGAAAAGATGTCACTGGGTAGGCTCTGTACCTCTCACAGCTTGCTCCAATTTTTCACCCATGTAGACTCAAACTGTCAAATTTTCAATAATTTTTAACCCCCTGTTCTTTTTTTTTTTTTTTAATTTTCTTTTTCAACGTTTTTATTTATTTTTTTGGGACAGAGAGAGACAGAGCATGAACGGGGGAGGGGCAGAGAGAGAGGGAGACACAGAATCGGAAACAGGCTCCAGGCTCCGAGCCACCAGCCCAGAGCCCAACGCGGGGCTCGAACTCACGGACCGCGAGATCGTGACCTGGCTGAAGTCGGACGCTTAACCGACTGCGCCACCCAGGCGCCCCAACCCCCTGTTCTAAAAGACCTGCAACTTAATTCCAAGAATGAATGTTCAAGGAAACAGTAGTTTAAGAAACTCCAAATACTTACGATCATGCAAGTTTTCAATATGAAAACAATTTTAAATTAGCTCTTAATTGGTTTGAGTTGTTTACAATCAGTTGAACCAGTTGGAGTCAGTATGCAAACAAAAAGGAGAGAATCTACTTTGAACTCTCCTAACCGTTTTAAACAAACTTCAAAAGCTTCAATGCCATTTGAATTTATTAGTATGGACATAAAAAACACTTTGACAATTTAGATTTGATAGGTTCTTTGAATTTCATTACTGACTTCTTTCAGCAGAATCCTAACTATATTATCTTACCACTCCGGGATATAAATTACTATCATATTAGTTTTCTTTTTAATTTTGTTTTTGAGAGGGTGAGAGAGAGAGAGAGAGAGATCACCTGAGTGAGTGGGGGAGAGGGGTAATGGAGGGGGTGTGGAGAGAATCTGAAGCAGGCTCTATGCTCAGTGTGGAGCCCAATGTGGGGCTGGATCCCACGACTTGGGGATCATGACCTGAGTGGAAATCAAGAGTCTGATGCTCAACCAACTGAGCCACGCAGGAGCCCCATATTAGTTTTCTTAAAATGCATCGTTCATTGACAGTATACAAGGTATACTGACAGTATACAAGGCACAGATAACATTTTTGTCCCTCAAGTTATTGGTTTTGATTCCTCAAATATTACATAACTAAAACTAAAACATAACAAAGAAACTTCTTTGTATCTTCTAGCTATTCTGATCCACTGTCTATTCTTCAAACACACTTGAAATTTCTCTTCTTTGAACTCACAATTTGATAAGCTGCAGAGGCATCCTTTATTTTTTGGACCCATTAAAGTTGTTCTTGATGTAAAGAAAATTTTTGTCGAGTTGGGTGCCTGCCATTGAATCCTTCTTTTTTGGGTAACACACCTTGAATTCATTTGGGGGAAGCCCTACCTGGCACCCTCTTAATCCTTTCCTGCCATAAAAATTGGTTCATAGATAAGCCCATGACTCAATCTGAGCCAGTCAGACTCAAAGAAAGATTTGCTTTTTTTACCCTTTACTTGAACCTTTGAGAATATTGTTGGAGTTACCCCAAGGAGAGAAGTGTCTATTTGAGTAAATGGAGCAGAGAGATGGAGAAAAAAAACATCCCAATGACGGTGTTTGAAACTTGGATTAAAAACTTTACATTATAGGAGCCAATAATTTTGTTTTACAATTTCTCCCTCAGAAACCAATGTATATTGGCTATTTTGTCACTTACCTCCATTTGCCTCTCCCATTCAGAAGCAAATCATTCTATTCTGTACTCCAACAGGGACAAGAGTTTGGAGCAGTGCCTATGAAGAACATGCAACTCACAATTTTATGCATTCTGCCTTTTCTAATTTTATGTCTCTCCATCCATTCAAGAAATTAGAAAATTAAAATATACTGTTTTCATGGTTGAAATAGCTATATATATATATATATATATATATATATATATATATATATGTGTGTGTGTGTGTTTTAATGTAAGCCCATCCAAGTTACACAAAATATTCTGCATCTTTCTTAAGAACAACAACAACAAAATACAAGTATTTTATGTGAGCTTTAAAAAGGGAAGCAGTACTGAGATTTTCTCTTCACTCTACATCAAAGTGCAAATCCAGTTAATTCTATCACTGACTAGAAGTACAATGAAGACACATTTGTAAATGGATTCTATAGCCTGGGGTGTATAAAGCACTTTAAGGTTGTCTCATCGTGCTCACAATCTTCCCTGACCTCAGTTTAATACTAGAGATGACCTTTACATTATGTTCACAGCTCTGCCGGTGATGTCACCATCTATCTACTGGGCCACCAAAAGAATGCCAGGGGAGAGAATAGTTTCTAGTCACTGTGTTCACCCACTGGGCATCAAAATGGACAACATTAAGGTGTCATCTACAAACACACCATCTTCCATATAAGGAGCAGAGATTGATTTGCTGAGGTAGTGTATTTTTCCCACTAAAAAGAATTAAAAAAAACAGACTTTCTTCCTTCGTAGAAAACATTAATTTCAAACAGGCCAAACAGAGCATTGCAAAGTAAGAGCGCAATGATTTTTAAATTTTTCAATTTGTTGTATCTTCAAAGATAAAGATTTACTTAACATTATAGTAAAATTTCCTAAGATGATTCCTTTTATGTCGGAGCAAAGTTGCCTACGAGAAGTTTTCCTGATACAAAAATAACTCACTTTAATATGTAATAATTCTCATGTGTGCATGTTGTATGTATGTGTGCACTTACACTGAGCCTACAGATCCTATCTTCAAGAATTTTCCTGATATACAAACTCATTAAGCTTGTCACTAAAGACAAAGGCTTCATGAAAGCATGGGTCATTTTTCCAACCCATGGTCCCTGAACAAGGAATTCTCATTGAGCATGGAGAACCATGGACTGTCATTGTTTGGATCTTCTAAGTGTTGGATCCTAAAGGCAGAATTTATGAAGACACATCTTAAAAAAAATTTTTTTGAAAGAGAGAGAGACAGCATGTGCACAAGCAGGGGAGGGGCAGAAGGAGGAGAGAGAGAATCTTAACCAGGCTCCATACTCAGTGCAGAGCCAGACACAAGGCTCGATCTCACTACCAGGGGATAATGAACTAACCTGAAATTAAGAGTCAGATGCTTAACTGACCGCACCGCCCAGGCGCCTCCATGAAGACATCTTTAAATTAACACCTCACTCTCTATTTTATACCTCCTATAATCTCATTTTCTGAGTTTAATATTTATAGAAACAACATTTTCAGGCAGTTTTCATTTCACAGTTAAAAAAAACACCCCTCCACACAGATGTAGTTAACACGTATAAATAAGGTTTTGAAATTTTACCAATCATCATTAAAATTTATAACTTGCAAGGAATAACATTTTATTTTTTTTTCAACATATGACATTTATTGTCAATTTGGTTTCCATACAACACCCAGTGCTCATCCCAAAAGGTGCCCTCCTCAATACCCATCACCCACCCTCCCCTGCCTCCCACCCCCCATCAACCCTCTGTTTGTTCTCAGTTTTTAACAGTCTCTTATGCTTTGGCTCTCTCCCACTCTAACCTCTTTTTTTTTCCTTCCCCTCCCCCATGGGTTTCTGTTAAGTTTCTCAAGATCCACATAAGAGTGAAACCATATGGTATCTTTCTCTGTATGGCTTATTTCACTTAGCATCACACTCTCCAGTTCCATCCACGTTGCTACAAAAGGCCATATTTCATTCTTTCTCATTGCCACGTAGTATTCCATTGTGTATATAAACCACAATTTCTTTATCCGTTCATCAGTTGACGGACATTTAGGCTTTTTCCACAATTTGGCTATTGTTGAGAGTGCTGCTATAAACATTGGGGTACAAGTGCCCCTATGCATCAGTACTCCTGTATCCCTTGGGTAAATTCCTAGCAGTGCTATTGCTGGGTCATAGGGTAGGTCTATTTTTAATTTTCTTTGGAACCTCCACACTGCTTTCCAGAGCGGCTGCACCAATTTGCAAGGGAATAACATTTTAATAAAGACACAGAAAATTATCAAAATTGTTAAGGCAAGCTCTCTTCCAAACTAGATTCCAAGTAATTTTTGTTTTAACTTCTTTATTTTCTTTGTTAAGCATATATGGATTAATTAGAGTGGGTTTGGCTAAACATCTGGATAAATGTCACATCCTCCCAAAGGGACCTATATAGGCTAAAAAAGGAGTCTGCTATTAGAATACTCCATAATAACTACGTCATATGTGCTTTTAGTCAACATCCAGGGGAAACATGCCTGTCATAAAAAACATCATATACATTATTACTTCTTGGCTAGCAGATATTTAGATACCATACTTAAGTACTTTCTGGTAGTTCCTCATGAGAACAATTTCTCCTGAGATGAATAGATGAAAGAAGAAAGAAGTAGGGAAGAAGAATTATTAACGTGTGCTTACTTATAAAATTTACATATACTATTTTGGTGCTGAGTTCCTATTAGCTTTTGGGTTCTGTTGAAGATTTCATAACATGAAGAAAGCACTGTCTTATGAAGTAGTTTTCATCCCTTGTCATATTCTGATCCCCCAGGAGAATTGAGTCAGCCTTAGAGAGAGTGTGTGTGTGTGCAAAGGCAATTCAGGACCTCTTGGTAGCTGACTCAGAAAGCAACTGGGAAGAAAGGAGAGAACATGAGCCAGTTGGGTCCTTCCTGGAATTCTGGCTCTTTTAGTTACTGATTGAATACCATTATGTTACAGACTTGAACTTTCCTGGATGCCCCCACCCCCCACCTCTGTTTACTTCAGTGTAAAATGGCAACGATTTTACATGGCAAAATCTATGGAAAACACAAATGGCAAATACTTCAGAAGACAAGAAAAGTGAACAAATACATGAAACACTTCCCACAGAGTTTGACTTTTACAAGACTCTCAAGTACTATTTTAGTTTTTCCTCTCTCTGATAAAGAACACAAAAGCTTTTCTGGCTATTTGATGAATAAAAATTTTATAATTTCAAGACTTCTAAATTTAACAATAATAAAGTCATTTTTCTAGATTAAGGGCTTTCCATTTTTATAAGTATATGAATTAACCAGTATTTACTGAGCTCTTATCCAGCATAATTCCCATATTCTAGATGTTTTAGCTTTATTTAGAACAATGAAAACATCTAGTTCCTACTTTGCTCTGTCTATGATATAATTTGAACAATGGAAATTACATGAAAATGGAATACAATTATGGGGAAAAGATATACAATAAATTGTAATGATATCTTTATGTGGAAGTAACATCAATAGACCTGAAGATTCCATCACCAGACTTTCAGATTATTTTATCAAAGGGAGTAAACAATGTGTAGGTTGTTTTCTATAAGTTTCACTCTATGCTGTGTTGTGTGCCCATTATCTCCTGTTAAACCTTGTAATGATCCTTTGCCCTAGGTGTTATTATATACATTTTAAACCAAACAATTATTTCAAACTAAGGAATCCAAACCTTGAACAGATTAAATAATTTACAGAAAGTCATATGGTTAACAAGAGATGAATCTGATATTCCAAATCAAGTTACTCTTTCAGTAAAGTCCATGCCTTTCTTAGCAACCCTCCTTCCATACAGGAAGTTCAGAACTCATTAGTACCAGTGCCTTTAGAGTTGTGGGTTTTTTTGTTTTGTTTTATTTTGTTGCCACCATCACTTCAAGAAGCCATTCCCAAATCATGAGTGTTTGTACAGTCTTCTCTCCCATATATATACTGAATGAGTCGTGGGCAGAGAAGAGTTATATAGAACAGTAACTACTATGCCAGAAACAGAGGTCCGTAGATACCTGAGTTGTGAAGTAGAGAGAAGCACTGTTTTTTCCACATATTCAGTATTGTAAACAGTAATTGACTTCCAAAGCCAACACCCCAAAGCCCACTTAGTCTAAATATAACAGAAGTATATTACTAACGGTGATATTTTAGCCATTGATGATTTTCACTTTTTCTCTCTTACCTCCTTTTAATCTTTTCTTTATATAAAAGCCAGAGGCCTTGCTTTAAATCTCATTATATCTCTCTGTTGCTTCTACAAAGGTTTGCCTTTTCTGTGTTTGAAGATCCCAATTCTTCACCTATTCTTCAAAATACTGCATAAGCTGTTTTTCACATCTCACATTTTCAGCATCATCTCAAACCACTCTTCCTCTTAGTCTGTGCACTCCAGGTAACTTAGCTTTCTGTCAGATGCTTGAAACACTTCAGGGCCTTTATATATGCCTCTGTCTGGAAATATATTCTCCCCCGTCCTGAGAGTTTTCTCTTTTTTTCAGTTTATTTATTTTTGAGAGAGAGACATGCACAGAGGAGAGAGAAAGCGAGTGCATGCATGCACGAGCCAGGAAGGGACAGAGAGAATCCCAAGCAGGCTCCTTGCTGTCAGCACAGAGCGCAATGCAGGGCTCCATCTCACAAACCACAAGATCATGACCTATGCCAAAATCAAGAGTCGGATGCTTAACTGACTGAGCCACCCAGGTGCCCCCCCCCCAAACTTTTTCTTAATTAACCCATGCAGAGCACAACCTTATATCTCAGCTTAAATAATCACTTTGAGGAAAACTGTCCCTGACCCACTATTCTAGATCTGCTGTATGCTTCTATAACTCCATGGACTTCTCCATAGGACTTATGAGAGTTTGGAATTACATTCTTGTGCAATTATTTGATTAGTGTATTCACTACTAAACTGTAAGCTCTTTGATAACAAGATCCCTTTTGCTGAGCATTCTTCACCTTTGATTTCCTTGCTGTTTCAGTCACTAAAATATGACCAACAACCAGGAGAGGGCCTGGTATAGGTAAACAAAAATCAATTAAATTAATTAAATTAAATTAAAAATTAATTAAATTTGTGGAAAAATAAAGCATATTTTTATAAATTATATTCTTCTTTATTTCTCTATTCTGAATAGATAGTAAAAGACTTACAAAATAAGATGGGAAGATTAGAGAAAAAAAACAAAGCTTGTGGATAGGTTTATTGGAAAGGACACAGTATGTTAGGATATTTGCATTTCATGATTTTATTCACAAAAGAACACCCACTGCAGAGAAGATTCTTTGGGTGGAGACAATGATCCATTTTATGAATGTCAGTTGACTTTTCTATCCTCAGTAACCCCAGTATAAGACCAGTGAATAGTGAATCCATGTACAACATGACCATGGCTTCAAAAAAAGATGGTATAAATGGGCTCAGCAATAAATATTCCCATTCAACAAAAATTCTCTGTCAATTGCCACTAATGAGTGCCTAACTTGCCATTTACAAAGGCCAAAGATGAATTCACTACATGGTACCTGAATTCTGGGGACTATCTGTCCATCTGATGGCAAAGTGACTACATTGGATACTTCCATCATGGAGGGGTCCTTGCAGAGATGGTCTGCCCATATTATTTATATTATTAATATTTTCTTTTCTTATCTGCTTTACTTTTCTAGCACTGCCATCTATGGATTTATTAAAGGCCTTATTTTCTATCATGGCATTCCATGTTTCTGACTAAGGAATTCATTTATTATCCCCCCCAAAAAAAATCAATGGGTTCATATCCATGATATTCATTGCTCTTACAGCATACCATACTAGAAGCAGGTGGCCTTGCAGAACAATGGAACATGAAATAATTTGCTGAAGATTCACTGACAGTTGAAGAGCAAAATCTTGCAAATTTGTGCACTTTCCTAAAAAATGCAGTGCATACTTTGAACCAACAATCTTTTATGGCCAGTATATACAGATCTAGAAATTAATAGATGGAAGTTAGAATGCCCTTTTTCTCACAAACTTAATAACTCATTAATATTTTCCTTTCTGTCTGAAACCTTTGGGCTATACTAGTTCAAAAATGTTAGTTCAAAAGGGAGAAATAATTCCAACAAGGGACAAAAAATGATTTTTGAAAATGGAAATTGTGATAGCTACCTGAGTATTTGGCACTCGTCATGCCAATAGGAAAAGAAGGTAATCTACTCTGCTGTAATAGATGGAAGTTATTCAAAGGAGAGAGAGCTTTGTATAGGACCCAATGAAGTATGTGGGATCTCTCTTGGTATTTCAATATTAAGTGTTAAATGTTAATAGAAGACTACATATAAATAATAAAGGGAGGATGACTTAGAGACTGGACCTTGAGAAATAAATGTTCAGGTTGTTAGGCCATACTACTATGGGAAATCTTGGCCAGGTGAGGTTACAGGAATCGATAGTAGAAAAAGGAACTCATAAATGTCAAACACTGTCTTGTGAGCAATGACACGTTTTTTCCTCCTTTTCCTATTATTTTAAATAAAGAGTGTTGAGGATGAAACTGCAACTGAACTAGAAGAGGAATTAACATTCTCCAAAAATAGTTACAACTACTAATACTATTTTCCTACTTTTGTTGGGGGGAGGGAATGAAAGTGCTGTCATTTATGTGAGCAATAGTTGGGTCATATTAATAAAAACATGATTCTGCATCATTATTGCTATTCAGAAGTTTAAATATGGCAAGAAAGTGTATGGGTACTGAGTAATCAAAGTGTTGGAAGTGAACAGACATTCCTAGTTGGCACTTGACCCTATCATACTCTTCTTTCTTCTATACTTTCTTTTGTAAAGTCAGGTTGAAGACTGCAAATTACATTTCATGTACTATCTTAACCAACTAGGTTCTAGCTGTCTTCTGGTAATGGAGACCCTATCCCAGATATGAAGGCTGTCAGGTAGAAAGTGTTCTCTTCTGACAGCAGCAGGTGAGCAACTATAGGTTCCTGCAAAAGCACAGGTGATTCCAATATTTGTCCCAGAGTTCTGAACGTAGCTGAGTTAGTGGTAGCAGTGGGTAACTCTGGACCACTGAAGGTTATTGCAGGATGTGCCAATAGTTTTAGAGTTCTTGGCAGTGACAATTGTTGTGAATGTGAACACTTTATGAATAACATCCAGCAGATGATGGAGCTTCTGCCCATATTATATTGCTATTTGAAAATAGTCAAATGGTTTCTAGTTTCCTAACTGGATGCTGGTTCATCTTTATCCCCCCTACCTCTTAATCTGGCCCCAGAGCTCAGTAATTCATCCTCTTCTATCTATATTCACATCTTCTGTGATCTCAATGAGATTTATAGGTTTTATACATATATTTATCTCTGTGCCAGCAACGCTCCAATTTAAATGTCTAAACACATATATCCAACTGCCCACTTGGCATCTCCACTTGGATAGCTAATAGGAATCCCAAACTTGTTGCCTCCAAAAATTAACTTCTAAACTTTCCTCTCATACTTGTTTCCCTCCCATAATCTTTCTGATTTCGGTTGATGGAAAATCCACTTTCCAACAATGTTAGCATACTTTCAAATGTCTCTGTTTTTGTTCATATTCTATATCAAATCCATTAGTAAAATGTATTTCTTCTACTCTCAAAGTATTTCAGAACCTGCTCATTCTTAACCACAATATTTGCTATCACCATCACCTGATTTACTTCAACAGTCTTCTAGATAGTCTGCCCTTCTATCATTATTCCCAATACTTCAAACCAAGAGCCATTTTCAAATTGTCAGTGAGGGGTCCTATAACTCCCCTGCTCACAATCTTTCAGTGGCTCACTTCCATTCAAAATCAAATCCAAATTCCTTATATCTGACTCTAAATGAAAAGGCAACAGAAGCAAAAATAAACAAGTGAGACTACATCAAACTCAAAAGCTTCTGGACAGCAAAAGGCAAAACAAAACAAAAAAGACAACCTACTGAATGAGATAAAGCATTTGAAAATTATATATACAATAAGGGGTTAGTAGGGTTAATATCTAAAATACATAAGAAACTCATACAAATCAATAGCCGAAAAACCAACACAATTTAAAAAATGAGCAGAGGATCTGAATAGCCATTTTTCCAAAGAAGCCATACAGATGGCCAACAGGCACATGAAAAGACACTCAACATCACTAATCATCAGAGAAATGAAAATCAAAACCACAGTGAGATATCACTTCAAGCCTTTTAGAATGGCTATTATAAAAAAGACAACAAATAGTAACTATTGGAGGGAACGTGGAAAGAGGAACCTTTCAACTGTTGGTTGAAATGCAAAATGGTGCAGCCACTATGGAAAACAGTATGGAAGTTTCTCAGATAATTAAAAACATAACCAACTACCGCATGATCCAGCAATGCCACTTCTGGGTATTTATCCAAAGGAAACAAAAACACTAATTTGAAAAGACAGATACACTCCTATGTTTATTGTAGCATTAATGCACCAGACAAGATATGGAAACAACCTAAATGTCCACTAGTGGATGAGTGTATAAAGGAGATATATACAATAAAATATTACTTTGCCATTAAAAAGAATAAAATCTTGCCATGTGTAATAACCTGAATGGATCTTGAGAGCTTTATGCTAAGTGAAATAAGTTAGAGAAAGACAAGTACTAAATCATTTCACTTATATATAGAATCTAAGAACAAAACAAACAACATAAAACAAATCTCATAATTACAGAGAATGGAATGGTGGTGTCAGGGATGAAGAAAATTGAGGGGGTGGGCATAATGAGTGAAGAGGGTCAAAAGGTAAAAACTTCTAGTTATCAAATAAATTAGTCATGGATGCAAAATCCTTAACAAAATACTAGCAAACCAAATTCAATAATACATTAAAAGGATCATATGCCATGACCAAGTGTTGCTCATTTACTCTAGAGATATAAAGATGGTTCAATATCCACAAATATATCCAAGTGATATACCACATTAACAAAAATTATATTATTGTCTGAATAGTACAGAAAAGTATTTGATAAAATTCAACATCCATTTATGATAAAAACTCTCAACGAAGTAGGTATACAGGAACATACCTCAAATAAATAGACTACATATGACAAACAACAGTTAACATCATACTCAACAGTGAAAAGCCAAAGGCTTTTTTCCTCTAAGATCAGGAACAAGACAGGATGCCTTTCTCACCACTTCTATTCAACATAGTACTGGAAGTCCTAGCCACAACAATCAGACAAGAATAAGAAATAAAAGGCATCCAAATTAGAAAAAAAAGTAAAACAGTCACTATTTGTAGATGGCATGATCCTGAATATAGAAAACCCTAAGGATCCACCAATAAAATCAGAATAAATGAATTTAATGAAGTTGCAGGATACAATATGAATATACATAAATCCATTGCATTTTTATATACTAATAATGAACTATCAGAATGAGAAATTAAGAAAACAATCCCATTTCCAATTGCATCAAAGTTAATAAATCTCTTATGGACTCTAAGAATTAATATTGTTAAAATGTTCATACTACCCAAAGCAATCTACAGATTCAGTGCAAGCCCATTCAAAATACCAATGACACTTTCCATGGAACTAGAACAAATAATCTTAAAATCTGTATAGAAGCATCAAAGATCCTGAATAGCTGAAGCAATCCTGGGAAAGAACAAAGCTGGAAGTATCATGCTCCTTGATTTCAAACTAACACTACCAAAGTATAATAATCAAAATGGTATGGTACTGGCACAAAAGCAGACACATAGATCAATGGAACAGATAGTCCAGAAATAAGCCCATGTCTATATGATTAATTAATCTTTGACAGGGGAGGCACAAATATACAAACCATGGGTAAAAGAGAGTCTCTTCAATAAATGGTGTGGGGAAAACTGGACGACAAACAAAAGAATGAAACTGGACCATTTTCTTATACCCATACAAAAATACAAAGTCAAAATGAATTAAGGACTTAAATATAAGATTAGAAACAATAACAAATCCAGAATAAAATAAAGGCAGCAAGCTTTCGTACATCAGTCTGAGAAATATTTTTTTTTAATCTGTCTCCACAGACAAAACATATGGACTGTATCAAACAAAAACACTTTTGCACAGCAAAGAAAGCCATCAACAAAATGAAAAAGCAACCTGCTGAATGGCAAAGGATATTTGCAAATAATGTAACTGATAAGAGGTTAATATTCAAATATAAAAAGAACTTACACAACTAAAAATTTAAAAAATAGACCAGCCAAATAAAAAATAGGCAGAGGAACTGAATAGATACTTTTCCAAGGAAGATACATAGATGGGCAACAGATACATGAAACAATGCTCAATAATCAGGGAAATGGAAATTAAAAACACAGTAAGATAGCACCTCATGCCTATTAGAATGGCTATTATCAAAAAGATAAGAAATGATAACTATTGGCAAGAATGTGGAGAAAAGGAAACCCTTGTGCACGGTTGGTGGGGATGCAAAATGTTGCAGCCACTATGGAAAACAGTATGGAGTTTCCTCAGAAAATTAAAAATAGAACTACCATATAACCCAGAAATTCTACTTCTGAGTATCTGAAGAAAATAAAAACACTAATTCAAAAAGATATATGTACCCCTATATTTATTATTTATTGCAGCATTCTTCAAAATATCCAAGATATGGAAGCAACCTAAGTATTCATTAATAGGTTAATGGATAAAGAAAATATAGCATACACATGCATACATACATACATGCATACATACATACACACAAGGTAATATAAAATTTTTTTTTCAACGTTTATTTATTTTTGGGACAGAGAGAGACAGAGCATGAACGGGGGAGGGGCAGAGAGAGAGGGAGACACAGAATCGGAAACAGGCTCCAGGCTCTGAGCCATCAGCCCAGAGCCCGACGCGGGGCTCGAACTCACGGACCGCGAGATCGTGACCTGGCTGAAGTCGGACGCTTAACCGACTGCGCCACCCAGGCGCCCCTAAGGTAATATAAAAAAGAATGAAATCTTGTCATTTGCAGCAACGTGGATGGATATGGAGAGTGTTATGCTAAGTGGAATTGTCAGAGAGATGAACACTGCATTATTTCACTTATATGTGGACCCTAAAAACAAAACAAATGAACAATAAAACCAAAACAGAAATGAACTCATTGATACGCAAAACAACCTGGTGGTTGCCAAAGTAAGGAGGGTAGGAAGATGGGCAAAATAGGGGAAGAGAATTAAGAATTACAAACTTCCTGGGTGCCTTAGTGGCTCAGTCAAGTTGAGTGTCTGACTCTTGCTTTCAGCTCAGGTCATGATCTCATGGTTCATGGGTTGGCGTCCCATGTCTGGCTCTGCAATGATGGGCTCTTTGCTATCATGCAGAGCCTGCTTGGGATTCTCTGTCTCCTTTTCTCTCTGTCCCTCCCCTGATCATGTGTGCATGCTCTCTCCCTCTCTCTCTCTTTCTCTCAAAAATAAGTAAATAAACATTAAAAATTTTTTTAAGTTACAAACTTCCAATTCTGGAATAAATAAGACAAGGAAATACAACATACAGCATAGGGAACGTAGTTAATATGTAACAGCTTTGTATGGTGACAGATGGCAGCTACATGATGATCACTTTGTAATGTATATGTGTTGAATCACTATGCTGTATACCTGAAATTAATATAATATTGTATGTCAATGTCACTTCAAAAAATTCTCATCACAAGAAAAAAATTTGTAACTTTGGTGACAGATGGTAACTAGACTTACTCTAGTGATCATTTTGTAGTGTATACAAATATGGAATCATTATGCTATATACTTGAAACGAATATAATGCTATTCATCAATTATACCTCAGTAAAAATCCAAATTCCTTGTAATAGATTACAAGATCTACTTCCTTCCCAGTAGTATCTCTCTGACCTCAATTCCTATAAACCTTCTCTTGATTTATGCTGGGTCTTTTGATATGCCATGCCTACCCCCCAATTCAAGCAATTTGTTCTAGCTATTGGTTCTTCCTGATACTCTCTTCCCCTACCACATCTATAAGTCTAACCTACTCATTGTTTAAGTATTTGTTGAATGTTTTCTTCTCAGTTACACTTATCCTTACTACCTGTCCCCAATACTGTAGATGCCATTCACCATCTGAGTTTTTTCTCAACAAGGCATATATTTATGACATACTAAAATGTTACTATTTATTATTTATTGCCTCTCCCACAAGAATATAAATTTAATGAGGGAAGAGATTTATTTTTAACAATCTTTTTCACTTATGCATCATTCCCAATACCTGGCATGCATAGGTATTCAATGAATCTTTGTTAAATGGTGTAATAAATTTATTTTCTTGTACAGCTATTGTCTCCTGAATCTAGGAAAATTCTTTGAGAATGAGCATTGCTGAAATGTGGAAGCAGATTATCTTTTCCTTCCTTTCCTTCTTATCTTACTCCTTCTGTCTCTCTCACAGACACAAATACATACACAACCCCCCCTCAGACATATTTAGGCACACACGTTGAAGAGGAGAAACTTGGTAAGCATGACCTGAAATATAAAAGGTTGATGTTGCAAGTAAGAGTGGCAAGAAATAAAAAGAAAGAGAGAAAGGAAGGAAGGAAGGAAAGAAGGAGGGAGGGAGACAGGGAGGAAAGAAAGAAAAGAAGTCATGTGAAATTGATTATTTCTGATGAAACAAGGAGTAGGGTTTTAAGCAGCCACTTGAACTGTTGTGCACAGTATGCTTTCATTATTATTCACCCTCGTTTCTTCTCATGCACAAAGAAGGAAATTAAGATAATACCAAAACAATCATCCTACAAGAGAATATTTTTTATTTTTGGAGATGCTTTCAACAGCTAATGAATGAGACCACTAATTTGCATCAGAGTAGATTGTCATTCTGTATCCTGGAAACCTCTCTTAAAATATATTTTTGGAGCTTATATTATATTGTGCACTCAAGTGAATAATAGGGAGAAGTTTAATGGTACATTTTAGCATTCTCCCTTTATACTCCTTTACCTGCCCCATCAAAAAGCTAGCACAGGTTTGGAATTTCCTAACGACCATAGATTATTATGGAGGCAACTATATTCTCATCAGAGTTAATTACCAACAATGTTGTATACATGATAAAGGTGAAAAGTGTATGTGTCTATACATATAGAAATATTTTGTTTAAAGTCCTTTTGAGGCCAATTAATTTACCAAACAAATATAAATATCTTCAAGACAAATGCCTACTGATTTGTGGTTACAAATTTGGATTTCAAAGTTGCAGATATATATGGAAACTGAGGATGTTGAGCCTTCTAATAGTTGGCATAAAGACCACAGAAGCAGAAAGGAACTCACATTGTCTCAAGGTATTTTCCCTTGCCCTAACCTTCCCTTGGCTACACATTATTAAACATTCTAGAAGTCCCCCGCAGCCTAGGCTAGAAGTTAACAAACGTAACCTGGTCTTAAACTAGTTTGTTTCAAAGTGGGCAGTGGTGGTTTACTTTAAAAAAGGCCTAAATGGAATGTTTAAATGGAATATTTTCAGTATCCTGTTGGACTTTTGGGCTGTGTGGATTGGAGCGCAGAAACCAGAGGCTTAGGAGTTATAAAGTAATTGACATGTCCTTACTTAGAACAGGATAGAGGTTTAGTTAAGGAAAAGTATCTCTGTCTCTGTCATTCTATCTCCTCTCTCTCAAAAGTAAAGCATACGAACTAGTAATAAGGATAAACACACAAGCAATTTTGCCTGCATTTAGCAGATGCTGCCAGTGTGGCACAGGTGGATGGTCACAGATGAGTCTTCCAGAAGACTACTGTTCTCACTCCACCATCTGAGGACACTTCAAGCTCGATATCTAGAAATCTTCTCAATGGGCTTCCCTCTGGATTCAGAAACTAGGTTTTCAACTATTAATCTTTGTTTTTCTTTTCATAGAAACCCCCTCATTAAATGCCTAAATGTTTGTACAATTCAGCAAACATTCTCTACTACCAAGTCTCAACAGATGGTTCAGCAGGTCCTTAATGATCATAAAGCAATTGAAAGAGAAAATGGACTTACATTGTTCAGAGGAAGGAAGGATGTCTCTTCCTTCCCCCAATCAGAGGAGGAACTGACAGAGATTCCTCGACCAAACTCCAGTCAAGCTCCTCTGAGCCATTTTCTGGACTAGGCCTTGACCTTTGGACTTCTGAGTCAGTCTTTGAATTGCCCAAGGATCCTGCTAAATAGGTTTAGTCAGAACTCTCCACCTTAATATCTAATCATTCTTGACTGCCTTCAGAAAGTATCCTGTCAAGTTGGTTTAGCGAGAATCCCCATCCCTCTTAATAATTTTTCATCCACAGCCCTGCTCCTTGGTTATAAATTCCGACTTATGGCTGAACCCAACCCCCCTTCTCCCCTACTGCAAACCCCATTGCACTAGTCCACTGAATGAAGTCTTCCTTATCATCTTTAACAAGTATCAGAATAATTTTTTTCTTTAATTTTTTTTCTCCTCAATATATAGAGGAAAATGCAGGTACCTAGGATGAAACAATAGTTTTCCTTCAACAGAGAACCACCATTGTCAAGGATTAAAAGATATCCAAAGTATTTCAATCTTGTTCGACCAATGTGCTGCATGTTTGCCTTATATCTGATAATTAGTAGTAATATCCAGGTAGTCTCTTAAACTAATGTAATAGTGTTCATAATCATGGGTATTAGAATCAGACACACCTATGTTACTATCCTAGCCATGTCAGTTTCATTCTGTGATCTTTAGGTGAACAGTTGACCTTTCTAAGATTTAACACTTCATTTGTTACATGAGCATAATGATGACATATATAATATATTAAACGAGATAATACATAAAAAGAGCATAATATAGTGCCTAAAACACAGTAGGTGCCCAATAAATATTAGTCACTTTGATTTTAAATATTCATAATAATTAAGTACTTTCCAAATATTTTGTTTTGAGTTGTTCCACTTGTTATATCAGACATTCCCAGGAGTCTCTTTAAAGGGGATATGCTACTTAACACCATATTCTGAAATGAGTGATCTCATAGAAAGGTATGTTTGATATGAGTTATATATACATATATAATTTTTTCAAAATAAGTCACCTAGTAATTCTTTCTAAACAAATCATAGTCAAAATTTATTTCCTTTCTAATCATGAAAGCCGTCATCTGGAGCCCAGGTAACATTCTGATATTTTACAGGTAATCACAGAAATCCAGTAACTTCTGGCAGATAAGAATATTAATGTGGAAAAAATCCATTTTTCTGTAACTCCTAAGAATAAAATATGCTACAGAAAGGTGTAGTCAACTCAGTAAGATATTCTTATTGTTGACTTGAACCTTATGGAATCACCACTGAATGTCAAAAGTAATCAAATATCAGCAATTTCACATTTCATAGTAAAAAACTATCAAATTTGTTTCCATGAGTAATGTTAACTACATTTCCCCTTGTGGGTTCTAATTCCAAAAGGATAACTTATTTACTTGAGCCCTATATTTGTCCATGCCAAGCCTAAACCTTCATGGCTTAATTCCCATGCATATGAAGGTGAGGCACTGTAAAATTGGGGTTCTTAGATATAAACAACAGAAGTCATTTTGGGTAGCTAAGCAACAAGGGTATTTCCTGGAAAGATCATCATGGGATAGAAAGGAAGTTTGGAAAACCAGGCTCAGGTACGAAGGCCAAGACCCTAACACTTTTCAATTTAGGATATTTCCATAGTTTGGGACTCTGCTCTCTCTGACATTAGCTTATATGCTACTCCACTGTATCTTCCAAAAATAATCTCTACTGGACTCTGCACTGTTTTTCTCACTCTCCCAGGTTTGAACTCCTGGGAGGAAGTGTCTGATTAGCTGACCACACATCATGTCACTCTACCTTCTATACGACAACGTCCCCTCATTGTCTTCTGTAATGGAAAACAAAGCCCCACCTCCAACCTTTCCGGTTATTCCTGCCAAATAGGAAGTTTATAAGTTGGGCACAGGTACATAGTTTTTTTTTTTTTTTTTTTAAGCTAAAATCCTCTAGATTTACTCCTATATAACATTATGTCATGATAGTACCAGACTGCTACAGACTAGATTTTGCATTTTCAATTATTTTGGTTGTTTATATATACTCCTATTTAAAAATACATGTACAAATGTGTAAGTCTAAAAACAAAATATGATGAACAAAATAAATGATGAACTAAAACACAGTTTCTAACCCTTAAAAAGTCTGTGGTTCAGAATTGCCCCATATGTATTTGATTTTTCTCAATTGTACTATCAGTGTCAATTGCTATTACACAAAGAGTGACGTGAAAGTCACATAAAGAACAATCTTTTGTGTGTTTTATTGTGCAAAATATACTTAAGAGAGGACTTCCAGGGATGTTATTCACACGTAGAAGTCACACATTTAATCTTTGCGTAGAAAGTACAGAAGATTATCAGTTTAACAAAAGGGAAACAAAAATCAATTTTGTGTGAATTTAATCAAAATTGAAAAGTAAATAAACCTGCCTGCTGATGAATATGCTTTCTATTTGAGGGAAAAAAATATTTGCATTGTCGGTGAATAAATCATCTTTCACAAAAAAAATGATTTTGTTCTTTTCCAAGGTGAAGCATTTACTTCAGATTAACCTTAAACTTTGGTGTTATAGGAAAAGTTAAAACTTTATTAAGAGATAATAAAACTATATGTAATCAGAATTATTTCACAATAGGAATGAAACTGACTGAATCCTACTTTCCTGAATCTCCCATGATATTTCAGCTCTATGAAAGACGTCTAGAATCTCAGAGGCAGTGTGTTCTTTACATCAGCACTTCTTAGCACATTATATTCCCTAGTCTCAATTATCTCTCCCTTTACTCATTTAAAAGAAGCCAGAAAAAAAAAAAAAAACTCAGTTTCAGAACATGCACTAAAATGTGACCCTTTCCATTGAATTAACAACTGAAATCACTTTAAGTTTCTATCCTAATTATACCTCTTTGTAAATGTTTCCTTCTCTAATTTAAAAAGGGAAGAGGTTTTTGTGTGGGTGTGGCCTTTTGGTTTTTGTTTGTTGTTTTTTATCCCTTTTGGGGAGAGTAGAGAGGTTTGGGGGAAAGCTGCCTTTAATATTAAGGAAAAAAACAAGTTTGTTGGTAAAAAACTGATTAGAAAGTAATTGAACATTCACTAAATCATAGTTTTAATACAGCAGTTGTATATATTTAAAAACTGTCTTTTAATAGTATTCAAAACATGGTGTTTTTCATTTAAACAATGTAAGTTCAATACATGAATTAATTGAGTACAGTACTGGTGAGGTACTTTTCCTATAATTGGGATGATTTTTGCCTAATCAACAACTTAGCTGAAAGTACTCATTTGAAGATGGTTGATTGTTAATATGGAGGTGTTGTTTCTTCACCATGAAAGAAAAGGGTGAAAGGGTCTATTGAACCTTGATTTCTGATCTTGGTAAATTAGCATTATGTTCAATCAGGTTTGGCCATTTGTTTTTTTTTCTATTTAATACTTAAATGATGCTATAATAAATATTTGGTATCCTATGTCTGTGAGCAGGAAAGAACATTTTTTTTAGGGATGCCAGAAACTAAAGTTCTAAGATTGTGATTTCCATTTTCCTCCAGCTATTTCTGTGGGGAACACCATTTTACAGATACCAGACACATTACCATGAAAGCAAAACATCAACAGAGACAAGTTTTGGATTATTTTATTTCTGTGAATAACAGTCTTTTTTTCTGAGCGTGAGCATAAATTCATGGTATGTACCTAATAATAGAGAACTTGGTTAAAAGGGGACTGTCGATGGTTCCAGGTCCAGTGGCTAAGTTATCCATATTGTTTTTCCCCAAAGAATAGGATAGCAAAACAAAATGCAAAGATATCAAAGGAGGGAATAAAAAAATGTATGTATGTCTGCTTTTGCCCCCAGGTATATTTAATATGAAGATGTATGTGTATGGTGTGTGTGTGTGTGTGTGTGTGTGTGTGTGTGTGTGTGAGAGAGAGAGAGAGAGAGAGAGAGAGAGAGAGAGAACCACATACATATCTTAGATGACTCCTTTTAAGTTAGAGGAATTTGGAGCAAATATTAATCCTCTCTAAGGCACAAATATGTGCCACCTCACTTGAGTATTCAGCATCAGATGTGCTGAAACAAAGAGAATAAAACAAACAAAACTAACACAAACTACTAAGAAAAGGCAAGGAGGCATTTGGTATAAGACATCTATATCTTCCTCTCCATCTCCTCCGTTCCAAATCTTCCAAGTCTGTACCCAAAGTGTTTCTACCTCAGAAAGCAAGTCAATGATAAAAGACATGACGTCAGGGGCGCCTGGGTGGCGCAGTCGGTTGAGCGTCCGACTTCAGCCAGGTCACGATCTCGCGGTCCGGGAGTTCGAGCCCCGCGTCAGGCTCTGGGCTGATGGCTCAGAGCCTGGAGCCTGTTTCCGATTCTGTGTCTCCCTCTCTCTCTGCCCCTCCCCCGTTCATGCTCTGTCTCTCTCTGTCCCAAAAATAAATAAATGTTGAAAAAAAAAAAAAAATTAAAAAAAAAAAAAAAAAAGACATGACGTCAGCTGGTGGTAACCTTGACCCTGACTCTGCACGTCTGGGCCCTTGACTTTGGTGTCTTGTACAAGAGGAAAAGTCAGAGAGTTCACATGCAGTCTTACAGCATCATATGAACAAGCATGAGGTGTCCCGTGCTGTGACTGGGAAAGTCCTTTCACTGAACTTCCCTCCTGATTCTGTCACTCAAGGCATCGAATGTAGGCATTTCTTGCATATCCGTTCATTTGCTGAGGATCCACTCAAACAGGCAAAACTTAGTCATTAATGATTCAACTATCCTCTATTGATTAGGAAGACAAAGTTTAATGAATCCTAAAAGCAGACCTCTATTTCCAGCCAGCTCTTACTGACAATAAAAAATTATCTAAGGCATGTGCTCAAAATAGTGCATTCTATCAAAAACTTATTCAGGCTGACTTTACTTCAGCTTTATCCAAGATGAGATCATTATAAAAATAATCTAAAGGAGAAAAAAATTCTCCAAGCAACATGTATTTGAAACTCAAATTTCTCAAAAATAAACCAGTCTAGGAGTAAAGATAATGGCCTAATAAGCGTAATAAAACAGTATTTCTGTTTTTGCCACTATGCATAAAATTTCAGAAGCTTCAGCTTTCTTCAGATTTTTCCAACAGATTTTAAGCTGTCCCCATGGGGATAGCCAAAAGCAGTCCATTCAGCTCACATGCAGAGAGTATGGTTTCCTCTTACATATTCTTCTTGGATACCCCAGGGAGCCCTCCACTTCTTTTGTCTCCTACTCCAGCTGCTGTGAGGATATGTCTTTCTTCTAATGCTCTGATGTTCCAGCCCTGATACAGTTCTTTTCTTTTCCTTCATTCTACACAGAGGCTGGATTGGTTTGCTGCTTCCACTAATGTGACTACAGAGATCAATGATTATCTAAATTACGGAAAGCACTGTACTCTGCTATATAGACCACTGGGTTATGGTTTTGCTGTACTTTTCAGGTTTTACAGAGATTTTAAGAAACCAGCTCTATTTAATTCATGTCCCTTATACTCAGATATCTGCTATATGTCTCTAAAGGAAATGAGGAAACACATAACATCTGATCTGAACCAAATTTTCCATCTTTTCTCAACACTTAAAGTTTATACGCACAGACTCTCTTTATCAAAGAGATTTGTTCTTTCCAAGGAAAGACCCTTTCCTTTATGCAAAAAGACCCTGATAAACATTTAAACAGACTCACTAGAGTTGCTGAAACATATCTGAAACAGATCTCTCAAGCTAAGATCCCATCATCATATATGTACACATATTAAAGTGATAAAATTCTAATTAAGAACAGGCTATTTTATTATTTTAAATACAATGGTGAATGGGCTTCAAATGAATTATTTTATTGTATTTGTGCCATAATTTACATTTAAGACTAAAGAAAATTTCTATTAGAGGAACAAGGAGAGCATCCCTTCTTAATATCATTTTGAATGGTAGGGTACCAGGGTAACTGAGTTTCCTGGAAAGAATTAGTGTTATTCCCAAGAATAACCATGATGGTCATTCTCAAGGGCTTCTTGGGGGATTGAAGCACCAAGTGCATCATTTTGAGTTATTACAATGATCTATTCAAAGAAGCACTTCTCTAAGAAATTAGTCTTTTGCTTGATAGGCTTTGTTCATGTTTTTCAGACTCAGTCACTCCTAATCCTGTGTGCAACAAACAAATTACACATGCCCATATCAGTCATTCTCCTATATTTTCAAAACTGTTACACATTGGTGGTGCCTTGTCATTTTTACATATTCTATAAAAAATACATACACAGGATAATGTTGATCTAGTAAGATCTGAGTCTAAATGTGACATGGTTTTTAAAAAGGTGTTTATAAACCATATAATGTTGGGGTTCTTATATGGCTATAAGAAGTTTATAAAGCCCCCTCCCCCCACTTTGATGCTCCTTGAATCCTGGTTAGGATTCAGTCTTCACTTTGGACAGACACCTAAGCCTACCACCATCTGAGTGTATATCTAAATGAGGGAAGTAGATGAGATTCCAGAAGTCCTGGTCATAAAACTTCCCAAGCATGATATTTTTTTTATTCTTTTCCAAAAGCTGTCTCCTTTAATCTTATAGTGATAAAATGCAACTTGATTAAATTTTACATATTGGAATGACTAGTTTTATAAATTTTCAAAATTTTTTGTCTTAGCTGCCATGCAAGTAAAGGTTTTGACTAAGAATTTTTAAAAAAAAGACTGTTTGATATTCCTATAATATTTATTTAATCCATTCCTAAGTGAATATTAATCAAATTTATTATAACAATGAGGCTATATCCAATCATTCAAAGAGACTTCAAATATCAAATCTGTGTCTTCCTTCTTATTCCCTGACCTTGAGCTCAAGAGGTTGGAGTTAGCAAATGGGGTCTCTTAGACTTTTACATGGATGGGACAAAATAAAGGAAAAAAGACCAGATTTTTGAAAAGTTTGATGTATATCAACTGTGATAGGCTTCCATGTTTGTTTATTTTCCCTAATATCCTATTTTGAACCAACTCCCTGACAAAAGGAATCCAATACAATACAGAGGATTCTGGAATCCCAAAGTCATCAAACACCAGGATAGAAATATCAACTCAAAATTTTCCACAATGGAACCTGATTCATAAAACTAAAGATGTTAAAATATGGGTTATCTATAAGGAAAGAAAGAAAAGGGTCTCTATTGAAAAAGGTCTAGAGTAGAGCAAAGAAGAAAAGAGACAGCCAGAAGGAAAATCTGTAAAAGATATCTCTGAGAAAGGTCACTTCAATTGATGTAGGTTTTTCTGTTATGAATTCCTTTTTATGTGTTTAGCTGTTAAATGTTAAAGCTTCCATTTTAAAATGTACTTCAGTTTCACTATGGAATAGGGCTCTAACCCCTGCAAATGATGGTCAGTCTCTACATATGTATTTCATTTTATGTCATGTGCTCTTTGCTCATGCTTTCTATTTTTCTTATTTGGTGCATTGATATAAGGGCACTTATCTGTCTGAAATGTCATTGTGTGAATGTGTATTGATATCCTCTTGTGTAAGTGCCTCAGGGACATTCTTTTCTGATGGATGTCCCAGATGTCAGAGTTTACACCTGTTCCTAAGTGTAAAATGTATATGTTAACTAACAAAAATAAAGTTTTATAAGGCTAATATGATTTTAAATTAAGAAGCTCATGTAAATGGATATAGCAAGGTGTAGAAATAAAACACCTCATATTTGCTTGAAAAACATATTATTTCCAGAAGAATGCAAATATGACATTTGAAGGAGAGGTCTGGATTAAATATCATAAAATTAAGTGACTAAATAGGGTAGCTTAAGTAAATGGTTTCCTGGTTCCCACAGGGTTATGATTTTTCTCCTTGTTCTGACATTAAATAGCCAATAGTTTGGGGGTAGAGGGAAAATTAGAAAATAAATGTCAATTTTTGAATACAGAGTTTAATAGTTTTATGAGTTCTTTAAATATAATATAATCCACAATACAGTTAGTGGTGATATAAGTGTTAATAGAAGCCTAGATGATATTCTCCACTTTATCACTTATTAGTAATAGTTACTCAAACATCCATTCAACTAATATTTAAGTGCTTAATATGTATCAACACTATTTTATATTTCTCTATGTCACAAATCAAAATAGTTCAAAAGACACATAACTGACACCATGTTTCCACTTATCCCCAATGGCAGTCCATTCTCTACACAAAGTAATTTTATTTTTTTTTAATTTTTTTTAATGTTTATTTATTTTTGAGACAGAGAGAGACAGAACATGAGCAGGGAAGAGGCAGAGAGAGAGGGAGACACAGAATGTGAAGCAGGCTCCAAGCTCTGAGCTGTCAGCACAGAGCCCGACACGGGGCTCGAACTCACGAACCATGAGATCATGACCTGAGCCGAAGTCGGATGCTCAACGACTGAGCCACCCAGGCACCCCATACACAAAGTAATTTTAAAATATAGAAATATATAGATATAGATAGATACAGATGATATAGACAGATATATAGATAGATATAGATAATATAGATATAGATATAGATATAGATATAGATATAGATATAGATATATAGATATAGATGATAGAGACAGATAGAGATAGAGATAGAGATGATAGAGATAGAGATAGAGATAGAGATAGAGATAGAGATAGAGATAGATAGAGATAGAGAGATGATAGATCAGATTATTCTACATCACTCCTGCTCAAGACTCCCTGGTAATTTAAATTCATAATAAAACACAAACTCCTTATATGCCTTTAAACCATATTTGATCTGGGTCTGGCCTCCTCCTTTGACTTCACTTCTATTCCCATCGTCAGCTCCCCGCCCCCGCCCCAGGTCCCCACCACTGCCACCCATGGTTATCATGTTTCTTCTTTACGTGTATACTCTCTGCCCTTGAATGAATACATCTAGCTTGTTTCTACTTCATGGCTTCTACACTGTTACGTCTCATTCATGTTCTCATCAGATCACATGTCATTTATCCTATCCCATCACTATTTTTTTTCCTAGTATTTAGCATTATCTGAACGGACTCTATGCATTTGTTTACCTGTTTTTATTCTGCCTCTCTGACTAAAGTGCAAGTTCCTTGAGAGCAGAGAACTTGTCCATTGTAGTCACTGTAACTTCTCATGCCAGATATTTCATATAAGTTTCCCATGCCAGGTACTAATATAAGACTTAATATAAAATGCAGTTAATTTATTGAATGAATGATTTAAACTTTTACTATTGATTAAAACTATCATGCTGAATATTTGTTACTCTATTCTCTTGTAATATGGTAGGCTACTTTGGAAGCCATTGAGAATCTAAGAACTTTAGGTCTCCATATTTCGGTACATTTTGAGTACTAAAGTATTTGGGTTAGTTCTTCCTTAGGTTCATTGATTTATCTTTCTGTTGACAGTAAGTCTTCTTTGAGTAACCAATACTTCCACCCTACCTCATCTACTACTGTTCTGAAATCAAGAAGAGGCAATTTGGTATGCATTGTGTGTAAACTAAAGGTGAGAAGGTTTTGAAGGAGATCAATTTACAACTATCTGCTTGATAAAATTGTTCCAAGTGAACACACCCTGTAACTTCCTTCCAAATCAATAAATGCAAATATAATCTACAATGTGGGAGCCTCCTCCTACTTCTTCCCAGTCATTATTTGTTTTCAAAGATTAGAAAATTACTTTGATTTCTATCACCACCAATTAGGTTTTGTTTAAAATTTCACAAAAATAGAAGTAGAAATAGGTTTTTGTTTTGTTTTGTTTTTTGGCTTCTTTGGCTCAACAGAACCTTTGTAAGATTTATCCATACTGTTGCATGTAAAAGTAGTTCATGCTCATTGTTGTATAATAGTTCATGGCAAATATATATACTACAGTGTATTTATCCTTTCTATTGCTGACAGATACTTGAGCCCTTTCTAGTTATTGGTTGTCACAAATATTGATACTGTGATATATCTGATAGATATTTAGGTAGGATTAGAATTGCATAAACTTAGCTATAATCGATCTAGCAAAAATAGATTTCCAAAGTGTGTGAGAATATTACTTGCTCCACATCATTGTCAACTTCTAAAATTGTCAGCCTTCTTAATTTGCCATGATAGTACTTGTGAAATTGCATCACAGTGTCATATTAATGAGCCAATCCCTGATGAAGTCAAACCACTTTTTATATGTTTATTGGCAATTCTGATATGTTGTTTTACAAAGCTCCTGTTCAAGTGTTTTGATTCAATCTCTATTCGTCTTTGTAATATTGATGTATAGAAGGTGTGTGTGTGTGTGTGTGTGTGTGTGTGTGTGTGTGTGTGTGTATACATATCCTCAAAATGTCTTTTGTCAGATAATACATTGCAAATATATTCTTCCATTCTTTGAGGTCTTTTAACATTCTTTCTTTAAACTTTTCAATGTTTATTCATTTTTGAGAGAGAGAGAGAGTGAGAGAGAGACAAAGCACAAGCCACAAGCAGAGGAAGGGCAGAGAGAGGAGGAGACACAGAATCTGAAGCAGGCTCCAGGCTCTGAGCTGTCAGCACAGAGCCCAATGCGGAGCTCAAACCCACAAACCATGAGATCATGACCAGAGTGGAAGTTGGACCCTCAGCCGACTGAGCCACCCAGGCGCCCCTCATCTCTTAACATTCTTAATGGTGAGTCCTGATGGGCAGAAATTTTAATTTTTGTAAAAATACTTTATTTATCTTTTTTCTTTTATGATTAATCAATTTTATGCTATGCTACTCCACAATCATGAAAATATATTCCAATGTTTTGTTTTAGAAGGCTTATCATTACAGCTTTTATATTTAGGCTTATTGTCCAAATTAAATTAATTTTCATGTTTGATTTGAAGTACATGTTAAGATTCATTCACAAACGAAACCACAACTAAGCAAATTATAATCAAATTGCTAAAAAATGATATGGTTATGTGAAATTATAACTTTATTAAGAGAGATTTACATTTTGGATAGTGACCTTGAATAGCATTTTTTTTTTAAATTTTTTTTTAACGTTTATTTATTTTTGAGACAGAGAGAGACAGAGCATGAACGGGGGAGGGTCAGAGAGAGGGAGACACAGAATCTGAAACAGGTTCCAGGCTCTGAGCAGTCAGCACAGAGCCCGACGCGGGGCTCGAACTCAGGGACCGCGAGATCTTGACGTGAGCCGAAGTCGGCCGCCCAACCGACTGAGCCACCCAGGCGCCCCAGAATAGCAGTTTAAAAGAATTTTGAGGCTTGTTTAATTATCTGACCTCAGAATTCCAAATGGATCTTTAAGGTGGCAAGATAGATATATGTTTCATTTTCAGAGAAACTACCTGAGCAATTTCCAACGTGGTTGTAAGATTTTCTACTTCCAACAGCAATGTACAAGAATTTTAGTTTCTCCATATTCTTGCTAACACTTTTCAATCTTAGCTGTTCCAGTGGGTATCTCATTACAGTTTTAACATTTTCCTGGTAACTAGTGACGTTGAATACCTTTTCAAGCACTTATTGGAAATTCATGTATCTTCCTTTATGGAGTGCCTATTCAAGTCTTTTGTCCATTTTTTTTTAAGTTTATTTATTTATTTTGAGAGAGAGAGAGATAGAGAGAGAGAGAGGGAGAGTGAGCAGGGGAGGAGCAGAGAGAGAGAGACTGAAAATCCCAAGCAGGCTCTGCACTGCCAGCACAGAGCCTGATGCAGGGCTTGAATTCATGAACATGAAATTATGACCTGAGCTGAAAACAAGAGTCAGACGCTTAACTGACTGAGCCACCCAGGTGCCTCTCTTTTGCCCATTTTCAAAATTAGGTTTTGTTGAGTATTTAGAACAAAAGTTGTCATTCTCAGTGTTAATACTTTTGAAAGGAGAAGAGTATAGACAACATAGGTAAGAATACAGGTGCAGTAAAAGTAGACTTGGCCTCATAGAATCCAGTTGGGAATAATTTGGGGAAAGAGTGTTTGGACAGAATCTCAGAGGATTTAGGGTCAGAATTTAAGCCTATGGTTTAGTTATTATTTACTACTTGAATATCAGCTTATTCACAGGAAGGGGAGGGTCCACCTAAATAAAACACTGTATTCTCTTTTTTTCTTAAATAATCTGAGGCTTAATCATTTGTATTCAACTTTTAGAAGATTTTTTACTTTTTAAACATTAATAAATTATTAGCATTTCAAACTGACACTTGGTAGCTATTAATAAGGTTTCACATATTTTGAAAATGTAAACTAATGAAATATTTATCTCTTGACAATGTTGAAATTGAAAGCATTACTTTATTATTAATATTTTTAATATGAAATTTATTGTCAAATTGGTTTCCATACAACACCCAGTGCTCATCCCAACAGGTGCCCTTCTCAATGCCCATCTTTATATGTTCTATCATTTATCAGGTTCTTATCATGATATCCATCTTTTAGTTTTCCTTTATTGTTACAAGTGAAATGATACATTTTATAGGTAACTTAATTGAGAAACAGTGAATTATGTGTAGTTACAAGATACTCAGGAGCTCAGGATTCAATGGCATGTGGTGTGAAAAAGGAATTGAGGTCATTCACTTAAATCTTGATGTCCAGGGCACCCAGTTTGACACATAGGTTACAGAAATCAACATGTTTTGTAAATTTTTTGGAACATCAAACTTCAAACACAGTAAAAACTGTGTGTTTATGAAATATTGCTCATTTTTTAGAAATGTGCTTCCACAATGCTGCTTTAGCAAGTTAAAGCAGGACAAGGGGTTCCCAGCAGCATCCTGACACATTCACCTCAAAAGTACTCTGATGCTAGGGGCACCTGGGTGGCTCAGTCGGTTGGGCGTCCCAACTTCGGCTCAGTCATGATCTCACAGCTCCTGAGTTTGAGCCCCGTGTTAGGTTCTGTGCTGACAGCTCAGAGCCTGGAGCCTGCTTCAGATTCTGTGTCTCCCTCTCTCTCTGCCCCTTCCCCGCTCACACTCTGTCTCTCTCTCCTTCGAAAATAAATAAACATTAAAAAAAGTGTTTTTTTTTTTCAAGTACACTGATGCCACTTAACATCCTCTGTTTTCCTTTAAGTTATATTAACTCCAAGATGCTTACCTTTATTTGATATCATACCAATATAGAGTCTCAATTTCCCAAATCATGCTACTGCCTTTGCCAAAAAAACTACTGCCACTATAAAAAAAGAAAAACCCAAGGTTAGCTATGATGTGTAGCTAGTGAATGAGAGTGCGCTCTTTTCTGCTTCTCTATTTTCAATACTCTATTGTTATCAATTATCAAAAGCTGTAAAAGATGTTTACTGTAACACGTGAAGCCTCAGAATATAGCTAAGATGAATGTTAAACTACATATAATGTAATCTGCCTGCATAAAAGGACGATATTGTAGATTACATTTTCAACTATGCCACACACTTACCATCAACAGAAAACAACAGAGTTAGCCATGGAGTTAAACCAGCCCATGCCAATTTTGTTATTTCATATGCTGCTCTCAAAACAACAGCTCTGGAAGAAATCCAAATGGAAACTCAATTCAATAGCACTCTATTCCAAAGGGTTTGTGATGGGACCAGAAGTATAACAAATGTGACTAGAGGGCACAATGTTCTAAGAAAAAAAATGGCATATCTCACATAAAAGATGAGCTGATTACAACTAGTGGGGGGCAAATTATAATATGCGCATGGATATTCTGACACATAAGAAAACAAAAACATTTTAGGTACATGAAATAATATACTCTACACACTCAAAATCTGAAGTTTCACTACCTGATTTAATTTCAGCGCAGAATTCTTTTTGCACCCTACATATTACATATTAAATTTTATTACCCCTAGTATCACAACCTGTTGCTTTGTTTTCCTTTCATTCGAGAATGTTTCTTCTCTTTCCATTTATTGTAAACTCAATGAAGCTATTTATCGCCAGATGACAAACCTGCCAACAATATCTATTTGTACATAGAAGTAGAAAAATTTCTCAGGCAAAATGAGTGCTTTTTTTCTCCCTGAGGTAACAAAACATGTCATTTATCTAGATACATATGTTTCATTTACATTATTGCAAATATGAGGCAAAAATATAAAGTTCTCACCTTTTGGGGGCTCCTGGGTGGCTCAGTTGGTTAAGCACGTGACTTCAGCTCAGGTCATGATCTCACGGTCTGTGAGTTCAAGCCCCGTGTCAGGCTCTGAGCTGTCGGCACAGCCTGCTTCAGATTCTGTGTCTTCCTGTCTTCCTCTTTCTCTGCCTCTCCCCCGCTTGTTCCCTCTCTCTCTCTCTCTCTCTCCCTCTCAAAATAATATATATTTAAAAATTTTAAAAAAGAAAGATTTAAAATTCTCACCTTCTTAATGATTTCCTTGGGCATGAGACCAGCACAAGGCCAGCAATGTTAGAGTAATTTTCTCATAAATTTGTTACAGATTTACTGTAACAAATAGAAATACTCGTGTGTATGTGCGTCTACAGTCCTTAAGCCATCTTCCCTTGTATCACTCTAAAATCTTGATTTCAAGGATAAAAATTTTGTCCAAATATGAAACATGGCAATGAGAATAAAGGAGTTCCTTTTTTTCTCAATTACATTTAAGTTTCACCATAAAATTGTCCCTATTTCCTTATCTTAACAAAACGCAAATATTCAAGGGGTTAAATTCCCTAAAGTACACCAGGAAGCAGCTTATCTTTCCATCCCTCCAACCTTCCTTCTGATCTCCCTGTCCTAGCCTTTTGATGGCAACTCAAGCCTATCTTATGAGTTTACAGTGACTTTCAGATATTAGAAGTCTTCATTTCAGATATTAACAACTTTAGCCCAACCCATATGAAAACATCAATTTCTCCTTCCATTTAAATACTACCCCAATCTAGTCTAACCCATGGCCAAGCAAGTAGCATTAAGGAAAGGGACATACACTGTCTATTCTTTTACCCAGGTTTGTGGAGTCTAAAATATTTAGTTTAGGGAGAGGCACCCTCTTTACAAAAAAAAAAAAAATACTACAAATTAGTAATACAAAATTTGGTCCATGGCATCCCAAGGATATCTGTGCAAATGAGGCACTCTGAAGTTTCAGCTTCATTAGCTTCAAGGTAAATCCACCCATACCTTCACCTTGCACTTCCTCTCTTCCTCCTCATCCTCTTGGTTTTTCCAAGAACAAAAGCACAATGAAAAAGGTTTTGAAAAATGAAAGGTCTTTTTAGTAGTGGAATTATTGGCTATTCTTTCTTGGCTCGCAATGACTGGTTATTTGTCAGAGACTATGAGTCTGGAGTTCTCTCTTGTCCAGCAAGAGAGTGGATGCAGAATTGAATACAAGAGAGGCTAATGTCCAGGAGGAGACAAGAGCCCTAAGCAGGGGTTTTGTCTCGTATTTTTTGAGCTCTCAAGATATTACCCTCGTGGTGAACGTGAAGAAAACAAGATCTTACACACATGGTGAATGTGAAGAAAACAATCACAGAGTAATCATTAACTTGTATGTGTAAGAAGCAAAGGGTCTGGCGGGTAAGTGGAGTTTGTGATCAAAGTATAATCGTATATTGGCATCAGATGGAAAGTAATTTCCTGCAGGTGATATAACAAGTTACTCGTGATCTCGTGACAATATCTCGCTAACTAACCTCGGGCATTTTCACTCCATGGTGGCAGCTTTCTGCCCTAAGCTTTTTTCTAACTCATTGATGTAAGTAGAACCTATTTCCCCACAGTTATTGCCCTCTGTCATGGCAAACATCCGACACCTGTAATTTTATGAAGCATGTTATTCGATTCTTTATGAACCACCTCCCCTCTCTACCCATCCCATGGTGACCTTCACTATTACATGTTCTATGGTGAAAATGTGGCCATCCTGAGATAACATTTTAATTTCACTCTTGGTTAGTGCCTCTGACAGTTTACCACACTAGGTCTTCTCTATGGCAAGCATGTTTTTGTTTTTGTTTTGTTTTTATTGGTGGTGGTGGTGGTGAGGGAGGGGCAGTACTTTCAGTAATACTTCAGTCTAGCTATCTTTCACAGTACCCACTTGGCTCAAAGAAACATAAACCCCCTTGTTTGTCAAATTATAGAATTTCAGCTTGCTTCTACTATGGCTTCTCTTCTCTTTACCTCATCAATGTAAGGGTGCTCCAGGCATCATCAGAGCTTCAGAACTTTTTTTTTAATTTTTAAATGTTTATTTATTTATTTTGAGAGACAGAGTGCACGAGTGGGGAGGGGCAGAGAGAGAGAGACAGAGACAGAGACAGAGAATCCCAAGCAGGCTCTGTATTGTCAGCACAGCCTCATGCGGGGCTCCTTCTCACAAACTGTGAGATCATGACCTGAGTCGAAATCAAGAGTCCAACGCTTAACTGACTGAGCCACCCAGGTGCCCCAGGCTTGAGAACTTTCAATGTGAGAGTGAGGCTGAAGTTTCTTTGCTGCCAAAATTCAGGCTCTCCTAAAACCTCGATACTCTCTATCCTGATAGCAACACCCTGAGTTTCTGAGCTTAGGAACATGCAATCAGGAAGTAGGACTCTGATTTCTCCTTGACCCCAATTTCTCCTAATCTCTTCAAGGATTTTTTAGACCTTTCTAATTTACTTTAAGGGGTACCTACAAGGAAGCTACCTATCTTCTTATAAATTCCTTCACTTCAAGAAATCCTGTCCTCATCAATATACCCCTAGTCTCAATCTACATAGGTTTCAGGTGAGCAATGGTCACTGTTGTAGTCTGACTTTCTTTCAACCAGTTCCATTATGATGTGTGTAGTACCTCTCTTTGGTTTGTGGCATTTGTATCAACAACCAATAGCATAAGCAATGTGGCTTTAGCCAAGATTATGAGGTAATGGAGAAGCCCCATTCTAAATGTTGTGCTTTTCTTTCCTGGCTGTGAAATGACCAAGCAGCTATTTAGCCCAAAGCAAATACAGGCTTTGTGACCTACAGATAGAGAAGTTATATTGATTCAGCCAGAATTCTGTTCATTTATGGTTTATGGAATACCAGTGTAAAGGTTTGAAAAAAAATTGCAGGCACATTATTTAAGACAGGAGATGGACTTTCAGTGATGTCACAAAATTATCAATGTTTAAGATATGTTGGGGCTCACAACTCTCTCTCTATTTTGCACCTGGCTTCTTGATTGATCCTTATTAAATGAAGTTTTTATAATTTCAACATTTTCTTTCCATTTTATACTTTCTAAAAATATTTTAGCAGCTATTCATTGCTGGCCAGAGTCCAGCTTTATTCACTTGGTTATTTAAGCCCCTTTTTTATTAGAGTTGAGCCTTCTGGACAGTCATATTTTTATTCTACTCCAACTTATTTGATCCATTCTAGATAGTCTACTGCCCACTCTCCCAAGAATTTATTTACACCCTTTATACACCTGGAATTCTCCTTTTTCTCTACCTTATCTCCATTCTTCAATAAAATCTCTATAATACATCAACACAGAATAGATGATCCTAATTCAGAATTGCTAGTATATATTTTTTCTGCTTATGAGGTACAACTAGTTGGTTATATACTGGTTTTTTTCAGGCACTAACCCTTTTTGAGCCACTACCCTATTCAGAATATATGTAGTGATTTGTCTTCTCAACTGTATTGCAATCTATGCCTTACATGCATAGAACTACATTTTGAAGGCCCTTACTAAGACTTGTATTTTTAAGAATTGTAAGAATTTTAAGAATAACTAAGAATAGAATTTTAAGAATATAATTAAGAGGTTCTCTTACATCAACCACGTAAGAGTCACACTGTAAGAAGCAACAATCTCCTCTTCTTCTCCACCATCTGCTTGGCAGCCTCAAAGCAGCAACCATGCATGAATGCATCTCCATCCATGTTGGCCAGGCTGGTGTCCAGATTGGCAATTCCTGCTGGGAGCTCTATTGCCTGGAACATGGCATCCTGCCCACTGATCAGATGCCAGTGACAAGACCATCATGGTGGGGGGAGGACTCCTTCACCACCTTCTTCAGTGAGATGGGTTCTGGCAAGCATATGCCCAGGGCTGTATTTATAGACCTGGAACCCACAGTCATTGATGAGGTTCACACTGGCACCTACCACCACCTTTTCCACCCTGAGTAGCTCATCACAGACAAGAATGATACTGCCAATAACTATGCCCAAGGATGCTACACCACTGGCAAGAAGATCACTGACTTTGTCTTGGACTGAATTCAGAAACTGGCCAACCCGTGCACGGACTTCAGGGCTTCTTGGTTTTCTACAGCTTTGGAGGGGGAACTGATTCTGGGCTCACTTCCCGGCTAATGGAATGTCTGTCTGTCGATTATGGCAATAAGTCCAAGTTTGAGTTCTCCATTTACCCAACTCCCTAGGTTTCTACAACTGTAGCTGAGCCCTACAACTCCATCCTCACTACCCACTACCCTGGAGCACTCTGATCGTGCCTTCATGGTAGATAATGAGGCCATCTATGATATCTGTCATAGAAACCTCAATATTGAATGCCCAATTTACACTAACCTGAATAGGTCGGTAGGTCAAATTGCATCCTCCGTCACTGCTTCCCTCAGATTTGATGGAGCACTGAATGTTGATCTGACAGAATTCTAGACCAACCTCGTGCCCCATCCTCACAACTACTACTCTCTGGCCACATATTCCCATGTCATCTCTGCTGAGAAAGCCTACCATGAGCAGCTTTCTGTAGTAGAGATCACCAATGTGTGCTCAGAGCCAACCAACCAGATGGTGAAATATGACCCTCGCCATGGTAAATACATGGCCTGATGCCTGTGACACCATGGCAACATGGTTCCCAAAGATATCAATGCTGCCATTGCCACCATAAAGACCAATTACAGCATCTAGTTTGTGGACCGGTACTCCACTGGTTTCAAAGTTGTCATTAATCACCAGCCTCCCACTGCAGTCCCTGGTGGACACCTGGCCAATGTACAACGAGCTTTGTGCATGTGGGGCAACACCACAGCCACTGCTGTGGCCTGGGCTCACCCGGACCACAAGTTTAACCAGATATATGCCAAATGTGCCTTTGTTCACTGGTATGTGGGTGAGAACATGGAGGAAAGAGAGTTTTCTGAGGCTTGTGAGGACATGGCTGCCCTTGAGAAGGATTATGAGGAGGTTGGTGTGGTTTCTGTTGAAGGAGAAGGTGAAGAAGAAGGAGAGGAATACTAAAGTTAAAAATGTCACGTAGGTGCTGCTTTTACAGTTTATTCTGTTTTAAACATTGAAAAGTTGTACTCTGATCAGTTACTTTGTATGTAGCTGTGTATACTCTCATATACATTCACTGACCTATGCTTTAAAACAACACTTTGTTACAGACTCAGGCTATCCATTACTCTTAAGGGTTTGAATAAGGGATTCCCTGTCTTAGACGAAAAAAAAAAACAAAAACAAAAACAAAGAATAGGGGCGCCTGGGTGGCTCAGTCAGGTAAGCAGCCAACTCTTGATTTTGGCTCAGGTCATGATCACACAGTTTGTGATATCCAGACCAGCAGGTTCTGTGCTGACAGAACAGAGCCTGCTTGAGATTCTCTTTCCCAATCACTCTCTCTCTTCCCCTCCCCCATTCATGCTTTCTTTCTCTCTCAAAATAAATAAATTTATAAAAAAGAATAGAATTAAAATAATTTACTTTTTTTCTTTTACAAAGCATATGCATGGGGCGGGGAGTGGAGAGACAGATGAAAACAATTCATCAAAGAAGCTGTGATACCTTGCTACGACATATTTTGTTATTATCGACTATGTCTAGTCGGGCAAGGGGCAGTAGGGGGGTCAGTACAAAAAGAGTTGGAGAGGATCTTTTTGTTTTTCCCCTCTCCCCTGCTCCTTCTTTATTTCATTTTGATTAGATCACATTACATATTGTTTAGTTAACTTTGTCATTCAAAGCATCATTATAATAGACAAAGATGAGGGGCAGAACCTCTCAATCTTTTCCAAGACCATAGTGTGTATATGTAGCTTATGTTTTGGCATTGTGTTATTGGTTAGAAAGAGGGGTTAATAGAGATCCTATACAGTTGTTTCCAGAAGGCACCTCAAGTGTCCATAATATTGTAACTGTTCCCTATATTTTCACCCTTGGCTCCCTTCAATCCATTATAAATTCAGAAACTGATGTGATGCTTTAAATTATATTTCACACAATTTTCCTTTCTGAAAAGGAAAGTTACAGTCCTTACAAAATTAAAGTCAGTCCTTACAATTAACTTCAGGGTACTGTATGACTGCCCCCTACTGTCCATTCCATCCACCCTATAATTTCACCTCATCTGCTACTACTTTCTCCCTTTCTCTTTCGCCTTCAGCAACAACTCCACAGGGCCTTTGCACTTGCCATCCCATCAGCCTGCAATGCTCTTCTCCCCAGTTGTCCCATGACCTTTTCTCCTACTTTCTTCAGCTTTCTTAACTTTTTCAAACGTCTCCTTCCCCTATGTTACCCTATTTACATGACATTCCCCCACCTTTTTCACAGTTTTGTTTTTTCCCCAGCTCTACATTTTTACCAACTTCTTTTATTTATTACCTGTTTTCCTTCAGTGAAATATATATTCCGTGAGCACAGTAAGTATTGTGTATTATGTTCATTGCTACATCCCTAGCATTCAGAACAGCACCTGACACCAAATAGGACCTCAATGAATATTCGTTGAATGAATGAAACAGCACCTACATGAATGCAGAAGTAGCAAGGCAACGGGGGATACACAAAAATGTGTAAAACATAACCTTTATGATCCAGGAGTCCAAAATGTGTTACAGAAGATCAATATAAACATAATGAAGATAAAACAAGTACAAAATATGTTACAAAAAAGAACTATGGTAAAGACTTCTTTGAATTTGAGTAGGACAACAATAATAATTATGCTTAATCTTGTAGAATGAGATTTAAATATAAGACAACAGAAGTAAAAACTAATTCTCAGCTGGGGTGCCTGGGTTGCTCAGTCAGTTAAGCGTCTGACTTCAACTCAGGTCGTGATTTCACAGTTCGTGGGTTCAAGCCCCACATCAGGCTCTGTGCTGACAGCTCGGAGCCTGGAGCCTGCTTCGGATTCTGTGTCCCTCGCTCTCTGCCCTTGACACTCTCTCTCTCTCTCTCTCCCAAAATAAACATTAAAAAATAATTACAAAAAATAAAATGTGCTAATTATTTTTAAAAAAACCTAATTCTCGGCTAACAACCAAGCACGAGAAAAACAAAAAGTCAGTGTTAGGCAAATATGTTGCCTATTAAGTTGGAGTCAATAATGCAATTTGATGGAAGTGTTGAGTATGAGGAAATACAGTGCAGACAGAAAGGTTACATCGGTGTCATGTTGGAGAAGAGTTTTAATGTCAGAGGCAGGGAGTGAGTGATATTTTATGGACAGCAGGGGACCTTGTAAAATTTTCTAGCAGGAAAATGAGATGGTCATGCCTGTGTTTTGGAGGAATAAATGATAGTGAGGGAGAGGACAAGGACAGATTGGAAGTAGAGAGATTGGTTAGAAAATTATTAAAATATTTGGGGAAGCACAATGAGGGCTAAAGTAGGGAGCAGCAACAGGAACAGAAATGAAAGAGTAGATTCCAGGTATAACAGAGGGTGGACGGAAAGAACTGGGCGACTAATTTAATGTTTGTTATAAAAGTGCTGTCCGTTATCCATGCTGATAATTTTCTGACTCAACTATCAATGAGAGTGATCATCTGAATTAAAAACTTTGTTGTATTTCTACTCAGTCCTGGGATCTTACAGGTACTAGGATGTGAGAATATGTTCAGAAGCAGACAGTAATAAGGATCCTTTCTTTGCAATGCACTAAGAATTCATATGGAATAAAAATTTACTCCTAGCCTGAAATTTCCAGCAATGCCAGGAGCTCAGAGTTAGACTAATTTGTGCCTGTAACCATCAGATTCAAACAACGGTCTGGCACATATGGGAAGCCAGTCATCCTCATTTGCCTCAATTCCACTAGGGAATGATAAAAAGAAAGAAAAAAATATATTCTTAACATGAAACATTTCATGCTTGCAAGAGGAAGATGAGCATCTCTTTCAATGAGAATAAAACCTCCAAAAAATATCCTTCAAATTTGAGCAGGAGGCTTGCGTACTAGAAAACAAAACACAACAAACAAATAAAGGTGATCAAAACATGCTCAGAATAGCTGAGCAGCAAACAAAGACAGAAAGGGTTATGTTGGGGACACGGCAACATAATTGGATTCCTCTGCCAATCCCGGTAATTAAAATGGAGACACTCCGTACCTTAGTTGCTCTGCAATCCCATAATATGTTTGAGATTAACAACCCTTGAATCTTGGTTTTACTGCTATATTATTTGAATATACAATACGTATCTCTTGCCATTTTCAGAATACACAGATCAAGGTTCCTGGAGGGCTGAGAGGATTTAGAAGCAGCTAACGAGAGAGCCTGACTTACACTCTCCATCTCACTTCCCTTGCTGCCATGGGTATTTTGGCCAAATCTGAACAGAAAACAAACAGAAAACGGAAGTAGCAACCTTTGCAGTGATTTAAACCTTTGTTTTCCCATTTCAGAGGGGAAAAAAAAAAAACAAGTTGCTGCTCTGTTGCTTTGCATAGTCTCTTCTGTTTTGCCAGCATGGTGTGTGTGTGTGTGTGTGTGTGTGTGTGTCTGTGTGTGTGTGTCTGTGTGTGATCTCACCAGTGCCTTGTAAAAATGAAAGATATAAAATGCGTTGTTGGCTTGAGCTGCCTGGCTGCGTTATCTGTGAGGGACCGTTATCTTCATTGATGCTGCCTTACCCCACAGCCTTAATACCCGCCCCCCGCCCGTGTCTCAGATCCCATCTGTGGAGGGGGTGGGGGAACTCAGGTCTCCTCACTGGTCTTTGGCCTTACCTGGCTGGTGCCCACAGGTGATGTACAGCTGGCTGGCCACTCCAACCAGCCACACACAGGAGACTCTGCACATACAAAGAGCCCCTCTGCTGCTAAAAGGCTTTTCTGTCTATAGATGGTAATTTCAGCCAAATTCCTGCTTGCAGAGAGATGAGAGCTCCTCTAGACTCTTGTGGAGCTGCTTATCAGGTGGCAGATATGGTATTACAAAGGGAACAGGAAGTACATGCCAGTAATTAATATTATGTCTCGTCCCCAAAGACATTCCTGGTCCCTTTATATGTTAGTTAGCTGATCCTCCAAATCCTCTGAGAGGTAATGATGAAGTTCATATAAACACTGAGCTTTCTATCTAATTTCAGCTATTAAAAGGGAGGGAGGCAAACAAACAAATAAAGCAGGTTGGCAATGCCTAAGAAAAACCTCAGCAACATTGGGTATGCAATCCAGAGGACAGGGACTTGGGCACCTTGTTTTTCTGGCTGCAGGGGTAGTTTCCAGTAGGTCTGCTCATTGTGATGGGTATTCCAAGCAGCCTGGAGTAAAAGGAAGTTGAAAGGGCTAACAGAGAAAGCACAGGAAGACTCTGCAACATTTTACTTCTGTTTCATCCCTGGACTGATACCTTTTACAGAACAAAACCCTGCCAACAGCAACTCGTCACTAGTCTGCCTGGCGTGGTGCAAAAGAGAGCCGCGTTCGTAGCCAACCTGTCTGGTTAGTGAACGAGGCGGTGAGCAGGAGACCAGAGGTCAATCAGTGATTGCTCTTACCTCAGTGTACACATCTGTCCGTCTTTACAGGGTCCTGGCGATAGTGAGAGAACAAGTGGAAACTCACACTTTTAAAAATGACTTACGTTATACATCAACTACATGTTGGCATTAAAATAATAGGCATTCCTAAGGTAAATGTGTAGTCTAAGCCTGTGGAAAATCCTAGAATTCATGCTTTTGATCATTCATTTATTCAATAGATATTCACTGCAAGCTTCGCTGTGGCATCAGCCGCTGCTGGGCAGTACACATGATGATCCCTGTTTTCAGAGGGTTTATAGACTAGACGATCGAGTTGGTTGGATAATGCTTGAGAAAAATGGGACATCATAAGCAGACGTAAATGCTGTTAGAAGTATTGACTGGAGAGAACAAAGGCGGATTTCTTTTTTAAAAACAAGATGTATCCCTCCAACCCACCCCACCCCCATCTCCTATGTTATACTGTTACAATTTTATTTTTTATTTTTTCCCAATATATGAAGTTTATTGTCAAATTGGTTTCCATACAACACCCAGTGCTCATCCCAAAAGGTGCCCTCCTCAAACTGTTACAATTTTAAAAGGACTCAGAGATTATACAGGAGAGGGAGCCCAGCCCCAGTGCAGTCCCATGAATGCTGAATATGATCTGCCCCCAAAGAATCAAAACAGCCAGTGGAAATCTGATCATTGTGTTATTTCTAAGAGGAAACGCCATCCTATCTTTGTGATTTAATTGAGTTAAAAAATTCCAATTTGTGACTGACTGGGTCATCTTCATTATTTCAGGGGGATCATGCCATCTCTTGACTCACGATGGCCAAATATTTTTGATTCATATACAGTAAAAATAAAACATGACATACTTTACCTTGAGGACGAAGGCAAGGCACTGTAAAATAAAACAACTGATGAAGTGTCAAAACTCCTCCAATAAGGACAATCTTTGCATTCATAAGGTCTTTATTTTTTTAAAGACACCATTTCTCTAGCACCTATTAGCAAAATCAAAATATATTTTTCCTCCAGAAAAGTCACACTAACCTCTTATAACTATTTCTGTCGGTGGAAAAATACCCTGATTGAAACCACGAACACTACTTCTTCTGAACACCAGTATCGCACCAATGGCTGTTGGAATCTGAGGATTTGAGTTCAAGTAGAATTTTCGGATCTGAGAATATCAGGAGGAAAAATGCTCAAGTCTGGGTCCACATATGCTCAGCAGGAGTTACACTTCATAGCAGATGCTCCAGGGGGAGAAGAGAAGCAGATGTAGCTGTGGAGAGGAGCCGGCCTCGTCTCTGGGATGCTGTTCCACATAGCTGGGGCTCAGCGCTTGTGAATCTGGGCGCCGCACAGCATTATGGCGGGTGCAGTGGTTCAGTTGTTATTAGTGAGTGTCATTGTGCCCTGATTGCAGGCACTCAAGTGTTCAGAAGGGGAATCAGGGGTACCAAATGGAGAAAAACAATACACAGGAGCCTAATATCTTTAAGCGGGTAAATTATCTTTTCCTTGAGAAAGCAGAAAATGTTAATGGCTGAGTCTGCCAAGACATTTTATAACAGAGGTAAATAAAGAAACAAAAGGTTGTTCGAGTACTTTCGTGTGCAATTAAAGCATGTTATTCGCTACCCTGAATGAATCTGGGATCACTGACATAAATGTATGGATATGCCATAAAGAGGTGCAAGTTGGCTTGATTTTTGTCTTTGAAAAACACTTTGTAACTGGAGATTTTTCATTTGTGCAGTCACATTTGATATGTCTATACTGCATCAGAATTTGAGTAAAAGTAAGCTTTATTCCTGTTTATCTTCTATCTTTTCCCTCTTACAATCCATCTTATTGGACTATTTTTCCATCAAGACTAAATTTTGTTAATCAAAGTTTCTTTTGTTTTAGATGATAAAATAGTTCCCAATCTATAAAATTACATTGGGGAAAAAAAAGGTAAGAGTCTGTGAAATAAGGGGTTGTCAGAAACAGCAGAGCTGAGCAGGCTGGACAATGGTGGCTGAGTCTCCCTGCCTGTCTCCTCAGTCTCAAAGGGGATGCTTTTACCTGTGACACTAAGAAAGTTAGGCCTACCTTCCCCTCTGGGGATTTCTGGACATGTTGAAGGAGAACTGACCTCTTTACCCCCAAACTGTGCCGGCACTTGACTATTCCACTGGTCAAATGGCAGAAGGCAATAAATGGAAGTTACTCTGCTGATGTCACAACGGAATACATTTGACTGCTAAAATAATCTCCCAAGTGTCCTTCCTCATCCCTCTCACAAATGACAAGTAGATTGATAGAAGAAAATATGTCATATCCTAAGAGGAGGTGACATGACAAAGTAGAATAATCATAGGATGTGTTTTCAGATCTCTTGGGTTCATGTTCAAGCACTGCCTTTACCAGCTGTGAACAGTAAGTCATTTCATCTTCCCGAGCTTCATAATCCAAATATATAAAATGATAATGCCCCTACCACCTAATTTACAGTGATCCCATGGTGACTAAATGAGAAGTGGATATGCAAGCATATTTTCAACCCACAAGCATAAAATACTCTATTGATATTTCCTTGTACATGGCATGTTCTCAATATAATATGTACATATTGAATGAAAGACTTGATGTACTATGAAACCCTTCTAAATAAGGCAAAATAAACAGGATGGGCCCTCCCTACCACCAAAAAGAAGAGGGAGGAGAAGAGAGAGGAGGGGGAGGGGGTGGAGAAAAGGAACGGTGGATAGAGTAACCTCTTCAAAAAAATATTCGGTTTATCTACTGAAGCCAACATTTCATATGCATTGAGGGTAGACTCTTCCCCGACACATACTGAAAATATATTCAATTTCCAGAACTCTCATCCTGATTTGGAAGTTGATATCTTTCCTTTGTGGCACATCTCATTTTTATTTTTAGCTGAAAAGGGAAATTTGCACTCATTGACAAGAAAGATATTTTTCATTTGCTGCTTAAATGTCTACATTTAAGACATGGGTGTTTATTCAATGTTTTTATAATGACATCTCTTAAAAAATGGAATAAATAACATTTGATTATGGCAAGTAATATAATGAATCCAACTACAAACTATGAAAACTGAATCACTGTACAATGCAAGTTAAATCATAATGAAATAATTTGAGTTTAATTTGAACGTAATAACCCATTACATCTTCACATCTTTTCTTTCTTTTAATATAGTGAGCTAATTACCTCCTTAAAACCTTTATATACAAACATGCATAAGAGCCAGAAAAGTATTCTGCTCTATGAACTCCAAAAACACTTAGGATAAAAATATGTATTTCAGATAAATTCAGTAGATTGTTACTGAGAAATTATTTTTATGCACTTCACTGTCATGTTAGGGTGCAGTGCTTATTCCTTTTCAGATTTTCCAGTCACTTTTATGTCTTTTAATATTTTTAATCTTAAGTTCTTCCCTTTTCCTGTTTATTTTTAATTCTTTTGGTTTGAAGAGTAAATAGCCTGCTTTAATGCTCTTAGCGTTTTCATTTACAACTTCCGTGTTCATTTATTTTTGACAGAGAGAGTGAGCAGGGAAGGGGCAGAGAGAGAGATGGACAGAGGAACTGAAGTGGTCTCTGTACTGACAGCAAAAAATCCTTATGTGGGGCTCTAACTCACGAACCCATGAACCACGAGATCGTGCCCTGAGCCGAAGTCAACGCTTAGGCACCTGAGTCACCCAAGGTGCCCCTACAATTGTTTTAAGTTTTTAAATTTATTTATTTATTTATTTATTTATTTATTTATTTATTTATTTATTTATTTTGAGAAAGAGAGAGAGAGAGAGAGACAGGGTGAGAGCAGGAGAGGGGCAGAGAGAGAGGGAGATGGAGGGTCCCAAGCAGGATCCACGCTGCGGGCACAGAGCCTAATATGGGGCTTGAACTCAGGAACCATGAGATTATGACCTGAGCCAAAACCAAGAGTCAGAGGCTTAAACGACCGAGCCACCTAGGTGCCCCTACAATCTTAAAGCACGGATTATTCTCCAACTGTATTATCACAAGTTACCGTAGTGGTTGAGTTCTCCTTTCTGTAGATGAGGAAATTTTACTCTTTTTAACTGCTGCCTTTCCAACTTCTGAATTTTAGTTTATGTTAACTGGTATTTCGACCCAGAGTACCTTTTCCGCTGATAAGATTTTTTCCCAGACCTCCTTTATCATACAGTTCTATTAGAATTCCCATGATAAATTTGACTTTTTTCAGCATTTCAACTTTTCTAATAAACAAGACATAACAATAACAGATACTGCCTACATACACTGGCAAGCATTTTTTTTTAATTTTCCCCAGTGTTATCTGGTGAAAAAACTGGCCACTTATTTTGAATCATTAGTTTCTATCTTTTGGGTCATTTTTGATTTCCATTGTTTTATTCCAGATGTGTTGAACCTATCAGTACTGTTTATAAAGGTCTTTGGAATTTATTTGTGGTAGTTTTTAGTAAAGTACACAGAAAAGATAGGAAAAGGAATGAATGACCGTTGGTGGCTTTGATGTCCACAAGAATTTAAAAATTTTTTTTTCAACGTTTTTATTTATTTTTGGGACAGAGAGAGACAGAGCATGAAAGGCGGAGGGGCAGAGAGAGAGGGAGACACAGAATCGGAAACAGGCTCCAGGCTCCGAGCCATCAGCCCAGAGCCTGATGCGGGGCTCGAACTCACAGACCGCGAGATCGTGACCTGGCTGAAGTCGGACGCCCAACCGACTGCGCCACCCAGGCGCCCCCCACAAGAATTTAAATCACAGACTACCTTTTAAAAACATAATATATACTTAATCATGGAAGAGGTCAATTTCAGTGAAGTTGGTCAAGCAGTTTTTGTCCGATACAATCTCGGTAATTAAATGAAATCATAGATGTAAGAAATCCTCATCGGCAAATTGGCAAGGCTCACTAAACAAAATGTGCACTTGAGACCACTCAATGCAATTCTGGTTCCATGACCCTTGTCAGTACTGCTGCCACAATAATTCTTATGTTGAACCCAGATGCACATTCTACCAGTCTTACATAAGCAAAGACAACCACTTTCTTTTGGGCTTCCTTCCTGTCAGCTTTAATAAGGTGCTTCATCTTACTGACCATTATGGTGCTATCCCATGAGCCAAAGATCTTTGATTATTATTGTTAGATTTATTTTAAAGAACATATTTTCCTCTTCAAAAACCATTTTTAAGCACTTGCTTTTTATTTTGGAATTGCACATGCTTTGGAGTTACATCCTTTTATAACCCAAACTTCCCTTCCTCTTCCTTATCTCCGTTTATCTCTGGTTTAACTGCCATGTGCTTTTCATTAACTGTTTTTATTGGGTAACATAAAAGGCATAGTTCCTGAACTCCTATATATGTAAGGTTATTTTTCAATTAATTTCTCATGCGATCGAAAACTCAGATATATGGAATTTTGGGTCAAACCATTTTCTTCAGTAAGAAGTCTGTAGACATTGCCAAATCTTCTGGAGTTTGGGTTATCGAGTAGACATTTGAGGCAAATCCGATCAGTGATTTATTTATTTATTTATTTATTTATTTATTTATTTGTTTGTTTGTTTTTGCAAATTTTATTTTATTCAGATGCCTATGGAATTTTGTTAAAAAAATATATTACATTCAAAAATTTAACCAGAGTGAGCCCAACGCTTCTTCAGGACTGTAGAGTTCATTCCAGAGCAGCGTAAGCTGTGGTGTTTATGTCATCTGTCTACGTTGCATTGTAACTTTCTGTTTTCTAGTGCCTCTGCCAACTAGACATTGTCTCTTTAGCCCCAGTGACAGCTTCATCTTCAACCCGTATCTTTAACATGCTGCACAGTACTTGGTACAATACAGCTTTCAAAAAATTTTTGTTGAGGGAATGACTAAGCAAGCAAACCTCCCTTAAACCCCCCTTCAAATTCCAGAATGCAACAAAATTTTTTTCCACTGAAGTTCAGGGCAAGCCCACAGATAAGCAGAAATGAGGATTAAAGTCTGTATATTTTTTAAGAAACTTTGAGAAAAAACATTAAAATATTATGACAAATATGAAAACATGGTTCCTAATGATGCACCATCAACTATTAAGATTGAAATGCAGCTGTTTTATCTTTGTTACATCTGTTGATTATTTCATAGATGTTTACTTTGTTATGTGGTTGATGATTTTTGGTGGTATGATTATTTCCAGTGGGCACTGTCTTTCCTGGGAAAAGCCTGCTGTACAGATGTAAGCATACACAGGATTTTTAAGTTTGCCTCCGAGAGGGACAGAATTCACTTGCAAAACACTGAGAAGAAATTGAATCTCCTAGCTGCATGTGGGTAGGCTTGGATTTCCATTTCTCCCACGTGATTTTTTTCTACCAGAGCTGTAGATAGATGGAAGGCTTCCGTGATGTACTTCAGGATAAACAGCAGAGTATGCTTTTGGTTCCTAAGTGTATTTGGAGGCTTCATGCCTTTGAAGGCATGAGGGCTTCATCTTGTATCTTTACTTGAGCATCAAAACCCAGGATCTAACCTCATAAAGTTAAAATCTATGCTGGAAAACCCTAGGCCCACCCTGCCTTCAGTTCTGCATTGACCGTGTTCCTGCCTCATTCATAGCATCTGACAACTTTTTTTTTTCAATTTTATTATTTGAGTTCAACCATATGATATTTAAAAGTTTTTATCTATACATCATTCGTATGTATTTGAAGCAGAAGTTCACTCTGCTTCTGACTTGACATGCATTCACCTTTTTATTTCCGGTGCCTTCTCAAATGTAGACCACAGTTGCTCAAATGTTTATGGAATTAATTATTGATAAGTGAATAAAGCAGATGTGAACACCTGAAGTACTGATGTTTGTTAAAAGGGTGGAGAATAAGCCACAAAATGGTTTCCCTTATAGGACCAGGAAAAAGAAAATAATAAAAAATAATAATGGGAAATACAGCAGTATAAAACAAAAAAGCAGACAACAAAGCACTAAGGAATAACTTCTGTGATTTGCAAAATTTGGTCTGAGACTTGACTTCTATAGGGAAATAAAACAAAAGTCCTCATTATGACCCTAGGACCCTAAATTGCCATGTTGATACTTCACTTATTTTATTATATTAAGCTTCTGTTGCTCTTCACAAAATAAACACTATAAAAATTCTGCCAAAAATGAAAGAATATGTCACTGAAAATAAATAGTGAAAATGCCATCTAATGCAAATTTCTGGTAGCAAATTCCTCTCCATGACACCCCCAGCTTGACAAAGTTGGATCATACTGTGGATGTATAATTTTTTTGGCAATAATGCCAGTTTTCTCCCAAACAGAAACTATGTGTGCACCGCTTTCCAGATGTACAACTCCCTCTGGTTAATTCTTACAAAAATGGCTTTCATTGTTCAAAAAAAAAAAAAAAAAAGACAATTTGAACAAGTTTCTTTGTGTCTTTATTGTTTCATTTGATAAAAGCCAGTTTATCTACCCAGCACATACATTGCCTTCTCAAAGTACCTTGTGGCAGCCTAGCTTTTTTTTTTTTTTTTTTTTTAATCTGCATTTGCTAAATTTAGTATGAACGGTAGGATAATCCTTGCTAGGAAAGTGGATTATAAAGATAAAAGAAAGAAGCATTAAGTTCTTTCCCCAACCAGTTCCAAATGTGCCTTTATGCCTATAACATCCCATAAACACCAGGGCAATTGCACCAGCTGCTCTTGACTCTCGGAGGGCATGATATTTCCTCTCATTCTGGCACCAGCCACCACCCCAAAGGAAAGAAACTCTCACAAGCCAGAAGTAGACAGGCGGCACTTTCACCAGGACTATAGATAAACACTAGGACCTGATAGCTCTCTGCTGACAGTCAATTCCTATAAAAATAAAAAAGTAAAGTATAAAAAGCCACTCAATTCAGACATAAAAACAGGTTTTTGGATATTTTTGCATTATATCCTTCTGATATTTTATTAGGATGATATCCAGAACTCTTGGCAATGATGCATTAAATGGGAGTGAGGTGAAAAAAAAAGAGGGGTTTAACTCACTGATTAATACATGGTTTGCTCACTTCCATTAGCAGGAGCACTTTCTTTTGCGTTACTGTACTTTTGTATATTTGGCTTATGTTAAAGCAAGAAACACCATTCAAATACCATAGAGCATGAGGTATACATCATGCTTTGCTTCATGGTTTTATTTCATGCTATCAAATGGTGAGACTAGACACTTTCTTACTCTTAAAACGCACATAAAACAAAACCACACCCTCAAAAAGCACTGAGAAATGCTGTCCCTAAGCATCATTATCTCAACATTCTTGAACACTGGCCACAAATTACTGTGTTACTGATACTGAAAATAAATTAATTAATTAAATAACAACAAAGGGAAAAAAAAAGAGTGCACCATCCCAAGCTTGAGCAACTAATAATGATTGTCCAAAGGGGTGTCCATATATTGTGGCAATTTTTTTACATGTATTCACCTCAACTCTTCACTAAATTCCCATCATACCCCACCTTGTCCTGGCTCTATACTGGAGAGAGGCAGAAAAATCACAACCCACTGAATCCTCATTCAATATGATGAGTGCATATAAGGGTACCTATCTACCTCTTTAGAACAGGCAGATAAAGCTTCAGCAAATTTTTCAGAAGAAAACCTAGATTTCAGTCTTATCCCTGACACTGCTGAGATTTGGTGCTGGTTATTTAATTTTTTAAAACCTCTGTTTTTTCATCTGTAAAATGAAAATGCTGTAAAATACCCTACACCATTTCGTCCTCAGTGCTTTTTGCCACCGCAGGGTGAAATATAGTGCACGAGAACCTTTTTGAGACTGTTTATAATTGTCCCTGTTTGGGGAAGGTTTACATTTGGTATATAGAGCTGACAGCGAGAACTTCCTATGTGCCCAATACTGTTCTAAGTGATTTAATATTTAACTCACTCAGTGCTCACAACAACAATAGAGAGGATTATTGTCCCTATCTGACAGATCGGTAAACTGAGACCCTAAGAGAATAAGTGACTCATAGATATTGTTAATCTTTACACTCTACCAAAGCTTTATGGATGCCACTGACTGAACTGGTACCACGCTTACACTATGACACAAGTAACTGGATTCTAAAGTGGTTTAGCTATACTATTGTGCGACATTTGAGTCCTCAAAAACAATACCAGCCAATATGAAGGTAAGGTTGGAATCGATACACCAAGTATCTGAATTGTCTACATGGAAATAATGGAGTCCAGGCATGGAAGGACAAAGGTTAATGACAGTGACCTGCTTTTGAATGGCCCATAACTGCATAAGATTAGACTTTTATGTCATAATCAGTTTGTTGGTGTTATGACCACAGTATATGGAGGCCACAGCAGAAAAAAAAAAAAAGGGTGGTGCGGAGAATTTGGGAAATCCTACCACACCACACTCTACTGGTAGGAGATGAAAATGCTACCAACCAAAATTGCCTGAGCAGGGAAAGGCTGAGAACAGGAAGAAACAGGTATTATTAAATTGTTCATATAATCTGGAAGGCAGCCTCAAAGAATGCATTAGAGTCATTCTACACATATCGTACTGTTTGACAAGAACAGCAAGTCCTTAGGGGGTGATCATAAGTAGTAATGGCAATAACAGCACTTTTATGGGGAAGGCAGAAATGTGGATGCATTCATGGGTGTATTATGGGGTATATGGTCCACCTTTTAGCTATTTTCTCTCTTTTTCTTAGAGACTATTGTTACTTCCAACTTAACAATCACCTAATTGCTCAACATTAGTTCCCAGCGTTCATGTCAGTTTCCAAAGAAATGGATGATTTTCTTTTTTGGCCATAGATATGGCATCTTTTATCCATTGCTTAATAACAAAGCTTAATGGCTTAAAAAACAACTTCGTCTCACAGTTTCTGTGGGTCAGGCATCTGGGGACACTTAGCTAGGTACCTCTGACTCTGGGCATCTTGAAAGATGTTGTCCAGGACCTCAGTCATCTCAAGGTTCAACCGAGGAAGGATCTACTTCCAAGCTCACTCCCATGGTTGTTGGCTGGATATACTTCTTTTGCAGACTGCTGGGACACGAGCCTCAGTTCCTCACTGGCTATTGGCTAGAGGCTGCCCTCAATTCGTTGCCACATCACCTCTTCATATCACAGCTCAAACATGATAGCTTTCTGGGAAACCACTGGACATGAGTGTCTTCTAGATTTGGGCCTTTGCTTGTGACATTTAGAGGCCAGGTAGTTTCAGGTATTGGTAAACTAAGAGTTTAAGATAAAAACAGTGGAAGGCAATAGCTAACCTCAAGTGTCCAACGTCTTTGGGAACCAGAAGGTCCAGGAACTGAGAGTCCACACACCTGGTGCATCTTTCACATGAATGCTGAAGTCATTATAATCGCTGACGGGAGTTGGAGTGCACAGAAAATTCTGAGAATCAAAGGGAAGGGGTCACAAATGTAAGACAGGGTGACAACATGACACGGGAAGCAAGGAAAATCCCTGATCGCACTGGGTACATAGATTCTGGGAGTGTGAGACATTAAGCTGCCTCTGATTGGGTGAATTGTAAGACAGGTGGTGACCTCTAGGGAGGCCCAGGTTATTTCAGTTCAGGAGGTGGAAGGCCATGTTCATTGTAGTTATTGTGGATCTAGAAGAGTATCTTTATCATAAAGTGTTAAGTCCAGAATTGCCCAAGGAAGTGGTCAACATAATAAACAAGAGCTATAGTAAGTGTCCCCCCACCTGAGTGCTTCACTTGCCCCGTTACCTCCTATATTTCTTAGTTATTCTCTATGTAAAAGACTGGGAGGTGAATTTTTTAACAATGAGACATTAAAAAATTATTTAAAAATGAGTAGATAATTTATAAACAGAGAAAAATTACAGTTCAGAGCATGTACTAGTTTCCTAGAGCTGCTGTAAAAATTTTTCTACAGCTGGATGCTTTAAAACAAGAGAAATGTATTCTCTCACAGTTCTGGAAGCTAGAAATCTGAAAGCAAGATATTTCCAGGTCTCTGCTCTCACGAAAAGTTCTAGAGAAAAAATCTTCCGTGCCTCTCCCTAGCTTCTGGTGGCTGCTGGCAATGATTGGCATTCCCGGCTTATAGCTGCATAGCTTCAATATCTACCTCTGCTCTCACATGTTCTCTTCCCTTTGTGTGTATCTTTGTGACTCCAAATCTTCCTTTGCTTATAAAGTTTCCAGTCGTTTGACTTAGAGCCCAGTCTGACCTTACCTTAACTCGATGATATCTTCAAGACCCTATTTCCAAATCAGGTCACATTCATAGGTACCAGGGGTTAGGACATTGTCTTTTGAGGGAACATAATTCAACTGACTACAGATAATTATCAGATAATTCTTGGACTTTCAACACTAATTTTCACAAGCCATATCATCCACTAAAAGAAGAGATGACACAATGAACCTTAGGGTATTTCTTATTCAGTTAAACTACAGTCTCATGGCCTTAGAGCAGAAACTGAAAAGAAGTTATTTCCTCAACCCCAATTAAGTGAGTTCTTTTTCGTTAAGTCGCTCAGCCTTTAATTGTGATATCTTCCCTTTTCAGAAAGTGTTGTACAAATAATGACTAAATGCATATGAACGAATTTAGATTAGACATAGCCTTAGCCTTGGTGATGTTTTTGCGGTGCTTTGCTCTTCACACTTCCAGGGTTGAAAACACTGTAGGGAGCTGAGCAATTGAGGAAAACGGAGGGAAGAGGGGCAATACATCAGAGCTGTTTTCCCACTTCAAGTGACTTGACTCTAAGCTTTCCCACCAGTTCAGGGTTCTCTGGGGTGGAATGCTTAACATCCAAACAACGTGCAAATGCATACCGTGAAACAATATGCAGCCTCCTTCCCATAAACACCACTGGGGAGAAAGAAAAAGGTGTTTTTTTTCCATGTTGTCAAATGACTTTGGTCACAAAGGAAGTGTGAAAGCAAAGAGATTTCTCCCCCCCCCCCCCCCCCCCCGGCCTTATCACTGCAAATATGTGCTGTCATGTGGACCGGCTCTCAGGTCTATACAATATAAAACCTCTGAATAGAGATGCTATATGCGAATGTACAAAAGGTGAGGTGCATTTAAAGCTTTTTTACATGGTCAACTGAAATACATATTAGTTTTTTTTTTAAAGGAAGCTACCATCTTTTATCCTTTTTTAAACCATTGGTGAACAATAATTCCTGAGGAATTACGAATGTGGAGTTAGTTCATTTATTTTGCAAAAAAAAATAATGACCAAATTTTATACATACATACACATAATTTTTTAAGAGAGAGAGAAAGGGAGAGCACAAACAGGGGAGAGGGGCAGGGGAGAGAAGAAAGAATTTCAAGCAAGCTCCTCTCCGAGCACAGAGTCCAACACAAGGCTTGATCCCACGACCCTGAGATCATGACCTGAGCTGAAATCAAGAGTCAGACACTCAATCAACTCAAGCCACCCTGGCCCCCCCAAATGTTTTCCTCTTTAACTGTCTTTGTTCTCTCTGATGACAACATTTTCCTTTTTTATTATTGACTTATTTTTCTTTTTGAAATTTTGACATTCGTTTCAATGTCATGAGGTTATCTTTAGACATAACTTGTGAGTGCATGATGTGATTCCTATTGTATTTTCTTCACCTCATTTTCATCACCATAGACTTTCACCAGATCCCATTTAACTCACAAATGCATCCCATGTAGTCATGTTCTCACAAGTGGTCTTTGCCTGACTTCTCTTCTCTTTAGTCCATTTTGTCAGCCAGCATTATCGCAAACTATGAAAGCAAGTCATATTGAACTTTCGGTGTACCATTTCTCAACTGACTCTCTTCTTCCAATATACAAAATTCAATTTCCCATTGGCTTTAAAACCTACCACTAGTAACTCAACACTCCCCCTGGGTGAATTATTTTTGGTGTATGCCTGTTGACCTGCAAGCACAGTTACTTATTCCTCAAGAGTCCTGTCTGGAACACTTTTTTCAATCTCTGAACCTAATAATCAAAGCCCTTTCCACATCATTCTTCTGTATACAACTTTGGCCTATGCTATCCCAGCTTCAGTTTTTTTTTTTTTTTACCTGTAAAATGAATGGTTGGAATAATTATTATAAGAATTTAAGAGTGCCTGGGTGGCTCAGTTGGTTAAATGTTGGATTCTTGATTTTGGCTCAGGTCATGATCTCACAGTTCATGAGATCAAGATTGCTCTTGCTCTCTCTCAAAATAAATAAACTAACTTCTAAAAAAATCCATGAATTTATGTCTTTTGTATTTATTTATGTATGTATGTATGTATGTATGTATGTATGTATTTATTTATTTATTTATTTTGAGAGAGAGAGAGAGAGAGAGAGAGAGAGAGACTGAGAGTGCAAGCAGAGGAGAGGGGCAAAGGGGTAGAAGGAGAGAGAGAGAGAGAGAGAGAGAGAGAGAGAGAGAGAGATATATCTCAAGCAGACTCCACACTAGCTGGGAGTTGGACTGGGGCTCGATGTTACGACCCTGTGATCATGACCTGAGCCAAAATCAAGTCCTACGCTCAACCAGTTGAGCCACCCAAGTGCCCCAATCTTGTATAGTCTTTTAAACCCGGCACAAGCTCTATTGGCTAAGTACTATTTTAAATTAATCTTATGAAAGCTCAGTAAGAAATTCTATTTGATATAAGAATATACTGCTTCATCTCATAATTTACACTCTACCCCAAATCTCATAAGTAGAAAAGAATGTAAAAATAAATGTAATAAACAAAAATATAGGCTTTACCAAAAACAGATGTTTTGAGAGCCTTTGCTTCGACTCTGAGCTCCACTGCTGCTGGCATATTGCTAAGAGTAAACTATTCAGTTGAAATTTCAAGTGAAGTGGTGCCTGGATGGTTCAGTCAGTTAAGTGTCCAACTCTTGATTTCAGCTCAGGTCATGATCTCAAGATTCATGAGTTCAAGCCCTGTGTTGGGATTGACAGCACAGCACAGAGTGGTTGGGATTCTCTCTCTCTCTCTCTGTCTCTCTCTCTGCCCCTCCCCTGCTCATGCTGTCTGTCTCTCTCTCTGTCTCTGTCTCTCTCTCTCTCAAAATAAATAAATAAACTTAAAAAATTAAATTTCAAGTTAAAACAAGTGGTTTTTGTTAGTGTAATTGATGAGTGATGAGCTATTTTATTCTTAAAGAGTCAAGTGGAAAATAATCATCTGATTAGACAGAATCTTGACAAGAATGTTGATGGTACACTGTAATGTGTAAAATAAAATCTACACAATCATTTTTTCTTTCCCATTTATTGCTATGTAAAAAAGAGAAATCAGAAGACTTTAGAACAGAGATGATAAGATGAAAGGTCCTGATCTTTTGGTTGATGACATGTGTAATGTGAATAATATAATAAATAAATAAATAAAAATACAATGAAGACAATCCATTATTAGCATAATGGCTTAAATAAATTTTTAAAGTATGTATACATGATGCAAAGATCTTTTCGGCAGCTAAACTAAATGTGATATTTTTACTTCAAGGTAACTTAAAACTAGAAAGCCAGTTTCAAGATGATTTAGTATAGTGTTAGTATAGGATTAAGGGAAATAAATACCCAAGTTACATCTGGGGATATGAAGTACGTCTGATTAAAGCTAGTAACGGGGCGCCTGGGTGGCGCAGTCGGTTAAGCGTCCGACTTCAGCCAGGTCACGATCTCGCGGTCCGTGAGTTCGAGCCCCGCGTCGGGGTCTGGGCTGATGGCTCAGGGCCTGGAGCCTGTTTCCGATTCTGTGTCTCCCTCTCTCTCTGCCCCTCCCCCGTTCATGCTCTGTCTCTCTCTGTCCCAAAAATAAATAAACGTTGAAAAAAAAAATTTAAAAAAAAAAAAAAAAAGCTAGTAACAAAGAAATAGGAAAAATATTCAATTCTACATATTTACTAAAAAAGAGACAGATGTTTCTGTATAGAATTATTTCCTTAATTGCAGCATTGGGTAAGTTCAATTGTTTAAAATATTAACTTTTAAGTAATAAAGAATGTGTGATTTATCAGTTTGCATCTCAGAAACATCTCTAATTCTTAAATTTTGCTATTTAGGTAGGGTGATGGTGACCATCCAAGATATTAAACTTAAATTCATTAATTCTATCAATTATATTGATTCAAGAAAAGTTTATTGTTTGCCTATATGTTGTCAGAATTGAAATGTTGAAGGATGAAGAAATAAATATTTATTACCTATTAATGTACATGGCATTTTGCTAGCTATTATGGGACTATCTGTCTAGGTGAGAGCTTACAATTCTCTAGATCCATGGTGTTATGGGCTGAGTTGTATCCTCCACAAATTCATATGTTGAAAACCTAACCTCTACTACCTTAGAGTAAGACTGTATTTGGAGACAAGACCATTCAAAAGGTGGCTAAGTAATGAGGCTTCTGGGTGGGTCCTACTCTAATCTGCCTCGTGTCCTTATAAGAAGAGGAAATTTGGCCACATGATGGGACACCATGTGCACAGAGAAAAGACTATTTGAAGACACAGCAAGAAGCCAACCATTCATGTATAAGCCAAGGACAGAGACCTCAGAAGAAACCAAACCTGCTACCACCTTGACCTTGGGCTTCTTGACTCCAGGACTGTGAGAAAATAAATTTCTGTTGTTTAAGCCTCCCTCTGTGATATTTTGCCATGACATCCCTAGAAGACTAACACACATGGGTAAAAGCCTGAAGCAACTCCTGTGAGTTGCTTCAGAAGCCTTTCCATTTATAACACTGCATTGTCAAGGTTCAGCCTGAAGGAATGATTGCAACAAAAGATATCTGCTCAGTGACTCCTGTTTCAGCTCTTCTGGTGACTCACTGTTCTATTATAAAGATATGCTGCCAGAAAAGGTCTGCCCACCCTGGCTTACTTCTGCTCTGTATTTCTGGACACCAGTTCTGTTTCTACCCACTTGATTCTCCTGGCACTACCTAGGGTCTCCCTGGGCAGCCAAACTTCAGTAGGCATCACTACTAAAACTTAATCTTGCTGAACTTCAAATGGTGCCAATGAACTACCTACCCCACCAGCTTCTCTGTGCTTCCCAGAGCCATCACTGGAGTGAGGTGACCCTACACTGGCATGGCCCCAGGCATGAGTGCGTCCTGGGCCTTTGCACCTTTGGCATTTCACTCTCCTCATCAGAATTCCAGCACTGCTGGTACCACACATTTCCCAAGCATTCCTTAGTCCAAGTGCTTGACATTCTCTCAGAACATATACGGTGTCGTTAATCCTTGAGAATAAGTGCTAAATGAATGATATAAGTGAATTCTTCAGGAGCTGAGGGAAAATTTGCTCTACCTTCAGGCTATAAAAATAGCTTCATAACATGAGGAGCCCGAAGGATAGAATTTTACCAGTGTCTAGAAGGTAGAATCTTCAAAACCAACCATAGGAGGAGATGGATTATAAGTACCACAGTAACTGATTCAAAAACCTCAGAAAAAACCTGGGCTGCGAGTAGCCTGTCACTTACCAGCTGTGTAGCACGGAGCAAATTACAGCCTCTCTGAACCTCTATTTCCTCATGGGTTTATTTAGATGATTAGAAATAACCCATGTAAAATGACTTACTTTGTGCCAGGCAAATGGCCTGGACTCATTAAATGGTTCTACACTTATTATCATTGTTTCTTGATTAATGCAAATCCAACCGCCATCATCTCAGCAGGCCTCATTTTAGCACTCACATGACAGACATCAGAAATCAAAATTGACCTTAGCAATGATTTAGTCCAGTCTCCTCATTTTTCAGGGAAAATTAACGCCCAGAGAAATTAAATGACTAGCTCCAGGTTATAGAGCCAGTTGGTGGCAGTGACAGTGACAGCCACAGAACATATGATTGCTTACTCAGGTTCAGAATACTTCTCATTTCAGAGGATTTCTTTAACAGTAGTGCACATATCTTAGCAAACATGCATTTTTACATGTATACTAATTACATATTGTCAGTGAACTGAAATAAACGGAATAATTATTAAATCTAGGCGCTGGGTAGTGCGGCACATTTATACTCAGGACCACCCAACGTACAAAGTAATTGAGGGTTCTTGACTGTCTAATCTCCATCACAAGCGCCGACCCTGCCAGACAGGGACAGAGTTCATGGTCGAAATTTTAACTTGGCTAATTACTAGTATCTTGGACTCTGGATTAAATGGTTTTTTTTTTTTTTTTTTTTTTTTTCAGGAAAGTGCTTTCTGTTCCAGACTGCCACTTGCAAGTCTCCAAATGGCAAATGGGAATGTGGAGAGGGGACACAAGGGGGCATCCTGCCTTTGCAGAAGTGGAGATGACACCTGGGGCTCCGGGGGTGACCTCTGGGCCCTCTGGCCGGTCCATCCTCAGGATCCTTGTACTGTGTTCTGAGGTAAAGCATAAACCTGTGACTTGTTCTCTTAGACGCTTCAGGTCTCGATGGTCCTCTCCCCTTATTTTCAAAACCACCTCCCATGTGGTGCCTGATTAGACCATTTGTGCTGTGGCTTTGCACCATGATCACCGTCTCTTGCAAGGGTAGTCCCAGGTAGGCCTCCTAGCTCTGGTCTCAGCTACCTTCCATCTTCTCCATGGGGCTTGTGGAAACTTCTGAGTCCCATCCATGCCCCACAAAACAAGGGCATCTCTGTGCATTTTTTTTTTCAGAAACACTCTCTGCTTAATTCTGCCATTTTCTCAGATACTCTGTCTGCTTAATGCTGCCATATCTTCATTTTTTTCTGTGCCATGTCTGACCCACGTTGCTATAAATACCACAGTGTAGAGGTTGTCTTTTCAGAGTTCAAAATAGAAGTGGGCAAAACCCCTTCTGATTTGTCTTTCCCCTCAATTAACTCCACACCTCTGACTGGGATTTCACAATAGCTAGTGAAAGCTCTGACCCTTTTGTCACAATCTGCTTTTTTCTCCACCTTGGTGTCTGTCTTTCTTCCCAGACTTCATTGGATCATAAGGAACTCTCATGACCCTTTCTCTTCAGTCTACTTCAAACTCTTCTTCTGACATAATTTCCTGTGCCTTCTCCACACTTTGGATATTAAATACCTATGTTTTGAGTCAGATAGGCTACGATATCAATACTAGAGTTTCCGGAATCTAGGAACTAGTATTTAATTGGGACAAATAATATTAATATCTGTGTCAAAAATTGCTTAAAACTCTTCAAAGATTTTTCTTTTCGCTGGGAATAAAATACAAACTTGCTACCATAACTTATAGGGCCTAGTATCACCTGCCCCCCCCTCCACCTTCCAACCTCATTTCATTCTTCTCCTTGGCCATTCACCCCAAACACATATATCATATCAAGGAAGCCAATGCCCCATTCAGAATCTTTTTTTCTCATTCTCTTTTCTGGAGCTTTGCAGACCCAGCTTCTTCTTATCTTTTAGGTCTCAGCTTAAAAATCACCTCTCCAGGGGCACCTGGGTGGCTCAGTTGGTTAAACATCTGACTCGATTTCAGCTCAGGTCATGATCTCACAGTTTGTGAGTTCGAGCCCTACATCAGGCTCTGCAATGACAGCGCAGGGCCTGCTTGGGATTCTCTGTCTCCCTCTCTCTCTGCTTCTCTTTCTCTAAAATAAATAAACATGGAAAAAAAAAAAAACTCTCCAAAAAGGAATTCTCTGAGCTTCTTATTGAAAAATTTTGGAAATTTGTACTCATTGCCTCCAGCCATTTGTTTCTAAAACCTTGGTTATATCCCTCATGGTGCTTAAGACAATTTCAAACTATTTTTCTCATTAGTATGTTTGTTCGTGCTTTCTCAATAGAACAGAAAATGCATGGTACCTGAGACTGTGCACTTACCTTGTTCACCGTTTTTATCCCTAGAACTAAATAGTGTTTGGAGGATAGCAGACACTCCATATGGAAGGAATTAATGAATTAATGAATATATATTGATATGTTAGGAGTCATCATAAAGCTGACATTTTCTTATGTACCTAGATTATTTATACTTTTGAGAATATTATAAGTTCTATAATACAGAATTATGGCACATAAAAACTCAAAATCCTGTGATGTTTTTACCTAAGGGTATAGTTTTCCAAAAAGACTAAATGACATGTATTAAAAAAAGGAGAAACCTTAGAATTTGACTATATTTCAGACTAACATCTTATTTTCTTTCTAATGACTTTATCCATTTTATTGTTACTTAGCTTGCAATACTTCTGTTCTCCGTTGCACATTCTTTTATATAAAACATCTGTTATCTCTGTCGCACAAACTTGAACATCCTCTTAACAAATGACAGTTATAGCTGACCCTTGAACAACAGGGATCTGAACTGTGCAGGTGCACTTACATGCAGATCTTTTACAATGAATACAGCACAGTATTGTAAATGTATTTTCTCTTCCTTATAAATTTCTTAATAACATTTTCTTTTCTCTAGTTTACTTGATTATATAATATAGCATATATAATACGTATAACATACAAAGTATGTTCATCAATTGTTTATGTTATTGGCAAAGCCTCTCATGAACAGGAGGCCATTATTAGTTAAGCTATTGACTTTGGGGAAGTCAAGAGTTATGCATGGACTTTGACCATGTGAGGGTTGATACCCCTCACCTCTACATTGTTCAAGGGTCAACTATTATCAGACGTCTGCTTTTCATGTAAACACCAGCAGATACACATTTATGGAAATTTTACTAAAAGTTAAATTTATACTAAAAGTATAAATTATTCTAATTTTTATTAATAATTATTATTATACCAAAATTATAATAATTATTATTATACTAAAATTATAATAATTAGTATGATAATATACTATATTAATATTATACTAAAAGTATATTAATATTATACTAAAAGTATATATTATTCTATCTGGGGATATTGAGGCTGTAATAAAGGGTAATTGTCACCTGATACTGTTGGTACCTTGTAATGAAGCACATCAAAGCAGTTTTTTTCAGCTAAAGCTGATAGAAAAATGGCAGAGCAATGGCCGTTTCTTCATTATTTCCTTTCCCCTTTTCTTCTTCTAGGACAAAATGGAAAACATGTTATTAAAATACCAATTATATTACTCAACTGGAATATACATAAAGATAAACTTACAAGGAACAAGATTTAATAGAATTTTGTAACTAGGCTTGCATTGTAATTTTCATTTAATTGTCCGTTATTCAGAATTAAACCTCTGTTTTTCTGCTATAGCTCAATTACCTACTTAGAAAGTCATTTTATTGTATGGCAGAAACTATTCATTTCTATATATTCTTTCTTTTAATTAACCATTGCTTCATGTGGGTTCTAGATTTATAGTTTGAATCTTGAAACAATAGATTTTACGTGTTTGGGGTTGGATTGGAGGTTAATGATTTTAATAGTTCAGTTATAATTTAGCTTCCTCAGTGTAAGTCTCTATGGTGTTTTACGCTGGTGTTTTTCTGAGCCTATATGTTCCCACCAGTCCTAAAAAAAAAAAAACAACGAAAAAAATCCTAATTTTATCTTTGTTCCCTGCATGATTCAACAGAACTGAAATTTAAACAAGAAAAAAATAACCACATTGAGACAAAGGTTGTTCCTATTCTGTAATAATATCTATTCATGAAGAAAAATGCATCACACTTTTGCCTTTTAATTCTAGGCATTCATTCATTTGCCATATTCATCTAATACAACCTTATTTGAAAAAACAGAATATGCAGATATTAAATTTTTAATTATAAACATAACTGATAATTTAAATTTTATTTTCTTTCCATATTGATTAAACAGAAAAAAGTTGCTTTATCTTTCAACATGGACAAATGTATTTATTTTATGAATAATATAGGGAGTATTAATTTCTTCACAGCCTCCCATGGCCAATTTAACTGTAAGATGAATCATATTACCTGCCCTCTAATGAATGTACAAACTGTGGTTTTCATGGGTTAATTTTCTAGGTCTTTGTTTCATTCATGTCTTTTTTTATTTTTTTACGTTTATTTATTTCTGAGAGTCAGAAAGAGAGCATGAGTGGAAGAAGAACAGGAGGGAGGGAGACACAGAATCCAAACCAGGCTTCAGGCTCTAAGCTGTCAGCACAGAGCCCGATGTGGGGCTTGAACCCACAAACTGTGAGACCATGACCTGAGCCAAAATTGGTTGTTTAACTGACTGAACCACCCAGGCGCCCCTCATCCGTGTCTTTTGTATGGTACAATATAAATTTTGTACATTGTAAAATATTAGTTTTTACTAGTTTTTGCTTAATGATTTCTTTCAGTCTCATAAAACATTGACAGATAACTAGAGAGTGTCAAAACTTAGATTGTTTTGTACTGAAAGATTTTCTTTAAACGAAATTAAAATTGCTGAATATATTAAAGCTCTAATACTCATGCTATTATGTTGGTAATGTTCCATATTTCATAAAAAGTTTATATATGATTAATTAGTTCTTGAATTATATCAAGAGCACATGTTGCCAGTTTGTTCACTGACTGAATAATTGAGACATTGGCTGATGAGGTTAGATTTATCTTTTTACTCTCAAGCTCTGTATGAAATAAATAAAAATCTGATTACATTTTATTATTTATCACTAACTTTTTGCCTCCCCCTCCTCTTTCCTTCTTCCTCCACCTTCTACTTTTCTTTATTCTCCTCCTCCTTCCCTTTTTTCATACGCCCCCCATTTTTAATTTGTACCATTTACAGTAAGGAAAACAGCACCTTTGTATCCACTTAATGTTTGTCAGTACACCTTGACAAATACCTGTACTATTATTTTTTTAAGTTTATTTATTTATTTTGAGAGAGAGAATGAGAGAGTGGTGGAGAGGGAGACAGAGAGAACTCCGAGCAGGTTCCACACTGTCAATGCTGAACATGACCCAGGGCTTGAACTCTTGAACTCTGTGAGATCACAACCTGAGCCAAAATCAAGAGCCAGACACTTAACTGACTGAGCCACCCAGGTGCCCCAACACCTGTACTATTTTTTTAAGTTTATTTATTTTGAGAGAGGAGCCTGAAGGAGGGGAAGAGAGAGAGAGAGAGTGAGAGAGTGAGAATCTCAAGCAGGTTCTACACTGTCAGTGCGGAGCCTGATGTGGGGCTTGAACTCATGAATCATGAGATCATGGTTTGAGCCGAAATCAAGAGTCAGGTGCTCAACCGACTGAGCCACCCATGAGACCCCACCTGTAATATTTTTACTCTTGGTCTCTTAAGTATGGAGTAATCCCTATTGGATTATCATTATTGCTCCCGTGCTCTGTGTAAAGAGTTTGTTTGTTCAGGGGCGCCTGTGTGGCTCAGTCGGTTGAGCGTCCGACTTCGGTTTAGGTCATGATCTCACGGTCCGTGAGTTCGAGCCCCGCATCGGGCTCTGTGCTGACAGCTCAGAGCCTGGAGCCCGCTTCAGATTCTGTGTCTCCCTCTCTCTCTGCCCCTCCCCCGCTCATGCTCTGTCTCTCTCTGTCTCAAAAACAAATAAACATTAAAAGAATATTTAAAAAAAAAGAGTTTGTTCATACAGCTGTATTTTAACTAGACGAAAGTTAAGAACAAATTTTAATAATTAAAATGCATTTAATTAAATTTAATGTCCCCAAAGTTTGGAGATTTTATTGCTATTTTCGATGGAGCCGTATAAAATTGTTAATGCAAGTTTTTATAAAGATATATTATTAAAGCTTTAAATTTCCATCGAAAAATTAAATGAATACAGAAGTATATAAAGAAAAATGTCAAAGCTCTCTGCTTATCGTCTTTAAATGTTCACACAGAAGGCAGTACTGATAAGTGCACACTTCCATAATTTTTAAAAATATATATAGACATATCCATGCAAAACAAACACATAAATATATTTTTGAAGGAAAACTGGATCATAAAATACAGACTGTTTTAAAACCAGATTTTTAAAATGAATACTTTTTCAAGGATATCTGTATTTTTAAAATTATTTTAAAATTATGCGCTTAGGCAAGTATTTTAGGTATAATAAGTGACATAGATATGACATTCATATTATTGGCATTATATGCTTTTCATCTTTAACTACAAAATGGAGGAGCAAAGCAAAAACAAAAACCTAAGCATGGTTCAGGTGAAATTCCATTAAGTTGCAATAGGTGATTTATTTGAAATTCCAGAATTTGTTATTTTGGGGGCTTAGATTTTTCATCTGACAAACATGCATGAGGTGAGAAGACATTGGTCTGGTTGATGTCTGATAACCTGTAAAGACAGCACTTTATAATTCCATAATAAAGGTTACACACACAATTAACAGCAGTGGTGATCACAATAGTGGAATAAACTGTAAATTGTATTGTGTTTATTAAAAGATTTTAATATAATCTTAATGTTACCCAGAGTAGCTGAACTCTGAATAAAACAGAACTTTTTCTTTCATATACAATTCTAAGTTGTGCGGTAGCTTAGTCATCAAAGTTGTCAGAAATTTAGGCTCCTTCCATTTGGTTGTTCTGCCATCCTGAACAGTAGCTCCCATCTCATGGCCCGAAAAGGTTGTTGTGGCTCCTACTGTCATGGCCACCTTCTAGCCAGCCAGATGAATAAGATGGGAAATGAAATGCTGTCTCACACCCTTTAAAAGCAGGGGTGCCTGGGTGGCTCAGTCAGTTAAGATTCCAACTTTGGCTCAGGTCATGATCTGACGGTTTCATGAGTTCGAGCCCCACATCAGGCTCTGTGCATTGATTGCACAGAGAGTGCTTAGGAATCTCTCTCCTCTCTCCTCTCTCTCTCTCTCTCTCTCTCTCTGACTCTTCCCCGCTGGCACTCTCTGTCTCTCCCAAATAAATAAATAACAGAATTTTTTAAAAATTTTAAAAATTAAGCATTGTCGAGAATTTGCATACCCATCTAATCTATTCCATTAGCCAGACCTTTATCACCTGGTTATACCTAACCCCAGGCAAAGCTGGGATACAAGCTGGGATTCTATGTGTTTAGCAACAAAATGTTATTGCATTAAAAATTATAGGAAGGGATATGGGGGACAAATAATATTTGTCACATATTGACATTGTCATGAAGAGTTTGAAAAAGGTTTTGAAATGCTTTATCTTACTTTATAAGGAGGACCAGGGGTGGCCCAAGATGGATGCTTTAATATTCATGACATCTATGATTTTATAAAGAAAAATGAGGTGTCTAAGAGATTCTTGGATTAGAAATTAGCTTATCCTCTTTCACCCTGGCAATTTATCTCTCCTGTCAATTATAATTTGACTGTTTCCATCCTTTGTGTATGCCACCACTCCCCCACCGCCATTAGTAGAAAGAGTGTAATTGCAACAGTAGAATTGTCCTGTCTTTCCTATCCCTCTTGGTTAAATCACTTAACTTTATTTTATCTGAGTTTTTCCACCTGTTAAATTCTGAGCACAATGAGTGTGCTGTTTCTGTGGATATGCCTAGAAAACTATTACATAGAAATAAGTAAAGACAATTACAAATATTAAGAAATTTGATAGATGTTATGGTTAAAGGAAATAATTATAACCACCAGTTAGTTATTGCCTACTATGAACCAGACACTCTCTTAGATCCTTTAAATATATCTTGTTTCATTTAGTCTCTACAACAACCAACCATATACTTCATTTCATATTTTCTCTATTTTACATTTGAGGAAACTGAGGCTCAAGACAGGTCACATGATTTACCTACAATGTCACTTTCACCATGCTCAGGCTTTCCTATTTCAAGCTTTTGGGGGTTTTATTCTTTTATGCTTTTGAACAAAAGACTAGAATATCCTTCTGAGTTGGTTTACTGTAATGAGTTACTATATGAAATTATGTCAGATACTCTCACAAGTATCTGACATAATAACTCCATTGTGTGTAATAACTAAATAGTTCTAAGACTGACGATATTTTCTAAGGCAGATGATATGAAAATCAAATACTTTGGTTCTTTCTCCTGAAGGTCATCCCTGTCACGCTATTTTTGTCCTCGTTTAATGACTGACAAGTGATGCTGCTTAAAGTCCACTGCACTCATCATTAACTTGAATTGTCATCTATCTTAGTCCAGCCCTTTGTGAAATCAGCACTGAAACCCAAGGATAGCTCGGCATGTGCTTGCTCTGGTTGAGTGAACGTTGGGGCCTATAAAGACATGGAGGTTGAATTCTCATTTCGGTATATCACCTTGTAAGGTGGGCAATGTGCGCTGACACGGAAACCCAGAGATGGTTTCATCATGGCTAATGACAGTGTACCTAGCTGGTAGGTAATTGCAGGCCTTCAGCCTACAGTACTCCACTCTTCATGAGACTAATGTTTATTCAGAACAATAAATATAAGGTCTATGACATCTTTAAAGTTATGCTTAAATGTGTTCTGGCCACTGATGAATGACGGTAGCTGTTTCATGCCTTGCTAAAAATACCTGGTTTTTCACAAGCAGTAGGTTCTGAAAGGAGAAGCATTGACGGCGGGTGCTAGAAAAGTACACATACTAATTTTGTAAAATCTAGCTCAGACTGGTGTCCACTTCTTCAGGGGATGACATTAATAAGTTTTGTGATCCCATCTTGACTCTCATAAATGCTGAGCAGATGGGGTTGGGGGTGTCGTCTCTATATCCAAATCTGCACTCTGCTTGAGCTTTGTTTCTGACAAGAAAGCTAAAGAATGTGGCTCTCCAGCCCTTTTGGAGACACTGTGAGATAATGTACCTTTAAAAATTCCTTTTCTGGGGCACCTGGGTGACTCAGTCGGTCAAGCGTGGGACTCTTGATTTTGGCTCAGGTCATGATCTCCCAGTGGTGAGATCAAGGACTGTGTCAGGCTCTGAGCTGGGCACGGAGCCTGCTTAAGATTCTCTCTTGCCCTCTGCCCCTCCCCCACTTGCATGCACATGTGTGCTCTTTCTCTCCAAAAAAAAATTTCCTTTTCCGTCTAAATTAATCACAATGGACTTTATTGTTTGCAACTAAGAACCTTGAAGCTACATCCATGAAACCTGATTAAAAGTTCAGAAAGTGAGATTCATTCATCCATTCATTGGATCGGATGTTTGCTGTTTCCATTTATTAATTCTCTTGGCCCTTCCTGAGTAAATAATTGTCTTATTTAAGATTTTTTTTGAGCACCAACTGTATGTATGCCTTTTTATTAGTTCTTGGGGGGGGGGGTTAAAAATAAATACATTAGACAGGGATCCTATCTGCAAGGAGTTTGTACCAAGTTGATTCAACCATGCTAGAAAACACAAAGTGGCAAGTGCTATGGGAAGAAGTAAAGAGAAGTACTTTGCTATGAAGAATCAGAGGAGAGAGAGTGATTTGGTACAGCAAGAGAGTCACCTCTTTCAGAGAAAAGATGGCATAGGATATGGGACTAAAAGTTTGGAAAAATTGGGGCAGGAAGATCAAGAGATAGGTATCTCTTGGGTAGAGAAGGCATGAAGGAGAGAAAATATGTGACATATATGAGCAACAGGCATACTTAATTTTAATGCAGCATGAATGGACCAAAAAAGGAACAAAACAGGAAAGGCCAGATCACAGAGCTTTTAGCTTATGCCCTGGCATTTTGACTTTAATTTGTCGACCAGCGAGAATTCTTGAAGGATTTTGATGAGGGAGCATTTTGAGAAGGTATTATTTTATATATTTATCGGCTTAACTGACATGTAATTCACATATCATTCATCAACTTAAAATGTGAAATTCAGTTTTTGGGTGTTCATGATGTTTTGTAGTTTTCACGCTATAGATTTGGCACTTTTGTTAATTTTTTCTTAAGTATTTTATTTTTTGATGGTATTATTAATAAAATTGTTTTCTTAATTTCAATTTTGGATTGTTTAAGTGTATAGGAATACAATGGCCTTGAAATGAATTAAAGACCTGAATGTGAGACCTGAAACCAGAAAACTCCTAAAAGACAATGCAGTAAGCTCCCTGACATCAGTTTTGGCAATGGTTTTTATGTTTGTTTGTTTGTTGTTTCTTTGTTTTTTGGGTTTCTTTTTTTATTTAACACCGAAAAGAAAGGCAACAAAAGCAAAATCAAGAAATGGGACTATATTAAACTACAAAACGTCTGCACAGTGAATGAAACCATCAACAAAATGAAAAGGCTAACTATTGAATGGGAGAAAATATTTGCAAATCATATTATCTGATTAGAGGCTAATACCCCCAAAATATAAAGAACTCATACAATTTAGTAGCACAAAACAAACAATTAAAAAATGAAAAGATCTAAACATTTTTCTGAAGACATACAAATGGACAATAGGAACATGAAAGGATGCTCAATATCATAAATCATCAGGGAAATGCAAATCAAAACCATCATGAGATATCACCTCATACCTGCTAAAATAACTGTTATCAAAAAAAAATAACAAATAAAATATTAGCAAAGATGTAGAGAAAAGGGAACCCTTGTGCACTGTTTGTAGGAATGTGAATTGGTGCAGCCACTAGGAGAACAATATGCAGATCCCTCAAAAAATTAAAAGCAAAACTACCATATGATTCTGCAGTTCCACTTCTGAGTATTCATCCAAAGAAAACGAAAACACCAACTAAAAAAGATATATGTACCCCCATGTGTACTGCAGCACTATTTACACTAACCAAGATACTGGAAGCAACCCAAGTGTCCATTGTTGGATAAATGCATAAAAAAATGGAATATTATTCAACCATAAAAAAGGAAATCTCAGAGAATAAATTTTAAAAGTACTCATTGCAAGAAAAAAAATTGTAACTATGTATGGCGGAGGATGTTAACTGGATTTGTTGTGGTGATCATTTCGTAATATATATAAACAATGCATCATTACATTGTACACCCGAAACTGACATAATGTTATATGTCAGTTATATCGAAAGAAGAAGGAAAGAAAGAAAGAAAGAAAGAAAGAAAGAAAGAAAGAAAGAAAAAAGGAAAAGAAAAAAGGAAAGAAGAAGAAAAAGAAAAAAGAAAAAAGAAAAAAAGAAAAAAGAAAAAAGAAAAGACAGGAAGGAAGGAAGGAAGGAAGGAAGGAAGGAAGGAAGGAAGGAAGGGAATTTTGCCATTTGAGACATGATGGCTGGATCTTGAGGGCATTAAGCTAAGTGAAATAGGCGAAACAGAGAAAGACAAATACTGTACAATCTTGCTTATATGTGGTCTAAAACAAACAGCGACAAAACAAACAAACAAACAGCAACAAAACACTGAGCTTACAGATACAGAGAACAGATGGCCAGAGGTGAGGTGAAGGAGATGGAGGACAAAGTAGGTGAAGGAAGTTAAACTTCCAGCTATAAGATAAATCAGTAACAGGAACATAATGTACAACATGGTAACTATAGTTAATACTGTATGGCATTTTTGAAAGTTGCTAAGGGAGTAGATTTTAAAAGATTTTGGGGCGCCTGGGTGGCGCAGTCGGTTAAGCGTCCAACTTCAGCCAGGTCACGATCTCGCGGTCCGTGAGTTCGAGCCCCGCGTCGGGCTCTGTGCTGACAGCTCAGAGCCTGGAGCCTGTTTCCGATTCTGTGTCTCCCTCTCTCTCTGCCCCTCGCCTGTTCATGCTCTGTCTCTCTCTGTCCCCAAAATAAATAAACGTTGAAAAAAAAAAAATAAAAGATTTTATCGTAAGGGGGGGAAAATGCAATGGATTTATCTGCATTCATCTTGTATCTTGAAACCTTGCTGAACTCATTTGTTAGTGAATAAATTTCTAGTGCTTTCCTTAGCATTATCTACAGATAAGATCTTGTCATCTGCAAATAGAGATATTTTTATTTCTTCCTTTCCAATACGATTTCTTTCTTTTTCTTGCCAATTGCTCGGGCAAAACTTCCAGTAAAAGACTGACTAGAAGTAGCAAGAATAAACCTGCTGGTCATGTTTTTCACCATTAAGCTTGATGTTAGTTGTTCATTATTCATAGATGACATTTATTAGGTTGAGGAAGTTCTCTTCTTTTCTTAGTCTTTAGAGTACTTTTATTATGAAGGCCACCCCAATATCTGTATATGCAAGGGACTGGAAACTGAAGATACTGAAGATGTTATGCAAAAATCAAGGCAAAAGGTGATGACGGTCTAAGTTAGATCATAAAATACAGCATAGCCATAGATGAGAGGGATATTGAAGAGATGCAAATGGTAAGTACTGGCGACTGAGTTGATAAGGGTGAAGTGCAGAGGGAGGTGCCCATGTGGGCATCTGAGGGCGTTCAACACGATAGAATATGGTTAAGAAGAGTCTGAGTTAAAATCTCTGCTTGACTCTCACAATTATGTGATCTTAGCCAAGCAACCAAGCCTCTTTGTGGCCTCATTTCCTTGGCTATACAAATGCTGATAACAAGAACTGCCTCACAGATTTTCTGTGAATATTAAATGCATCCTAATATGTAAGTCTTAAACAATGCCTGGCTCTGAGTGTTACCTGCAATTATCATTATTTCAAAAGAATCTATTTGTCCCCATAGTTTATGAACAAATGCAAACGTATAGTCACCAAATCGATATTTTCCAGCCAAAAAGTAGACATAGAAATAATTTTCTACTCACAGTGAAATGAAAAATGCATTGACTTTATTGGTGTAAAGTATTATTTATCAGAGGTGAGGTTGAGAACACATCTTTTGAAATGATATGTTCACATTTTCAGGGCAACAGGTTTTTTTTCTCTATTCAAAACCCTGACTATTAATGAGAAGATGGCACAAAATACTCAGAAATGTTTAGAAATAGGTATCCAACTAATATATGCAAAATTTGTCTTTAGAGAGTAAAAATGCATATTAAATAAATCCAGTGAAACACAACCATAGCTAAATTGTCTCACACACAGACCTGCTAAACAAAAGGAATAAAATGTCTCGTCTCTAGGAAACTACTGCAGTTAATCAAGCCTTAACATATTTTATTCTTGAACTTTTCTTTTATCCAAGTCCAGAATAACACCTAATTAGAACATAGAAAATGGTGATACCATGGATTATTTTATCTAAAATGGCTACATTTAATCATTATCTCAACTTCTATGTTCATATACCTGCTCCATAGTGTAGAGTAATTCCTTAATAAATATATTTGAACATTATTCCAAAATCATAATTTAAGAAATGGACTAAAGAAAGCCTATAATGCCCAGAAGAAATATGGTGCCATATAAGATAAGATTCAGGTCACATATTTATACTTTGCGTTGATAAGAGTATAACTTGTTTCCATCCCAAACTAATAGGGATTAAAACCTTAACAAATGTTTTCCTCAATAGGCCAATTTCTCTCTTTCTAATCAGACTCTTAAATGTCGCCAATTTTAAACTAGTTTGGAAAATTTGAATAAATAAAATAGCATATTAAATGAAATTGCTTATACAATATACTTTTTATCTAATGATGTTGCATCTGAAAAAAAATACATATCATAGAATATATGATACAATTATACTGCTTCAAATTCCAAAATATACTCAATAAAATTTTACCACAGGAATACTGAGAATAAAGAATAAGTGAACACTACTATTAGAAACAATGGAAATAAAATAATTCAACTTTCTACAAGCAGTTTAGATTTAGGTTTCAAGAACTTAATAAAGGATGCATTAAAAAATAAGACCTCTATATTTCGGAGTCTGTATTAGAAAAATAATCAGAGACATTGACAATGACATAAGTTGAAAACGGCCTAGAAATTACAAAATAAAAAAGAATATTTTATGTATTTATAACAAATATCCTTTAAATATACTCATTTGTAACTAACTATAACATTTAAAAGTTGGAATTAGCCTATACAGTGAACTTTTGAACAATGTGGGGTTTGGGGCACTAATCCTCTACACAGATCTATGTATAACTTTGATTCCCCAGTTATAGTGGGGAACTAGTGATAGTCTACTGTTGACTGGAAGGCTCTAGTGATAACATAAATAGTCAATTAACACATATTTTGTGTTATATGTATTATGCACTGTATTCTTACAATAAAGCTAGAGAATAGAAAATGTTATTAAGGAAATCATAAGGAAAGAGAATATACAGTATGTATAGTACTATATTTATTGAGAAAAATCCACAAATAAGTGGGCCCATGCAGTTCAAACCTGTGCTGTTTAAGGGCCAACTGTATATTCCAAAATAGAGACATAATAGTACAACAATAGGGTGAAATATTTAGCAACTACTCAATAATGGTTTAAAGACATTTCACTGACTTATGAAATAATTCACTATATAAAGTAAAAAGGAGACACAAAACTCTAAATATTTCCTGTTTTAATTTATAACATTCATATATATTTATCTGCATGTTTTCTCAGTTATGGTTAGTTATAAGAAATCTTTTTTCTCTGAGGCCCGGGACTCCTGAAGCAAATGTGACATTATAACGCAAAGTTTTTAGTCACTAGATAGTCAACTAAAGAATTTCAAGCCCAGAAGGCTTAAATATTACATTGATTTAGCAATTTGGTTACGGCATAACTAGTTAACTTTAAAGACCAGTACAAGTTTAGAAATGTAAAAATGTTGACTGGCTTTTAGCTTTGTTGTAGGAGGCCCAGGGGATTGTTGTTGCTCTGGAATCCATAGCTCCTGGACCACCTTAGATGTGATCAAGGAGTCCATCTCCATTGCCTTGCCACTCTTGACTAATGTAAGAACTAAATCCACCTGCCGCCATAAAATGGAAGGCCCCATGACCATCTTTCTGTAACAATCAAAAGTAAAATGATCTGCACTGGATACTGGACTCAAGACACCACCCTTATACCTAGACCTGCTGATAAAAATGTAGCTCCTCCTTCAGTCAAACAAGAACAGATAATTGTAGGGTTCCCTCCATTCGCTTTTCTGTGCCAATAGCAAAAGGCCTGCATTAGTCAGTTTGGGCTATGATAACAAAATACCATACTGGGGGGCTTTAAACAAATAGACGTTTCTTAAATTTTAATCTTAAACAATAAAAAAATTTCTTAAGAGTCCTGTGGGCTGGAAAGACCAAGATCAAGGTGCCAACTTGGTCAAGTTCTTAGTGAAGGCTCTCTTCTTGACTTGCAGACAGAGTCACCTTTTCATTGTGTCCTCACTTGGCAGTGAAACAGAAAGAGAGCTAGTCTCTTCCTTTTCTGATAAGGACACTAACCCCATCATGAGGACCCCACCCTCATAACGTCATCTAAATCTAATTACCTCCCCAAACCCCACCTCCAAATATTATCACATTAGGGACTAGGGCTTCAAAATATAAATTTTGAGGAGACACAAGCCTTCAGTCCATAATACTAGGGCTCTTTTAGTTCTTCCCTAACGTGTGTCAGAAAACTGAGAGCTGTCAGTAAGGCTTGTATGTTTCAATGATAGTCTGTGAGTTCATTGTAAAGACTCAGACATTTTGAGAAGAATCTGCTTCTGATTGTACTTCTAGGCCTAAAAGCGTACGTCAGATATGACATACAAACCTATAGATGGATGTACAAATAATAGAAAGAAATCATCAAATTTCTCTTGGAAGTGAAATTACAAGCAAAAATTTTCTCTTACACTTCCCAATTTTTAAATCTATTCTAATTTAAAAAGATAATCATAGGGGCACGTGGATGGTGAAGTAGGTTAAGCATCCGACTGTTGATCTCAGCTCAGGTCATGATCTCACAGTATGTGAGTTCAAGCCCAGCATCGGGCTCTGGACTGATGGTGTGCAGCCTGTAGGTTAAGCATCCGACTGTTGATCTCAGCTCAGGTCATGATCTCACACTATGTGAGTTCAAGCCCAGCATCGGGCTCTGGACTGATGGTGTGCAGCCTGCTTGGAATTCTGTCTCTCCTCTCTGCCCCTCCCCAGCTTATGCTCTCTTGCTCTCTCTCTCTTTCTCAAAATAAATAAATAAACTTAATTTTTCACCAAAAAATAAAAACTCACAAACTTAATCATAAAAATGTATAAATCCAATGACATAGTGCCTGTTCAGCCATTAAGGGCTAGAGATTAGACTTAGGCCTATGGTGAAATAATCCATGTTAAAGAAGGGATCCATTAAATAGATTATAAACATATTATTTTTTGTACTTTAGGTTCTGAAAACTTTACATGAAGGCACACTAAATGGCACACCAGTTTACATCATGATAATGCTAAATCAACTCAGAATTCTGTCTTTGACAATGGCAATGAGGGTTACCTCATACATCATATAGTACCTCTAGCTTTACTTTTGGAGACCAAGTCCAACTGAAGTGAGACACATTAAAAGATGTGAGATGTGTCCATGGCATTTACCTGTCATCATCTTTAATTCACTATCATTCCATATTTAAACACAAAGGTTTAAATTTACTTGCACCATGCTCAGATGAATAAAGTAGCTCCTTTATTATGTCTCTAAGTTACTTGACCTTTCTCTTGAGCCTCCTGAACCTCAGAGGAGGGAAAAATCTTATTCAGTAAATCAAAGAGTCAGTTCAATGCAATAATGGAGAGAGTCACCTTAAGCAAAATGCTCAATTTGCTCATTCTACTTCTCTTTTCGTTTTCGTACCCAGGATGGCATCTGACACAGGAGAGACTTTGTACTGGAGGAGAAAATTCTCTGCTGTTGTTGTTAATCACTGCGGCATTTTCTGATTACTTTAGCTACCTCTCCCTTCTCCTTGCCTAGTGAGTGCTCACCTTGTTGTTATTTTTGGTTCCAGGGTAATGTTTTTTCTGGCCTGCCCATCTAGGCTTTGTCAGAGCCTGGTCTTTATCCTCAGTAACCCAGCCTTCTCTGCAATAATAGGTGACAGAAATCTCTCTAATGCTTCCCCACACCTTCTGTCTAGACCATGGCCAAGATGTCCTCTCCTCAGCCTCTCCAGGGTCCTTGGAAGGCTCTGACAGCTGACTGTACACCGTGTCCCCAACATGAGACTGGAGTTTCATCCATACAAGACAAGAACTTAGGTGAGTACAATACAGTTAAACATGAATCCATTTTTTCCTTAACAAAACTGAGATTCCAAATTTACTTGCCATGGAGCTGTTCTCCAAGGTCATGGAGATGCAGGATTTGGGGGTAAGAATTGGGAGAAAGAAGAAACTAACATTAAAGAAGTATTCCCAAATTCTAACATTGATATGGAGCAAAGTGTCCTTCCTTTTTTCCCTCATTTTCTTTTTTTAAATGTTATTTATTTATTTAGAGATAGAGAGAGAGTAGGGAGAAGGGGCAGAGGGAGAGGGAGAGAGAGACTCCCAAGTAGGCTGTGTGCTGTCAGCGTGAGATCATGAGATCATGACCTGAGCTGAAATCAACAGTCAGTCACTTAACCAACTGAGCCACCCAGGCACCTCCCCTCATTTTCTTTTTAATGCACCTCCCTTCTCTAGACTAAAACTCCAAAACAAGAGAAAATCAGGATCTATTTGCCTAACCTCTCTCTCTCTGGCATCTCTTTTTCTTCTTATTCCTATGGCTTTTATATTACTAAAAGGAGCAAGAATCTCTTTGTAGAAGTTTTGTGCCATATTCTCCTATCATTTTCCTCCCAATCTCAATGCATCGCCGCACTATCAATCAACTAGGTACACCAGAAATCTAGGAATCATCCTTGACATTTCTTTTTTCTTCATTCCCCATATGTAATTCTACCAAGTAATTTTGGCTGATCCTTGTACGAATCTCTCAGCTTTATTCACACCTCCATTTCTTCTTCCCTCAATATCTTACTTCAAGTAATAATCCTCATCTTCTGCCTATTGCAGAAGTCTGTACTATTGCAGTAGTCTGCTAATTGCTCTTCCTGAAACTACTTTTTTTTTAAGTATAGTTGACATGCAACGTTGTATTAGTTCCAGGGGGACAACATAGTTATTTGACAACTCTAAACATTGTGCCATGCTCACCACAAGTATAACTACCATCTGTCACCATATGCTTTTACATTACCATTGACTATATTCCCTATAGTGTACCATTTATCTCCATGACTTATTCATTCCATAACTGGAAGTCTGTGCCTCCCACTCCCCTTCCCCATTTTGCCCATCCCCCCACCACCATTCCCTTTAGCAACCATCAGTTTCTTCTGTGTATTTATTGGTCTGTTTCTGCTTTTTGTTTGTTTATTCATTTGTTTTGGTTTTTAGTTTCCACATACAGGTGAAATCATATGGGATTTGTCTTTCTTTGACTTATATCACTTAGCATGACACACTCTAGGTCCAACTGTATTGTTGCAAATATACAATGGAATATTACTTCGCCATAAAAAAAATGAAATCTTACCATTTCCTGCAACTATTTTTGCCTTCCACAAGTTGTATCTTGCAGCTCGATTGCTTTTTTAAAAACTTTTTGCTCTCTAAGGCTTTCCCTACCTAATTCCTGTCTCACCTCATACTATTTATTTCTTCACTCTCTATGCTGACCCATATTGACTTTTGATGCATCATGAATCATTTTCTTCATTGTTCCTGATTCACTCTAACTCATTCTTCAGATCTGAGCTCAAATATAATTTCTTCAAGGAAGGCTTTCCTGAATTTGTTGGATTAGATGAGGTTCCTTTACTATAGATCATTAGAATATTTTTTCATAGCACAAAATAGTTTGTAATTATATTAGGTAATATATTTCTTTGATAGCTGATATACTGTAAGTTCTACAGTGGTAGGGATCATACCTATTTGGGTTTTTATTATTATATGTATTACTATATTTTTATTAGTCCTAACATTTTTTAGAATAACTGGAATACAATGGTATTTAATAACTTTGTTAAATAAATTAGATGATACTGACATGATTTTGAATTTGATTGGATGTGGAATATAAATAATATGAAGTCAGAGATGATTGTAAGTATAGAAGGCTTGCACACATGATGTTCCTGTGTCAGATATTAAATATTTTGTTTCCCCAGTCATAAATATTAGAGAAAATATTTTTATGCTGATCTCCACTGAGTTATAATTGACATTATATATAAGATATTTCGAGGTTTATCATAAGCTTTATGTCATTAAAACTGAAATTAAGCACTTTCATGTGTATGTGTGTATGTACACACATATAGAGTAGCTGGGCCATAAATATTTAATTATCTAGAAGTACTTCAAATGCTATGACATAAATATATACATGATCAATCCCATATTCCATGTGATATTAAAATAAATAATCTAAAATTTTCTGTATTTGCTGTGTATATTATCAGTGAGTCTCAAAAATAAAAATGATTATATGCAGTAATATAATTGATTTATTACCACTAATTATTTCAGTGATAACTTCAAAGTGCTTGAAGAGATTCAAATTATTATATGAAACACCAATTAAAATAGATTTGACAGCTGATAATAAACCCTACTTTGATTATCTTCACCAAATTTTATGATAAATTTGCACTTTTTAATAGTGATACTGGGACGAGATTGAGTGGTAAAAATAATTTTAGTAAATGACTCTAAGATTTTATTACCATACCATTTTCAATATCGTAAGAATATGTTAGTTTTAATTTGGTCTGAGATTAAAATACAACGCATGATTTTTTGAAGAGTTTCCCCAGTAACTGTAAGTGAGAAGTATTCCCATTTTATAAGGCTATTAAAATGTTGAATCTGCTAATTTTAAAAAATATGGATGGGTATATTTCCCAAACTCCAGGAAGGCAAATACCACGTCACACAGCATAAATTTCAGTTTTATCACTACTTAAAACATATCATTTGAAAACTTTCCAAATTATCATTAAAATTTATATTTAAGACATTAAAATCCACCTGAGCAAAACTGGTAGTATTTCATTTTACACACACACACACACACACACACACACACACACACCCCAAAATAAACAGACTGTATGATATTAAAATTGACCTGAGGATATTTTTCATTTCCAAATTAGATTCAGATGAACCTTTCTTTTTTTTCAGGAGTGCTCCCATTTATATATTTTAAAAGGTTACACATAACTCTTACATAAGTAAGGATATGAAGTTTGCCTTCTTAGAAAGTGTTTTTCCCATTAAAAAACAAACCAAAAAACAGATGCACCATTGTCTGTTTCACAGTCAGAGCCAATCTGAAATGGCTGATGCTAGCTCAGGGAAGTCATAAAGAGATCAAATGACTTCTGGGCCAATGGAAAGCCCTACAGTCTAAGTGCTTTTCAGGCCAATTTGAAGAAGTAATTAGACTTACTGGAAGCTTGTGTGAATAATGCTGCAAGTACAATTATGAATGCCCAGACATACTGCGTTCAATATAGAAGACCCTGTCTACGGATTCTGATGGGATAGATGCAAAATTCAAGACTTTGATATTAGAAAGAGTAAAATGATGGTGATGTTATATTAAAAATTGTGGTTCATTTCCGGAATTAGTTGTCATTAGGTGAAAAGCCAGCTATTTGTCAGTTGAAATACAAATATGCTGTCCTCCTATCTGTCTTTAGCATTCAGCTTTTCTTGTTTTAAATGTATACAAATGACTGTAAATCTAAGGAGTTTACAGATAACAATAGAAAAGGCTTCTAAGAACTGAAAATCAATAAACACATGGCAATTGCAGGCCATTGTAATGTAATTAGGGGATGTTGTGTGGATGCCTCTGAAGTGCCTATAAATGAATGTGACTTCGGTACTGCTGCCAAATGAGTCCAATGTCCCACAAATGAACTGAAAACAAAGTGCCTGGAACACTGTATCTGCAGTGTCACTTTAAGATGACTGCTGTGCTGTATTACTGCAGTGATTTGCTGGAAATAGCATGGCATATATATATATATACCCAGATACTGTATTTAAGCCTCATCTTATTCTAATGAAAAAACATGTTCACCATTCATGAGAGTCTGTATGTCACCAGAGTCAGTATTCAGCATGACTGAAAAAGATGGAAAAATGCTTTATTCAATGTATGACTAGAAGCCGATTCTGACAATATTAAGATGTTCATTACGAAGTTTTAATAATAAAGCAAAAAGAATATAGAATATAGTTGGTTTCTATTGATTTCAAACGTGGAATAATAGTCAATATTCAATACTCGGATGCTTTCTAGGGAGTTTTGTTTTTCTTTTTCTAATAGAAAACTCGTGTTAACTAGGACCTGGTAGTTCAAATAAACATGTACTATTTTCATTATCCTTTTACAAACTCCTATTTTCTTAGCTTTTATTATGTGCCCGGTAATAATTAATTTATAAATGTGAATTCACTTAATCCACATAATAATCCTGTGACATAAGTACTTTAGTCCTATTGGCACTTGAGGAAGACAAAACACAGAGAAGGAAGGTTAAATAATGAACCTAGGGTCCCAGAACTGAGTGAGTGAAGGAGCCCAACTTAAACCCAGAGGGTCTGCTTCAGAGTACTGGATCTGAGTGTTGAGCTGCAACATATATATTAGTATGTATGCAATGAGAATCATCACAGAATTTTAAAAAACGTTTTGATATCCAGATCCACCCACCCACCCCAACTCTCCACCCTAGATTTTGAATTAGTGAGTCTGGGATTAGGAGCAGGCATCTCCAATTTTAATAAGATTTTACAGTGATTTTGGTGCTGGTATTTTGTCTGCCACCCTTAGAGACATACTGATTTAGAAATGCCAGGTTATGTCCGTAACACTGGATTCTTTATTCTCGTTCCATTTTGTGTTCATCCACAGTAATTTTTGTCACCAAATGATTAAAGCTACACCAGCACTCATTCTGCTCCTAAATAGAGTGAGTTCAGAGACAAAAAGCCCATATGGCCCAAGCTGCCATTTTCAATTATCGCTGAGGTCTGACCCTTCACAGATCAAACACTTTTAGGAATATTATTTATTAATCTACAGTAATTAGTGAGCCAAGAACTATATAAATTTGTGTTAACAGAAATAGTCATGAGCATCTTTACTTAACACGACTAAGATACATGTCTGGGAGTCTTTGCACTCTTTTCTATTAAACTTGTTTTTTTTTTTTACTTCATCCACAATGATCTAGGATGAAAATTTCTTTTTGTTTTTCAAATGAATACTCCCTACTAGCACCACAACAGTTAATTGAGTACTTTCATTTTATAAAATATCTTTGAGTGTAATGACTGCAAGTACTTTGTTGAATATTCATTAACTATCCTTTTCTCACAGGGCATATAAATCCTCTGAAATGCAATACATATACACTTTAAACTTTGACATAAAATACTCATATTTCTAAGATAAAGGAGTTTTTCTTCTTTAAGCACTCTCTCAAATCATATATAATCAGGAACATTGGCAACATTGCCGCTATGAGAAGGACAGAGAGAACATCAAGAAATCCAAATGAATTCAAACCCATTAAATGTAATGGTGTGGTAAATCTCAGTGTACCATCTGCTGTAGAACACTGATACACTATTGGAATTCCGCATCTTATTTACATAACAGATAAGAATGCGCTAGTAGATTTATATGGTGAATAAATACCGGAGACAAAACTAAGTTTTTCCTATATTCACATCTGGGGATATCCACATCTGTATGAAATTTAACCTATTTCTGGTTAGCTATTCTGGTACAATTTAAAATACCACCCTACCCAAACGTTATCAGTAATGTCGTCTATACGAACTGATCAATAAAAGAAACAAACAGTTCATACACAATACTGTATAAAATGTGAAATTTACACAAAGAATTCTATCTCCTAAATACTGATATGCATATTTAAGGAACAGAACTCTAAGACTATAGTAGATGCTTAATATATCTGTGCTTACATTTCACAAATAACTTGGTAGTAATTCTTTCTAGGGATGTTAGACTCCTACTTACTCATAAACACTTCAGGAATTTTAGGGTTGTAATTAAAATCCCATTAAGTTTATACAACTAATTAAGTTCAAATGCTTTGAAATCTAAAATATTTAAGTGAGATCCTAAAAACTAGAACAAGTTTGAAAGAAACAGAAAATCACATTTTAAAGTGGAGTAGTCTCTTGCCCTGGAATTCAAATTAATCTCCCCTTTCTTCCTTTGCTTTTATTTAAGGATTTACCTTAAATATACATGAATCACAAAGCCTATAGATATTTTCACGAAGCATATCCCCCAGGAGATCACATTATCTATTTCTATACGTATCTTTTTCAGCAGCTGGAATTAAAAAGGTATTCTGATGAGTTATACATACTTTCATCTGAATTATTTTTAAGGTATTTTTTTTAATTTAAAGGAGATAAAGAGAAAATTGATATTTTTTCAGGATTACTTAAATTGATTTTTTTTCCAAAGCTCATGAGATACCAAATTTCTGCTGGATCCTCTTGTGTGACTTTCTTCACTAGCGATGTTGAATAATTAAGCACTTTTGCATTTACATCCGGCGACCAGGATTTAATTAAACACAGTTCTCATCTCTTCAACTGCTCTTACCAAACCTCCTGAAGTTGAAGAGTGTTGCTGTTGACAATGGCAGTCCACCAAGTGGAAAATTATGCAAAGAAAATTGGGAAAGTAGGAAAAATGCCAGACCTGGTGCCTTAGGGAGGGTGGAGGGATATGAAAGTAAATACAGTACAGAGTATTTTGGTTATTGCTGTTGGCACTTTCCTTGATTATGTAATTGACTTTGTAAATTGATATATTACATGTTTATTACTTATTATCAAATCACAGGAATAGGAAACAATTTTGTTCTTGAAAGAATGATGGCCCATTACACAAGTCCCATCAAGAATGTATTTGGCTATGTAATTGACCATGGTGGTAAATTGAGCTAATTTTAAAATGGGCTTTGTAAAGCAATATTTATGTGTGATTCCCAATAGTGAGAGACAAGTTTTTTACTATATTCGCATGTTTCACATCTTACAGAGGCCCAATTCTTTTTCATACAATTAGAATTTTGCGAACAGGGACAATTAATGATTATGAAAGTAGACTCCAGATTCACATTTTAAATGCTGTGAAACCACGGTGTCCTACCGATCTATTAACTTTAAAAAATTAGTTTAACTTTATTATTTAACAAAATTCTAGAAAAACTTCAATTATTGGTCACAAATGCTAGTCTAATTCTTGCAATAATTGTTAAATACCTATTGTGTGCAGACACGCTCCAAAATACACAATGCCACAAAAATGAAGAGAGGGTCTTTGCTCTCCATACGACTTCGATTCGTTTCCAAATTGTATTTTATTGAAGTATAATTAACCTACTGCGTTATATTGGTTTCAAGCGTACAATACAATGATTCCACAGTCTTGAACGTTACTCAGTGCTCATCTTCTTTATCCATTTGTCTATGGATGGACACTTGGGCTTCCATATCTTGGCTATTGTAAATAATGCTGCAATAAACACAGGGGTGCATATACCTTTTCAAATTAGTGTTTTTGTTTCCTTTGGGTAAATACTCAGTTGGAATTATGGGACCAGATGTTAATTCTACTTTTAATTTTTTGAGGAACCGCCACACTGTATTCCACAGTAGCTACACCAATTTGCATTCTGCACATAGGTTCCTTTTCCTCCTCCTCCTCTCCAACACTTAATACTTCTTGTGCTTTTGATTCTAGCCATTATGATAGGTGTGTGGTGGTATCTCATTGGGGTTTTATGTTTTATTTTCCGGATAATTAGTGATGTGGAGCTTCTTTTCATATATGATGACCTCAGTTTAAATGTGCTTAACTCATAAACATATGTGTAGTGGTTGAATGGTGTCACTCTTCCCAAAAAATATATGTCCATGCCTTGAAATCTGTGCATGTGACTTTATTCAGAAAAAGAGAGTCTTTTAAGATGAAGGATTTTAATATGAAATTTTCCTAGATTATTGTGGGCCCTAAATCCAGTGACATGTTCTTTTTTTTTTTTTTTTAAGTTAACTGAGAGAGAGAGAGAGAGCCCACACGTGCGCGAGCAAGTGGGGGAGGGGCAGAGACCGAGAGAGAGAATCCCAAGCAGGCTCTGGGCTGTCAGCACGGAGACTGATGCAGGTCTGGATACCAAAACTGTGAGATCATGACCTGAGCAGAAATCAAGAGTCGGACACTTGACCGACTGAGCCACCTAGGTGCCCCAGTGACATGTCCTTACAAGACAAGACATGGAGTCTAAGAAGAAGATACTGTGCCCTTATAAGAAAAGACACAAGTATTATGCTAGGTACAGAAAGACAAATACTGTATGATTTCACTTATATGTGGAATCCAAAATCACCAAACTCACAGAAGTAGAGGGTAGAAGGGTTATTGAGAGGAGCTGCTGGTAGACAGGGAAATGGAGAGGTGATGATCAAAAGATACAAAGCTTCAGGTATGAAAGATAAATAAGTTCTGGATATCTACTATACTATGGTATTGTGCCTATAGCTAACAATACTGTATTGTACACTTAAAATTTTCCAAGATGGTAGATCTTACGTCTTTTCTACACACTCCTCCTCCTCTTCCTCCTCTCCTCCTCCTCATCCTCATCATCATTATCAAGGTGGCAAAAGGTAATGGGAGGTAATAGATATGTCTATGACCTTGATGTTGGTGATGGCTTTATGGGTGAATACTTATTCCCAAACTATATAGTATACATTAAATATGTACAGTTCTTTAAACGTCAATAATACCTGAATGAAATGGTTTAAAACAGAGAGAGAGAGAGGGAGAGAGAGAGAGAACAGAGACACAGAGGAGACAGCCATGGGAAGATGGATACAAAGATTGGAGTTAGGTAGTCCTAAGCTAAATAACCTCTGGAGCTACCAGGAGCTGGAAGAGGCAAGGAACAACTTTAACCTAGAGTGTTCAGAGGGAGCGTGGCTCTGTCAACACCTTGATCTTCTGGCCTCCAGAACTGTGAGAAAAATATTTCTATTGTCTTAAGCCACAAAATTTGTAGTAATATATTGCGGACTCCCTGGGAAACTAACACAACATGTTTAATACAAAGCATGTGCTGCTGTACCATAAAGAGATATGGGCTTTGGCGTTAGATTAAGGCTTTAAGACAACTATTTATTACTTATGATTTTAGGCAAGTTATGTGACCTTCCCAAGACTGTTTTCTCAACTGTAAAATAAAAATGGTAGAGGTCAAGTACTGTGAGGATTAAATGCAATTAGACTATGGCTGTGGTATGCCTGGAACAACCGTGCCAGTAAGTTCTCAGCACATATTTACTCCTTCGTTTTCCTCTCTCCTCCTTTTTGTTTTTCTTCTTTTCTCCTAAGTAATTAGCTAAAATATTAATTTGTTAGCATTTCATTTGTTATTAACTTGTGGGAAAATGATAATAAGAAACAAAAGATACATTAACATTCAAAGAAAACAGAACATTTTAAAATCTTGTGTTCTTTTTATAATCACAGATAGTGCTATTTATGACTAGGTAGAACAGATAGATAAGAACATTTTCTCTGCTGGGGGCGCGTGCGTGGCTCAGTGGGTTAAGTGTCTGGCTCTTGATTTCTGTGCAGGTCACTAACTCAAAGTTCGTGAGACAGAGCCCTGGATCTGGCTCTGCACTGAGAGGAAGGAACCTGCCTGGGATTCTTCGACTCTGCCCCTCCCCCATCCTTGCATACACACATGCGCGTACTCTCTCTCTCTCACTCTCTCTCTCTCTCTCTCTAAATAAATAAATAAATTTTAAAAATTTCTCTACTTTCCTCAGTAAATAATTTATTCTCTCAAAATAATTTTATATACTATTTTAACTCATCCTTATACAAATAAAGAATGCAATATAAAATACATTTCCCCTCATTTAATGGATGAATGAATTGGGCCTCAGAGAGGTGAAAATAAAAATCAATAGAGAGGCAGTTTTAGAATTTAGAGCTGGTAGAATCATGGACCCCAGAATGTCTACATTTTAATCCTTAAAACCTGTAAATATGTTATCTTGCATACTAAAAGGAACTTTAAGGTATGATTAAGTTAAGGATCTTAAGATTTTCTGGGATTTTCTAAGTGGGCCCAATGTATGTGCAAGGGCCTTATGAAAGGGAGGCAGGGAGGTCAGAATTAGTAAAGGCAACATGACAGTGGAAGCAGAGATGAGAGAGATGAAGAGAGAGAAAGGGAGAGAAAAAAGGAGGGAGAGAGGAGTGAAAGGAGGGAGAGAGGGAAAGAAGGAATGAGAAAGGGAGGGAGGGAGAAGACTGAAAGAGGATATACTTCTGGCTTTGAAGATGGAGAAAGCAAGGGGTTATGGGCAAGAATGCAGATGGCCTCTAGATGCTGGAAAAGGCAAGGAAATGGATCCTTCCTAGACCTTTCAGAAGGAGTGCACCCCAAGGTGCAACACGCTGATTTTGGGATTTCTGACCTGTAGGACTATAAGACAATAAATTTGTATTATTTAGTACATTTTGTGGTATCTGGTTAAAGCAGCAGTAGGAATCTACCACAGAGTCTGTGACTCCTTTTTGTAACTATTATTTATTCCCCTCTCAAAAACTTCCCCAAAATATGCTTGAAGTCATCCATTTTATCCAACAGTGAAAAGCTATTTTTTCTGCCTGTTCTAAAACAAATCAGAGGTTTAAATATATGTAGACTTAAAAAGTAATTTCTGTAATTAAATTTGGAAAAGGTCATATTTATCTGGCCCTTCATGCCTGAAATTGAATTCAGTCAATTTCACATATTCCAAAATATGGGTTTTTGGAACATTAGCCCTGGGGTAAGGAGTCTGAGGTCATACACACTGGAGGCATTCTACATATCACCTTTTCCCCTGGGAGGCTCACAGGGAAATTCCCTGTAACTTTACATACATATGAAAGATTCAGCATGTGTTACCACTTTTTCACTTACTGTTTACCCTTGATGTCCATCTACTCTGACTTACGCCCCTATTCCTCTACTGAAATTACTCTTGTTGAGGTCTTTAGAGAAGTCCATGATGTCGAATCCAAGGGAGATTTTTTTTCCCCTCTGATGTTTCTCAAGTTTTTAGGAGCAGTAGATTTGATTGATGACTCCCTCCAATTATTCAATGATTTATGTTATATTTATACATATTTATCTAAAGAATAGAGTTGACTTAAGATACTCTTATATTCATGGTAAATGATCACCATCAGTTGATGTAAACCTCTTATGCTGCCTTATTTTTATTTACTTTTATCTACTTCTCTAAGTCCATCCCTATTCTTATTATCAAAATAGGCACCCACTCTAGGGGCGCCTGGGTGGCGCAGTCGGTTAAGCGTCCGACTTCAGCCAGGTCACGATCTCGCGGTCCGTGAGTTCGAGCCCCGCGTCGGGCTCTGGGCTGACGGCTCAGAGCCTGGAGCCTGTTTCCGATTCTGTGTCTCCCTCTCTCTCTGCCCCTCCCCCGTTCATGCTCTGTCTCTCTCTGTCCCAAAAATAAATAAACGTTGAAAAAAAAAATTAAAAAAAAAAATAGGCACCCACTCTAATATATCTGGCATACACTTTGAGAAATACATACTATTTTGTGTATGTTCTTTAAACGTACATAAACTGTACTGTGTTATATATTCATTCTATAGAATTCATTCTGTTTCTTAACTTTTCTCCTGGCATTTGGTTTTAACATCTATCTATATTGTTGAGTATATTTTTAATTCATTGTTTCTAAATGAAGCAATTTTTTTTCTAAAGAACTCATCTATTTTCACTTACTCATTCCCTTTGTAATGGGTACCCAGGTTACCTTCAGATCCTCACTATCATAAGTATTACTATAATAAATATCTTCACACTTCTTCCTCTAAAACCTATATGCAGGGTCTCTAGAGAATATATCCAAGAATGGGATGACTGGAAATGAGGATAAATGCATACATTGTGACTGAGAGTTTAGTATATCTGTTAATAAATTTGTGAAAAGTTTAATTTTGAAAACTACTGATTTTTCCAATCCATGAATATGTTATATCTCTCTTCTTATTTAGCTTTTTTAAATGTATCTCAATAATAACTTGTACTTTTTTGTAAGAAGTCTTTTAAATCTGTATTAGGCTTAAATCTAGGTATTGGGTAATTTGTATACTAGTGTAAATGCTATATTTTTTCATTTATTTTTTTTTTGCTGTTATAAAGAAATTAAACCAGAGATTATCTTCACTCTTTCACTTTACTGTTAAGTCTCTTGGGAGAAAAACTGACTTCTCATTCTCTATTGTGTCCACAGGAAAGAACACAATGTATGTACTAAACAAAGTATTGTTGAAAAAATAAGTGAAAATTTTGCAGGAGTACAGATACTTGTGTAGTCAGAGAGCCCACCCCTGGGCTTTGTTGGTGCTCCGTGTGTGTGTGTGTGTGTGTGTGTGTGTGTGTGTGTGTTTTAAAGTTTATTTATTTTTGAGAGAGAGAGAGAGAGAGAGAGAGAGAAAGAGTATGAGCAGGGGAGGGGCAGAGAGAGAGGGAGACAGAGAATCTGAAGCAGGCTCTGCACTGTCAGCACAAAGCCCAATATGGGGCTCAAACCCATGAACCGTGAGATCGTGACCTGAGCCGAAGTCAGATGGTCAACCAACTGAGCCACCCAGGCACCCTTGATGCTCCTTGGTTTTAATCAATAAGTCCTTAGCAACAGCTTCCTGTCATCCTAAAATGGATACGACTTGGCCCAAATGCATAGTGTTAAATTATTTCACCATAAATCATAAGTCTCTAATCTCAATACCAAAGACAACATTATCTCCAATACTAAACACACAAAAGAGTATAATGAACAGGAGCTGCATAAAAATTACAGCCTTGTCTACTGACTGTCAAATTCTGTCAAACTGGCATCTCTGAAATTTTTTAGAGATTGTCCAAAAGCTTAAAGCACAAACAGGGCAACAATTCTCAAAGTTTAATTCTCGCCAACAAAGTACTTATCTTTTTGCACTGAAAGAAATGAACTGTTATAGTTTATATCTCTGAGAAAGCCCCAGAAAAGAATTCCTGATTCTCATCATTCAAAACCAAATAAATCATCCAATGTTCTGTTTTTAATAAATATTTTCACATAATCCAAGATATAATCCAATAAATAGAAAATGCAAACAAGTTGGTCATGGGCATTAAAATGAGCCAGTTTCTATGTGACTATTCAAATCAAATATTTGGCTCTGCTTCTTCAAGATGAGGTATCTGCCAACTGTCAAATGTCAGGCTAGATGAGGCTGGAGGAGAGGAGAGGAAGAGCAGCCTGGAAAGAGGGATTCCTTCTGTTTATATCATCACATTTCAGCACCATCCATGCAATGCTGTCATGAAGAATCAGTATCTTTTGTCTAACACTCAGTCCAGTCCTACCATCTGGACAGCTCAGCTCACTTCTGCAGATGAAAAACCCAATGTAGTCAGGATTTGGGTTTTTGGTGTTTGGCTGGGTTTTTGTTTTTGTTTGCTTTGGGTTTTTTTTGCTTCTGTTTTAATACAAAGGTGGATCATTTTTACTCTTACTTCTACTATTCTTGATTGCCACATCAACATAGAAGGTAATAATCACTGGCTTTCTTCTCAGAGATCATGCAGAAAAGACATCTTTTGGCATTGCATTCGATATTTTTCTTTACGTTTATTTATTTTTGACAGAGAACGAGAGAGAGGATGAGCTGGGCAGGGGCAGACAGAGGGGGATAGAGGATCTGAGGTGGGCTCTGTGCTGACAGCAGAGAGCCTGATGTGGGGCTTGAACCATAAGATCATGACCTGAGCTGAAGGCAGACACTTAACTGAGCCACCCAGACACCCCTAGATATTTTTCTAATGAAAGAGAAGTTTACCTGCTCCTTATTAGTGTAATCTCTCATTTGACTTAAAACTTTGGAACATGTTACCATTTACTGTTTTTTACTGTATTTTCTCTGAAAATCCTAACCCCAAAAGTTTTATCTGTCAAGACTTCAAGTAACCAATCTGCTGGATACACAGCAAACATTTTTGAAGGCAAGCATATTATCAGTTTCTTTCCAAGATTCAGAGATTTTATAAAATAAAACTAAAAATAAACTAGGTAAACTGAAATATAAGCTTTATGTGTATATCTGACAAAATTTATACTCACTATCAAAAGTATGCTTTAAAATAGCAAATGGGATCATCTCACTACATTTTGATTATATGACATTGTACAAGGAAAATAATTATTTCTATTTTAATATAAGCTTTAACAGTGGAAGAAAATAGTTCACCTTCCTCAAAAAGTTCAGGATCAAATTTCATCTTTACAATACACAAAGAAAGAATGTGAAATCAATTATTTTGGTAGGAAAAATTTTGGAAAGGAAAATGAATTTGCCATTTGGAATGGTTCAGAACTTGTCAAATGTATGAAAATATATTGAGATCCAAAATAGTATGCCGCTAATTTACTATAAATCCAGTGGCAACTTCTTAATATCCTTTGTTGGTAAGCAATCCTATGAAAACACTCTTAAAATCATTTTGTTGGGGTGCCTGGGTGGCGCAGTCGGTTAAGCGTCCGACTTCAGCCAGGTCACGATCTCGCGGTCCGTGAGTTCGAGCCCCGCGTCAGGCTCTGGGCTGATGGCTCGGAGCCTGGAGCCTGTTTCCGATTCTGTGTCTCCCTCTCTCTCTGCCCCTCCCCCGTTCATGCTCTGTCTCTGTCTGTCCCATAAATAAATAAAAAAAAAAACGTTGAAAAAAAAATCATTTTGTTGTTATGATATAGACAAGGGTACCAGAATGCTTTTAATGAAATTATATTAATTAATGGCTTCCTAAACATAATCTGAAGACAATATAAAAAATCTTAATAAAATCATGTAATATGTATAATATTGTATATTATTTATATATTTATATTATGTATTATTATATATTCAATATTTATTGAAGGTGAAAACTAATTTATGAAAAATCTTTGGTGCTTTTTATCATAAAACAGTACTCACTTTACTATCTGCTATGTCTTACTATATAGACATTCAATAGTGACCTTATGGCATTACGTTATGAAAAACCCATGAAATTTTGCTCATTTTGGATATAAAAACTCGTCTTCTTCAAAGATGTTACTGACACTACTCTAAAATGCGTTTGTGAATCCCCTGGTAGAGGCTGAGGTAGAGCAAGAAGGAAACAAAAATTCAAGGTGCTGGGGAGAGTGCCTAGAAGAGGTAGCCCTGACACCAAGAGGCTCCCCAGAGAATGGGGGAGAGGAGTCTGTCACGGCACTTAGACACTATTTTGGTTTCGGAATAGTAAGGCAAGAGTCTAAACCTTATGAAGGTCACTAGTGGTTGACTGAACATAAACATGGGACAAATTCCAAGAACAAGAAATACGTAGTCAAGAAGGAAATCAAGAAACCAAGAATTACAGGAGATTGGTAAAGAAAATTGTGGATATGGCATAAGTTGGCTCAGACAGGATTCCTTTTACCCCTAGGCTTACGGACACTGGACATAATTTCTGATGGGTATTGATTAGTCCAACAACCTACCTTGTATTTTATTGTTTCTAAAATGGCATGTCACTTAAGTAATTAGATAATAGTTTGAATACCCCCATTTTTCATAAACATATCTGTTAAGATCCACAAAGGAAGCTGAAATGAGGGTAATACCCAGTCATAAATGTCCCATATCCCAAAGATAGGTAGTGATATATGACAGATAATTCATCCTTAGATTTCATCCTATTAAATTATTTTCCCATCCATGTTTCTTCAAATTTTTATCAGTAGTACACATTATGGAGAAATGCTTTAATTAAAATCTATATACTTTATATGAGGTAGATATTATTAACAATAAAGTGTCTTGAATACCATTCATTTAATTTTTCTCTGGGCTCAGAAGTGACAAAGTTCAAAGTTCATACATTTTTTTACATTAAGATAGCTGCATAAATACTATCTTTCACATGTTATTTTTTCCCTGTTTGCAAACAAATGCTGATAATCAAACAAAATCTCAATACTAGGGGATTTTACATAAATCATTTATACTTTGAGAGTCTCAAAATGAGTACTAGACCAGACATTTCACAGTTAGAAATACTGGCACAAGCAGTTTAGAAGCAGCAGCATCCAAAACTTAGGAATTACATAATATAATGGATCATGAGTAAGAGCCATAGGATGAAAAATAAAATAAAAATATCAGATCCAACAGAATTTTTATGGTGGTGATGTTATTTTAAATTTTTCCATTTATTTTTTCCTCCATACCTTCAAGCAAGATACCTGTCTTTTAACCTAGCTGTCTATCTGAAATGTATCTCAGAGCCTTTCTTGTAAATCTTTTCAATATTTTTCAAGTCCTTCCACCCAAATAGATTCTTTTTTGAGTATTGGACTTCCCTTTTGTGACTTGGTCTGATTTTCTTATGTTTTGTTTTCAGTGGATAAGTAAAAGTGCCCGGGATTCCCCCAGAGTCAATGTTCATATTTATTGCTGGTCAATTGCCAGAGATGTGGAATAGATTAAAAATGCTTTCCTTCCCTAAGTTCCATGATGTCATTACTCTACCACCACTCACAGAACAACGTCTTTCCGGGAGAATGCAAACTTGAGAGTTTCTGAAGTGAGCTCTCCCACCCAGTTCTACTCAGCCTTTTTGTGGTATGCACATTACTGTTCAAGGAATCTTGTCATGTAAGCAACTCCTGAAAAAGTCCAGTTTCCTTTGACTTAGTTCCAGCATCCGTCCCCCTTAGACAAGTAGATGATATTTCTTCCAGTTACTCAAATATTTTTCAGGATGAATGCAATCACAGCTCAGCCTCTTAGTTCAATTCAGAATCCATCTCATTTCTCCAAAGACATACAACACAGGTTTCCTTGACCACAAATATATCTGACCAGTCTCCCTTGTTAATAGGCACTTTGTAATGTTCTTATAAGAATTGAAGAAATAATCCATGTAGCACAGCAAAGGCTTTACAAGGTAAACACTTGAAAAACTATAGCTGTCACTACTTTTAGTATGACTAGTGTCTTCTTCAAGTCAGTTCTGCCTCCTCTTCCAAGTTTAGGTTTAAAAAAAAGTTATATTTCTTGGTTTATAATTATTTCCTGAAATAATCTCAGACACAAAAATGCCTTTATTTTGGTTTGGTTCAATCAAATAATTTAAGTGCCTATATTTTCAGTTTTTAAGTATCAGTATGTTCAGTAAAAAAGTTACAGCTAATTAGAGAGGGAGATAAGATATAACTACATATAACAAATACAAAAAGAAATAAAAAGTATTGTTAAATCAGTAAAAGTATCTTATGTTTATAGAAAAATAAAAATGCGAGAATTTTCAAAAAGATATTGGTAAATAAGAACACCAGGCAAAGACGGCCTAACAGATATTAAAACTTAGTAAAAAACTAATATATTCATGAAATCATATGGCTAGCACAGGAATAGAAATATTTACCAGTGGAACAGAATCAAATCTAGAAGTAAGTTAAAGTTTACATAGGAACTTAAAAATGTCCATGGGATATCAGGGCGCCTGGGTGACTCAGTTGGTTGAGCATCCAACTCTTAACTTCAGCCCAGGTCATGATGTCATGGTTCAGGGCTCATGGTTCAGGGGATCAAGCCCCACACTGGGCTCTGTGCTAACAGCACAGAGCCCACTTGGGATTCTCTCTCTCTTCTGTCTCTGTCCCTCTCCCCTGCTTGACTTCCTCTAGCTCTCAAAATAAACAAACAAACAAACTTTTAAAAAATGTCCAGGGGGTTTAGACACTTTATTCAATAAATTGCGCTAACTACAACTTACATTGGGAAAAATTAGATCAGACCCTACAATACGTTATATAGAGAAATAACTTATTCATGAATTAAAAACATATATGTAAATCAAGTAAAGATACTAGAAGAAAACAGAAAAACATTAAATACGAGGAGACTATTAATTCACACTAACAACCCAGAAAGCATGAAAGAAGAAATGTACGTATTTAATTACATAAATATAAAAATACTTTACTTGGCAAAAAATCACAACAACATCAAAAGATGATTGATAGATGAGGAGAAAATGATCGGAAACAAATGTTAAATAAGAGTTAACCTCTCTAAGGTACAACATGTTTCTACCAATTATTAAGAAAGGCAGGTAATGCAATTTGTTTCAAGGAAATAAAGGTACTTTGCTGAAATATAGATTAGATATGAGTGAATATTATGATTAGTTCTCAGTAAAATGAAATTAAAATATATACTATATTCACGGGGTTGTCAAAAAAATTTTTTAAATGATAGATACATTTAAAGTTGCTAGAGGGTGGGTATTAAGAATGTGAAGTATTACACACTCTTTTGGAAAATAATCTAGTATTTAAATAATTATTACTGAATATTTTATTTTATTTTAGCATTTAAATTAGAATTTAAATAATTTAAATATAGTACTTAAATGTGCATAGCACTTGCCCTATTTCTCTCATTTCTTAGCATTTATCAAATAGAAATAAAATTACTATGATATTTATTATATCATTGTTAGTAATAGCAAAGACTTGAAACAATGTGTATTGTCTCCCAAATTAGAATGATTAAATGGTATATCCATTGATAGCTTGGTGCATATGCAACATTGAGTATTATGCAGCTATTCACACAAATGACATTGGCATATGTATTGCCTTGGAAAGATACCTAAAATATATTGTTAGGTCTCAAAAGATGGAGGATGTACATGTAGCGTGTGTGTGTGTGTGTGTGTGTGTGTGTGTGTGTGTGGTAATCTCGTTCTATAAAATGTGACCACAATGTTTGGAAATGTTTTATATTCAAAATGAAATGTGTGAAAGTTCACAAATCAAAATGCTATTAGTGGTTATATTTGATACAAGAAAATAAAATTAGTTTTATTTTAAATACATGTATTTATATTCAAAGTTCTAGTGATTGGTGTATAACTTAGACCCCTAAGAAAAAAAGGCAATTAAATATTTCCAGGAACTTGGGAAGTTCCTGTCTGAATAAAGCAGACACTTGACCTGGCTGTAGCCCGGGCCTTGAGTAAATCACCCCCATACTGGCAATTTCTTAGTCTTCAGGTCTTAGATTAAATTTCACTTCTTCAAAGTTCTAGAGGTCAGAAGTCTGAAAAATGCCATGTTAGTTTGCATATTCCTGACATCTAGTGAGTTAAGCTTTTTTTTTTGCATGTTAATACCCACAGGTATTTCTTATTCTGTGACTTGGTTATAGTTGAATTCTGACCAATTTTTGAAGTGTAGTTGTAATTTTTCTATTAATTTTAAAAAGCTTTTAGACAAATTATGTATGGCAAATATTTGCCTCATATATGTTTCAAGTATTCCAAATTTGTTGGGTTTTGTTGATGGTGTCTTTTATCCTATAGCATTTAAAAGTTCTATATAACCAATGTTACTGTCATCTCTGCTTCATTCTATCATGATAGTTGAAATGCACTTTCCAGGTTCAGGGTCACGGGAAATAGTCTCCACTTCTCGATAGGAAATGTTGAGGTTCTGCAGCAAAATATGACCAGGAATACTGCTCTGGACTTTTTGTGAAAATACATCTGCCACAGGATACATTTGACTAAGTGCTTCTCATATATAGGTAGGTAGGTAGATAGACAGATAAGCAGACCGAGAAAAACAGATATTGAGAGAGAATTTAGGTTTTGTTTTGTTTGTTTTACAGAGACAGAGCATGTGAGCAGGGAAAAGGAGCAAAGGGAGAGAGAAAGAATCTAAAGCAGGCTCCATGCTCAGCAAAGAACCTGATGTCGGGCTCCATCCCACAACGCTGGGATCATGACCTCGGCCAAAATCAAGAGTTGGACACTTGGGGTGCCTGGGTGGCTCAGTCAGGCAAGCCTCTGACTCTTGAAATAGGCCTGTCTCTCCCTCTCTCTCTGACCCTCCCTTGCTTGCACTCTCTCTCTCAAAATAAACAAACAACCTCAAAAAGAGTGTTGGAGGCTTAACCAACTGAGTCATCTAGGTGCCCATGGAAGAGAACTTAGAAGAGAATCTAAGTTTAAAATGCAGTACTTTTGCCTCAGAACATTGATGAAATTGCTTCATTGCTTTCTCAATTCAATTTTGCTGAGGGAATATCTGATGCTACTTTGATCCATCCCCCTTTGTAGATAACCTAAGTCTACGTGTGTGCATGCACATTTGTGTGCACATGTGCAAGTGCCCGTGTTTATTTACTTGCTTTCTTGTTTTCTTCTGCAGAAATATTCTTTTATAATTTTACCATTATTTTCTTTGCTCTGAACATTCACTACATTGAATCTATTTGTCTGTGTTTTTATTGTATCTCGGTAGCTGCTTTCAATGTGAAGGCATGTCTTCCTTCAACTCTACAGTATTTATCTTCTCTCATTTACTATTCCTGCCTTTTTGAATGGAACTTGGTCAATACTGGACTTCTACGTCTATCAACTTGTCTTTATCCATCTCTTTGCAATTTTGGTTTTTTTTTTGTTTTGTTTTGTTTTTTTGCATCCTGGGGTATATTTTCCATCTTAATATCCAAATTCAATTCCTTCAAAATTTTTTCTGCATCAAAATGCAAACCTAGAAGCTAAAAGTAATTTTTAGTAACCTCTGTAAGTACTCATCCCTAGTCGACACTATATGTGCTTCAAAACTGTCTACACATGATTGTGACAGGCTGCCAAATTTTAACTCAAAATCTTTCCCACATTGCTTTGTTGAAAATGTTGTATTTAGTTTTGGGTAAATAACTACACATGTTTACTGTATAAACACCAGATAAAATGGTAAGTTCTATGAAGTTTCGATATCAGAGAAATGTTCTGTCCTGACTGGTACTAATTTCTTAGAACAGTCTTTCAGCTCACCAGTTTTATCTTGTGGTTTGACAACTTGGTTATTTTTTCCATAATTAAAAATTGATGTTTTGTTAATCAGTTTATTCTTTCTATTCATAGCTTTTGTTATTATTGTTAATGAACGTTTTGTTTTACTGCCTTCTTCCCTCCCTCAAAGGTTACTGCTTATATTTAAAATTTTCTATTTTCCCTAAAAATAGGGACCTATTTCCTGTTTTACTTGTTTGGTCCCTCTCATTGTACTGATTTGTTTTGTTTGTTTTGTTTCTCAAAAGGTAGGTAATTTTAGATTGTCTGTTATTTTCTATTGAGGTTCTAGTTTGAATAGTGCATTTCTTCGACCAAAATAGAATTTTATTTTTCCTTTTTAGAAGCTTTGGCATGCATATATTCTTTGCTGTGTTTTATTCAGGCCTGGTTTTTCTATTAATTCAATTTTATCTATTTGCTATTTTATAGGAATTTATCATAATTCCTGGTTTACTTAAGATATATATATACATATATATGAAAGATGTATATGTATATATGAAAGAGACTAAGTATATATTTGTGTTAGCTTTATAATTCTTTCCTTTTAAAAGTTTATTTATTTTGAGAGAGAGATGGAGAGAGACACAGAGAGAGACAGAGACAGAGAGAGATACTCCCAAGCAGACTCTGCACTGTCAGCATGGAGGCCAATATGGGGCTCGATCCCACAAACTGTGAGATCAGGACCTGAGCCAAAATCAAGAGTCAGATGCTCAACCAACTGAGCCACCCAGGCGCCCTAGTTTTATAATTCTTTAAAACATTTTTTTCTTAAGTACATGATATTTTTAATTGTAAGACAGGTGAATTTCTTTGTATGCAATCTGCCATTTTGGCTCGATTTCCACCTACTTTGCAACCTTTTAGTCAAGTTGTTAATATAAATTTTGTATCCTTTAATTATATTAATATATAATTCCAACACCCAATCTCCAGGTGTGGGGTTTTCTCCCCACATCACCAAGCAATTCTCCAACACCAGCTAGGTGTCCTTACAATTCAACTCAATGCTGATACTACCTTGAGCAGCATCCGTTCCCACAGGTTAAGGGCTCAGTCCCACGGGACGGCCCTGCCTCTTTCACTTCAGAGGCCAATCGCAAGTTCCAGTTGTCACTTGAGCTTTTGACCAACTGGCTATTGGAGGTTCTAACAATCCTCTCCTTGGGTTTGACTAATTTGTGAAAGTGGCTCACAGAACATGGAAACATTTTATTTACTAGATTCGTTGGTTTATTATAAAAGGACATAATTCAGAACAGCTAGATGGAAGAGATGGATAGGGCAAGGTAGTGGGGAAGGGTGCGAAGCTTTGACGCTCTTCCTAAGCACACCACTCTCCCCAAACCCCCACATGTTCACTAGCCCAGATGCTCTCCAAACCCGTCCTTTGAGGGTTTTATGGAGGATTCATTACTTAGGCATGACTGATTAAATCACTGGACCTTGGTGAACTTGATCTCCAATCCCTCCCTGCTCCCTGCAGCTGGGGGGCGGGGGCGGTTGGGGGGAGGGGGCATGGACTGAAAGATCCAAACTTCAAACCTCAGGGTTGGTTCTCCAGGCAAACAGCCATCCACAGGTGCTTCACCAAGGTCATTAACATGACAAAAGTTACATTTATTACTCTCATCTTAGGAAATTCCAAGGATTTTAGGAACTCTGTGTCAGAAATGGGGATGAGGACCAAATAAATATTTATTATATTTCACAAAATCACGACTCATAATTCTTTTTTAATTACACATCCCTCTTGATAATTTAGTGACCTAAGGGGAGAACTGCTGAAGCATTATTTGCTTTAGAAGGTGATTTTTAATCCAGCTGCATTTTTTTAGCTGAAAGAATTGGATATCATTTAACATTGTATTGTTTGTATTCCCAGATTTAAAATATAGATGTAATCAATAATGGAAGCCCAGCCTTATTTTCCTCATTGGATAATCTGCATGTCAAATTAATGACAGGAGTGGATTCAGCTATGGTGTAAGATCATATATATGAAAGGTATTATTTCGTTCTTGCTTGCTAAATTAAATCCCTTTGAGGGAAAAAATGATTTTTAATTTTTCACATGTATCTACTGTCTATATCATGGTTGAAACACTTAGAGTTCATCAGACAGTTAACATTTTCCTGTGGTTGATGCTTTTACTTAGGATGATCCCTTAGCTCGGAGTTCTCAAACTCTTCCCCTCCTGACTGATGCATAGTCTTCAGGACCCAGTTAAACGCATAGGACCTTATGGAATTGGCCCCCAGTAGCCCTACCTTCATCAACTGTACAACCTGCAGGCTAGACTAGTGACCCATTCTGGGTGCTGTTTACTAGCCAGAGCATAGTTCTGTCACTTCTCTTACTACATTGCATTATAAGTCTCCCACCTGTGCCTGTGAGCATCTTGAATTGCACATCTTTGCATTTCTAGTGGCTAGAGATTCACTTCTCTCCTAAACCAGCTTATGATCTTCTTGACAGCAGGGACTCTGAGTGTTTTCTCTTTGTTTTCATGGCACGTAATAGTAATAACGGCAATATTTATAATGTGTCATCACTCTTCTAAGCAATAACTTTATATATTTTTTCTTCATCTAATCATCATGACAAACCTGAGACATAATGTTATTCCATTACATTTTGTAGAGAAATAAAATGAAGGCACAGAGAGATCAAGTAAACTCCCCAAGGTCACACAGCTAGTCAGTGTCAGAACCAATATTCAAACCCAAGGAGTTCAGCTCCAGAGTGTAATACTATGCTTAAGCACAGACTTGATAACACTGACTCAATGCACATACATCAGAAGAGTGTAAAGCACACTGCGAATTCTCAAGTAGATACCATGGCTTCTAAGCTACCTCTTCTCACATATTCATTCCAACATTTACTATAAAAAGCTGTGTTTTTAAAAGTGAACATGATAGGGTCAAGTAATTTCTTCACAGACATGTAGCAATTTTCCTATAATATTTTGAACTATTACAAAGGTGTTTTCAATAATTTAACCATTAATTTTAAGAATGTATTTGCAGCATGACCTGGTTATTGAGAATAGCTTTGACCACATAGCTATCTTTCTAAAAGAGTGTAATTATCAAAAGATTTAGATAGATAGTGCCTCAATACAAAGAAATCCAGTTTACGCACTTGCAAATACTTTCTTAAATTTTAGGGTTAAATCAACTTATTCTTTGAATGAATAGCCATACATCATCAAATAGAGATTAAGATTCAAGTATCAATCTTGTACTCCCTTGGAAAAAGATGCTTTTGTTTTAACACTGTATATAATTACAAAAAGATAAATTTTAAGACTGATCTTTTTAAAAACTCCATGTATATTTGTGATTCATTTTTACATCTTTTCAACCATGTCTTTTTGAGAATGACACATGTAGAAAAAATATGTTAATATCTTATCTGTTCTGACAAAAACTCTCTAGGATAAACTTTTAAAATATTGTCATATATCACTTTAAATGCATGTCCAATCACTTTATTTGCATCAGAAATAAACTCATTAACTCAGTAAAACAAGACCTGCAAAAATCATGCCCTACAACACACACTCACACACAAAGTTAAATATACCCTTTTCTGCATGTTAAGGTATTTCATGCCAGCCTTCCTAACTCCCTGTGCATGGAAGTAATAATACTACATATCCCTGGTTTTATTTCACTTCCTTTTTTTCTCTTCTCAAGCACTGTCGTAAAAATAAATGAATATTGTTCCACTGTGCACGCTTTTTACACTTCTCATGATGAGAATGGATTCGTGATAACCCATTTATTTTCTTTTCTTCTAACAATCTTTGCAGCAAGAATGAGATGCCTGAATTTTAATGCCTAATATGATCTTTGGAAGACTATAAACTTTTAATAGACTTTAAACATAAAGTGAGGGAGAGGATAAATAGCAAGGAAGTCTGTGGTTTGTCCCAGGAAATCCTGATTAATAGCCTTCTGATTGTGTCAGACCACCCTGAATATCTTCTGAAAACAATTGGTTCATTTTATTGCCAAATAAATTGTAATTGAACTTACCAACTTCTAACCAAATAAAAATCTAAGTGCAAAGAAGGGACAGAGGAACACACATTTCTTATGTGATACAGCATCTAGGATCTGTCTCATTTTATTTACTCTGCAATATTCATTCCTGTTAAAACACAACAGGTTTAAGATGACAAAGTTTTTCTTTCTTTAGATTTGTCCTCTCTGTGACTCTTAGATATCCATACATTAACAGCAAGTCAGAAACATTCAACATTGTTTTAAAAATCTCAAGGCAAAATATTGACTAATTTCAGGTGTATGTAGGCACAAAATTTAAAGCCTCCTTGAAAAAAATCTCTTCTGTAATACCACTTTTAGCAATATTTCTTACATGGTTTGCTATTTTGGCTTCTGTTTAAGATTTTTAAAAGTAAAGTGTAAGCATTGTGATGCTTACAGCTCTGTAAATACGTCAGCCTTTCAAGCCCTGAATGAAACAAAAACGCAAGCATGCTTTATAAGCAGGAAAAAAAAAAAAAAAAAGAAAAGAGGGCTTAGGCGTTGAGAATGTACAAAAGGTCCAAATCATATGAATTTTTTAATTTCCTTTTATTGGCTTCTTTTTAAAATATAAAATGAATTTTTTTCACTACATACAAGAGAAGCAAGAACATGATCTCTTGGAGTGATAAAATAAATGATTCTTCAAGAATTGCATCTCCCTTTAAATGGAGAGAAGAAAAGAAAACAGTTTTAAAAAAATTAGTTGGTATTGCTACAATATACACAACCCCCTGAGCTTTGCCTTTTAAATCAGCATTCTGCTGTTAAATAATAAAAGAAAAGTCCCATTATTTTCCCAGCTTCCCTTTGCTTAAAGTGATTGATGTAGAATTTTACTGCCATCCAATGGCAGCTGCCTAATATAGCTCAAGTAAATGTCTAAAGCTTTTTGATCAAATTGCAGTCTAGGGAATTTAACTTATGTAGTACACTCGCAACTTACATCAATACATCTCTGTTTGTTACACAGTGAGAAAGAAATATGACTACAGTTTCAATTTATTGTGCGTTCTTCAAATTCAATTTAACAGTGAATTACTAATATTGCTGAACATAATTACCTAAATGAATAAATCAACCTAGGCTACTCGCTAGAGAGAACATTAGAGCGTAATATTAATTTTTACATGCACCTCATCATATTAGTTTAAAAGGTTTCTTTTTACAACTAACAATCTTTTCCTACCAGGCAAAATGGCCTTTATTAAAAGACTGTTCTCAGCTTTACTTCTGTTATTTGGAAGTCATTTGAATCTTTTTAGCTGCTACTGTATATCATATAATTTCTGATTAACATCAAATCGCATACTGTTTTAATTATAATCTCCATTCCTAAATGATTGAGTATTTAGATCATTTCTCAAAAAGGCAAAATAAAAATTATGTCTGATTGATATGAATGAGTTTGTGCTTTAAATATTCAAGCTTAGTTATTTAAAATTCCCAATTTGGCATAGAGGAGTTGATGGAAAATAAACCAATTTTATTTTTCATTAACATTAACTAAAATATAATATGTTTAATATTATAGGTAAATTGCTATTACATGATGATATGATGTGAATAAAACTTCACAAAAATGTATGGTTTATTTATATATGAATGACACTTTACTAAAATATAAAAAGTTTAGTTCAGTAATTATTTTAAATAAAAGGCAAATTCAGATAAATATCTGGCTTATAATTTAAAAAGTATTGCCAATGTTATTTTATTCAATTGAATGTTTTAGGAGAGAGAGAGAGAGAGAGAGAGAGTGAGTGTGTGTGTGTGTGTGTATGTATGAGAGTGTGTGTGTGTATAAAAACAGCCTCAGGCTTTAAATATGTTTTAGTACTCTTGAACATCTGAGACCAATAATTCAATGGAATTGAAACACAATAACATATTTATTTTAACTGATTTTGCATTAGAATATTTAATTCCAACATTTCTTTCGGATAAAAATGTCACGTTTTTGTTTTTCTAAAAGATTTCCAAATTAAGTCCAAAATATTTTTTAGAAAAATCCAGGCTGACTTCATGCTGAGAGAGATTTTGTAAGGACCTTCAAACAACTCTAGGAATTTTGAAAGGAAATAGATAAACTGATGAGCATTTTCTGATCTCAGATGAAATTTGAAGACTTGGTCTTTACAGAATAAAGGCAAGGTGCCTCTGTGTATGCTGGGAACCTTAGCATTACAATATCTGGTTTATACAGAGGTGCTACAAGATCACAACTCTGAAGAAAACATCATGACTTTGACGGACACCAACAATGAAATTGTATATATAATCCTAAAAATACCAAGCTAGCAAATAACGAAAAGAATTATTCTTTTTGCCTGATGGCTTTTTCAAATTTTTCATTTCTCTACACTGGATTCTATTCTTGTTTTACACATTGAGTAATTATATCACCATTTAAGTACTTTCTGGCCTGATATTTTTGGTGTGACCCCTGAAAATCTCAGTTTTAATCATATCTGTAAAGAAAATCTTAAGTTCACTCTAGCTCAGCTGTCTTATTTACCAGATGAGAAACTAAACCTGAAAGATAATATTGTCAATAGATAACCCAGCTGCTTAGTGTTTTCAGACATTTTAAGAAGTTTGAAAAATATTTAAATGAATTTGCATCAAAAGTTCCATTCTACCTATGCTATATTTTATATATCATATATTTATAAATTATAATTTATATAATATATACATAAATATATTTCTATACTATAAAATATCACTTTTAGAAAGTTTTATATTTGACCCCCTATTCTCAAAATTTAGGAATCAGTTTCATTTGTGAATGATGTTTTAAAGGTACCAATTATATTTTCTTCACTTAATTGATATTACTCTATAAATTCTCTTTACAAGGGAAGGGCATTTTGCTTTACCACCAATCACCCTGTCCTTTATGTGCAAGTTAGTATTTTCTCCATCCGTATGTGTTTTCAAGCAATCAAACCAAAGTATAAACAGCAACTGCAGTTTTACTACTAAAATCTCATTTGTGAATAAGAAAATTTCCATTGATATGACTTGTACATCTACTCCTATCATTTTTTCATCCAGTGTGACAAACAAGGGAGACAAGTTAATTTCTTTACTCTTTGTAAAATACGGAGAGTTTGAAAGTTTCAGTTACTTGAAACATCTTCTTTTATAGTGATTTTCAATTTCCTTTTCATTAACAAAAATGCAAAGGACTGCTTAACTATTATTTACCAATAAATAAATAAATAAATAAATAAATATTTTTACAATGTACTCATTCACTACCATTTGAAGACATTTCTGTTTTGTTTTTAATCTAAGATATTGAAGGATCCAATAATCAATCACATCTATATCTTTTGTTTAATGTGATAAAAGGCCTGAGAATTGGTACAGAAAAATATTTAATGAGCTTGTGATTTTTTTAACTATCAATGGCATACAGTACTCTATGTCATATTAGGCTTTAAATCTAACTTTAAAGAGACACATTTTAATGTGAAATTAATAGTATGTCAATATATAAACTTTTCTTGTATGTTCATTTTTGTGCTCGGAGTTATCACAGTTGTGGTGCCTTTTTCAGATGCAGAGAGGAAAACAGATAAAGAAAAAATGATGTTATATCCACTGAGAGACAAGAATGGGTAAATTTTTGAGATGTATATCTTTGATGAAACAAATGTTCTAAGACATACCTAGATATTTACTTTTTTATCCAATAAGCATCTTGCTGCCAAACTCATGCTCTTATATTTGCATTACATTTTTTTAAAAAGTCATTTGGAATAAAACCTATTTACATTAAAGCTACGATTAGTTACAACATTTTGGTTGCTTCTTTCCCTGAAAATAAAAATCCTACACCGTGGGTAACACAATTCCTATGCCATGACACAGAAGTTCCCACAGCTTTCCAATTTCATCAGAAATGGAAAAGCCCATTATGTTTCTGCAAGACAGCATTGCTGATGGCTACCAGCCATCTAATAAAATGATAGCTATTTTGAGGTAAGCATGCTAATATCAGACCCGATCAAACCAAAGAATTTCAGAAGCACAGAGCTTGGTCTTTCTTCCTCCAAAGACAGCATCAAAATCTGATCAAGATAAAAGCAAAAACTTCTGATGAATATACACTACATGATTAAAACCCTAAGTCCCTATGGTTTAAACCTTGAAGACATTTTAATTATCTATTTAACATCTTGCTATTTCTGGAATTCTGACTGAGAATGTTTCTGACATAGTATTTCATGGAATGTCCTTTTCTCATACTGAGCCGCTTTTATACTCCAGATGTAAACACAAAAGCTTGCCTTTCATCTTTTTAAACTCTATCACATAAAAGGAAAGGTAAAAATCCTAAAGATCGCTTTTTCATGGACTTTTTAATATAGACTATAAAACTGAAAACTTTCTCTTAATCCAGAAATGTAGTCATTCTCCTTAAATTTATACACTTCTCGAGAGTATATTTAAAATTCTTTGATTGTCATGATCTAATTTTGAGAAAGAAGAAAAAAATATTTTTGATATGTGTGGAGATGTTTGCTTTTTCCACAGGAATTAAGTCATTACTTAAAATTTCCACTAATTTTTTTAACCTAACCAAATAAACAGACTGTAATTTAAAAAAAAAAAAATCTTTCCTTAAAATTCCAAAGTAGTATTTACTAAATAAATTTTCACCCAACACAGAGTTTGCCTCAGCTAAGATTAGTTCTAGCTAAACTAGGTCCTATGAAAACCTGAAGAGAAAATTTAAAATATCATGTATTAAGGGGATTAGTGTCACATTTTCACATACTCGGAAGTAATTTACTGATTTTTTTACAAGGATAAAAGAATGTAAACCTCATTTTACTGCTGGAGTCTGATTTTCCTTCACATTTTTTGTCATTTCTTTATATTCTTGCCAGGTTTAGTTATATGTCTCTGCATATCTATTTACCCATGAAGATTTAATTGTATGGTTTTATAATTGCATATTCATTTTTTCTTTGAAAAGATGAATTGCATATCATGATACATTTTGTATTAGTACATATATCCCAGAATGCATATGGTCATGAACCTTAACTTTTTGCATTCGGTTAAAAAATAAGCAAAGTTAAACAGGGTTCATTTCTAAAATGCGCCTAATTTATAACAGGATTTGGACCAGAAAATACACTTTCGTTTGGGTTTATCGACCTTATGGCCCTGATGGCTACTCATAGGAGACAGATTTCATCTTAGAAGGGGGTATTTGCTAACTAGAATTGAAAGCATCATGGCGGTGGCATGCTCCCAGATTACCACTTGAGATCTATTGCCGGCTGATCAACAGAGCAGCTTTGATTGCAATTTTACAAAGCCAGGTTCCTGCTGTCCTGGCTACAAAGTTTGTTTTCTTTTGTTTGTAGCAAGAGGGGAGGTGATGCTTGGTTTTTCTGCTTACCTCTAAACCTTAAAGCGTAATTTTGGCCTAAGGAAAGAAGAGAATTTCTTAAAACGGAAGTGTTTCAATTAGTTTCATGAAAGTGGACAATAAGAAACAGCCCCTGTTGTTTCCTTGTTCATATTTTGTCTACTAACTGCTGGACTAAATCTCTTTTTCAATTTCAGGATGGCCCCTGAACCAAAGTAACAAGATGGCCAAGGTCCCGAGCCCTGAAAACAGAAAAAGAGCTTTCACAGGGGGAGGAAAAAAAAAAAAGATGGAACGAGAAAATACAGAGGCTCTGAGGTGTCCATCAAATCAATTCTAAGCTCCTTTGCCTGACAGTCAAGACCTTTTTGCAACTGGTTAGAGTTCAGAACACAGCTCATGTGCCATTTCGTGATCTTCATCTTTTCCTTATATAACTTTACTTCATCAGATATGAATAAAATCATGTGAAAGACTATAAAATATTGAGTAGGTTGTGAAATAAAATACTGAATTACAAAGTAATGTAGAAAATAATGGAAGATAGGATAAAAAATTTTATGAGTTTTCAATTACTAAGAAATTTGAATGACGGATTTAAGGTGAGTTTAGACTTTAAAGAACCACTAAAAGTATGCTTTGATATGATGCATATTATTGTAATACAATATCGTTAAAATGTATATCATACAGTTCACATTTGGGTGTGGCTTGTTTTTCAAAATGGATTATATATTTGATGTCAGAGATGACAATTTTCATGTATTTGGCATCAACAGATCGATCCCCACATTCCATATGTGAAGTATATCTTCAACAAAATATTCTTAAACAGAAAAACAAATGAATAGGACTAACTGTAATATTTAGTAAATTCGCAGTATTCAGTGTAACATACATCATTCTCACAAATCTTAATTCTTAATATTAAAAGAGTAATGAATTTTATTTATTCAAATAATTCATCACAAACATAATTTCATTCATCTCAGATACAATGAGTTTAGTGACAAAATTAACAGGGTAGGATATATTCTTTGTTTACTAACTATAAGTTACAGAAAGTATAAATATATGTCATCTAAGTTTGTCTCTGTGAGAAACTTAGTAACAAATGCATTTCTTACACACAGTTTGCTCTGTATGAAGTTCTGAGGAGACACCTTAATACTACACATTAAAAACATTTGCTTATTGAGTTTTTAAAGGATTAAAAGCCTTAAGAAACGCATTAAAAATTTAAAAACAAGTATTACCTATCCTGCATTAACCAGAGACACTGATAAATTAATAGGCAGAATTTTTGCTAGATCAAAAGATATTTGAGTGTTCATTGGGACTGGTTATGTGAAACCATGGCCAAGTGCACTTTGAGAAAACATACATAAATACATTATATACATAGAAGATGGAAGATGGCCCACTAATAGAAATTTTCTGATATCTCAACTTGGTCACTTTTTGGTCTCAATTTGTCCCTGCAAAGGTATGGGGAAGGCCACACTCCTCTAGGTTGCTAGAGATATACTCTTTATGTCCAGATCAGTTCATTTTTAGAATTGTCAGTTTCTAGGGTCACTTACATGTGTCAGTCATTGTGTCTTATCGGGAAAAGTCAGTATGGGTCATCTGACTAAATGCGCCTAGAATCTTCAAAATGCTTACAGTGGTCAGTGTACAAGAACAAAAAAATGTGTCAGGCCTGAGGGCCTTTCAATTGGGATAGTCTATACAGTCTCCTGTAGGGGCAGTCCATTAAGACTGGTGGACATATATTGTACATTTTATTTATACATAGTACTTGGTGGAATAAAAATGTATTAAGTGACAGCCAAATATACAGAACTATCAGGAGTGTTTCCCCAAATTGTCAGCTGGGTATGATTTTATATTATCACAGTATCCCTATAAGAATACCATGTTCAGTGAAATGTTAGGGAAACATATACCACTGTTTCATACAACAAGAGTAACTGAATGTCTCGTAGTTTTGCCAAGGCCATAAGAACACTTGAGGTGTAAAAGTTTATCATCGAAAGTGCATTTGTGGATCTATTTATGTTTATGTTCTATGAAAAGGTCTGCCATAATAGCAATAACAGTAATAACAGCAATAATTTACTGAGCCCTTACTAGAAATCAAATGTCAAAAACAAACTTAGAGATACAGGTATTTAGAAAAGAAAGTAAGTTGACCTGCAGAAAAGTTTTCATTGGAGTGCAGATTTTACCAAAACTAGTTAAGATTAAAAAAAATAGACTAGGCATTTTTAAAATTTTTACTGAGTGTTCACAGTAACTTTCTGACATGATTATCATATTAACAATGATTTACAGCAGCACTTTGCAAAGGGTAGGATAAAATGACTTTTGTTAGGAATCCACTACCTTAAAAGAAAGCTCAAGATTTGTATTAATTTGTGGACTAGAGCTAGACAGAATGATTCTTTTTGTTGTTGTTGTCATTGTTTACTTGCTTTGTTTTTATTCACCCAAAAGGTGCAAAGTCATTTTTGTCTCTTTCCCTGATAGAGAATATGATATGAACAGTTATTCTTTAAATTTTTTTTTAATGTTTATTTATTTTTGAGACAGAGAGAGACAGAGCATGAACGGGGGAGGGGCAGAGAGAGAGGGAGACACAGAATCGGAAGCAGGCTCCAGGCTCCGAGCCATCAGCCCAGAGCCCAACGCGGGGCTCAAACTCACGGACCGCGAGATCGTGACCTGAGCCGAAGTCGGCCGCTTAACCGACTGAGCCACCCAGGCGCCCCGAACAGTTATTCTTTAAAGAAGCAATGCAAAGTATCAAATTATTTCTTCATACACATTATGCTGGCCACCTCATTTCACTTAATTCTTACAAAAGGCTATGATGTTCATAGGGTACTATTTACTCATGAAATTTAAAATTACACTGGAGGTGAAATTTAATTTCAATCAGTAATACATTAGGCTTAGTAAATAATTTAGTGAGCCCCCTTGAGAATGATCTAAAATGCCAGCACCCACCTGTACCATATGTATGGTCAATATTATTTTCTGTTAGAGACTCATGATGAGATTACGGAGAAATTAGAAACTAATTAAGCATATAGAACCAAACTTTTCACTCCCTAGTCCATTATATGCAGCCTATTACTCCTCCAGGAGCTTCTTAAACTTCATCTTAACAAGCTGAAAAGACATTATGAAGATGAATTTATCAACAGTTCTAATACATATTTGCATATGATTAACAATGCAAAAATAAAACACTCTCAGAACTCTACTTGGTGGAATGTAGCCTTTTCCTTCAGAGATATATCTTCCATACCTATTTATTGGTGAATGATAATATAACTTTGTACATTAAATTACCTTCACTATTGAAACATTAGTTTAAAAAGCAGCCTGGGTGAAAATAGAAAATAGTGTACATGAAGTCAACTTTACATTTTTTTAACAATACAATTTATTTTTCTCCCAAATATATTCATAATGAATTAACTAACAGTATTTTCAAGCAAGACCTCCTTCTGAATTTAACCAATGAACAGATCAAATTCATGGGTAAGGGGCATTTATTTATTTATCAATAATTAAAGTGCTAACATTCTTAGAAATTGTGTGTAAGCCAAATACGGTCTATTGGAATCAAGATGACATTTGATAATAAAGTAAAAAATTTAGTTTTGCTTGGGTTTGCTTACCACATTTTTCCTTTCCATTCCATGTAGTAAAGGATCACAAAGACAAGGCAACAATCTGGGCTTGGATGTTAATATTGGAGTGGGGACCACAGAAAGGGAGTGAGCTAAACAGCTGATATTTAAGCTGCTTTCTGGGTGTTTCAAACTCACCCCTCTTCCCCATTCTCAAAACCTCTACTAGGATTCAAAATTGCCATGTCTCACAGAAATATCAGAATAACCTCTTCTATTCCTGACTGGTCTGCCTGTCCCTAGGTTCTTTCCAACACTAACTCTTTTCCACATCAACATCAGAGTTTGTTTCTAAAAAATCAGATAAAATCAAATTTCACTTCCCTGCCTAAAAACTGCACATTGATTGAATGAGTGCCTAATTTCAAATGGTTAGTCTAGATTTCTACTTTAAGCTCTCACCACCAGTATTTCCCTCCACTCCCCACCTCCACAGTCCTACTCCCCTGCCTTAGTCTACACATGCTCCAGTCTATTTGCTATTCTTACCACCTTTCCCCCTGTTCTCCAGTGGGCTTCAGTATTCCATCTCTCAACACTCTTTTTCCCTTGCTTAGGATGTGACCAAACCTCTTCTCTCTTCCACATCATTAGATTTTAACGGCTTTAAGATGCAGAAATAATCCCTTGTTTTTGAAAGTTCCTCAACTCTAGTCATTTATTTTCCTGTGACTGGCTCTTCTCTTTTTCTCTCTCTCCATCTCTCTCCCAGCCTCTCCTTTCCTCTCAGTAGTGAATAGATGAAATCACCTCTATGGTCCTGTAATACTTAAACAAACCACATTATATGCTAGTGAGAGGATGACGCAATATATTCCCCAAGGTCATTAACTGTCTGAAGAGTTACGGACGGCCCAACTAAAACAATAAACACCGAGAGTCACAAAGGCAGAGTGATAAAGCATCAGTGACAAGATCTGTCTGTTGTCACTTCTGTTTCATCCAGGAGACCAATTTTCTTTTCATACAAAGACAAGATTTACTCCCATGTCTACAGTGGGGTCAGCTCAACCATAATAAAGAGTTGGCTGAACTGATCTGCGTGGGAAATGCAAGGCCCAAGTTAGACGTAAATACGCATGTATGTATTTCTTGCTGTTGCATCTATAGATCAGCTGTGGTTTGGCTCCTCAAAGCTGGACTTGGTTTTATTTCAGTGCATTGTGTCCTCTCCAAACCAAGAGCCAAGCCAGTTATTTTCTTCTCATGAAGAAAGAAAAAGAAGGCAAGAGGGCAAGTCTAATTGCCAAGCACATTTGAAGTCCCTATCCATGCCCCACGTGCTAATATCCCATTAGGATCTTGACCAGAGTCAAGAAGCTGGGAGGTATAATTCTCCATGGAAAGGGTGAATATTTGCTAAACAACAGAAATATCATGAATTTTATGTTTCTATAGGCTAGTACCTTTATTTGGGGAACACTCAGATTATACGTGACTTGCACATACAGCATTTCCTTTCCTCCAGGAATCCACACTCTGAGAGAGCTCTTCCTTGGTTCTGACCTTAGAGGTATTCAGTTGCCAGATCTCATCTCCAGTGACTGCTCTTCTGCAAAACTCCTACCCTCTCCGAACTTATTCTAGGGACAAAGTGAATCATAACTTTGTAAAAGCTACTGTTTATCTTGTATTTTGCAAATATGAAAAGATTGCTCTACGTGTTAGTACTACTTGTGACATTATTCTTATGGGAAAATGTAGTGTTGTTTCTAAACAGCTAATTTGCAAATAATTTTGTAACACAACCTACTTTACATGTGAGACTATGCAGTATATATTATATATAATCTGTTTAAATAAATGCTATCTATGGTTAATTTGTTATCTAGTATTAATAATTCAAATAAACTGTGAAATATTGGAGAAGTTAATCACATAAGTAGTAAGGTTTTCTGGTTAAATGCAAGGTAATTTGATCTAACTTAAGATTAGTTTCTTATTGTAAATTTATTATCTACCTATGGAGAATTTTATCTTTTAATGACCAAAAATAGTTGTCAAAAGAATCAACCTATAATATTATACTAATACCATATGACAAACTTTGACATTAATTTGTCTTCAGATTCTAAAATTCTTCCTATTTTAATAAGATATACATGGCAATCTAATCTGTCTTGTGCCTTTTTAGGACTCCTTTTAATGGCCCAGGAAGTTAGATTAAATGTATATATTTAATAGTGTTATTATTATGGTCTCATTTTTATAAGTAGGCTTAGTGTCATTTCAATGATGATACATGATATGCAGGCAAGAGAACCTTCTTGAGCCTTTACTAATTTTGTTTAGATGTTATACATAGCTCACTGTAGCTAAAGAGCCAGGAATTCATCAACACATCATAGATTTAAAGAATTAAATATCCCAAATGAGAGGAATGTATTTCCCAGATCCGAGATCAAGTAAGTTACCATGGAAAATTATTAACAAAGGTCTCATTCAAGAGGATTTCAGACACTAAACTATGTATGCATAGCAGGATTAGTAGCATAATGTGGTACAAGGGCACTGAATAAAATTTTGTGATTAACGCTTTCTTGTGGCTGCAGGTAGGCTCTTGTTTCTTATAGTGAGAAATGTGTCCCATCCAAATGTGAATTGCAGTGAGGCACTGAGGTTTTGAAGGAAAATCTGACAAGTAGAATCCAGCAAAAGGGAAGAATACTGGATTTGCCTGTAAGGTTCCACGATCTTTCACAAGGTTAACTATAAAGTGATGAGGCCAGACAGCATATCTTCTGCTTTAAATTTGACTTTTCAACTAAAGAATATTATCTTAAATCTACTCTTCTTACTTTAAATAGTTAAATCTACTGTGATTCAAGATTTGAAATGTAATCAAAAGATTCTTTAATCTTACAAAGAAATATAAAGGTATCCTAGGCTAAAATTGATTAGTGGACATAGAAATAATGAAAAACACCTCCAAAATTCTCCTTAATGTGGACATGAATAAACTCATTCTAGGATTTTGTTTTGATTTGTGTCTCAATCATGATTTCCCCATTAGGAGACCCTAGGAATAAATGAATCAATAAATTTCAACCACACTGAAATGATTCAGGAGACAGATTTACTCGTGCTTTAAAAAGTATACTCTTTAAAATTTTTCATAGGAGGTAATGAATCTCTGAAAGGAAAGAACAATTTTTTTTTAATTCCTAAATACCTGACTAGTAGTATCATTTTTATATCAGCCATTTTCATTCATCATGAATTATTCATGCACCTATCTTAATTTTAATTACCAACCCAACAAAGTTAAAAATCACACTGTACCTAAAAATATAAACACTATCACACTGAAGTTGAGAATGCATTATTCTTTATACATAATTGCTATCATGCTGAGGTTGGGTTGCCACCTTTTCTTGTGAAACCACAAAGAGGTTCTGTATGTATGCCTTCAACATATGCACGTGTTAGCTTCTCTAACTCTTGTTAAAAACGGACCCTTTTGGCAATCTTCTTTTTCCTAATACTTTTTATCCTAGAAGGTTTATTCGTTTTACTTTATAGAACCATTCAACACATATTGCCACTAAATAGAAGACTTCTCACCAGATCATTGACTCGGTAATTCAAAGAAAAGACGAAAGCCAGGGCTCCAAGAATCCTAAACTAGAGGTTCTTCCAAGAGTTACAGTAGTTCTAAGGATCCGGCATTGTTTGCTAGGAACAAACAAAGACTGTGGGTGTTGGGGGGTAAGGGGTACTACCCTAGTGGCATAACCTCTAGCGAGCGTAAAGCCTATTCAAGATGGATGCCAGTTGCACTTACTCCATTTACATACCCATGGGTCACATGATGTAGATTAAATGGTAGATCACCTTTCCATGACACAGAGAAAACATGACAGCATACTGCATTCCAAATACTGTATATTTAACTCTCCCAAACACATCCAAATAAATACAGTTGAAATACTAGCTACTCGCTTCTTGTTTATAGAAAATATATTTGAAGCCTTAAATTTCTAATTAAAATCAATTATAGTATTAGCCATTAAGAAAATGGCCTCTTTTTTGATAGTTTCAAAAAATTTATAAATTGGCTGTTGGTTCTAGCTATGTAAGTAACTATCAGAATTTAAAGTGCAAAATATGTAAACTAAGTTAGAATAATCATTTCAGCATTGTTTATACAGGCTATGTTTGCAAAAGCTGTATCACATGCATTATTATTGGGAAGCTTTTACAAAGAACCAGGCTGACAGGTAAAAATGAAGGAACTATATTACTAAGTCAGAAAAGCAAATTTCAGCATTATTTTTGTTAAAATATGTACATCAACTCATTTAATGTTCATGACAACCACATGGAGTAGGTGCTACTATTATAATAGTATTTGTAGTGTATTTACAGATGTGGTAAGTGAAGCACAAATAAGTTAAAAACTAAAACAAAACAAAACTGTCCAAGGAACTGGGATTTCAACCCAGGCAATCTGGTACCAGAGTATAATTTTCCTAATCAAACCACTCACTTTTAGAAGAAGAGCAATTTCACTGAGTTAATGAAAAAAGAATGTGTGTGTGTGTATGTGTGTACATCAAAATGTAAAATATTTCAATATAGAAAAACTCATTTCAAAAATTTCTTAAACTGATTTACCAAAAGGTAGTTCTGTTGCTTCACACTGACTTCAAATCAAAATCCTCAAACTACTCCAGTCATATTTTTCTGGAATGTTTCTGATTATATGCTACCCCTTCACATAATAAAATGAACCCTTCTTACAACACAAAAAGATGAGAAATGACATGAGCAATTGAAATCTACCTACTGACTATGAAAACAACTCGCATGTCTTTTGAGTTGTTTTTAATACAAGGGTTATATTCTTGGGAAACAGGTACTGGATTGATCAAGACAACATAGTAGTATTAAAAATACTGGTTTTTACATGTTTTTACTCATTACATGAACAGTTATTTTCATGGAACGTTACAAAGCAGCAAGTAAAATGCCAATCACCTCTGCAAGCAGACCCCTCTGCTTCATTCTAAAGAATCTGGTAACTTCACATACTTGGTGGGTTGCTTCTCTTGTCAATTCTTTTTGGCATTCAGATGCCAACTGCTCAAATATGCACAGGTATCTATTCATTCATTCTTGCATTTCATTGTAAGTAGGAACATTGCCAATAAGATCAGCAGCTGAATTCAGAAAAACACAGAACTATTTAAGTGGTTTCCCAGCATAATTGCTATTACTATATATTAGGAATACTTAGTGTGTTTTTACCTTCTGTTGTTGACTAAAACTGACCGCCATCCCTATGTGCCAACTTTGCCACACGACTTTTAAGCTATCCTAAATATTGAAATTGTACAGGAAAATTCCTATGCAACACAATCCACCAATGTCCTCACTAGTTTGTAAAAAGCAATAAAAATCCTTTGAACCAAACTCCTTTGTGTGCTTGTGCAAGATCATTCCAAGGAATGTCATGCTTATTGTATGTATTAGGATTCCTTTCCTTCATGACTTTGCAAGAAACTCCTTCCATCTCAAAACACACCTGCTGTATGCCATGACAGTGCCGGCTATTTGCAACATGTCCAGACGTGAGCTGGAGCTCGCAAAATTGAGGCTCTGAGAGCTGAATTTTAAACTCAGGAATTTTTCAAGCCTATTTTCAAGTCACTGGCAGTTTATACAGGCCACAGGTTACATCATGAAACTATACAAAGCCTATAGATCAGGGTTTTTCCCCACTTTAGCTGGCTTACCAAAGTGCCAGTGGGTTTACCAGATGTGATCCCTTCTGAACAATGCTATCTATTTCAGCAATTCCTTATTGAAACTAAGTAATCTGCGGATCATATACAGACTGTCACCTTATGCCTTATCACCCTCATGCAAAAGGTTGAGTAAAATTATAAAGGATGATTTCCTGCAGATTGACAGAGGGAAAAAATGAATTTTCACAGCTTTTCTAGATTTCCCATTACCAACAGGTCACTTCTTGTGAAGAAACAGGAGAAAGTTCTGCTGATTTAAAAATGATGTATCAATTTGTCTTAAATGTCTCCCTTCTGTTTTAACTCTGGTCTTTCTTATTAGTCTATGAGCATATTCAACATATTGCCTTGTCTGTTCTTTCCGCATTTATGCCCCAACTGTTACTTTTTTATTAGGCACTGTGGAGTCAGAACAAGGTACTTTGCTACTCAGTTAAACTTAACCCAGGGCACAAGTGCTCTTACACAAGATCTAGGGAACAGATGGGCCAGTAAAGCAGGACCATGGTGACCAGCCATAAAAGAGCTCCTCCCAGGGTGTCTTAACAACAGCCGAAGCATTAGAGGCATTTCCTCCAGAGCCATCTGGCTTTGATTTTTTTAGCTATTTTTTCTGTCGACAGACAGAGCCACAAAGTTAAGGAAGCAATAATTCTTCTCTAGTTACTGTAACTGCTGATGTAAAACCACCAATCTTTCTAAAGCCACTCACAGAGTACAGGGACCCATCTCACAGAGGAGTGTTCTGTGGGTTAAAAGACGAAGTTATCTAAGGGAAGACTGGTACAATAGACACAGTGGTTTAAAGTCAGTGTACAGGTTCTTCAAGACTTCTTATAACTACAGGTTGAAATGGCATTCATTTGTTTTATCCTAACTGTAACTGAACATCTAGGTATTCCCTTCCATTATACTGCCCCCCGCCCCCCCAAAAAAAACTTTTCTAAAAATGAAGCAAAGTAATGGTGCCTTTAGAAAAGCACTCCTCCTCTTACCCTCTTCCTAGGATTTATTCTGGCAATATTTGAAGTCATTTTAGAGGTACCTAGGTAATGCATTGAGTTGTATTTGCTAAAGCTTTAGGAAGTTCTGATTACATCTGTCACTGCAGTTAGATGAAAGGTCTCACGTACATTGCTGAAGAAGTTTCCCACCAGGAGTGGGGAGGTGGCTGGCAAGGTCCAATTAGAAAAACATTGAGAAGATGAGGAGGTCAATTAACATAGTGGAAAGAAGAGGTGAATGAAAATATATGGGATTGTTTGCAAGTTTTTCATGAATAACGGGGCTCAAATCATAGGTTTCATATGATTATAAAGACAAAAGATTGATGACCCAGTATCAGCCTTGGTGCCAGAGAAAAACAAAAGGAGATGCCAGCCACAGTGGTCTCTCCTAACAGGGTTTCAGAAAAAAAAAAAAAAAAAAAAAAAAAAAAGGATTCTAAAAATAGTAAATTAAAAAGCTGAGAGTGAATTGTAAGACTCTCTAGAGCGCACTGAAGAAATAAGGCCATAAACAGAAAAATGAACCATATTTCAGAAGCTGCAGGAACATGGTCAGTTATTCCAGAGGGTGCAAGCTGGGTCTGGTTGGGTCCACTGAAGCCAGAAACTGGATAACGCATGGCTAACAGAGGTCCACTTCTATTTTATGCTTCCTTCCTGGCATGGGAATTAACTTTCCAGTTTAATGGAGTAATACAGGAACAGAGTTGGTGCTAAGGGCAAGCTTTCAGTTATCTTGGATTTTTGTTGGCCATTGGCTCTTCCTTTTGGTTTAAAATAGCAGCCCAATGGTACTGTGCCTTGTGCTTATTCTGACACAAAGTACTGGCTTTAAATATCCCTGACTGAACCTCATGTCAAGTGGTCAAGAGGAAACAGTTATGGATTCAGTCTGGTTTAGTTTCTCTTTGATTTGAAACTTAAAGCATGGAAATGAGATCATCTATAGCACCCTGAGTGGGAGTAGTTCAGTTGAAGACCCAAATGATAATTAGCATATTAAGTCACTTTGGTCTTCCATTAACATATTTTATTTTTTTTAGAGAAGTTTTAGGTTCACAGCAAAAAGTGAGCTAAAAGAAAAAAGAGAGCTTCCAAATGTCCCTGTGCCCACACCTACACAGCCTCCCCCACTATCAACATCCCTTATTACAACGGTACATTTGTTACACAGTCTATGACCCTAAATTGACACATCATTATTACCCACAGTCCATAGTTTCCATTAGGGCTCACTCACTCTTGGTGTTGTACATTCTATGGATTTTGAAAAAAGTATACTGACACAAATCTGTAGTATCATGCAGAACAGTCTTGCTGCCCTAAAAGCCCTCTGTACTCTACCTATTCATCCTTCTCTTGCCCTAATTCCTGGCAATCATGTATCCTTTTACTTTCTCCATAGTTTTGTCTTTCCAGAATGTCATGTAGTTGAAATTATATAGCATATAGCCCTTTCGGATTGGCTTCTTTCACTTACTAATATGAAGTTAAGTTTCTCCATGCATTTTCATGGCTCGACAACTCATTTCTCTTTGGTGCCGAGTAATATTCCATCATTGGGATGTATCATAGTTTATTCATGCATTCCCTTGCAAGGATATCTTGGTTGCTTCCAAGTTACAGCAATTTTTAAATTTTTTATTTTATTTTTAAATTTTTTTAATGCTTATTTAGTTTTGAGAGAGAATGACAGAGTGCGAACGGGAGAGGGGCAGAGTGCAAGGGAGACACAGAATCCAAAGTAGGCTCCAGGCTCCGAGCTGCTAGCCCAGAGCCTGATGCGGGGCTCGAACTCACAAACTGAGATCATGACGTGAGCCAAAGTCAGGCATTTAACTGACTGAGCCACCCAGGAGCCCTAATTTTTTTTTTTAATTTTTCAAAGTTTATTTATTTTTGAAAGAGACAGAGACAGCATGAGTGGAGGAGAGACACAGAAAGAGAGAGAGAGAGAGAGAGAGAGAGAGAGAGAATCCCAAGCAGGCTCCCCACTGTCAGCACAGAGCCCAATCAGGGGCTCAAACTCATGAAACCGTGAGATCATGACTGGAGCTGAAACCAAGAGTCAGACGCTCAACCAACTGAGCCACCCAGGCAACCCCCAAGTTTTAGCAAGCATGAATCAAGCTGCTATTTTTGTGTGGACATGAGTTTTAAATTCATTTGGGTAAATAGTAAGGAACCCATTCCTTGTATTACTGCTACCATTCATTTCATCTGCGGGGTGTGTGTGTGTGTGTGTGTGTGTGTGTGTGCGTGTGTGTGTGTGTGCGCATAGATGCACACAAAATGTATCAGGTTGTATTGCTGATAATACTATTTTGAACAAAGACTTATCTAGAGAATCAATTAAGAGCAAAAAAATAAACATTTTAATTTCATTTTTACCTATTCAATCTCTGCTGGCCTTCCTTTCTTTATGCAGATCTCAGTTTCTCACCTGTATTATTTCCATTCCTTCTAAAGAACTTCCTTTAACACTTCTTCCCAAGTAGGTTTATGGGCAACAAATCCCCTCAACTTTTGTTTATCTGAGAAATTATTTTTCCTTCACTTTTATAGGATAATTCTACAGCATACAAAATTCTAGGGTATTGGGGTTTTTTTCTCTTAACACTTAAAATATTTCACTCCATTTTCTTCTTGTTTTCAAGGCTGCTGAGGAGATGGAATTCTTCCCTGTGCTCCTCTATAAGTAAGGTGCTTTATTGCTCTGGGTTCTTTCAGGGTTTTGTCTTTTGTTTTTTGTTTGATCTTTGATTCTCTAAAATCTGAATATGATTTTCCTAGGTGTCATTTTTTGTTTGGTTGTTTGGGTTTTTTTGTTTTTTTGCATTTACCCTGCTTAGTGTTCTCTGAGCTTTCTGGACCTGTGGGCCGGTGTCTGACATTAACTTGGGGGAAATTCTCAGTCATTATGGCTTCCAATATTGTTTCTGTGTCTCATTTTCCCCTCTTTCTGATATTCCCATTATATGTATGTTACACCTTTTGTAACTGCCCCACAGTTCGTGGATATTCTGGCATTTTTTTGCTTTTATTTATTTATTTTTCAATCTTTGCTTTCCAGTTTTGTAAGTTTCTACTGTCCCATCATCAGGCTCAGAGACTGTGCCCTCAGGCCAAGCTCAATCTCCTGCTGAGCCCATCAAAAGCATTCTTCATTTCTCTAATAGTGTTGATCTCCAACATTCTTTTTTAATTCTTTTTTAGAATTTCCACCTCTCTGCTTAAAATGCCTCTGATCTTGCATGTTGTCCACTCTTTCCATTAAAGTCCTTAGCAGATTAATGATAGCTTTATTTTGCTCTGTTTTGTTTTATTTTTTTTTTATTTATTTTTTTTTTTGTTAAACGTTTTTTATTTATTTTTGGGACAGAGAGAGACAGAGCATGAACGGGGGAGGGGCAGAGAGAGAGGGAGACACAGAATCCGAAACAGGCTCCAGGCTCTGAGCCATCAGCCCAGAGCCCAACGCGGGGCTCGAACTCACGGACCGCGAGATCGTGACCTGGCTGAAGTCGGACGCTTAACCAACTGCGCCACCCAGGCGCCCCTGCTCTGTTTTGTTTTAATCCCTGGTCTGATTATTCCAACATTCTGGCCAATTCTGACTCCAGTTCTGCTTGTTTAGTCTCCTCAACCTGTTTTCTGGGGTTTTTTTTGTGTGTTTTCAGTATACACTGTAATTTTCTGTTGAAAGGTAGGCATGTTGTAGGAGGGTAAAAGTAACTGCATTAAATAGGCCTTTAGTCATGTCATGGTAAGGTGTGGGGGAAAGGGAAGCATTCTACGGTCCTACTGTTACGGCTCAGTCTTTCCATGAGTCTATCCTCCTTGACCAAAAGTTCACCAGCACTTCTCAGTCCCCTCCAACCCCAAGGCAGGACAGGAAGGCAAGAATGAGCTGGAGTTGGGTGTTTACCTTCCCCCAGGCAGATTACAAATTGTGACACAACCTCTACAGTAGGTTAGGTTTACTAAAATAGCTTCCCCTTGTGGGCAGGCCTTGTTAAAAAGAACAGAATGCTCGAGTGTGTTTCTAAATGTTTCCTTTTCCCCTCTTCCTGCTGGAACCATGAGGGGATTTATCTCTGATGTTCAGTCTGAGGATCTGGTCAAGCCCGGGGAGTTAAAACTCAAAACCATGAGGATGCCCCCATGATTGCATCTCACTGGAGTTTTTAACTCTGGGAATTGTTCACACTGAACCTTTAGCAATTTGTCAATTATGGTTCAGGTTTTCCTGTCCAGGCACCAGTTCCCTACTGATGTTTCTGCTCCTGGATCTGCCCTGGTAAATTGTGCTTCTCTGTATGAGCCGTCTGCCTCTCCAATGCTTAGGGTCATGGCTTGCCTTATGACCTCACTTCTCTGATGGGTCTGAGATGGGTTATTGATCTTTCAGTTTGTACAGCTTTTTACTTTTGTTAGGACACAGTGGCAACTTCTTAGCTCCTTACAGACTGGACTAGAAACCAGAAGTTAACCACTCTGTTTTGAAATCTTGAAGAACTTAGTGGAAACAAAGACCGTAAAATCTACCAATAAAATGAGCTAAGACTTTGGGATCAAGCAGAGTAGCACAATAACAATTTCGAGTTGCTAAAGCTGATATTCTAATTTTCTCTGAGAAAATGACAGGGTGCAGGAGTAGGGAATATCAAGCAAGAAAGCGCTGCTTAACTGAATTAAAAAGGAGTTAGATATCGTAGCATTGGTTTAAAAGTATGCTAAAACTATTCATTTCACAAAAAAAAACCACAAAACTACTTGTCAATAAATTGATAGTTTTCTTAAAAAAAGTAATTTTTTTTAAATTTTTAACATCACACACTCCAGGCGTACACATGAAATGTGAAAGAACACAGGTGCTGTCTATTAATTTAATGGCAAAATAGAGGCATACCTCAAAGATATTGTAGGTTTGGTTCCAGACTGCTGCCGTAAAGCAAATATCACAATAAAGTGAGTCAAATGAATTTTTTGGTTTCCAAGTGCATATAAATGTTATATTTACACTATACTGTAATCTATTAAATGTGCAGTGGCATTATGTCTAAAAAACAATGTACATATCTTAATTTAAAAAACACTTTGTTGATAAAAAATGCTAATCGTCATCTTGAGTTTTCAGAGAGTTGTAATATTTTTGCTTGTCGAGGGTCTTGCTGGCTGCTGACTGATCAGTGTGCTGGTCGCTGAAGGTTGGGGTGGCTGTGGCAATTTCCTAAAATAAGACAACAGTGAAGCTTACCACATCAGTTGGCTCTTCCTTTCATGAATGACTTCTTTGATAACATTTTACCTACAGTAGAGCTTCTTTCAAAATTGGGATCAGCCCTCTCAAACTCTGCCGCAGCTTTATCAACTAAGGGTATGTAAAATTCCAAATCCTTTGCTGTCATTTCAACAATCTGCACAGCATCTTCACAAGGAGTAGTTTCCCTCTTAACAAACTACTTTCTTTGCTCATCCATAAGAAAGAACTCCTCATTCCTTAATGATTAACCATAAGATTGCAACAACTCAGTCACATCTCCAGGCTCCACTTCTAACTGTAGTTCTCTGGCTGTTTCTACCACGTTGTAGTCACTTCCTCCAGTGAAGCCTTGAACCCCTCCAAGTCCTCCATGAGGATTGGAATCAACTTCTTCCAAACTCCTGTTCATGTTCATACTTTTACCTATTCCCATGAGTCAATGAATGCTCTTAATGGCATCTAGAATGATGAACCCTTTCTAGAAGGTTTTCAATTTCCTTTGTCCAGATCTCCAGGAGGAATCACTATCTTTGGCAGCTATGAAATGTATTTCTTAATTAAGAAGACCTGAAAGTCAAAATTACCCCTTGACCCAAGGGCTGCAGAATGGATGCTGTGTTTGGCAGGAATGAAAACAATATTAATCTCATTCTACGTCTTCATCAGAACTCTTCGGTGACCAGGTGCATTGTCAATGAGCAGTAATACTTTGAAATGAATCGTTTTTCTGAGCAGTGAGTCTTAAAAGTGGACTTAAAATATTCAGTAAACGATGATGTAAACAAATACGCTGTCATCTAGGCTTTGTTATTCCCTTCTAGAGCACAGGCAGAGTGGATCTGGCATAATACTTAAGGGCCCCAGCATTTTCCAAATGGTCAATGAGCACTGGCTTCAACTTACACCTTCATTAGCTCCTAACAAGAAAGTCAGTCCGTCCTTTGAGTATTGTCCTTTGCCAGACATGCAATGACTTCTCCTCTCTAGCTATGAAAGTCCTCCATAGAAGCATCTTCCACCAGAAAGCTGTACATTGAAAATATGTTGCTTAGTGTAACCACCTTTATTAACCACCTTGGCTAGATCCTCTGGATGACTTGCTGCAGCTTCTATATCAGTGCTTGCTGTTTGCCTTGTACTTTTTTATTATGGAGATGGCTTCTTTCCTTAAGCCTCATGAACCAACATCCATTAGCTTCAAACTTTTCTTCTGCTGCTTCCTCACCTCTCTCAGCCATCATAGAACTGAAGAGAGTTTAGGTCTTGCTCTAGATTTGGCTTTGGCTTAAGAAAATGTTGTGGCTGGTTTGATTTTCTATAGAGACCACTAAAATTTTCTCCATATCAGCAATAAGGCTGTTTTGTTTTCTTATCATTCATGTGTTCACTGTAGAACTTTTTTTTTAAGTTTATTTATTTATTTTGAGAGAGAGACAGCACATACCCGAGAAGGGAAGGGGCAGAGAGAGAGGGAGAGAGAATCCCAAGCAGGCTCTGCACTGTCAATGCACAGCCCAACGGAGGGCTCAAACCCATGAATCGGGAGATCATGACCTGAGCCACAGTCAAGACTAGGAAGGAAGCTTAACCGACTGAGCCAGCCAGGTGCCTCTGGAGTAGCACTTTTAATTTCCTTCAAGAACTTTTCCTTTGCATTCACAAGTTGGCTAACTGTTTGGCACAAGAGGCATACCTTTCAGCCTATCTCAGCTTTCAACATGCCTTCCTCACTAAGACTAATCATGTCTAGCTTTTGATTTAAATGAGAGATGTGCAACTCTTCCTTTTATGTGAAGAGACCATCGCAGCATTATTAATTGGCCTAATTCCAATATTGTTGTCTCAGGGAGAGGGTGAGAGACAGGGAGAAGGCTGGTCAGTGGAGCAGTGAGAACACAGACAACATTTATTGATTAATTTCACTATCTTACGTGGGTGCAGTTAATGAGGCCCCCAAACAGTTACAATAGCAACATCAAACGTCACTGATCAGAGATCACCATAACAAATATAGTAATAATGAAAAAGTCTGAAATATTGGGAGAATTACCAAAATGTACACAGAGACACAAAATGAGCAAATGCTATTGGAAAAATGCATCACTAGATTTTTTTTTCACAGAGAGAAAGAGAGAGAGAGAGAGAGCATGTGTGCACATGAGCGATGGAGGGGCAGAGGGAGCAGAGAGTATCTTAAACAAGCTCCACACACAGTGTGGAGCCAGCACAGGCCTAGATCTCACAACCGTGGGATCATGATCTCATGCAAGGATTTGTAAAAACACGTCAATCTTGTTCTTTTTATCTAGAAAATATGAACATATACAGAATATACATATACAGAATATATACAGAACATATACAGAATAAGAACCACCAAAAGAAAATAAAATCATTTTTCAACAAAAGTGAAAAATAACTCTTCATGGTGCCACTAGCACATCTGTAAGGGCTAAACCTGAATGGGCCACAAAAGACACTAAGGAGCGTGTCACAGAGCTATATTTGCATCATAAGCACTCTGTCATTACTTAGCTTGTATGTGATACATTAGGTGAGAAGTGCGAGGCAAACCACTGCTTGCCCCTGCACTGATCGTGCACCACACACTATGAAGTAAAGCTACCAGGGGTGGTTAAAACACACACACACACACACACACACACACACACACACACACACACGCGCGCGCGCGCGCCAGGTATAACGTAGAACATTCAGAGTGGGGGCTCTGTTAGACACTTGCACACCTCAAATGGAGTGCAAAGTACTTCTTAAGAAAGCAGCGTTCCTTCAGCTGTATAAAGAACATCTTCTTCCCTACAACATACAGGTCTCAGTATGCCAGGCAGAATGCATTACATTCTTAAATCTTGGGATTTCACAGAGTAGCATAGGATATGGGATTGCATGAGGAATAGTGCAGGAGCTAATGTTTGCAGGAACTAGCTGTTGTTTTTGTTTTTTTTTGTTTTTTGTGTTTTTTGTTTGTGTGTTTGTTTTAGGAAAATCAAGAAATACTGGGGAGAAGCAAGCTGTACAATTACTGATATAAGACACGTGGAGAGAAGAAAATTCCTTATTCACAGCAAGACTTAAGGCCTGGGACTTCCCAGACAGCCCATGAAAACCTTCTCCCAACCTAAGGAAAAGACAAAGTCCAAGTTTAGAGTAGAGAAGAGGAAGGCTTCTCTCCCAGCTCATTCTCCAGGCCACTTCCCTATACATAGCATATGTGTATTTTCTATAGCACAGAAAATACCAGAAGAATGAAGCCATGCAAGATTAGTACTTAACAGAAAGCAAGCAACATGGAAGCTCTGTAAGGATATGGGAGGGGGAAAAGGGAAGAAAATAAATAAACAAACAACACATGAAAAATGCACAATAGAAGAATTACATCACGAAGCAGGCGAAAAAAGAGCAAGTGTTTCACATTAAAATCCAAAACATTAAAGACAATAAGTATGGCATTTCTGAAACAAAATTCAAAGATGGGTTGCAATGGCTCGAAGGAAAGAAGACAGGAAACAAAGAACTGGAAAAAAAAAAAGAAAAACAACTCAGAAAAGGAATGGAGATGGAAACAGATAAAAATGGATAGAAATGGAAAAAAGAACATCAGGGTGAAATTTTGAGTCATATTAAAGGCATTAAAATATACCAACAGCAATTGAGAAAATGTAGGCAAATCAAAAAAGATGTAGAAAAAGAAAAAAATAAACAGCAAATGAAATACACATAATATTCTCCACATATATAATTGCTGCTCCTGGTGAAAAAGACAGCAAATGAAACAAATAATATTCAAATATGTAAAAGAAGTATTTTCTGTAATAAAGAAGATTTGAGTCTACAGAAAATATATATAAAAAATTCTAGAATATAAAGTGATGTTTACAAAATCCTTAGAAAAAGGATTTCATACTAGTTCAAATAAAAAGCAGTATGTATTTGGGGCGCCTGGGTGGCTCAGTCAGTTAAGTGTCCAAGTTAGGCTCAGGTCACGATCTCGCAATCCAGGAGTTCGAGCTCCACATCGGACTCTGTGCTGACAGCTCGGAGCCTGCAGCCTGCTTCAGATTCTGTGTCTCCCTCTCTCTGCCCCCACCCTGCTCACGCTCTGTCTCTGTCTCTCAAAAAGTGTATAAATGTTAAAAAAAAAAAAAAGGTAATATATATTTTCAAAAGTGAAATAACTCAATAATATACTTCCCACTGGTATCTCTTATAAAATAAACCACTTAGCTGGTATTGCACACTAGATAATGTATAAAATGTATATCATAATCAATGACAAATGGTTGGTTCAAGGACAATATTTTAAATAGTACTAAACTCACTAATAATAAAAGAAAGTCCTTAGAACCTGGTCTTAAAGAGGAACCTATAAGCAGAGCTAAGAATGAGGAAATGAGCTGAGGTATGTTCTAGGCAGTAGGGAGGTTTCTTACCTTGAAGAATTAATGGGCATGAATTTCAAGGTCCACATAAAACGAGAGGAGACCCTGAGATCTGCAAGAAGTGAGAGTGCAGGAGGATTTGTTTATCTCTGCTTGGTACTCAGAAGAAAAAGAAAATACAGTACCTGAGAATTCCAGGTAGTAGATCTGGGCCTCATGATTTTAGGATCAAATTTACATCACCTGGATTACATGATCCAGAAACTTTCAGCTTGTCAGCTTTTTACGCAGAAATTCAGGTAAAAATTAGTCTCTAGTCAGCACTGCTCTAAGAGATCTTGGTATAAGAATACAAAAAATGCAGGGCGCCTGGGTGGCTCAGTTAGCTGAGTGTCCAACTTCGGCTCGGGTCATGATCTCACGGTCTGTGGGTTCGAGCCCCTCATAGGGCTCTGTGCTGACAGCTCAGAGCCTGGAGCCTGCTTCGAATTCTGTCTCCTTCTCTCTCTGCCCCTCCCCACTTGTGCTCTGTCTCTCTATCTCTCAAAAATAAATAAATGTAAAAAAATTTTTTAAAAAAGAATATGAAAAACGCTCTGGAAAGATGCTCCCACAAAATAGACATACATGATTGTCATGCACACACACACACACGCACACAAATCCTCACTAACGGTGAATTCACTATGTAGTACACAACACAAAGCGATGTGTGTATGTCATATTTACCCATATTTAAAGGCATTTTTACATTTTTAGATATCTGGAAACAACGGGGTATTAAAATTATAATCAGTAGCTGGTTTTTTGTTTCTGAAGAATATGAAGAGAAAGGTTACATCTTACAATTGATGACATTTTAGCTTTGATGATACATGCAAATCCATGATGAGGAAAGTCAAACAAACAGTGAACAGCCTACTACAAGAGTAAGTATTTGGAAGATAGAATGATACACTGAAAACAATATGAAATTAGAATTAAAATGGTTTTTGGGGTGGCACCTGCGTGGCTCAGTCAGTTAAGTGACCGCCAGCATGGAACCTGCTTGGGATTCTCTCTTTCCCTCTTTATCTGCTCTCCTCTTGCATTCTCTCTCTCTCTCTCTAGAAAAAAATAAAGAAACTTTTTAAAACATGATTTTTAATGTTTATGTTTTTTGAGAGAGGAAGCACACAAGCACTCACACCAGTGCAGGGCTTGACCTCATGAACCATGAGATCATGACCTGAGCCGAAATCAAGAGTCAGAGGCTTAACAGACTAAGCTACCCAGGTGCCCCAGTGATTTTTTTTTTAAGTAATTGGCATAGTAGGAAAGAATAAGACATTAAAAAAAAGAACAGGCAGATTTAAAAATCACTTAAATACCATCAAATGGATGAACAGGTTAAAGATATAATGAGACAAAGACGAAGAGAGCAATAAAAAATTAGAAAAAAAGCCAGGGAAAATTCTTAGAGATGCCACAGAGAGTGCAGGGACAGAAAATAAAAACAAGAGATGAAGGGGCCATGTAGGAGAGCATGACAAGTCTAACATCAGTTAAATGGGAATCAGAAGAAGTAAACAGAGAAAAGAGATGCGAGGTGATGCTCAAGGAAGCAATTGCTGAGAATATATTGGGATGGATAAAATATATTAATATTCAGTATCAAAAGCACAATAAGTTAATAAGTAAATTAATTAAACACCAAACCATACCTAAACAGAATGCCAAACTAAACCTAGAGGTAACAAGAACACTAGAAAATATTTAGAGACAAAAGGCAAAAAACACTCTCTAGTTCAACTCATGTAATATGGATGAGCAGGAGACATTACAGTCCATTTTGAGGCTTTAAGTGAATATATTAGAAGGAAAAAAATGGACTGAAAATTCATGACCTATCTCCCCATTCAAAAAAGTATAAAATAATAGAGTACACCCAAAGAAAGCAGAAGGAAGGAAATAATACGTAGAGGAAGTAAAATTACAAACATGGAAAACAAGGATAGAAAGAATCAAGAGAATCAGAAGCCGCTTCTTTGAAAAAGGTAATAGAAGAGATGTTTCTCAGGCAAACATATAGAAGAAAAAGGAAACAAAGACAAAAGCAAATTTAGGAATGAATGACAAAAGAGACAATCACAAAAGAATCTTTTATATAGCTTAGAAAATGCTATGAAAATTAAGACTGATAAACTGTAAATGTTGAAATGAACAATTAAAACAATTACTCATCAAAAGTAACTCCACAGGGGCACCTGGGTGGCTTAGTAGGTTAAGTATCCAACTCTTGATCTCAGCTCAGGTCATGATATCATGGTTTGTGAGATGGAGCCCCCTGCCCACCTCCAGTCAGGCCCTGTGCTGACAGCATGGAGCCTGTCTGAGATCCTTTCTCCCTCTCTCTCTGCCCCACCTCTCTCCCTCTCCCTCCTTCCTCATCCCTCCCTCTCTCTCTCTTCCTCTCCCTCTCTGTCTCCCCCTCTCTCTATCTCTCAAAATAAAATAAGCTTAAAAAAAAGTCACTCCATAAGAATGGTGAAATCAAACTTAGAACCATTAAAGAATTGAAACTGGTATCTAAAACGTACCAGTGACAAACTAAATGCAGCAATAAACAAAATACATACTGTTCTTTTATATGATGCCCCTCTCCACAGCCAATGGAGAAATGGTGGGTTGTTTGTTTGTTTGTTTGTTTGTTTGTTTTTAACATTTATTTACTTTTGAGAGAGAAGGGGAGAAGAGAGAGCTGAGGACAGGCAGAGAGAGAGAGGGAGACACAGAATCTGAAGCAGGCTCCAGGCTCCAAGCTGTCAGCACAGAGCCCAATGTGGGGCTCAAACTCACAAACCACAAGATCATGACCTGAGCTGAAGTCAGACCCTTAACCTACTGAGCCACCCACCCAGGGGCCCGGAATGGCTTTAAGATAAGCCAACTTTACAAAATTTAATCATGTACTTTCACTACACTAAAGAGAGAAAAAGTCATGTTGCCATTTCAGCTGATCTAGGAAAAAAGCTTTTGATAAAATTCAACACCCATTTGTGTTAAAATCAAATGAAATAAATAACCTTAGCAAGGTAGAACCACATAAGAATTTCCTTACCCAGATGATACTCCTACCACAAACTCACATAAAATATCACACCTTGATGATGAAGTTTTAAGAATGTTCTTTTAAAAGGGGAAAGAGGGGCGCCTGGGTGGCGCAGTCGGTTAAGCGTCCGACTTCAGCCAGGTCACGATCTCGCGGTCCGTGAGTTCGAGCCCCGCGTCGGGCTCTGGGCTGATGGCTCAGAGCCTGGAGCCTGTTTCTGATTCTGTGTCTCCCTCTCTCTCTGCCCCTCGCCCGTTCATGCTCTGTCTCTCTCTGTCCTAAAAATAAATAAACGTTGAAAAAAAAAAATTTAAAAAAAAAAAAAAAAGGGGGAAAGAAAACAAAGATTCCCAGGACTAACATTTCTATTCAACATTGTACTGGAGTCCCTAATATATATAATAGAACATAAAGAAGATTTTAGAAAAAGTTATGTGAAATGAAAGGAAGAAACAAATTATTCGCAGAATACATGATTATTTATACAGAAAAAAAAGAAGAAAGTGAAGATAAGTTACTAGTATGAATAAGAGTTCAGTGAAGTTGAACAAGATTAACAGACAAACACTAACTGTAGTTATAAACACCAAGAAAAAAGGTGTGTAAAATTTAATTGATACCATTAACAAGACCAAAATCATCAGACACAGGAATAAACCTAGCAAAAATAATACATGTCTTTCAAGGAAAATCATGAGACTTTGTTAAAAGAAATAAAAGAGAGCCTATATAATATGGAGAGAGATGCCATGTAATGACTAAGGTATCTTTGTATGATAGAGACAACACTTCTCTCTAAGTTAATCTAAACATTCACTATAGACCACACTCAGTCACTGGGTGCCCAGGGAAAGGAAAAAGTACACGAGGAAGAAGGGGAGGCAAGACAGGAAGGTACAATTTATCTACTTCAGAGTTCTGTTCTGACAAAATTCCAAGTTGAGAATTCGCAGGATGATTTGAATTTTTAAAAGTTTTGGGGCGCCTGGGTGGCGCAGTCGGTTAAGCGTCCGACTTCAGCCAGGTCACGATCTCGCGGTCCGTGAGTTTGAGCCCCGCGTCAGGCTCTGGGCTGATGGCTCGGAGCCTGGAGCCTGTTTCCGATTCTGTGTCTCCCTCTCTCTCTGCCCCTCCCCCGTTCATGCTCTGTCTCTCTCTATCCCAAAAAAAATAAATAAACGTTGGAAAAAAAAAAAAGTTTTTCTGCAGTCTTTATCTTTATAGACAAGAATCTCCAGCTTAATAGGGAGCCTGGATGGCTCAGTGGGTTGAGCATCTGACTTGGGCTCAGGTCATGATCTCACAGTTTGTGGGTTCAAGCCCACATTGGGCTCTGTGCTGACAGCTCAGAGCCTGGAGCCTACTTGGATTCTGTGTCTCCCTCTCTCTCCCCTCCCCCACTTGCTCCCGTGCACGCCCTCTCTCTCTCTAAAACACATAATAAAATTAAAAAATATTTTTAAAAATGAGTCTCATGCCTCTCAATGTTCTCAGTTGTATTATCTGGTCTAAGAGGGAAAAAACAAGATTGAAATTCTGGGGAAAGTGAGAGGAGAGCTCACTTAGATGAAAGCAATGCTATTAAGGACTCAAATTTAAGAGGCTGGAATTCTCTTACACATAATTTTCTTAAAAGCCTGCATAATTTTAATTTTATTGTAGTCATCACCTTCAGACACTGATTATTTTGGAGAAGCAATCACTGAAACCTGAAAAATCAAGGTCTGATGAGAATCCCTAAATAAACCACATTTCAGAAGCCCAACTCTAAAAAGTAAAGAAAGGCGTTTTAAATTTAACATCCCAAATTCTGTATCTCTTCTCTACTGAGGAATATGATGTTGCAAATACTAAAAGCAGAGAGGGAGTATTAAATAAAAATTTAATTGAGTTAAGAGAAGTATCTGGTGAGTTTATATGACATATGGATACAGAAGTAAAGCAAAGGAATAACAGAAAACATCTGCTGATAGAATTTACAGTAATTATTTAATTTTGGCTTATAAAATGCTGACATTAAAAATAATTTCATTTTATACACTTATCACATGTAAGTGGTTTCATCATTTTGCATTTGGATACCTGATCAAAGACACTCTATAAATTATATTATTTCTCCAATTTGCTAATTAATAGCTAGTTGTCTCAATACCTCTTACAAAATAATGTCTTTTTTCCATTCATTTTATTTTATTTATTTATTTTTTATTTATTTATTTTTGGGACAGAGAGAGACAGAGCATGAACGGGGGAGGGGCAGAGAGAGAGGGAGACACAGAATCGGAAACAGGCTCCAGGATCCGAGCCATCAGCCCAGAGCATGACGTGGGGCTCGAACTCACGGACCGCGAGATCGTTACCTGGCTGAAGTCGGACGCTTAACCGACTGCGCCACCCAGGCTCCCCTTCCATTCATTTTAAAGTGAAATTTATTTGTATTTTGTTGGCTCCTCTACCAAATCTTTATATGTTGCTATTGCTAGGTCTTAATCATGAGCTCTCTTTGCTTTCCTTCCCAGGTGTATGTGTTGTTGGCGCTTTAAACACCATTTCTATGCTGACCAGTAACATATTTACATGCCAGGTCAGATCTTTGCTCTGACAGCCAGACAGGACGTGTATAACTTCCTACTTTATATCTCTGCGTATCAAAACAAGACCTTTTATCTTGCCCACAAAACATGGGTCCTCCTTTGGTCTTCTTCTAGCTCAGAAGTTAGTGAAACTATATACCCCGTATTTCAGACTAGAAATTTAGAGGATCACCCTTGAGGCAAGGTTTTCTAAATGACTCTTCCTCCTTCTCATCTCACTCTTCAGTGCAAGCTGTATGTCCTCTCTGAAAATTGTACAGACATAGTAAATAATGACTGTCTCGTAAATAACCCACAATTATCCACTTTTTTTTTTTTTGCAAGTCATGTCAATTTCCTTACAGAACAGCTGGAGCCCTGAAAAGTCAATGTTGGACTAAGTACCCTGTTTTGCCAGAATAACTATTCTTTTCTTCATCACCAGGAAGGTATTTCTTAAAGATACCCATACCAAGCTATCCAGAGTAACTAAGTTAAATGGGGTCTTTGTTTTAAGGAAAAATACAGGGCAAATGTAATCAATTGCCATTATTTTATTATATAATTTTTATAACCACCCTCTCTGGTAGTAGATATCTTTAACTCCATTTCACAAACCTGAAATTTGAGACTTAAAACGGTTAGCTAACTTCTCAAAGTCTGTTATCTGACTACAAAATTGGCCTTTTTCCGCAATAGTGTTGCCATATCCCCTTAAGAGCCTACTCGAGAATCAGGGAAGAATCAGAAATATCCTTGGCTTCGAAATCTCCCAGCTGAGCCAAGGTCTAAATTTCCTGTGGAGATCTTACCATGTGCAATCTCGCCAAAGCTTTTACAACTTTAACTACAGTTATCCTTCAGTGACCTACCTGTTCATCCAATACCTGCACATCTACTTCAACACAAAACAGTTTAGAATTAATAAGAATAAGAACCCGTCTCATTACAGCTTCTGATATCTCAAGCTGCTTTTTTTATAGCCCATAAATATCTGGAATTCAAAATGTCATTCTCCAAATTTTCAATATAATTTTAGTTGCAAGCGGAATATTTACAGAGGTTATTTTGCCACAGTGGCAAAACATTTTTGTTAAATACTGCTATTTTATAGCAAGAAATAAGCATTAACTGACACATGAGTGTGTAGCCAGAAATTTTATGTTCCCAAGGAAAATGCTCAGAAATAGGTTTCTTACTCTTTGCTAAATTGCAAACCAACAGATTTCTGACTCTCATGAAATGCTGGATGCCTGGAGCATTATTTACCAAGATTGAGAAAGAAAATGAAGGTAGATGATTGGGGAAGGAGCAAGGTGGGACAAAGATAGGTATTTCTTTCTGACTCTAACTTGCTTTCCATTGTTTTTGCTATTTGTGTCAGAGTAGAGTTTCCCAAACTTTCCCAAAGATAAAAATGACTTGAGTCTTTTTTTTTAAAATCCAGAGTCTGAAGAATTCTCTTTGGAAATGCTGACTCAGTGATCTGAGACAGGACTGGGAGAACCCGCATTTTTAACAAATATGCTAAGTGGTTATTTATTACAAAAAGGACAATCGTGAATATTAGTGGATCATCTAAGAGCCAGGTAATTAACATTTAATAAGTAGGTTCTTTCTATAAGGGCAGGGGATTCTGTTGAAATAGCTATTTAAATGCAGCATTTTTTTATGACAGCGTTTAGTGCTTTAGAGCTTTTTAATGAAGATCTTTAAGTATGTCTTGCCAAAATGGCAAAATACTTTAATTAATTTGCAGTTCCCATTATAGGCCCAGAATAACTTCTGAGTTGGCTGTGTGGAAACCTTCAGATCATGGGTTCCAAAGTTTACCTTGGCTGTCCATGAAACTTTGGTAAGCATTATTAAATAAATATATTTATATATATATGGAAAAAGTAATAATATCCCCCAAAACTCAAAATAACTTTTGCAAATCAATGAGAAAAAAAGACAATCTAACCTTATAGACAAAAGGATGTAGACAAATATAAAGAGAACACTCACCACTAATAAGAAAAAAGAGGCTCAAACTCATTAATAATTAGGAGGATACAACTCAAAATCACATGAAGTTCCACCTTTCATTTATTATCCTGGCCACTTTTAAAGTAATACCAACCATCAACAAGGAATAAATCTGTTGCATCAATCCACAGAGAAATTTAATGATGTCTCATAAAGCTAGGGTGACCATAAAAATGTATTTGCAAACCATGAGGTTTTTAGAATAAACCAGTGTACTAACATGTATAAAATTGTGTGATATTTAGTATTTTTTTTATTTATTGACAAACTGTTTTGATTACACTGATGGATTTATAAGTAGTTCTCTTCAGAATTATTTTTGAAAATGAAATTTCTCAAAAATTTGAAACCATAATTGTATACCTTGAAGCAAAACAGAAAAATAACTTTATATTTATTTAAACATTTAAAATAGCAAGCAGAATAATTATTCTGGAACATGTTTATATACTTAAAGCGGTTTGTTAGCCATAATTATCTTTGGTTCTTTTCTGAAAAATTGTATTTCATTTAATGTGGTTTGTTAATTGATTTTTTATGAAATTATCTACAATCTTCTCCAAAGCTGATCTGTGTCTCACCAAGCAAGGGTTATCACCAATGTTTAAATTTTTTTTTACATTTTATTCACTTTTTGAGAGACAGAGAGAGAGCGCAAGCAGAGGAGGGGCAGAGAGCGAGGAGACACAGAATCTGAAGCAGGCTCCAGGCTCTGAGAGGTCAGCACAGAGCCCGATGTGGGGCTCGAACCCATGAACTGCAAGATCATGATCTGAGCCGAAGTCAACAGCTTAACTGACTGAGCCACCCAGGGGCCCCTAATGTTTACTTTTTTGAATGAACTTTAAAAAGCATTCATAATATTGTCAAATGTTTTATTTCTAGGAGAATAAACTTCCAACGCTTTATTTTGGTTCCATTAACTGGATGTTCAGTTGAAGCATTTTTAGATCTAATTTTCTGTGTGAAATACCTAAAAGGCAATATTCAATTGTTCGTGAATCTCCTCTGCTGCTAATGGAGTTCACATATTAACAGCCATTGCTGCATATTTCATTAGTGAAGAAATGACTTGGAATAAAAAATGAACACAATTTATTTAAGAAAACCGCAATTCGGGGCGCCTGGGTGGCGCAGTCGGTTAAGCGTCCGACTTCAGCCAGGTCACGATCTCGCGGTCCGTGAGTTCGAGCCCCGCGTCAGGCTCTGGGCTGATGGCTCAGAGCCTGGAGCCTGTTTCCGATTCTGTGTCTCCCTCTCTCTCTGCCCCTCCCCCGTTCATGCTCTGTCTCTCTCTGTCCCAAAAATAAATAAAAACGTTGAAAAAAAAAATTAAAAAAAAAAAAAAAAGAAAACCGCAATTCGATCTAAATGAAAAGCCATGCTTCTTAGAGTGATACAGTTACACACTCTCTCCAGATTCACATATTACCAGTAAAAAGAACATCTTCAGGCAGTTTGCTTAAAGCAACTATTAACTTTTGAAATAACAACCCCCTTTTTTTCCCTTAGATTATTATCTTCTGAATTTTATGAGATGGGTCTTAACTGTTAGGGCTTCAGGCCCCTACAAGCGCTAGAAAAGACCAACAGATATATTGTGTAGGTTTTACGGTTGCCATAAACTTTTTTGAAAGGGAAATTCAGTAATTCAGTACCCAGTTTTTAATTAAACATGCACTTTTACTGTTTTAACTCACTGGTGAAACGTTTTAAAATAAGTAATCGTTACCAAACAAAGGGCTGCAGGTGTTTGGGGTTGACAAAACCATTGTAGCAAGGTCAGTTAACCACTGTGTGCTCAGCTTCCGTCCTCTGCACATTATTCACATACACCTCGTTCCTTTATTTTCTAAACCCACCATATGGTTGCCTGCTATTTTCAGCTAAATGGGTGGCATGAAAAACTACGTCCAATACTTCCACCACCACTGTACAAGAATGGAAGGAGTTCATTGTTCCTAGCCACTGCTGACTGACCCAGTCCATGTTGCTTTATCATCCAGCATTCTGCATGCTGTCCCTGAACAGGAGGCATTAGCTATATTTTAATTGAAATGGATCTGAAAAATTAAAGCCAATTTTCACATTTAACCCTGTATTAAGGTTAGAACTCTGTTAACATGTTATTGCCCAGTATTCTAATGGAGCCATGACAAAAGCTATACAACATGGACATTTAACAAACCCACACTAGTTTTTATAGATGCAATTGATGATACTACTTCATTCGAAAAGAAAAATCCAGGACAGATGCTAAAGCCAATCAGGATTTGTGGATAAGAGTAGTTAAATCGCACTGCTGGGAACAAATGAGGATGTTTGTCTGATCTCCCCAAAATTGAAATTGTGTACACACTGCAACCTAGCTATTCCTTCTCTATACATTCATTAGAAACTTACACAGGGATACCTGGAAGCATAAAGGAGGGTTTTTATTACAGCATTTGAATAAACACATCACGGAACAAGACAGAATATAGCAAATTGGGATCTACTGTATCAATATGCCCAGCTCCCAACAAGAATATTAAGTGGAAAGAAAATAATGAACTGATACGTGCCTTATGATAACAGTCACATAAACATTAAAAACCCATAAACACTAATACGTATTATTTATAAACCTATATATTCCAGTGGAACTATGAAAACATGAAGATAAAGTTAAACCCTAGGTTCATAATAATGGCACCATTGGACAGGGGAAAGGGAATGGATCAAAGCTGATATCCTACAACTATAACTGAATGTAATACAAATGGAAGAAGGTATGCATTAACAGCTATTTCTGGGTGGGGACAAACAGGTATTATACTATTTTGTATTTTATGTTCTAAAATTTCACGCAGAAACAAAATAGTTTCATAATGAGCAATATCCAGTTTAACTCGGAATCCACTTGTTACCTAACTACTTTGCTTAAAAAAAAAAAAAAAAAATCCCCTACCCTCATGATCATCTCCAAGGAGCCTGAAAAAGAACACCTGGAAAATATGGCACTTTATCAAGGAAAAACTTTTTACAAATATGAAATAAAATGTATAATCAGCATATCACTGTTCTTGGCACATTACCACATACAATCATAGAGGAGAAGGTGGGAGAAGGAGGTAGGCAGATTTTGACTTACGCATAAAGGAAATCATTATTATGTTTAACTATTAAACATCTTCTTAGAAGACATAGTAAATAATACTTGAGAATTGACATTATTACAGTGAGAAATGATTAAAATATGCTGCTAAAATCTATATAAACTTTATGGAAATCTACATAAGCTTTATATAAGTATAAAAGATAGAAATAGCTACCTTCATGCAAATGAACTAGACTTTGGTTGCACTAATTAAGAGGACTACAGCTTAGTCAATCTAATGATAATACATGAGTTATAATGGATGTCAAAATCATGCTTTATTAAATTACCTTCAGAATCATATCTCAAGTTTCCTTTTATTTTGAGAAACATGACTAAATACATAGAAAAAAAGATTGTGCAGATTAACATGATTTCAGTAGAACATGTTTCATCTTCAAAATCTGATAAGAACTTTCCAATCCATAAAACACTGTAAGAGAAAACTGTGAATCAGGCTAGACACACATTTCAAAGAGCTGATGAGGTTGCAAATCACTTATGCCTCACTCTCAAGTAACCATGATAATGCTTAGCACTTGCATAGTGTTTTCTAGCTTCAAAGAGCCTTCAAACTTTAACTAATTAATCCTTACACTACCCAGTGAGATAGTGATAAGAAATCCCTTGAAGAGAGCATCTAACTACATAATTCGCATTTGCTTATACAGAATTCGGCATATATACCACGTTGTGTTTTCCTATCTTACTATTTCAATAAATCTTGAGAGAGATGATATCCATATGTGAATAGATGATACATAGCCATCTATTGTGAATAAAATGATGTACATTGCACTCAATCTGCAACTAAAAGCTAACAAAGAAAGATATATGTGCAGCCAACACGTGAAAAACATCTGGTACACTCTGCTGTATTTTCGTTTTTCATTCATTTTACATCTTGTTCTCAGCCATTCCAGAGTGGACTTGTTAGATGTGAATAGGTGAAAACTTTTTCATGGAGGATATGCAATTCTCTTGTTAATTTAAAATTATTTTTATTTCTCTTGAAATAAAGTGTTTTAAAATTAAAAGTCTATAAATTATGTTGAAAATAAGAGCATACCATATGGGATAGCTTCACCAAATGAAAGAATATTTAACTACTGTATTAAGAATTCTCTCTTCTAGGATTCCCTTCTCTCTGCAGGTAGCTGGCTACAGCGGTCTACCAAAACAAATCTATTCCTGCAGTAAAGGCCAACACTGGGTCACCCAGGAGAGAGCACTTTCTGCTTGAAAAGTGCTCTACATCTTTTCGCTGAAATAGGGGAAATCTTTACCCCATTTCCCTGTTTAACTGAAAATTAATTTAAAAATTAATTCTGTTCTTTTTCATTTCAAAGAAATTCTCACTTTCAATTGCTTGGCCCTTATCTAATCTCTCTAAATATCTAAATTCATACAGACACGCTCACACGCAAAAGATACAGTACAACTGCAAGACCATCCAACGTGTACAAATGCTGTTTTAAAAATTCTCCAGTGCACTATTTGCATTAAGGTTTTAGTTATTATTCAATGGCTGATCTATTTTACTAATGTCCCTAGGATATCACTGGCACATGTATGTACAATGTGAGCAACAGGATTTTTATATGTGCACACTTTCTTTGTAACTAAATTTATACAGTTAAAATGGTCAGCTTTGTTGTCAAAGACAGATACTGGCTACAGTTTAATTTTTTTAATATTCTTTCTTCTTTTCAAGTACTAAGCATTTGACCACTTAGGTTGACCTAAAACAGACTGTTAAATATTAAAATAGAATGAAAAAAGGTAACCTGAAAATATCTGATTTCGTAATGTAAATAACATACAGAGTCATTTCAGCTGTTCTTTAAATGAATAAATTACATGGAACAAGTTAAAGAGCTAATTATGCCATACTGATATATTTTTGAAACTCTAGAGAAAATAACACTTAATTCATTAGTAAGGGGAAATAAATTAAGGATTTTTGCATGGACCTACAAAAAAGCAATTGAGAGTTTTACAAATACTAAACTTTTACAAATACTAAGCCAGAAACAATTAAATATATCTTTTCTCCTCTTTCTCTCTCTTCTATCTTAATATAGATGTAAAAAGGTAGGATTGGAACATGGAACAGAGAGAGGCTGCTTATCAAAAGAGTTACAAAGATTTCCACAGGAGTCTGAGGTCTCAGATGAACAGTGGAAATGATATGGGAATGTAAATTGTGCAACCACAATGGAAAAGAGTATGGAGGTTCCTAAAAAATAAAATTGAATTACCTTATGATCCAGCAATGCAGTTTCTCGTATATAACTGAAATGAAATCACTATCTCAAAGAGATATCTGCACCCCAATGTTCACTGCAGTATTATTTACAATAGCCAAGACACGGAAACAATAGAAGTGTCCATTGGCAGTTAGTGGACAACCCAGGGGTCTTTCAAAGGTAATTTCATGATAAAGAAAATGTGGTCTGTACATCCACACAGCCACACACACACATGCATGCACACGCATGCACAAACACACACTGGAATACTATTCAGCCATAAAAATAAGGAAATCCTGTTATTTGTGACAATATCGATGGATCTTTTTTTAAAATATAGATGGATTGTAAGGATACTTTGCTACGTGAAATAAGTCAGGCAGAGAAAGACAAATGTTGTATTTTCTCATTTACACGTAGGGTCTAAAAAATATGTCAAACTCATAGAAACAGAGTAGAATGGTGGTTTCCAGAGGCTGGGGGCTGGGGGAAATGGGGAGATTTGAACAAAGAGTACAAACTTCTAGTTTTAAGATGAGTAAGTCTTGAGGATTTAATGTATAGGATGGTGACTATACTTAACAATATTGTATTACATACTTGAAAGTTGCTGACAGAATAGATCTTAAATGTTTTTACTCCACCACCACTCCAAAAAAGACGGTAGTTAAGTGAGGTGATTGATATGTTAACCTTATTTTGGTAATTATTTTACAGTATATGCTTGTATCAAATCATCATACAATTTCATGTCAGTATAAATCAATAAAGCTAGGGTGGCAGAGAATATCAAGGGATCTTTAAGAGTAGAAACATTAACAGCTTTGACAACTGCATTAAGTAGGGTTTTCTAGAGAAACAGAATCAACAGAATTTGTGTATATATGCATATTTGTGCATATATATGTTTGCATATACATGTATATGTATATAGATGTGTGTATATACTTATATATCCATCTATATATACATATATAGAGACAGAGAGATTTAAAGGAATTGGCTCACATGATTGTAAAGATTTGCCAAGTCCAAAATCTGAAGTCCAGGCCAGTAGGCTGGAAACCCAGGGAAGTGTTACAGTTTGAGTCCAAAAGTAGTCTGTGGGCGAATTTCCTCTTCTTCTGGGGACGTCAGTCTTTTCTGCTATGGCCTTTAACTGATTAGATGAGGCCCACCAAACATGATAAAAAGGTAGCCTGCTTACCTCAAAATTTAACGATTTAAACGTTAACCTCATCTAAAATATGCTTTCACAGAAACATCTAGAATAATGTTCAACCAAATATCTGACCACTTTGAACTAGACACACATAAAATTATTACAGCAGAGAAAGAAATTTTGTAAAATCTAGTATGTATTAAAATATCCTTCATGTATTTACTCTGATTTCATCTGGTTATATAGACAAGGTCCTGAATCCCTTAACTCAGTTCCAGGATTGTCATAGAAAAGAGAAATGCATCTACTGCTCATATTTCAGGACCAGTTTCCATATCAATAGATCACGAACTTGAGAAATTCTGCCAATCAGAGTCACTTTTCTGAGGAATGACAGTACCAGAACTTGAACTTGAACCCTAATGATTGACCTTCATATATTTAACCTTAGTCAAACTAATTTCAAAGCCTAAGGAGGGGCTCTCTTTTTTCAAGAATTGTTGTCCCTTCAGTGAAAGATTCTATCCTGGAAAATCTAGCCAAGTGATATATTTGGTTATAAGATGGTTAAAAAAAAAAAAAAAGAAAAGAAAAAAAATCTATACTGCCGATGGCCACGACAACGAGCCTCAAGGAAAAGTACTCTGCATAATAACATGAAAATTTGTCTGAATTAAGACAAATGCAGCATTTTGATAAAATTTTTCCTGTTTTAAATTGCTTCATTTTTGAGGGTGGATTTATCTTTTAAAAATATTACTGGTTTTTGTGACTGTATGCGTGTGTGAGTTCTGCAACATTTTTATGCAAGGTCAGACATGGAGAACTCATACAAGGTCAATAATGACGTAAGTATTTGGGTCTTGTGAGATGGTTTTGTCTAAAGTGAAAGGGGCCACTTTCTTCATCCTGGATCTCTTAGTTATGATAAGGCAAACTACAAAATAATTAAAAGTAAAAGCTAAACAAAGAAAAACTCATTCTCCAATGTCTGATTTGTTGTTGTCTCTCCTGTAAACCCCTTATGCTACCTCAAAGACCTCATTTAAATGTCTTCAAACATTAGATCCTGGTCTTGTGTGCTTAGATAGGGAATATCCATGCAGTAGCTACTTGGGGGGGAGCTGGTCTAAGCATAAAAATAAATGACATGTAGATCAGTGGGCAGCGGTCCAGTCCCAGATTCCCTAGTAAAGGCATGGATAAGCCTATCAGGATTTCTAGAAGTATGACGGGAAATGGAAATGGTTAACTCATAAAATTAAGTGAGAAGACATCACAGACTACAGTATACTGAGCAGAAAAGTGAGGTTGTATACAGCAATTCAATCTGGGCTTTGGGGTAAATCCCCCAATACTCCAATTCAATGTTACATCATAAAACATGTTTGAAATGAGTTAAATAAAAACCATTTGATTTCTAATTATTTTCTATCATTAATGGAAATAAAACCTCATGAAATCTAACTTTAAATTGTATATTTGTATATTTCAACTTCAATAAAACTTACCTCAATTGTAATAAACGTGATTTTTTTTTATGTTAAGATGCTATGATTAAATAAGAACTTCCCTAGAATTTTTACCCTGCCTGGTGTCATGGCCTCCATGTGAAATGATAAACACTGTGCAAAACTAACAAAATAATGAATGCGTCAAGATTTATCCTCTTCAGAACAAGAGTTGCTATATTTTTACTTATTTTTATTCTTATTTGAGAGAGAGAAAGAGAAAGTGAACAGGGGGAGGGGCAGAAGGAGAGAGAATCTTAAGCAGGCTCCGCACTCAGCACAGAGCCTGCTGTGGGGCTCAATCCTCGACCCTGGAATCATGACCTGAACTGAAACCAATAGTCCAATGCTCCACCAACTGAACCAGCCAGGTGCCCAGGACAAGAGTTGTTTTAAACTATTATCATAAAATGGTGTCTTCAAACATCGAGAGTCAAGCAATACCAATAAAAAATAACAGCAACAAAAGTTTGGCAAGAATAATATTACCAAAATATATTACCACTTATTTATTGGAATGTGAAAAGGAAGTAGAAACTTCTCACTTCAGTATGATTTCAGGAATCTTAATTATATTTTTGACACTTGTCAAGATGTGTCCTAGTCCCTAATTTCACCCTTTAAAATCTCTTTTTTTTAATCTTATATTTTTTTTCTTTACGTACAAGTTGGGTAAAACAAAGCCCCAGATTAAAAAAAAGAAAAACATTATAAAATACTTGGACAAATGTACACTTTGGTTCTCCATTCCTACAACCTTTGTCGGTATTTGTGTTTAACCTTGAACACTGACATTAAACTTCTTAAGTTACATTCTCTTTAAACAGAGATATCGTATTTTTTTATTTTCTCTCTATTAATAATATATTTTGAAGTCTCTTCTGCTTTTTAAAAATTCAAGTATGGAGCACCTGGCTCGCTCAGTCAAGTAGAGCATGTGGCTCTTGATCTTGGGGTCATGAGTTTGAGTCCCACACTGGGTGTAGAGACTACTTAAATAAACTTTTAGAAAAATGTAAAAAGAAAAAAAAATTCAAGTATATAATTATTCTAGTAAATGTAATTTATCCTTATTTAAGTATATATTTGCTGTTCATTTTATCTTACTCTCTGGGCTGGCAGCATATTCCCTTTATGGACAAGGGAGCTTTCTCAGTTTATTCTCTGAAATGAAATAAAAAGGGTTTGAGTGATTTCACAACTTTTGGAAAGAGATCTCAAAACTAATTTCTTTCATTTGATCTTTCCATGTAAGTCATGAATAACTCAATTGTATGAGCAAAGGTGATCCAAAAGTAACTAGAATTTTTCATAATTCATGGTCTCCTGGAGCTAAGAGTCTTTAAAAATATTAGCTAGAAACTTCTCTGGATTAAAATAATATTAATAGAGATTATTACAAAGTTTTCTTGGAGGTGAGTAGGGTTTCTAATTACATACAAATAATGAAAATATAAAGGTTGAAAAATATGATAATGAAAGAAACTCTAACTATTAGAATTAGTGAAATATATACAATGCCTTTTTCATCCAAATTACATATATCTTTTAAAAAGGAACAACTCATAATGCACTTTTTTGGTTCTTTCTCTGCAATTATGCTAACAAGTATCATGCTGAGAAAGGATTAGTCCTGATGGACAATCAAAGACAATGCTTCCTTCCTGGTAAAAAGGTGAGAAAAGATGTAGGCATCTGAGCTGCAGTTATTAGGCTTAGCAGCAGGGGGTCCATATGACCAGTTAGTGAGCAAGATCAGAGTTTGCGAAGAAAGTAGAGAAACTGCCTAGTCATTATTGCAGCCTTCTCGGTACCATCATATATGTAAAATCTCTGACTTGGTGGGTGGGAACCACGCTGCACACATCTCCCTGACCGTTCAACTTAGTGTTCTGTCAACTTAGCAGCCATGACACCTGGCCAGGTAAAAACTCCCGCTGGGATAAGGCATTTGGCATAGCAGCGGGACATGTGCACCTGCAAAATCTCAAGGAACAGAAAACATCCCTAATAGGAAGCACCAGAAAGGACCTACTCATTTAATGGCATATTAACAACAACAACATATGAGAAAGCAAGATTTTAAAAACAAGACTAGAGTTTTGCTTCACTGCATCCTTATAATGTCCCTTATAGTAGCTAATGCAGCAAAATGTTAAAAAAAAATGTAGAGCAAGATCTCTTGCTAATTTTAATAATATTGCTGAGCTATGATATATGTTTTCATACATTTTTACATTTCAGTTAGTGTTTTGCTCAATATGACCTTCTGAAAATATTTTCTCTAATATCAAAGTCTGAAACCTAAAAAGCAGGTTAAGATTTATTATCTCTTTAGTGTTAATTGTTGACATATGTCAAAATTCAATTCCAACATTTTTTAGCTGTTCATTTAAGTAGCATACTAGATATGTGTTAGCTTGCCCCATATATATTGTATAGACTACTCATATTAGCATGAGAAAACCATAGGTCTCCAAATGAACTAATCATATAATACTAAGTAAACACGCCTTGTCTAAAGAATATGGGTTAGATTACATTCCAAAAGGACAACGTGGAATAAAAACATGGTATTTTAGAAATGGATGTCTAATACAATCATTTTTAATGTACCTCCCAGAGATTGCTTTAAGGCAAAGGTGACCATAAGGCCAGTGGTAGATGGTTACAAGCCGTCTTCCCCAACATCTGTGTAAATAGATTCAAAGAACTAAAGGCTGCAGTTTCAAAAATTAAACTACAAAAGGCCATATCTATAACTGTACACAAAATCGCCTTGTCTACCCCTTCTTCTTACCCCCCACTACTTCTGGTGCTATTAAAGAAAAAGAATGTCTGAGGACCACCAAGGAGAAAAAGGGCAGAAAGAGGACATGGGAATAATTATTTTCAAGGGTGCCTCGAACTAGTCATTAGTCCTTTCTGTATTCTGTAGAAGCAGTACCTGCATATATAAATCAAGCCAACGTGTTCAGATCACCTGTATTCATAAAAGTGAGTGGTTTCCACTGGCATTTGTATTCCTTCCTATTTTCCACTCGTTTTAATTTGTAACGAGATTGTTAAACGTGACATGTAGAAATGATACGCTATCTTGCTAGGGTTTGTGAACACAAAAACTGTGGCTACCCAACTTCTCAGCAAGAAGGCTGAAAGAATCCTGTGTGTCTTTAACTCACCAATCTAAAATGATCTTCTACAAACGTAAGGAAAAAATAACACACATTTTGAACAACACAAAAACACTGTCTGTGTGTGTGTGAGGTTGCGGAGGGTGGCAGAAAAGTAAGGATGGTGGTGGCAGTGTTTTTCAGCTCTTGAAAACTTAGCCAGCCTTTATCGAACCCTGGGTCTCAGAGGCACAACATAGAGCTAAACCCCTTCAAGGTAAAATGAAAAAGTAGGACTCTGAGAGTTTCCTCAGGACAGCAGAGTTAAGCCGAGGCAGGGCCAAGACCAAATTTATCTCACTCCCAGATCTGTTTTCTTTCCTCCAAGCCCTACTGTATTTCATCCAGAATTACTCACTCACAGATGGGAAATTTGCTAACATTAGAAAAATGGTATATTAAGGTTCAGAAGAAATCAAAAATATAGCTTCCCTGAGTCACTAGTATTATTATTATTACTACTGCTGCTAGCATAACAAGCTACTTTCTTGACAGGTGCAAAGCCTGCAAAATTTACTGTGTCTTCTTTCGTTTACAAAGTGCTCAGAGCCCCACCCATTCTCTACCCAAATAGGAGCGCAGTGAGTGGCACATTTATTTGCTGCATTTGATGGCCTCTGCTTTCTCTCTCTGTAGCTTTATTATGTATCACCTTTTTGTTTCTGAAGCAGCTAAAGTCCTTTTTCTTTTTCCATCAGCAAGGAAATGAAATCTGTTGTATAACCTATTACGTCTCCGTCGTCGGAGACCACATTTTCACCTTCTCACTTTATTTTTCATTGTTTTTTTTTTTGTTTTGTTTTTTTGGTCTGTCCCTTTGATAGAAAGGTAAAATGAGGCCCTGTTGAATCAGCTCTATGGTCAAATCTTCAGTGATGCCTGGAGGTTGACATGTCAAGCATCAGTGCCTTGAGCTGCTAGACACAATCCTTCACATCCTGCTCCTTTCCATCTCCTCTGCCTTGCACTTTAAGCACTAGCAAACACAAATGCTAATTGTTGACACTTTACCTTACATTGCTTGAGATAGTCCTATAAAGAACTGTTAGTGTCCCTCTTTGCTTATTAGGAATTGAAGTAACATAAGCTGATGTGTCGAGACTATGGTCTCTTAAAATGGCAGTTCTCAGGGGTGTAAAAACCAGAACACTGAGCCACACTAGAAAATTTTCATGAAAGCTACACATAAAAGTGACAGACCTACCCCATGTTTTTTTTCTCCACTTTCTCTTCTAAGACCCACATTAATACTACAAATCATAGTTAACGGTAATAAGAAAACATATATGTGCCAAATGAGAAATAACTTGGATGTCATAAAATGAATGAAGAAAGCCACCTACAGGACATCCTAAACCATAGCCTAGAAAATGTCTGAAGGGAATCCAACCAAGGAGGAAGAAGCTAAAACCTGCAGAATCCCGGAGAGCCTCTAGACTGGAAAATAGATTTGCCAGAAATAAGGCCTAGGGCTATAGGACATGATTAAGCCCTTCACCTTTTCCTGTACTCTGAGAGAACATCTGCAGTCAAGTATGTGTGTTCCACACCTTTCACCAAAGGAAATAACAGAATGGTTCTATTCTGTTCAATTAAATGCCTTGCACACATATGCAACTCTACTCCCTTCTGAAACATAAATCCTATACCTCTTCCATTTAGGAGAATTTCAGCTTAAAAGTTTACTTGATCTATGATAGCTCCCTTTTTAAGTCTTTGGGAACCTCCATACTGTTTTCCATAGTGGCCGCACCAATTTACATTCTCAGCAAACCCACTTCTGGGTATATATCTGAAGGAAATGAAATGACTAACTAAAGGAGACATCTGCACCCACATGTTCATTACAGCATTATTTACAACAGCCAAGACGTGGAAGCCATGTTATTTCTAATAATAGAATATTATTCTAATAAAAGAATATTATTCTAATAATAGAATATTCTAATAATAGGATATTATTCTAATAATAGAATATTATTCTAATAACAGAATATTATTCTAATAATAGAATATTATTCAGCCACATACACACAAAAATAAAACCTTGCCATTTGTGACAACATGGATGGACCCTGAGGGCATTATGCTAAGTGAAATAAGTCAGACAAAGATAAATACCACATGATCTCACTTTTAGGTGGAATATTTAAAAAACAAACAAAGCAAATTCTTAGAAACACAGATTGGTGGTTGCCAGAAGAGGAGGGTAAGAATTAGGAGAAATCGGTGCCGGTGGTCAAAAGGTACAAACTTTCAGTTATAAGCTCTAATGATGGAATATACAGCATGGTGCCTAGAGTTAACAATACTATATTGTATATTTGAAAGTTATAAGTGAATAAATCTTAAAAGTTCTTAGCATAAGAAAAAAACCGAACTATGTGAGGTGGTGGATGTTAACTAAACTTACGATGATAATCATTTTGCTAAACACACATATATAAAATTATGTTGTACACTTTAATGCATTATATGTCAGTTGTATCTCAATAAAACTGGGAAACACTAAAACAGTTGATTTGAGTCTCAAACACTGAGCATTAAAATTTTATTACACTCTTTATTAAGCCCTTTCCCATGCCAGATTTCAGTCAGTGTTCGATTACATCATTCTTAAACATGAAAAACAAACAGGAGAGCCAGACGTTTGAAGAAAGCTTCCAACATCCTACATCAAAATGCAGATATTGCGTGTGCCCTCAGGGAACCTATATTTTACAAGAATCAAAAGTTACTGCTGAATGTTTATAGGTCATTGCTGTAGCAAGGGAACTGGGAGAAAGGAAGGGCCATGTAGGAAACAGCTGCATTAAACTTTAATCTCTAGAATTTTCTTTTTAAATTATGTGTACCTAGGGGCACCTGGGTGACTCAGTCATTTAAGCATCTGACTTGGGCTCAGGTCACTATCTCATCGCTAGTGAGTTCAAGCCCCAAGTCGGGCTCTGCACTGAGAGTTCAGAGCCTAGAGCCTGCTTCAGATTCTGTCTCTCCCTCTCTCTCTGTCCCTACCCCCACACACTCTGTCTCTCTCAAAATTAAATAAACATTAAAAATGTTTTAATTATGTGTACCTATTATTCAGAAAAAAATAAATGTAAATAAATTTGTATTAAGTTTGGTTAAGTGTGTATCATACCACACAATCTATGGAGTTGCTTGTTTGGGGCTTGACCCTGTCTTAGTGTTCTTTTATCAGTACTCTGGGAGTAAAAAAAAAACTAGGGCTCAAAAATCAAATGAAAGAACAGGGACAAAAATTTCTTTATTTTCTGTTTTGATGATTACAGCAAACTGCCTCCAACTTAAGTGACAAATATTTTGCTCCCCTTCCTTTGGTTTTGGCAAACTCAGAGCTATAGAAATCAATCTGCATTGGGTGAATGGTTAAAATAATCTTGTTTATATTATTATCATCCCTTAATGCCTGAAGATATTAGGCAGTAATTCTGCAGTCAGTAACATAAATTTTTCAGTTTGATATCTTTGTTTTGAAGAGGTTTTCCCCATAAGGGTTTAGTTGTTTTCAACTATGAGTTCATGTTCTCTTGGGCACTTCTACTCTCCCTGCAGTATGGGGTGGGGGGGGGGTGGGGGGGTGTGGATTCAGGACAGGACTCAGTGTTGATCTCTCCTTTGAAACCACTCCACTAGCCAATAGTGAATATCAGGGATTATCTTTTAACTCTCGACGGTGAAATGACATTTGTGGTGAGCCTTGTGCCTAGTTAAAATCTATCAGACCAGAGGATTTGGAGGAGTAAATGTAGAGTTGATCAGTCCACACTTCTATATATAAATTATTCACCCATTCAAGGCCCTATTATTAACAAAAGAACAGCACCTGATGGGGACAGGGAGCAAAGTTTAAAAGGATTTTCCCCACAATTCTGTTCCCCAGGTTATAACCATATGCCCAGATAAAGGCATTTATTATTCTTTCTAGGGTTTCCCAAAGGGACCATTTTGTGGTGGTGGTTGTTAATTCCTAACCTACCTTTCACATCCATAGCTCCTGCAGGTTTCTGGAGGCAGAAAGCCACCAGCCCTGGCTAGTTCACCATCTCGGCATTGACAAGAAATCATAGGTAAAATAATTTTTAAAACACGTATCTCAAAAAATTATTTTTGGGGCGCCTGGGTGGCGCAGTCGGTTAAGCGTCCGACTTCAGCCAGGTCACGATCTCGCGGTCCGTGAGTTCGAGCCCCGCGTCAGGCTCTGGGCTGATGGCTCAGAGCCTGGAGCCTGTTTCTGATTCTGTGTCTCCCTCTCTCTCTGCCCCTCCCCCGTTCATGCTCTGTCTCTCTCTGTCCCAAAAATAAATAAAAACGTTGAAAAAAAAAAAAATTTAAAAAAAAAAAAATTATTTTTGCATACAGTACACAGTTCTATAATTTGTTCTGGTTGTGTATTGTTAAATTATAGCTATGAAGAACATAAGGACTAGGCAGAGTGGATGGTGGACTTTAGAAATTTAACACTGACCAATAACTGATTCATAAGAAGGACTATGAAGTGCTTCGTGGGAAGGCTACTCAAATGGAAAATGGGGAATTGGTCACAACACTGGAAATCTAGGTGAATATGTGACTATTCCAAAAGATGACAGCAGTCACATATATCACTTATTTTGTTTCTGATAGGAATATTTCCTCTTTTAATAATATTAACACCTCAGAAAAATTAGTGTTAATGTGACTGACTCTGGAACATCCCCCTCCCCATGTGATTATGTGAGTTCAGAATTTTGAAATACTGGTTATAAGGCTGCCTGAAAAAGGAACTTAATTTTAAACCAAGAACAAATAACATGAAGTCAACTTAAAAAGTGACATTATAATTCTAACAAAATTGCCATTCAATCTCAGCTGTCTACCTTCAAGAGAAATCTCATGTGTTTTCTCATCTTGCTTACTATAAAACTAAATCAAGTGATTTATGCAATACATGTAACTTTTCAAATAAATCAACTGTGCAAAAATGTGTCTCTTGCTTTCTCATCTAAGTACTGTGACAAATGTTTTGAGCACTGCAAGTGGACTGAATAAACACTTACTTTCACAGATAGAGGAATGTCTATTTGCTTCATTTAATTCTGGGAGTATGGTGCATGTATGAGAATATTAAATTATTGGATAAATATTAAAAACCCAACATTAAATCCTACAAAGATGCTCAATGTTTAGGGGGAAAATGTGCTTAATACAGCCCTATTATGTGATTATAGCCTATTAACATATAGATTATTATCTGCAAAAAAAAATTCTCTTAAGGTTGTTAGATGGTACTATTGACCTAAATATTGTATTTTCAGAAATTAGATTATGAGTCAGTAAAGTGATAACATTTCACCAAATAATGTTAAGTTTTTAAAACACGATGCTTTAAAAATGCAGTTTTAAAACCTTGTTTAAATATTTGGTCATTACAGAAGAATGAAGCCATTAACACAGAGGGAACAAGTTTGTGTTAACAACTTTTTAAATAAAACTATATAGCAAAGATAATAAAAGCCAATGCATATAGGAGAGGATCCATTGATCCTCAGCTTTGGACAGCTTCTGGTAACTTCGAAATCTCCAAGAATCTGTTTCTCATCATAAAATGAGGACAATAAGAAGAGTTACTTCAAAAAGTCATTGTGAACATTCAACAAAAGGATGCACACAAAACTCTGAAAAAATTGGCACATGAGACTTTAGTGAATATTAGCTGTTATTATTTGCATGGTTTATGATTATTGTAGCTTTTAATTTGGAGTACCCTATGTTAAAACGCTTCTCTAAATTGAAGTAGGCTTGGGTGAAGGATGACCAAGATAAAAGATCTGAAAACCAACCATGGAGGAAATAGTTAAAAGACATAGCTAACGGTCAACAAAAATATCATGTAAATACCAAATACTAAAACTGCATTAGCCTCTGAGAACATACAGCCCGATGCTTTCACTTAATATAAAACGTGTGAAGAAATAGACTATCTTGTCTTTAAGCAACAGTGTCTTATAAAAGAAAGCCTAACCAAGGACAGAACCAACTCCAATATAAGGAAGTTCAGTGAGGAGGGTTCCATAGGAGGTGTCCAAAATTGAAAACCTACAGATAGAGTAACCAATGCACCTCTCACTTCAGGCATGTAAGCAAAAATAGAAAGTCACCTTCCAATAATGATATAGACAGGAAAAAAAATATATCAACCTAGATCCAGTAAAAAATGGTAAGTGAGCCTCTCTTCTGTGTTAGATACCAGACTAAATGCTGTAGGGAAGGGGCGCCTGGGTGGCTGTCAGTTGAGCTACTGACTTCCGCTCAGGTCACGATCTCCCGGTTTGTGAGTTCGAGCCCCGCGTCAGGCTCTGATTCTGTGTCTCCCTCTCTCTCTGCCCTGCCCCCACTCATGCCCTGTCTCTCTCTGTCTCAGAAATAAACATTTAAAAAAATTAAATGCGGTAGGGAATATAATTGAATAAAAATGGGATATTTATGTAACATTCAAGTAAGCAAAATGAACAAAATATTAGTTACATTTACTATGTTTCATCCCATATTTTATTAGAAATCATCAGAATTAATTATGTATAGTACACTTAGAAGGCATAAACTATCCCAGTTTAGTGCAAAACAATCTCTTGAGGGCAACAGTGAACCAAAGTGTGAACACAGACTATGTTATTATTAAATTATCTTGAGAGTTGCCCTATTATTAAAATCTATTTTCTGTGTTGTGCAAAACTCAGTATCATTCCTAAAAGATGATAGGGAAAACTAGTTTTCTTAGGGAAAACTAAACTATTATTATTTTGCTTTCTATGAATATTTCATAGAAATGAAATCTTTTTTTTTTAAAGGTAGAGAGCAGCTTTGAAGTACGAAAGTCACTGTGAGCCTGTGGAGGTGGGGGACAATAAAAACTGTATGTATTCGTTGTATGCATAAGAAACTTACAGAATCTTTGGTAGCAGCTAACAAACCACATCACGACTATATAGGATAGTACAAAGTTTGAAGGCAGCAGAGTTAAAACAAAGATAGTCCTGAAAACTGGCATTGTCATTTACCAGGTGCATTAACTTGGGACAATTCATCCACCTTCTCAGAGCCTCAGTTTCCACAAATGAAAATGTCTCTGGTAACTTGTGTGTTTTGTCCAACACTTTCAACTTCATTTGTTCCAAACTTGGACATTAGCCAAATTATTTCTTAACACAAAGGTTTTTCAACAACACAATTTACGTCTCTCATAGCTGGCATTTGCTCACTCATCTATGGTTAAAATTTTTCCCTTTTTCTCCTCTTTCTTGGCTGGCTAACCCATAACTCACTCTCAGCCTTCTTTTCAGTTGCAACCTTCACTAAGGAGACTAAAAAATCGAAATATTCACTTCTTCAGTCTCCACTATAACTGTGGTCCTATGTCACGGGTCTAGCTAATAAGGTTTAAGTGAAGTCCTCTGAGAACACTAGAAAAACTTGTTTTCAAGATAAAAAGGGATAGACTTGGCTTGGGAAGCCCTTATTTTCTTTCTTCATTAGGCATGGACATTATATGTGGAACTGCATGTTCCATGGAGACCACAGCAAAAGGAATCACTGAAATGTTACCACCACATCGTAGACCAACTGAGCTAAAGGCAGTAACTGCCTAACTCTGACTGGTTCATATGTAAGAAAAAGAAATCCCCATTTGTTTAATCTATGGTTAGTTTTCTGTTAAGTGAAGTGAAAAGCATTTCTTTCTGACACAACATTTCTTTTGTTCCTTCTTCCTCAATTTTTTTTTCAAATCTTCTGACGTTAGTTGTAATGTGTAATATCTTTGTCAAATACATTCAATGAAGTGACACTGTAGTATTGTGTAAAGAATACTGCATGAGAAATCAAAGAAATGTTTTTATGGGCACCTGGGTGGTTCAGTCGGTTAAGTGTCCAGCTTTGGCTCAGGTCATGATCTCACAGTTTGTGGGTTCGAGCCCCGCGTAGAGCTCTGTGCTGACAGCTCAGAGTCTGGAGCCTGCTTCAGATTCTGCGTCTCCCTCCCTCTCTGCCTCTCCCCTGCTCGCTCGCTCTCTCTCTCTCCCTCAAAAATACACAAACATTAATTTTTTTTTTTAAAAACCAGATGTTTTCACTCTGTTTTAATATCTATTAGTACATAAAACTTTGGAGAGGTAACTTAATATTTCTTACCTTCAGTTTCACCTTATACACAGTTATTGAACTAGATAATGAATATTTTATATTTAAATCTCTAAAAGTGATCTCAGAATGCTTCAAAGGAGACAACTGGAGGAAATGATATTATTGGAGCCCAGGTTAGGGTCAGCACATGGGAGATGGAAGCATGGCGAATGTATCTGACAGGATATGGAATTAGGTGGAAGCATAACCTCTGCAGAAGTAGAGGCACACTCTGGCTTCTCTCATCCTGCCCTCTAATTTGTCTCAGTGTCACCCCTTGGCTGAACTCCACCAAGAAGCAATTTCTATGGAAGCCTAAGAACCACAGCTCACAGCAATGTGATACAGTGCAGGGCCAGGGAGAGCTGAAGGCTACGTCTGGGCACATAGGTCCAGGAACGCACACAAAGAAGTATCAGAAATGAATTTCACATCGGGGGATTAAAAGAGCAATGAACTCAGGAAGCACTTATGGATAACATTTGTGAAAGAATCCAAAGAGTAAAACAAAGCTTGAGAAATGGGGGTAAAAAAAAGCACAAAAATGTAGAGAAAAATAGGCAAAATTATAAAGACAAAGGTCTTTACCTTCGCTTTTTAGAATAATTTGTAAAAAATCGCTTCTAGGACCTTTCTTCCATTTTCTGTCATTCTTTGACATGTTCATTCACTGATTCATTCAACAAATTCTTATTGAACCCCTAGAATCTTCCAGGAACTAGGCACCCGGAATCACATGCACTCTTATTATGCTATTCATTTCTACACCATGTTTCTTTTTCTTGGAATGCTTTTCTCCCAAACACTGTTCTAGCAAATTCTCATCCTTCAATATCCCGTCAACTGTCTTGATCTTAAGAAGGTTCCTAAAATCCCTCTAAACCCAGTTTAGAATTTCCTTCCTAACCACTACTAATTTTGGATGTATTTTAGCATTGTCACTGTACATTGCAATTATTAACCTAAATTGTATTCGCCAACTGGGCTATGAATATTTTGAGATAAAACCCCATGAAAACAACTTCCTGACCTTTGTTAGAGTTTATTTTACAAAACTCTTTTGTATATTTGTGTGTAAAGATTTGTGTGCAAAATTTTATTTTTTAACAAATTCATCCTGATTTTTAGAAAATGAAATGTAAAAATTCTGTCCCCTGCCAATTCCCCCTAAACCATTCAACTAAAAAAGAAAGAAAGAAAGAAAGAAAGAAAGAAAGAAAGAAAGAAAGAAAGAAAACAAAAAAAAAAGACCTTTCTCTGTTCCAGAAAGAAATCTCAAAGTGTAAATTTTAGGTTTGTAATATTGCAATATTCTAGACTAAATTCTTTCTTTGGGTTTCCTGTATTCCCCATGGGACTTGGAAGTAATCACTTACTAATTGTGACAACATGTGGTTTCTTATAGCTACTCATCTACTTTTCAATTTCTATTCTGTTTACCTAAACCATAAGAATTGGCAGACAACATGGCTGAAAACCAAGTATATGGGTGTTTTTGTCTTTTTTTTTTTTAATATATGGAGACTAATATAGAGAGGTATTAAGGACCAAAAGGACATTTCTTTTTTTTTTTAATTATTTTTAAGTTTATTTCTTTATTGTGAGAGAGAGAGAAAGTTGGGGAGGAGCTGAGAGGGAGAGGGAGAGAATCCCAAGCAGCCTCTGCACTGTCAGCACAAAGTCTGATGTGGGGCTCCACATGAACTAAAATGAGGAGTTGGGACACTTAGCTAACTGAGCCACCCAGGCGTCCCAGGATATTTATTTTTCTACATAAAAACACTTATCTTTGTATACTGGCTGTATATTTGAAGGATTACACTGTAAAATACTATGAGAATCATTATTTATTGCTTACTGTATCCTACACACTATCAATGCCCTTTATATCCCTTGAGTCATGTTACCCGTAGCACAGCTTTACAGGCTAAGTACAGTTACTTTAGCCAATTTATGGCTAAAGAAACTGAAAGTTATCTAAGAATCCACAGTTAATATGAAGATTCCAACAAGTCAATAAAAAACAAAATGCACAACTAAGACCAAGGACTCAGTTTTCACTCATAAGTACTGAAACTTTTGGTTTGTTTTAAACAAAAGTGGTGCTGGGGTGATTAAAAACTGTAACGTTAAAGACCATTTAAATTGTCTGCATCGAGGCACAAATGTATACTTGAGCACTCAGCTGGGATGCCATATTGCCAATGTAATTCAGATTCCCTTCTTTAAAACATTTATGTGAGAGCTTTATCATTACAGCTGAGGCATCCTACATGGCATGAATATTTTTATAAAACACCCTGAAAATACAGATCTTAGTGATCAATTCAGCACTTGTAATCTCCCAAACTTTATTTTAATCAGGAGTTAATGATGTATGGCACTTCTAGTAAGTAAATGAATGTCTGAATTGCTGTAAGTTATTTTAATAATTGCTCAGCTAACCATTTAAATTATCAAAGATCTTTACTTGTGCAATGTCATATAAATGATGGAAATTAAAAATTAATCAACACGATTTACGTAACTAAAAGCTGCCATCTAATGGGATATTTTTCAATAAGACGACAGCAGTAATTATGCTGAAAAATATTCATTCCTGTAGTTTGAACGATTATAGCAATTTCCACCAGGGGATTTCGCAGTCAGATTCTAGTTCTGGGCAACAGTGATTAATATAATGGTTATTAATGAGAAGTAATTTTGATACTTCTCGCAGTGTTTAGGTGTCAATGCCTTGAAAGCAATATGTTTAGCATATTAATAATAAAACTTGCATTGGATTGGCTAGCAAGTAACCTTATTGATTTTTTTTTTCTTATCTTCTATAATGGGAAAGGTCGATTAGATGTATAGAAACAATGGAACTTTTCACAGCTGGACTTTACATTTCTCTGTGCTGACATCTTTTGAACTGTGTACAAAGTTCATTAAATGTGCAAAGGTAGTACTGTTACAGGAAGAAAGTGGTGGGGTCGGAGGTCACAATCCACAGCAAGGTGACAATCCCTTGTGGATGGCACCCTGGGAGCTGAGTTAGTTGAGTCTTTCAGGTTGCCAACAGAGAGAGGGAGAGAGACTAAAGCCATCAGCAGCTAATATTATTAGAGTAATTAAAATGAATATTGACAGAGATTCGTGGGCTTCATATTAAGTCGAACACAGAGAAGGCAGTCGCGCATCAGATTCCATAAATATAAAATTGTGAATTAATGATTATACAATATATATGATTTGGGTAACACTACATAAATATATATACACACTGGGAGTCTGCAACAATGTATATACATTAAATGCATCCAAATCTATTGGCCCAAAGTTAGAAAAGCAAGAAATTATTCTTCCTCCCTACTCATTCCCTTTCCTAGGATTTTGTCAAATATACTCTTTCCCCATCTATCTGAACTTGCTGTTTGGAGGCACATAATATATGGATACAAACTATAAAAATTATATCCTACTGTTTGTGGTAAGCAAAAGGGTAACACTTGTGTTGTAGGAGTCCTAAATTGTGAGGAGAACACTAAACCAGGTATCATTATGGATACAGAAGTATGATTTTACCCACAGCACACATTAGCCCATGAAATATATTTCTCATGTTTTATTAAAAATATATAATCTAAAGAGATTTCAAGTAGAATGACACTATTGGCAAAATCAATGTTTAAGGATTACCTTTAGTTTGCTAATCATTGCAAGTGTAATATATGAAAAATTACCAAATAATAGTCACATGAAGGATTATTCAGGAGTTTCATACAACAGTCTGAATGGCACTATTTCTCGAGACTGAGAAAGTCTTGTGTTACATTTTATGACACTCCTAGCTTCTTTGTTGTTTGGATGTTATCATTAATGTAAAGAAAAATATTTTTATCTCTACGCGAAACTTGAATTTTGTTTCTATTTCCTGGTAATCAAAGTCTTCCTAATGTTAATTATATCGAAACATTTTTATTCGCTTGAAGTGGTTACCTTAACTTTCTTTTCTTAAAGTCTCGTATTGCAGTAGGGGTCTGACATGGAAGTGAGTGTGATCACTCTTTGATTTCACATGAGTGATGAGTTCTTAATGTAGTGTCAGGGAACAGATAGACTTTAAAGCTTACTTTCTTCTTCCTGCTCTCTATCTCTCTTCGGATTTGTAGGTCTGCCTTCTACAGTAATATATGCATCATTATCAGAGATAAGGTTGGTGAAAAATACAAGTATAAATAGAACTCTATTTTCTGATTCTGTGAAACAGACAAAATAAAACTGAACTAACTTGCGCTACGAATATAAGTCAGAGATTTATCAGAGAGGAGCAAAAGGCGCGTGAGAATAACTAACTAAACATTTTATCCCAAACATGAACACATTTAACACAAAATATAGTTTAAAAATTTAAGACCGTTTGTGATGAGAGTAAATGGCATAAAAACCCTACTCTTACTATTTTATCACATGGAAACATCATTGCATCTTCAGGCTTTACAACAAAAGTGCATTATAACTTAAGGTGTAGTTGTACCGCCATTTCAAATTGATGTGCAGTATTTTAGAAGTTCTAAGGATATCTTTGGGTATTAATATAATTTAGCCTCTTTAATAATTAAATTACCTCCATGAAATTATCAGGACTGTAGTCTCATAATTTAATTGTGTACCTTTTAGTCTTTTTTATTATGTACATGCCACTCAAAAGCATAGTATGGATAACAATGGCTAAAACCAGTTATGAAATAAAATTGAGCTGAACAGATATTTTCAAGGTTTCTACTGAGAATCCACATTAACCATGTGATGTGCACATGCTAGAGATAATTGTCAGAGTAACGACTAACATTTGTGTAGCACTTGACAGTATCATAGACATCTCAAATATTCCCATTTGACCTTCAAAAAGATCTTAAACTCTGTTTCATAAACGAGGAAACTGAGAGTCAATAATACAAATCAGAGCTGTTACATCTCCTTATGATCACATCAGTCAATAAAGCAGGGAATTTTTTTTTTGTCTTTGGGGGGACGGAAGAAACAAAAATCCATTAAAATCATGAATCCTTTTTTTTTCCCATTTCTGTTTTTTAATAATGCTAAATTTACGAACGTGTTGCTCTTGTCTTCAGTTCTATGTCGCCTATATTGGCCAGTGATAGCAGTTATCTCACCATTGTCATTTCTCATTTGTCTATTTGCCTGCTAGAACCACATATGCTCAGTAAGCACGAGGGCCATGCTTTTCTGAGCATCTCACAAACTGTCAGGCCCATCTTGACATTTAGACTATCTGTTGAGTGTTTCCAAGTAAGTTTACATTCTAGAATACTTAATAATACTTTTATTTAGTATTTGTTTGGAGAGCTCTTGTTCCGATTAATATTTTTACTTTTTAACGTTTATTTATTATATTATTGAGAGAGAGAGAGACAGAAACAGAGCGTGAGTGGGGGAGGGGCAGAGAGAGAGGGAGACACAGAATCTGAAGCAGGCTCCAGGCTCCGAGCTGTCAGCACACAGCCCAACGTGGGGCTCGAACCCACAAACCAGGAGATCATGACCTGAACCGAAGTCGGACGCTTAACTGACTGAGCCACCCAGGCGCCCCTTTATTAACATTTTTAAAAATATATTTATCCTCGGGGCATCTGGGTGGCTCAGTCGGTTAAACGTCTGACTGCGGCTCAGGTTATGATCTTCCAGTTTGTGGGTTCAAGCCCCGTGTCGGGCTCTGCCGCTGACAGCTCGGAACCTGGAGCCTGCTTCGGATTCTGTGTCTCCCTCTCTCTCTGCCCCTCCACCTCTCTCACTCTGTGTTTCTCTGTCAAATATAAATAAACATTAAAAAAATATTTTTAAATATATTTATCCTCCTCTGGTGAAAAAGAGAACCATGAAGCTATTTTTCAATGTTATCTCATACCATTTTAGTTATGATTGCTTCTGGTTTACTCATTAGCTACATTTTCCCTGATATTTTATTTTTCCTCTTTTTTTAAGTTTGTTTGTTTATTTTGTGAGAGGGGGTGAGCGAGTGGGGGAAGGACAGAGAGAAAGAATGCCAAACAGGCTCCATGCCGTCAATGCACCCAACACAGGGCTAGATCTCAGGAACCATCAGATCATGACCTGAGCCAAAATTAAGAGTTGGATGTTTAATCAACTGAGCCCCCCAGGCGCCGCTATAGCTTCTTTTTAATAATATCTCTTCTAATTTAGGCAATAAAGGGATTTATTTTTAGAAATATTAACTAATGTAGTACCATTGGTAATAAGCTCATAATAAATTATTTGTAATTTTGGTAATACCCCCCAAGTCACTTTAATCGGTAAATATTTTAAAATAAATACACATTTTTCTTTGTTCTTCTCCTTTTCTTTCTTTCTTTACTTCCTTTTTTTCCCAATAAACAATTACTGAGCCTCCACAATGTACTCATTCTTCAGGGAATCTCAGGTATAGTGGAGAATAAACCTTACCCTCCTGGAACTTATATTCTAGTGCTAATAACAAGTGTGAGCCCTCTTTTATGAAAGTAGTACAAATACACAAATCTAAAGAGCAAGAAAGAGTCATGAATTTCAGGCAGCTACTTTGATAAAATGATAAGATTAATAATAAGTGTAATTTTAAATGAAAGAATCTGGTAGAATGTTCATGAATTCATTCATGATAGAAGACTAGTTGTTCAAGCAAAATAAGCGAAAATCGCTTGGGTTTTTTCACAACTGACTAAATCTGTAATATACATTTGAGTATTTTTATTTCAATTTAAATACATCCAACACCTAAACACTTGAAAATTTCATAAGAATACTCCATCTGTAAAGTACCGGTATTGGAATAATTTTCAACAAAACACTGTCAATATCAAAGTTGAGAATGTAGTCTAAGAGTAAGTAGATGATAAATCAGCAAGATTCTGAATTTCAAAACATTCTACTAGCAACAGAGAAATCACATACAGATTCATTAATCAGCTTTTTCTTTATTAAATCCATATTTCAACTAATACTTCCAACATCCTCAGAGAAAGGAAAGTTATGTACAAATGATCCCAGTCTGAGAAAGGCTGTGATCTGAATGATAGTGAAAAGTGCACAAGATTCCATTGGAATGAACACAGCAGTTGTTCCTCCTTTGTATGTTATTATAAAGAGAACTGGGGGTCAAATTGCATGAATGATAAATGGAAGGTACTTGAATTGGGTTGGTTCTTTTATGAACATTATACATTGACCTTGGCAGTTTTGACAATTACATCCATCATTTCTAAGAATCCATTCCAACACCCCAGCCTGTTCTCTAATGTGACCAAATAAACAGGGTTTGTGAATATAAGAATCAAAGATTGATCTTCTGTGCCACTTCACTGATTAACAGTTTGTTACTTACTGTAGCTTTTTCAATCTATGGATTATGCAAGGATCATAACTCACTATGGCACACCTGTAGATAGCATGTTAGAATGCTTTAATCTTCACTTACAGGCTTCAAAAGGATCAATATTAGACTTCTATATTTGAAAATCAAAATGAAGTAAAACCTTTATGGAGCTCATTGCATACTTTTAAGGTGCATTTTAATTATTTCCATGTTGCTTCTATAGAAACAGCTGGTTGAAGATGGAAGTAGACCAACCATTTCAATTTTTATACTATTTTAACCTGTGGGTAACCTACTTTTAGGTTAAAAAGAATTTTTCTGTCTCAAATATTTTTCCTACAAGTAGAATTATATATAGGTTGAGAAGCAATCCCCCACTCCATCACCAAAAATATTAAATGCACATTATTTGAAGTCACAGAAATTTTCTCAGAAAGTGTATTGTCAACTATATAGCAGTACCTAAAAGTTTGGAGTAAATTATGTGTTTGTGAGCACTGAGAAATCCTAAGTGATGAGCTGTTTTCAAATCCAAGGACTTGAAAATTAAGTTTTTTAATGACTTGGGTTTCTTTAAATTTATGTCGTGATAATGGCTTTATGTTAGAGCTAGCTGGGTTGTCACATTAACAAAGTCTTCATATTTCAACTGGCAGGCAAATTTGCAAGAATTAGGGATGCACTGTGTATTCCCAAGCCCCCATTTCACCTTGGTTTCAAACATGTAATCTGGCATATATTAAGCATTCAGGCTAATTCAGTCATTTCTCTTACATATTTTCTCCATTTTTGTACCTTTTACTAAGGGACCAACAAATTATATTTATCTTTTAAGAAAAGACTCTGGGGAAGAGGCAGGAAGATGGCGGCAGAATTGGAGGACCCTAGGCTTGCCTTGTCCTACGAATACTAGAGAACTATCAAATCACCTTAAATACCCCAGAAATTAACCTGAAAACTGACAGAACAAACTCTACAGCTAACAGGAGAGAAGAGGTCATCTTGAAGAAGGTAAGAAGTATGGAGTCATGGTTTGGGGAGAATTGGATCCTAGCTGCTGCAGAGAGAAGGTAGCCATTGTCACAGAGAAGGACAAGAAAGAGAGAGAGAAGAGCACCCGAAGAACACACAAAGAGCAGCTTTCCCCAGAGCTGTTGGTTTAGAAGATGAGAGGAACTGAACTTCATGAGTTCTTGCAACCAGCAGGGCTTAAAGCATGGAGTTTTAAAGGTCACTGGACTTAGCTAGGATAGAGCCTAGAGGGCACTGTGCTATTCTTGGAGAGAATGCAAACAACCCAGGGGCATACAGCATGGAAACAATCATCTGAAGAGCACCTGGGGCACACAGCGGGGAGAGGCAACCTTCAGGAAGACACCTCTATGGGAACAAAGGAGCTGGCTGGTGCCACTTGGCTCCCCCATCCCTCAGCATAAGCCGGGAGTCCCTGCAGGGAGCATAAGAGCATGGATAATGGCTGCCTAACTTACTTACACTAAGCTCTACATCCATGCACTTCAGTGGAACTTACCTTCTCAGTCACACCTACCTCAGTCATAGCCTGGTGAGCCTCTCCCCCAGAAACCAGCACAAACCGCTGTCCACACCACATCTCTCAGAGATTTTGCAAAGCCTCAGTTCTGGTGGAGGTAGTGACAGGTCTCATTTCACAGATTAGCGTATACCTAGTTAAAACTCACCACATGCAGCACAGGGACCAAATTCTGTCCACAAGAGGCAAGGAGGGCCTCTGCAAATGACTAGTCTGAAGGATAGGTGCAGCCAGAACACAAGAGCAGACTGTACACAGCAGACACTCCCTGACATGCCAGCCCTGGGTACTACAAGACCTCTTCATCTTAAGGCTACTACTTTCAGGAGCAGGAGACATAACTGGTTTTTCTAACACAGAGAAGCAGCCAGAAACTTAGACAAGATGACAGGACAGAGGAATTTTTCCCAAATGAAAAAACAAGATAAAGTCACACCAGAGATCTAAATAAAACAGATATAAGTAACATGCCTGATGGAGAATTTAAAGCAACAATCAAAAGGATACTCACTGGACTTGAGAAAAGAGTGGAAGACATCAGTGAGACCCTTACCACAGGGATAAGAGTTAAAAAAGAATTAATCAGAAATAAAGAGTACAATAAACAAGATTAGAAACACGCTTGATGCAATGAACAGCAGGCTGGGAGAAGGAGAGGAATGAATTAATGATCTAGTAGACAAAGTAATGAAAAGCAATGAAGCTGAACAAAAGAGAGAAAAAAGAATTACGCAACATGAGAACCGACTTAAGAGAATTCAATGACTCCATCAAACATAATCACATTCATTATATATGAGTCTCAAAAGAAGAAGAAGAGAGAGAAAAGAGGACAGATTTATTTGAGGAAATTTTGGCTGAAAACTTTCCTAATCTGGGGAAGGAAACAGACACCAGATCCAGGAGGTAAAGAGAATTCCCAACAAAATGAACAAAAGTAGGCCTACACCAAGATACACTGCAGTTAAATTTGCAAAATATAACGATAAAGAAAAAATCCTAAAAGCCTCAAGACAAAAGAAGTCCCCGGGGCACTTGGTTGGGCATCTGACTTCGACTCAGGCCGTGATATCACAATTTGTGGGTTTGAGCCCCATGTCAGGCTCTGTGCTGACAGCTCAGAGCCTGAAGCCTGTTTCAGATTCCCTCTCTCTCTCTCTCTCTCTCTGTTCCTCCCCCACTTGCTGTTTGTTTCTCTCTCTCAAAAATAAGTAAGCATTAAAAAATTAATAAAAAAAGAAAAGAAAAGACAAAAGAAGTTCCCGACTTACATGGGAAGACCCATAAGGCTAACTGAAGAGCTCTCCACAGAAACCTGGCAAGGTGGAAGGAAGTGGCATGATATATTCAATGTGCTGAATGGGAAAAATCTGCAGCCAAGAATAATCTATCCAGCGAGGCTATCATTCAGAATAGAAGAAGAGTTAAAGAATTCCCCCAAACAAAAACGAAAGGAATTCATGACCACTAAACCAGCCCTGCAAGAAAGATTAAAGGGGACTCTGAATAGAAAAGACCAAAAGTGACAGTATAAAGAAAACACAAAGGCAGTAAAAATGAATATTTCTGTAAAACACTAGCCAAGAAACTCATAAAAAAGGATATAAAGTATAATAACACATACCTAAAATGTGAGGAGGAGGGGAGAAAAGAATGTGTTCAACCATAAACAATCATAAAACGTAACATAGACTGTTACATGCAGAAGAGGTTATATAAAAGCCTAATAGTAACTATATATCCAAAACACTAATAAACATGCAAAGAATAATGAGAAAGAAATCCAAATATATCACCAAAGAAAATCAACAAAATATGAAAAAGAGAAAGAATGAATCATAGAAAATTATACAGAAACAACCACAAAACAAGTAATAAAATGACAATAAATATACATCTATCAATAATTACTTTGATAATGTAAAGGGACTTAACCTCTCCAATCAAAAGATACAGGGTATCAGAATGGATTAAAAAAAAAAGGACCCATTTATATGCTGTCTATAAGAGACTTATTTCAGACCTAAAGACACACACAGATTGAAAGTGAGGAGATGGAGAAATATTTATCATAAAATGGCCATTAAAAGAAAGCCAGAGTAGCAATACTTATATCAGGCAAACGAGGTTTTAAGAACAAAGACTGTTAAAAGAGACAAAGAAGGGCACTATATAATAATAAAAGGGACAATTCCAAAAGAAGATATAACAACTGTAAATATTTATGCACCCAATAGGAAACACCCAAATTCATAAAACAATTAATAAAAACATATAGGATCTAACCGATAGTAATACAATAACAGTAGGGGACATTAACACCCCACTTACATCAGTGGACAGATTATTTAAACAGAAAATCAACAAGGAAGCGATGGCTTTAGACACACTGGACCAAATGGAGTCAACAGATACATTCAGAACACTGCATCCTAAAACAGCAAAATACATTCTTTTCGAGTTCACGAACAGATAACATATGAGGCAACAAAACAGGCCTCAACAAATACAAGAAGACTGAAGTCATCCCATGCACCTTTTTCTGACCATAACACTATGAAACTAGAAGTCAACCACAGAACAAATCTGGAAAGAACACAAATACATGGAGGTTAAAAAACATGCTACTACACAATGAATGGGTCAATTAGGAAATCAAAGAAGAAATTTAAAAAAATAGATGGAAACAAATGCAAATTAAAACACGATGGTTTAAAATCTTTGGAATGCAGCAAAAGCTGTTCTAAGAAGTTTACAGCAATACAGGCCTATATCAAAAAGCAAGAAAAATCTCAAATAAACAACCTAACCTTACACCTAAAGGAGCTATAAAAAGAACAACAAATGAAGCCCAAAGCCAGCAGAAGGAAGGAAATAATAAAGATTAGAGGAGAAATGATATAGAACTAAAAAAAATAAAAAGAAAGAAAGAAAAAAAAAGAACAGATCAATGAAATCAGGAGCTGGTTCTTTGAAAAAAAATAAAATAAAATTGATAAACCTCTAGCCAGGCATCACAAAGAAAAGAGAAAGGACCCAAATAAATAAAATCACAAATGAGAGAGGAGAAATAGCAACAAACACCACAGAAATACAAACAATTATAAGAGAATATTATGAAAAAACTATATGCCAACAAATTGGACAATCTAGAAGAAATATATAAATTCCTAGAAACATATAAATTACCAAAACTGAAACAGGAGGAAATAAATAACCTGAACAGACTGATAACGAGCAAAGAAATTGAATCAATAATTTAAAAACTCCTAACAAACAAAAGTCCAAGACCAAACTGCTTCGTAGACAAATTCTACCAAACATTTAAGAAGAGTTAATACCTATTCTTCTCAAAATAGTCCAAAAAATAGACAAGGAAGATAAACTTCCAAATTCATTTGATGAGGCCAGCATTACCCTGATACCAAATCCACATAAAGACACCACAAAAAAAAAGGAGAACTGCCAACCAATATCTCTGATAAATATAGATGCAAATATCCTCAAAAAATACTCAACAAAACATTAAAAAAATAATTCACCACGATCAAATGGGATTTGTTCCTGGGTTGCAAGGGTGGTACAATCTTTGCAAATCAATAACATGATACATCACATTAACAGAAGAAAGGATAAGAACCATATGATCATTTCAATAGATGTAGGAAAAGCATTTGTCAAACTACAACAACCATTCATGATAAAAACTTTGAACAAAGTAGGGTGAACATACCTCAACATAATAAAGGCCATGTATGAAAAATGCACAACTAGTGTAATCTTAAATGGAGAAAAACTCAGAGCATTTTCTCTAGAATCAGGAACAAGACAGGGATGTCCACTGGCACCACTTTTGTTCAACGTAGTAGTAGAAGTCTTGTCCAGAGCAATCAAACAACAAAAAGAAATAAAATGCATCCAGAACCACAAGGAAGAAGTCAAACTTTCAGTATTCACAGATGACATGATACCAAATATAGAAAACCTAAAAAACTCCACCAAAAAACTACTAGAACTGATAAATGAATTCAGTAAAGGCTAGGATACAAAATCAACATACAGAAGAAATCTGTTGCATTTCTATACACCCAGGGTGAAGCAGCAAAAAGAGAAATTAAGGAATTAATCATGTATACAATTGCAACAAAAACAGTAAGATACATTGGGATAAATCTAACCAAAGTGGTGAAAGACCTGGAAATTATAAAACACTGATGAAAGAAATTGAAGATGACAGAAAGAAATGGAAAGACTCCATGCTCATGGATTGGAAGAATATTGTTAAAATGTCAATATTAACCAAAGCAATCTACATATTTAATGTAATCCCTATAAAAATATCACTAGCATTTTTCACAGAGCTAGAAAAAAACAATCCTAAAATTTGTTTGGAACCACAAAAGATCCCAGTAGCCAAAACAATATTGAAAAAGAAAAAGCAAAACTGGAGGCATCACAATTCCAAACTTCAAGTTATGTTACAAAGCTGCAGTAACCAAAACGCTATGGTACTGGCACAAAAACAGACACATAGTTTAAAAGAACAAAATAGAAAACCCAGAAATAAATTCACAATTATATGGTCAATGAATCTTTGACAAAGTAGTAAAGACTATCCAGTAGGCAAAAGACTGTCTCTCCTACAGATGGTGTCAGGAAAACTGGACACCAACATGCAAAAGAATGAAACTGGACCACTTTCTTACAACATACACCAAAATAAATTCAAAATGGATTAAATATCTAAATATGAGACCTGAAACCATTAAAATCCTAGAAGAGAACATAGGTAGTAACTTCTTTGAAATTGGCCGCAGCAATTTCTTTCTAGGTAGGTCTCCTGAGGTAATGTAAATAAAAGCAAAAATAAACTATTGGGACTACATAAAAATAAAAAGCTTTAGCACAGTGAAGGAAACAATCAACAAAACTAAAAAGCAACCTACAGAATGGGAGAATATATTTGCAAATGACATATCCGTTAAAGGATTAGTATCCAAAATATATAAAGAACTTATAAAAATCAACACCCAAAATATGAATAATCCAATTAAAATATGTTCAGAAGACAATGAAAAGACATCTTTTTTTTTTTTTTTTTACAAAGAAGACATACAGATGGCCAACAGACACATGAAAAGATGCTCAACATCACTGATCATCAGGGAAATGCAAATCAAAACTACAATGAGATACCACCTCACACCTGTCCAAATGGCTAAAATCAGCAACATAAGAAACAACAGGTGTTGGTGAGCATGTGGAGAAAGAGGAATCCTCTTCACTGATCATGGGAATGCAAACTGGTGCAGCCACTCTGGAAAAAAGTATGAATGTTCCTCAAAAAGTTAAAAACAGAACTACCCTATGGTCCAGCAATTGCACTAGTAGATATTTATCCAAAGTAACCTTTGGATAAAGAGTAATTCAAATTATGGAAATTATGGAAAATTCCATATTTTGGAAAAAGCCTAAGTGTCTATCGACTGATGAGTGGACAAGAAGTGGCATGTGTGTGTGTGTGTGTGTATACATATATATACACATATGTATGTATACATACATATATATATAAAAGAAGACTAGAATAAAAAAAGAATAGAATCCTGCCATTTGTAACAGCATGAATAAAGCTACAGAGTATTATGCTAAGTGAAATAAGTCAGTCAGAGGAAGACAAAAATCATATGATTTCACTCACAGGTGGAACTTAAGAAACAAAACAAATGAACAAAGAAAAAAAGAAACACACAGAAAAACAAACTCTTAAATACAGAGAACAAACTGGTGGCTGCCAGCAGGAAGGTAGATGGAAGGACTGGTGAAAAAGGTGCAGGAGATTAAAAGTACACTTATTGTAATTAGTAGTGAGAAATGTGTAGGATTGTTGAATCATTATATTGTATACCTGAAACTAATACAACACTGTATGTTAATTTTATTTCATAAAGACATATATACTAATACATGTTAATAATGAGTAGTATATTAAAAATTATTTAAATTTCAGATTAACTTAATTTTTATGTATTTTTAAATGTATGTAATATGTTCAAAAAGTAATATGTAGGGGCGCCTGGGTGGCTCAGTCGGTTGAGCATCCGACTTCGGCTCAGGTCACGACCTCACGGTCCGTGAGTTCGAGCCCCGCGTCGGGCTCTGGGCTGATGGCTCAGAGCCTGGAGCCTGCTTCCGATTCTTGGCTCCCTCTCTCTCTGCCCCTCCCCCGTTCATGCTCTGTCTCTGTCTCAAAAATAAATAAACGTTAAAAAAATTTAAAAAAAAAAGTAATATGTAATTAATATGACTAAAATGATAAAATATGTATATTGGGCTGGTATTCAAAGTATTTTATTGCTAAATATTCCAATATGTTTGGAATCTTTTTTTGTTTTTAAATTCCAAATAGTTAACATACAGTGTAATATTAGTTTCAGGTGTACAAATATAGTGATTCAACACTTCCATACGACATCAGGTGCTCATCACAACAAGTGTACTCCTTAATCCTCATCACCTATATATACATATATATATATATATATATATATATATATATATATATATAATCTTCTTTATCCATTCATCAATTAATGGACACTTGAACTGCTTCCATATTTTGGCTAGTGTAAATACTGCAGTCAACATAGGGGTACATGTATCTTTTCAAATTAGTGTTTTTGTATTCTTTGGGTAAACACCAACAGTGCAGTTACTGGATCATATGATAATTCTATTTTGAATTTTTTGAGGAAACTCCACACTGCTTTCCACATTTTCTTCAACCAATTCACATACCTATCAACAAAGCTCAAGGGTTTCTTTTTCTCCACATTCTCACCAATATTTGTTTGTGTTACAAATATTACAGATATTAACCATTCTGACAGGTATATAAAAAGTGCTATCTCATGGTGGTTTAAATTTGCATGTCCCTGATGATTGGTGATGTTGAGCATCTTTTCATTTATCTGTTGGCTATCTGTATGTTTTCTTTGGAAAAAATGTCTATTCAAGCCCTATGTCTATTTTTAATTAAATTATTTGGGTTTTTTTGGTGTTGGGTTGTATAAATTCTTTACGTATTTTAAATATTACCCCTTTATCATATAAATCATTTGCAAATATCTTCTCCTATTCAGCTGGTTGCCTTTTTATATTGTTCTTGGTCTCCTCTACTGTGCTAAAGCTTTTTATTTTGATGTAATCCCAATAGTTTATTTTTGCTTTTGTTCCCCCTTGTCTGAGGGGACATAATCCAGAAAAATGTCCCTGGCTAATGTCAAAGAAATTACTGCCTATGTTTTCTTTTAGGAATTGAATGGTTTCAGGTCACACATTTAGATATTTAATCTATTTTGAGTGCTTTTGTATACGGTATAAGAAAGTGGTTCTTGCACTGTTGGTGGGAATGCAAACTGGTGCAGCCACTCTGATAAACAGTGTGGAGGTTCCTCACAAAATTAAAAATAGATCTACCCTATGACCCAGCAATAGCACTGCTAGGAATTTACCCAAGGGATACAGGAGTGCTGATGCATAGGAGCACTTGTACCCCAATGTTTATAGCAGCACTTTCAACAATAGCCAAATTATGGCTAATAATTGAGCCTAATTATGGCTAATAATAAGAGCCTAAATGTCCATCAACTGATGAATGGATAAAGATGTGGTTTATATATACAATGGAATACTTTTTGGCAATGAGAAAGAATGAAATCTGGCCATTTGCAGCAATGTGGATGGAACTGGAGGGTATTATGCTAAGTGAAATAAGTCAGTCAGAGAAAGGCAGATACCATATGTTTTCACTCTTATGTGGATCCTGAGAAACTTAACAGAAGACCATGAGGGAGGGGAAGGAAAAAAAAAGAGAGGGAGAGAGCCAAAAACTGAGAATAAACTGAGCGTTGATGGGGGGTGGGAGGGAGGGGAGGGTACGTGATGGGCACTGAGGAGGGCACCTGTTGGGGATGAGCACTGGGTGTTGCATGGAAACCAATTTGACAAAAAATTTCATATTAAAAAAAAAAAAGTGGTCCAGTTTCACTTTTTTGCTTGAAGTTGTCCAGTTTTCCCAAAACCATTTGTTGAAGAGACTGTCTCTTTCCCATTGTACATTCTTGCCTCTTTTGTTGTAGATTAATTTGACCATATAAGCTTGGGTTTATTTCTGGACTTTCTGGTTTATTCTATTCACCTACTTCTTTTGGTGTCAATACCATACTGCTTCGATTGCTACAGCTTTGTAGTTTATCTTGAAATCTGGAATTGTAACACATCCAACTTTGTTTTCCTTTCTCAAGATTGCTTTGGCTATTTGGGGTCTTTTGCAGTTCCATGCAAATTTTAGTATTATTTGTTCAAGTCTAAAAAATGTTGTTGGTATTTTAATATTAATATTAATTTAATATAAATGTTGTTGGTATTTAATCTGCATTAAGTGTGCAGATTGCTTTGGGTAGTATGGACACTTTAAAAATATTTGTTCTTCCAATCCATGAGCATAGGTATCTTCCATTTGTTTGTGTCACCTTCAATTTCTTTCATCAGTGTTTTATACTTCTTGAAGTACAGGTCTTTCACCTCTTTGGTTAAATTTATTCCTAAATCTTCTGTTAATTTTGGTGCAATTGTACATGGGATTATTTTATTCATTTCTTTCTGCTATTTTTCTATTAGTGTATAAAAATGCAACAGATTTCTGGATATTAATTTTGTATCCTGTGTATGCTGAATTCATTTATAATAGTATATATTAATATTATGTATTACATATTAATATAATCAATATCATTACAATATATCAATATTGTACAATATATTAATATAATAATAAATTAATATATTATCATTATTATGTTGTCTTATTTTTTTGCTAATTAATGGCACAAAAATTTTTATATGAATATTGTATGATCTCTAATTACATATTTTCCTATGAGCTGTTTAATTATATATGCTTCATGTTTTTCTTTTCTTTTTTTTTTTAATTTTTTTTAACGTTTATTAATTTTTGAGACAGAGACAGAGCATGAACGGGGAAGGGGCAGATAGAGAGGGAGACACAGAATCGGAAGCTGGCTCCAGGCTCTGAGCCATCAGCCCAGAGCCCGACGCAGGGCTTGAACTCACGGACCGCGAGATCATGACCTGAGCTGAAGTCGGATGTTTAACCGACTGAGCCACCCAGGCGCCCCTTCATGTTTTTCAAAAACATAAAACATTGTTTAATATTTGTGGATAAATAACTTTCATTGTCAGGTTCTAAATTTAGTTTATTTCTATGTTTGGTAGTAATAGATGGTAGTAATAGATGAAAATGATATATCTATCATCGCATAATATGTACAACATAATATATACACAAAGGATGAGGTTCAGTCTTTATAATAGTATATATAAATGAATGTTTCCAAGAGTCTTGGAAAATCTTAATAATATCACCTTGTGTTTGCTCACTTTTCGTCACTATCATTGTTTCATCATGCATTATAACTGAAAGAAATTGTAGTCTGTTGATCAGTTTTTCGGTTATTTGTGCTTGTGTTACTTGTGTTATCTTCTTTACAAGAGTCATTTTAAGCCATTTGTATGTAAATTTTATGGGGGCTAGATTACTTCCAACTATATAAAATTATGAATAAATTCCATTATTTGGCTAGACACATAGTCACATTGAAATCACATGAGGGCAAACAAAGACACTGTGGATCTTCCCCTCTTCTCCATCCCTCTCATCTGTCCCCACCCATCCTCCTGCTCTTGCTTCTTTTCCTGACATTAGACTTTTCTGGCATACGTAATGATAAACAGAAGAATCCAAAACAAAATCTCTAACATCTACTTAAGATTTAGAACTTACAGGAGCCAATATATGCAATTACACTTTCATATTACTACTACCTATTGTCACTGCATCACATCTGCATTAGATAACACATCCAAAACAAGCTCCATTTTATATGCTAAATTTCTTTAAAATGGTTTGATTTCACAGAGGTCCTAACAGTATCATTTTATCAAAATTTTCTGAGAGATCTCTGTCAACAACTGTCCAGCCTAAATCGTGGTCATTTCCTTTTGCCTCATTGTCATTTAAATGACTTCATACTATTTCAGGAGTGGAAATAAGCTTAGACGTTAGCTCTTTGAAAAAAAACATTAGAATTGGGCTAGAATAATCACCTACCTCCTTCTGATGATTTCACATGTGCCATCAACTCTCCAGGATTATTTGATTTGTTTATATGAATTTTTTTGTAAATGCACCTGTCATATTATCAACATATTGCCAACAAAAAACCCACTAAGTTCAAACAATTATTATTTTAAATAAAAGTTTGATATTAGTCATATTATATCTTATCAATGTTATTACTTAGCTTTTCACATATGGTTCCTGCTTTAATTCCATAAATTAGGAATATCTTCATGCTTTAAAATTATAAAGTATTAAAACAATAAGGACTCACCATTTTTCTGCCACTTCTCTTCTAATGAGTATATTATTAAAAGAACAAGAATAATTGCCCAGTATAGACAAGAAGAATTAAATAATTTACTAAAGATAGCATTAAGTAAAAATCCCCTGAATGTGAATTAAAATTAAATTGGAGAAAAGAGGGTAATAAATTGGCCTCAAGCATAGATCATATTAAACATAAGATTATTATCGAATGTCAGCTGTGCTTTTCTTTGAAGTAGCAGGTTTATCGCTTTTAAAAATTGAATGCCATTGGTTAATTTGATATAAAAAGTTTGTGATTTCCAGATAGCAAAAGGGTACTCATTAAAAATATTTAAATAATTAAAATGTCCTTTTTCTATTTCAACATGATGTTATTGAACTAGTGTTCTCAGATCAACTCTTGGCTTGAATTAGAGGACAGGTCTCCTGCTCTGCTTCCTCATAATCAAGAATTTTTGAAACAACAAACTCTAATTAAGGGGCAGAATGTATTTTACAAGGGTATGACATCATGGCCTTTGCCAAATTAACAAACAGATTATAGTATGGACAGAATAATAAAGTCATTGAATTGTATATAGAGTGGATGTCATAAAATGCATATTTTGCAGAAAGAAAAACAATTAAATGTCAAGGAAATTCAGCCCACCATTTTACCCAATATTTATACCATTGCGAACCTAACATTGAAGGCTAACTCAGCTCTTCTCTTGTTCCATATTAATTCTAATGTTATTCTCATGGTTTAGTATAATTTTTTTCATATAAAATGATCCCTACTGAAGGGGATCTGTACTGAAATTCTTTATTGAATGTTCACATGAAGGAACAGCAATATATCCTAAAGCTAGAAATACTGACAAATTTCATGTTGAGCTCGAAGGTGGCATCTATATAAAGGATTTTCAAGGGTAGTTTGGATTACAGTCATCCTCACTTGTCTTAAAGATCTAATACGCAGGAGCGCCTGGGTGGCTCAGTCGGTTAAGCGGCCGACTTCGGCTCAGGTCATGATCTCGCGGTCCGTGAGTTCAAGCCCCGCGTCGGGCTCTGTGCTGACAGCTCAGAGCCTGGAGCCTGTTTCAGATTCTGTCTCCCTCTCTCTGACCCTCCTCCGTTCATGCTCTGTCTCTCTCTGTCTCAAAAATAAATAAACATTAAAAAAAAATTAAAAAAAAAAAAGATCTAATACGCAAATCTTTCACAGCTGCACTACCACTAGAGTTGACACAATTTAAATACGAATTTCAAGGTCTCCTCCAACTCAGTCTTATCACAGTGAACTTTAGCACTGTCATATATTTCTGGAGCTTTCACTATTTTATGTCCCATTTTAAATTAGTTTACATGGGAAATCATGGCTTTTTGGTGCCTCTAGTATTTTCTTAGCCAGAATTTCTCCATTACATCTATATGCTTTAGACTGTTGTTGGAAATTGTATGGCTTTAGGATTTCCTGTACGTGCTCAAGAAGCTAATGTCAAATTCATTTTTGCAACAGACAATGCATTCTTACATAAAATATATGAGCTAAGTGCCAAATTCCACACAGCTTCAGTATCACTGGAAATTATTTGAATTATATCTAACCAATAACTATTGCATTGTTAAATCCCAACAGATTTTCCAGAATCCTTTTTGCCACAATTTCTAGTCAAAATCACATGAAAGTACCTTATCTTGAAAAGTAAATCTCTGCTCTCTCAACTGAGATTCCTAGTTTTCAGTCTCCTGCTATAGCAAGCAGCAACAATTGTTTATTAAAAACATGTATAACATAATACATTTCATTTTATTTATTTTTAGAAGGCTTCTTATTGGGGTGCTTGGGTGACTCCAATGGTTAAGCATCCGACTCTTGGTTTGAGCTCAGGTCATGATCTCACAGTTCGTGTGGGATGGAGCCCCATGTCAGGTTCCACACTGACAGGAGAAGCCTGCTTGGGATTCTCTCTCTCTGGACTTCACCCACACACAACCTCTCTCTCTCTCTCTTTTAATAATTTACTTCAATAACTAATAATAAATAATATAATAATAAATAATAACTAATAATAAAAATAGTTTATGATTAAATAAAGAAAGATTTCTTATTGATTGATCCTGAGAGTATAGGATGAATGATATTTATACTCTCCTCTTCAGAAGTTATAATAAAAAATAGTAAAGTAGAATATAAAAGTTAATTTTAAAAACTTAAGTGATATTAAGAGTATGGGAAGTATACCCAGGGAGTTTAGAAAAGAAAGGAACCTACAATATCAAAAGAAATTTGTGGTATCATAGCAGCGTTACAGTGAACAGGGTACCTTGAGGGAAGAGAACACTTTTTGTCAAGCAGAGGAGTGAATAGTATCTATGCAGAGGAGAGAGTCAATGCATCGAGGTGTGAACAAGCATGCATATCAGGAGATGAGTGCAAAGCACAAAACGGGGTGGGATTGAAACCTGAGTATAAGAAGTAAGAGTGGCAGGAATCAATGCTAACTATGTAGATCATAAGACATTGATCATTCTAAGACTTTACAGTCCTCATCCAAAGGGCAATGATATCTTGGAGGTTTTTAAGCAGAGAAAAGATGTGATGATGTGAGCATTCTGGCGGAAATGTACAGAATGGATCCAGTAGGAGAAACAAGATGACCTGTACCTATAACCCAAGTAACAAATATTAAGTTTTAATTAAAGTAATTAATAGAGAGATTATGGAGTAGGATCAACAGAACTTTGGGATAAATTTTATTTAACGAACAAAGGAAAAAATGAATTTAGGATGACTCAAAGCTTTGTAGCTAGGAAAATTCTACAAATATTTTTATTTTTACCTGATAAAGGAGTAGAACACGTTTGGGCAGGGAGGAAATGAAGGAGGTAAGATGAAGAGGTAAATTTCAAAGAACTTCAACTTTAAGGCATCCATATGAAGATATATCAAGTACATAATTGGAATGATCTCATAGGGCAATTTTCAATATAGTACAATACAATATAATACAATATAATATTAGAAAAATATTCCATAGAAAACACTCTCAATAAATCAACATGTATAAGTTACACAGAACAAACTGTTGCTATACTATTTCAAGACTATACTATTTCAACCACAAAAAATATCTGAAAAGTGCAATTAAGACACTAGCTGTTTTGAGCCAAGAAAAAGTTCCAGAAATTTTTATCAGCTTTCCCTTGTAAGATTAATAGAATAACACTAAGCAACTATACAAAATAACTAACATTTTCAAAGCTGGTCTAGCTATATACATTTTATGTCCTTACTAAATTTATGTCAATTTTCTAAATGGTGATATGACAGGAAAGCCACAATGTAAGGATATATGAGTCAAGATGAGCTAAGTTACACTGTGGTAAAATATACTCTTAAATCTCAGTTGTTTATCACAGCTAATACTTTGTCATTCAACCAGAGTTCGTTGTGGGTAAAAAGGGGTTGTTCTCCTCTGAGAACATAGAGATCCAGGCCAACTCCCACAGTAATCTGAAATTTGCCATCCTAACATGTGGCCCCCTATGTTTTCTTGGCCGGGAAAAGAAAGATCAAGGAGAAACACAGTGCTAAGGAAGTAATTCACAACTTCCACTTACCTTCCTGTTTGCCAGAACACGATCACATGGTCACATCTAACTGCAACTGACGCTGGAAAACATAGAAAAGCACATATTTAATGAGCATTATTTGTCTCTGTCGATAGAGACGATCATAGAAAGGTGAAACCAGGGAGAAATGTTTCAATAATCTCTTTATTGCCTCTTACGGAAACTAGATCATACTAAAAATCTAGACTCTTCAGTTACCAGAGATTCAGTTTATTCTTATAGATAGACACTTTTTGAAGAGTATCAGGTGATAGGGTAGAGAATCCAACTTGTTCATATGTTACCATTTTTTTAATTTTTTTTAATGTTTATTTATTTTTGAGAGAGAGAAAGACATATTAAGCAGGGCAGGGGCAGAGAGAGAGGGAGACACGGAATCCAAAGCAGGCTCCAGGCTCCGAGCTGTCAGCACTGAGCCCGACGCGGGGCTCGAACTCACAAGCTGTGAGATCATGACCTGAGCCCAAGTCGGACGCTTAACTGACTGAGCCACACAGGCTCCCCAATCCAGTGATCTTTTTTACTGCACAGTATCCCTCTAGGAGAGTCATTCATTCTCTATCTGTAAATATATAAGATTCTAGCTGGAATTATCTCCAAGACTATCTGGAATCACCATACATAAAAATTTGCCTTTCTCTGTCATTCTTGCTACTGTTGACATTCATGATCATTTTATAAAACAGCTATCTAAGAAAAAGAATCAGAGAATAAGTCAATTGCTCTTACATGTAGATGACCAAATCTGATAGCCCAGTAAGTATCATTCATGTGTTAGATGTACGCAGCCAGTCTCTAAATGCTTCTTCATACACTTACATAATACATTCACCTATTTATGTATTTACTTATCTATTCAGCAATTATTTGTGTGTGCGTGTGTGTGTCTTCAATGTCTTAATCTCTGAGAATTAAGAATGAATAAGTCAGCAGCTGACTGCCAAGAATTTTGTCTTACATGCTGAATCAAAGAGCCAATAACATGCTAAGAGTGAAAGGAACCTGACCTATGAAACCAGGAGACCCTCATTCTAACTCTGCTTCTCTCCCTGATCTATTATCAAATTCCCTCAATCTGTCTTGAGTCAGATTCCTCCACAGAAGGAAAGGTGAGTGGACCTGGAGGCCATGAGCCTGAACCAGTAGCCTCAGCTCTGAACTCTCCAGCTCCCATTTTCAATTCTTAGTCTCAGTATTCTTCCATGCATTTAAACACCATTTCCTTTCTACTTAACTTGAGTAAATGTATATACATTACAAATGAGAGGTTACTGACACAAGTAGAAGTAAAAACAGAACACTTCTGCTTCTATTGGTCTCCTACAAAGAAAAAAACAAATATCTAAATACCATGACAGTCTTCTGTCTCCCAATTTTTCTTTCTCTCTCTCTCTCTCTCTCTCTCTCTCTCTCTCTCTCTCTCTCCTCGAATTTACCCTTGGGATATAACATGGGGCAAGCTCAATGACTTAGATACCAGGATATACTTCTCAACATTATTTACATGAAAAAATGTGTATTATGTGATGTAACGCTATGCAGCCATCTAAAATACTTTCATTAAAACTATCTTCTAGCTTAGAAAATTGTTCTTGATTTATTTTATAGTTAGCAAAAATATATTATAAGCAATATATGCAATTTGACACTTTTTAATATGTATATACGCAGACACACAAACCTGAAAAGAGAAACATTGAAATGTTAAAAATGTTAATAGTATGACTCTCTGGAGGAAAAATTACCTTTGTTTTTAATTTTGTTCTTTGGACATTTCTATTATGAATATGCAGTATATTTGCAATTGAAAAAAAACTAACTCATAAGCATAAAAATGGAGCTTTACAAAAATATACTATAGATTTGGGGTAGTATTTCTAGAACTATGACATAAAATACACACTTAAATGTAAAAAATATAGCAAATAAAATAAAAATCTTTAAACTTTTCTAGAAAAGTGAGAAAGACTTTTAAAAAGATTTCTCAAGAAAAACACTACTGGCAGTCCAGGGTAGAATGATTCTTCCAGGGGGTAGACTATCCTTGGAATCGCAGAACATGGAGCATTCCTGCCTCCCATTCACTAAATGCCCCCGGCCTACTCCAGCCACAGAGATAGATAAAATGCCCTTATTATCTCTAAATGCTCAAGGGTTGAGAACCATGGCTAGAATATGACTGTATCAATGAGAGAAAATCAACTGGCCATATTTATGAATGGGTTTGCCTGTAAGCTGACTATGTAAGATCAAAGATTAAGATCAAAAATAACTCCCAACTGGTCTTTCTTATGTTCAATGTCCTTGGGTTAAAGCATCATTCCAAGAAGATTTCTGCATGCCCACTACCCAAAATCGCAGTTAGTTCTGAGCTTCAGGTTTTAGCTGAATTTCTTCCCTAAATTCCCTCTTATGACCCTGGATGTCACTTTGCTTCATTCCCCTGGCATCACTTCTTTACTTTTCTGAATCTTTTTGAAATTAGGCTAATAAAAATTCCAGCTCTAAAATCCCAATGTTAATTGACTTGTAGGTTCATTCATGAGTATATTCGTAAGTTTTACTAAGAGTTACACATACAGAAACAAAACAAGCAACAACCTGTACCCTCATCAAGGTCACAATCCAGTAAGAGGTTATGGATTTAGTTTATCTAAGAGAGTTAATAAAGTAAGCATAAGAACTGCCTTTATGCTTTAATATCAGAATGATTACATAAAGATTTATGAGAAGGAGCATCTGGTTGGCTCAGTCGGATAAGCATCTGACTCTTGATTTTGGCTCAGCTCATGATCTCATGGTGCATGAGATCAAGCCCGCATCGAGCTCTGAGCTAGAAGCAGGGGTCCTGCTTGGGATTCTCTCTCTCCTTCTCTTTCTCTCTGTCCCTGCCCCGCTCATGCTCGCTCTCAAAACAAACATTTAAAAAAAGATTTATGAGCAGAAATCGTGATTTAAAAAAATAGGACTCAGAGATATTGGAGAAAAACAAAGATCCAGGAGATAGAAAAATCATGATACATTCAAATCAATTGGTTTGGCATAAACTGAACTTCAAAAACCAGCCTCAAACAACAATACATTTTCCATAATTACATTGCCCCAGATGTCTTTAGTTCGCTGCCCTTACCATATGCATTCTTAGTATTTTATTTATTTATTTATTTATTTATTTATTTATTTATTTATTTGTTTGTTTGTTTGTTTCATTACTATGCTCAACACTATTATTTTTTAATATATTTTTGCTTTCTCACTAAACTGTGAGTGCTGTAAAGGAAGGCACAGGTCTGTACTGAAGATTATTATGTACTCAGTGTCCCAACAGCTCTTGGGTACTTTCCCTTACACTGTTTTATTATGGCCACTTTTTATGTATAATCTGCTTAAGACTTTTTCTTAGGCCCTTGCTTTTCACTTTATTTTAGTGCCCCTGTACATGCACCGATAGGGAAATATTGCACAGACAGGAAAGCAAGTTTTACACGCAAAGGCAGCAGCAGCGGATTGGTCATTATATCTTCTTCCACGTCGGTTCTGTACGTACAACAGTCTTGCCTTGTGCCATTCTGCGCTCAGGACTACCACTGCTTATAGCCTGCCTTCAGTGTGGGTGGGGATGTGACCAGAAACTTGAGAGCAGTACAGTCCTGCCGAACCCTTTGTACCACAGCCCCCTGAGAAGGGGCTCACCGCCTGATGTTAATCCATTTGTTTTTTATCTATCTTAATTATGCTTGAAATGTGGTCACGGAAAATCTCTTTTTTAACTTGAGACAGAATGCTTTGTCATATCAAAATAATGTTTTTCATTGTAAGGTCAGAAGTACATTTTTTTTTTTTTTACTTACTAAGGACTTTTGTTATTTATGTACTAAATAAGTAAATTTTATTTATTAAGGGGTTTTATTTATGAAGGGATTTTAAAAATAAGAAAACCTAGGTATAATGACATAATCCTTATATATAAGCTCTATGATCTCTATCATTAACTTGCACTTTTCTCACATTAAAGTGGGTCTTTTGTCAACCCTTTAAAATAAAACTTTTGGTTCTCATAAGCACATTTTATGTTAGATCAATCAGTGATTTTTATGAAAGGTATATATTTTTCAGATAATATATTCTCAAATAAAACTACCCATTAGCTATTGGAATTTGGAGTAAATGGAAAAATAATGTGATATTATTTGAATTATCTAAAAGGAATTAAGAATAAAATTCCGAATAAGCTTTGAGACATCAGAATAACTCAGAAAGTCAAAAAATTAAAGAACACATCTGAGTGAACTGCTCACGTTTGTTCTTGACTTTTCTTTCTTAGGATGACAGGAATATATCACAAAGAGACAGCAAACAGCAAATATCTGTATTCTCATTAATGTCTCATTAATTGTGCATTTGTGTAATTTATGTTAGTCTTTTATAAAGACACTATGTCAAAGAGCATGCCAGATAATTAATACATGAGATGCCAAACAAAAGCAGAAAAAAATAATTATAATCCATCGAAATCTTACACCCATTCATAGCAAACCAAAGACAAGGACATTCAACCATCTCTTTCCCAACATTTGCAGCCTTAGTTTTAGAAATGTAGCTGAATGAAATGGAGTTTTGATGTTCGTGCTGCATTCCTCAGTATAATGTGGGCAGAGAGCACCCTCTACTTTCTTCTGATTAAATAGCACTCCCAGTCTGGAAGAAAGGAGATGCTGGTTCTACACAGATATTTTGCTCAGAAAATCAGAAGGTATTTGTCTATAAGGTTCATTAACTCTTGGCCTCTATTGGCAATAACCCATATTCAGGAGGCCACCATTGTGACACCCTCAAAGGAACTCCCTGAAGGAGGCAAAGTCTAGAAGGAGAATACCTGCTCTGAAGTTTCCCACCTTCCCTGAACTGAATCTGCACAGCCACCCCAGGAGGGAAGAATGCAGCTTTGAAAAATAACACCTTTGTTATTCCAAGTGTTAGAGATGAAGCTGAGTTTTCAGATGGCCTCAAGGTTTGTGCACCCTTCACCAAACACAGATGGAAACTGGACTCTTTGAACTGCTTTGAAAATCTGTTACTAAGTATTGCTGTGGGTCTGTGAAGCAGCCATTGCTAACTTCTCACTGCCTGCAATTTTTATGGCTATGTGATGACAAGGAATAAAATAGCTTCATCTTAGAAGTAAATGGCTAATATGCCAGGGATGGATAACCCATCATCTAAGCAAGATTTAATCTTAACGATGGTAATTCTAAATGGTGGTCTTTTTTAAAGACTCACGTAAACATCAGCATTATATACAAGTCAGAAACCCTGTAGATAACATTATTCTGTGGATAATTTTCACTTTTTATGGTTTCAATGCTTTTCTCTGAAAACACTGAAATATATAAAGATGAATATCACCTATTTATATATCCATGATTGGCATTACAGTTCCTTAGAGCTTTGCAGTTACGTCAGAATATATTGACTCTTAAATCTAGAATCAGAAATATATGCTGTAGTAAGTCAATGTCACACTGTGTTACATAGTAGTTCCATTAAAAAAAAATTTAGATTTAACAGAACCACTTTCATTTGCCTATATTAGAAACAACCATTCCATAAATAAATAATGGTACTTAAGCTAGATTTGAGGCAACAGAATTCACAATGTACCATCTGAGCTCGTTACATACACAGCAAATAACAAGTTAGGTTGCTCTTATTGTTTCCCCTTCTAAGAAAATTGAATATTTGTATAGGAACAAAGACATTCCTACAAATTGGCAGAAAGCTGTGAGAATTTTGGTTATACTATTCTTAATAAGGAAACCAAGGTTTGGTCAATGTAACTGACAGCATAAAACTGTATGTTCTCAATGTAGTTTACCATAATGTTACAAATACTTAAAATTGCACTGTGTACTTGTGTCTGGGACAAAAAAACAAAACAAAACAAAACAAAATAACAACAAAAAAATATATATATAAAAGAACTACCTCTTAGGTTAATATTCTATTAAGCAAGTTTTAAGGCTAAGGTTCCTGAGGAAACCTGAATTTAGCTCTGTTGTTTATACGCAACTCTTTTTATGGTAGAAGTTTAGCAATATCAACAGAGGTACATCATGATATATATTTAATAAGAACATATACTTTAGCCACAGCAGGCCTCCTCCTTGGAGCATGGCAAGGATAGCTGTGTGACCCTCTACCCCAGCTCAGCAGGCATACACCAGCAGGACTGAGCAGACTCAGTAATCTCTTCCCTGGACCTATTGAACTTTTTTTTTTTTTTTTTCAAAAAAAAAATTGATGTATATATAAAGAGAACAGGAATCTGAGCTTCCTTGCAACTTCCACCCCCCAGGGTACACGAGTGACTGTAAAATTCCAGCATGCACAATATTCTTTATTCCATCCTTCCTGCCGCAAGTATTAATCATGGTGAAAGGAAGAACCTCACATCATGGGAATTTACAGTCTCTACATCTTCCTTGAGTTTAAAATGCTTGTATAATTCAAACGTGGCACTAAAATTTAAATGATGTTTCAAGAAGGGACAAGTGGAACTATTACCAGGGTCTGATAATAACTACCTGATGTAAGAAAAGGAAAGATATCCTGGAACTAAAGGGAAGAAACAGAAGTAAAGAAAGAATGCTTTGTCACCTGGCTCCCCCATCTATTATTTCACTGACAAAGAAGTCAGGAAGATGTGTAAAACCTCATTCACGTTCTTGAGGAAAAAAAAAAAACACTTGAATGGAAAAAAAAAATTATATGACTACTCTGCTGATGTTCACACATCATTCTTAAAAATACTTTCAGGAAAAATAAGATGATACACAACTGATGGGATCTTCAAATAAGTAAACTCATGTAACAACCTGAGACATCTATAAATTTATTCTATGTCCATTATTTTAGAACTGCAAATTATAGTAAGGGCTAGAAATAAAATGATCAAGGCAGAGTCCTTGCCAAGGCCACCCTGTGGGATCATGCCAATTGTGAACACCAAGGACAGGAGTGGGGCTGTAACATAGCTATGCTCTGCTCACGAACCATCGGCTCACAATGTTGGACCCGGCCAATGGAGGTGGCACAGGGAATACATTTCCTTTAAATTCACAGAAATAAAGGAGACACTTCTTAGAAACTCACACGCTGTCATACAGCAAATGCTGATCTACATGTAGTTCAAAGAATATTGGTATGTCAGATATAAAAATTTATTAAACGTTTTGTAAGGCGCAAGCTATCTGCCATGCACTTTATACATTATAGGCTATATTATATACATATATATTTATATATTTATATTTACATTTAAATATACATATTTAGGTCTCAAAATAATGAAAGGTCGTTAACAGGGCCAACATGGTGTCGTCCCCAAGCTTGTTCTCCCCCCTCACCTATTCTCTCTTATGCTTCCTTTGCTCCTCACTGATCTAGAGGTCTTTGCACTGGGTAGTCCCTCTGCCTGGAACAGTTCTGCCACACAGCTGGCCTGTGGTTTATTTCCTCACTTCACGCAGATGCTCAACAATCCTCTCATGAGGAAAGCCTTACCGACAAGTCTACCTAAGAGGGAGCCACCTCTCTGACAACCTCCAAGCATTCCGAACTTGCAGTCCCCTTATTCTGCCTAATTTTTCTTCATTTAATTTACCATTCCCTATTTTATGGAATCAGAGGTCTATTAATAGTCTCTCTCCCAAAAGTACAAGCCTAAGTTTCAGAAAAGCAGGAATTTTACCTGTTTTGTTTTCTGCAATATCCGCACCTCTGACAACTCTGGGTTGTCACTTGTGACTTAAGCCCCCTCTGTAGACCCGTCCTTGAGTTTATTCCTCCAATCAAATATTCCAAAAAAAAAAAAAACAAAAAAACAAAAAAACAAAACAAAAGGCAACATTTACTGGAAGGAAACCGATCTCACATTTCATCAATATTAAGATATTTGGACTAACATATTGTCTATTCTCTTTTGGAGAAATCTAATTTGAATATATGATGTAAAATGTTAAAATTTTTCTTAGGAAGTAATTTATGGTGACATAGGACTTTCTTGCCATCTACAACAAAATCAAAGTTCTTATAGCCCCTTTATCAGTTAAGAATTGTGCTAGGCTACATGTAACAGCAACACTATGGAATGGGTTTTTAATCCATTAGGAATTTTTTCCGCAGCAAGAAATTTTAAAGTTGACAGTCTAGGAAAAATGCAGCCCCTCTACAAAACCTTTACTACTTTAGTTCCCTTATTTTTGATCTCCATTTTCAGGGTGTGTCTTTCACCTCAGGGTCAGAGTAATGCCTTCTCCACCATCCCCTATCACTGAGGCCATGTTGCAGGCAGGAAGGGTAAGTAGAATGAAATTCAAACATATATTCCAGTTAAGTTTGTCCCCTCTAAAGGAGTTTTTCCAGAATTCTACACAGCAGTTCCTATCCCATAGAAGAGCATTATGTCTCATGTTTGTCTATTTTACAAAGAGAACCAGGAAGTAGCTTTTTAGACAAATTCATTTGCACCTCCATTTAAATCAGGTGTGCTGGTAAGAAAGAAAGGTAGAGTGAAAAATGAGAAAGCAACTAGTAGATAATATATCATCATCTATAGAAGAGGCTCATAGATACCAGGCTGTCAACCAACAGTGTCTGCTACGGTGAAAAAGGAGAATATTTTCTCCATACACACTCCCAATTTTCATATGGTCTTATAACACATTACAGTTACATCAATTACAGTTGATGTAATTTTTTACAGAAATTTAATTCATAAAGAATTATACTAAATCAATAATAAAAAGACAAATACCCTAATAGAAAAATGACAAACAGAGAGCCTCTTGAGTAGAAAGATCCTGAGCTCAACTTGTCCCACAGACACACCAAGTCAATAGATACACCTATGCAACTAAATCTGAAAATGACCTGCACACTGGCAGAACAAATCTTCCACAGCTAGTCCTAGTGAGAAGACCACCCAAAAAGGTAGGAGGGGAAGAGATGTGTGGTTGGGAACTAAACCTCTGGAGTGACTAACCACAAATGAGAGGGACATCATAAGCATCGAGAAGCAAGAAGATCATACCCCCCACTCTGGGCATCCCCAGCCCTGGGGACCCACACTGGGAGGACAAGTCCCCATAATGTCTTGCTTTTAAAAACCAGGGGGCGGGGCGCCTGGGTGGCGCAGTCGGTTAAGCGTCCGACTTCAGCCAGGTCACGATCTTGCGGTCCGTGAGTTCGAGCCCCGCGTCGGGCTCTGGGCTGATGGCTCAGAGCCTGGAGCCTGTTTCCGATTCTGTGTCTCCCTCTCTCTCTGCCCCTCCCCCGTTCATGCTCTGTCTCTCTCTGTCCCAAAAATAAATAAACGTTGAAAAAAAAAAAATTAAAAAAAAAAAAACAAAAAAACAAAAAAACAAAAAAAAACCAGGGGGCTTAACTCTAGGAGCTTTAAAAGTCAGCAGGCTTAAATCCAGGAGAGCCTGAGGGCAATAGGAAACCAAGACCCCGCCCTTAAAGAGCCAGCATAATAACTTGGCAGGAGACACTGCATGGAAGCAGCATTTTGAAAACTGCCTCAAGTATACTTGAAGATTTATTAACTAATGTTAGAACTTGCACTAGAGAGGCAGGGATCTGTAGGAGATTTCTCTGGGAACAAAAGTACTGGCAGACACCATTTATCTTCCCCTCCCCCACCCTAGATAGACAGGAGCCAATGCTAACACTCTCCATCCACCTTGCCAGCACTACCTGCCCCATCCCAACATTCCCTTGTGGACCCACTCCACCCAACTAACCGGCCTATCCCTACAAGACATCTCCTGCCCTGCCACACCCAGGAGGCAGCCTATGCTGGACCTATGCCATTCTAAAATTACTTCTGCCCTGGGTAGGTGGGGAGATATTACCAACTACCAGTGTGACAACAACTCCTGCCACCAGATTTCTTAGATAGTTGGGCAAGGAGCAAGCCCTGCCCTTTGGTATGCCTGTAGTTACTTGGCCGCCTAACTGCAGACAGCTAGGATGAGTACTGGTCACGTCCACCAATGAGGCTGTGGTGGGCGCAACTGGGCCTATCAGTAGCATGGGGAGCAAACCCTGACAGTGCACCTTCAGCAGGCAAAGCAGGTCAATGCAACCACCTGCGCTAAAGGCAATCTTGACTCTGCCATAACAGAATGGTGCACACAGCCCACATGGGAATACCTCTGGAGCACCTGGTTCTAGTGACAAGAGCGACGTGTGCTATGTGGCACCACAGGACCTCTTCTACACAAGGCCACTACTTTTTAAAGACCAGGAGATATACCTGGCCTACCTGATACATAGAAACATAGAGAGAGAAATTGAGGAGATAAAGGAATTGCCACAAATGAAAGAACAAGACAAAATCACAGCAAAAGAGCTGAATGAAATGGAGATAAGCAATATGCCTGACGAAGAGTTCAAAGTCATAGTCCTTAAAATAATCATTGGACTTGAGGGGAAAAAATTAACAAATTCAGTGAAAACATCAACAAAAATATACATAAAATATAAAAAAAGACCTGTTAGAACTGAAGAATTCAATAACTAAAATAAAGAATGTACTAGGAGAAAACAACAGATTCCAGGATGCAGAAGAAAGGATTAGCAGTCTTGGAGACAGGATTATGGAAAGGAATCAAACTGAACAACAAAAAGAAAAATGAATAACAAAAAGTGAGAATAGGTTAAAGGATCCCTGCAACATCAATGTAATAATATTCACATTATATGAATCCCAGAAGTGATAAAGAGGCAGAAAATTTATTTGAAAAAATAATAGCTGAATACTTCCCTAATCTGGAAAAGGAAATAGGCATCCAGGTCCAGGAAGCACAGAAAGCCCCTACTATGAACCTAAGAGGTCCACACTAGAACACATAATAATTAAAATGGAAGAAAGTAATGATAGAACTTAAAAGCAGCAAGAGAACACAGTTACATACAAGGGAAACCCCATAAGGCTATCAGCTGACTTCTCAGCAGAAACTTTGCAGGCTAGATGGGAGTGGCATACATATTCAAAGTGCTAAAAAGAAAAAACCTACAGCCAAGAACATTGTACCTCACAAGATTATCATTCAGAATTGAAGGAGAGATAAAGAGTTCCCCACACAAAAATTAAGGGAATTAATCACCACTAAATTATCCTTACAAAAAATGTTAAAGGGAATTATTTAAGCAGAAGGACAGGCCTTCACTAGACCAAAATTACAAAAGAAAAATTTCATGGGTGAAAGCTACACACAGTAAAGGTAATAGATTAATCATTTGCAAAGCTCATATGAAGGTTAAAACACTTAAGTTATATAATCAATTATATTCTACAAAAGTTAGACAAGGGAGACATAAAATAAGAAAGACATAAAATGTGATATCATATACATAAAATGTGGAGAGGGGAATAAAAATCTAGTGCCTTTAAAATGTGTAAAATTTAAGTGACTGTGAACATACTATAGCCCACTATCCACATAAGATGTTACATATGAACCTATTAGTAACCATAAATCAAAAACTTACAATAGATACACAAAAAATAAATAGGAAACCAAACTTAACACTACAGAAAGCCATCAAACCACAAAGGGAAGAGAGCAAAGGAAGAAAAAATAGAGAAAAACTACAAAAAACAACCAGAAAACAATTAACAAAATAGCAGTAAAAACATACCTATCAATAATTACTGTAAATATAAATAGACTAAATGTTCCAATCAAAAGACATAGGGTGACTGAATGGATAAAAATACAGCATCCATCTATATGCTGCTTATAAAATATTCACTTCAGACCTAAAGACAGAGACTGAAAGTGAAGTAACCTGAAAAAGATAGTCCATAAATAAAAGCCGGCGAAAAAAATAAAAGCTGGGGTAGCAATATTTATATCAGACAAAGTAGACATTAAAACAAAGACTCTATGGGGGTGCCTGGGTGGCTTGGTTGGTTGAGCATCCGACTCTTGTTTTTGGCTCAGGTCATGATCTCACAATTTGTGAGTTCGAGTCCCAGATCAGGCTCTGTGTTGGCAGTGTGGAGCCTGCCTCAGAGCATCTGCCTCCCTCTCTCTACCCCTCCCCTGCTTGCACTCTCTCTCTCTCAAAAATAAATAAACATTAAAAAAAAGTACAGCGGGGTGCCTGGGTGGCTCAGTCAGTAAAGTGTCCGACTTTGGCTCAGGTCATGACCTCGCTGTTCATGAGTTTGAGCCCTGTGTCAGGCTCTGTGCTGACAGCTTGGAGCCTGGAGCCTGCTTCAGATTCTGTGTCTCCCTCGCTCTCTGCCCATCCTCTGCTCACACTCTGTCTCTGTCTCCCAAAAATGAATAAACGTTAAAATTTTTTTAAATAATAAAGCAAATACTGTATCAAGAGATAAAGAAAGGCATTACATAATGATAGAGGGATCAATCCAACAAGAAAATATAACATTGCAAATATCTATGCACCAAACATAGGAGCACCTAAACACATGAAGCAAACAGTAACAGACACAAAGGCAAAAACTGACAGTAAATAAAATGACAGTAGGAGACTTTAATACCTCATTTACATCAATGAACAGATTATCCAGACAAAAAAAATCAAAAAAGAAACACTGGCTTTAAATGACAAATTAGACCAGATGGACCTAACAGATACATACAGAATCTTCCATCCAAAAACAGAAGAATTCATTCTTTTCAAGCACACATGGAACATTCTCCAGGAGAGATCATATTTTGGGTCACAAGACAGGTCTCAATAAGTTGGTGAACACTGAAATCATATCAAGCATCTTTTCTGATCAAAATTGTATAAAACTAGAAATAAATTACAAGGAAAAAAAAAACTGGAAAAAACACAAACACATGGAGGCCAAACAACATGCTATTAATCAACTCATGGGTCCATAAAAAAATCACAGGAAACACAAAAGATACATGGAAACAAATGGAAATGAAAATACAATGGTCTAAAATCTATATGCACAGCAAAAGCAGTCCTAAAGGGGAAGTTTATAGTGATACAAGCCTACCTCAAGGAATAGAAAGAATATAGTATAAATAACCTAGCCTATACCTAAAAGAGATAGAAAAAAGAAAAAAAAAAAGAACAAGTTAAGCTCAAATCAAGTAGAAAAAAAAAGATTAGAGTGGAAATAAATGAAAGGGGAGACTAATCAAAAAGGATCAGTGAAATCAAGAACTAGTCCTTTGAAAAGAAAACCAAAATTGATAAAACCTTACAGCTAAGGCTCATCAAAACAGAAAAAGAAAAAAGAAAAAAGAAAATTAAAAAAAAAAAAAAAAAGAAAGAACGCAAGTAAAATAAAAAATGAAGGAGGAGGGGAGCCTGGGTGGCTCAGTCAGTTGAGCGTCCGACTTCAACTCAGGTCACAATCTCGCGGCCCGTGAGTTCGAGCCCTGCGTCGGGCTCTGGGCTGATGGCTCAGAGCCTGGAGCCTGCTTCCGATTCTGTGTCTCCCTCTCTCTCTGCCCCTCCCCCGTTCATGCTCTGTCTCTCTCTCTGTCTCAAAAATAAATAAATGTTAAAAAAAAATTTTTAAATGAAGGAGGAGAAATAGCCATCTATACCACAGAATTACAAAAAATTATGAAACTACTGCAAAAAATTATATGCCAACAAATTGGCAACCCTAAAAAAAAATGGGTAAATTTCTAGAAACTAACAATTCCCCAAAGCTGAATCAGGAAAAGATAGAAAAGTTGAACAGACTAATTACTAGTAATAAAATTGAATTAGTAATCAAAAAACTCCCAACAAATAAAAGTCTAGGACCAGATGGCATCACAGGTGAATTCTACCAAACATTAAAGAAGAGTTAATACCTATTTTTCTCAAACTATTACAAAAAAATAGAAGAGAAAGGAAAACTTCTAACCCCATTCTATGAAGTCAGCATTACTCTGATACCAAAACAAGACAGAGATAGTACAAAAAAAAAAAAAAAAAAAAAAAAAAACAACTATAGGCCAGTATCTCTGATGAGCATAGACTCAAAAACTCTCAACAAAATATTAGCAAACCCAATTCAACAGTACATTAAAAGATTCACTCACCATAATCATGCATTATGCAAGGGATGCAAGGGTAGCTCAATATTTGCAAATCAATCAATATGGTACATCACATTAACAACAGGAAGGATAAAAACTATACGATAATCTCAATTGATACCGAAAAAGTATTTGACAAAATACAACATCCATTAGTGATAAACACCCTCGACAAACTGGGTTTACAGAAACATCTCAATGAAGTCCACATCTGAAAAACTTAATGCTAAAATCATACTCAGTGGTGAAAAACTGACAGCCTTCTCTCTAAGTCAGGAATAAGACAGGGATGTCCACCACTTTTATCCAACATAATACTGGAAGTCCTAGCCACAACAATCAGACAAGAAAATGGAAAAAAAAAAAAAAAAGGCAGCCAAATTGGCAAGGAAGAAGTAAAACTGTCACTAGCTGCAGATAGTGACATGACACTATACATAAAAAACCCTAAAGACTCTACCAAAAAACTATTAGAAGTAATAAATCAATTCAGTAAAGTTGATGAATACAAAATTAATACACAAATCTATTGTGTTTTTATACACTAATAATGAACTATTGGAAAGTGAAATTAAGAAAGCAATCCCATTTGCAGTTGCTCAAAAAGAATAAAATACGTAGGAATATATTTAACCAAAGGGGTAAAAAAGACCTATACTCTGAAAACTAGAAGACATTGATAAAAGAAATCAAAGACAACATAAACAAATAAAAAACATATCATGCTCATGTATTGGAAGAATTAATACTGTTAAATGTCCATACTACCCAAAGCAATCTATAGATTCAATGCAATCCCTATCAAAATACACCTTTCAGAGAAGTAGCATCTTTCACAGAACTGAAATATACAATACTAAAATTTGTATGAAAACACAAAAGACCTCGAATAGCCAAAGCAATCTTGAGAAAGAAAAGCAAAGCTGGATGCATCACAATTCTAGATTTGAAGATATATTAGAAAGCTGTAGTAATCAAAACAGCATGGTACTGGCACAAAAACAGACTTCTAGATAAATGGAATATGATAGCCCAGAAATAAACCCACACCTATATGGCCAATTAATCCATGATAAAGGAGCCAAATATATACAATGGGGAAAAGACAGTCTTTTCAACAAATGGTATTGAGAAAACTAGAAAGCTACATGAAAAAGAATGAAACTGGACCACACTGTTGCAACATACACAAAAACAAACCAAAAATGGATTAAGAACCTAATTGTGAGAGTTGAAAACATAAAACTCGTAAAAAACAAAACAAAACAAAAACAAAGAAAAAAAACAAAGGCAGTGATCTCTTGGGCATTGGCCTTGGCAACATAGTTATGGATATGTCTTCTCAGGAAAGAGAAACAAAAGCAAAAGTAAACTATAAGGACTACCTCCATATAAAAAGCTTTTGCACAGCAAATGAAATCATCAACAAAACAAAAAGGCTACCTAATGAATAGGAGAAAATATTTGCAAATGATACATATAATTAGGATGTATCCTAATATATATAAATATATATCCAAAATATAAAAAGAACTTATACAATTCAACATCCCCCCAAAAATAAAAAATAGGACAAAAAATGGTAACCACCCTTATTGTCATGAGCATGAGTAACGTATGAAATTGTCAATTCAGTATGTTTCACTGCTGAAACTAATATATCACTGTGTATCAATTATCCCTCAGTAAAAAATTTTAAAGAAAAAATTATCAGGGACCCCTGAGTGTCTCAGTCAGCAGAGCATCCAACTCTTGATTTTGGCTCAGCTCTTCATCTCACAGTTTGTGAGACCGAACCCTGCAGTGGGCTCTGCACTATTAGCTGCTTGAGATTCTCTCTCCCTCTTTCTCTGCCTCCCCTCCCCAATAAATAAATAAACATGAAAAAAAACTTAAAAAGAAAAATGATCAGGAGATATGAGACATGTGCAAAACTGCCAATAGAAAACAAAAGTTGTTCAACCTCATTTGTCTCCAGTAAATACAAATTATAACAGTGAGATATTTCACATTTTCAGATTGGCAAACATTTAGAAACATGTAAGAAAATGACAACTCATATTTAAGATAAGAGTGTAAATCAGTACAACTTTTGAGAGCAATTGGGTGATACCTAGTAAGCTGAAGACACTCATGCCCTTCACTCTCATATTCTGCCATTGTCATTGACACTAGAAATAACCTTGCATAGTGAGCCCAAGTAGATTTGTATTACATATACAGATTTTACCATTGCTTGTGATACCAATGGGCTAGTATGGATGGGTATGGTTTTACTACATCAAGAATTAACTTTTATTGGCACCTGGGTGCCTCAGTCAGTTGAATCCAAATCTTGATTTTGGCTCAGGTCATGATCTCATAGTGTGTGAGATTAAGCCCTGTGGCAGGATCTGTGCTGACAACATGGAGCCTGCTTGGGATTCTCTCTCTCCCCTCTTTCTGCCCCTCTTCTGCTCACACACTCTCTCTCTTTCAAAATAAATACATAAATGTTTATAAATATAAATATATAATATATAAATAAATATAACTATATATAATATAATATATAAATATTTACAAATATAATAAATATATTATTTATATAAATATATAAACTTAAAAAAAGAACTTGTAAAAACCTTATTAATTGCCTAGATTACCCATTTTATGGTTTTCTCCTTCCTTTTGAGTTGGAGTGATCCAAATATTTTAATACACATGGAACCAATTCCCTACATATAAAAAATGCTGACATAGCAAACATTTACAAATACCCTTTTGGGGGTCCACATTTCTATCATGTACTGAAATTAAGAATAAATGTTCTCTTACTTTGTTATGGCTTTGCACACTGCAGCCTCCCTGACACGTAAGTCTACTTAATCTCTACTCCATCACAAACTGTCAACCTGGTGGAGATAAAGTAAATATTCAGCAAATATTTAGCTAACTAAAACTGGCTTCAGTAGTGACATCAGCAAATGGCCAAAAAAGATGCCCCTTGCTCATATCCTCTCGCAACGATAATTTGGCATCCATCCACAGACAAAAGTACCTTATGAGAGATGTTAGATGCAACGCCACATGCCAAAGTACACAGGAGAAGTACTCCCTGGCCCTGCATTGAGTAATAGGTATATCAACCTCAATCCTGGCTCTAGCCCCTCTTGACTGCACTCCAGGAGATCTGGGGAACACTGTCTCAGACAACCACCCACAAATGAGAGATCCTTTGTGAAGTCAAGTTTCTAGCAGAGAAGTTCTAGCACACCAGTAAAGCAAAATTATATAAGTTTGTACTCACTGGAGAAGAGAAACAGTTCAACACATCACCCCTCTACCAAGGCAGCACAGTTCAATGCCAGAAGAGATTTTCTTGGCCCATGATTTCTCCTACAAGGGAAAGTAAGAACATATGAGTAAGTGCCTAGCTCTCCAGCTGTGCAGGAAACTGCCCAAGAGGCCCATTTCTTTCTTGTCACATCCAAAGTATTAAGTCATGAGTTGCATGAGTTTGGGGTAGGGAGGTAGCTGAAAGCAGTGGATAAGATTCTCACGGGGGATTAATGGGACATGGGGATCCTACTGTGTCACAGACTCCATCAAAAAGCCAACCCACAATCACTACGGACACTTCACTAACAGATTTTGTCAGTTGGCCCATAGGCACCACCAGCAGTCTGCACATCTAACTCACACCCCAACCCTGTGGCTGATACCTTCAGTATATTCCCAATGACAGTGACAATTGAGCTTTTCAAGATGACTGGTGAGCACATGCAAACAGCTGGCCCCTAATCTTCAGGACCAGAAGACACCACACACTTGACCTTTAGCTCCACCCTTAGGAAAATGAGAGGGAGATTGTCAGCACCCAGATAGGTGCATTGCAGAGTTGATTTTTTTTTTAATGCTTGTTTTGAATTTCTACCACAAGAGGGAGCAAGAAACATGGATCGGATGTATCTGGAGAAGGTCTGAGAATGTTGCAGAATAACTAGAGGGTGGACAGAAGACATTTCTCTCCAGTCAGTCAGTAAAGACTGGAGGAAGTTATTGTTACTCAATGCAAAGGTAGCAACACAAGACTTCGAGGAACATGAAAAATCAAAGAAACATGACACGAGCAAGGACCATAATAATCTTTCAGTAACCAACTGTGAAAACATGAATATCTGCAATTTATGATAAGGAATTCAAAATAATTGTTTCAGGGAAGCTCAGTGAGCTATAAGAAATACAGGAAGACTATTCAACAAAATCAGGAAAATAATACATGAACAAAATGAGAAGTTTAATGAAGAGTTAGAAATAATAAATAAGAACCAAACAAAAATTCTGAAGCTGAAGAATACAGCGAATGAAATGAAAAATGCAATAGGAAGAATCAACAGAAGAATGGATCAAGCAGAAGAAAGAGTCTGTGAATTAGAAGACAAGATCTTTTAAATTATTCCGCTGGAGAAGAACAAAGAAAAAAGAATGAGAAATAATGAAGAAGGCCTACATAATCTATAGGATACCAGCAAGAGCAACAATTTGCTAATTATTTGGGTCCCAGAAGCAGAACAGAGGGGAAAGGGTGCTTAAAGCTTATTTAAGGAAATAATGACTGAGAACTTCCCAAATCTGGGGAGATATTTGGACATCCAAGTTTATGAAATGTATAGGTCACCAAACAAACTCAAATAAAGAACTCTTCTCCAAGACACATTATAGTAAAACTGTAAAAAAAAAAAATCAAAGAAAAAAATCTTAAAGGCAGCAGGGAAAAGAAGTTTGTAAATTACCATGGAACCCCCACTGGACTACTAGATTTCTCAGCAGAAATCTTATAGGCCATTACAGAGTAAATATGATATAGTCAAAATGCTGAAAGAAAAAAAAAACTGTCAACCAAGAATACTCTATCTGGAAAATTTGTCTTTCAGAAATTAAAGAGAAAAAAAGAAGATTCCATACAAACAGTGCTGAGGGAGTCATCACCAATAGACGTTATTTTATTAAGAAATCCTGAAGTGAGTTCTTTGAGTTGAAAGAACAGCGATTATTAACATGAAAACATATGAAAATATAAACAAATTGATAAAAATAAGCACACAGTCAAATTCAGAGTATTCTAATACCATAATATTAGATATTAATATGCTCATATGGTAGCCCATTAACCACTTAACTCTAGTATAAAGGTTAAAGGACAGTGAAATAACTATAGCTAAAATAATTTGTTAATAAACACACAATATAAAAAAAGATAAACCTGACATCAAACACTTTAAAGAGGGGACTAAATGGTAAATTTTTGTATGTGATCAAAGTTATCAGCTTAAAATAGACTGTTTTTATACATAATGCTTTATGTAAGCTTCACAGCAACCACAGAACAAAAAAACCTACACTAAATACACAAAAGACAAAGAGAAGGAAATCAAAGCATTCCATTATGAAAAATCATTAATTATCAAAGGGGGACAGCTAGAGAAGAAGAATAGAACAAGGAAACTACAAAAGAGCCAGATTAATAAAATGGCATTAGTGTACTTACCAATAAGCAAGGACTTAAATTTAAATAGATTCAATTATCCAATCAAAAGGCATTGAATGGCTGGGTGGCTAAAAAAAATGAGACCCAAATAAACACTGCCTCTAAGAGGCTCACTTCAGATTTAGGAACACACACAGTCTCAAAGTGAAGTGATGGAAAAAGATCTTCCATGAAGTGGAAACCAAAAGAGAGCAGTGTTAGCTATACTTATATAAGAAAAAAAAAAAACAAAACAGACTTTAAGCTAGAAACGGTAGACAAAGAAGGTCATTATGTAACAATAAAGGTGTCGATTCATCAAAAGGATACAATCATCATAAATATATATGCACCCAACATTAGGGTACCTAAATATATTAAGCAAATACTACAGATCTGAAGGGAGAAATTAACAATACAATAGTAGTTGGAGACTTTAATACCCTACTCCTGACAATGGATAATCCAGACAAAAAATAAATATGAACATGGACTGGAATTATACTTTAGGCCAAATGGACCTAAAAGATATGTACAGAACACTGTATCCAAAAGCAGCAACATACACATTCTTCTCAAGTGTAGAAAAAGCAATTTCAGAGGTAGATCATATGATGGGTTACAAAATATGTCTTAATAAATTTAATAAGACTGAAATCATACCAAGTATCTTTTCTGAACACAGTGGTCTAAGACTAGAAATAAGTAGCAATAAAACTGAAAAATTAACAAATATGTGGAAATTAAACAAAACAGTCCTGAACAATTAATGGGTCAAGAAGAACTCGAAGGGGAAATCTCAAATATATATATATATATATATATATATACATATACACGCATGTATATATATACGTATGTATATATACATGCGTGTATATATAGAGAGAGAGATATATATAGATATACATATAAACAAATGAAAACAGAAACACAATACCAAAACTTATAAGATTCAGCAAAGCAACTGAAACAGGGAAGTTTATAGCAATAAATGCCTACATTAAGAAAAAAAGAAAGATTGCAAATAAGCAATCTAACTTTACACCTCAAGGAACTAGAAAAAGAAGATCAAACTAAACCCAAATGTAGTAGAAGGAAAGAAATGACAAAGAACACAGCAAAAATAAATGGAGACCATAAAACAATAGAAAAGGTCAAATGAAATTAAGAGCAGTTTTTTGAAAAGATAAACAAAATAAACAAACTTTTCATTGACTAAGAAAAAAAGAATAAAATACAGAAAATCAGAAATGAAAAAGGAGACATTACAACTGAAACCACAGATGAAAAAAAGGATTATAAGAGACTACTATGAATGATTACATGCCAACCAACTGGATAACCTCAGAGAAATACACAAGTTTCTAGAAACATACAACCTACCAAGACTGAATTGTGAAAATAGAACAAACCAATATTGAGATTGAATCAATAACCAAAAATGTCTGAACAGAAAAAAAGTCCTGGGCCAAGTGGTTTCCCTGGTAAAGTCTACCAAACATTTAAAGAAAAATTAACACTAATTCCTCAAATTCTTCCAAAGAATTGAAGAGTAGGGAACACTTCCAAAATTTTTTTACAACACCAGCATTACCCTGATACCAAAGTTAGATAAAAACACTAAAAAACAAACAAACAAAAGGTTATAGGCCAACATCCCTGTTTCACATGATGCAAAAAGTTTCATGAAAATGTTAGAAAACTAAATTCAATAATACTTTAAAAGGACCGTACACCATGATCAGCTGGGGTTCATCCTTGAAATACAAAATCGTTTCATTATTATATGAATACATAATGTAATACATCACATTAATAGAATAAAAGATAAAAAATCATGATCATCTCAATAGAAGCAGAAAAGGCATTTGACAAAATCCAACATCCTTTCATGATAAAAACTCTCAACAAACTGGATATAGAAGAAATATACTTCAACATAATAAAGGACATGTATAATAAGCCAACGGCCAACATCTTGCTCAAAAAGTTGAAAAAAAGTTGAAAGCTTTTCCTCCAACATCAAGACAAAAACAAAAGTGACCACTCTCACTATTATTAAACATGGTACTGAAAATCCCAGCCACACCAATCAAGCAAGAAAAAAAAAATAAAAGGCACCCAAATTGAAAAGTAGTAAATTTGTCTCTGCTGCAAATGGTATGATCTTATATATAAAAAATCCTAATTATTCCACTTGCAGGATACAAAACCAGCATGCACAAATCACTAGCATTCCTATACATGAACAACAAAATATCTGAAAAATAAATGAATTGATCCCATTCACAACAGCATCAAAAACAATAAAATACTTAAAAACTTAAACAAGAACAATGACCTGTACACTGAAAACTGGAAGACATTGATGAAAAAAAAAAAAAAATGAAGGCATAAATGAATAGGAAGATATCCCATGTAACGGATTAGAAGAATAAATATTGTTAACATGTTCATATCTACTCAAAGCCATCTGTCGGTTCAAAGAAATTCCTAACAAAATTCTAGCAGCATTTTTCACAGAAATAGAAAAACAATCCAAAAATCTTTATGGAATCACTTAGGGCTCCAGACAGCCAAAGCAATCCTAAGAGTGATGACTGAAGCTGGGAGCATCACACTTTCTGATTTCAAATTGTATTACAAAACTATAATAATCCAGACAGTATGACATTGGCATAAAAACAGATACATAGATTAATGGAACAAAATCAAGAGCCCAGAAATAGACCCTCACATGTACAAACAACTAATATTTGACAAAAGAAGGCAAGAATACTCAATGGGGAAAGGACTCTTTCTTCAATAAATGGTATTGAGAAAACTGGATAATCACATACAGAAGAATGAAACTGGACCCCTATTTTATACCATTCACAAAAAATTAATTCAAAATGGATTAAAGACTTAAACATAATACCTGAACCTCTGAGAAGAATACATAAGGAAAGCTCTTTGACATTGTCTTGGCAATAATTTTTTTGGATACGACACTAAAAGCACAAGTAACAAAAGCAAAAATAAATAAATGAGATTACATCAAACTAAAAAACTTCTGCATAACAAAAGAAACAACAAAATGAAAAGGCAACCTAATGAATAAAATGAGATATTTGCAAATTATATATTTGATAAAGGATTATATTCAAATTATATAAAAAACTCATGTGATATTATTTACTGAACAGTTAAAAAAGCAAACATGATTTAAAATGTGCAAAATTAATGAACAATTTTTCCAAAGAAGACATACAAATGGCCAAAAAGTACATGAAAAGATGTTCAACATCACTAATCATCAGGGAAATGGATACCAAAACCACAACATACAACTGCACACCTATTCGAATGGCTTTTATAAAAAAGACAGAGAGAAAGAGAACAAGCAAGGATGGGAAGAAAAGGAAATCCTTGTGCACTATCAGTAGGAATGTGAATTGGTACAGCCAGCCTAAAAAAATAGTGTGGAGGTTTCTTTAAATATTAAAAATAGAACTGCATGATATAGTAATTTCACTTCTAGATATGTATCCAAAGGAAATGAAATCAGGATCCCAAAGATATATACGCACTCCCATGTTCTCATAGCATTATTTGTAATAGCCAATAAGGAAACAACCTAAGTGCCTACCTGTAGGTGAATGGATGAAGATGTGGTGTGTATATATCGGATATGTATACATTCATACATACATACACACATATAGTGGAATATTACTCAGCCATGAAACTGAAGAAAATCCTGCCATATGACAACATGGATGGAACTTGAGGGTATTATGCTAAGTGAGTCACACAGAGAAAGACAAATACTGTATGATATAATTTATAAGTGAAATCTTAAAAACATGAACTAATGTAAATAGAGAGTAGAATGGTGGTTGCCAGGGACTAGAGAAAATGGGGAGATATCCGTCAAAGGATCTAAACTTCCAGTAATACAATAAATAAGTTCTGGGGTTCTAATGTACAACACAGGAATCATAATTGACAATACTGAATTATATACTTGAAAGAGACTAAGAGAGTAGGTCTTAATTGTTCTTATCACAAAAAAGAAATGGTAATTACATGAAGGGTTAACTAACACTACTGTGGTAGTCATTTTGTAGTGTGTGTCAGATCATCACAATATACACTTTATTCTTTTTAATTTTATTTTTTTATTCTTTATTTTTAGAGGGGGAAGGGACAGAGGGAGAGAGAGAGAAGATATCTTAAGCAGGCTCCACACTCATTTTCAGAGCCCAATATGGGCTTTGATCCCACAACCCTGGGATCATGACCTCAGCCAAAATCAAGAGTTGGCTGCTGAACTGACTGAGCCACCCAGATGCTCCTACAATTTAAACTTACACAATATTTTATTTCAGTGATATCTCAATAGACCTGGAATTATAACTTTTAAAAAACTGGTTTGTGATCAAGGAGGCAAACACTTCTGTACATATGCTGCTATTAAAAAGTAAAATCAGGGGTGCCTGGATGGCTCAGTCTGTTGAGTGTCCGACTTCAGCTCAGGTCATGATCTCATGGTTCATGAGTTCGAGCCCCACATCGGGCTCTATGCTGACAGCTCAGAGCCTGGAGCCTGCTTCCAATTCTGTGTCTCCCTCTCTCTAGGTCCCTCTCCCCCTCATGCTCTCTCTTTCTCTCAAAAATAAATAAATGTTAAAAAAATTTTTTTAAGTAAAATCATTATTATAAGCAAATATGGAAGAGTATATCATTATACAATAAAAATATAATCTGTGTATTTATGCTTTTGTCAATAAGTCATATTAATTTGAAACTATAAAGAAAAGATCTTTCCTCTACAAAGTATTTATCAGTGCACCTGGGTGGCTCAGTCAGTTAGGCGTCTGACTTCAGCTCGGGTCATGATCTCGCAGTTCGTGGGTTTGAGCCCTGCATTGGGCTCTGTGCTAACAGCTCAGAGCCTAAAACCTGCTTTTGGATTCCATGTCTCCCTCTTTCTCTGTCACTCCCCCACTAGCACTCTGTCTCTCTCTCTCTCAAAAATAAATAAACACTTTTAAAAAACTATTTATATATACTTCGATGCAGCAATCACTGTGTTCACTGAAGTCATCTTTAAGAACAGTAATTCCATTCTTTCAGAAAAATTAAGACTAAATTTAGGATTATGTGACTAGAGAGGATTCACACAGGGGATTCATGGAATTTTATGAAACTCCCTTTCTAGGAGTCCCACTTTGTGGTTCTATCATTTCCAAGAGATAGGGTAAAAAAGTTTGGTATTTCTGAATAAACTTGTCACCATACAAATTGTTACTAAAGTTTAAGGGCTATTTTTCTTCTATTTCTTTATTTTGGCTTCTCTGAACTATCTTATGATTTTAGGAATTGCATATACTTCTACCATACTATGAACAATGGTCATCTATATATATAATCAAGATGGAGAATTCTCCTGAGGAACTGAACTATTAAAAACCATAAAGTGTTCACATCTAATTTCTCCAGGTATATTCACTACAGTAAGAAATACAACAGTATTTGTAGAAAATAAATAGAAAAATACTTTATTGTATTGTGGCCACATGAATAATATATTATATTTTAACTGAGAAGTTACATTTCTTAAATCATTAACCTGTGGCTTGTTTTTTTGCTTTTTTTTTTTTCTTCTTTTTTAGTTCATGTCAATATGCAGTACATTTACTTCTCCGGGGATGTTTTGTTTTCTCTTTCATGCTCCACAGGCCTCCATTAAAACCAAAGTTTACCAACAGATCATTAGAGTTGTTTATCAAAAGCATCCCTTTTTTATTAGTATTTGTGAGTAGTGCCCTTTAATATAAAGTGAACAGAATACATATTAACCAAGTTATAGATCTTCATTCAGTGATTACATATATTTGTATATATGTATATATTTCCACATGCAATATATGAAATCTAAATGTGATATTTTTATTCCCATTTTACATAACTTTCATTCTTTTTTTTTTTTTCAACGTTTTTATTTATTTTTGGGACAGAGAGAGACAGAGCATGAACAGGGGAGGGGCAGACAGAGAGGGAGACACAGAATCGGAAACAGGCTCCAGGCTCTGAGCCATCAGCCCAGAGCCCGACGCGGGGCTCGAACTCACGGACCGCGAGATCGTGACCTGGCTGAAGTCGGACGCTTAACCGACTGCGCCACCGAGGCGCCCCACATAACTTTCATTCTAATACCAATTTGAAATCATATATTTTTAAATATTACATAAAGACTCAAAGGTTAGTTTAAAATTAACTGTTTCTCTATCTTGCCTTCCTCTCCCCCAAAAAAGCAATGGGAAAAAGAAGGGTTAGTAGCATTCATCACTAATGTTAAAGAGATACAAGACAAATGAATAAAACAAAGTGTGAAGAAAATGGCCAAACTAAAATGTGATATATTCATTAGAATCTCTTAAGATTTAGTCATTAATGCACATGTATGGCTACATTTTCATATTTACCTAACAAAAAAATATTGGCCCCCCAAGAACTTGGAAAGAAATAAGATTTTCATCAAGAATTAAAATTCAAGAGGAACACATAATAAGTCTTCTCAAAGAGGTAGGATGATTCTCAGGCAAGGTTTAAGTGACTTTATAATAATCTAATGGATAGTGTTACTATAGCATAAGGAAGAATGGGTGAATGCCAGGCTGGTTAATCTAGAAGCAAAGAGAAAAACAGAAGCCGTGCCCATCTGTAGTAGGTCATTTCCAAAATGGTCCCTGATAACTCCTGTGTCCTGGTATTCAAATCCTTACTTGATCCCTCCCATACTGTAACAGCAGTCATTGGTCAGAATGACTAATAGAAAATGGCGGCAATGATAGTATGCCTTCTCCAAGACTAATTTCTAAAAGACTGAGGTTTCTGTCTTGGTTGCGACATCTCTCTCAATTCCTTGAATCTGGGGAATTCATGTCATATGCAACTCTATGGTGATAACTATGTGGTGAGGAACTGAAGCCCCCTTAAGCCAGTTAAGTGAACTGAAAAACAGATCCTCTAGCCCCATTCACATCCTCACAGAATGCAGCCTGGGCTGTATGTAGCTTGACCCCTGAGACTTTAAGTCAGGACCACTCAGCAAAACCAATCCCATATTTCTTGACCCTCAGCAAGTGTATGAGATAATAAATACGTTCATTGTTTCAAGCTGCTATGTTTTGGGAGTAACTTTTGTGCAGCTATGGATAACTAATACAACATCGAAGCACAGCAAGAGAGAGAGATTGGGCACTAAATTTTGATTTTCAGAATCACTAAGTTTTTCCCTTAATGAATATGAAAGCAAAGACTTTCCACCAATAACTCCCAAGACATATCGGAGATGAATGACTCCATGTGACCTACTTGTATCCTGCAACTTAACCTGCCGTTAAGCAATCCATGCATATAATTCCTCTTTTCCTGGTGTAATATTCACCACGCAACCCTCTAACTAATTTGAGTTACCAAGAAGTTCAACTACAAAGAGAAACTGCACTGATGATGCTGGCATGAGTATTCAAATCCCTAGGAAAGCTACTCTCCCTTCTAAGTTACATTAGCAATCTGATTCGAAATATTTGCATTGAAAGACCAGTCAATATGACTCTGCCATTGACAGAGTGCTATGAAACTTGGGATTCCTAGCCCACGACAACTGAGAGCCAAACTATCAAAGCACAAAAGTTGGTGTATTCACAAAAGTGGTATCTCCTTGAGGGGATAACCATAATCCTTCTGCAGATGACACTTCTCTTGAAACCAGCATGGCTCTGTGAGAGTACCTCATGTCTTCATAACAACATGACAAAAGAAATTCCCTGTCTCTGAAATCAAGCAAGAATTCCATGCAGGTTCCAGGAGGAAAGGGACATTGTCTTATGCACTCATTGGTATATCCTTTGCTTGGCACAGCAGGTCCTCAATAAATATTTGTTGAATAAACATAAACTTAAATACTAGTCAGACATTCTTCTGTGTTTCACACTCATTCCTCACAGAAGCCATTGTCTATCTTTCCTAATTTCCTCATATGTCCAAGAATGCAACATCTCCTATTATCAAATGACTTCTCTCCTAGTTCACCACTAAAATACATAAATTCTCTGGGGTGCCTGGGTGGCGCAGTCGGTTAAGCGTCCGACTTCAGCCAGGTCACGATCTCACGGTCCGGGAGTTCGAGCCCCGCGTCGGGCTCTGGGCTGATGGCTCAGAGCCTGGAGCCTGTTTCCGATTCTGTGTCTCCCTCTCTCTCTGCCCCTCCCCCGTTCATGCTCTGTCTCTCTCTGTCCCAAAAATAAATAAACGTTGAAAAAAAAAATTTTTTTTTAAATAAAAAATAAATAAAATAAAATACATAAATTCTTAAAAGGGAAGATCTCTTAACTTCCTGCCACAAAATTTATACCAATTTGTATCAACATTAAGAATACTAACATTAAGAATACTAACATATCCTAAAGACCATTCCATATTCACACATACATATGCACCTCATTTGGTTAAACTGGTAGATTCTTGACTTGTTCCTAATTCTAGTGGAAAATTTTCTAATATGTCACTATTTGTCACAATACGGACTAGGCTTTGTGGATGTAATTGTAAAGGAATTGTATTTCCAGCTCTCTTCTACTGATAATTATTATCAAAAAAATAGATGTTTCACAAATTATTTAACATTGGTTCTAGGTGTTAGAATAACATTCTAGTTAATAAATGTATAGGTCAAATGATATATATATATATTTTTTTTAATTATGAAAGATATTGCCCTACTACTCTCAAGAAAGTTCTACCACCTTACAATATTGCCACTATTCTATGGTAGTATCTATATACACACCTACTAGATATAAAGTTTTGGCCAATCTATTAAGGGAAAATTGGTTTTTGCATGCACTTTTTATTTTGTATACTGTCCAATTAAATGTGAGACTGACCACTCATTTTTGTAGTATAATCCATTTTGAATATTTTTCCAGTAAGATGCCTGTTTCAGGTTTTAAAAAAAAATTGTTCTGTTCATCTCATATTTATTGATTGGTGTAAATTCATTTTGTAAAACTAAATTTTTTGGGGCGCCTGGGTGGTGCAGTCGGTTAAGCGTCCGACTTCAGCCAGGTCACGATCTCGCGGTCCGTGAGTTCAAGCCCCGCATCGGGCTCTGGGCTGATGGCTCAGAGCCTGGAGCTTGTTTCCGATTCTGTGTCTCCCTCTCTCTCTGCCCCTCACCCGTTCATGCTCTGTCTCTCTCTGTCCCAAAAATAAATAAACGTTGAAAAAAAAAAATTTTAAACTAAATTTTTTAATTTTAATAATTATTTGTCATTGCTATATGACACAAGTATATTATATCCCTTATTTTTTGCTAGTTTTATTACATATTTGATATGTATAAACTTATATATGTAACATAAGTAAATTTATGAAAACATAAAGTTATAAAGTATATGAATAAAATGGGCAATTAACTTCATAATTATTTTGCATCTACCTGTGACATCTGTAAAACAATTGGGGAAAAATTGACTGCTGGGTTTTCCTATTCATTCAAGGTACATAGCCTTTCACTTCTTTTATATCTTACATATCTTACATGCCTGTTTGCATGGATACTGTTGTCAATGTATCATTCTTAAAAAATTCTACATTCCAGTTTGGTTTTTAATTGATTTAATTTCTTGCTAAATTCACTGCCTAAATCTAGTGGTTTATATTTTTTTAGAATTTTTCTATTCTTCACATCATTCTCTGGGTGAATTATAGCTTTATTTCTTCTATTCTAAGCTTTATATCTTTCGTCTTGCTTCATTACAATGGCCATGATATGATATCTGGGATAGTGATGAATAAATATGGTAAGTGCCAGTCTCTGAGGAAAAAATTTTAATATTTATAACCAATTAATATGCCATATACTCTATTTTTGTAGATACCTTTAAAGTAATTTTAAGCTTACTCTTTGCTTACAAATAACTTATTTTTTATCATAAAGAAATGTTATAATTTACCAAATGCTATTTCTACATCTATTGAAAAATTATACGATTTTCTTCCTTATTTTGTTACTGTGGGAAGTTACACTGGCTGATTTTAAAATGTTAAAGCAATCTCAAATTTCCTAACACCAAATTGTTCCCAAAGTCTCATCTTTTTATACACTGCTTGATGAATTTGATAATAATTTGCTTTGAATCATCACATCCTTGTTCATGAGAGTCATTAGTTTATAGATTTTTTTTTGAAATTTCTGTCCAGCTTCTGTTATTAATCTATGCACTAACCAAGGTAGGAAAATTTCTTTTTCATTCTCTATTCTCTTTAACATTATCTATTTTACAAAAGTATCGTAAGTTCAACAATAAATCACTTAGACCTATTTTTTTTTTTTTTTTTTATGCAGGGAAAGGTGTATGTATGTGAAGATTGTTAATCATGCATCCAATATATTTGGTAGATATAAGACTATTCAGATTTTCTATTTCCTCTTGTATTGGTTTTGGTGAATTTTGCTTTTAAAGGAAATTGTCCATTTAATTTATATTGTGAAATTCAGTAGCAGGTATGTGTTCATAATGTCAACTTTATTATCTTTTAAAATTCCTGCAAAAATTGTATTGTTCCCTTTTTCATTTCTGAACTTTGTACATTTTATTTTTTCCTTCTCTGGTCAGAGGTTTGATTCATTATTTAATGATTTCAACAATACCACACTTTTGACTTGGTTGATTATCTCAATTATATGTTTACTTTTTATTATTTTTTCTTACTTTATTATTTTATTAATTTAGATTACATTTGTTTTTCTTCTAATTTCTTGAGATATGTATTAGAAATTGATTTTCAGGGGTGCCTGGGTGGCTCAGTCAGTTAAGCTATGGACTTCTGCTCAGGTCATGATCTCAGTTTGTGAGTTTGAGCCCAGCATCTGCTGTTTGAGTTTTTGAACCTGCTTCAGATTCTCTGTTCCTCTCTCTCTCTCTCTCTGCCCCTCCTCCGCTGGCTCTCTCAAAATAAATAAGCATTTTTTAATTGATTTTCAGCCTTTATTTTTTCCTAATGGATGTACCAAATATATCATGTTTCTGCTTAGATGCAGAAAACCACAAGAGAACATCACTTCACACAGTGAGGAAAATCCAAATAATCCCCCAAATCATTTTTTTGTTTTTTTTAGCCAGAGAGCTGAAGTCAAAAGGCAACCAGATGAACTGAATTTCAAAAAGGTGTGTACTCCTGAGGAGCTAGAGACACAAACTGTTTTACCTTTTAAACAGCACTGGAGGGAGACGCGGCAGCCACAAGGGAGTAAGAAGAAAAGTAACAATTTCACAAACCCATCACTAGCTGGAAAAGCGTGGAATTCATGGAATTCATGGGAGCCCCAGACAGAAACGGAGCCTACATTCATTCAGATCGCTTTTCCCTGGCTCTAAACCCTGCGCTCCCGGGCGCAGAGCAGGACACCGCTGGAACTGTCTTTCCGGCCGTCGTAAAACCCCGCCCACTTCCTGGAGCCGGCTCTCGAAGGAAGCGAAAGCCTTCCGCTGCGCCTGGAGAAGCAGGGAGCGCTCTCACCGCTAGGGTTCCAGTAAATATCAACTGACTCTGATGCAGGGGTGGAAGCAAAAGGTGTCCGCCCCCTTGGGATGGAATGGCCAGGCTGTAGCCCTTGCTTTAGGTAAAGGGAAACCGCTGCTGAAAAGCCGAGAGGTAAAAGCTGCCTGCACTTACGTGGGAGACAGGAATGCCCACCTGCCCGCACCCAAAGCCCCGAACAGAGAAACAAACAATCCCTCTCACAACCGCCACCCAGGCCGAGGTATCTGCTGCTGCTGCTGCTGCTGCTGAGAGAGCAGTAAAGCGGCACCAACTGCCTCAGAAGGCAGGAAACCGGATTGAGCGCGGAATCCGAGTCGTGCACTGCTCCGATACAAAGCACAGGTGTGCTATCCCTGGGGGAGGCCAGGGAACTCTCGCAAGCAGGCTTACAGGGACATGTAGAGAATAGTGTTTATATTAGAAAATAAGAAAGGTCCTAAGTCGGTTAATTCAGCTTCCTCCTAAAACACAACTAGAGAAAGAAGGACAAATGAAGCCCAAAGCAAGAAAAGAGGAAATAATAAAGATAGCAGAAATCAATGAAATCGTAAACAAGTGAGAAAAAAAAAAAAAACAGAGAAAAGTCAATGAAATTCAAAGTTGGCTCTTTGAAGACATCAATAAAATCGATAACTCTCTAGTCAGAGAAACCAGGAAAAAAGGAGAGAAGACAGTATTACTATTTGTAGGAGTAAAAGCAGGGGAGGGTCCCTGCAAAGCCTACAGACATTAAAGGATAATATGATAATGTTAAACACAGCTGTATGCAAATAAAATCTCTGAAAGACACAATCTGGCAAAGCTCACTCAAGAAATAGGCAAATAGAATAACCCTATGTCAGTTCACGAAATTGAGTGTGGAGTGAAAAATCTTCCCACCAACAAAAGTCCACGCCCTGATGCCTGCTTTGTGAATTTATGGAAGGAATACTAATTCTACACGAAATTTTCCAGAAAATAGAAGAGGAGGGCACACTTCCCAACTCATTTTTTAAATTTTTGTAATGTTTATTTATTCTTGACAGAGAGAGACAGAGCATGAGCAGGGGAGGGTCAGAGAGAGGGAGATACAGAATCCCAAGCAGGCTCCAGGCTGTCAACACAGAGCCGGACACAGGGCTTGAACCCACGAACTGCAAGATCATGACCTGAGGTGAAGTAGGATGCTTAACCAACTGAGCCACCCAGGCACCCCTCTTCCCAACTCATTTTAAGATGCTAGCATTATCCTGATACTAAATTGTAAAACACTGTAAGAAAACAATAGATCAATATCCCTTATGAACATAGATGCAAAAATCCTTAATAAAACACTAGCAAAACAAATTCGGCATTTATAAAAAGAATTATACATTATGATCAAGTAGGATTTATTCCAGCAACACAAGAGTACTTAAGTGAAATTTATAGAACTAAATATCTACACTACAAAAAAAGAAAAATCTCAAAATGACCTCATAAACTATTAAAAACTAGGGGGCAAAAGGAGGAAATGAAACTCAAAGTAAGTAGAAAGGAATCATAAGCATAAGACCACAAACACAGAAATAAAACAACAAATCAATAGAGAAAAGTCAGTAAAAGTAAAAGCTTATTCTTTGAATATCAATAAACTGATAAACTTCTAGCCAAACTAACTGGAAAAAAAAAAAGGGGAGAGAACATAAATTACCCATAGCATAAATGAGAAAACATCACTACAGATTCTACAGTTACTTAAAATACAATGTGGAAATATTATGAAAAAAAATATTATGCCACATTTGACAACTGAGATGAAATGGTTACATTCTTTGAAAGACACAAAGTAGTAGTGCTCACTAAAGAAGAAATCGATAATATGAATTGAACTGTAGCTAGTAATTAACTTGAATTTATAGTTTAAAAAAATTCTTGCAAAGGAAACTATAGACCCATATGGTTTCACTGGTAAATTCCACCAAGTATTTAAGGAAGAAATACCAAAATTATACATACGCTCCTAGAAAATTAAGGAAGATGGAACACTTTCCAATTTATTATGTGAAGTCAGCATTAATGATACCAAATTCAGACAATCAACACAATTTTAAAATGGGCAAGAGACATGAACAGACACTACACCACAGCTAATATACTGAAGAAAAATAAGCATATGAGAAGGTATTTGGCATTATTAATCAGTAGGGTAATGTAATTCAAACCACAATTGGATACTATTCCACAACCACTAGGATGGGTAGAATTAAAAATCACTGACCATACCCAGTTTTATTATGGGGATTGAACACCCGGAATTCTCATATACTGCTGGTTTGGAATGTGATGCAATCAATTCACAAATCAGTTTGGCAGTTTCTTAAGTTAAACACACACCAACCATCTGACACAGCTATTCCACTTCTAGTTATCTCTGCAGAAAGGAAAGCTTGTGCCCAAAGATTCCTACATAAATGTTCATAGCTGTCTTATCTGTAATAACTAAAAAGTGGAAAATGTCTGTCAATAATTAATAGATTAAAAAATTTTGGTATATCAACACAATGGAATATTCTCAACAAGAAGAAATTGATTAATGATACACTAACATGGATGATCTAAAAAAAACTATGCTAAGTGAAAGAAGTCATGCTTCCATTCATATAACATTCTAGAAAATGAAAGGCAATTTTAATAATAGAAAGGAAATTATTAAATGGTTTAGATTATTTATTTAGGGATGAGGGGGCAAGGAAGAGTGAGGAGAAAGGACAATGGTGGGACACAATGAAACTTTAGAAAGGTGTTGCTGAATATATTCTTTATCCTTGTGATGGTGTTTTCATGAGTGTATACATATGTCAAAATTTATCACATTGTACAATTTAAATATATTTGTTTTATTATGTCTATTGTATTTTAACAAAACTATAAAAAATTTTTTTAAATATATCTACAACTAGGTTTGTTGTTTTACTCATATTTTCTTTGATTTTACTCAACTTATCCATTCCAAAACTGTGTTATTAGCTTGATTTAACACTAGGATTCTTTAATCTTTTGGTTGAATTGACTAATCACTATGCAATGTCTCTATCTTTTATAATGTTTCTTGACTTAAAATATACTCTGTTCGATATTTCTACAACCCCCACCAGTTTCTTTTGGTTAGTGTTTGGGATAGATAGATAGATACACAGATATCTCCAACCTTTTACTTTACTTTTTAAATTTTTTTTACACTTGGCTTTTATTTAAAATAGAATGAGCAGACACCTTGTAAATATGTGTTGATCTGGAAATGCTTTACATAATGTTTTTAATTTATTTATTTAAATTCAAATTAGTTAACACACAGTGTAGTATTGGTTTCAAGAGTAGAACCCAGTGATTCAATCACTTATATGTAACACCCAGTGCTCATCCCCAAAAGTGCTCTCCTTAATGCCCATCACCCATTTTGCCCATCCCCCCCACCCACCTCCCCTCTAGCAACTCTCAGGTTGTTCTCGATTCTTAAGAGTCTGTTATGGTCTGTCTCCCTCTCTGTTTTTATCTTATTTTTCCTTCCCTTCCCATATGTGGGGTGCTTCCTGTATTGGTTGTCTGGAGCAGAGGCCTGCTGTGTTGACTTAGTCTTGCCCAGCAAATAAGCAGTCGCCAGGCAGAGGGCGACGGGGTTTGGTGCAAGTGATCCTGCTTCCACTGGAGGCCACTATGCTGCTCTCTGAAGTCCCACCGTGTTGGTGTTGGGGGTAAAATGGCACCACCCCAATCTCTTGACCCTGGACGGGGGATCTCACACCCCTCACTGTTCAGGCAGCCCTAACACCCTTGCGAGGGCAGTCAGCTCGCCCTGCACCACAAATCTCCCACATTTTTTTTCTTTGGCGTGTGGCTGGGATTCAAAACTCAAAGTCTTAAAGTCTTAAAGGACCTGGCGCCGGGCGGACCCACCCCTCCTCCTCTGGAGTAGAACCTCTCCACTCTTTGTCTGAAATCCTTTGTTCCAGAAAAAAAAATGGTCCCACATTTGCAGGATCTATGGTGTAGCACCACTAAAAGCAGCAAAGCTTATATTCGCTCTGGATGAGCCTCTGTGCCCTGCTGATGAAAGGCCGCTTGTTGGCACCTGCAGGGTCTTTTGTCCTTGGGGAGGCAACAAACCTCCTTCCAAAAGCCATCCAGGAAGTGGAATGTTCACTCCCAGTGCTCCCTAGAGATCCCTACACCACCCTATGCACTCCAGGGCCAGCTCCTTCCTCCCCAGGAATGTGCCACAGCTCCGCTCCAAAGAAAGTCACGCACTTCCAAAACCTCAGTTTGAGCCCCATAATGCTGTTTGCAAAAAAGAAAAAGGAAAAAAAAATATGTGATGCTCAATACTTATGGCTCCCCAGTCCGTAGAGAGGTTTGCCTCTTGTGCAAACTTGATGTTGCACTTTCTCAACCCCTCTCATTCTCTCCCTTTTGTCTCTCCATGTAAAGAGTTCCCTCCCCTCTGCAGAACTGTTTTTCTCTCCTCCAATTCACTTCCATGCACCTTGCACGTGCCACACTGTCTCCCTCCATGGAGATCCTTCCGCCACTCTGCAGATCGATTTCCTGGGTGTTCCAAGTCATCTGACCTCAATACAGCTGTGTATGAAGGACAGGAAGGCCCAGAGTCCTTCTACTTCGCCATTTGAACTCCTCCCTCCAATCTTTCACTTTAAACCAGTGTTTCAGGTTGTGATATTTAAAATATCCCTTTGTAATTAGCATAGAGTTAAGCATTTTCAATCCAGTATTAGAACTTTGTTTATAAATTGAAGCATTAGCTCATGTACATTCAATTTATATACTGATATAGTTTGGATTTAAATGCTTATATAGTTTAACACTATAATAATATAATTTAAAGCTGCTATAGCTTGTCTATTACATTGTTGTTTCTCATTCCTGTTTCTGAAACATGAATGCCTTGAATCTGCCCCAGATCCAGTGCACAATGGGCCATGATTACATTATGCAGGGTTTGTTTGTTTTTAATCTAGATTACTTAGTAAATCTTAAAACAATAGAATAAACAGGAGTTGAAACTTTGAATTTCATGTAAGAGAAAGAGAACTTGCAGATAAACAAAAAGATTGGTACCCCATGACATGATTCCAACAGTGGTAATCTTCGCTATGATTTCTTTAGATCCTACTATATTCTAATGAAGACTCCAGGCATTTTAAATCTTAACAATAGCTAGTACCTTCTAGTACTCTAAGTCTTAAACGTAACTCTATTAGGTAACTTCTAGTACTCTAAGTCTTAAACGTAACTCTATTAGGTAACTCTATTAGGCAAATATTATAATTCTCCCTTATTATGGATAGAACTAAAACACAGAGGTGTTAAATAATTTTCCAAAGGGCACACAACTATTAGGTGATTGAATTAGAAACTGAATCCTTATCTAAGTTTAGAATCCAACCACAATCTTTTCACTACTTCATTTTGCTATATTAAAGCATTTTAAGAAATGATTAGAGGGCTGACTTTTGTTAGTTATGAGAAACTAAAGTGAAATCTTTTTTTTTTTATTTTTTTTGTTAACGTTTTTATTTATTTTTGAGACAAGAGAGAGACAGAGCATGAGCAGGGGAGGGGCAGAGAGAGAGGGAGACACAGAATCTGAAGCAGGCTCCAGGCTCTGAGCTGTCAACACAGAGCCCAACGTGAGGCTCGAACTCACAGACCGTGAGATCATGACCTGAGCTGAAGTCGGATGCTCAACCAACTGAGCCACCCAGGAGCCCCTAAAGTGATATCTTACAAAGAAAATATAAAAAAGCAGAAATTCTTGTACATATTTTGCTAAAGTAAATCATATTGGAGAAGTCACAGGAAGATAGTGTTCAATTATAAGAAAATAAAATTGCACTTAAGAAAAAATATTTAAAAGAAGTCTTCTCATATAATTTTCATAGCTAACTAATAACGAACTGTGTCATCAATGACATATAAAGGTTTCTGAAGCTCACATTTCTTAGATATAAAATAGACTCAAATAATCTATTTTTTAGGTTACTTGAAACCATAATTCTCTCTATATCTACTTTTAAATTCAAAACTCTTTCAAAGATATATATTTTAAATAACAGAAATAGAGATTGCTTCTTGGCCTCTTAGCTAAGATTAAATATAAATAACAGAAATAGAAATAATGCAACTTGTTTCTAGGTATATGTAAAGCTCTAATCAAAGGACAATTAGTTTTACTAAATAAATACACAATGTCAAAGACGAATATTGAATCCAAGATACATGGTGCTGCTAAATAGCACGCCTTTGGATAACTATAATGCAGCACATTCATATAAGAATAGACTAACTGATTTGTAGTCTTAGGAAAAGTAGATAGGAAAAAATCATACCAAGATGTAGAACATTTTCTTCAAGAACACAATTTACTAGATATATCATTCAGGAAGTAAAGCTGTCCTAAGATAGCTTCACTAATGCTGATTTATCCAAGCAATTAAGATAAATTTCTAAATTATAAATTATTGATAAGATATTTTTAAACAAAAATTCATTAAGCATATTGGTTTCATATTGCTACTATAATAAATTAGCACAAACTTAGTGGCTTAATACATACTTTCTGTTGTACTTCCAGAGGCCAGAAATATGAAATCAGTTTCAATGGACAAAAGTCAAGGTATTAACAAAGTTGCATTTACTTCCCAAGGCTCTAGGGGTCAGTCTAGAGCCCTAGACACCACCAGCATTTTCTAACTTCTGGACACCACCATTCCTTGTTTGGTGACCTTTTCCACGCGTCTCTCACACTTCTTCCTTCCATCATCGCATCAGCCCCTTCCTACTTCTGACCTCACCTCTCTCTTATAAGGACCCTTATGATGATATTGATGGCCTGTCAGGATCGTAGTGGGTTGAATTATGTCCCCCTAAAATTCATATATGGGTTTAGTCCTAACCACCGAGACTTCAGAATGTGACTTTATTTGGAATTAAAGTCACTACATATGTAATTAATAAAGGTCAGATTATTATGGTGGGCCCTAATTCAATATGGCTGATGGCCTTATGAAAAGGAGAAATTTGGATATAGAGACAAACACCAAGCACAGAGGGGAACACATGTGAAGATGAAGGCAGCAATCTGCATGATATTTCCATTGGTCAAGGAGTATGTAAGACTGCCAGGAAACAAGCTAGGGGAGAGGCATGGAACAGATTCTCCCTCACAGCTCTCGCAGAGAACCAACCCTATTCACACCTTGATCTTGGACTTTCAGACTCCAGAACTATGAGACAATAAATATGTGTTGTTTAAGCCACCCAGTGTGTGGTACTTTGTTACAGCAGCCATAGCAGACTAATACAAGGATAATTTACTATTTCAAATCCTTAACTAAATCGCATCTGCAAAATCTCTTTTATACATAAGGTAGCATTCATAAATATCTGGTGCTGGGAGTAGATATCTTTGGAAGGTTATTATTCAGCCTGCCACAGCATGCTTATTGCCATTCCAATTTATACTTTGGCAGATATAGGGTAAATAAAACATACTCCCTTCCCCCAAGATTCAGTGTTATTCATAGTTCAAAGATCCAAGTGTCATGTGGACTCTTTGCATGAATTTATATGGATTCTAGCAACCTGCTGTGATATTTGACTGAGAAAATTAAAGAAAATGCAGCTTGAAGAAGGAAAGTTTTCCATATCACAAAACTGTTCTTTGCCCAAAAAATTGGTACTTTTGACCTAATCCATTTTCCAGATTAAATCAATTCCATGAACAAATGGATTTAAGAGTAATAGGATGACTTATTTTATTTCATTCCCGTAATAAGAATCACTAATAATTAAGACTATATCTCAATAATATCTCAGAATTTTACCAAGAAAATAAAACAATTTATTTTTGTATTATAATATTGCATGATTATAGTATCCCAGATAGATATAATCAGTGTGCATTTTAATGTTATATACATAGAATGCTTGCATATGTTTACAGAAATACATTGGGAAAGGTCAATTCAGGAAATACAAACCTGTCAGTAACTTCACAGTCTGACAGTTTATCTTTTCAGATTCCATTCAACATACGATTTATTCTTTTCTCATCTCTCAGGTTCTCTTCTAAAAGGCCAGAATCTATAATCCCATATATTATTCACACAGGAAGGCAGAAAATAAAAACTGCTGTAGATATTTTAAGCAGAAAAGTAGTCAAGACAGGGAATTAGGTACTTATAATTTTGTTGGAGGGACTCGAGGATCAGAAATCAGGGTAAGTCATGGCATTTCAGCAGGCAAATAGCCACTACTGCTGCTACTGAAGATGCTTCTGCACTTCTTCCATACATATCACACCGAACACTAGATGCAGGCTCAAAGTCAGGCCACTGCCTCCCTTTCTAAATACTCATATCTCCACCATGTTGCTTCCCAACTGCCACAGCAGGAAATGTGTAGCCTCCACTTACTTCCATCTTCCATGTCTCATACAAAGTTAAATGATGAGCAGAATCTAATTTGCATCTAGACCTCTAACTTCAAGGGAGTTTTCTCACTTTCTACCTAGAAGGAAGTTGAGATAGTAACCTATGAGAGTCACCATTTTCTCCTGCCATTGAGGCAGAGAGATAGAAAATGCATAAAAACTAAGAAGAGAAAGAACAGAGAGGCTATAATGAGAAGAGACAGTCATTCTCAGATTAACCGGGTACAGACATTTGATAGAGCAATAATTAGTACGGCATTTGCATGAAATTATAAATATTATGTTCATCAAGTCTAGAGACGCCTTAAGTAGTCAAATGTTTAGGTTGTTGCACTCTAAAAATTCCACAAAATCTGTCCTAAGACACACTTAATCCATCATAAAATAGCATGGGATGAGGAATAGCTAAAGTATTCCTGATCTATGAAAATACTAGGTTGACAAAAAGAGAAAATGCACCATCTAGTCACGTTGAAGTGGCAATAATCTTGTACCCCCTATATTAGTTAGGAGTCTTTAAAGGCACATGAATTCCGGTTCAAAATGGGAAATTTATTTTAAGTTTATTTATTTATTTTGAGAGAGAGAGAGTGAGAGAGCACACAGGAGGGGCAGAGAGAGGGAGAGAGAGATAATCCCAAGCAGGCTCCACACTGCCAGCACAGAGCCTGATGATGCAGGGCCCAAACTCATGAACTGTGAGATCATGACCTGAGCTGAAATCAAGAGTTGGACGCTTAACCGACTGAGCCACCCAGGCACCCCCAAACTGGGAATTTAAAAAGAAATGTTTTGGGTTTTTTTTTTTCATTAGAAAAGTTTAACTCTAGGTGGCTTTATGTATGGGTTGATTCCTGAATTCATTTAAACTACCAGGACCGGGGCGCCTGGGTGGCGCAGTCGGTTAAGCGTCCGACTTCAGCCAGGTCACGATCTCGCGTTCCGTGAGTTCGAGCCCCGCGTCGGGCTCTGGGCTGATGGCTCAGAGCCTGGAACCTGTTTCCGATTCTGTGTCTCCCTCTCTCTCTGCCCCTCGCCCGTTCATGCTCTGTCTCTCTCTGTCCCAAAAATAAATAAACGTTGAAAAAAAAAAAAATTTTTTTAAACTACCAGGACCTGGTTTGTCTTGATTTCTTGTTCATTCCTCTGGCTTCTCATCTAGGCTCCATGAGAAGATTTTAGGTAATTCCAAACTCATGCTTTCCCCACATCCTGTACATTCATGTCCATCAAAATAGTTGGCAGATTCTTTCTTCCAAGTCTAAACCACGTGCTTATGCCTGTGGTCAGAGGTGAAGTGCAGTTCACCCAAAACACAAAAGTTGATCTTGGGAAGGAGCAATGCACCAGGAAAAAAAAAAAAAAAAAAAAAAAAAAAAAAAAACCTGAATACTATTATCAAAGAAGAGGCAATGTTTTAGATACATACTTGAGTTTACTACATCTCCGAGCCCCCAGTTGGCCCCTGCTGACCTCCACTGGTTCTGGAGAGAGATGGACAAAAGCCAGATAAATGCTACATTTCACTACATGTGGACTTTATCCTCACATCCCTATGTGGAGTTCTGGAAAATTAGGCACTAGGTGTGTGACAAGGGCTCCTTTCCTTTGGGTTGACTACAGGCCTTGGGCCTAATGCAAGCTGCTGGACCCTTGGCCCTTTTCCCAGAGACTCCCGCGGTAATGTTACCACACAGTTGGCTATAAAAGGCAAGGACAGACAAATCTATGGTAGAGCACATTGCAGAAAGAAAGAAGGAATATTTGCCTAAAGACAAGTTTTTTTCTACTCCTCTTACTAAAGCTGCATCCTTAGAAACACAGCTTAATTTTTTTCCTGTCCTGTTTGAAAATATAGCACTTCTTTGAAGGTAGAGGACAAGATGGACTTTGAGAGTTGGAGACCTGACAAAAGGCCCATGAGCAGATGGAACAGAGGGCAGACTTTTTTCTTGTAAGCTTTTAGCTAAGGAGCTGTTCTGCTCCTTGGTGAGGACAAAATATTAATTTAAATCAGAAATTTTCAAATTTTTAAATTCAGCTCTTCCTCATATAAAAATGAAAAACTCACACCCTCAATCACTGTTATCTGGATATTTCACAAGTCAGTATCAAAATCCACATAAAGGTCATTTTCAAAGGTATCGAGGCATATTGTTACCTTTAATTTGAATACAGAGAGTCCAGCTGGATGGTTGGCTTGACGCATATCTGTTCTATAAACTCTGAATAAGGAACATACTTCCCTTCATTGGCTTTTATTACGCTGCCAATTTGTAAATGATCTCAATGTAAAGAAACATATCCTATTACTTTGAATAGGCTTTTTAAAACTAAGCATGCATTCAAGGTTGCCTTAGACTTTGTTCCCTGGGGGAGGGGTTGGGGACAAGAACGGACAGGGCACGGGCAAGAGGGGCTTCTTTCCAATCCCCACTGAGAACCACAACCCTCAATTATTTGTTACTGCAATGCATATATCATTATACTTAATTTATATTTTTAACAAATGATGTAAGTTTACTCTGCATTGTGTTTGAAGCAAATTATCTCAAACATAGCGTATTATTAAGAAGCAAATGATTCAAGACGGATGTATCCATGTATCTTTAGCAGTTAGAGATGGCTGGTATCTTTTCTAATTGTTCATGCCCCGCCCAGGGTACTCAGCACCCATATCAAATTGTTTAATTATGTAGATATTTTTAAGTTGTCTTTGCATAGAAATATATAGGCAGGCAGATCAATGAAGCCTAAAATAAAGAATAGAATGATGGGGCGCCTGGGTGGCTCAGTTGGTTAAATGGCCAACTTGAACTCAGATCATGATCTGATGGTTCATGAGTTCAAGCCCTATATTACACTCTCTGCAGTCAGCACGGAGCCCAATTCGGATCTTCTGTCCCTCTCTCTCTCAATTTCTCTCTCTCTGCCCCTACTCTGCTCACACTCTCTTTCTCTCTCTCTCTCTCTAAAAAAAAGAATAGAATGATTGCCAGAGGCAGGGAGGGGCTAGAGAGTGAGTGAAATAGGTGAAGGGGGTCAAAAAGTACAAACTGCCAATAATAAAATAAATAAGTCAAAAATGTGTAACATACAGCATGATGATTATAGTTAGTGATATTCTTCTGCATTTTTGAGAGTTATGAATAGAGTAAATCTTAAAAGTTCTCATCACAAGAAAAACATTTCTAATTATGGTGACGGATAGTAACTAGACATTGCGGTGATCATTTTATTTATTTATTTTTTTATTTTTTTTAACGTTTATTTATTTTTGAGACAGAGAGAGACAGAGCATGAACAGGGGAGGGGCAGAGAGAGAGGGAGACACAGAATCTGAAACAGGCTCCAGGCTCTGAGCAGTTAGCACAGAGCCCGACGCGGGGCTTGAACCCACGGACCGTGAGATCATGACCTGAGCCGAAGTCGGATGCTTAACTGACGGAGCCACCCAGGCGCCCCAACGGTGATCATTTTACAACATCAAGAAATACTAAGCGATTATGTTGTACACCTGAAACTAATATAATGTGATATGCCAATTATAGCTCAATAAAAATTAAAAATAATCCAGAGTTCATACAGGGATTTTGAAAATGGTAAAAGTGACATTTTAAATCAATACGACTAGGGGCACCTGGGTGGCTCAGTCGGTTGCATGTCTGACTCTTGACTTGGGCTCAGGTCATGATTCCAGGGTCACGGGATCAGGCTCCATGCCTCTCTCTCTCTCTCTCCCACTGTCTCTCTCTCTGTCTCTGTCTCTTTCTCTCCCTCTGCACTTCCCCCACTTGCTCATACACACTCTATCTCAAATTTTAAAAAATAATAATAAAATAAATAAATGTGACTAGAGAAACTATTGAATCTATAGTGTTCGGGCAACTGACTAGCCTTTTTTTATTTTTAATAAAACTGGGGAACTATGTCACTGCTTGCTGCTTTCTAAAAACCAGATGAATAAATGTTTTTAAGGCCAAAAAATGAAACCATAAAAGTATCAGAAGAAAAATGGGTAAATCTTACTTACAATCTTAGACTAGATAAGGACATTCTAAGTTTTATCACAGACTGCAGACGCTATAAAAGAAAATATATACAGGATTGACTACACAAAATTTCTACATAGAAAAGGAGAAGAAAATTTGTCAAATGTTTGCAACACATTTGAAAAGCAAAGGACTAATATCTAAACAGAAATAACGTTTGCAAATCAAAATCAATTAAAATTACAAATATAAATAACCTAGCTGAAACAATACAGAACAGAAATAGAGAAACTAAAATAAACAATAATTACATTAGAAAATTATTCTTCACTGATGACGCAATTAAAGAGAGATAATATTGGAAGCATGTGCATGACTCGAAATTTTTAAAACTTTTGGAGAGCAAGTTAATTTGTTTAATCATTTTGGAGGGCAATTTGGAAGTGTTTGTCAAAATTTTAAATGCATGTTTCACTCTTTGATCCAGCTTTCCCATTAATAAAAATTTTGGCAGATACACTCAAATAGGCACGCACACACACATGCACACACACACACACACTATTATTTGTAGAAGGGAAAACATGAAAGACCTAAATGTCAATGAACTAGGTACTAGTTAAATCATGACGCATCAATGTAATATTTTATTAGGTTGCCAAGAGAAAGAACAATGTGATTTATATGAACTTTCGATAAAAGGGAATCAAAATAATTCCTAAGTAGAAATAAGACAAAAGCATAAGTCAGTATCACATGATCCATTTTAGTAGAAATATGTTCATATGTATTTATATGCATAAAGAAAAGCACTAAATTTTTAACAGTGGTCGCCTCTAGGAGTTTTTTTACTTTATTCATGCCTATATTTTCTGACTTTTATATGTATTTATAAAAATTGAAGGTAACTTCAATTTAAATTTTTTTTAATTATTTTTATAACGAGTATAAGTTTTGACAACACAATTTACCTTTATTCAAATTGCCGGATATTCCGGTTATTGAGCTTGAAGCTTCAGATTTGTCATCTGTGAATTGGGGGTAATGACTGATTCTTTGGAGTTTAAAAGAGGAGGGTAAAATGTGATAATGCACTTCAGTGCTTATCCTAGTGCCTAAAATATAAAAACATGCAATAAATGGGAGCTGCTATTATGATATTATTACCAATGCCCTAATACTGCTATGAAATGTAAAGGTTATAAATAAATACATGAACGCAGAGACTCAAATTATGATTGCAATTATCATTTAGACAAAATAAACAGCATCTTGTACTAAATAGTTCTGTAGATAAGTTTATTTATTTCTAATGGATTTCTCCACACATTCTTAATAGATTTAAGGCAAAGTGTATAAGATCATAAAAAATATTTAATATTTGAGTATCACCTGGGGAAATGAAATTACATAGGCAGTTAAATTGAATAATTCTTACTGGAAATGTTTTAATTATCCATCCACCCTGAAATTGCCTAAATTTGCGATATGGAAATACACATTGCTAGCTAATAGCCAACACTGTTTTACTTTTGGATAAAGTGGATATAGCTAAAAGTACCCACTAGCTCTATGGACACCCAAAGTGACAAACCATGATTCCCTCTCAACACCTATATCTAAAATACTGCTCCATGCTGGGATTATTTAGATAATTTCTATGACAAGAACGTTTATGTGCACTTGGGTTTATGTGTATCTTTTTCAGAAAATCAATCTCTAAATGAAAATAGACCCTAACCAGGATTTTTGAGAAATAAAAATCTTCTAATCTTTTTCATCTCTTCAAAGTTTAAGACAAGAAAGTTTTGGCAAAATAAACACTGCCTCCTTGTTTGGAAAAAAAGACAGGCTTTTCATTCTATTCTTGTACCACTATGCTATTTAAAAATACATGTGCAATTTAATTGACATTATAATAAATGATATGGCAAAGTGTTGTTGAACAGTAAAGGACACAGAGATATTATTTCCCATTGTTACTATGAATAGAACCACCCAGATACCAATTAACATCTCATCACTATGATTACCTTTTATTGTTCTTGTTCCCCTAATCAAACTCACACTTTTTTAGTTTATATTTTGATTTCAAAAAGTTATGCTAAGAAAAGATTAAATTTATTATGAATGCAAATAAATGTGAAGCATATAAAGCTAATTAGGTTTATAACCACTGAGAATAATATGAAAAAGAAAATTAAATTGCTTTGCTTCAAGGAAAGCCTTGTAGGAAACATTTGTTGAATAAATATGAAAGAAAAAATTTTAATGTTTTCTCACATAGTTGATATTTGGCTTTTAGTTTTACATGTGAAAATCGTATGCATTTTCTTTAATTCTTAATATACACTGACTACTGTCTTTATTATATATTAGCATTATGTGTTGGTGGTAGGAGAGAGGGGAGAAATATATTTACCAAACATTTAAATGGAGCTCTCACAATTTTTAAAGCTTAACAGTGACAGATTCCAAGAACAAGTGAAAATTTATGGGAAACACAAAGATACACCAAAAGTTTTGGTGATAAAGTAACATTAACTAAATACTGTTTTGACATGTGTGACACAAGAACAATTTAATGAGTTATGTCTCTTAAAGATATTTTCTTTAATTATATATCTCAGCTATTCCCTAGATTCTCAGCCATTTAGCAGGCAATACTTTCTATGCAAGTATTTCGTTTATTATGGAAATGGGATTTCAATGTTGAAATGCATCCGTGATGATTTATTGACTAGTTTTAGGTCCCATGTAAGGAAGAAGAGTGTTGAGTGGAAGTTTGGCACCAGTAATGATTTTTTTTTTTGTTCCCCAGCTGACAGGTTTACAGGATTAAGCTTTAGAGTGTTTGCTAGCATCCCCAGGATGCCTTTCCATAGTGGAGCGGAGTTTAGATCGACTCTGGGGTATTAGCACATGATGAAGGTAATCTGTTTCCTCAGCTGAAGCTCACAAACAAAGCAGTTAAATCCCCATCACAAATGGCCATACTGGGACTCATTACACTTTTCATAGGCCTGGATCTTTTTGTTTCTAAGTCCCTAAAACATTTATATAGGGCAATGAAATTTTCACAGAACCTGAGCCAATTCCTTTAACGAAGAATGAGATACATTGCTTTGAAAGGTACAGTGTTCTTCCAAAAGTAGGAAGGTAATTTAAGGAGCAAAGAAAGAATGGAGGAATGGATAAACACCACCTCCACGGTTTCTGGTTGAAAATAGAGTAGGGACGTTTGTCTAGAAATGCTGCTTAGTTGGCCAAGGTTTTCATTTACATGTTAACTTGACAAACCTCGGTTGAGTTTCTACCATGTGCCAGGTTTGGTGTGAGGAGCTGAAATAAGAAAGTGGAGGGGCGCCTGGGTGGCGCAGTCGGTTAAGCGTCCGACTTCAACCAGGTCACGATCTCACGGTCAGTGAGTTCGAGCCCCGCGTCGGGCTCTGGGCTGACGGCTCAGAGCCTGGAGCCTGTTTCCGATTCTGTGTCTCCCTCTCTCTCTGCCCCTCGCCCATTCATGCTCTGTCTCTCTCTGTCCCAAAAATAAATAAACGTTGAAAAAAAAAAATTAAAAAAAAAAAAAAAGAAAGTGGATATGTCATGATATCAATCTCCAAGGGGTTCAGTGCAGCAGAGGAAAAAAGTCTGTAAAAATTGTTATGAAACACTGCGGTCGGTGCACCTGGGTGGCCAGTTAAGCGACTGAGTCTTGATTTTAGATCGGGTCGTAATCTCACAACATGATCTCATGATTTGTGAGTTCAAGCTCTGAGTAGGGCTCTGTGCTGAGAGTAAGGAGCCTGCTTAGGATTCTCTCTCCCTCTTTCTCTGCCCCTTCCCTGCTCATGCTCGCTCTCTCTCTCTCAAAATAAATAAATAAACTAAAAAAAAAAAAAAAAAAAAAAAAAAAAAAAACAAAAACAATGTGATAGGCTCTATTAAAAGATAAGGGAAAAGTGCCTAACATTGTGGGACCAGGTAGAAACGGGCTATTCAGAGAGTACTGGGGCTGGGATGAATGAAGAAGACGGGAACACGAGAAAGCCTTAGAGATATATGAATTTATATGTTCAGAAGTGACAATTTCTTGGTATGAAGTAAGAAGAGCTTTTCTGGAAAATGTTTTTTAAAGTTTCAGAATATTGGTTTGCTGAGTGCAATAAATGTTAACTTTCTAAGTAAGTGGAGTCTAGCATTATGACCTTTCTTATGTAAGTTCCTACTTACCAAGCCATAGGTCTACCTTTAAAATGGGAAACGAGGGGCGCCTGGGTGACTCTGTCAGTTAAGTGTCTGACTTTTGATTTCAGCTCAGGTCACTATCTCATGGTCATGAGATAGGTCCCCTGTCGGGCTTTGCGCTGACAGTGTGAAACCTGCTTGGGATTCTCGCTCTCTTTCTGCCTCTCCCCATGTTGGCACTGTCTCTCTCTCCCTCTCTCTCAAAATAAGTAAACATTTTTTAAATGGAAAAAGAAACGCCTACAGAAACATTAAACCAACATGGATGTTAGACCTTTAATAATAAGTCATAGATATATAGTCATTATATGTCATCTTTATAGAGAGATAGATGGAGAACGATTGAGATTCATGAAAGCCTACTGGGCACTGGGGTTTGAGAGCTAAAAACACGTCCTGTTCTGTCAGTGATCAGTCTGTGCAGTAGTGTATGTATATTACACTAACAGTGCCCTAAGATCAGAAGCTGTGCTGACTTTGGTGAACTTAAGTCAGATAGCTAAAAACTATCATTTATGGAGAACTTCTGTGGTAGGTTCTCTTCTAAAAATGTTCTACAGGTGCTGTCTTTTTAAATCCTCAAAAATCTTCATAAAGGAAATTGTATTATTTTATAAATAAAGACACGAAAAGGCTCAGTAACTTGCCACAGGTGAAAATGATGGAACTGGGTAGATGTGGGTTTCAGACCCAGGTCGTCTCACTCCAGGGCTCACACAGGTAAACCAAGTCTATTTTTTCTAAATAATAATTATTTGATTTTTTTCTCCCGAAAATTTGGATTAATTGGTTACTCTTTTCTAAAGATGTTTTATCCACAGCAATAAGTATTTCCTGCTATTTGCCTATGATGTTATTCACAGAGTGCTTTCCATGGGTAGCCTATTGCAGAGTGCTAAAGTGAGATCCTTTTTTTTTTCATTTTTTCATATTTATTCATATTTTCATATTTATTTTTTTATTCCTTTATTTTAACGTTTATTTATTTTTGAGACAGAGAGCATGAACGGGGGAGGGGCAGAGAGAGAGGGAGACACAGAATCAGAAGCAGGCTCCAGGCTCCGAGCCATCAGCCCAGAGCCTGATGCAGGGCTCGAGCTCACGGACCGTGAGATTGTGACCTGAGCTGAAGTCCGATTGAGCCACCCAGGCGCCCCTAAAGTGAGATCCTTTTAAAGGGATAATTCTAGTGCTTAGCACATAGTGAACACTCAATAAGGAGTGGTAATATCGTGAATAGAATTGCTTTTCCTGGGAACTCGGGATATAAGTATAAATATGTTTACATCCAAGAAAATTTTTTTATGTCTATCAATATGTCAAAAGTTTCTTGCTGAACTTGAACCAGTCTCAGAGGTCCAAAGTGTCCTCAGAGATATACTATTCTGGGAATATCTGAAAACCTGATCGTATAAAGGAAAACATTTCAATAGTTTGTCAACTACAGTGAGGGAAGGGATATAAACAGTAGTATGATATACTAGTTTGAGAACTCACCCGGAAAGCAGGAGAACCAAGTTAGTTTTCTAGCTTTGCCACAAATTTACTGTATAACCTGAAGAATTCATTTCATCTACTTTGTCTTCAGTTTTTCACTTGTCCATTGAGGATTTTGACTTAGACAAGAAGGACTTTTCCCTTCCTTAAGTGCTATGAAACTGTGCTTTTTACAGTAGCTATCTATCCGGCCTTCCTGTGTTTATTTATTTGCTTAAGAAACAATTTTACTGAGTGGCTATCTTCTGGTAAGTACTGGGGATAGATATGTGGAACATATCCACAAGCAGGAATGGAAGAAAAAGAAATTATAAATAAATCTTATAAGAAATTATAATAAACAATTAAAAAATAAGGTGATTGGCTACTAGAAAGGGAGGGTTCCTAACTCTGGTTGAATATGGGTGAAGAATTATACGTGATTTAAAAGAAGACAAAAAAAACATGGTAAAGCATAGTAGATCCAAGGGATAGCAAAAACGTTTGTATAACTGGAGCATAGAACCTAGGCATAAAAGAAAATAACAGGAAAATGGAGAAGAGGCATTTTACAAATGAGCTTGTATTCCATACCAACGAGTTTAAACATTAGCATCTATTTGAAGATTTATAGGCTAGGATATAGTGTTTGCCAAAATGAACTTTTCCTGTTCACTTAATATTCCCAAAATTCACCTACTTGATCATCAAATTCTATCTCCTACTTTCTCATTAGTCCATTCACTCTTCTATACCCTCAGACTAACGTTGCTAGTTTAGGACTTGTTCATTTTTTTACCTGGATTTTACAATTTTGGGGGAGGGGAAATATCACAGGAAAAGTGGAGAACTACTGTTCTATATGCATCTAAATTTTCTTCTCTAGTTACTAAAGAACAAAGGCTTCTTGTCTAAAGGCAATTCCTCCACTTCTTCTTTATTCCATCCTTTTTTTTTTTTTTTTTTTTTTGTCTTTTTTAGGGAAACGTACACTCCTGATGACGCATTTCTTGGGTATACTAAAAATTCTTCCTCTCGTATGGACACTACTCATTTGCATTTACTGCTTGAGATCCCAAGTTAAAAAATTACTCCTTAAACCCTTCATACTCTTCCAGGCCCAACACAAAACACTCTGCAACATAAAACCTTAAGAGTTTCCCCTTATTTATTGCCTCAGTTTCCTCAGCATTCACTTCTCAATCCCCTCAAGCTCTGCTTCTACTCCTATGAATCTCTTGAAACTCTTAATTAAGAAATCTCTTAATTAAGACTACCATTTTATATCCAATGAACATAGTTCATTATTTATCTTTTTGAACTCTCAGCAGCATTGTGCATAATTAACCTCTCTCTTCTGCTTGAAACACTCTCTGTTCTTACTTTCTGTGTCTCCATATACTCCTAGTTTTCTCTATGCTTCTATGGTGGCTTTTTCTGTCTCCTTTAATGATTCTTTAAATGATACAATTCTTCAATTCACTCTTTTCTTTTTTTCTCTATCACTGTTCTCTGAGCAATTTTAACCATGTCCACGACCTCACATATGATCTATACTGCAGCCAAAATGTTATCTTCAAAATACACTTCACCCCTGTTTTCCAGACACACGCATTCACTTCCCTCCTTGATTATTTCATGGAAGTCGCAAATGCACTACAAACACTACATGTCCAAAAACTTACTCCTGATATTATTCTTCAAGTCTTGTCATCTTATTTTCTTATTTCAGTAATGGGCACCATCATTCATCCAGTTATTCAAGCCAGCAACCTAATTCTAAGCAAGGGATCAATTTGTTTGTCAATTTCTTATGTGCAGACCACTTTTAGAGAACTCTGAACACTGCCTGAACTCTGCAGATTCCACTCACAATTGTATCATCTACTAAAGTTAGTGTTTGCTCATGCATGTTGTGTCCTCATGTATAAGAGTGGCACTTGACCACACTCTATGCCCCAAAAGTGCCTTGCCTAAAAAAGACATCAGATTCACAGGCAATAAAAATTATCAAATGGCTGGCTCATGGATGATTAGTGTGGAAATCCTTGAGATGTCAGAACGGCCCATGGAATATTTCAGCAGCATCGACCGCATCTAAACCCCTGGCTTTAGCTAGCGTCTGCACAGAAGCAGGATTCTGTTAGTCGGACTGTTGTCATAGGTTTTACAAATTTCATGGGGATAAAAAAGAGTGAATGCTTTTTATAGGCCAGACTATATCACTTCCTATTTCCTGGGTAGTTATTTGATAGAGCCACTCTTTCCCAAAATTTCACCCTTACGTATTTAATTAATGATTTTCATTCTGTAAATTCAAACTTTTGTGATGAAGAATGACCCAAAGAGGAAAAGGAGGAGATATTTTGTGACCCACTATAGGCCAGATAAAGATTTTTATAAGGAGAAAGATATTCTGGTCTGTTATTAAGATAACTATGAAAGTCGCAAAAAGGTTAGACTATCATTCACATGGAATCTGTGATAAATGTTGACTATGAGGACATTAATTTTATTTTATTTATTTTTTTTTAATTTTTTTTTCAACGTTTATTTATTTTTGGGACAGAGAGAGACAGAGCATGAACGGGGGAGGGGCAGAGAGAGAGGGAGACACAGAATCGGAAACAGGCTCCAGGCTCTGAGCCATCAGCCCAGAGCCCGACGCGGGGCTCGAACTCACGGACCGCGAGATCGTGACCTGGCTGAAGTCGGACGCTTAACCGACTGCGCCACCTAGGCGCCCCGAGGACATTAATTTTAAAACCTGAGGTTGTTATAATAAATATGCCAACCAAGATTTTCTTCATTAAACAAAAATTATTCAAAACATGTAATACAGGATATATTTGATTTGGTTTTATATGTATATTTTCCTAGTTATCAGCTACAAATATGTGGGAAAAAATGAGCTGGCTATTGATATTTTTCACACAGGTACATAAACCTAGACTTATACTAATACATCACTGGTGCATGAATTCTAAATCTCTTAGCTGCACAAGATTGTGGAACGCATTGTGGAGTTAATTAAATTGTTAATGTGAATTTATATGGTTTCAGAAGTATTTTTTTCACAATACACTTAAAAGAACCAGAAGATACGCCAGCCTATCTCCCTGACTTTGTATTCTAATTATCATCAGCATTAAATTAGAAGTATAGGTATAATCTCTACTTAGCCCAACTTGGAGGGTTTATTTTGTTCTCTTCACTGAAGCTGTGTTTATATTATTGATTGTTGTGAATATTCATCGTGGAATACTAGAAATCTTTCAGGTCTGACATTTATGCTTTACCCCACTATACGGTGGTTTCAACTCTTTATTTTTTTTTATTTTTTATTTTTTATTTATTTATTTTTTAACGTTTATTTATTTTTTTGGGACAGAGAGAGACAGAGCATGAACGGGGGAGGGGCAGAGAGAGAGGGAGACACAGAATCAGAAACAGGCTCCAGGCTCTGAGCCATCAGCCCAGAGCCCGACGCGGGGCTCGAACTCCCGGACCGCGAGATCGTGACCTGGCTGAAGTCGGACGCTCAACCGACTGCGCCACCCAGGCGCCCCGGTTTCAACTCTTTAACTGCAAGCATTTATATTTAAAAAGTTCCCAACTAATAGATTTTCTTTCCTGAACTAGTTATGTTCAAGCAATTCTATCAATTCTATTACATAGTTGCATAAATATGGATTTTAGTAATTTTGTGTTAGAATAGCCAATATATTCATGGTGCTACCTATTTCCTTATTATAAGACATATTATAATAATTATATTTATCAAAGCAAACCCTTGTATTTGTTATATTTAAAATTTGTGTGTTTGACTTCATGAATATTCTGGAGAAAAAGGGTACGTTTTGGCCCTTGAGTAACCACAGGTTCATGTTGGATTGAGGAGGTGGGTAGTTATTTTTTACCAACAAAAATGTTAACTTATCTGCATTAGCACCTCCTGTATGTCAGGAATGACAACAGGTAGTCATTAGGAATGTGCTTGTAATTAAATATTGCTAACACAGAGTATTATATGTAAATTGTCTTTTTAAAATTTTTTAAGATTTTATTTTTAAGTAATCTCTCCACCCAAAGTGGGGCTGAAACTCACAACCCCAAGATCAAGAGTTGTACACTCTAGGGACACCTGAGTGGCCCAGTGAGTTAAGTGTCTGACTTTGGCTCAGGTGATGATCTCATGGTTCGTGAGTTCAAGCCCCGAGTAGGGCTCTGTGCTAACGGCTCAGAGCTTGGGGCCTACTTCGGATTCTGCTGGATTCTGTCTCCCTTTCTCTCTTCCCCGCCCTCGCTCATGTGCGCGCTCTCTCTCTCTCTCTCTCTCTCCCTCTCTTCTCTCTCTCTCTCTCTCAAAATTAAATAAACATTAAAAAAAATACTTAAAAAAAAAAAAAAGAGTTCTGTGCTTTACCAACTAAGCCAGCCAGGTGTCCCTGTAAATTGTCATTAAATAAATTTTTTGAAAGTTAAATTCTGAAGGTACAGAACAACACTCATATGAGTGTTGAAAAGTTTGGATTTGAAAATCTTTAAAAAACTGAAATTTCATGATGGTCAGCCATAAAATACACAAAATACCAAGTCTAATTCTCTGTCCGATTGTTCATATCAGAAAATTTTAAATGATTTTTCTGAGATCATATTGCTTGTTAATTCATATCTGCATTCATTTACTTGACAAATAATTATTGAGCATGTATCATGTATTAGGAATTATTCTATGCACTGGGGGTAGAACAGTAAACAGAATAGTCTTGTTTCCTGTTCTCTCAGTTTATACTCTATAAAGAAAGGGTAAAAATTAAACACATTTCAAAGAATAATTTCAAGACATTAGTTAGAACATGACCAATATTCACTCATGTCTGAAGGAGATTACACATATAAAGATTGTCTCTCCAAACAAACAAAAAAATAGTGTTTATAAAAGCTAAATCTACAGATACTGTATACATTATACTCTATGGTCTTTTTCTCTCTTGGGTATGCTGATTGACTGAAAGCTATTGGGAAGACCATTTTGCCATTAATGAAGCTAAGTTATCGGAGAAGGCACTTCCAGTTATTTATAGGCTTCCCAATAAACATTGCGATTTTGCTTGTGAGATCAAAGTAATGGCCTCTCCTCAGTATGATGGTTGCTGTTGCCTTCATTACATGCTTCCCCTTTATTCAGCCCAGATTTGTGCCACTTCCCACATTAGAACTATTTTGAAACTCTCTTATTCAACCTCAACTCCAAGAAGAATAGGGTTAATTGTGATACGAGACTTTGATTTCATTTTGAAGTAATATCAGCTGGATGTTTGTCAGCAATAACGGCTGAGTAAGAACACCAAAGCATCTAGCCATCAAACAGGAGAGGAAGGCAAGAACTGTGAGGACAGTTACACATATCTTGAGAAACTTTAGACTATTTCCTATTCACCCAAGTAGGCCAAAAGCAGCCAGGTTAGTCATTTAAACTATTACAAAAGAATAATTATATCAAGAGGTGGGAGAAAAATATATGGACAAGAAAAGTTGCAGGGTTCTCTGAACAGGGGTCTTGATCTGAAGGTTTTGGGGAGAAGCTGAGTAGCTGTTTGGAACCGGTGCCATCTGTTCATCCATGGGTTATTGGGTAGCTGTCTACACCTAGAGGTTGTCTGGTTCTGCAGCCTTTTAATGAATCTCAGAATTAAATTTCTAGTGGGAATGTTTTACAATGTAGTAAAATACTCTAGAGGGGAAAAATAGCAAAATGCTTATATTTTCAAGGCACTGGTGTGATAAATTGGAAACTGGGTACAAGAAAGATTTTCTCTGTGAGCCATTTATTGGCTTCTGATCAAGGGCGAGAGGCTGGGAAGTGACACCGAAAGTCTACAGCCTTGTGTACTAGAACATAAAGACATGCCAGGGAAAGAAGTGTAGGGAATCAGTCTCCACTTAAATATATTTGCCAAATTTTGACACGACATAGCACTAGAAGATAGAGATCTGGTCTGTAAAACTAAATGATAAACATGTATGACACAATAACACAAAAGATAGGAAGAGGAAGAAATGTGTTAAAAGAATGTTAGACTTTAGCAGGATCAGGAAATAGTAAAAGTATTAATTTGTTTTATATGTTCAGGAGACAAGGACACATGCTGTAACTTAAGATAACTACAAAAAGACTAGAAAGATTTAGCCCCAGTATTCAAAGATGTTTCAATATTTAAAAATCAATTATTGTAATCTACTATATCAGCAGGTTAAAAAAGAAAAATCACATGATCATAACAATAGATGCAGGAAAAGCATTTAACAAAATCCAACACCCATTAATGATAAAAAATTCTAGGAATAGAGGCGAACCTCCCCAATTTGATTAAGAATTTCTACAAAATCCTACAGCTAATATCCTAACATACCTAATGATGAGAAATCAAAGCTTTTCTACTATGAACAGGTACAAGGCAAGGGTGTCCCCTTTCCCACTCCTTTTCAATATTATACTGGAAGTTCTACCTAATGCAATGAGACAACAAAAGGAAATAAAAAGTGTATGGTTTGAGAAGTAAGAAATTTTTGTTTACAGATGACATCATAATCTATGTAGAATATCTGAACAACAATATACCACTATACACCCATTAGAACTGCCAAAATCCAGAACACTGACAGCACCAAATGCCTGTGAGGTTGGGGAGCAAAGGAAATTTTATTCATTGCCGATGGGAATGCACAATAGCATAGCCATTTTGGAAGATAGTTCGGTGGTCTCTTATAAAACTAAATATAGTCTTAGCATACAATCCAGCAATCATACTTCTTGATATTTACCCAAAAGGTCCTAACAAAAAACTGTACATGGGTGTTTATAGCAGCTTTATTCATAATTGCCAAACCTTGGAAGCAACCAAGATGTCCTTCGATAGGCAATGGATAAATAAACTGTGGCACATCCAGACGACGGACTATTATTAAGGGCTAAAAAGAAATAAGCGATCAATTCATGATAAGACACAGAAGAACACTAAATATATATTACTAAGTAAAAGGACCAACCCAGGGGCACCTAGGTGGCTCAGTTGGTTGAGTATCTGACCTAGGCTCAGGTCATGATCTCACAACTCATGAGTTTGAGCCCCGCGTTGGGCTCTGTGCTGATAGTTCAGAGCCTGGAGCCTGCTTCAGATTCTGTGTCTCCCTCTCTCTCTGCCCATCCCCTGCTCATGCTCTGTCTCTCTCTCCTTCAAAAATAAATAAACAGTAAAAAAATTGTTTAACAGAAGTAAATAAATAAGAAAGAAAGGAACCAATCTGAAAAGGTTATGTATTGTATGATTTCAACTATATGATATATCTGGAAAAGGAAAACTATGAAAACAGTAAAAAGATCAATGGTTGCCAGCAATTGGGGGAAAGAAGGGATAAATAGGTGGTGCAAAGAGGATGTTTTAGGGCAGTGAAAATCCTCTGTATGATACTTTAATGATGGAAACATGTCAGTTTACATTTGTTCAGACCACAGAATTTATAGCATGAAGAGTGACCAATAACATAAACTATAGACTTTAGATACTTATGATGTGTCAATGTAGGCACATCAACTGTAGCAAATGTACCACTCTCATGGGGAACGTTTATAATGGGAGAAGCTGTGCATGTGTGGGAACAGGGGGCTATAGAGGAGATCTTTGTACCTTTCCCTCAATTTAGTGAATCTGAAACTGTTCTAAAAAGTCTCAATTGAAAAAAAAAAAGACTGAAAGATATCTCAATACATATATCCAACAAAAAACTCATATCTGGAATACAGAAAGAGAACTCATACAAATCAATAAGAAAGACAACTGAATTAAAAATACCCAAAATACTAGGGAAATGGACAATTCTCAAAAGGCCAGTGAAGTATCACTGCATATCCTCTAGAATACCTTATATCTCAAAGACAGAATACACCAAGCATTGTTAAAGATGTGTGTTAAAAGTTCCTTACATTGCTGGTGAGTGTAGAAATTGGTTAAACTACTTCAGAAAACTATTTAATATTATCTGAGAGCTAAACATATACCTTTTATGACCTAGCAAGTCCACTCCTAGATATATTAACAATTACACCATATTAGGGTAGACTAGGGAAATATCAGCCAGGTAAGGATGGGAAATACTTGAATTTTGAACAGCTGTTACATGGTCAAAAATTTACTTTCATTAGGAAAAGAAAGGAATGTAGCTCTTAATTTTTATTGCTTATATAGAAAGCAAACAATAAAAACTTCCATAGCGGGGAGCCCAGATGACTGAAAGTTTTTCACAACCATCTAGGTGCTCCTTTGGATCTATTGCAGCATTTATAGAGGTCACGCTTCCCACAGGCTGCTTCCAGCTTGTCTGAGCACAGCAGGGTTATTGGTGCTGGTCCATTACTACCAGATGCATGACTCTTCTAATTGATGACTCTGGCCCCCAGCATGATAAAGCTTTCCTGGAATTGCACTGCTGTCTGAGAGTCTTCCAATCAAACCTCACTTCTTTCCTTTTATCTTCACGGGTGTCAGCAAATACAGACAACAGAAAGTGGTCTCAAAAGAGATCAGATTCCACTAACGACAGTAACCTGATAGTCAAGGGACACACGTTAATTTCCCGAGGTTACTGCTTCTAACAAAAGATATAAAATGGCAGTATCAAAAAAATATTAATCAAGCTTGTTCAAGACCTATATTCTATGCATAAGCTCCAAAGAGTGTAGTTACTATACGTCATTAGAGGAGTCCCACTCAAGCTATGTGGTTTGGTCAGCTCCAGAGAAAAAGACTTGGGGATGCAAATTTTGGTAGGATCTCCCTGAAAAAGTGGCAAAGAGTAACTCAGAGACGTTTAGTTATAGCTGATACTTGTATCTGAGGAAGATCAATCCTGTTAAAGACTGTCTCTCTTAACAAATGAAAAGACAGTATTTATGAAAGAAAAATCACAGTGTATAAAATAATCTTGTTTAGTCTTGTTTGCTTATCACCCCCTTGGACAACCGATTGACTGAAAGCTACCAAGTTGTTTGTCCTTAAACAGGTGTAAAGAGTTGTCAGGGGAGGCCATTTTTGTTCTTCGTGGGCTTTATGGGCTACCTGGGAAATTCTGAGATTTATGAGATAGTTACTGGTGACTTTTGTTGAGGCCTACACCTTAATTAGGCCATGCCATCATCATATCCTTCAGTGTGTTTCTCACAAATAAATTAACAAATTAATGTTAGCTGCTACTAAATTTTACTCAAAAATAAATAAATAAATAAACAAAGGCTATGTGATAGATGCTGATGTTTACATGTAGGGGGAATGTATTTTAAGTGCATATTCATAGATATCCTCTCTAAGGAGAGGAAGTGATCTTTGAGTTGAATCTTCAGTGATGATACAAATCAGTCATTCAAAGATTAGAAAAAGAATCGTCGGGGGCGCCTGGGTTGCTCAGTTGGTTGAGTGTCTGACTCTTGATTTCAGTTCAGGTCATGATCCTAGGGTTGTGGGATCCAACCCCATCTCAGGCTTCACACTGAATGTGGAGTCTGCTTAAGATTCTTTTTCTCTCTCCCTCTCTCTCCCTCTGTTCCTCTACTGCACTTGTCCTCACTCTTTCTGGAAGGCAGTAAGGAAGGAAGGAAGGAAGAAAGTAAGAAAGGAAGAGAGGGAGAAAAAGAGAGAAGAAGAAAGAAAAGGAGAGAGACAGAGGGAGAGAGAGAGAAAAGGAGAAAGAGGGAGAGAGACAGGGAGAAAGAGAGAGGGAGGGAGAAGGAAGGAAGGAAGGAAGGAAGGAAGGAAGGAAGGAAGGAAGGAAGGAAGGAAGGAAGGAAAGAAGGAAAGGGAGGTATTTTCCAGGCTAAGTGATCTGACATTAGAATTAATTTGTCTTTTTTTTAGGAACAACAACAAAAATAAGGTGCTTGGCCTATCCCTAAGACAGGAAAGGATAAATGAGCTTAACAGGAAAGGATAAATGAGCTTAGAAAAGTAGGGCACCGTAAAAGGTTTTCATTTTTTTAAGTGAAATTGGAGGCCAGTGGTAGGCATTATGTAGTACAGTTCTATGATTTGCTTCATGTTTTAAAAAGATTACTCTGACTTCACTACAAATAATGAATTGGGGGTAGAAAGAGTAGAAGCAGAAACACAAGAGACAGTAATTGATTATATCATTGAAAATACAAAGTAAAGATGAAGATCATGAGATATTTGAAGACAGCAATACTAGGTGTGCTGCTAGACTGTTATTTGTGTAGGGAAAGAAAGAGAGAAATGAACACGGACTAGGGATTTGGGCATGAATTACTGGTGGATGTGGTTCCATCAACAGCTATCTAGGAAGAGTAGGTGAGAAATCAGAATCAAACGTTCTTCTGTGGACCTGCTTCATTTAGCCTGCCCATCTGACATCCCAGTGAAGATGTCAAATGGACTGTTGTATACATAAGTCTGAAGGTCAAGAGTGACATCAGTACTGGTGATACATATTTGGAATGGTCAGAGTATGGATAATATTTTAAAGTCACAGAACTACACGAGACTTCCTTAAGAAAATGGATTTAGGGGAGCCTGGGTGGCTCAGTCGGTTAAGCGTCCGACTTCGGCTCAGGTCATGATCTCACAGTCTGTGGGTTCGAGCCCCGCGTCAGACTCTGTGCGGACAGCTCAGAGCCTGGAGCCTGTTTCGGATTCTGTGTCTCCCTCTTTCTCTGACCCTCCCTGTTCATGCTCTCTCTCTCTCTGTCTCAAAAATAAATAAATGTTAAAAAAAAATTTTTTTTTAAAGAAAATGGATTTAAAAAAAAAAGGGGGACTGACCAGGATGGAGCATTACGGTACTTCAATATTTAGAGACTGAATAAAGGAGGACAACTTAAAAAAGGAAGAATCTAGAGAAGAGAGTAGGTAAAGATTATGAAAGGTCAAGTAACATGAAGACAAAAGGAAATAATCATTGCATTTAGAGATATGGTAGTCATGGGTTGACTTAGCAAAATCAATTTCAGTGAAATTGTGGGGATGGAAGCCCATACGTTCCATTGTAATATGAGAGAACACTGAGAACGTTGGTTACATGAAGGTTGTTGGACAAGTATTTTGATGGAAGCCATTTCATCAAGTTGTTCCTATAAGATTGCCTTACTCCTGTAAGATTGTTCTTAATGAAGTGTGGCATAAAGCACTGGGTTGGAGTAGAGGGTGCATGTTCTGTGGTATGGAAGAGAGAGGGGAAGTTTACATTGCTATCAAATTTCACATATTTCAAAGGCTTGGCTATATAGGCCCATGAAATTCTAATAAAATCAAAAAGATTCATCTTTCCTGGGAGTTAATTCACGTGCATGTGACTAGAATGGGCTGCCATTTGTAACTATTTTTCCCCCCAAAAAATAATATTTTGAGGTAATTCTAGGGAGGTAAGGGTAGTATCTTGGCCCCAAACAAGAAAATATTTGAGAATAAGTGATTTAAAAGGTGTATTTGAAGTGGTATAAAAATGTATTTGAATTTGCAAACATTATGAAAGTTTAAATACTGAGCTCTGGGATGGGCTCCTTAACTATTCTATCAATATGTGACCAGGTTTTTATACCATTTAAAGAAGCAGTATCTTTGTTTGTCTCTAATTAAGTAAAAAATAAAAGATTGATGGTTATTAAATACAAATACATACTGATGCTCACACACATAGAGATAATAAATGAAGTCCAAAATGGTAAATGGGCACAAATCAGAAATGATTCCTAATATCCCAAGAAGAGGTTATATTTAGGAATATTCCTGTAGCCAATGTGACAACCATTCAAGAGCCACACAAAAAATTAGCCTTTGTTTTTCCAAGTGGTAATATAACAGTGAAATAATTGATTCTTTACTGTATGCTTGGTTCTTTGTATATATTACTACTAAATCTTACTATAAAACTGAAATAAAAACTCTCATCGATCCCCATTTTATAGATGAGGCAACTTTGATTCAGGGAGATAAATGACAAATCTAAATTCACACAAGTATTAAAGGTAGAGCTTGGATTCAAACTCGGGTCTTCTTAGTACTCTTTCCACCATGCTACGTTATCTCCAAAACAATATGTAATAATTTGAGTGTTCCAGTGGTGACTGTGTATACAAAACTTTCAAAAGAGGACACCTATGTATGTATCTGACCAAAACCAGAGGCAAGACATGTCCTAGAATATTCTGATGACTTCCAAGAACAAGTCAACATGAATAACAATTTAGGTAATTAAATTCTGATTTTTTCGGGGCGCCTGGGTGGCTCGGTCGGTTGGGCGTCCGACTTTGGCTCAGGTCATGATCTCACGGTCTGTGAGTTCGAGCCCCGCGTCGGGCTCTGTGCTGACAGCTGGGAGCCTGGAGCCTGTTTCAGATCCTGTGTCTCCCTCTCTCTCTGCCCCTCCCCTGTTCACACGCTGTCTCTGTCTGTCTCAAAAATAAATAAACGTTAAAAAAAATTTTTTTAATAAATTCTGATTTTTTCTTAGTACATAAAATTTCCACTGAGCAAAATAAGATGATTTATTACATAGAATTCACAAAGTATACATTCCCAAACTTTTAAAACCATTCCCTACACACACGCACACACACGCACACACTACTTGGTACCAGCAAAGGTTAGGAATAGTCAACCTCATGGCAATATTGGGCATCTATCAAAGCAGCAAGAAGAGATATGATTGGCCATTGACAACATACACATCTACTGAATTGGACATTCTCCACTGAGTCTCAGTCTTTGTTTTTAAAGTCTGACAATATTTATTCTCATGCCATAGGGAAGAGTCATTTCTAAACAATGATTTCAAGAAAAGGCAAAGTCTTACCATTTAGCTGAATTAAACACCAAGAGGGTTTGTCGTATTTCATTCCATATGTATTTCATTTCTAAACTTTGTACACGAATTCACATCCACCATGTTCATCGTTTTCACCTAAATAGTGAATAACAAAAAAATAATAATTAGATTCTCTCTGAAACCACAACATCTTGGATGAGAATGGATATGCTTGAAAACACTAATGACTAAACATTTTGTTTGCTATTTTGAGCTGCAATTGCATTTAACGGCCCCAAATTACATAGCCTGATTGGCCAGATTTTTATGAAATCTGTTACTGTTTTTAAAATTATATTGTCTTCAGAGTGATTGTTGTTTGAAATGCATTGACTCAAGCATGTAAATGAAGAGATGTCTATATTTAGTACGTAGTAAATTCTTATTATTTTACATAGAGGCAATGAGTAACCAAAGATGGACAGAGAGAATGAATGAAAGGGAGATAATGTCAATATAAAGTCAAACTGCCTCTTATGAAGATAGAAAAGCACTCCACACTCATCATTTCACAATATAGACCCTGGCTTCCTAAAAAGGAAGTGAGAGCTGAAAGAGCGAGGGCTAATAATCTGTGTGTTGTGATTGAATCCTATTATCTACCTGTGCTCTCTGGTTATTATGACAGACAGGAGAGCCTTTGTAACTTTATTACCTAATGTCTCTTTATTTTTAAAGATAAATAAAATTTCCATCTGCATGCTATTTTAATTACTCGTAATCTCAGAGTTACTTTAATATGCATCAAGATACTCCTGGAAAAGGGGCTCCTGGGTGGCTCAGTTGGTTAAGCATCCAACTTCAGTTCAGGTCATGATCTCATCCAACTTCAGCTCAGGTCATGATCTCACAGTTCGTGGGTTTGAGCCCTGCGTCAGGCTCTGTGCTGACAACTCACAGCTTGGAGTCTACTACAGATTCCGTGTCTCCCTCTCTCTCTGCCCCTCCTCTGCTTGCTCTCTCTCTCCCAATAATAAATAAATGTAAAAAAAATTTTTTAAGAGACTCCTAGAAAATATACTATTAAACGTAATTTCCTCTGCATTCATTGCATATGTGACAAAATCTAGGGAAAAGAAAAACTCACTGTGTGTTCTTATGTGAGAAACCAATATATAAATATCTGTACCTTCATTGTAAGTAATACCTTCTAGTAGCAATCCCCCCAGTCAAGACACAGCTGATGAACCAAGAATGGTAATAGACTAACTCAGTGACAGTCTGAGATTTTTGTATAGTTGAAGTTAGAGAGGACTCATGCTCAGTAGTGCACTACTTTATTAAAATTTTAGATTATAGGGGCGCCTGGGTGGCTCAGTCGGTTGAGTGTCCAACTTCAGCTCGGGTCATGATCTCACGGTCCATGAGTTCGAGCCCCGCATCGGGCTCTGTGCTGACAGCTCAGAGCCTGGAGCCTGCTTCAGATTCTGTGTCTCCTTCTCTCTCTGCACTTCCCTTGCTCACACTCTGTCTCTCTCTCTCAAAAATAAATAAACGTTAAAAAAAATTTAGATTATAAACACTTGGTGAGTCTGCAAAAAAAGGAACTATTTAAACTAGTTGCTTGTTCTAATCTCTAATGTCAATTTACATAATAAATAAGCACATATCTGACAGGCTGCTAAATATTACTCTTGGAATCTATTAATAAGAAATACAGATTTCTGAAATTTAATTCCCTAAGCTTAATGGACCTAGTCAATTTGATCCGATGTCTTCCCCAGTTAATATGTTAAGTCTAAATTGACTTATTTTTTTTAGGAACACATTTTTTTCACATTTAAATTAATCTTGAAAAAATATGTAATGCTATAGAAATGTGTTATTTATAGTCTTAATATATAAGGGTCCTCCTTATCTGATTTCATTCATTTATTGATTTAAAAGGAGACAAAAATAATTAGCTCAACATATAATGTTTGTGTAGCAAATGCTAATTTTTTGCAAAGGTTTCTTAAGATGGCACATTCAATTCATTATGTGTGACCGACTTCCCACTAAGTGTAAGCCCCCATCCTAGGTTTTATAATTTTTTTAATGTTTATTTATTTTTGAGACAGAGAGAAACAGAGCATGAACGGGGGAGGGGCAGAGAGAGAGGGAGACACAGAATCTGAAACAGGCTCCAGGCTCCCAGCTGTCAGCACAGAGCCCGATGCGGGGCTTAAACTCACAGACCATGAGATCATGACCTGAGCTGAAGTTGGACACTCAACCGACTGAGCCACCCAGGCGCCCCCATCCTAGGTTTTATAAAGTATGCAGCCATAGCGAATATACAAAACCTCCCCCAGAAACTCCAAGCCAACGAAGATGGCTTCTATTCAATTGCACATATTCTTTCTATATCATTTCCTATTTATTTCATGGTTCCTATGTATGATATCACATTTGCTTAACTTTCATATCTATTTTAGGACAGAGGTTATATACAAAATGCATTTATGGAAAACATAAATATAATGCATGTTTATCTAAAAGAAAATCTTCTATTTAGAGTCCCAAAAAGTCACAAAATCATACAACCACAAAACAGAGAATGTATAATCAAAGACCATGGTATAAATACTGGTGGCGGGGGGGACAATAAAATTACGAAGATGAATAGGCCTAGGATTGAGTACCCAAGATGGTAAGCAGAAGACAATTACAGGATGTCACATTTAGACCGCAGCCAAATTATTTGTGCAGCAGATGTACTGAGCACTGCCTTTTTGTTGGGTCCTGCGTGACGTACAAAGGACAGAGTGGTTTAAAAGGGACAAAGACTCTACCTTCATAGAACTTATAGCTGCTAGAATGAGGAGGAAAATATTAGCCAAGTAATCATCATTCTAGACAGGGATATGAACTACGAAAAGTGCAAGCACAGAGAAATCTCATCTCACCTGAGATCTGAAATGTGAACGGAATTTGGATTGAGGAAGGGGTTAGGAGGTGTTCCCAGGAAAGAAGGAAATGGAATGGGAAGAGGGCTTGAAGCAGAGGCAGGAAAGTACATCTGAAGAAGAAACAGAAGGCTGTGTCTGAAATGCCGAGGGTGGGGGCAGAGAGTATCAAAAGCTGAGAGCAGGGAGAGAGTTGAAGGCCAATATATGCAGAGTCCCACTGGCCACTGAAGCATTTTGATCTTTATTCTATGTATAAGTGAAAACCACTGAAACATGTTATGCAGAGGTTATTCTTTTTAGAGAATTGTTCAAGTTGTAGAGTGGAAGTCACCTTGGAGGTATACCAAACTGAAGGGGAAACCAGCTAGGTGGCTGTTTCAATAGTTCGGGCAAGAGGCTGTCATAACGTGGATAAGCATGCTGTGCCAAAAGTGCAGATGAAGTAGAAATGGATTAATTTTAGAGATGTTTAAGTGAAGAAACCAAGAAAACTGCTGAGGAATTGAATGTGCGGGAGGGTGACAAAAATCGTGTCAAGGATAACTCCTAGCTTGTTCAATTGGTGATACTACTTACTGAAACTGGGAATCCTGGAAAAAGCCAAAATTTGGGAGTGGGTCATGGACTGGCAGGTCATTGTTTGGGCTTTTGGTGTACTGGAATATTCAAGAATAGATGATGCCATGTGAAATTTTGGATAAAGACTTACGGAACTCAAAGCAGAAATCTGGACTCAAGATTTAATTCATGAAACTGATCAGTCTTCTCCAACGTTTAGCTGAAGAACAAGAAAAAAGAAGGAAGGAAGGAATATGTTACAGTGTGGAAGATGAATTTGGAGGTAAAAGTGTTACTGGAAACTGCACAGCTAGCAGACCCAAATATACTATTTATCTTTGTGATTTCATCACATCAGGATATGAACTTCTGCTCTATGATCTAAGAAACAGGATTTTTTTTCTGTTTCACTTTGGTCTAGACCACAAGACAGTTAACTACTACTAAAACGCCAGAGAGAAATAATGAGGAGAAAGACAACTCCCACTGAATGGCAGGCACCCGTGAACATAAGCAGCATATTCTTTCCCTGCAGAATGACGTACATGGGAAGTTTAGCTGTGCTTAATGACAATGTCTGATAATCTTACGTCTTTCTCCTGGAAATACCGAGCTACGTGTCCCGTAAGTCTTTGGACCTTGCCACTATTCCTCCAGTCATTGTTTAGGGAGGGTTACTCCCGGTTCCGCAGGCTTTCAGTTTTAGGTCTCCATCCCAAAATGAAGTTTTTGTTCAAACATTTCTCAAAGAGGATTTTTTGCCAAGTCTTGTTGTGCTTCCCTTCCCCCATAAATAACATTGCTGAGTTCCCCCTGATTATGAAAAAACATATCCGCCTAAAAAATCTGAAACGATTTAAAGAGTAAAAATCATTTGAATACCCACTACTGTAAGATAATCATTATTAACATTGTAATGAGTGATTCATGTATCTTTTTAAGCACCATATATATCAATTCCCCTTATTCTCATTCTTACCTTTACCCTCTCCTCTATACATCATTTTTCAAGACTATTAGAGTCTAGGTAGCCAGGTTTAAAAACCTGCTGTGTAGCTTTTCATACCTTATATGGTGTTTGTGTAATGAAAATCAGTTACATAGGTACATGATAGAGATAGATGATAGACAAGAGATAGATGCATATATATACTTATAACATACATTTTTGTCATTTACGTTATAAAAATAGGATCACACTTTTTCCACTGCCCAGTTTGATATTTTCCTCATTTAATACGGAAATTACCTCCCTCTTTTAATGCTGTGTAATAATATGGATTGTAGATACCCCATAGTATGAATAGCATGCCATTACTATAGTAACATGCAGTCAGCCATTCTCCATCGCCTTCATGACCAGTCACTTTTTTCTACTTTTTACCAGGAAAACTGTTAGAATAGACACGCTTATAAGAAAAAAAAATACTTTTACGGTTGTACTTTAATTTATTTGGTATACAGTCCCAGGAGTCCTATTGCTTAGTACAAAGATCTGTTTATTTTTCAAGAGAGCTGCAACAATTCACGTTTCCATCAGCAAGGTGTGAGAATACTACATCCCTGTGAGCAGCAGGTGTTATCTTGATTTAATTTTCCCAATATGAAGTGCATAAAGTGATATGACTTTATTACTGTAATTTAGATTTTTTTTTTGCTACCCAGAGAGAGAATCATTTCATGTTCCTGTTTGATGTCTTCTAAATTTTTTTCTAAAATATTTATTTTATTTATGTATTTACATTTGAATCTACCTAGCTTTGTTTTTCATCCCAGATGGATCATCAGTTGTATGACTTCAATTTAGTGAATAAATCATCTGTATCTCACCAATATCTATTTTATCATATGTAAAGGATCCATGTATACTGGTATTTATTTCTAGACCCAACATTTACAATGGTTATGTTATTTTCCTATTACCCTGTATTTACTAAAACGTCTAAACAGTATTGAATAATAAGGGAGAAAGCAGCCATTTGTATGTTGTTCCTGGTTTTAATAGAAACAGCTTTAATGTTCTACTATTTACAACGATGCTCGTTGGGGACTTTAGCAGTCTCTATGATATTTCAGGAGTTGGCTTCTTTTGCCTTTTTTAGGAACAATTTTAATTTGGAATGGCCTCTGAGTTTATCAAATGTTTTTTTAGCACATATCAATAATGATCATATGGTTTTCCTCCACTGACTGAATGATATTACAAATAAGGTTGAAAGATTTCCTGATATTTAAATTTTTTTCTTTTGATGCTTCTACACATGCATTTATTTTTTTCCAAGTTTTTATTTAAATTCTACTTAGTTAACGTATAGTGTAACATTAGTTTCAGGGGAAGAATTTAGTGATTCATCACTTATATACAACTCCTGGATCATCACAAGAAGCGCCCTCCCTAATCCCCATCACCTATTTAACCCATTCTGCAACCCCCACCTTGCCCACTTCCCCTCCAGTAACCATCATTTTGTTCTCTACAGTTAAGAGTCTGTTTATTGGTTTCTCTCTCTCTCTCTCTCTCTCTTTTTCTCTTTGCTCTTTGGTTTTTTTTCTTAAATTCCACATATAAGTGAAATAATATGGCATTTGCCTTTCTCTAACTTATTTCACTTAGCATAATACTTTCTACCCCCATCTACATTGTTGCAAATGGCAAGATTTCATTCCTTTTGATGGCTGAGTAATACTTAATGATTTTTTTAATTCCCTGGTATAAATACTACTGTGTGCAATGAATATGTTTTATCATACTTAGTATGTTTTATCATACTTAGTCTTGATTTCCCAGAAGTTTATTTAGAATTTTTGTGTCTACATTAATGAGATTCGTCTACAGATTTTGTGATCGTTGTGTTTTCTTACTAGCTACTCAAGTTATCAGTCTGTATAAAGGTAATAATGACTTTATTAAATGAATTGGGAATAGTTCCATCATATCTGATACCAGATGGTCTTGGTAACTTTAATTTTTTTAATTGAGAATCTTTAATTGCTTTTCCAAGATTTTCGTAGGTAATTTCTCTAAGTAAGTTTTATTTTCTCCCCTGGTAAGTTTTGATAATTTACAATTTTTCTTTTTTTTAAATATATTTCTTAATATGGGAACACCTTGCATTCCTGAAACTAATATATGTTTATATAATGTACCATATAGATGTTTGTGTGTGTATAAGTTTTTTTAGATGTATTTATATGCAACAGGCAAAAGGGGTTGTTTTTCATTTCTTGTTTTCATGGCTATTAGCCTTCTGTTTATATATATCTAATTATGTGCATGTGTGTGTGTATATGACAAACTAACATATTTTGTAGACAGAAAACATAAAAGCTATGGGTCAGAGACAAAAACAGTTTATTACTAAAAGCAAAAGCAGCAGCCAGAGCAATATTTTGTGTCTATTTCCCAAACCCCAATCTCCAGAACACAATGTATTAGGGGCCAGATGGTACTTGCACATTACAGGAGAGGATGCCTAAAATTAAGAAATTGATGGTATATAAGGCTGCTAATGATTTTCCCAACTTCCCCCACCCCCCACCTGGAGAAAGAAGAATCTTAAATTTACTCTGGATTATAAGTATGTATTTCCCGGAGATGGGGAGATGTCTCTATCTTTACTACCTTGGACCATGTCTAGGAAGCTAGCTGTCTCTAACCTTTACTATCCTGAAATATTTCCTTGTTCAAATATTCTTAAATTAGCTATAAATGTCTTCGCTCAGACAAGGTAGATGTATGAAATATTCATGGAGAATTGTTTCCAACAAGAACCAAACAAAAACTTTTTTTAAAAAATCAAACTTTTAGGGGCACCTGGGTGGCTCAGTCAGTTGAGTGGCCAGCTTTGGCTCAGGTCATGATCTTGTGGTTCAAGAGTTCAAGTCCCACACTAGGCTGGCTACTGTCAGCACAGAACCTGCTTTGGCTTCTATGTTCCCATCTCTCCCTGCTTCTCCCCTGCTGATGCTCTCGCTCTCAAAAATAAAAGTAAACATTTTTTTTCAATTTTAATAATAAAAATAATTTAAAAATTTATAAATCAGTCTTCTATAAAAATGAGGGGTACCTGGGTGGCTCTGTCAGTTGAGCAACCAACTTCGGCTCAGGACATGATCTCACGGTTCGTGGGTTCGAGCCCCACATCGGGCTCTGATCTGACAGTTTGGAGACTGGAGCTGCTTTGGGTTCTGTGTCTCCCTCTCTGTCTGCCCCCCCCCCACCCCCCACTCATGCTCTGTCAATCTATCTTTCAAAAAATAAATAAATATTTTAAAAATTAATTATAAATATTTTCTGCTGAACTAGGTATCGGGAAGGCAGTTAATAACTTTGTCTTTTTTTTAATCAAACATATTACATAAAAATATCTATATCATTGTCTTTTAGATATTCACTGTCCCATTTTCTATTAAGTTAATCCAATTTACACTGCTTATACATTAGTATGCCTCTTTTACATTATTCTATAACCCCCTGGGTGATGGCGCAGCATCTATTCCTTTCCTTGCAAATTCTGTTCTCACCAAACAGAGCTGTTTGGCCTTTTACTGTCCCCGCTTATGTGCTACAGTACCCACGCTTCTCCAAATGGAATGATTTTCTCCCTTCTCTTTGAATTCAAATCCAAACAGTTCTTTTTGAACTACTAATTATCACTTACTGCATGAAATCTTTTTCATCCTATCTAGGACCTGGATCAATGAGATAATGTATGTAAAGTGCCTAGCACAGAGCCTGATATTATGACATAACATTTTGTAGTTTGTTTTTATTCCCCTAGACATTCACAATATTGTATAAGTACCTACCACATTTGATCATGTGTAACAGATTGGCACCTGTATTAATTCTACCTGACAATTGACTCTTCAATGACATTTATCATCCTGTATATATTTTGCAAAATCCTCTTAGCTTAGTGCCAGAATGAATTAATAATACAGTAGAAAGTTGGATAGATTCAGTGAATAAATGAGTGCCTGAATAAATGAATTATAGTACTAATAATAGCAAATGTTTACATAGCATATACTATGTGAAAGATATTGCTTTAAATTCTAGATATGCATTGCTACTTTAATCTTCAAAATAATCCTATAACGTAGATTCTACTATTCTACTGGATGGTAAATGGGGATACGGATGCCTGAGAGGTTAAGTAACTTGCTGTAGTCACCCAGCTAGTTAATGGCTGAACAGGCTTCAAATCCAAGCAGAGTTTATGCCCTTAGCATTACATTATCTTGAAAAAATGATTCTGGTGAGCAAAGGACATATTAACTGACTAATAGCTCTTCTTCCAGGATAACGTATAAGGGCATCTTCTTAGTAAATATAGAAACAAAGGACATGATCTTCTGTTTCTTAAAAAGAAATGGTATTTAACATAAAACCCTTTGCAAATATCTGCTGTTGTTGCTGACATGCCTGCTTAGTAACTTAAAAGAAGATTTATGCAAGGCAGCTGAGTATATGGGGAAATAAAATTTATTACTGCCATACTGAATTGTATATGTGAAAGTTGCTATGAGAATAAAGATTTAATATTCTCACCATAACAACGACAATAACAAAATGGTAATTATGTGAGGCAAAGGATGCGTTAGCTAACCTTATGCTGGTAAACATTTCACAATATATATGTGTATCAAGAGATGACATTGTAGGGGCGCCTGGGTGGCGCAGTCGGTTAAGCGTCCGACTTCAGCCAGGTCACGATCTCGCGGTCCGTGAGTTCGAGCCCCGCGTCGGGCTCTGGGCTGATGGCTCAGAGCCTGGAGCCTGTTTCCGATTCTGTGTCTCCCTCTCTCTCTGCCCCTCCCCCGTTCATGCTCTGTCTCTCTCTGTCCCAAAAATAAATAAACGTTGAAAAAAAAAAATTAAAAAAAAAAAAAAAAGAGATGACATTGTATACCTTAAACTTACTCTATGTTATATGTCAATTATATGTCAACACGGCTGGAAAAAAATTATTCCTATCTATGGCTATGGAGTCCAAACCCAGTGGCGATGCTTGTTAAAAGAAGTGAATCGTGATCAGCCACAGAAGTCTTGCTGCAAAGACCATCATCTGGCTTGTGTCTTGCCCCATGCCTCCTTTCCTTAGCCTTCCAATTTGGTTTCTATGTTGGATCACAAATCTACGATGGAAGGCATTGTTAGGCCTGCTTTATTATGCCAAGTGTATGAAATTCAAAAGAGTGTAACCCAGGGGGGCCTGAGTGACTCAGTCAGTTAAGCTACCGACTTTGGCTCAGGTCATGATCTCACAATTCGTGAGTTTGAGCCCCGCGTCTGGCTCTGTGCTGACAGCTCAGAGCCTGGAGCCCTCTTTGGATTCTGTGTCTCCCTCTCCCTGCCTCTCCCCAGCTCATGCTCTGTCTCTCTCTGTCTCTCAAAAATAAATAAATGTTAAAAAAAATTTTTTTTAAAAAGAGTGTAACCCAAAGGAAAATCCAGAAGTTGCTGTTGGGTTTAACCATAGTCCAGAATAATGTCTCTGTTTCTTTTAATTTTTTTTTCAACGTTTATTTATTTTTTTGGGGACAGAGAGAGACAGAGCATGAACGGAGGAGGGGCAGAGAGAGAGGGAGACACAGAATCAGAAACAGGCTCCAGGCTCTGAGCCATCAGCCCAGAGCTTGATGCGGGGCTCGAACTCACGGACCGAGAGATCGTGACCTGGCTGAAGTCGGACGCTCAACCGACTGCGCCACCCAGGCGCCCCTGTCTCTGTTTCAAAGTAAATTAAAGGGAGAAAAAATTTTGAAATACCTCATAAGCCTAAATGGTAAAATTAGACTTCAGCAAATACTTGGATAAATATGACATTTCTTTCTCCATCATCTAAAACAAGAATAGTCCAAAATTCGTCTTTATTCATTCTAAGTTCAACCTAGAGTGGAGGCTTGGACATGAGCCGAACTCTGTTTCCAGACTAACTCAAAAGATACCTCAAGAGTTTATTCTAAGTGTAGCCTGCAGTAGACCATTCCAATTTTAAAAGACTTTAGTATAAGACTTCATTTTTATATTTCCATGAGTTGACATTTACTACATTAAGCCAATGGGCTCTTTAAATCTTAAAGAGGAAAGCTATAGTTTGAAATTATAGCAAATTATTATCAATGTTTATTTAAATTTCAGATACTTGAAAGATAACAGCAACAGGAAAAATAGTCAAACTGTAATACCAAGGTCAACAATTTTTGGTATTAAAATCAATTTACAGTATGTTTGCTTGGAGGTGCACATAAATTTGAAGAGGCTGTAAGTGTAAACAGAATAGCTGATTTCTTGGATGCACTCCAATATAATTATAGCTATTCACCCTTGTGACTATATGTGTGTGCAGCTTAAAGCTATTTCTCTGCCCCAAGCCACACTAGCAGTATTTTTAGATAGGTTTGCAATTGATTGAAATGCAAAATCTCTGTAAACTAGGAAAAATACTATCTCAAATAAATATATAAGTAAATTTAAATAGTAGATTAAGCATGTATTTTGGCATCCATATCAATTCATAGCCTGTAATCTCGTGACTTGGAATTGAGTTATCTCTAAGTATTTAATCACAAAATAGTGTACTTCTAATAGGCAATTGTGAAAAAAATCATCAATCACATTTATTACAAACATCTCATAAAACAACAAAACGTTTATGGGACTGTAGAAGGCAGCTAGGTTGTTCCGTAATGTATAAAGATTTGCATATATAAAAAAGCCAGCAGGCAGCAAACAAGGTTTCTCTGTTTTCCAAAAAGTAAAATTGCATTTGATATAATATCTACTTAATTTTTATTAAAATATATTAAATTTTTTTTTCTGGCAATAGCATTGATCATCACTATAGTTTAACCAGTTTGTATTTTGAAATAACTAAGCTCAAACCTTAATATATAGAAAAGAACTCTTTCTCCAGCCCCAGGGGTAAATCAGAGCTTCTCAACCATATTTGTGATGTTAAGTGATATTACCTTGTATCTCATGCAGATATATGTATATGTGAAATTGTTATTGTTTTTATTATTGTTTTGTTTTCTATGATGAACATATTTAAGTGAAAATAGTGTTCTCAAAATCATCCTGTTTATTAGTTTACATAGCTGGCGTTGTTTGTGTGTGGGTAAGAATAAAATGTGATTTCATGGAGAGAAAGTGGAGCTCCTTTTATCTGTAGCCTTAAGGCCACCAACTGTCTATACCTTAATCCACTAATCCCCTCTGTAATCATGTGTTCACGTGCTGCATCAACACTCAGACATCACTCTAAGAAACTCTTGTTTTTCCGAGTCAAGAGCACATTCACTATAGGTTGTATGTTATAAAATGGCTAATAAAATATTTGAATATTTATATACCATCATTGAAAGCTGTCATTTTTAGGCACATCTTCTCCCTTAAAAAAGATATGTCATGAAAATTGAAGAAGCAAATAGAACAATAAAGACAAAAATGAGTGACATCACACTGTATAAATCCGCAGGATTTTTCACATTCGGCTTTCTACTAATTTTTTAAAAAGATTCTGCCTTCTATTTACTTGTCAGGGACTAGATTTAATTTTTGTATGCTGTGTAGAATTCTTCATTTTAAGATATTGATATAAAAAAATTGCTGAATGTTTTAGTGATTGATTCTTGCTGACCAAAATGGGCTTTCACATTAGAAGTCTTTCTTTTTTTCCTAGAAGACACCTGCTGAGATAGAAGTCTGACTGCCACACAAAAGAAATATATGGTTTCTTCAACTGGCTCCATGTAGCAATTTGCAATGCTATCAAAAAATGGTATTTTTTAATGAAAATTACCTAAGGATCTGGCAGAAAAAAACACACACACACAAAACAAAACAAAACAAAACAAAACAAAAAACCTTGGTTAAAATGGACTAACTACCCATTCTCGGACAGTATTAGCATACTGATTGGCCGTTACTTCTGTCACTCTTCTGCCTACAAAATTATGACAGGCCCCACAGCAGGAAGCAAATGATCATTAATACCCAGTCCTCTGGGACACAATAAACTGCCATTCACTTGCATACAAATAAAATACACAAGGCTTGTCGGCATGGGCACAAAAAGGGAAAGATGCTTTTGCAAAATGGTTTGATACTACGGTGGGATGGGACCATTCAAAGGGGTTTGTTTTTTGGTCTATCTCATTATGGTAGAAAAATTCTTATCTATAGATTTCCTTTTAAAATATCCTATCTTTCTCTACTTGAGCTCTTTGAGTTCTTCACTTGAATGATAAGATCTTGCTTCTGAGGAGGAAAAAAAGCTTTATAATCCTATAACTAATTCCACAACACAGAAAGCATAAAAAATTTCAAAAATTCCATTAGCATAAGACAATGCATCTTTTTAGTTCAAAAACAGTCTGGCTAGTGCATTTGGATAACCCCACTACACTTAGTAAAAATGAAATATAGTTTAGTATCACATACTTGATGTGATGAGATCAATAAAAATAAAACAATTGGAAAAAAGATACATGCATGTAGTATTACAGATGAAATTCTACTGTCTATTTGTTACATTAAAATGTAAGGTCATATTTAAGCTTAATAAAATATTATCATATGACTGAGATTATATATACTTATTACCAGATAACATGGGATTGAGGAATAAAATGAGGGCAATACTTTGTAAAGAATGGTGAATAATCAATTCCTTTGATATTTATTAGAGCAACAATTACTCTGATAAATGTTTAATTTTCAACCATCTAACCTAAACTTTTCCTGAACGCATGTAAAGAATACAACCATTGCTGGTAGACTTAGATGCTTTTTATAGACTGTATATTCACCAGTCTAAACCTATAAAGGCATTATTTTTAACTTAAAAAAGTATAGAATGTACATATTTAGATTCTTCAAATTTGGTTTGCTTCATTAGTTTAGTTTATTGTTTTTCCTAAATTTTTATTCTCCTTGTGAATTTCCACTGGAACAGACAGATATTATGCTCAGGGATTGAAAGTAGGTATTTATATACTCCCAACTTATAAATCAGCTTTAAAAGAGTTTGAGGGGTGCCTGGGTGGCTCAGTGGGTTGAGCATCCGACTTCAACTCAGGTCACGATCTCGCGGTCCGTGAGTTCGAGCCCCGCGTCAGGCTCTGGGCTGATGGCTCAGAGCCTGGAGCCTGCTTCGGATTCTGTGTCTCCCTCTCTCTCTGCCCCTCCCCCGTTCATGCTCTGTCTCTCTCTGTCTCAAAAATAAATAGAAACGTTAAAAAAAAATAAAAGAGTTTGAATAAGGGGCACCTGGATGGCTCAGTCGTTTGAGCATCCGACTTCGGCTCAGGTCATGATCTCACAGTCCGTGGGTTCGAGCCCCACGTCGGGCTCTGTGCTGACAGCTCAGAGCCTGGAGCCTGCTTCGGATTCTGTGCCTCCCTCTCTCTCTCTGCCCCTCCTCTGCTCATGCTCCGTCTCTCTGTCTCAAAAATAAATAAAAATATTTTTAAAAATTTTACAAGAGTTTGAATAAGAGATAGTTGCTGATTATGTCATTAAACTCTAGGCTAAAAGGAACAAACTACTTATACCTCAGCAATACAGATGAATATCATATGCATTATGCTAAATGAAAGAAGCCAGACTCAAAAGGCTATATAATGTATGGTACTATTCTAAAAGACAAAACCATAGGGACCAAAAACAAAACAAAACAAAACAAAAACATGCATCAATGTTTCCTGGCAGCTGGAAGCGGGAGCAAAAGTTGACTACAAATAAGCACAAGGAATTTTTTGGTGTGGTGGAGCCAGTTCTGTATCTTGATTTTAGTGACAGTTACACAATGATATGCGTTTATCAAAACTCATAGGACTGGACACTAAAATGAGTGAATCATACTATATGTAAATTATACCTTAATAAATCTCATGCTTAAAAAAAAAACTCTAATCTTGGCAATGTCACGAGAACATCAGAATATTCTGAATTGGGGTCATTTTGTCCGGGCAAAGTAGCAGAAATGACAGTCATGTCTTTAGAATTGGGCAGTTAGAAGCAGTTTTTGTAATTGCCTGTAGTGATACAGCTCCCAGTGTTGAACGTTAGAAGACTGAGAGTAGATTAAAAATACTCACTGCTATTTTAATGTCTCCCTCACGTAGCATCAAGCAACATTTCAATATATTAGTTAACACATTTCAACAGACATAGAGATTATTATCTTCAACGGGGAAAAAAATGGCAGAAAATGCAATTCTGTTAGGCACACTAACTCCTTCCCCCCTTTATGAATTGCTTCCCACTTTGAGGCCTCAGACTGAGTATTAAGTTGAAATTATAAGACTGAAAGAAAAAGATTAATAGTAAAATTTCCATGAATGTACTTAATAACATATTAGCCATGTTAGAGATATATCAGTAGAAAATACATAGAATGAAGCACAGAAAGAAAAGAGGACAGAAATTTAGAGAAAAGAAAACATATATGGGGAATAGGAAATACGACTATATTTAATGGAAGTCACAACTGAAGAAAAAGAAGAGAATGCAACAAAGCTATATTTGAAAAAAATATGGCTGAGAATTTTCCCGATTGTGAAAATAGACACCATGCCAGAGATTTGAGGTAATCTGCAAGCTCCAAGAAAAATATCTACAAAAAAATGTCACCAAGGGGTATTATAGTAAAAGTGCTGAAAATTGAAGAGAAGGGAAGGGGAGAGACTATAAAAACAGAGTTTTTAAAAACAACAATAGTGACAACCAATTTTCAATAGAAAAAAGTGGAAACCAGAAGACAGTATAGCAATATCATTAAGTGTTATAATAAAGAAATTGCCAAATTAGAATTAATACTTCACCAACACTCAGAAAAAAACAACATAAAGATATTTTCAGTCAAAAAGAAACTAAAAACGGGGGCACCTGGGTGGCTCAGTCAGTTAAGCATCCGACTCTTGGTTTCAGCTCAGGTCATGATCTCCTGGTTCGTGGGATTGAGCCCCACATCAGGCTCTGTACTGATAGCATGGAGCCTGTTTGTGATTCTCTCTCACCCTCTATCTCTCCTCTCTGTCTCTGTCTCTCTCTCTCTCTCAAAATAAATAAAAACATTTCTAAAAAAATAAACTAAAAATAGTCACTACCAGCAGTCCTGAAATAAAAGAAATACTAATGGGCATTCTTCAGGTTGAAAAGATGCTATCCTAGAAAGAAGCACAAGCGTGTAGGAAGGAATAAAGAACACCACAGAGATATTCGAGAAACTCGAAATAAACATTGTTTAAAACTATATTAACAATGCCACATAGGGATAAAATATTGAAATGATTCAATTTTATGAAATAACATCCCAAAAGGCAGGAAAGGGCTAAAGAGAGTTAAAGTTTGGTAGGTTCTTGCATTATCGAGGAAGTAGAAATAGTGCCAATTTAAGGTAAACTGTAATGAGTCTAGAATGCATGCTGAAATCCCTACTGCAGCACTACTGAATAAACTTGCTGCAATAATAGACATGTTTCATAATCTGTGCTGTCCTGTACGACAGCCATTAGCCACATGTGACATTGAGCAATGGGGCAAGTGCGATGGAGGATATGAATTTTTAACATTTTTAAATTTAAATTGCCACGTGTGGCTCGTACTTACTGTACTGAACAATGCAGCTCTAAGAAATTATTTAAAATGTAAAAGATAGGGGCGCCTGGGTGGCGCAGTCGGTTAAGCGTCCGACTTCAGCCAGGTCACGATCTCGCGGTCCGTGAGTTCGAGCCCCGCGTCAGGCTCTGGGCTGATGGCTCGGAGCCTGGAGCCTGTTTCGGATTCTGTGTCTCCCTCTCTCTCTGCCCCTCCCCCGTTCATGCTCTGTCTCTCTCTGTCCCAAAAATAAATAAAAACGTTGAAAAAAAAAATTAAAAAAAAAAAAAAAAAGAAAAGAAATAAAATGTAAAAGATGGGGGGGCGTACAGGGGAAAATGGGTGATGGGCACTGAGGAGGGCACTTGTTGGAATGAGCACTGGGTGTTGTATGTAGTCAATTGGACAATAAATTATATATTTTCTTAAAGTAAAAGATTATATGATTAACAAGCTCAAGAGAGGAGAGGGGATTGACATAATTTTTTTTAAAACATACTCTATTTACAATGAGACAAAAGGGGGTGCCTGTGTGGCTCAGTTGGTTAAGCGTCTGACTTTGGCTCAGGTCATGATCTCACGCCTTGTGAGTTCGAGCCCCGCTTCGGCTCTGTGCTGACGGCTCGGAGCCTGGAGCCTGCTTCAGATTCTGAGTCTCCTTCTCTCTCTCTCTCTGCCCCACCCTGCTCGCGCTCTGTCTCTGTGTCTCTCAAAAAATGAATAAATGTTAAACATTTTTTTAAATAAATAAAATAAAATGAGAAACAAAGGAGAAAATAACAAAAACAAATAGTAAGTAGTAGGCTTACACCCAAAGAACAGAAATTACATAAAATTCAAATGGAGGAGATACCCACAAGAAAAGTGTGTAATTGTCAGACAAGTGTAAGAAAAAGTGGCACCTGGGTGGCTCAGTTAGTTAAACAGCCAACTTACAGTCAGGTCGTAATCTAGTATTTTGTGGGTTCAAGCCCTGAGTCCAGTTCTATGCTGACAGTTCAGAGCCTGGAGCCTGCTTCAGATTCTATGTCTCCCTCTCTCTCTCTGCCCTCCCCCTGTTCATTCATTCATATTCTCTCTCTCTCTCTCTCTCTTTCTCTAAAATAAACGTGAAAATTTTTTTAAAAAGAAAAATACATATTTTGCTTATAAGAGATATACTTTAAATATAAAATCCCAGAAATGATAAGTGTAAAGATTTGAAAATATATACCATGTATATACTGACTCCCCAAAAAGCCTATAAAATATCAGAAAAAGACTTTAAGGCAAAGAGTATTACTGGAGATCAAAAGGGACATTTTATAATCTTTTTTTTTTTTTTTTTTAACGTTTATTTATTTTTGGGACAGAGAGAGACAGAGCATGAACGGGGGAGGGGCAGAGAGAGAGGGAGACACAGAATTGGAAACAGGCTCCAGGCTCCGAGCCATCAGCCCAGAGCCTGACGCGGGGCTCGAACTCACGGACCGCGAGATCGTGACCTGGCTGAAGTCGGACGCTTAACCGACTGCGCCACCCAGGCGCCCCAATAATCTTAAGAGTCAATTCAATAGAGCGGTATAAAATCCCAAGTTTGTATACACCTAACAGCATGGTCTTAAAACAACTGAAACAAGACTAACAAAATTATAAGGAAAAATACAAAAAACTACCATCATATTTGATAGTACCTGACAATACCTAATAAAACAAGCAGCTACAGAAGATTTGAATAGGATTGACCAAACTGACCTAGCTGTACATACTTCTAGAAATACATATTCTTTTCAAATGTACATGGAACATAGTTGACCTTTGAACAACATGTGGGTACACTTAGACATGGATTTTTTTTTGATACAGTACGGTCTACCTTACTTAATTGTAAGAATAGAATATGTATGTTAATGGACTAAGTTATTGGTAAGTCTTCCAGTCAACAGTAGACTACTAGTAGTCAGAAGTTGCATGCAGATTTTTAGGGGAAGTCAAACGTTATATGCAGATTTTCAACTAAGCAAGGGGTGGGTGCTCCTAACCTCTGCATTGTTCAAGGGTCAATTATATTTACCAAAATCCCGTTCAAAATACCATCAAGGGTGTGTGTGTGTGTGTGTGTGTGTGTGTGTGTGTGCCTGTCTGTATGTGTGTGTGTGTGTGTGTGTGTGTGTGTGTGTGTGTATGTGTGTCTGTGTGTGTCTGTGTGTGTCTGTGTGTATACATTGACAAATAAGTTCTAAAATGCATATGGAAGTTCAGTCCAGGACAGTCTTGAGAATGAAGAGCAAACTGAAGACTTACGCTTCTAGAAATGAACACTTGTTATAAAGCTACATAAATTGAGAGAGCTTGATATTGGCAAAAAAGATTTTTAAAAGTTACCACTGGGGAAAGGCACAGTGACTGTCAGGGAGTCCTCTCTTAGTGCACCAAGCAACTAGCCTGAGGCTTGACTGCACAGGGCACTGCATCCTCTGTATTAACAATGGACAGGAATACACTTTTCTTTGAGTTCTTTCTCTCTGACCCCACTGCTCCCCATGCAAACCCAGTTCTTTCCCACCTCTGTGCCTCTGCTGGAATTTCTCCCTGTTCCTTGCCCAATTTCCTATATGTTACATCCATATCCTGCTTGCTTTGAAAGCCCCAGCTGAATAGCCATCACACCAGCATCACCTCTTGGACCTCAACTTGATCATGCCTCAAATGTTACCAAGTCCAAAACCATATTCTCACTCAGACCCCTCAGTCTTGGTGCCCCTCTCTTCCCCCTCCCCACCTCCCTCCATTTTCCTTGTCTGCACATCTACTTGGGTGCTAGGGTCATCCTTTTGTAAGGAGAGATTTCAGGCTTTAGAATGACAAGAGAGATTATTGGATATTCTTTCAATGGGACTCAGGGGCTGCTAATAATCATCTGATTTCACAGGCTGCATGCCTTTGTCTTTGCATGCACTCTGTCATACCTCTGTAGGAAACAGACAGCAATGCAAATAATTCTTGTCCACAGAAACAAAAATTAGTTGAGTTTGGTGAAATACAATTGACTCTTGCCCTATGGATAGACCAGTTTTTGTAAATTTATTTCAGCATTTCCTTGCCTCTCCTTTGAACAGCTGTAACATCTTATTGCTTCGTTTATTAACTGAAATAAAATCTTTGACGTGCAATCAATCAATAAAAGTAACCATTGGAATAAAGTAGAACAATTTAAATAGGCACATCATAAGAGTGGATATGACATGGTTAATAACATGTAAACAGAAAAATAAAAATGAAAACTACTGATGGCTGAAATGAAAAACTTTGACAATACTCAATGTTTTCAAGAAAGGGTAGAACAGTCTTTGAACTTTCACACATTTGGGTGGAAATGTAAATTCCTAGAACCACTTTAAAAATGGTCAGCAATATGTACTAAAATTGAACTATGGTCCAGCAATTTTAGCAATTTCACTTGTAATTATATACCAGTGAAAAATAAATATATGTGTGCAACAAGAATATGTACAACAATGTTCATAGCAGCACTACTCAGAACAAAATCTGAAAAGAATAATCGTACCTACTGATAATAAAATTGAATGGAATTCCTATTCTACAGTAAGGATGAACAAACTACTGCCACAGGGAACAATCTGGAAGAATCTCACATAAGTATCTCTTTCTAGACATGTTACATGAATGTTTATTTTTTTGAAAATGTACAGATACATGTTATAATACAATGAAAGTTTACTTAAAATAAACATTTAACTATAACTGCTCTTTTAAGAATGGAGTAGGGAGTCCAAGATAAGAAGATGAGAAAGAAAGCTATTGCAGTAACCCACTCACTGAATGATGCTGCCTTCTACATGGGAGAAGTAAGAATGATAAGAAGCAGTCTGTGGGAACTTCCTGGGAAGGTGGTGGAGTAGGGGGATGCTAAGCTCACCTCCTCCCATGAATAACACTCACATCAATGCAAATAACCCAGAACAGACTCTCTCTCCACAGTTTAATATAGAGAAGAGTCCACATTGCAGAGGGCAGGAAGGAAAGAGACTTGGTTGGGAGCCAAAGAGACCCATGAGACTGTCCGTGGGAGAGACATGGTGGGTGCAGACAGGAGAAAGGACTAGACCCCCCACTCCAGGCACTCCAGGCATAGGGGACTAGCACTGGGAAGATAAATTCCCACAATATTTGGCTTTGAAGGAGATGGGCCTAACTGAGTAAGTTCTTATAATGAGAAGGTCTTAACACATGGAACTTTAAAAATCAGCAGGCTCAGCTCCTGGAGAGGCCAGGAGGGCAATAGAAAACTGAGTTTCCACCCTTAGAAAGAGAGTACAACAAACAGGCCTGTGGAAACAGCATAGAAGCAGCAGTTTGAAAAATGCCTGGGGTATACCAGAAGGAAATTTATATTCTAATCTCAGAGCATGTGCTGGAGGGCAGGGATTTTGAGAGATTTCTCCAAAAGCAAAGGAGCTGGCAGATGCCATCTCCCTCCCCTACTCCCTAGCCTAGATACAGGCACACCTGCTGGAACCACATGGTACCAACACTCTCCACCTAGCTTGCTAACAGTGTGCCCCACCCCTAGATGTTTCTGCAAATCCACTCCCTCCAACTCAGCTGGCCTAAGCAGGAGTTTTTCCAGCCAACCAACATGGACTTTGCTTGCACTACATCCCCACCCCCCATGTTCTCCTACAGACCTGCCCCCTCCAGTATGCCCTTGGCTAGAGCCTATCCAAAGCAGTGTCACAAGACTGACAGTATGCCAGCAACCCTGACAGAGACCACTCGGAAGTGACTCCTGCTCTAGAGTGAGGGTAAGATAACCACACGCACCAATCTAACTGTGGCCAGTATGCAAGATTCTCTGGGGACAACACAGGGAAAGTGCCCTGCAGTTCACTGTAACTGCATCTGGCAAATGACTGATCTGACTCAACTCAAGCCCAGGGTGGCCCCAGACTGGTCCACAAACACCACAAGGACCAAACCCTGTTCACAACAGGCAAAGAGAGCCATAGCAAATGATTGGATTAAAGGCAAAAGCAGCTCAGCCACCATAGTAGGGCACATACAATATGCACAGGAGACACTCCTCGAAGTGCCAGGTTCTGGTGAACAGGGGACACTGCACAGCAGGGCACTGCAGGACCTCTTCTTCATATAGACACTACTTTCAAGAGGAGGAGACATAGCTGACTTCCCTAACATACAGAAACAGACACAGAGAGTTAGACAAAATAAGGAGACAGAGGAATATGTCCAAAATGAAGAACAGAACAAAACCACAGAAGAGAGGTAAATGAAACAGAGATGAGTAATGTGCCTAATAGAGAATTTAAAGTTAGGATCATAAAGATAGTCACTGGACTTGAGAAAAAGCTAGAAGATCTCAGTGAGACTCTCAACAAATGAATAGAAGACATAAAAAGAACTAATCAAAGATGAAGATTGTAATAATTGAAATCAAAAATACCCTAGATGAATAAATAGTAAACTACAGGAGCAGAATAACAAATTAGCAGAAGAACAAATCAGAAGTAATGGAAAACAATCAAGCTGAACAGAAGAGAGGAAAAAATAATTTAAAAAATGAGAACAGATTAAAGGAACTCAGAGACACCATCAAGCATAATAACACTTACGTTATAGGGATCTCAGAAGGAAAAGAGAGAAAAAAGGGGGCAGAAGATTTATGCGATGAAATAATAGCTGAAAACTTCTGGAATCTGCAGAAGGAAACAAATATCCAGATCAAGGAGAACCAGGGAGCCCCCAATAAAATCAATCCAAGTAATCAAAAATTACTAACTTAATAGTAATTAAAATGGCAAAAAGTAGTGATAAAGAGAATTTTAAAAACAGCAAGAGAAAACAGTTACATACAAAGGAAACCCCATGAAGTTATTTGCTGATTTTTTCAGCAGACTTGGCATGATATATTCAAACTTCTGAAAGAAAAAGATCTGCAGCCAAGAATACTCTATCCAGGAAGGTAATCATTCAGAATAGAAGGAGAGATAAAGAGTTTCCCAGGCAAACAAAAGTTAAAGGAATTCATCATCACTAAACTAGCTCCACAAGAAATGTTAAAGGGGTCTCTGTGAGTGGAAAGGAGAGGCCAGGCCATAAGTATGAATAAGAAAAATAGGAAGTGCAAAAGCAGTAAAATCAAGTATATGTATAAAAATCAGTCAAGGGATACACAAAATAAAAGGATGTAAAGTATGAAACCCGTACGTAAAACACAGAGGGAGAGGAGTAAAGAATGGATTCAAACTTAAGCAGCCATCAATTTCATGTAGACTGCTATTTGTATAAGATTTGTATACGAACCTAATGGTAACCACAAACAAAACCTGGTAATAGATATGCAAAAAAATAAAAAGAAAGGCATCCACGTATATCGCTAAGGAAAGCCAACAAACCTTGAGTGAAGAATGAGAGAAGAATAGGGAACTACAAAAACAGGCATAAAACAAATAACAAAATAAAAACGAGTACATATCTATCAAAAATTACTTTGAATTTAAAGGGACTAAATGCTCCAATCAAAAGACAAAGGGTGATGAAATGGGTAAAAAGCAACACCCATCTATATGCTGCCTGTAAGAGACTCATTTCAGACCTAAAGACACTTGGAGTTTGAAAGTGAAGGGAGGGATGGAAAAGCATTTATCATGCAAATGGAAGTGAAAAGAAAACCAGGATAGCAATATTTGTATCAGACAAAATAGACTTTAAAACAATGACTGTAACAAGAGACAGAGAAGAACTCTATATAATATTAAAAGGATATATCCAACACGAAGATATAACAATTATAAATATTTATGTACTCAACATGAAAGTACCCAAATACATAAAGCAGCTAATAACAAATATATGAGATAATCAATTGTAATGTAATAATAGTAGGGGACTTTATAACACATCACTTACATCAATGGATAGATCATCTAAACAGAAAATCAACAAGGAAACAGTGGCTTTGAACGGCACACTGGACCACATGGATCTAACAGACAGATTTAGAACACTGCATCCTAAAATAGCAGAATACACATTCTTTTCAAGTTCACATGGAACATTCTCAGAATAGATCATATATTATACCACTAAACAAATCTCAACAAATTAAAAAAGATGGAAATCATACCATGCATCTTTTTTGACACAACACTATGAAACTAGAAATCAGCAACAAGAAAAAATATGCAAAGAACACAAATACATGGAGGTTAAATAGCATGCTACTGAATAATGGAAGGGTCAACCAAGAAATGAAAGAGGAAATTAAAAAAAAGATGCATGAAGACAAATGAAATTACAGTGGTCCAAAATCTTTGGGATTCAGCAAATGTGGTTCAAAGAGGGAAGTTTATAACAAAATGGGATTACCTCAAAAGCAAGAAAAATCTCAAATAAACAACCTAACCTTATACCTAAAGGAGCAAGAAAAAGCACAACTAAGAAAAACTCAAAACCAGTAGAACAAAGGAAATAATAAAGATTGCAACAGAAATAGACAAAATAGAAACTTAAAAAAAATCAATGAAATCAGGATCTTGTTCTTTAAAAAGACCAACAAAATCTGTAAACCTTTAGCCAGACTCACAAAAGAAGCGGGGGGGGGGGTGGGGGTGGGGGGGGACCTCAAACAAAATCAGAAATGAAGGAAGAGAACCAACACCACAAAAATAGAAAAGATTATCAGAGAATTTTATGAAAAATTATTAGGCAACAAATTGGGCCCAGAAGAAATGGATAAATTCCTAACATATAATCTCCTAAAATTGAATCAGGAAGGCATAGAAAATCTGAATTTACCAATTACCAGCAATGAAAATGAATCGGTAAACAAAAAACTCCCAAAAGAAAGTCCCGGACCAGACAGCGTCATAGGTGAATTCTACCAAACATTTAAAGAGTTAATACCTGTTCTCAAACTATTCCAAAAAATAGAAGAGGAAGGAAAACTTCCAAATTTATTCTATGAGGCTAGCATTACCCTGATACCAAAACCAGATAAAGACACCACAAAAAAAGACACCACAGGCCAATATCTCTGATGAACACAGATTCAAAAATCTTCAACAAAACACTAGCAAACAGAACCCAATAATACATTTAAAAAATCATTCATGATGGTCAGGTGGGATTTAGTCCTGGGTTGTAAGTGTGGTTCGGTATTCACAAATGAATCAACATGATACATCACATCAATAAGAGAAAGGATAAAAACCATATAATTATTTCAATAGACGCAGAAAAAGCATTTGACAAATTACAACATGCATGATCAAAGCCCTCAACAAGGTAGATTTAGAGGGAACATAGTTCAGCATAATAAAGGCCATATATGAAAAAAACACACAGGTGAATACCACACTCAATGGGGAAAAACTGAAAGCTTTCCCCCTACAGTCAGGAACATGACAAGGATGTCAATTCTCACCACTTTATTCAACATAGTACTGGAAGTCCCAGTCACAGCAATCAGACAACAAAAATTAATAAAAGGCATCCAAATTGGTAAGGAAGAAGTAAAACTTTCACTATTTGCAGATGACATATTATATATAGAAAACCCAAAGGACTCCACAAAAAATCTACTGGAAGTAATATATGAATTCTGTAATATTGCAGGATACAAAATCAATATACAGAAATCCCTTGCATTTCTATACACTAATAATGAAACAGCCAGCAGAAAGAGAAATTAAAAAAACAATGCCATTAACAATTGCATCAAACATAATAAAATATCTAGGAATAAACTTAACCAAGAAGGTGAAAGACCTGCACTCTGAAATCTGTAAAACACTGATGAAGGAAATTGAAGACAACACAAACAAATGGAAAGATATTCCATGCTCATGGATTGGGAGAACAAATATTGTTAAAATGCCCATATGACCCAAAGCTTTCTACATATTTAATGCAATCCCTATCAAAATACAAATAGCATTTTTCACAGAACTAGAACAAATAATCCTAAAATTATATGGAATCACAAAATACCCCACATAGCCAAAGAAATATTAAAAAAGAAGAACAAACCAGGAGGTATCACAATTCCAGATTTTAAGATATACCACAAACCAGTAGAAATCAAAACAGTATGGGATTGGTACAAAAAATAGACACATAGCTCAATGGAACAAAACAGAGAGTCCCCAGAAATAAACACAAGGTTATACGGTGAATCAATCTTTTGACAAAGGAGGCAAGAATATGCAATGGGGAAAAAGAGTCTCTTAAACAAATGGTGATGGGAAAACTGGACAGCTACATACAAAAAGCTTACACCATACACAAAAATAAACTCAAAATAGTTTGAAGACCTAAAAGTCAGACCTGAAATCATGAAAATCCTAGAAGAGAAAACAGGCAGCAATTTCTCTGACATTGGCTGTACCAACATATTTCATTATATGTTTACTGAGGCAAGGGAAATAAAAGCAAAAATGTTGGGAGACTATGTCAAAATAAAAAGCTTCTGCACAGCAAAGGAAATGATCAACAAACTAAAAGACAATAGGAGAAGATAATTGCAAATAACATATCCAGTAAAGGGTTAATATCCAAATGAAAATGGGCAGAAGACATGAACAGACATTTCTCCAAGGAAGACATACAGATGGCCCACCGACACATGAAAAGGTATCCAACATCACTGTTCATCAGGGAAATACAAATCAAAACTACAATGAGATGTCAGCTCACACCTGTCAGAATGGCTAAAATCTAAAACAGAAAAAGCAACCAATGTTGGCAAGGATGTGGAAAAGAAGGAACCCTTATGTACTGTTGGTGGGAATGCAAACTGATGTAGCCACTGCAGAAAACAGGTGGAAGTTCCTCCAAAAGTTAGAAGTACATTACCCTATGATCCAGTAGTTCTGCCCCTGAGTATTTACCCCCAAAATATAAAGATAATAATTCAAAAGACTATGTTTACCCCTATGTTTATTCCAGCATTGTTTACAATAGCCAACATCTGGAAGCAACTAACGTACCCATGGATAGATGAATAAATAAAAAAGATAGGATATATATATGTGTATACATATACACATATACATATATATACATATACATATATATATCCCATCTTCTTTATCTTATATATACAATGAAATATTATTCAGCCATAAAAAAGAAATCTTGCCATTTGTGACAACATGGATGAACCTAGTGGATATAATGTTAAGTGAAATAAGTCAGAGAAAGACAAATACCATATAATTTCATTCATATGTGAAATTTGAGAAATAAAACAAACAAAAGAGAGACAAACCAAAAAATAGACTCTTAACTATAGAGAACAAGCTGATGGTTACCAGAGGGGAGGCAGGTGGGGGATGGGTGACATAGTTGAAGGAGATTAAGAATATGAAAATCATGATAAGCACTGAGTAATGCATAGAACTGTTGAATCACTATATTGCATACCTGAAACTAACACTGTATGTTAACTACCCTGGAATTAAAGATAATACAAGAAATAGTCTGTGTTCCTCCGTATGTTTTTTAAAAAGTGAATGAATTTCCTGAAAGATTAAATGTGCTGTGAGAGAAAGGGAAGATTCAAAGATAATTCCAACTATTTGACTTTAAGCACGTGGAAGAATGAAGTTGCTAATAAATGAGATGGAAGAGGCTTTAGGTGGATCAGGTTGTGGGGAATCAAATTTGAATTCAATTTTATAGCTCCTGGGTTTAGCATATCTATTGAGTATCCAAGTAGAGCTATTGAGTACATCATTGCACATACAAATCTGGATTTCAGGGCAAAACTCTGGGCCTGGGCCTGAGATATAAATTTGGGAGTGAACATCATTCTGATGGTTTTTAGAACCCTGAAATCAACAAGGAAGCGAGTGATGATAGAGGAAAAAGAAAAGATCCAAGAATGGAATCTTGGCACACTTGAACACTGAGAGAAAATTGAGAAGGGAAGGAATGAGCAAAAAAGACAAAGAGAGACAGAAGGAAGGGCAAAAACTACAAGACTGAAGTATTCTGGCAGAAAATGAAGAAATGTATGAAGTAAAAGAGAGATATCAAGTGGATCAAGTAAGGTGATATTTGACTAGTGAATTGATTATTGGGATTATTCATGACTTGAGAACAGTGTTGGAGGACTAGAGACAAAGGCCTAACTGGAACATATTTAAATGAGACTGGATGGATTTTAAAAGCGTATCTCTCACAAACATAATATGAGCAAGAGAAGGCTAATACAAAAGAATAGATACTCTATAACCCCATTTATAAAAATGAAAGGAGGAGATACCAAGTGAAGCGTGTGCATTTTTGGTAACTGCATACCTCTGGTGAGTATACGGTACAAGTTGTATAAAAATGCAGAATTTTGTTTTACTTTTTTTTAAGCTATGTAGTTAGCACACAGAACACTTCATTGTGGTAACAGAATATCTCCGAAGCTAGAGGGATGCAGGGGGAGAAAAACACCTTTCCCATCTAGTTCTGAGAAACGTCCTCTTGGTTCCCTGGAAGAGGGATTCCTTGATGTTGACACACATTTGCCACCTTGCCTCAGATGCCTCGTGGTTTGGAAAAAGTAAAATTCATTTTTCACGTCCTCTTCTCCCTCTCTGCCTTCAACACAGACTTGACTCCCTTAAACCCAAAGACCTGTTGGAACCTGACCCCAACGAATGCTTCCCAGTATGTCAGGCAACCTGGACTTTACCGAGTCGCTATTGAAATGGCATTCCAGGAGAGTTACTCTTTGAGCTTGTGGATCTTCAGATTGATGATTCTGCCATTTTCATTTCACTTCCTGAAAGTCAGGAAGCTTGTGAAAAGTGGTTAAACAGCATGCTAAATGTGAAATGTCAACTCTCACTCTAAACTTTCCCTGTTCGGAGCATCAAATGAAGACTTCTTTGGGCTTTATAGTAGCTTTCTGATTTTGGTAGTCCATTGAAGAAGGGAGTTTGAAAGTTGGTGCATACTGTTTACAAATCTCTGCCCATGTCCTGTCTGAAATACCATGACTGTCTATGAAAAGTATCTTTAATAAATCCGGATACAGTTTCTCTTGAAAAAAATTGTTTTAATTAAAAACAAATGAAAGTAAATGCAGTGACCCTCTGGTGTTATAAGTCAGAAAAATTGAGAGTTTAGGAAGGTTGTTTCTTAAAGTGAGCATAAAGAAGGCTTCTGGGGTGCTAGTATTATTATTTTCTGGGTGCTGTTTTCATGAGTGTGTTCAGCTTATGAAAAATAATCAAGCTATACACATATACTATGTGCATTTTTCTGCTTTAAAAGCAAAAAAAGATGTGTGTGCACAAGAATTGGAGATTGAAATGTAGAAAGCTCTTTAGAAAAGCTGGCTGTGAATGGAAGCAAAGAAATGAGGTGGTTGCTGGTAGGGGAAACAAATCCCGGATTTGGTTTTTGTCGTTTTCTTTTCCTTTCCCTTCTGTTTGGTGAGAGAAAGAATATGTATGTTCCTGTGCAACCTGGACAATGCCTTCAGGAAGAGAGAAATTGATCGTGTAGGAAAGAGAAAAGAATGGGTTGGAGAGATGTCTTTGTGTAGCTTAAGAGCAGTGGGACCTAACACAAGAGGGGAGGGTGGTTTCAGATAGGAGTATAGATAATCCACTTGTCACTTATTACCATCAATGGTGGAGGATACAGATGTGTACAGATTTTCTGTACCAGAAATGGATGATACAGACATGTACAGATTTTTCTTAAAACACTTTGACTTTCCCAGTGAAATTGGAAGCAATGTCAACAACAGGGAATGAGACTAGTTAGAAGGTGATAAACATGTGAAGAGATAGAGAAAAATAATCTATAGTCAGCCAAGACAGTGGCAGAGAAACAGAATATAGAAATAACGTATGATTATCAGGCAATTAAGTCTCGCTTAAGTTTTGTTGTCATTAATTTAAAGCAAAATTAATCAGCATGGCAGCTTGTTTTTCTCCTATAATTTAGCTGCAGAGATGCAGGTATTGAGTGGGTGGTGAGTTAGATTTAAATTATGTACTGGCTTTGCTATGACAGTGCAAAGCAGTCAGTGAAATCAAAAGACAGGGTGTATGCATAGTACTATTTGTAATGTTTAAGCTGTGGAAGTGAGGAGAATAGGGCAGTGAAAAAGTATCAGGATCAATAGATTAAAAGTCCCAATCAACTGAAAATTTTTGTGGAATCAGGGCATTAATTCTATACGATACGAATATACTATATATAAGAATCATTATTGCTTTATCAGCCAATCTTAGTTGTCCTTACTATTTCTCTTTGCATGTAAACGCAGTGTCTTCTTCCTAAAAATATCTCTTAGATTTTTTTTAAATGAGAGTCTCTTGGTAGTAAATTCAGTTTTTATTTTTCTGAAAATATATTTTTCGGAAAATATCTCCATTTTCTGAAAATGTCTTGAATTTTTCTGAAAATACCTTGAAAGATATTTTTGCTAGAGGTCTAGGTAGTTATTTTCTCTCAGTTCTTTGAAGATACTATTCTTCTGTATTCTAGCTCCCAAAGTTGCCGTTGATAAATTATCCTTCATTCTAAGTGCTGTTCTTTTGTAGGTAAATTCTCTTTTCTCTTTTCTCTGGAATTTTTTATAGTAATCTTCTCACTTTCTTTGGTGTTTTCTAAATTTTCTAGCATGTATGTTAAGTGTGGATTCATTTTTATGTATCCTGGATTAGGTTTTTCTTTTCATCCTGAGTGAAAAGATGGCTGTTATTCAAATATATCACCTGGAGATAAATTTCGTCTCACATGATTGACTGCTTTAAAAGGGGGGGAGCAAAGACTCCATCAGGATCCTATAGGAGCCTACCTATATTTGGGAGGCGTAAAAGATTTTCAACCTAAAAATGCACATCTATTGTCATGCTTGACAATAATATCTACAATACAGCATGTTTGTGTATACAAATGTGTAAACTAATGTGAAAAACTCCAGGCATGATTATGAATCATGGAATGTGAGATTTTTTTGTATCACGTTCACCTTTCTGAATCCCTGTGCTGCCTCAAGGTTTAGGGTCATCCAGGTTTGGTCCTTTTCCTTGAAACATTCTTCGAGATTGATATCATCCAGAAAGAATCAACTATATCTGATTAAGATAAAGGAGTTCTAGATAAAATGTTTTATGAGCTAGTATTCTGTGATTTACATTTTGAGGCTCTCTTTCAATTAGTGAAATGGAGAACTTTGCCACTAGTTAAAGGGTTTTGGTCACCAGCAAACAGGTAAAAAGAATTGGGGACTGGATGGAAGAAGTAAAATGTGTGCCATACTGTGGTCTGAAGGAATTTCTTGAAATACTCGTGTATACATCAGGGATATAATTAACCATGCACACATTCCTATTTAACCTTTTTAAGGTAGACTGAGGGTGAGGAAACGTATTTACACATGTTCCATGATCTGTCTTATTTCTGATCATTGCTAGCTTCCCAAAGAAAGAGGAGTAGGGGAATTTTCTACGTATTTGTCCTGGACCCACATTACGCAAGAGTTGTTCAGGATGAGAGAAGGTGTTTCCTTGTTTCTGTGAATTCAAAGAAACTGTGCATGTTCATCTGGCAGGATTCCGTTCTCACAGCCACCCCTAACTGCCATCCTTTCCCCAATGCATCCCTCACCCTGAGCCCTTTTTCCACTTGACACTAACTCTTACATAAAATCTGTTGTGTTTTAGGACACAAACTCAAACTCATTAGGTTTAACATACAGATGTTACCCCATTGGTTTGAGCTATGCTGAGGTGAACAGAGGAATGAATAAAATATGGCCACTGCCATGCCTAAGCTTCTCACATAATTTCTGGGTTTTGCTAATGAAGTGTCTGACAAAGTATAACAACGCTGTTAGAAACAGTGGTTTTGGAATCAGAAAAACCTATATTGGAATATTGATTTCATCATTTGCTGCCTCAAGTTTCCTTATCTATCAAATGGAGGCAATTACCTGAGGCAAACTTACCCTAGGATAATGAAGCTTAAGCCTCAGCGCGCCTCACCAATGGACTTCTTTTGAGGCCCTGGGGAGGACCTTCACAATGTGGTCATAAAGTCTTTTATTTCTGTAAAATCTTATAAAAGTAAGATCTTTTTGGTTTTTTTCTTAAGAACCCCCTTCGCCAAAATTTTATGAGCTTTTCGTCTCTCCCACAAAATTGTGTTCTTCTGTGACGTTAATAATACAGGTATACATATAGGGGCGCCCGGGTGGCTCAGTCAGCTAAACGTCCGACTTTGGCTCAGGTCGTGATCTCGCGGTTTGTGGGTTCGAGCCCCACATCAGGCTCTGTGCTGACAGCTCAGAGGCTGGAACCTGGTCTCCCTCCCTCTGTGTCCCTCCCCTGCTAATGCTCTGTGTCCCTCAAAAATAAATAAACATTAAAAGAAAAATTTTAAAAAGATAATAATAATACAGGTATACGTTTATGAAGAGAAATAGGATAACACTTTTTTTTCTGCTCTTTTATCTTCTTCTACCTTTACCAATTAATTCCTCTTTATTATCTATATTTTAGGTTACTATCATTCCCACAAAAAAGCTTCCCAGACCTTTCCTCCACCCCAGGTCAGGTATAGGGTTCAATGTTCTCCAAGCTTTCTGTGCTTCTACTTGTTGACATCAAATTATAATTAAACAATTATTTCTATAATTGGTTGCTTTCACATATATGTCCTCTGCTAGAATATAAACTCTATGAGAGAGAGGTCTGCATCTATCATGATTATCACCATGTTCTCTATGCCTATAAATGAATTAATAAATCAATTAATTCATTCATCATTAATGGATTAATAATCAATGAATTAGTCTGGCACCCAGTAAGTGCAAATAAATAATATTTCCATCAATGAATAACCACTTCAGTGACATACAAGTAAAACTATAATATTAAGATAACAAGTAAAATATCTTTTTAATTGAGATATTTTATTTTCTATTTAACAAATTCTTAGAGGCCTCATACGTAAGGGTATGTATAGGGATGAAAACACTTAAATGTATGCAATTACTGCCATATTTTATTTTGATTAATGGCTAGGTTTCTTTTAAATGTTATTTTTAGTTCATTTTATTTTAAGTAATAGCTGTGGATTTTTTTAATTACTATGAATAGACAATTACCACGCAACTTGTCATAAGCAAAAAAGGTCAAATTTCAATAAATAGGCCATCAACTCAACTGTTAATGTGTAGCTCCTGAAATTAGCAGTGAGTGTAAAAAATTCCTATTTAAACCCACGCTATAGTACAGTTAGAACTGGGTTCAAGTTCTAGCTCAGACATCTATTGTTGTAGGATTTGAGGAAAGTTGCTGAATTTTTCTAACTTTCCTCATAAAATCATGACAATACTTACATTGCTGTGGTAATCATTAAATAAGTCAATGAATAAAACCTCCCTACAATACTTGGCAAAGAGAAAGTGTGGTTTGTTAGCAATTTTTATTTTAAAAGCAATAAATAAATTTGAACTAAAAGTTCCAAACAGACTAAGCTATTTGGCATTAACAAGTAGATAATGCCTTTGGTTTGTTAAAAAACAAACAAACAAACTCTAGAAGTTTGGACTAATTATTTTAAGCACACTTTGGTTTGAGTTGAATATAATGCCTATCTATTTTGCATGACTCTGATAGTGCACAAGAAAACAAATTTTATAACAAAATACAACTTCGTTAGTCACTATTCTAATGTGGGAAACAAAGAAATAATGATACTGATGAGAAACACATGCAATGGTAATTATCAGGAGCAGATGCAATTCCTTAAATATTCTTTTGAAACAGTGCAGCTTTATATCTGCACGTTATACGTTCAGTATCAAGGCTCAACATATTTTGCAGCTATGATTCGAAAATATGGTACTGTACCCACTAGAATTAAGCAAACGCTTCTGAACATATTCCAATAATCTTATGGACGATGTGGAATGTCGTGTCCTGAGAAAGTACAAAACTTCTCATGAGAATGTTTGAAATGTCACTCCGGTTCAGTTTAGATCAGAGTGCAGGTGGCTCTACAAAGCATTTGCTGGAGGCTTTGTGTTTATACAGTTGTTGCTTCCAGGATGGTATTGATTGGTTAGGCAACTAATAAAACAAGCAGCCTGCTTTCATCTATGTGCATTTGGGGGATTCTGAAAGATAGAAAAGTGGTTTCAATTAGGACATGCTCCCTTCACTTATTTTACTGTTTAATTCTTTTTTCTGTCTTGACCATTCCAACCCACATCCTTCTCCTATTTCAGAATTTCTCTCCCTGTTCCTGATTCCAAACCCACAGATGCTTTGGAAGGCAAACGATCCTGAGGAAGACATTCCTCTTGGATCCTTACATACAGAAGCTCTTACCATGAGAAAAATCAGCAAGCTTTAATGTTCCTATTTCATCAATTTCTATTCAGAGTTACTTATTTATAACCTAAGGCAATATGGATCAAAGTTTGTCAGTTGAAAATAAACTCAAATTTATAACGGAATGGATGAAAAATATCCAATATAAGATATTTCACAATTTATGGGACAGCTTCAATACATGAAAGCATGTGTGTACCAAATCATTGTATGTATGTGTGTATACATGGATTATAGGTATATATGACATGTATATATGACATATTTTTAAATTTATGACACATTTGTATTTTTGAAATATTTTCTTCCATATTCTATAGATTCTTTTAATTTATATTTTCACTTTTTTTCTCACACTTTTGTGGTATTGCCTTCTATCTCTATTTTCTATACCTCCCTTTAAACTATTCAAAAATACATCTTTGATTTTATCATGAACATCAAAGGAAAACTAAACACAATATCCAAAATGCAATTCAAAGGCTATGAATAGAATTTCTTGTCAGATAGCTGGGCACTATACACTGTGGGGAGGCGGGGGGAGGGAGGGAATCACTTTTTTTCCCAAAGAAAACTTTTAAAAAATAGAAAAAGGTGGCAAGTATTAAAAACTGACCACGTAAATTAGCATATAAACTGGAATCAGGGGTGCCTGGGTGGCTCAATGGGTGAAGCATGAGACTAGATTTTAGCACAGGTCATCATCTCGGAGTCGTGAGATCAAGTCCCACATCAGATTCCAGGTGGAGCCTGCTTGGGATTCTCTCTCTCCCTGCCCCTCCTCCACTCTCTCTCTCTCTCTCACATGCACGTTCTCTGTCTCTCTCTCTCTCTCTCTCAAAATAAATAAACACTTAAAAAGAAACTGTCTTTAAAAAAAAACAAACTGGAATTGTCTGTTTCCAAAGAGGAACATAAATTGGAAAGGTGCTGGTGTGATTCAAATAATAATAGCTAAGAAAGTGAATTATCAAATAATTACTGTACCTTTGACTCAAGACAATTCTTTCATTAAAGTATTTCGAGACTTTGAAGAAAAAGACAACAAAATTATTTTGACAGACCTTCAACTATGTTTTTGAAATCTTCATATTGACATTTTCTTCTAACGTGATTTAATTTATTTGAATGATTTCTCTTGTAAGAGAAATCATAGATAATGTAAATTCTGAAGAAGGAGGGTGTAGTATATACCACAGTACTTCTTGCCTTATGGCCCCTGGGCCAGCAGCGGCAGGATCACTTGGGAACTGCTTAGAAGTGCAAATTCTCAGGGACTGCCCCAGACCTACTACACAAGAAACTCGGAGGGTGGGACCCTGCAATTTGTGCTTAACAGCTCTCCAGGAGATTCTGATGCCCTCCAGCTTGAGAAGCATTAGTAAACTGATTAATAGTATTTACTCTGCAGACAGGCTGAAAGTTCAAATCTCAAATTTGCTACCAATTAGCTGGGTGATGACTGTCAAATAATCTGTTGTTCCTCTGTTGCCCTTTTGTAAAATAGGGCAAAAGTAGTATTATAATGGTGTGGTAAAGATTAAATGAATTAATGCATGGAGAGCACCTAGGCCATTTCCGGATACAGACAACACTCAATAAATGCTATCAATTGTTACTGTATATTTAAAGCCAAATTCTACTAAAAATAAGTGACTTGGCCAAGGTCATACAGCTAATGTCACTTAAGGAATAAAATCCCAGTGTTCTCTCCTCATATATCGTGTTTATTCCACAGCTTGGAATTGTTGAAAATCATGTTTTCTCTATAAATTCATATCTTCCAATAATCACTCTAAACGTAGAGACTAAATTCTCCAATCAAAAGACCTAGGGTGTCAGAACAGATAAGAAAAGAAGATCCATCTATCTCTATGCCAGCTACAAGAGATTCATTTTAGACGCAAAAGATACCTGTAGATTGAAAGTAAGGGGATGGAGAACCATCTATCATGCTAATGGATGTCAAAAGAAAGTCAGAGTAGCCATACTTATATCAGACAAACTAGATTATAAAACAAAGACTGAAACAAGAGATGAGGAAGGGCATTATATAATTAAGGGGTTTATCCAACAAGATCTAACAATTATAAATATTTATGCCCCCATCTTGGATACACCCAAATATATAAGTCGTTGATAACAAACATAAAGAAACTCACTGATAATAATACAATAACAGTAGGGGACTCTAACACCCCACTTACAACAATGAACAGGTCACCTAAGCAGAAAATCAACAAAGAAATAATGGCTTTGAATGACACACTGGACTTAAAAGATATATTCAGAACATTTCCTCCTAAAGCAACAGAATACACATTCTTCTTGAGTGCACATGGAGCACTCTCCAGAATAGGTCACATACTGGATCACAAATGAGCCCTCAACAAGTACAAAAAGATCGATATCATACCATGCATATTTTTAGATCACAACGCTATGAAACTTGAAATCAACCACAAGAAAACATTTGGAAAGACCACACATACTTGGAGATTAAAGAACATCCTACTAAAGAATGAATGGGTTAACCAAGAAATTAAAGAGGAAATAAAAAAACTACATGGAAGCAAATGAAAAGATGACAAGCCAAAACATTCGGGATGCAGCAAAGAGGTCATATGAGGGAAGTATATAGCAATCCAGGCCTTCCTAAAGAAGGAAGAAAGGTTCAAATATACAACCTAACCTTATACCTAAAGGAGCTGGAGAAAGAAAGGCAAATAAAGCCCCAAAACAGCAGAAGGAAAATAATAAAGATTAGGGCAGAAATCAGTGATATCGAAATCAAAAACACAGTAGAACAGATCAAAGAAAGTAGGAGCTAGTTCTTTGAAAGAACTAACATTTTCTCTAAAGCACTATGTAGTAAACTAACCATATACATGTATAGTATTTTTAAAATAAATATTAATCTTAATCTTCATTTTGTTTTTTTAATGATATATACTGAAAAAGCTATTAGCAACCTTTCCGCAAAATGGTTAAGACATAGTCAGCTTTTTATCTCGTTTTTCAAAATAGTGATAATCATAAATTAGCGTTATTTCATAATCAGTATAATAAGCATGTGTCAAAACCTATGGAAAGGTTTGTGGAAAGAAGATCATAAAAGCAACGTCTACTATAGTAACAAATAGAAACCTGTATCTTCTAAGTTACATCAACAGGGAGAGAATTCAGTGGCCCTAACAGAATATGTTTTAAAGTTTGGAGACAGAAAGCAAGGACACAATGAAAATAAGCATGCATTAATATAATACTACTGCTTTACGAAATAAATTCAAATAGTACCAGAGCTCAAAGGAAGTGTATTTCTAACCATCCACTGCAGGAGCTCCTAGTCTGTGGGCAAATTTTCTCCTTGGCAACAGAGGCTTCTTCTACCTTGTGGTTCCAGTATCTTGAAAGGCCTTGTCATAATCTTCACCCTGTTGGAAAAAGGGGAGCGTGCGTACCCACCCTACAAGCCTTAGCCTGAACACAGCACACCCTCTGTCCTGTCCTCTCATACTTCCTCTACCATAACTGTCATCAGGTCGCACCTGACTGCAGGGAGGCCGAGACCTACAGATCAGCTGTGCATTCACTACAACCAGCCACAGGACATTCACCTGAGGCCAGGTGTAAATCAGAGTTTTTTCTTCATTTGTGGAGGCAAATCAGAATGTCTGCTTAAAGTTCTTCATCCAATAAATAAGGAGCAAAGCTCCCTCGTATGCTACAGGAATATAGTGAGGATTATATGAGAATGCACATTGTTTTGTTGTAGCCTACAATCTGCATAATAAGAGGCCAACTCAGGTCATACGTGAACATTTCTGAGAAAACATGCCTAGAGCTAGGGAAAGGAAATGGAGGTAAAGCGAACAGTGTCTGAGTTCAAGAACTAGAAGCAAAAACGAGTTTGGAGATTTTAATATTTATCAGAGTTTTTTAGATAACCACTTTAATTATGAGCTCTTTTAAGCTTTTCTTTCTCACGTTACTCTATGGCATTAAAGCTTATTAGCATTTTAATTAGAGAAAATTCCATTTCGACGTAGTGCAAACAGTTGTAATTTCTCTAGTTTAGAAGTTATATATGGCTTCAGAGCCCATGAGTTCACAACCAAAAGGCCCGAACCTCAAAGAATGCTTGCTTCTCTACTTCCAAGTGGCAATGAATTTAGGAGGCACCATCCCAACCATCCACACTGGTCCAACTTACATTAGGAGAAAGTTGTTTTAAAAAACTGGTGTGCTTTATGCAATCCAGTGACTTACTCTCCTTAACAATATATTTTCATTCCATAGCAAAATCTTCTGTTAAAGGACACTTTTCTGAAGAGATTTGTTGAATTTAATTTGAACTTTTTATGGGTTAGAAGAGAATAAGCAGAATATTCAGTCATCACACTGAGAATATGCCACTTGGCCTGGGCCAGTCATTGAACATCCCAGTAAGAGGGTACACGAAACCCCCTCCTACCATCGAGGTCAATAGTCATGATCAGGTTACCTTCATTCTGATTTCGGGTCAGATGCCTTGACCTTTGTACCAGGGATTCTATTAATAGTCAATATTAAATTATTAAAATATTCCCAGCAAACCCAACACAATAGTGAATACTATAATCACAAGTTAGTGGAAAAGAAAACTTAAAATAATGTTCTGACCTAACTAGAAAGTCTAAATTCACACAATAGATGAGAAGGAATTTCTAAATATTTTAAAACCCTAGTAGAAGAAAACTTTGTTTAGAGAATCTTGAGGGTTTGTTTGTTTTCTCTATTCATCTTGAAATTCTGCCTGAAAGTCAAGAGAACATTCTCAAGAGAAAAGAGGAAATATGTAATATTTGAACTAAAATAGCTAGTTGAGAATACATGACTTCCTTTTAGTCTGCTATCTCACTACATTTCCACACAGACCTCTCTCCATAAAACATCCAGGAAATGAGAAGATCACAGAGTAAACCATGATGGCGAAGCTTTACCGAATAAAGACGGGGGAAGATCCGTGTGGGAAGAGGTTCACTCCGCACAAGCATCAGATTCCATGCACAGCTTGCCTTCAGTTCTTACCTTCTCCACTGGGCTTGTGGACAGCCTGGTATCAGCAAGATTTTGTCCAAAGTTAAGCTACCCCATGTGACCTCAAAGTGGTCAAATAAACAGAACCTCTGAGGAGTCACATGCAGGGCAAAACCAGGAAGCCACTCTAATTCTGATTTTGAATTCTCTGTCCCCCACCCCGCACCCCTGCCCCGCACACACGCAGCCAGGACATTACTAGTCTCTGCCGACATTTGTTCACCATGACACTAAGTGGCCTTCATGGTAACCAAACTCCTTTAGAGCACTGGACCAGCGTTTTGCAGAATTATAACAATAAATGTAAAAATAACCCCGATTGTTGTTGTTTAATAAATGTTAGTTTCTGCCTCTTCTCAGAAATATCTGTACTATTGAAAAGGATTTGAAACTCTGATCTTTAAATCCAATGATTCTAAAAAATTCTAATTATAAAATAATAAAAATTCTAATTATAAAATCAGATTTCATCACAGGTGCTTGGAGACAGATTTGAGGGCACCCCCTCTCCCCCTCCCTCTTAAATCAGATCACATAACCTGTTACCTGGTTTTGCACAAAGATTTCATCTTAAACCAGTGCTTTGTGAATTACTGTAGGGAAGGACCAGGGGTTTCTCCCCCCTCCCAATCCCCACCAGAGCAGTACTTTTGTCAAATCCCAAGTCATGTACTTGCCTGTCCTGGCACTCTCAGTTTCTGTACTTCCCTCCTCGTGAAAGACAAACAATTCAAGGACGGGCCACTGCTACCACACCACGTGGGATTAACATCATTTTAAATCCTCACAGCTGTATCAGCTTCAAGGCTACTTTACGATGGAATTAGTAGCACCTGAACTTTTAATCATTCTTAATTGTAGTAATTGTCAGCAGAAAGTAAAAGTAGTGTCTGTGCTATTTTAGGTAACAGAGGTTGCAATTCTATAAACAATAAAGTGGAGTACATGAGCCGGCCGGGAAGGAACTCATTTTAAAAAGTCTTGGATGTCAGTTCTAATCAGAAGTGACCCTCTCATGGCTGTTTCCAGGCAGCTCACTCAATCAATAGCCTGCCAATCCAGGAGATTTTCTGGACCAGATACAGCTGTAGCTTCCAGAGTTCGAAAATCAATATCCATTTTCTAAAGGGCAAGTAGGTTGGAAATGGGAGATATACATACGTTTTGATTCCAATAGCATTAAATATAAAGGTTTTTAACTAGTAACCAACATACGTTGAGTAATGCATATTATGCCCCAGCTTTCTTCTATGCATGTCCTCTCAGCCTTAACACAACTTTGTAACTACTATTGTACTTTTACTGATATAGAAACGTAAGACTACCAGCAATGGAATTCTATTTCTCTTCTAAATTCTATTTCTTCAGAAACACATACACGCACAGACCCACACAAATCCTTGTTCCTCACTCCCATGCCAGAAACACGCTGCTCAGCCTTTTTTCTCTTCATTGGAAAGCAAGCAGTGACTATAATATCACCACAAAGTATTTGTTTTTCACCTTCTGGCCAAGATCAGAGTAAGAAGAGAAAAAAAATGTGAACAAATAAAGACTAGTTCATACCACCTAATGGGAATTCCTTAACATTTAATAACAACAAAATCCAGACCCAGATTTTGGAGAGGAAATATTTACATTAGCTTTTCTATCCACTATGCCCTGATCCACAATTACATGTCTTCATGTAATGCTCGACATTTTGGTTTTTTTTACCGCCCTATTTATTTTCTCTTGGGAAAATACAAGGTGCCAAAATCTGTTTCTGAGTAGTTACTTTAAAAAGTCAATATAAAACATTAGTTTTCCATAGCTGTAGAATGGCTGCTATCAATATGAAAGGAGTATATTTATTTCAGTTTGGACTTGTTTCGCTTACATGCATTTGAGTGAAGTGTACCGTGCCATTCTGCTTACTGTGCAAAGGCTATCCACCTGTACTCTAAACACGTTAAATGGGACATTCAAATTTCTTCATGAAAATCAGAATCCACAATACTAAACTATCAAAATAAAGAATACTTTCATAATTGATCAGTGACTGCTTGGGGATGAGGGTTGGGGAAGCGTTACAAAGGGATATAAGAAAATTTTATGGAGTGATGGATATGTTCACTATCCTGATTTTGCTGATATTTCATGGGTCTGCATGTGCGTGTATATATGTGTGTGTGTGTGTGTGTGTGAAAACATCAATTTGTGCACATTAAATATGTGCACTTTATTGCGTATCAATTATGCCTCAATAAGACTATGGAAGGAAAGAAGCAAAGAGAAAGAAACAAAGTGCGAGAGAGACAGACAGAAACTCTTCATAATTTCCTAAAGGGCAATCAGGTCTGAATTAGAACAGGAATGAAAATAATAAAATGCCAAAGTACATGCTCACTGTGGTTTATAAGTCAGAGGTGACCATTTATGTGGTAAAGAAACAAGTTGGGCAAGTAGTAGAGGTAAACATTTTTGCCCTTCCTTTAAATAAAGTAAAATAGAAACCCACATTAATGAGCCCTACCTTTTATAATGAATTAGAGTGAAACTGATGATTTGTTCAAGTTCTGCTCACCATGTTCATTAACTTAATGTAATATACGATGAAAAGGACCTTACCATGATGATAATTAAAATGCAAATGTTCAGTATATCGATCTCACACTCAATTCTGAGTACCTAAAAACATGCCTCATGCTACAATTCAGCTTCTTGCAATATTACGCAAAATCACTCTTATTACATGACATTGCGCATGCCCTGTTACTATTTGGAGGCTACTGTCTGTACTGATCATAAATCATATGTAAAAATAAACCCATAATTTAGGGTCTCCTGTAGGCTTTGTTGTAATTGGGTTTTTTTCCTCCACTCACATCTTAATTTCCTCCAAATAATTTCATCCATCTCTTCTGCTAAATAGGACACCAACAGGCAGGAAGACAAGAGGTCAACGAAAAGAAAACTGAATTTTGACAAAAAGAAAATACAAGCATTGTCCAAAGAGCAAAGAATAAACTCCCAAACATTTCAAAATGTCCCTGTTTTATTTAATTCCTAACAGGACACCACATCTGTTAAAATACTTTTGTTGTTTTTTAATCAGCACCCTTCCGTCGCTTTGGCATCTCTACTTATCTGCAAGAACAAGTGCCTGGTGGGTGGAACTGGTAATCCAAAGTCTGCTTGGCCAAGCCAAGTCCTCTGGCTATACTGTTCTCTTCTCTCCACCCTATGCATCTTGGAAACATTCAATGTCTCATACTTTAGGCAGATTACAGAGGCAGAGGTTTAGTAAAGTATACACTGATATGAATCTAAATCGTTGCTAAATGTTCTTGTAAAATTTTAAAAAACACATTAAATCCAAAAGCTACTTATTTGAGTTACTAACATCTTGTGCCGTGGCAAATAACCACTGCCATTGTTTGCTGAGTGCTTCCCAGTCACCTCAGCAGCCAAGGCCCTGGGATGCCTTGGAATTCTATAGGATCCAACAGCTAAAAGATTAATGGCCAGCCTAGAGGAGCTCCAAACTTCAGCACTTGGTCAGTATCTCTAGCCAGTTGTTAAATATGTTTAATATCAACCCTAGTCATGATGTCAATTTATTTTTAAAAGTGTTCTGGGAGCTGAGAGGATGAGGCGATTAACTCCAACCCTGGCGATTTAAGAAAACCTAATGAAAGCAGTTGAAATATGAATTGAGTCTGTAAGTAACCAAAACAAACCTTTCTTCTCCAATTCAGTCTTTTCTCCGTTGATGTTTCTAATTGCTTCTATATGATGAAATAAAGCTTGTTCATTTGTTTGCTTATGTTTGGTGGTTGTAAGAATGGTGTGCTAAGAAAGAGCTTCTGATCAAAAGTGAAGGACCTCTCCTGAAGACCGCGTGTGACTCTGGTCTTAAAGTCTTCAGCCAGCAGCTACAGTCATACAGGAACCATTTTATCTCCTGGTCCTCGGGTCTCTTCCGGCTGTTGAGATTGGAGCCAGGAACTTCCACGTACGTGGATATTAAATGGCTTTTGGAAAAATTTGCAAATAGAACGAGTACTAAAGTCAATTTGACAAAGTACAAGCCCTCTGAACTCACAGCGTATTCGATATGCAGCTTTTTTATGCTGCTGTATTTACTACATTTAGGAATGTTAATGAAAAGACGAGATTTTTATCCAATATTTTCATTAACCCCATATCTTAACCCAGATTGTTATTGTTACCTTTCACTTATGCCTTGGAATACGAAAACGACAAAGTAATAATCTCAGAGAAAAAATAAGGAGACAAAAACTTCAGGTATAGTATTTAAAAGGTCCTGTCGAGTAGACAAGTCTAGTATAAAAAAATAGTAAGTCATATTTTTACACAATATTGAAACGAAAAACCCTCAACGATAGTTGCTTAAAATGCCTACAACTGTGTGGGATTCATAAGGGCCACCCCCTGCTGCTTTCCATTCAAATGAATGGAAAGCACATGGGTAAATTACCACCTGCAGTGCATGCTAGCGGACATGGTAAGCAGCTGTCACTGTAGCCCTGTAATTATGCAAGTATCTTTCCACTATTATACAATTAGAAAGACCTCTCTTTCTTCCACTAGGTAATGTTTTGTTGGCGTCAAGAGCACTAAACTATCGCTGCTCGTTCAATCACTTGTATCTGAATTGAATATAACCAGTACATTACTGGGAATTTATTTTTTTATCATTATGTTCTGGTCCCTCTGAGAAATTTCTATCAGAGTAAGAAAGCTTATCTTATTCCAGTTAACTTTCATGAAATAAAAAATCTGTCAACTTTTCCTATGGTCTTTCCAGTGATTGGCTCTCTTGGAGACTATCAAGGTGGCAGGTGGGGAATCAAACCTTTGGGAAAAAGGAAAATCTTGCCATATCATAAGGAAATCAGAGGACGGAAGTAAAAGCTAAAGCACAATTATTCAATATTTTTCCATGTCACCTTTATAATCTAAAAAATTAGGGCGCCTGCGTGGCCCAGTCAGTTAAACGTCAGACTCTTGGTTTTGGCTCAGGTCATGATCTCACAGTTTCATGAGTTTGAGCCTCATGCTGGGTTCTTCGCTGACAGTGTGGAGACTACTCAGGATTCTCTATCTTGCCCTCTCTCTCTCTCTGCTTCTCCCACACTCATGCTGCCTCTGTCTCTCTCAAATAAATAAACTTTAAAAATATATTTATAGGGACACTGGGGTGGCTCAATCGGTTAAGTGTCCCGACTTCAGCTCAGGTTGTGATCTCACGCCTCGTGAGTTCAAGCCCCGCTTCAGACTCTGTGCTGACAGCTCAGAGCCTGGAGCCTGTTTCAGATTCTGTGTCTCCCTCTCTCTCTGCCCCTCCCCTGATCACACTCTGTCTGTCTGTCTCTCTCAAAAATAAGTAAACATTATAAAAAATTTAAATATATATATATATAATCTAAAAAATTAGATGTAAAATATCTAGAGTTTAATAAACCTTTAAAATTTGAATATTTCCTGATTATTGAGGAATGGAGATTTACTTGAAATTGAGATTATCACAAAAATAATGATTTACCATAAATAAAAACACACTTCATAAAACTTGATGAATATCAGAACACACATGACTAAAAAGAGAAACGTTTTCACTTGACCAGAGCTAATCGGCAATAGTTGCACACAGTGACTGAGCCGTGAATTTATGAGTCTCTTTTATAACAGAAGCAGAATTGGGTGGATGGTTGATCATATAAGGCTGTAACATTTGCATGTATATTAATTGCTATCTATTTCTAGTTTATAGCCTAAATTATATACTTCATAATTCCTAATCTTACTAATTATACTCTAGCAGTTTATTTTTTAATGTTTATTTATTTATTTTGAGAGGGAGAGAGAGAACACGCAAGCAGGGAAGGGGCAGAGAGAGAGAAGGAGGGAGAGAATCCCCATCAGGCTCTGTGCTGTCAGAGCAGGGCCTGACATGGGGCTCCATCTCATGAACTGTGAGATCATGACCTGAGTGGAAATCAAGAGTCAGAGGCTTAACGGACTGAGCCACACAGGCACCCCTATATTAACATTTAAAAAAAAGACCAAACAGGTCACATAGTAAACTAAGAAGAGTCATCCTAAATGCCGCCAACCAGATTATTGAGGATTTGAATTTAGGATATCATTAGAAAAGACTAAATTGTGCACCAAGTTCAGTATCACGTGCTAATAAAACTTCTATTTACCACTTGACACAATCAGTTCAATAGGCTGTTTTTGGATGTTCTTGACTTTTCCCTATCTCTACTCCTTGAATTCTTAAGTCAAATGAGGGCAATGTTCACTGCAATGTGTCATAGATTTGATGTTCTCCATTCCTGATGCCACCGTCTAAGCCCTAGCCCTTAAATATCTTCTGCCTCTGTACCCATAAGGAACTTTTGTTTTCAAACAAGCAGAAAATCCAAACGGGCTTGAGCCACAAAGGTCTCTACTGCCCCAAGGAACTAACAAGCCCTGAGGTAGATCTAGTTTTAGGAGTCTATGTCACTCTCTTTCTTGGCTCTGCGCTCCAGTGTTGGCTTCATGTCCGACCTGGCAGTTTTTTCGAGGTGGTAATATGGCCACTACCAGTTCTAGGTTTTGAACCAACTGTTCCAAGTTCATAAAAGAGAACTATTCTTTCCCAGAAATTTGAGTTAAAAATCCTGTAAAAATCACTCTTAGGTCATGTAACCATCCCCAAAAAGATAAGACACAATGTCTTCTGATTGGCCAGAGCTAAGTGGGTGGGAAAACCTTGCAGAGGAAGACTTTTCTAACCAAAATACCAATAGTGGTATTGGTAGGAAATGTTCATTTGTGTTCCAGTGACAAGCTCTCTGGGGGGGGGGGGCGGGAGGAACCCAAATTTGTTGAATTTGCTGATTCCCCTGATGTAAATACTCCGACAATAGCTAAATTCAAGGTATGATCATGCAAGTAAAAAAAAAGTCACAAAGATTTTGTTGAATACGGGTTCTAATGCCTAGAAATATGCAAATATATATATATATATATATATATATATATATATATATATATATATATAAATAAAGTGACCTTTACCAGAATAACTAAAAATTCAGTATATACAACAAATTCACAATGATGATTACCTTTATCTGATGAAAGGGACAGAGATTGGGAAAGCAAATTAAAGTTGATGTTAGACTATTATTTAATGTTTTATTTTTTACAAAAAGCTAAAATTTTTCTTGCAATAATGGCATATATATATGTGTATATGCATATATATAATTTCAATAAGACTTTTAAAAAAGCATTGACAACAGTTATACAACTTTGGATGGAGACAGAAATGATCTTTGAAGTTGTCTTATCTTCAGTTTCCTTCTTTCTGCTTCATGAAACATGAAAGAGATGCTTCCCATTGAGAAATATATTTTCTTCTATCTAAAACTTTCAGTTTTAAGTTTAAATATTTAATCTACTAAATCCTGGTTTACTCTATATTCTGTCTGAAACCTAAATCCATGTAAAACTTGAAAAGATAAAATATTCAAATGTTATACGTTGAAAGAACTCCTTAATTAACTTCATAATATCAATAATTTTGAAAATATTTGTTTTAACAATTTTCACCCTAGTTGTCTAAAGGTCCAAAGATTTCAAACTTTTGTAATGCTAAGAACATAGCTTCATTATTTTTATCCTTAAAGCCTAACTTGAAAAAAGTTTCCATTTATAATAATACATAATGGAAAAAAATTGATTTAGATAGAAACACTTCAAAATGCCAATATTTCCAATTTAATGAGGAAGCAAGCCAACTTATGTTTTAAAACTATTATATTTGGATTAAATATAAGTTGGCTTGGATTTTTATACCAGTTTAGAATCATATGCATTTATTGAAATAGTGATAAATTGGTATAGTATTTTCTCTTTTGAAATTAGACCCTCGAAGGATAGATAATGAGGTTCATATTCATTGCCAGCTCTGTCAATATCAAACAAATATGTTTCTGAATTTAGAGAAGTATTCTTATTAGGAAGAAAATCCAGGGTTTTTCCAATGAAACAAAATATTTGCCTTGATAGAGAAAACCAAAAACATGACATCATAATGCCCCCTATTGTTTAAAATGGGGTATGCATTAGAAACGGTTCCCAGATTATATCCAAATAAATGGATATTTTGGTAACTAGTGGTGACATTCAGAGCAACTGCAAACATGACTAAATAAAAAGTCACCTGGACTCTTAAGAGAGCAAATTCAAACAGTTTAAGATCCATAAATTGAATAACTTCCCATAAAAGGGGGAATTCTAAGAGCTTCAGAAGATACAGATTAAAATCCCATTGTGTGAGAATAGCAGTAAACTTATTTTAATGTCTATTTTAAATCAATATGCATAAATATTTGTCATTTCATTGTAATAATGACCCTAACAGACACTATAGCTAACCCCTAATACTCAAACACAAACAAATACATCATATAAAAAGAGCCATAAGTACAGTCTAACCCAGAGGAAAGAGAAAGATGTGATAGATGGACTGGCCACATGATGGCAACATTTCACCATATAAATGCAAATAAACCAGACTTTGACAATGGAAATCCCCCAGATTTAGAGAAACTGCTCAAAATAGGGAGTAAAATAAAGGCCCACTTCCTCCACGGCACTTTATTACTTTTACAGTACTACTTTGCTTCCTCTATCGTAGAGGAAATATCATCTAAAATCCTACCCACTATCTCCATTTCAGTATGGACATACTAATTTTATTTTGCGGCTGAGTCTGTCAATTCCCACATATAATCCAGTTTACATGAAATGAATATTTTATTTCAACCTTTCAAAATATTCTATTAAATTTCAATTTCAATGTGCGAAGGATTTGTTGATCTCCCCCCTCCCCCCCCAGAACAGGTATGTATTATTGAAGACTATTTTAGAGCAGCGCTATCTCCTTAATCCTTTCCAAATCTATATCCCTGCTCAACTACTCCCCAAAACCCCTCTCTGGTGGGAGAATCATACAGAAGCCTTCTGGACTCCACAGCTGTTCTTGGCATCCAAACTGCAAATAGCCCTAGGGTTGGAGGGAATTTGATTATGTTTTAGTGGAAACACCTAGAGTGGGGAAATAAGACATTCCAATTCTCCTGACAGCTGGGCCCAAAGTGGTTTCCAAGAGAATCTTCAATTGTCTATGATACTATTGACAATTAAAGGATTAGGTCCACAACATTCAAAAGAACTAAGAGGTAGTATTTGATTAAATACTGTGATAAAGATAAAAGCAAGCGATATACTTTCTACTAAAGAGATACTTTCAAGTCACATACTTAACTTTATATGCAATGGAAGTCAACCCATATTCTGAAGGGCCCTAACGTATATACTAGTTTACTAGTTGTTCATGCACTGATCTGTAAGATGATAATGCATTAACATATAAACAGGTCAAAGATACAAAACTCTTAGAAATTAACTAACATTCCTGTATTCTGTGGTCAGAGCGTAAGTAGGGACCTAATCCTCTCAAAGATGGGTACTGAGTCATTAGAAAGGCAAAAAAAAAAAAAAAAAAAAAAAAATAGCAATGTCTTTTTACAAAATCAACATTTCTATTAGAAGAGCAATCCAACCACCACATTTTAAAAATGAAACAACAGCAACATTTTAACTCTAAAAACATATATGTTTTAGGGGCACCTGGAGGGCTCAGTCAGTTAAGCGTCCAGCTCTTGATCTCGGCTCAGGTCATGATGTCACAGTTCATGAGTTCGAGCCCCACCTCAGGCTCTGCACTCACAGCAGAGTCTGCTCAGAATTCTCCTTCTCCCCTTCTCTCCTTTTTTCTCTCAAAAATAAATAAATAAACATTTTTTAAAAACATATATTTTATCACTCAAACATGAAGTGGAAATAATGAATGTAAAAGATAAGTATATAATTAAGACTAAATTACAATTTGCATGACACGTTAATAATGGTTAGAGAGGAGGGTAGTGATGCATTTCAAGGAAATCATTAGACATGAAATGGTTATGATTTGCCACATAACAAGTAACTTAGGCTACTATGAACATCACAGTCAAATATACATACATAAATATATATTTGTAATATATATACACACACATAAATAGTTGAAATTACAGAGCAAAGACAAAAGGAGAAATGCTGAATTATTTATAAAAAATTTCTGTGCTCTGCGCCTAGTTGTGCTCGAGATCCTAAAATCTGTATGCCCAGGAAAACTGACGGAGCAAATATGGTACAGTGATTCAAGCATAATAGAGGACCATTATATATATTTGTGAAATAATATATTTTCTAGTAACCTCTGATGTTGCAAACTATTCCTAAAAAGAAACTTATTTCATGAAGAAAATTTGTGTTATTAGTAATTTTCTTTTAATTCATAGGCAACCAGAATTTTAGGATGCTAAGATAGCATTGTTCCATAGATCAGGGATCTGTAGGAATATCAATAACCTTAATCTACACGCAGGACAAAGAACATGGAAAGAAGCTAAGGTTAAGTTTTTACACCGCTGATCTGTTGAAGGGAGAATATAGGGAAAGAATCATAAAAATTGTACAGGGAATTTTACTCATTTGGCATTGAGAAGCACACACATATAAACATTAATATTTTCATTATTTACTACTATTATACATGTATTTCCAAATAATTACAATTTGTATCTTATTTATATCTTATAAAAATAAAATTCTCACTTGCATCTTAAATGTTATTTCATAAAATTGCTGTGAAATCTCAAAATCCGAAATAATTTTTGTCTCTATAACACATGCTTCTAACCACTAGGCGGCTCCGTTATGAAAATTCCCCCTTATTTTTTAAATTATGAGTATTTATATTCTTTTCAATGTATTATATGAAAAAGCAGAAAGAAAGGAACAAGCAAACAACATTAACTAAATGCTCTGTGTCAGCTCTTTCATATTCAAGAACCAACTTTGACCCTAATTACAGATCCCAAAAATCAATTTATAATGGCCCAAACAAAAAGGATATGTACGGGTCTACATAACAAGCAGTCTGGGGTTGAGTGGTCTATCTGTTCTATTATATCATCAAGAACCAACTTGTCTTTTGGTCTCTCCATTCTACCATCAACGGCTGCAACCTAAGGCAGCTTCTAACCTTGTGGTTTTAAGATGGTTACCATTACCAATCAAAGCCAAATGTTTCCTTGTCCATGACCAGCTCAAGAGAAAGAACACCCTTTCCCTAACAGCACAACAAAATTCCATTGTATTGAACTCACTGGGCCACTTCGGTTACATGTCTGTTCCTAATCACTGTCACCAAGGGAATGCAATGCACTGGCTGGCTTATGCCTGGGTTCCTGAACACTGACAAGAGAAGCTGCATTTTCATGATTGCCTTGGACCTCTCAAACCTCTAGTCTTGAATTTAGTCTATTCAATAAACTGTATATCAGCTACACTGAGTGTGAGGGATGCACAGATGTTGGGAAGCTGATCAATTTCAACTCCCCCATTAAATAAATACACCACCTAGCTTAAATTAACCACTATCTACCATGTCGTCAATTCTGAGTCAATATCTTTCGGTATGTTTTTGTTTAGAGAAGGACTCCCCTTTTTCCTCTTAATAAAAAGTTGCTTTCAAAGCAACTCCTAAGCATATGATTTTATAATGTAGAAATCGAAAAAAACAAAAAACAAAAAAACAAAAACATGCACCTGATTTGATGTGTGGACATGAAGGAAATATTCAACTTTCAAAGTAACAAATATGTTTAATTCTACTCTAGACATATGTATGTATTTATTTGTATACAAGTGCTTTTCCAATGATTTAGATGTTTAATTATCCTTTCTAGTTAAACTTAATCGTGGATCATTCTAAATTGTATCAAACAAGGTTAGTCATTAAGAGGATACATGAAGATAATAAGGAGTCTACTTGGGGTAAAAATGAATTTTTCAGGGCATATATAGTGTTTGAGGTCCAGCTAGTTCAGACATTGGCACGTAACGAGCACCAGTCACACTTTTACCTCCTTTTTATTCCTCCATTGCTATTTCTTCATATATTTGCTCATAAATAGTTTACTAGAATTTCTAACTCAAATATTTACTTATTATATAATCATAATTATACTTAGAGCAGATTCATAGACTAATTTATTTTTCCCAATTGTTTTAAGTTTATTTCATTATGTAAATTTGAGTAAGATGATGCTAACGTTTAACACTTCAAAACAGGAAAAAGAAACTATACAGATTATTTGAGAGAAAGGAGGACACCTACACCACCAAATTCCTCACTTTCTTCTCTGTATTATCAAAGAACTCTCCTATTTCCATTTCTTTTTTTTCTCTTTATTTATTTATTCTTTTAATTTACTGTTTTAATTTACATCCAAGTTAGTTACCATATAGTGCAACAGTGATTTCAGGAGTAGATTTCTAATGCCGTTTACCCATTTACCCCATCCCCCCTCCCACAATCCCTCCAGTAACCCACTGGATGTTCTCCATATTTAAGAGTCTCTGATGTTTTGTCCCCCTCCATGTTTTTATATTATTTATGCTTCCCTTCTCTTATGTTCATATGTTTTTTGTCTTAAAGTCACATGAGTGAAGTCATATAACATTTGTCTTTCTCTGACTAATTTCGCTTAGCATAATACCCTCTAGTTCCATCCATGTACTCGCAAATGGCAAGATTTCATTCTTTTTGATTGCCAAGTAATACTCCATTGTATATATATACCACTTCTTCTTAATCCATTCATCCATCAATGGACATTTGGGCTCTTTCCATACTTTGGCTATTGTTGATAGTGCTGCTATAACCATTGGGGTACATGTGCCCCTTTAAAAGAGCACACCTGTATCCCTTGGATAAATACCTAGTAGTGCAATTGCTGGGTTGTAGGTCATTCTATTTTTAATTTTTTGAGGAACCTCCATACTTTTTCCAGAGTGGCTGCCCCAGTTTGCATTCCCACCAGCAGCGCAAAAGAGATCCTCTTTCTCCGCATCCTTGCCAACATCTGTGGTGGCCTGTGTTGTTAATGTTAGCCATTCTGACAGGTGTGAGGTGGTATCTCTTTGTGGTTTTGATTTGTATTTCCCTGATGATGAGTAATGTGGAGCATTTTTTCATGTGTCGGATGGCCATCTGGAGGTCTTCTTTGGAGAAGTGTCTATTTTCTATTTCCATTTCTTAATCCCCAGCGAGAAACAACTTCAATTTTTTACCTCCTTTTTTTCTTTTTGGTAATTTATTTGTATCTTTAATTTTCATGTTTTTACACCTATTTCTTGACTTGTTTAGATAGATTATAGACATTATCTATTTATTTTGCATAATGATTAAATTCAGGATCAGGCGTTCTCCATCTCTTCCTATTCTCTTGACTCTAGGCTGCATGGGAACGTCACAAGTAGCAAGTAAATTCTTTGTGTCTTTCTGATAAAACTTAAATTTATCTGTCACTGATACTTCGCAAAAGAAACTCTGTCTTTATCAGCCAAGCAGTATTAAGTATTCTATTAGGTATTTATTCTTAAAGGTACTGAAACATCCAAAGCTAGCAGTCTTATGCTTTATCGAATTCTGTGGTCTAGTCTGTGGTGACTATTGTAAAAATTTGTCCAGAGCCATTTAACAATTACACCTATATCACCTAAACTTTTACTTTCAGTTGGAGATCCAAAGCTGAGAAGAAAAGAGGACAATTCTACCTGTGTTTAAAATAGGGATCAGAGAAATTATGCTGAACTTGCTGAGTGGTGTCCCCAAAACAGTCAGACAACTTAGCCCATCACTCGTATGAGGATATATAAGAGGTAGTGAGAATATTAAAGGAAGACTGGGAGAGAATAGATTTTTGGAGAGAATGGCCAGAGGGCCATGAAATGTCCCAGTCCTCTGAGGAGGGGAGAAATGTGTTTCCTACCCACCTCAAAACAAGTGGGAGGCATTCAACCCAACCACTTGGAGAACTTGATCTGGAGTTCATGTCTTCAAACTCTCAACTAGAGATCAGTGAATGTAAGAAATTAAGCAGGAGTCATCTGGACATAGGAATTATGAGTGTGAACAAGCACATTGGTGTTCCCCTAGGCCACACTCACCCAGGGAAATCCCCAGATGGTGGGACATGAATTGATTTCAAAAGGATCCAATAGAAAAGTTTGAACCATTCAAGGATATAGAAGCTAAAGGAAAGTCTAAATCATCAGGGAAGAATGACCTTTCAATTCTCTCTGTGGTTGTGCTACCAACAAATACACAGATTCATTTATTGCATTTTGAGTTTGACTTTTAGGGACTGAATTTTTTAAATTTAAGTTAGCTTTATAGTTATTGAAATATATAAGAGGTAGAAAAGTCGAATCTATAGAACAAAGTATATTCAGTGAAGTCTGGTTGCCATCTTATCCCTTCTGCCCTGCTACATCCTGATTAGATAGGTAGGTCAGCAGGTAGATTTATAGATATACACATACATTTATGTGATATATGTGATATGTAATATACATGATATATACATAAATAATACACACATATACACATACAGAGAGAGAAAAAAAGAGAGAGACACAGGGATTCTACAGCTCCATAGTGCTCCTTGGTGTGGATATACCAATTCCTGATTGATAGGCATTTGATTATTTTTGGTCACTATATTTTTCCATTACAAATCATTTAGAGGATACTCTGGCAAGAAACAGAACTTGTAAGGCTTTGAAGACCTTTGTAACAAATTTGTGCTTTATTCTAAGGGTGTCCATAAGCCATTGAAAACTTTCAAGCAGAGAACTGGCACGAAATGAGTTTTGTTTTATCTAAGACTGTGTGAATTGAAGAAGAAGGGCCCATTAAGATGACTATTGCATGAGTTGCAAAAGCAGTTCTCTGTTAGGAAAATCATTTCTACTTATGAAGTATGGCCTTTGTTTACCCTGAAGCCTACAAGTTGAGATAATATCCTAGGGAAGCAGATTGATATGGCACTAAATTTTGCAAGATACTTTGAAATAGGCTTCTAAGAATAAAACTTTGACATTATATTGCCTGGTCCCAGGGCTTATATTTATTTAACATATTTAGAGTATATTAAAATATCCCATGTCGATTATAAATTAAGAAAAATGCCGAGGAATTTCTACATGTATGCCAAGGCCGAGATCTGAAACAGTTTTGTGGTCAATGAGCATGCTGAAGGCCATTTCACTTTTTCAGAATCTGTAAAGCTGTTTCAAAACCATGTCATTTGCTCTCTGATGACACTACCCACTAGAACAAATAATGCAATTATAACTGATGTAATTCCACAGTAATACTGCTTGTTTCCTCAGAAGTGCTTCTTTACAGACTTATCTAGTCATCCTCAGTGTGCAATTGTATGGATTACATTGCAGCATCCAAAGTAAAATTATCAATATACGTTCTCTTAGCAAAAGCCAGATTTACCATCAATTACCAAATACTGAACTTCATAAAAGCTCTAACACATTTTAAAAGAAAATATGTACTGTTTGTAGACAAAAACTCAGGCGCTCGCTCTCTCTCTCTCTCTTTTGGTTCACAATGTGTAAGTTCACTTTCTCTAACAAATGTACCTACATTTTAATATTCTAACTACAAATTATAAATCTTACAGGGATTCTTGGTATATGAAGTAAACCTTTAAACTACTACTACTAATGATAATAGGTTATCTATTTTGAGCCCTAATCATATTCTGGGTGCTGTGTTAAGTCACTGTACAAAAAAACTTTTTTAATTAATTAATTTATTTTGAGAAAGAGAGAGAGAGCACAAGAGAGGCAGAGAGACAGGGAGGGAGGGAGAATCCCAAACAGACTCCGCACTGTCGCCACGGAGCTCAAGACAAGCCTCAAACCCACACACCATGAGATCATGACCTGAGCCGAAATCAAGACTAGGATGCCCAACCGACCGAGTCACCCAGGTGCCACACAAAAAGTTTTTAATAATCATATTTTATCCTTAAAATAACTGTGATATATCTATCATTTGCTTCTCATTATAAAATATTTGAGCTCCCTAATGTTGAAATTCCTATCCCGTAGTTCAACTCACTGTGTGTGTATTCTTCTTTCAAAGCCCTTTTGGAATTAGGACTGGGGAAGCCAACACAAAAATGTTAATACTCGGACTACCATTATTGTTGTACGTATTAATTTTTTTAATGTTTATTTTTTTGGGGAGAGAGAGGCAGAGTGTGAGCAGGGGAAGGGCAGAGAGAGAGAGGGAGACACAGAATCCAAAGCAGGTTCCAGGCTCTGAGCTGTCAGCACAGAGCCCGACATGGGGCTCGAACCCACAAGCTGTGAGATAATGACCTGAGTCGAAGTCAGATGCTTAACTGACGGAGCCACCCAGGCGGCCCATTGCTGTACGTATTAAAGTGTCCATTGTCTCTGATCCAAGAGTTTCATGTCTATGAAACTATGGCACACTAACTTATCTTGCAAGTAGAGTAAAATCTCAGATTCTTCACAGTTCTTGACAACAATATGACTCTACTACGTGAAGAGACCTATGTACCACTTGAGGCATGTTGACTACATTGGTCCTTCCGTGCTGGAAAGGCCAGCTGTCTATGCCTCTGAGAGATAGGTACCTGTTCTGGGTATGGGTTTGCCATTCTTAACTGAATGCTTTCGTTAGCACCACTATCTTGAGATTTATGGATTTCATATGACATGACATCAGAGCAAGGGACCTCCTTTGCAGTAAAGAGGTATGGGAGTGAACCCATTACCATGGAATCCAATAATTGTATCACATACCAAACCATTCAAAAGCAGCCAAACTCAAAGAATGCTGAAACAGGTTTAAAGGTTTAGTTTCAGCACCAGTTTAGAGGTAATTCTCTTGAGAAAATGGAATCCCATCCTTTTGCATATTATATGCATTAAATTAGAGATCTCAACATGGCATTGTGTTTCCAATAGTAAAAATAAACTCAAGTATCAAAAGGGAGAAGCAAGAGTGACCCTATGGACCATTACTTCCAGTGATCTAATGGGAATTTTGTACTTTCCATTCCCACAACTGAGCTGTGCAGGAGTGGAAGTCCCGAAACTCAAAAACTAATATATTCTTACCAAGGGAATTGGCAAGAATACCATTATATCATACGCTGCAGCTGCCACCAAGGCGCCTTGTCCACCAGGACCCCTTATGAGTAGATGACTAGCAGACAAGAAAGGAAGCTACCATACTAACAGGAGTCAGTAGCTCTTAATGGCAGGAGAAGGTAGGACCGCTTTTACACAATAAGGGAGGGAGGAACACATGGAACCCACGTTTTCCAGTTGGTACTGGTTCCCGGTACTCCCTTGGCCCATTGACCAGATATCCGTAGCAACTCAGTTCTAAGGAAAGTATGGTCATTAAGCATTCAGACCCTCAGGATGAGGGTGGATGTGGTGTGATCCACCACCTGGTAAGTAGTCAAAATATGCTAAGGTGATAGGGGAGGGCAGGGAGATTTAGAATGGATTGTGTAGGAGAAAAGGGGTGAGTGAGGTCCAGTTGCACCCTGAGGTCAACTGCAGTGTCTGGGGCTGTAGGTCATCACAAAAATTTCTCTCTTTCAAGTTTCCCCTCAGGAAGACCCATAGGACCCATTGGGGAGATTCTCCCCCAAATAAGTATGAAGAAAGAAATCTGTGTGAAACAAGTGGTAGACTGTGGTGGGATGCTTCTAGACCAAGATGGAACACAGAAGAAACTCCTCTAATGGATGACTTTGGCTCAAGAAGTCCTGATTGGCTAGCTGAAACTTTCTTCAAACTGCAGGGCAAAACTCCCCTTCCCTCCTTTTCTCAATGATAGAAGTCAGAACTGCATTAGAATCTGAAGGCTCTCCTCACCTTCTCCAGCCCCTTCCTCTCTGTGCCTCTCAGATGTGTTCTCCACTACATTTCTTGCACATCTAATCCCACCTGGTTGTCTTCCCCTTAGAGGACCCAAACTAACACAGTAACATTGTTAAGAAGTAGGTAGAGAATAAAAGACTTTATATTAGGTAAGGCACTACCAGTAGTATCAACAGTGATCTCCAATGGCTTCCATGGATGTGGTCACCATTGATTCTGTGAATGTGTGTCAAAAAGAGAAGGTGACTACCCAACTAGGTCTACCACATGGCAATTATATAGACTGGCAGTGATATCTTACTGTGATTTTCTTGAGCTTAGAGCCAAGATCAAAACTTTTCTGACCAAGAACAACCTTCAACCACTACCTTTTTAAAAAAAATGTTTATTTATTTTTGGGAGAACATGAGCAGGGGAGGGGCAGAGAGTGGGGGGACAGAGGAACTGAAGCCAGCTCCTCACTGACATCAGAGAGACCGACGTGGGGCTTGAACTCACAAACCAGGAGATCATGACCTGAGCCAAAATCTGATGCCTAACCAACTAAACTGCCCAGGTGCCCCTCAACCACTACTTTTGCATGCTGAATGGAGTTGCAAATAACTTTTGCTACAGACTTGATAATATTTCTTCATTAACTTGACCTAAAATTACAAGGCAAAATTGTAAGTACTAGCAACAGTACTTATATGCAAAAAAACAGTATTTATACTACAGGAAAGTCATTTTGATGACAACAAATATTGTTTGAATTGTAAGTAACGTCAAGCTGCTTTATACGCTTCTTGGACTGCCAGAAGTTAAGATGAAAATGAATACCTTTATTACAACGGTTTTGTACGAGATAAACATTTCCAGCTCAAACTAAGTTCCAAGAGTTCCAAGTTCAAAGGAAATTTCTATATCTCAAAGTTCATTTAATTGTGTAAGTGAGGAGCTTCCCCCCAGCCCTCAATTGGAAGCAAATAGTCTGAAATGCAGTGACATGCTAAGAGGCAAATACGTAGAGAAGACTCTAAGAGGATTCACTAAGTGCCTTCCATATGCTCATGCACTAATGTCAGTATCTGGAAGAACTATCTCTGTGAAAAAACATTTTCAAAGACGAAATACATAAAATCTCATTATGGATCAGCATTGACAGATAAACACTTGTAATTAATTTTTATGATAGGAAACACTAATTAGAATCCCAATTAAGTGAAATATTATTTCTGAAGAATTCCATTCTTCTCATTAGTAGACTTGTATTGTCAAAAATTGTCTTCAATTATTATGTGTCAAATGTCATCAACAAGATCTGTGTAATCATGTTTTCTCACTTGCTCTATCCCAACTTCCAGGATATTCTCAATTTTGCTTCTTGTCCCACAAAGCCTAAAATATTCGTTGTCTGCCTCTTTGTGGTTTCAGTTAGAAGTATGAAAAGTTGAAAAACAGCAACTGTATCCAAAATGCTGTTTTTTCTTGTATTTTGATATTAATTGAATATACTCATTCTCCAGTGTTCTATTTGAGAACAGTTCTATGATGCCTTCAAATACAAGCCTGTTTGCAACAAAATGGATATGTAAGTGAACAAGTTCTATGAGGAGTTTCAGAAGGATGCCATTTAGGGTTTTACAATCCCATTCCCATATTCTTATACCATCTGAAGCCATCATCGGTGGCTTGACATAAGACAAAGTTATTTGAAATTGTTCAACATGTTCCATTATAGTAGTAATCTAAATATGGTATCAGACGCACTATTAATCTGATCTGTTAATTTAATTTTGCCTAAAATGTTTTGGCTGTATTTAAAATATAAGGATATATCAATAATAGCAGTCTAGGGTAAAATACATGATTATACAGGAGTTATATGTTTGGGCAGAACAAATAACAGGGATTTATTTACAAATTCTATGTGAATTGCTTCCTGGTTGTATCTTGGCATGCTCAGATACTTTCATAAGTCAGTGGAAAAAAAACACTGGGAGGGAGATAAATATGAGGTTTACACTCAACCGAAAGTTTAATAATATAATATACTAAATGAACTTGTGCTCACATTCATAATCTTTAAAAGATACGATGTTAGAACTATGGTACCACTAATAATGAGGCTTATAAGAAATATGCACATGAAAATGAAGCTTTAAATTAAAAATAATGAATATTAGTTATATTATTCTTCTGGATGGAATTTCAAGACTGTTATTAAAAGTATAAAACAAATTAGATTGAGATGGTTAATGCTCTTTTGTTTATTTTAGAAGATAAATGCTTTCCTAGAATTAAATTTATCTCAAACTTATTCCTTTAGCATGCTAATTAATAGAACAGGATCATGGTTTTTGTTAATTAAAATAAGATACCTCAGGGAATCGAAATTAATTTTGATGTCCTAATAGATACCCTTATCTCAATAAATCTCCCAGATGTTTTGTTAACATTATATAAAAGTGGATAAAGGCATTTTTAGGCTGACTTTGGCAAAAGTGAGAGGGAATTATCCATTGTAGGCTAATCACAATGCATGAGGTAGATTAATGTAGTTTTTCATTAAGACTAATCTCCATGGATATGTTAGAAATTTCAGAATAAGCTTTCAAACACTATATATCTAAGTCATTTGTTCAAATGTGATCCAGTTTAATAGTTACTGAAAGCTATAACCATCTGGCAGATGTTTTCTGGCCTATGTGAGATGAGTTGAGGGGCTCATTTCTGTTTCTATTGAACACATGTCCAGGTCACCAGAAATACCACCACGATTTGCACCCTAATTAGCAATCTCATGCATGTTGTGGGCTACACGGTAATGGAACATGGGCTACTCTCCAATTTTGGAAATGAATCTATTCAGATACAAATAGAAATGCCCTTGTAGGGTCAGCATCAAGAGAGCTTGCATTTCTGTGTAGTGTAAATTTCAAAACTAAAAAGATATTCTTTTTTTGGCTTAAGGTATTCATTTGACAATTTCTCTGAAAAATTCTTCTTTCTTACTAATAATTTCCAGATGTAATATAGAACAAAGAGTATGTCATTGTAGTTCTTAACATCTTGGGAAAAACAGACCCCTCTGAGACTCTGATAAAAGCTACAGAGCCTACCCCATATAATTAAATTATGTACACATACCAACGTTTGTATACAAAGTCAAAGACTTTACAGAATACCATTGCCCTAATACAAGTAAAGGATCTTAGAAATTATTATCAAAATTTGTCACTGTAATACAAAGGCTAATATCAATAAACAAGCTTTGTTTTTCATTACAAAAACAGCCCAATAAAAATACATGGTAAGAATTTTTTAAGTGTCAAAATTGTGACTTCTTTCATAACCTAGCTGGAATGGTACAAGAAAATAAATTCTAGATGCTTACTTAAGTTGGTAGTTCTTTAACATCTGAGGCTATATTTCTATAAATATTTTTTTCGGTCCCAGAGGCCATATATTCACTAAAAGTCACCTGGATTTTACATGAGTCTTTCTATTTCATTCATAAATATCAAATGCATATTGGGAAGTGAGAAAATAGGTAAAGGAAACCTCATGTATAATGGACCCGAGAAGCCCTGAAGGGGGTGTTCTCATGCACAAGCCACTAGTTGCAGCCTACATTAACCAGCAGCAAGAAGGAAGATAATTCTTATCTTCACAAGGAAGGACACTTTCCACACAGTAATTTTATCTCATGCTTTTAAGAAGAAAGATCTCTCCCAGCCCCAGCAACAAGGCATTCAACAACACCTTAACCACTGCTTGCAGCCATGAGCAACCTCCACAACCTCAAACTCTTGTTCTTCTCCAGGGAATTTTCTTTCAAAACAGCTCTCACCATTTCCTCCTAAGACCTAATAAAAACTGTCCTTGCCTTTGTTTCTTTGAACTTGACTATGGCTTGGCATAGCTTGCTTGTCCCAAATTGCAATTCTACTGCTGTTCTAAGTAAACAACTTTTACTAGTAAAGTAAGTGACTATTTTATTTGTAAGGTTGACAAAAGAATAAACAGAATGTTCTTGGCCTGCTAGAAAAATAATTACACAAGTACAGAAATGAAACTCTGGAAAGCAAATAAGAATTTTCTTTTTACATCAAATTTATATACTTAGGTGGGTATATGGCACTTTGGAAAATTCATTCATGTAAGTCAACAAATCCATATTAAGTTAAAAAGAGACATAAACAGGATAGAAGGAGTTTCTGTCCTTTTGACACTGTGTGGGAGAAATATACATGAGGAAACAGCACACCGTAGTATAAGCCATGATGAGGAAGGACAAGATGGCACAGTAGCCCTTAAGAGATGAATAGAAAAGCATATAATAGAGATTTTGTGTCGAAAATCTGATATATCATTGAGGTGTGGTAATGGTGTATGTGTATAATTTATGGAACATCAGAGCTCTTTGAGGAATCGCTATACTTTTATAAAATTTGTTACACAAACCTAAAGACCAGAAGAGAGGTATGAACTAATATGGATTTGATAGACTGGAAAACCAACACATGAATAAGATTGTTCAGGGAGAGTATAGGGTGACGGGGGTGGGGGGGGGAAGGAGAGGACAAAGGATGGGACATAGGTAACACAAAATTAAAAGTTAGGTAAAATAGAAAACTCCTGGAAATGTAAAAGCAAAACCAGGAGGAAATAATGTCAAGTAAGTCAAAGAAGGAAAGTGTTTCCGAAAAAGGGAGTTTTTATCCCAGTCAAGTGCTAAGAGAGGTCAAATGAGTAAGAATTTCAAGGCCATGTGTTACCTTGGAAACAGTTATTGCAGAGAAGGGACAGACCTTTGAATTAGGAAGCAGAAGCCAGATTGCCCTTGTCTAAGTAGAGAATGGCGGTTATGGGTGGGGGAGGAAGTGGAGAAGGCAAGTATTGATATATTTCAGGAAGTTTCTATTCAAATAAAGAAAACAAAGTCTCTGGTTGTAATTGACTGGACACAAATGAGAGAATAACTGCTTCAGATTTTCTTTCATGTGATATTTAAGTTCCTGCACAAAGCATTTCATATGAATTTAAGAACTTCTTGCCAGTAAGGGGAGGTCAATTAAACATTACAATGAATTACCAGAAATGGTTTGTGGAATCACCTTTTCTCTAGGTTTATCTGTCCAAATTACTTGTAAAATGTGCCTTGGGGTAAGGAATGAAGTACTTAAACCCGAGAGACCCCTTACAACTCTGAGCATTATCGCTTCTTTTTTTTTTTTTTTTTTTTTTTACTTTAATTAGCCTTCTGAAGAACAACTTAGAAAAGCCAGTGTAATATCTCTGATTCTTCCTGGTTATAAAGAATATACAATATGAAGGGAAAAATTAAACACGAATGATATATAAGCCTTTACCTCAAGTTCCTTATCTACTAGTACTCATAGTTAAATTCAGGGGCGCCTGGGTGGCGCAGTCGGTTAAGCGTCCGACTTCAGCCAGGTCACGATCTCGCGGTCCGTGAGTTCGAGCCCCGCGTCGGGCTCTGGGCTGATGGCTCAGAGCCTGGAGCCTGTTTCCGATTCTGTGTCTCCCTCTCTCTCTGCCTCTCGCCCGTTCATGCTCTGTCTCTCTCTGTCCCAAAAATAAATAAACGTTGAAAAAAAAAAAAATTTTAAATTCTACTACAATTTCTACATTCCTTTCTCACCATTATTTGTTTGCTTCAACTTAAATAATTGGTTTTATTCCATGAGTTCTCTTGTATGCTAATGTATGCAAATGAATTAAATGAATTAAATCAGCCAAAGAATAAATTAGGTGAAAATTTGTATAATCCCCCCTCCTTTTTTTTTTTTTTTTCGTTTTTTGGGGGTTTTTTGCTAAACATAACAATTTTTAAAACTAAAAACTTTCAAATGTAGCTTTTTCCCCCTTTGCTTAAACTAGTAGGAGACTAGTCTCCTTTCCTCTGGCACCTAATAAAAGGAACATGGTAGGCTTCTGTGAGAGTCCCTAGGGTCTCCTGCTTTGGTAAACCAATTTTATTTATAAACAAGAAAGAAAATTGAAAAGCCTGCTATTTGGGACAAGCTGGATGGACCTTGAGGCCATTACGTTAAGTGGAATAAATTAGAGGAAGACAAATACTGCCTGATTTCACTTCCATGTGGAAGCTAAAAAAGTTGAACTCACAAACACAGAAAGTGGAATGATAGTTACCAAAGGCTAGGGGGTGAGACAATTGAACAGATGTTGTTTAAGGTGCAAATGTGGAACGGGTAGATAAGCAGGTCCTGGAGACCTAATGTACTGCATGGTGAATACAGTCAACAACACTGTATTATCATCTTCAAAGTTGCTACCAGATTAGATCGTAATGGTCCCCACCACAAAAAAAGAAATGATTGTGTGATGTCGTAGACATGTTGCCTTAAAGCTATGGTGGTAATCATACTACAATCTATAATTGTACTAAATCAACACTTTTTACATTTTAAGCTAATACGATGTTACATGCCAATTATATTTCAATTAAAAACACATGTAATAAAGACGGTCCTATAAGAAAAATGTGCTTCAAATTATTTTTTCCCTTCTGGACCCAGCACTGCCATCAAAACACAGAACTCATACAATAACTGGACAGATTATCGGTGCTTATTAATTCAGTAAGTTCCTTAAAATTGTTCCCGTGATAAATGTAAGAAAGCAATCAAAAAGAGAGCCTCAAAAGAGTAGACAAATGCCAGGTTTTAAGAAGGAAAGTGAAAAGAATCTTTACCCTGGGAGGTCACATTCTACTCAGGGTGTCTCACTTTCTCTCTCTGAAAGAACTGCTTGTGGCTGATCACATGTTTGTTTAATGAAGTGTCTGGCTGAAAATGAGTTAATGAACCTTTGTTTGTGGAGCAAAATAAGCAATACTGCTTTTTATGTGAATAGCAAGCTGATTATTGCCTCATTTCTACTTAACTAATATAGTCTGAAAGCTTTATGCCACTAACATGTTAGAGGCGATTTTGAGAGAATATTAAGAAGCTGATCATGCAGTTTTTAGAATTTCTAGACCGGTTTTTTTTAAAGAAAATTTTGGAAGCAGTTCAAATCAAATTTCTCTGTTTGAAAGAAAAGGAGATTAAAGACTCCCGACCCAACCTCACTCAGACCCCCAAATCCTGCTCTGCCCCTCACACCTCAGAAGCCCCAGAGGACTGCTCCTGGAACATGAAGAGTTCCCAACACACATTTTGAAATTCTCTCATCTAGTCTGTTACCTTCTCACCTTCCTTTCCACTCCTAACTTCAGTTATTTTGTACTTCATCATCGCCTTGAACTGAATAGCAAAGAACATAATTGGAACCAAATTTTGTAGAAAACATACACAGCAGTTTTAAAATAAAGGAAAAATTGGGGGCACCAGGGTGGTTCAGTTGGTTAAGCGTCTGACTTCAGCTCAGGTCATGATCTTGCAGTCTGTGAGTTCGAGCCCCGCATCGGGCTCTGTGCTGACAGCTCAGAGCCTGGAGCCTGCTTCGGATTCTGTGTCTCCCTCTCTCTGCCCCCACCCCTGTTTGCACTCCGTGTCTCTCTGTATTGCAAAAATAAATAAACATTAAAAAAATTTTTTTCAATAAATAAAATAAAGGAAAAATTACCTGCATTATCAATTTGCTGTGATTAACTAACCTAAATTAAATATATATATATTTAATTCTCTCCCATAGCGTCTGATGCAAAAGATGTTAAGGACACGTGAATTTTATTCCTTCCCTTTTTCTTCTTTCATGTATTCTCTTTCTCAAGTGAAACAGGACTCTACTGATGCCCCAAATATTTGCTTTTTATTTATTTTTTTCTTTGAATGTTTATTTATTGGGAGGGGAGGGTAAGGGAGAGAGGAGAGAGAGAATCCCAGGCAGGCTCTGAGCTGTCAGCGCAGAGCCCGATGCGGGGCTCGAACTCACAAACCATGAGATCATGACCTGAGCTGAGCAAAAGTCAGACACTTAACCTACTGAGCCACCCAGGAAACCGGCCAATTTTTTTTTTTCAAGAAGAGATCTCTAAGGTCATTGTTTCTACAGTAAAATTCATTTGTTGTGTTTCCCCAACTAGGGGTATAAATATTCTGAATAAGGTCTTGTAAAAAAAATGGTATTTAAAAGAATTCTCTGATGGTGGATCTTGGGGACCTGCAGCTCCCGCTTTCTGGACTCCATCTATATGACCCTGGTGATGCAATGAAATTTGAATTCATAGTAGCTCTTTTTATTATTATGACATTATAAATAAAAGACACCATGCATAGAGTCCGGTCAGGGTCCTCATTCTAAAGGTTTACCCAAACATAAGGCAGCAACTCATGGCTTTGCAGGCGGTACAATGCACAATGTTGCCATACCTAAGAGGAGGCCACTCCTGTTACAGACGGGGTAGGTTGTATATTGATTACAGCAATTGTTCTGTCAGAAAAGAATAATATCCCAGTTCTTTTTTTTTTTAATGTCTATTTATTTCTGAGACAGAGAGAGAGAGAGAGAGAGAAAGCATGAACGGGGGAGGGGCAGACAGAGAGGGAGGCACAGAATCTGAAGCAGGCTCCAGGCTCCAAGCTGTCAGCACAGAGCCCGACGCGGGGCTCAAACTCACAGACCGTGAGATCATGACCTGAGCCGAAGTCGGACGCCCAACCGACTGAGTCACCCAGGCGCCCCAATAAAATCCCAGTTCTAACAAAATCACAAAAGGTCTCAAGATGGGAGTTTCATGACAGATATCTTCCTTTTGCTCCTAAAAATCATTCTCTGCCCATCTCCACTTAACCCTATTCTGTTTTCTGCCCAGAGAAACAGACTTAATTGTTCTACAAAACAGAACTTTGATGTCTTCTGGCATCTTGTTGGAGTTTAACAAGTGAGGAGTGGGGCATGAGGAGGTCAAGGGAAGGTGAGGGAGAGTGAGGTCAGACTAGCTATCTCCCTGTCCTGTCCCTTTCTTGACCTTTGGGGGCTGACTAGTAGACTGAGCGGTATTCATCTTGGGTCCCAACACCCACAAATTTAGAAATAAGTCTTTGGAGGGTGCCTGGGCAGTTCAGTCGGTTAAGCCTCTGACTTCAGCTCAGGTCATGATCTCAAGGTTCATGAGTTCAAGCCCCACATCAGGATCGCTTTCAGATCTTCTGTCCTCCTCTCTCTGCTCTCCCCAGCTTGCTCTCTCTCTCTCTCTCTCTCTCTCTCAAAACTAAATAAAACATTGGAAAAAAAAGAAACAATGTCTTTGTAAATAAGCTTCCTGATCTTGTTCTATTTTTTTTTTTAAGTTTATTTATTTACCTTTGAGAGAGAGAGAGAGAGAGAGAATGAGCAGGGGAGAGGCAAAGAGAGAGGAAGAGAGAGAATCCCCAGCGGGCTCTACACCATCACCACAGAGCCTGATGCAGGGGTCAAACTCACAAACTGTGAGATCATGACCTGAACTGAAATCAAGAGTTGGGCACTTAACTGACTGAGCCACCCAGGCACCCCCATCTGTTCTATTTTGAAGGTGTCATCTGTTTCCTGTTGGTACTTAGACTGCTGGAGGTGGGGGCGGGGAGTTCTACCATCAATCACACATGGTCAGTGCATGCGCTAGCCCTTCTGATGTGTTCATGCTCCAAATTCAAGGTCTTAGTTCTACTGATTGCCTAACCCTATATTCTGTCCCTAATAGAAATAAAGGACACAAGGGACAATCTGGAATGAAGTAATTATGGGGACTAGGACCCTCCTAAAAGATCTAGAATATATGCTTATGATTGTACTCAATTTAGAGAGAAGTAAAAATTCTTAAACATTCCTTTCTACTGCGAAAACACCACTGTAAACTACAGAACAACAAAAATCTTGATTTGATGTTCATTTAAAGTGCTTAGTGTTTATGTTGGCAATGCAAACTGGTGCAGCCACTCTGGAAAACAGTATGGAAGTACCTCAGAAAATTAAAAATATAATTACCCTATGACCCACCAATTGCACCACTAGATATTTACCCAACGGATTAAAAAATGCTGCCTCGGAGGTGCACATGCACCTCAGTGTTTATAGCAGCACTATCAACAATAGCCAGATTCTGGGAAGAGCCCAAATGTCCATCAACTGATGAATGGATACAGAAGATGAGGTGTGGGTATATGTATACAATGGAAGACTACAAAAGAATGAAATCTTGTCATTTGCCACAACGTGGTGGAACTAGAGCATATTATGGTAAGCAAAATAAGTCAGTCAGAGAAAGACAAATATCCCAAGATATCACCGATTTGTGGAACTTAAAAAAGAAAACGGATGAACACAGAGGAAGGGAAGGAAAAATAAGATAAAAACAGAGAGGGAGACAAACCATAACAGGCTCTTAAATACAGAGAACAAACTGAGGGTTGCTGGAGGCGAGGTGGGTGGGGGGAATGGGCATGAAGGAGGGCTTTTGTTGGGATGAGCACTGGGTGTTATATGTAAGTGATGAATCACTGGGTTCTTCTTCCAAAAACAATACTATGCTGTACATTAACTAACTTGAATTTAAATAAATAAATTTAAAAATTTTTTAATTATTGTTTAAATGGACTTTGTTTAAGTTATAACATTTTTTAAATGTTTTTAATGTTTATTTATTTTTGAGAGAGAGAAAGAGACAGAGAGAATTAGTGCAAGCGGGGGAGGGGCAGAGAAAGAGACAGAATCCAAAGCAGGCATCAGGCTCTGAGCTCTCAGCACAGAGCCTGATGTGGGGCTCCAACTGACAAACCATGAGATCATGATGCTTAACCGACTGAGCCACCCAGGCTCCTTGTTTAAGATGTAATATTAAGTGAAAAATTTAAATCTATATGTTACTTATGATTACCACTATGTGAAAATACGTGTGTATTTAGATTAGAAAGATATAAGCAAATGAAAACAGTTGTTATATTAAAAAGATAATGCTTACTGTTTAAAACATAAACAAACCATGTAAGAGTTTAAAATAACGATTCTTACATCCTAATTTCCACCTTGATCCCCTTTTCTTTTTAACAATTTACTTTTTTCCCTCTTTGGATGCATATCAGAAGATATTCTAAAAATATTCCAAAATATTATAAATATCTGAATATATTTATCAAATTATTCTGAAATACGATTATGCTTTAATTCCTGATTTACCAGTTTAAACAGTAGCAACCGACTCCCAAGAATATCAAATTAGCTCTTTAATAAAATCATACTCTCTTTCACCACACATTATATACATAAAGATACAATTGCTTTTATGTTCCCAAGGTATATATAATTTACTTTCTGTTATTTATCCACAACTATGTCCTCTGTGTTTATCCATAGGTTGATTATACAAATTGAACACCAAAAATAGCATATATAATATAATGGCATATAATACTGCAGAACCAAGTTGTGGGGGGGGGGGGGGAGGGAAGGGAGGGGGTGGAAAGTAACCTGAAGCTACTAAATATGTGCCACGATTCTCAGCATCAAGATCAAATTAATTCTCATTTCAGACACTCAGTCAATTGCTCAAAATATTGCACTTGAGTGTGCTTGTTCTTCATCATGAATCATAAATTCAGTTACATAAAATTTTAAATGAGAGTAAATCAAAAATAAGCCATAAATTATACACAAATACAGCATTATTTATATTAAACTTCCAATGAATTTATTAATCTCATGAAAAACTGATAATGAGAGAAATCATGGCTTCGGGAAGGTTACCATGGTAACAGTTTGGCTTGGTTTCCATGGTTACAAAGAGTACAGTGAAGAGGCTCAAAGAATCACAATTTCCTTTGATTGGTAGATTCTCAAAAACGATGATTTGGAAACTGACAGGGGATTAAAAAAGAAAAAGATTTCCCTCATGAGGAACAAGACATTAAGTGTAATAATAGCACACTGATGGTCAGACACGAGACAGCCCTTTGAAATTTAATGAAACATCCCTTTGCTCCTTCATACAAAAAATGGACAGAATATCTCAATTTATAACAGCAGGACACTGTAAATCAAAATCCCTGCTCCTGATTAACTAGCCAAAATATGTTAAATTGTTTATAAAGAACTTTTAAAATTAGCATACAAAATTACCAGCTGACTCAAATTGTGAATGACACAAAGACTAAAATCAACATTTTTGACATCTCTGTATTGTTTTGTGGGGTTTAGCAGGAAATAACAATATAATAGAAATATAGTTATAAGGGCACTAAGAGATACAGAGTCCGCGAATATCTCTGTAACTAGGTGCATGCACTTAGCCATATCATTTTATTTTCAATTTGCTTTTTTTCTTGCCAAATAACAATCATTACCATCGAAAGCAGCACAGAAATTGAAAAACTTCCAAAGTTACTGGTTAAGAAACCCTGATTTTAAGATCTCTTTCTGGGGGTGCCCAAATGGCTCAGTTGGTTAAGCGACCAGCTTCAGCTCAGGTCATGATCTCGCAGTTGGTGAGTTCCAGCCCCGCGTCAGGCTCTGTGCTGACAGCTCAGAGCCTGCAGCCTGCTTCGGATTCTGTGTCTCCCTCTCTCTGCCCCTTCCCTGCTCACGCTCTGTCTCCCTGTCTTTCAAAAATAAATAAATGTTAAAAAAGAAAAGAAACAAAAAAGCAGTTTCTGAAAAAAAAAAAATTAAGATCCCTTTCTGTTCCTTGAATTAAATGATTTTAAAATATGCTCTCCCAACATGAAGAGCAAATTGAAGAGATGCATAGGCAGGCAGGAAAAAAAGGAAACAAAAGGTCTAGATACTTAGCTCCTCCCTCCCATGTCAAAGTCTCATAAGAAACAGGAAAAAGGTCTGAGACTCTTCATGTAGATTTCCCCAGCAGAAAGGATGTTTAAAGGGAAAATTAAATAAATCCTCTTTTCCAGAGTGGTGTCCAGCCAGGAGGCAAAGCCGTCCAAGACAAAGAATTAAAAAGCAAGGCAGATGGCCTGAGAGAGGGGAGTGAAGCCTAGTGAAATGTGAGCACCAGAGGCCTTGGGTCTACACACTTGAAGAGCAGTCTCTTCGTTGCCTTGCCCGTGCAGTGCCCCAATCCCTCAAACTCTAATGCCCACAGACAGTAGACTAGTCATTCTGGAAATCTGTGAGCCAAAGCAAGTTTCCAACATTGTTTCTGTCCACTGCTTGGGGTGGGGGGGCATATGGCAATGGCTGCTGGAAGAAGTGGCAAGAGAACTAACCTGGCTTATCTTCTGGGAAGCGAAGGAGGGCTGTAGGGATGCAAGGGTATCTACCACAGAACAGAAAGAGGACACACAGTAATTTAGAAAATTGGCAATTGACACAAAAATGGAGAAAGGAGCCCAGACACCAAATCTTCTAAATAAGATATCACAGACTCTAGGTTGAATTCCCCTCTTGACCTTCATGGTGATATACTACCTAAAAGTAATAGATTACAAAATACTAAGATGTTAAGCTGAAGCTCTGAATTTCATATCAGGTTGGAAAGGAAAATCATGGATGATTTATCCACCCTACATCAAAGGAATTAGAAGGCCTTGACAGATGAATGAAAGAGAGAAGCATGTTAGCACTGCAAAAATGTTACTGAAAGGGAAGAAAAAGGAATAAAGGGAAAAGAGAGAGAGATAAAAGAAAGAGAGAACAAAAAAGAAGACACCGGCAGAAAGAGAGATAAGGAGAAATTATGGCATAAGTGAAATGAAATTAAAAAATGAACTCTTAAAGGGAGCCTGGGTGGCTCAGTCGGTTAAGCGTCCGACTTCAGCTCAGGTCATGATCTCACAGCTCATGAGTTCAAGCCCCACATCAGGCTCTGTGTTGACAGCTCAGAGCCTGGAGCCCACTTCCGATTCTGTATTTCCCTCTGTCTCTGCCTCCACCCTGCTCACGCTCTCACTCTCTCTCTCTCTCTCAAAAATAAATAAGCATTAAAAAAAATTTGAATGAACTCTTAAAGAAAATGTTAGCTATGAAAATAAAGAAAAAATTTCTAACCACTTCTTACCGAAGAGGAATTTAAAGAAAACATAGATCCAAGGTATTGACATACTAAGTTAACAATGGTAAAACAGCTTAATGAAATGAAAACGCGGAGCTAAGGACCAAATTGAGGGAGCAGAAACAGCATTACAGAAGTAAGATATAATGTGAAACTAACAGGCAACTTAGGCAATAACTAGATTTAAAGAAGTAACATAGCAAAATGGATAACAGGAAAGATAACAGAGTCTTCAGATAATAGTGGGAATGCAGAGAAAAAGGACATAAAGAAGGTAATAGATACAGAGCAGGTGACAATGAAGAAACCTAGGATAATTCTTACATCTGAAGTAGTGAGCACAATTAATGGGACAGAAAAAAATATATATTTTTTAAAGAAAATTTCCTTACATAAAAGAATATGTGCATCTTTGGATCAAAAGACTGTGCTTCTCAAAGAAGCATTACAAAACAAACAATGGTCTAACATGTGACAGTCAACTTCTTGAACTGTGAGGATAAAGAAAGAATTCTTCAGTCATGTAGGCAAGGAAAGCAAGGCATACAGGGAGTGGGAAATGCCTATTGTCTTCAGACAACCACATAAATATTAAAATAACAATGGAAACAGACTCTACAAAGATCTAAGGGGAAATGAAGCAAAACTCATGAATGTTATACCCAGCCAATCTGTCAAGCAAGTGTAAAGACAACAGAAAGAAATTTTCAAATATGCATGAATTCAGAAAACATAATCCCATGAGCCCTTCTTGAAAACACAACATCATGACAAATGTAGCCACCCGTGATATGGTGAAGCTATGATAAAGGGTAAAGCATTGAAAATTTTATATATAGAATGAAGACCAAATGTCATTAAGACACAGTCATAGAAAACTACTTTACACTTTAGTGCATACAAATGCTCAATATGTAAAGTTAGGCTTTAAAGAATAGAAACGGAATCTATAATTTTCAAGCCAAGAAGGGAAAAGAAACTCTTAACGGAGAGGTTGTATAGGAATGTTAAATGTGGGGATTAGTAGACTTCATTTAAAAGGTGATATTTAGGCAAAAATGTAAATGACATGAGGGCACTAACCTGCAAATGTCTTTCAGAAGAATATGATAGATAGAGGGAATATTTCAAGCACAACCTTAAAGTGAAAGAATCCCAGGTATGCTCCAGGAATAACAAGGAGGCCAGTGTGACTAAAATAGAGTGGATAAGGGGCAGAGGATCAGACGTGACAATGGAGATCACACGGTACAAGGTCTATCTAGCTCACTCCAAGCTTGGAGGAGAGGACTGGTCTGATCTTACATTTTCAAAGGCTCATTCTCGCTGTTGCATTAAGAATTGACTGTAGGAGACAAGGTAGAAACAGGGAGTCTATTTATGAGACTACTGCAATAATCCAGTCATAAGATTATCATGGCCGAACTAAGATGGAAGCAGTGTTGGTAAGAACTGGTTGGATTCTTGATGTATTTTGAAGACAAGTGCCAAAGGATTTCCTTTATGAAATACAAGGTATGTGATAGAGAGAGGAATCAAGAATGACCCCCAAGATTTGGCTTAACTAGAAAGATAGGGAAATCATGGCCTAGAGGATAAAGCAGATTAGGAGTTCAGTTTGATCCTGACTTTGAGATGTTATTTTACAAGTAGAGAGCTCAGAAGTATAGCCTGAGCTAGAAATATATTTTGGGGTAATCGACATAAAAGTTTTAAAGCCTGGGGCGCCTGGGTGGCTCAGTCGGTTGAGCGTCCGACTTCGGCTCAGGTCACGATCTCGCAGTCCGTGAGTTCGAGCCCCGCGTTGGGCTCTGGGCTGATGGCTCAGAGCCTGGAGCCTGCTTCCGATTCTGTGTCTCCCTCTCTCTCTGCCCCTCCCCCGTTCGTGCTCTGTCTCTCTCTGTCTCAAAAATAAATAAAAACATTAAAAAAAAATTAAAAAAAAAAGTTTTAAAGCCCTAAGACTAGACAAGATCAGCAAGGAAGTGGATGTATGGAAAAAAATGACTAAGGATTCAGAGTTGGGGTGCTCCAAAACAGACATTTGAAAAAAGACGTATCACCAGCAAAATAGACTGAAAAGGAGTGATCAGTTAAAAAAAAAAAAAAAGATAAAGCTAAAGGCCTCTGGAGGAAAGCGTGTCAAGGAGGAAGGCATGACCAACTTGGGTCAAGTGTCGTCAGTAGATCAGGCAAAAGGAGTACCAAAACTTAACCAATGGATTTAAGAGCACAGAAATTATCTTTAACCTTAACAAAGGTCACTATCTGCAGAACGGTTAAGGCAAAAGCCTGAGTGGAGTGGGTTAGGAGAACACGGAAGGTAAGAAATCAGAGGCTGCAAATGCAGAAATCTTTTCTGATGAGTTTTGCTATGAAAAGGAGCAAAGAAATGAGCTATCGTTGGTTGAGGAGTGGGCCAAGAAAAGTTTAATATGGAAGTCATCATGGCAGCTGGTACACTAATGTGAAGAATGAAAACTTGATATAAAAGAAAGGAGGGACTTACTCGTTCAGTGTCCTGCAGTTTGCAAGAGAGGCTCAGATGCACATGTGAAGGGAGTAGTGTGGGTAAATCATGCACGAATACATGGAGGAACACGTCTACGTGCATGTGTGTTGTTGGCATGTGACTGCATACGGTGGTGGGAATTTTTGAAAGTCATCTTGACTGCCCCCATTTTCTGTGAAGTAGGATGCAAAACCACAAGCTGAAAGAAAGATAGGATAGAAGGTACTGATGCTTGTTTAGAGAGAAGGTGTGAAATAGTCATCCACGAGAGTCAACGAGAAGATAATCTGGCAGCATGGAGGGCCGCTCGATTTTGAGATCATAAGTGTAAAGGTGAAACTAGTAAGTATTGTATTGTTTGCTTTGTACATGTGTAGGTGCAGGCCAAGAGCAGAAGAGTTGGATTGATCAGGATTTTATTTTTCAGTTAAGTACTATGAAATAAGAAATGTATATACGCAAGGGTGTGATGATAACAATTCTCCATGGAATTTAGACTGGATGAACCAGAGAATGAGGCCATCAAAGGGGGCCATTGATGGGTAGGATTGAAGGTACTGGGGCATCAAAAGTTCGTTTGGGTGGAAGACCAGAGAGAATGAGCCAGGAATAGAGGAAGGAAATAGAGAACAGGATACATGAATTTGATACGATAGAAAGACTGCATTTACTGGTTACAAAAATTTCTAAGATATACCTATAAAATATATATCATTTTTTTTAATCTTTATTTATTTTGAGAAGGAGAGACAGAGACAGAGCACGAGCAGGGGAAGGGCAGAGAGAGGGAGACACAGAATCCGAAGCAGGCTCCAGGCTCTGAGCCGTCAGCACAGAGCCCAGGGCAGGATACAGTTTCACAGACTAGGAGATCATGACCTGAGCCGAAGTCAGACGCTTAACCGACTGAGCCACCCACGCGCCCCAAGCATATATCAATTTTTAAGGTAGGCTGAGGTAGAATAGGAAACAAGGTCACTGGAGGAAGGTAAAAGCACACGGCATCGTTGGGATCATTTATGTGTACTCTCATAGTTCTCTGCCTAGTCACACATTTTTCTTTCCTTCCTAAAGGTAACTACACATCTGATATTTGCTGCATTTTTTTTAAAGTACAGTTTTAGTATCTATGTATGCCTTTGGTTTAGCCTACTTCAAGCATTGTAGACATTGAACCACTCTATACAAGCATTTTTCTGTGACCTGCTTCTTTCATTCAATATCATAATTGAAAGAAATACCAATATTGCATGCATGCAGCTGTAGTTTATTCACTTTGAGTTTTGTGTAGTATTTCATCATTTATATGTGATTTAGGGTGCCTGGGTGGCTCAGTTAGTTGTCTGGCTCTTGACATATATATGCATACTATTCACTATATATGCATACTATATATATATAATATATACACACTGTTCACCACAAATTTTTTGTGAATGAACTTTTTGGTTTTGTTAAAGGAGGTCGAGAGGACATAATCTCTGGGTAACCCTCAAGCTAGTCCCTGACAGAGGCTCCTCAAGTCTGTGGCCTTGAGAGAGAAAGGTGTTAAGACCATCCGGATGTAGTACATGACTAAACCCACTTAAGGCCTCTATATAAACCTAAGAATCTGGCAGGAAGGTGCAGAGGTTGTCTTGCAGGAGCCCAAGACAAGCCTTGTAAGTAAATTTCATTGCTTATTACAACTACCACCGCCCAGTTTGGAGTGATCTACCTCTTTCCTTGCCCTCTGCAGTACAGGTGCCAGTTTGCATCGTTTGCCTAATTCGGGGTGATAATGATGGATGCCTCTAGGAATATTCTTGCATATTTCTTATGGTATAGATGTGCAAATGTTTCTTTAGGGTATGTACCTAGAAATGGAATCGCTATGGCATTGAGTATGTGTCTCTTCAAACCTGCTAAATAATGCCGAACTGTTTTCAACATATTGTAGCAAAACACGCACTCACTAGCAGCATAAAAGAGCTAACCTTGCTACCTGTCTCGCAACACTTGGTATTGTCAGTCCTTTCAAGTTTTGCCATTCTAAGAAGGACGTAAGGCTATCTCATTTAATTTTTCTGTTTACCATTGAGCACGGGACAGGTCTGTTCATGTAAGATTTCATACGGGTAGAAATTCTAAATATATTGTCGTCTTCTAAATACAAAAATATTCCCAAATTATAAGCATATTTTTTTACCTGAAAATACATACACGAGCATTCATAGTTATTATTTTGGAGGAACAAACTGGTGAGGGAAAGAAGATATCCTTTTATATATATTTTTTTCAGTATAATTTCCACTTGTTTTCGTATCAATGTCTACTTTTATAGAGTAGCTTTCATATAAATTAAAAATCGAAGTTCAAAATTATTTTAAAGCACATGCTTATTTAAACAAACACATAAGATTAATAAGCCACCTTTCATCTGTCACCAGCCAAGTCTTTCGCTGGATAAATACACAGGGATTTCCATATCCAATACAGTAGTCACTAGCCACATGTGGATACTGAGCCCTTGAAAATTGGTGAGTGCCACATGTTGAAATTATATGTTTGAAAGAGCTGGTTAAATAAAATGTTATTTAAATTAACTTCACCTGTTTCTTTGTCTATTGTAACGCAGCTTCTAGAAAAGTTTGAATTACACATGTGGCTCAAAAGACATTTCTATCGACAAAATACACTTCTGTTGCAGAAAATATACTTAGTAACTTGAGGAAAACACAGCTAGGGAGACTTCAAAAGGAAAAAATACAACTAGGCAAACATAAATACACTTCACTTTAGGCAAACACAGTCATTCCTAGATATGCCCAAAACACAGTAGCATTTGTGTATAAATTTCATTCAAATCACAACTGACTATGATTTGAAGTCAGGAGCATGATCCTAATTCTTGTCCATGTGTCACAATTCATGCACTTGCTTGTAGACGAAATAAGGAAAGGAAGAAGGTCCGAACGAGAAACAGTGCTGCTGGTTACGTCGATCCGTCATTCTTTCAGTTATTTCACGAATACGCCCAACGAGGCGGGACCTGCACTGGAAGCCGCGACCACCACCACCGAAAAGAACATACACAAATCGCGAGAGCAGACCTTCGCTCTCCGCTCCCGTTCAGTGAAACCACATTCTCCGCGGCATATAGGACACCTCCCACTCTTTTAGCCACCGCTGAGCAAAGCATGCATTTAAATGTGGTAACGTTTCCTGGCTGATCCAGTCTATAAACAGCAGCGCAAGAAAACACTAAACATGCACTATTAAGCATACATTAATGCACTTTGCCTGTATGTTTATTGTAGATTTGTTGTAACCGTTATCTCAGGCTCTTGGGAACTGGGCTCTTGGGGGTTCCAAGCTTGCAGAGGCTTATTTTCAATGCTGGAAATGCAAAGATGTGCTGCGGGAAACAATTGGTGTACTCTAGCTGGCCCTGAATCGCAGCTGCACCGGCCGTGCGTGATACGGCTGCTGCCAATGAAGGCGGTTGTATGCAGAGCACTGCTGGGCTGTCAGCAGCAGCGACCGAAGGGCTTGGTGCAGGATTTTGATGATGTCTCACATGCACGCAAATGTTGGGAGGACACAGTGACCACACCGAGCCAGGCAAAGCACCAAGGCACAAGGTAAGTATATGTAAAATAATGGTAGAAATAAAGAGGTTGTCAAAATGGTAAAGCAGTTCTTGGTGGGGAGCATTGAAGTCTCTGAAGATTTTTGACATCTTAATTCTCCTTCTCAATCTAGTTAGTAGCTTCAGTCGCTCGCTCTCTCCCTCTCTCTCTCTCTCTATTTCTCTCTATATATCTTCCTCTCTCTCTTTCTGATACACACATAAACATACCTCCTGAAGGACATATAAATAAACAGTTGTTGATATGTCAGATGTCTGTCCACATCTTCTGCTTATAATTTCCATTTCTTTTTCTAGTAATATACCCTGGAATGAGCCAGAACCTCTCAGAATATTCCCTCTACTTTGACTTTTTTTTTTTTAATTTTTTTTCAACGTTTATTTATTTTTGGGACAGAGAGAGACAGAGCATGAACAGGGGAGGGGCAGACAGAGAGGGAGACACAGAATCGGAAACAGGCTCCAGGCTCTGAGCCATCGGCCGAGGGCCCGACACTGGGCTCGAACTCCCGGACCGCGAAATCGTGACCTGGCTGAAGTCGGACGCTTAACCGACTGCGCCACCCAGGCGCCCCTACTTTGACTTTTTAAAGGAAAGTACAATTACGAACTCTTCAAAGTTGCAATATACATAACAGATCAGGCAAATGCCAGAAGACAAAACACAATGAAGACAGAATACTTCAAAAAACTCCATTCAGTTCTACGTAGTCCTATGTAAAGAAAATGCATAAGGCTGAAAATTTAAAAAGAACTTCTATACACAAACTAAACTATTGCTTCTTCCTTAGCCTTTACAGTCTGATTATGGGATACCTTTTGTCCCATGGAGTCTATGCACCGGACTTTAAATTATTAGAGTCCTTTCCATGCCATCTTGGTGAATCTAGAGGGGACCCTCCCTCTAGATTCGCTCTAGAACCGGCTTTCTCTTAGTTTTACAGATTCTCCTCTGTATCCAGAATTCTTTTCCTTTTTTTCTTATCCTTTGGATCGATATCTTTTTAAGTATGCAGAGGGGGTAAGACATCCATCTTTTATTAACAGCTAAGAAGCATAATCCAGTTTACTATCCTTTCATTCTTTAAGGAAAAAAATCTTAATAATTATTATTTTACTGTCTGATAAGAACAGAGGTAAGGAAAATCAGACATGTATGTGTGAAACGAAGAATTGATCTTTTGAATGATGCATTACTGATTCCAGTTAGCTTTGCTCTTCAAATACAGGATGAGTTACATCATTGTATTTTCAGGAGGTTGTAAACTTACTCTTAGTTTTAAAAAATAAAAAGAATATTACAATCCTATATTATGATACTTCACTAGAGTATCCCCCAGAGTGGGGGCCATATCATTACATCTGAGTATACTCTATAATGGTATGCACATGGTAAAAAGTTAATACATGTTTAGTGAATGAATGAATAAAGCCTTGTCTCAAAAGGACAAATTTGAATAAGTTAGTAGAGATATGCACTTTGATAGGTCTGCAAAGTGTACATAAGTGACTAATGAAATAGGAGGTGTGCATTGCCAGGAAAGAAACATCCAAGTTTACATTAAGAGATTGTATATTTCATATTTAATATTGAGGTTATAAATCAAATAACTCTGGAAAAAGATTATAATAATGCTATTTCACCACATATTTGTTTATTTTCTTTATTAATTTATTTATACACACCTTGTCTTGTTCCACAACAAGTTTCAGTATGGGGACTTACAAATCAAGGGATAAGATTTATGCATAGAAATGCATGCCTTTCGTGCTGCACGGTTGCTAAAAGTGGATTCACATTTTAACTGATTATGCCACAAGACTCACTGAACGAAAGAAGCTATTTTATCACTAAATTATGGTCCACTTACAAACCATTCCCCACCTATAGCAATTACTTTTATGGCCAGTTATTCATAAAATTTGCTATTAATGATTCTTATATGATACAGTATGATAGGAATAGCTGAAAACATAAAGACACAAAACGTTTACATTACTTAGGTATAGTGTAAAGAAGACTGGATGTTGCCTTCTTATAAATCAATATTTGGAAGTCCCTAGTTAATTCCACACCCCACTGACCATGCCAGTGTTGAAAGGGATATGTGGAAATAGGAATACTTACCCATCACTGTTGAGAATGTAAATTGATACAAACACATTTGAGATCAAGTCTCCGATGATCTCCAGTGATACTTAGTAATTTCTTAATATTTACTAGTACTTAGTACATCCTGCAATAATACTTAGCAAAAATGAGGATCTTCATACTCCATAGCCAGCATTTTCATTTCTGGATGTACACCACCTTCAAAAGACTGCTACGCATGGGCATAAAAATCATACTGCCTTATATACTGGAAACAATCTAAATTACCACGGAAAGACAACATCCATTAAATGTAGTAACAGGCAGTGGCTAAAAACAAATGTAACTTTATGCATCATAATGCATTTTATTTTTCTTTAATTTTTTTAATGTTTACTCATTTTAGAGAGAGAGACAAAGAGAGCATGAGCGTGAGCTGCCTTTGAAGAAGTGACTCAGTGAGCAGGGAAGAGGCAGAGAGAGAGGGAGACACAGAATCCAAGCAGGCTCCAGGCTCTGAGCTGTCAGCACAGAGCCTGACACGGGGCTCAAACCCATGAACTGTGAGACCATGACCTGAACCAAAGTCAGATGTTTAACCGACTGAGCCAGGAGCCCTGCATTGTCATGAATTTTAGAAGACATAGTTTCAACTAAATAAAATGTGCTTTGGAACTATACCTCAATATAAATCAGGAAAACAAAATAATTCCTTCTCATTCCATATATATATGTATGTATGTATGTATATATATTCAATTTTATATGCACATATGTATGTTTGTATATGTATATATTTAATTTTTAAGAACCCATAATTTTATAATAAAACAAACATAATCATGAAATATTCCTAGAGCTGGCTCTTCCCTTCCTTGGTCTTTGGTCCTGCCTCAGGCCTGTAGGCTTACACCTTACTCCATTCACCATCCTTTCCTCAAAGGAGGCTATCTGAAGCATAATGCAGTTTTTGTCATAGCAGGGAGCTTATCTGTCACTCTATGGATTTAAATAATGTGCAGCTTCTTCCTTCATACTGAGGCAGACTGCTTTGGTGAGCCTTTTCAGACATGAAAATTTGAGTCAAGTGTCTAACCATGAAGTGATTAAATAATAGGGAAAGTTCTAAACAATTACGTAATGTTGAATAAACAGCTCTTCAGAACAGCTGCAATGTGTCCAGCAGAAAGGCCATGAGTAGGGGGGGGTGATTGCAGTGAAATCATGATGCAATTTTTTTTCCATTTCCTCTTGGCTAAGGCTGAAGTTGGGGGTGGAAATAGAGACCCTTCTTTTAGAAGGGACAAGGACAGGCAAGGCAGAACATCCTCAGAAAATGAGCACGCCCAAGGAGCAGAGCAGCAGAGCAAGCCTCAGGAGAGGGCAGTTTCCTGTAAAGGGGCAGACCCGTTGTCTTGTTTCCTGAGAATTCATTTTTAAGTCTCCTTTTTTGCACTGCGATCCCCTGGTTTATGTCTGTTAGACACGCCCACCTTGTATTGGCTATATTTCGTGGAATCAAGCCAGCCGATGAGAAAACTGCAGCCTGATGGCAAAGGGAAATTGGTATTGATGCTGCCTGAAACAGTCAAGGGCTTCAGAGCATAAAGCAGAGAGGTCAGAGTGAGGGTTCTGAGCGCCGTGCTGAAGGGCAGGGCGGTCCTGGTGTTCCTGTGGAGGCAGCAGGTGTGAGGAGAAGGGAATTGAGGGCACCATGCAGGTGGAGTTGAATGACCGCAGCAACTGCAGCGGGAGAGGTGGCCAGGCCCGCCCTTGGGGCAACACTACCTGGCAGGACAAGCACTTGGTAATAGGACGCTTCAACGTCCGAAAGGTCCATCAGAAGGGTTTGTGAGCCTCTCTTCTAGAACAGCTGGGAAATAGAAAGGAATGGAGAGAAGGGGAAACCTCAGGTTGGTATCTGCTGGGCCTTTGCAAAGAAAGAGCAATATGGATGCTGTCCCCAGCAGGACAGAGAGAGAAAGAAACGGGCACTTCCTACACCACACCAAGTTAGGTGGCCTGGAAGTTCTCCCTTGCAGGTTAAATACTGAAAGCCTCCCTCAGTCATACGGCCATATCTAAATACATGGATGGATGGCCTCATACAGCCACAATATATGTTTAATTGGCTTAGATTTTTATTTCAAACTTGGTGCTCTGTAGCAAGTCAAAATTAACTGGTCAATTACGACCATAATTTAAAGTTGCCAGGTTTGCTACTGTTAATAACAACTTAGTTTCTTTGGAATGAAGTTTTTCTTTCAAATGACCAGGACAAACAGTAAGAAATCTAGGAAACATATAATATCGTTAAGATACTAATCTTTTTTCACCTCTTCTGCAAAATGACAGGTCAGATAACAGCAGCTCTTCAACCCCAAATACTTCAAAACAACAACAATAATAAAAAGAAATATCTCTTTGCTAAATAAGAACATAAACTTTGGCTGCCAACAACCTGTGAGAATGACTTTTATAATTTCTCATCACAAGCTATGGTTTATCAGGCCACTTAACTATTTTTAGAAGTAGACAGTGTTACTTATAATGCAGTATAATCTTGCAAGTTCAACCTTTGCAATTCATGCCATCCAGGGGATTTAACTTGGGGAGCAAAGTCTCCATGGTCACTTGGTCACCTGCATTTAGAAAGATGAGCTGTCTATGCAAGGTTACAGTGCTTTCTTTTCCCTCTCAGTATACAATACTGTTAAATATCACCTGTGTGTTCCCATTAACTTTGCAAGGTTATTGAGGGCTTGCATTTTCAAATACCTCTGATTCGTCAAATTCAATTAGAAATGAAAATGCAGATTTATTTATTACATAAATAGTAAGGAATAATCTACTTCCTGCTTATTTGCTTTTGGGGGGAGAGAGTGTGAAAAAAATCCCAAGAGAAAAATAATATTGAAGTTCAAACATTTCCAAAATATGAAATATTATGTTTAGAACTCTTAGGAAGTTAACACAGGATAGAAAAATGAATCATAAACTCTGGCACAGACGATTTCTAGAAACTAGAAACAGAATGTTTCTGACATAATAGTGAATGCAAAGGTATATATTCCAAGAAATTTAAAAAAAAAGGAAAGAAACTTGAAAGAGTCTTGAAAACAAGACTCTTAAAATGAGTCTTCCTTTACGGTTTTTACGATGTTTAAATTGTTCCTTCAGCCACCAAGAGATAATGATGGTTTCTGAGTAGTGTTTACCTTTGGTGATATCTTTGTCTCCCCCTGTTGTCCAAAGTGATTCAATACATCACTCTGGAAACAGACACTCCCTTTCTCTGTTATTTGTAAGCTGACGTGAAGTAGACAGACACCTTCTGAAGTTTTATGCATGCTGTGTTTTTTCTTCTTGCTGCAACAGGAAAAGCCTTTCTTTTAACCTGGCTGCCTTTGAAGAAGTGACTCAGACATCCTCATGGCCTGTAAAGGTAAGAGTAAATACAGCCGGTTAATAATTTTTCCTCATTTATGACTAAAAATATGCAGTTGCAGGGATGTTACAATCAGTGAGATTGATACTTTAAAACCTGTCACTTACCACTTTTGAACACTGGAATTTTTAACTTCAAGGAGCATGTTCCATTAAAATTTAAAAAAATAATAATAAAAACTACCTGATTGAATGTAAAAGTTAAGATATAAACAATGTTTTAGTTATCATGAATATAAACATAGTGAATTAATAAGAAAAGCTGCATAGCAGAATTCAGAAGGGCAGTATTTAATGCCAAACACAAAGACAGGCTGAATATTCCAAGTTTAAAGGGATTTGAAGAAAACTTTTCGCACAGAAGTTAAAAAGTGTTAAAGTACAGTTCAATATTTTTAAATTTCCCATTTGTTGTTTAAAATGTGTGATATACCCATTTATTTTAAAGAATTCAATAGGTGTAGTGGTAAATTCTAATAAATTTAATGGACTAAAAGTAATCATTTCTGAGCAAAAATCTTTCAAAACTTCTTTGATAGTAAATTATATATAAAAAAGCAAACAGAGAATAACTAATTTAAATAAGCAGATTAATTAAGGATTTTGTAGGGGGAGCTGGGAATTTTCTCAAGTTCCTAAAAGTGCATAAATATCCTAAGTGCTGTTTTACTTTAAATACCTTCTCAAAAGACAAGAGAGAGGGATTTGTTGTAAGTAATGAGTTTCGGTCTCACTGAAAACACTTGTGAAGTTATATAAAAATTGAAATTATGATGTGCTTTCATTCCATTATCAGAACAAACCATTAAACTCTAGCCTATAATAAAAAGTTTTAGCATGAAGCTAAATTAGTATAATTGGCAGAAACCTTTTAACCTAATCACAAATAGGATAAGAGAGTACACCAATTTAAAATATCTAAAATTAAATTAATGAAGCATTCAAAGAAACATGTATTGCTTATTTGCTTTCTTCACCAAAATACACTTTTGGATGCTATTTAATATGGAACAGAGGAGATAATCTTTTCGTTTTTCTTCAACATTTAATGTACACCAGTCCCTGAGTATCACAAGGAAAGCTCAAACAAATTGTAAAATATAGACATGAAACAACAAAATCATGAATTTTAATATGTGTGCCTCATTTTTATACTTGAAGACGAACTAAAAAAAAAAATCTTGACAAGTCTTTTCTTTCACCGAAGACTGACACAAACACTTAATCCAAAACACTTCATCACTTTATAAGAGTTACAGCAACAACAGTAGCCTGTAAGGTAAAGAGTTGCAGAGTACGTGAAATATTTATAAGCTAGTTATACATTTTTAAAAGAGTAGATAGAAATTCAAAGCCAGATAGAAATTCAAAGGAGTTCCTTCTTTATCTGGTGGTCTGAGACTTTGAAGAAACTTGTGACTGGAAAGCAATAGTAAGATCAAAATATGATTAATCTACCAAAAAAGCAGGGATGTTCAGTAGTGATAAAGACTCACCACTAAACTTAGAGGCAAAATTTCAGATGGAAACCCAATACTCCTGCAACCTATTTCAAATAGCACATGAAGTGGGCAAAACATCTGTCAGAGACTCTATTCTATTTAAAAGAAATGAAAAGGAAGCTTCCTTTTGAATCAGAAATCTGGTTTGAGAGGGCAAGACAGATTATCATCATTATTTACTTAAAACATTTTGGTAGACAGGAACGCCTGGGTGGCTCAATCGGTTAAACGTCCCACTTTGGCTCAGGTCATGATCTCACGGTTTGTGATTTCGAGCCCTGCATCAGGCTTTGCACTGACAGCATGGATCAGCACTCAGATCTTCTGTTTCCTTCTCTCTCTGCCCCATCCCTAGCTCTCCCTCTCTCTCTCTCAAAAATAAGTAAACATTAAACACACTTAAAAAATTGATCCTTATATATGTTTTTTAAATTGAAGGATAACACGTGTAAAGTGCATAAAGAGCACCAAACTGAAGTACATTATTTTTTTATGTACTTAAAAGTTCTCCACTATTAAGTAGTAGAGCCTTATGTATGGAGTCTTATGGGTTAAACTCCCGACTATGAGATCAAGACCTGAGCTGAGATCCAGAGTCAGAAGCTCACCCGACTGAGCCACCCAGGTGCCCCAGGTTCATGATTTTTTAACTAAAGAGCACTTGTAACCACCAACAAAATTAAGATATAGAACATTTCTGGCACTTCATAAAGTTCCCTTTCTAGCCATAGTCCTACACCTCCACATCCAGGTTGAACTTCTCTCTGCAATTTTATCATTACGAACTAGTTTTCCCTACATCACAGTTTTGCCTCTACTTTTCTCTGAAAGCCAATGACAACAGTGCTTTTGGCACTAAACCCAAGAAAGGATTGTTTGTTCCCATGTTGCTCTTTCCGGTTGCTATTGATTGGCCATTCTCTCCTCTCCCAAATCTGACATGGTGTTACACGGTGTTCCTCCCACTTTACTGCTTGAGGTCCCACTTAGACCACCTTCTCAAGAGCAAAAGGAATACTTTTGCCTGTATGTTTTTTGTATGCCCAGAGGGGAGAAGTTCAGGGTGAGTCCCGTGGGAGGCAAACTGCTATATATCATTGGTATGGACCTCTAGTTTAATGAGGCCAAATGACAAGTTTGTTTCCACATGATCCTAACCCTAAACATGCCCAAATTCTAAATGTCCAAATTCTCAATGTACAAACTTAAATACCTATCTTGATCCATTCTTCCAACCTGAAGGTTAAATAAATACATGAATCACCTGGCAACTGTTCCTCATTAACACCACATGTATACACAACCTTAATGAGCCTATCATTACTACAAAGTTTATGTAAATGTTTAAAGGACCATCCACTGGATGTCCATGTTCCTTCACCAGTTTTTGTTTGTTTGTTTTTAATCCCTCTCCAAGAACTCATTCACGCTATGCTTGAATTCTCTTAATAGTGGAGAACTTACTTTCTCCAAAGGAAACTTAGTCCTTTCTTCAAATTTATTTTTTAGAGACTTAAAGGATTCTGAAAACTATACCCCCACATACATACAACTTGCATGAATTTGGTATCAGTGCTGAAGGAAGGTCATTCTAATCTGAGAATTATATAGATGTCACTCCAACTTTAGTCTATGTATAGTGAGGGTACTTATCCAAATCTGCGTGCAGCTGTTATAAATTTCTTCCTTACAGTAAACCAGAACAATTTTCCTTTGTCCTTCCCATTCATATGTCTTTAGAATAGTGACAATGATTTGTTTTCATAATGGTCCCTATAATTTTTGAAAATAACTATCATGAATCTTGATCCACACCTATGTTCAATCTAAGACAGCATAGTGTTGTCGGACTAAATGAATGCAGGTGTGAGAACTCCAATAATTTATGGATTCGTAAAGACGAGGAGTAAAAACTCTGATAATCTTTGGGAAAAAAATGGTATCTAATTAGGGAGTAATATAAATGGCAGTCATGGGAAGAGAAAAAGGAAAAATGATACTAGAAAAGCTGTAATTTATATTTTTTTAAAAAAGAAGACTTTTTCATGCATTAGGGCTTATACATAATAATACACAGGCTCCTGACTAATGCAGCAAATCTCTAAATTTGAAGCTAACAGATAAGTGAAATAGTAACATTTTCACCTGGCAATAATATAGAAAACAGGTGATTCTCTAAAAAAAATCAAAGCCAAACATTAAAGAATTCCGTATTTTATCTTTTGTAATACCGGGTAAGCTTACAAAGGCATTCACACTATCAAAAATTTTGGGGTGCTTTATTACAAAGTACTGAGAAACCAAAGCTCCATTAGATATTATACTACCCTTAACCTCATCAATTAGATTTGTGTGTTCTCATAGTATATAGAATTAAACCACTAGTTCTCAAAGTATATGGTCAGGGGGCAGCATTAGTTCATCTGGAAATAGAAATGCAAATTCAAGCCTCAGCCCCATCCCCAACTCCTGAAATCAGAAACTCCAGAAAGGGGCCCAGGAATTTGTGTTTGAACAAGCCCTCCACGTGGTTCTGGTACAGCGGAAAGAATAAGCACCTGAAGCAAACTTTGCAATAGCAGTAGGATTGATAAACGATAAAACAGCCTCAGCAATTACAAGGTACCCTCATAATATTTAGGGGAGACTATGCCTTGAAACTCAGAATTATGATTCAAAACTTATGTCTAAGTTTATCCTTTTAGGAGTAGAGAATATCTAGTTCCTTTTACCGTTTCACTTTGGAGTTTATAATTTTGCAGCTCTTTGAGCAGACGTTTCATGTGCCTCCAAAAAATATATTTTTAGGGGCGCCTGGGTGCCTCAGTCTGTTAAGCTTCCGACTTCGGCTCAGGTCACGATCTCACAGTCCTTGAGTTCGAGGCGCCGCGGGCTCTGTGCTGACAGCTCGGAGCCTGTAGTCTGCTTCAGATTCTGTGTCTTCCTCTCTCTCTGACCCTCCCCCGTTCATGCTATGTCTCTCTCTGTCTCAAAAATAAACATTAAATATATATATATATTTGGAAATCATTTATTTTGCCCAAATTATCCACCATTTTTCTCACAACCACTACTAGCAATCTTCCGCACTCCTATTCCTTTGGTTTAGGGGGTAAGTTACCGCAACGGTGAATAGGGAAAATGCAGGAAAGGCAGTAGAGGAGGCAGGAGATCATTGGTCCTCTGAATTCAGAAGTCACAGATACTATGAGAAAAATGAAAGAAATGGCGTAAATTTAAATATGGGCTGAGATTTTCATTCTCTTGCAGATGCACAGGACCAAAGAAGCAGAGGTCTGCCTGGCTTTCTTCCTGGAGCTCCAGCCCCTGACCGCAGCTTTCACCCCTCATATCCCCACCCAGAGAACCAAGTGTGGCAGCCAGCTCTCCCTCGGCCAGGCAGTCTTCCTCCTGGGCTAGAATATTTAAGCCAGGTGTTTTTTCTATTTCTACACACGTTTGCCCCTTAAAGTGAATACCAACTTGGTTTCTTGCTTTTCAACTGATGGGGTTTTGGGGTGATGGGGGTTCGGGGCTGACAGCCAAGAAAGAATTCTTGAAGACTTCTTTGGTGCAAAAAAGTGATCTTATTAAAGCACGGGGACAGGACCCCTGGGCAGAAAGAGCTGCACTGGGGTTGTGATGGGTAACTAATTATATACCTTCCAGTTGGGAGGGGGTTAGGGATAGAGTAAATCACTAAGGAATTTTGGAAGCCAGGTTTCCAGGCCCCTATTGGGAAAACACCATTTATTACCATTTAGTAAAACCTCAGTCATGAGACCCTTCAGGCGTATATCAGGGGGCCATAAGCTTGGAATATGATTGCCAGCATACATCTTGGGGAAGCTGAGACAAAGGAAGTTTCCAAAGGGATTTTTAGATGTTAAAGTAGATTTACAGGATGGGGGGGGGGGGCAGGATAATGTTAAGTCAAGATTCCCTTTTGCCCCCAGCAAAGTGTCATCATCGAGACAGCTGAGCTCCTAGGTCACTCTGCCGGTTTCAAGGACTTGCCAATGGGCTGTAGGCAGTAAGGGAATTTAATTTTTCATTTGCCTTGGTTTCTCACATCACCATGGCAAGCACTTAAAGCCCTTTCCTTTGTTCTTGGGCAGCCAGGAGTGTCCGAGGAGTATCACACATATTCCACGTGGGAGTGGGGGTGCTAGCTTGTACTTTGCTCTCAGCTTGCCTTATGCTCCCTCATCATTAACCAAGGTTGAAGGACTTCAACAAATGACGTGTTGAAGTGAGAAAAGATTATAAATCATGAAATTATGAAAAAAAATTGTTTCTATTATTTGGAAAGAAATTCATTCTCTTTTATTGCCACTTCTATTTTTCTTATTTATTTGGCAGAGTGATGACACTAAACATTTTTGATGGAGCTGTTTAGCACATTTATCCTCCTTCTGCTCATTGCTCAAGGTATAAGCAAATGTATCCTCAAGGAATTGCCTAACACGTCTAGTCACCTACAGCTATTTAATTAAAGAATATTTATTGAGTACTTGCTATAATCGAGACATGTAAAAAGCATAAAACCTAGTCCCTCTCACCCAAACACTCTGTAATCTAATTGGCATGCAAAAAGTGTTGACAAGAAGTGCAAGGTGATGTACTAAAGCCATATAAGCACACAGTTGTAATGTGTACAGGTGCATAGAGCAGAGAAAGCCGTTAAGGATCTAAGTACTCAGGAGAGACTTCCATAATGATCTAAGAATTCAGGGTCCTCAACTGAATCTCAAAAGATGACTATAAATCCAAGGGAAAGCAAGTTACCAAGTTAACATCATTGTCTTTGATACTGTTGCATCTTTAGGCCGATGTGCTTACAAGATCATATTACTATTAGACATAGTCATTGGAGGGTAAGCGGTGATTAAAGACCTATAATAAATCAATCAAGAAATACCATCCTCTGAATTATGTGGCACACAAAGGACAATTATATTTTTATATATTATTGTTGCTTTTGTACTTTATCCCACAGAAGATCGGAAATACACTGATATTGAGATGTCAGCACATCTGCTGCAATTTTCAGCTTGTTTGGCATTCTTTCAAACCATAAAGTCTATCTCCTTTATCAAAATCAAATCTCTGTGTTAATTCCCTTAAGGTACAAGAGATTTCTGTTATGCCTGATAGGGTTTAAGCTGCATGCAGCATATGTTCCTGGGAAAATGTTTATAATTGCAGATGCCTTCTCCAGAAACCCACTGGCAGACAAATGTACTACAGAGACTGGAGAGCTCAGGGAGATGTGGAAAAGAGCTGGAAAAGCTAACCTACCATCTTCCATCTGCAGAAAGGATCAGCTGTAATAGCTGACTAGAGTTGATTAACTGCTGCAAGCTGTTTGGGAATGTTGTCAGACAAGGTTTTGCCAAGTATAAAAGTGATATACCAGTGCCAGAGGGCTGAGGTTTGATGATCACATATGGTCATCACATATTCTTCTTCCATCCATGAATGATGACACACCCGGAGCCAGATGCTTGACATGAATACATTTTTTTTTACATTCCATAAATAGAGATATGAGCCCATTGGCTTCAGTTCTAAAATGAAGTCGATTTTCCATACCTATACCTTTGGTGATCTATTTCAGAAAATAAAAATATGCCACAAATTGGCAAATATCTTACTTCAAAGGGAACTATAACTTATTCACTTTACACTAAAAGAACACTTACTCGCGTTAAAGCAGTGTACTTAAACAGGGTAAATGAGCATTTTAAATGTTTTATGCCACAAGTCCGCAAGAGATATATATAAAATGAATTTTTGTGTGTTAAATTTTATCTGAGAACTGTAAGAACTGAATAAAATCATGAACGTTTGAAAATAGTACATTCTTCAATAAACAGGAAAATACAAGAAATCCTTCTAAATTAAAAAAAAATCACAGTAAAAATTTAAAAACACATCTATTCTCCTTTAATCAAGTCCATCCAATGACTAATGAAAATCTTTTTTCCATTAACAGTTTGAAAATAAATTTTCAGGTATGTATGTAAATATATAATGCATATATACACATGTACACATGTGTATACATGTATGGATGTATGTGTATGCATTTATGTTGTTCATGTAGAGTTAAACCTAAATATAAAACAAATAGATTATCTCTCTGGATTAACACGTTCTAATAGGTAATATCATTTTATACTATTAGTGTCAAAACAAAGGATAATTATTATAATTTAGTTGCCTATAGGTAAGAGTAGTGAGTTAAGTCTACAAAGACACATGTATAGATCCTATTTATTTGGAAGTATGTATACTAAGTGGAATACTTGTAAACCTGATAAGTTATACATAAGAATTTATTCTTAAGCTACATATCCAAGGCTGTCGTTTGATTTCTATCCTATGGCTTTCCTACTTGAGTGCTTTACTGGCCCTGACACCTAAATATGTGATCCAATCTGTTTAAAGTTTCCAAGATTCCTGGTCCATCAAATAATAGCAAAGAGTGGTAAGGGCTCATTTGGAGCACAGTGTGTAAGTGGCCTAGCACTACTTGAAGGAAACTGCAAGAACAAAACAAGACCCTCAAATCCAGGGGTATTGCCCACAGAGACAGATCAAATCAAATGTTATTACAGAGGCTGCGGTGGGTGTAAGGGTAGAGAAAATAGGAAGGAAAGGTATTCAGAAGTTCCACAGTATCACTTAAGAATTGTTTATCCCAGTTCCTAACACTTGTTTAGTGATGCCAATACAACAGAGTAGAAAGCATGTCAAAACTGGTGGCAGTACAATCAATCTAGGTTCAAGTCCTAGCCCAACCATTTACAAGCTCTGTGATCCTGGGCAAACTGCTTAATCTCTCTGGGATTGTTTCTTCACAAGATAAATGTAATGATGCCTATGTCTCTAAGTTTTTGTGAGGATTACATCATATGCTATGTCAAAATATCTACCACAAGGACTACCTCACGGTAGCCATTAAATAAACAACTGCTACTATTAGAAAGCAGAGAGGTACAATTTACCCTTCCAATGTGGAATGGATCTCAATTGATAGTCTCTAAATTTCAAGACTAAAACTTGATCCATGGCACCAACATTAAAGTTCCTAAATTCAAATCTTAGTCTTGCCCCCATAATTTTCTTCATCCCTAACTTACCTCTCATGGATCCACCGCTAAATAACTGTGGATATCCTTTGTGACTTTTCTTTCAACCCTCCATTTTTCTCAAAAGAAGAGAACAGAACTAACAATAGTACTCTATGAAAGACTGATTCTAATATTTAAAAATTGCCATAATTCTGAAAATAGGTTTTATAATATCTTAAATCATAAATTGTTTATGGAAAAGATTTTTTGTGAACCTTAAAAAAAGAGGACCCATGCACTCTTTTACCAATAATAAAATTTAAATAGAGGACATTTAGTTTTGCCTGTACCTCAGGATATACAAGGAGAATGAAGGAAATAATGTAACGTCAAATTTTCCGGACTTGTGATGCCCAATCAATACCCAATATTACTAATGACTATTTCAGCTCAAGCATTACCAGTGAGTTTATTAATGTGAAGGGAAAATAAAGTGAAGATAATTTAGAGGTGAAATAGAAAAGAAAGTGTTAGAAAAGACAATGGTCTTCAGGGTTCACGAGTCTACCTTAGTGAAAATTCATTCTCACAACATATTTGAATATTTCCTTTAAAAATCTGCATTGTATACTTTTTAATATAGTCATTCTCAACTATCTGTGGCCATTTTTATCTCTGTAAGTTAACTTCATTTTTAATTACATAAAGCAACTTTCCTTATATTAGCTGTTAGTGGCGTAACTTATTCTGCTTAAATGGGTATTTTGTTGGTATCAGCAGGATTTGTTCGTGTTTTCTAATCCAAAGGAAGGTGTGAGTGAGAATAATTTATAAAATAACCTCTCTCAGCTTTAACAAAGACATTTTATCGCTATGAGGAATGAGTTGAGAGTGAAAGAGAAGTTAGGCAGGGTGGAGAGGAAAGGCCAGGCATTCAGGGGTCATTGATGTTTTGTTTCATTTCCTTTAAAAAAATGAGTTTTGAAACCTTTTAGGCATCATTGTTCAGAGACTGTTTTAAAATCTTCTCCAAGTATTGTTTCCAAGAGTTACTCTATTAGCACTTTATCACAGGAGAACACAGAGTTAACCACAGTTCTTATTCTGATTCTTGGCATTTCTGCCTTGGAATTTTCAGGGTTCCTGTATTTTTTTAAAAATTTTTACTTGAATTAAAAAATGTATCTTCTTTTTCATTATAAAATGTGAGCTGTTTTCAACCATTTCCCCAGTAAAGAACATGGAAATTAATGAATGTCATGTGATAAGCAAGTTAATAGTAATATCTCCAAAGGTTTTCAAAGTGTGATGTAATACCTTTTGTTTCCTTTATGTCATTCTTTAACAGTTAGACCTGATAATTATACACCAGCAGGTGGAGCTTCTTGGAAGTAAGTATATTATATTCTATACTTATTAAAACGGTTAAAAATACTTTAGGCTTCAGAAATTTTGTTATATTTAAATATCTTCTAAACAATAATGTTAAATTGAGGATAAAGGTAGATCAAAAAGATCAGTAGGTCAGGGTGCCTGGGTGGCTCAGTTGGTTAAGCTTCCAACTTCATGCTGTCACAGTTTGTGAGTTTGAGCCCCAGGTCAGGCTCTGTACTGACAGCTTGTTGCCTGGAGTCTGTTTCAGATTCTGTGTCTTCCTCTGTCTCTGCTCCTCCCCCTCTCAGTCTCTCAAAAATTAATAAACATTAATTTTTTTTTAAAAAAAGATCAGTAGGTCTTTTAAAATAAACATTTGAAGTAAATTGTTAGTCTGATATAGGTACACCTAAAAGCATGAACTCTCCGAGTCTTTGATAATATTTTGTCAGGGATCTAACAATTTTTATCTTAAAATAACAAAAGATTTTATCATTTCCATGTTTGGTAATAATTTACATTTACTTAATAATTTCATAAATGGAAATCAAGTTTGAGACTAAATAACAAAAACCCATTCTACTCTTGAAACTAATATTACACTATATGTTAACTAATTGGAATTTAAATAAAAACTTGAAAATGATAAGTGAGTAAATAACAAAAACCCATCAAACAAAATTTGATGTTTTATCATTTCACCGGTGATTCATCAAATGGCATGTTATTCAACAGTACATAGATTTTCGATGACTGACTGAATTCCAATTAATTATTTTTTGTCCTTAACATCTAAAATATGTCAAAATCGTAATATATAGGTAGCAGGATAGCCCGTGGCCATAGATACACTGTCAAATAGATTTTAAACAAAATCATTACTATGCTGTGAGTCATCCCGTAAATTCCACAGCAGTGTTAGAATTACTTGAGGATTCCATTCTTTACAGCCTTGCTTCCTTAGTTGAAATGTGGAACTACATGTGCCCAGTAGGTCCTATATCTGGAATCAAAATGTAATCATCACACAGCTTTGCTCTGAGTTTACTTTGATTTCCATAGCTAAGTCCTCAAATTTTAAATTTTTTTTTTCAACGTTTTTATTTATTTTTGGGACAGAGAGAGACAGAGCATGAACCGGGGAGGGGCAGAGAGAGAGGGAGACACAGAATCGGAAACAGGCTCCAGGCTCCGAGCCATCAGCCCAGAGCCTGACGCGGGGCTCGAACTCCCGGACCGCGAGATCGTGACCTGGCTGAAGTCGGACGCTTAACCGACTGCGCCACCCAGGCGCCCCTAAGTCCTCAAATTTTAGAGCATGGAAGTAGATTTGGGTGAAGAAGATACCCCATACTTAATAATTAGCTACTGTTTTCTTTTAATAACACTACCCCTTTTACTTATTGAAAGATTTGATCCTAGGCAATAGCACTGTTTTGATGATTGGTTTTTTTGGTTTTTTGGTTTTTTTGCTCCCTTAGTGATACTTGGCACTGAGACCTCCAACAAATATGAGATTAAAAACAGTTTGGGACAAAGAATTTACTTTGCAGTGGAAGAAAGCATCTGCTTCAATCGTACTTTCTGTTCCACACTTCGAGCTTGCACTCTGAAGGTCATGGATCACTCAGGTCGGGAGGTGATTACAGTAAACAGGCCCTTGAGGTGTAATAGCTGCTGGTGCCCTTGCTACCTGCAAGAGGTTAGTCATTGGCTCTGGGTGTACTTTTATTTTTCTACGTTTGAAAAGGTTGGCAATTATTTATTTAACAAATGGCATTCATCTGGAGCTATAAGGCAATTCCCCTATCAGTTGCTCCTTTAGGATCCAAACAGCTTAAGGATGGTGATTCACTAGTTTTTTGTTTTGTTTCGTTTTTGTTTTTGTTTTTTTCCCAACCAAAAACTGTAGTGGCTTTCGTTTTGTTAATTGGCAGACAGCTCATGCATCATGTAAATGGGACACATCCTCCTGAATCTCTGTGTTAGCCACATAACTGGAATACCTATGAGTTCCACCATTAAGTAAATCTACCCTTTGTCTTCTCTAACTGGAGCAAAGTTCGGGAAGTACTAAGTAATACTAAAATCTTCCAAGGTGTTCTCTTGGTTAGGTATCAGTTTTAGTACAGAATCTCACATTCCATTCATCCATTTATGACAAACTTTAAACCTTGGCAAGACTATGCTATTGTTCTGAAGGGAATCATTTCATTATTTTATTTTAATATATAATAGATTTTCATCATTATCTAGTAGATCTATAATAACTTCCACTGACATAATGCAGTTAAGTTGATAAGGAACCTTTACTTATTCTAATGTCTTTGATATCATAACATCTCTATGAGCTAGAAAGAATAGATTTTACTCTCCATATTTAGCAATTGAGGTAACTAGGGCTTAGAGAGTGGAGGTAGCTTACCTACGATCACACATCCAGGAAATATCATGAATGGGGCTTGATCCAGGTATACTTATTCAAGCCCAAGTTTCTCTACTGTGCACCTATGTATAAGTACTCTACTTAGCAAGATGAGAAAAAAAATATTAATATGAATTGGGGTTAAGTAGGGAAGTTTCTGGAATATATATTGAAGCTAATCCTCCAATTGTTATAGGCAATTACTTGACTAAGTGATAAAGTGGCTAAGGTACTCATTTGGTGTCCAAGAATTTTCATCCTCCTACTAAGGATATTTAAGATCTAATATGCTTTAAGATGGTATAATCAGTATAATATAATATATCCATTTGAATGTTTCTGATGTTTCTGATGAATGTTTCTGATAATTGATGTTTTATTTCATAGTATTCCAATGTCACATAAATTAAAAGTAAGATGTATCTGATACCGCTTAACAAGTTTTTAAAGATTTGCTCAGAATCAAGCCAATTATTTTGAAAGTGATCCCAGAACAAATCTATATAATTCTGCCTTTTCAGTGTTTTTTTTTGTTTGTTTGTTTTTAATTTAAGTGTAGTTGACATACAATGTTACATTAGCTTCAGGTGTACAATTTAGCGATTTGACAAGTCGAATCCCTGTAATTCTAGGCACTCTTATTGAAACCACCTTTGTTGATCCAAGAGCACTACAGATACACACGTATGACTATGAACTTAATAAATAATAAAAAAAAAAAAAAAGACAAAAGGAAAACAGATTATAAGGAGTGGATTGGATTTAAAAGCAAACAATTGTCACTATCTTCACCCACCTCTGGCTTATTTCACAACTTGGTCTGACTTGGTTTGACCATATAAACATGCTGAAATACAACATGATGAAAAGTAAGGAAATTTAGGAAATGAAAGTAATGGGGTACAGCACTAAAGTAAAGCCTAAAAATGCAATTACAAGTCTCTCACACTTTGGAAAAAGTGAAACAGCAATCAAATCGGTGTGTAAAACTGTAACTTCACAAGAAGCATTTGTTTTTAATTGAACCCAGAGAAGCTGGAAGCTGACAGCCTGAAGGGCAAACAATCATGAATAGTTAACTGGTAAGTGAGGGTTACAAATAGATGTGTGTTGTGGCAACACATTAGAGGCAGTGGAAGACACAGGAAACAGTGCCTGGCCAACCGCCACACCCGGAACAAAATGCCAAAGAAGACAGTGTCCCAGGGTCAGAAGACCGTTCTGGGAGAGGTTCTCTTCAGGGAAGTAAGATCAAAGAAAGACATGAATTTTTAGTGAGTAATGCCAAGCAAATACCTGTATAGTGAATATCTTTGTTTCCATAAAATATGAAAAAAATCCACTGCCGTGCTTCCTTAGAAGCAGATATTTAGAATATTTTGTAGAATACAAAAATAATTTCATAAAAGTTACTGTTTAGAAGGAAAGCGACTTGTAAAATTAAAATACAATTAACTGTAGGAAAATCTTATTTTATTATTATCTCTTCTTGCAGTTAGAAATCCAAGCCCCTCCTGGTACTATAGTTGGTTATGTTGCACAGAAGTGGGACCCCTTTCTGCCTAAATTCACAATCCAAAATGCAAACAAAGAAGATATTTTGAAAATTGTTGGTCCTTGTGCAACATGTGGCTGTTTTGGCGATGTGGATTTTGAGGTACGGTTGACAGAGTGAAGGAGGTTTTCACTTAGGTCCTCATGGCTTGCAACAGAATTCAATGTTAAAATATTCAAATCATGGGATATCTCTGAAATAAATTTAGAAAATAATATATTTGTGAAATAATGTAATAAGCCCATATTGTGCGTGCCAGTAAGAACTCATAATTTCAGATATACTAAGTTCAAGGTTTTTTGTTTTTGTTTTTGTTTTTAAAGCATACTAAGGAGCACCTGGGGGGCTCAGTTGGTTAAGAATCAGGTCAGAATCTCACAGTTCCCGAGTTTGAGCCCCTCTCTCTCTGCCCTTCCCCAGCTCGTACTGTCTCTTTCTCTCAAAAATAAATAAATAAACTTAAAAATAATAATAAAATAAAAATAACACACTAAAACGTTTTTGATTTATGTGGAATTACATCACCCATGGTATAAAGTACATATATATTAGCTTAGAATCACCTTAAATTAGATCATCTTTTCCTCTAGCTCTGGTGGTAACATATCCTACTTCAGATCTCATCTAAGAAGTACACTCCATTAAAAATCACTAATTTATTTTTTAACATAATTTTTTGTCAAATTGGCTTCCATACAACATCCAGTGCTCGTTCCAACAAGTGCCTTCCTCAATGCCCATCACCCACTTTCCCCTCTCCCCCACCTCCCATCAACCCTCAGTGTGTATTTAAGAGATCTTATGATTTGCCTACCTCCCTCTCTGTAACTTTTTTCCCCCTACTCTTCCCCTATGGTCTACTGTTAAGTTTCTCAAGATCCACATTTGAGAAAACATCACTAATTTAAAAGCTATAATCATAAGACTTGCTAAGTTCATTTTACAAAACAATCTGCACTTACATAAACATAAACAGTTAAATGTTTAACATGTTAACTCAATGTTAGAAAACAATAGGTAGTTGTACATTCAGTTGTAACAATAAGAACTATGTTAACTACTATTCCTGGAAATATCTTTTAGGCAAAGGAGAGCTCATTTAAAGTGTCTATTTATTATTCATCCCTTCCTTCATTCATACATTCATATATAGCCCACCTGGGACATTCAGTTTGAGGAACTTTAGCGAACACTATTTACAGAGAATGTGATGGAAATTTTACAAAGCAAACTGTTGTAACTCTACCCCACTCCAAAAAGACTTGGCATGCTTTCCTAACACTAAAAGATAAAAATATGTCCTATGATTGAGAAATAAAAAGTTTTAGTAAAGGTATATCGATGTCCTAAGTAACCTTCTCCATTTCTATCTTTTCCCACTATACATAAAGTAACAATTTATATTGAATCCTTTCAGCCTTTGAATGAGAAACGGGGCAAACAAATGAATAGTTGATAAAGTTTAACTGTAGATTTCTTCTAGCTGTGAAGGACTATAGATTTTTGATGTCAAATTAATCTGAATTTCCTGTGCTACATTTGTCCAGAGGATTTTTTTTTCTTTTTTTTTTTAGTGAAAATAGGACTTAGGTTTAGTTATAAAGGAAAGACCTAGTAAATTTTGGAGTATAATATAAAAATGAGATTAAGCAATAGCTGATAATGTTTAAATATGTTAGTAATTCTATAATCTTAACAATAAAAATTTAAAGTTTACAAATTGTACTTAGAAACGAATTTCTTCTAAAAATTGTTTCTCCAATATTTCTCAAAAATATTTTCTTTTGCTTTTTCTTCCTTTTGTTGTTGTTGTTGTTGTTATTGAAGAATTCAGGTTTAAAATCTAGACTTCAGGTAATGGAATTACCTTCAAGGTTAGACCATGTAATTGAGACTATGTACCTGCTGCCATCTTGTGGTAGCCTGGCCTTAATTATTTATTGCTATTATTTTCTCAATCTGCATACAAAAAGCAAGAAAAAATAAAGGAATTATGATGAATCAAAAAACTGTCAAAAAGGCAAAATTCCTGAAGAGTAAACTGGAAAGTTAAATCTCCAAACTTATGCTTATATAACAGAATGAATGACATGGAACTGTCATTTACAGATGACTAATAAAATAATTCACATCTCTCTCGAAGCAAACATACTAAGATATGTAAAGCCATCCATTTCACCTTCAGGTTTAACATCTCTTATTTTCTTTTCAAAGGTGAAGACCATTAATGAAAAACTTACAATTGGGAAGATTTCAAAGTACTGGTCAGGATTTGTAAATGATGTCTTTACCAATGCTGACAACTTCGGAATTCATGTTCCCGCAGATCTAGATGTGACAGTCAAAGCAGCAATGATTGGTGCTTGTTTTCTCTTTGTAAGTATGCTCTTTTTTTAATTTATTTTTTTATTTTAGACAGAGACAGCGTGTACAAGCAGAGGAGAAGGGCAGAGAGAGAGAGAGAGAGAGAGAGAGAGAGAGAGTGAGAGAGAGAGAATCTTAAGCAGGCTCCATGCTCAGTGCAGAGCCCAACACAGGACTCGATCCCACAACCCTGGGATCATGACCTGAGCCAAAATCAAGAGTCTGACACTCGACCAACTGAGCCACCCAGGCGCCCCTGTAAGTATGGTCTTAAAAGCATAGGAGTGATTTATTTCTCACCCTTTTCTCATTAATCACTACAGAGCCAATCTCATTTTACACAGCACCACATTTATCCCACAGAGGTTTATGCATAGAAGGCTAGGTTGGGACCAACTCTTCAGAAGTCAGAATTTAGGAGCTTGCATTTCTAATAGACAGCCTTTCTCCGCTGACCCTCATACACGGTCTTCGTCAAGAATTGGTGCCCTGTCGGGGCACCTGGGTGGCTCAGTTGGTTAAACTTCCAACTTTGGCTCAGGTCATGATCTTGCTGTTCCTGAGTTCGAGCCCCACGTAGGGCTCTGTGCTGACAGCTCAGAGCGTGGAGCCGGCTTCGGATTCTCTATCTCCCTGTCTCTGCCCCTTGCCTGCTCATGTTCTGTCTTTCTCTCCCAAAAATAAATAAACATTAAAAAGATTAAAAAAAACAAGAAGCAGTGCCCTGTCATGTGCTACTCAGCATTTCTTCAAAAACTTAGTTATCCATTCTCTTTCCATTTCAATTTAGATTTTTGGCTCATTTTCATTTTCACTGAAAAAATATGTAAACATCACATTATTGATCCTGGGTAAAGTTCAGGACCGTTTCATTGTTTAACAATGAACTAAGTGACACTCAGAATGTGAAAAGTAGTTTTCTTCCCTTCAAACATGAACATGGATACATGAATTCAGAGGGAGGGGTTAATATTTATCAGCTTCCATTATTACAAAGATGTTACATCTTTGTCCTTTCTTTCCAACTTATAATTTTATCAAAAATATTTACTTCCTGGTGTGGAGATTGGTGATAGAAAACAGAAGTCAAGTAACACCTACACCAGATGGTTGCCCATCTCCTGTCCCAATTTTTCCTCTAATATCTCCCTCACTGCTTACCATTGTCAATGCTCTCACAAAAACCCATGGAATTTTAAAATAAACCTACATTCTTCATTTCATATTTTGTTGTCCTTCAGGGTTTTAGGATCCTAAATCTTATGGGTATTTTAATGTGGGCTGCTGTGGGGGGAAAAATGGCTCTATCTACTCCGTTTTTTCCAAAGACACACACAGAAGACACACACATACACACCCTCTCCCCAAAACCTTAATTTGGCCTCTCTGATTAAGCTCCACACTTAATGTTTATATTAAAAAACAGATCATTTTAGGGTGCCTGGGTGGCTCAGTCAGTTAAGCATCTGACTCCTGATTTCAGCTCAGGTCATGATCTCACAATTCCTGAGTTCAAGCCCTGCATCAGGCTCTGTGCTGACAATGTGGAGTCTCCTTGGGATTCTCTGTCTTCTTTCTCTGCCCCTCCCCTGCTCATGCTCTTTCTCTCTTTCAAAATAAAAATGCACATTTAAAAAATATTTAAAAAATAAAAACCAGATCATCTTTAATCTTCCCTACCCACTTATATCATTTAACAGACAAACAGTAAAATGTACTGTCAGTAATTCACTATGCACTATGAATTGGAGAAGCTCTGATCCAGATGACACCCCAATCACCTGAAAAGATAACTTTTTAACTCCATTGTCTCAGGGAAAAACCTACTTACTGAGAATATCTAATGGCCCCATCCAGTTCTTTCTTTTCCTTTTTACCATAATATAAAACATTTGCACTTGTTTTTGGCCAATATAGCTTTTAAAACAATTTCTGACATGTATTAGATAATTACATAGATACAAGATAAATTACTTACTTCTACATATAATTGGACAAGAAGAATTGTGTTTTTAATTTTTAACATTTTTTAAAATATTTTTATTTATTTTTGAAAGAGTTAAAGAGACAGAGTGCAAGCAGGGGAGGGGCAAAGAGAGAGGGAGACTAGAATCTGAACCAGGCTCTAGGCTCTGAGCTGTCAGCACAGAGCCAGATGTGGGGCTCAAACTCACGAACTCAGATCATGACCTGAGCTGAAGTCGGATGCTTAACCAACTGAGCCACCCAGGCATCCCATGTTTTTAATTTTTAAATACTGTGTCCATTTCATTACCTTGTGTTGAGAGAGACACCATCAGAAAGTAGCTGGTATGAGAACTCCCTGATCCAAACAGCAAAATTCGCAAGTACTATCTAATTTTCGGTCTTCTCTGGTTTGAGGCTACCACTCCACAACCCACAGCCCTAATTACCATTTCTAAGTTCCCTCTGGTATAGTTTTCAGTACTTCCTCAGATGACTACCTGCTTGCTAACCACACAGTCCATGAGGATATATCTAATACTTGTTCAAAGGTCAGTGTCTATTACAACATCCCACACTGACAGAGAACGTCCTGCAGTCGAAGTCTGCACTGTCTTGATCACCTAAGATTTTGACTGATGATACCCTGCTGATTCCAATAAGATTTCCAAGTAACTTGTACTCTGAAAACTAGACATGTAAGTGTCATGAAGCTTAAAACGTTTTGACTTTCCTCTTACTGATGAATCTCATGTTGCTAAAACACCACTGGGAAACGTAATTGCTTTATATAATCAAAGCTTACCTGTGAGACTCCTGATCTCAATTGTCGCCTTTTTGTAAATTCACTCATGCTCAGTTTATTTATTTGTAGGATTTTATGTTCTTTGAACATTCACTAGCTGGATTATAACAAGCGAGATGACAAAAACGATCAAGTATGCAAGAACATGTTTCAGTAAGTAAAGTTTAAATGATCTCTTTCCCTTTGAAGATGTCTATATTTGACGCTGTCTAACTCTTTTTCATTTTCTTCTAGAAATCCCTTGGGCTCTGGATTTCATTTCTCAATGGTTTGCAATATTTGCTTTTTTTGTAACAAATGTTAATTATTACATTTATTAAAGCATAATGTAATGAAGCAATTATCTGGTTGTAAATGCATGTTAGCTAAAGAAAAGATTACTGGCCTTACTGGCCTTACTGGCCTAACTGGCCTGAGCACAGGGTTGCTTTGAGAAATTGTCATTCTTTCTTTTTAATCCTTTTGAAGTTGTTGCATGGGTAAGCATGAAAGATGAGAACTAAGGCTTGCAACATCACTGATGAAAATTCAATGTTTAGAGAGCACTTTGAAGTTTTTCTGGTACTAAGGCTGGTTACTAATCAAAAGGACTGGCTTTCCAAAATATTTTTTCATTAAGTAGTCTTTGACTTTGTTTATTAACCTTATTGTAGTGAGATATTTTTACCTTATATCAGAAAGGCTAAAAGTTGGATAAATAATATGTTTAAAGATGAGGAGGAAGATAGATGAAATCAATTTGTTCTAGTGGTAAGAAGCTAATATTTCCAGAAGGAAGCTAAAATTTACAAACCAAAGCATGGTGTAAACACATACCCACACCAGAGATTTAAACAAGCATATAAACAGACTTCTAAGTTAGTAAAAGCAGTAGTGTAGAGCAGGAAATTTATCTATTACAGTGAAAGTTCAGTCAGAAAAGGAATCTAGGGCTCTGAAAAAAAAGCACAATTCCAGGACTTACTTAAAAATAAGCAAAGAAAAATAAATAAATAAAACCTTAATACATGGGGCAAATGCAGAAGTCAGGGCACACAGTTAATTCAGTTAATTAATGCCTTCTATTTTAACATTTCGGAGTCCTCTAGGTAACTACATCTAGTTACCCACTCTTTCCCAAAGCCCACACAAGAAGCTTTTAGAATCTTTTTTTAGGAATGACGATAGTTCCTCCCTTTTCAAAATGAGGAAACAAACTTGTTTTAAGCAAAGCACCATGTAGCCATCTGAAATCATATAAATACTACCCAAATTATACAAATACTTTAGAATTATACAAATACTACCCAAATTTTTAACTACTGACAAAGGTGTTTAGACCAACTCCAAGCAATCCTCTACTTGGTAGAGGAACTATGTTCCAAGCATCTGTAAACTAAGTTAATTACTTGGGATTAAGAATCTATCATCTAGAAATACTGTTGTATGTGTTAGTTAAATTCCCAAGATAGCCCACAAATAGCAATTTAGTGCTAAGTTCTGGGGTAAGGGTTCTAGGTTGTATTAAGATGAAAAGGAAAAGAATCACCTTTTTGAGTGCCCTCTCTGTTGGCAAACCATAAAAAATGGATTAGTGGGGCAGAATAGTTTAAGCATTGACCACCAAAAATAGAACCGTGCTTCCACATCACACCCAATCTTTCTCCCAGTGGCCCCATCCATTCTTTCAGTGTAACGGGTGTGACCTGCATGTTGGGAACAGTACAGTTACAGAAGCAAACGACAGTCCTGTGTGTGAGACATTGTCTTCAGTCTAGCTCTGCTGTGTGGTAGCTATGTATCTTCACATCTCTCCTGTAGTCTTTCTGAACCTTCTCACTTTCCCATTTGCCACTTTGCAGAGCTACGGTGACAGTTAGGGGGGACCTCAGTGTTTCCTCCTTTTCCCCTTTGTCTATTCTAACTGACGTGTGTGTGACTTATGGTCAGTCATTCATAACCAGCTAAAGGAAGTGGCATTTTAATTTTTTTTATTATTTATTTTTTGAGTGACAGGGTGCGAGCAGGGAAGGGGCAGAGAGAGCAGGGTAGACACAGAATCTGAAGCAGGCTCCAGGCTGAGCTGTTAGCACAGAGCTCTACGTGGGGCCTGAACTCAGGAACTGTGAGATCATGACCTGAACTGAAGTCAGACGCTTAACTGACAGAGATACCCAGGAGCCCCAGGAAGTGGCATTTTTAAAGCAGATGCTTATTAACTAATAAAATGTAGAAAAGTTGTTAGCATTTTCTGAGGGCTTATCACATATTAGGCATGTGCTTCCTATGAATTCCTGGTCGAGGAACAAAAGGAAGTAAAAACACAGGAATATGAGGCAGTATGTGGAAGACTGCCTGTGATTCTATCTTTTCCTCTCCCCGTTCTGCTCCATGTCCCAAATTTCCTCCTTCAAGGTGTACCTGCTTCATATTTTCTTCTTGTATTTCTTGTACTTTTGATTTCTAAAGTGGAATACTTTCTAACTTGGTGTCACAACAGCAGCATTTGAGATTCTCATGGTGGGAAAAATGGGAGAAAAATACTACTTAAAAATACTACATTTTAATATGACCAACATTTCGATTTAAAAAATTATTTAAATGAACCCTAAAACTAGTAAAAAGTTTAAAACACCTACTTTTTTTTTATGGGCCGGTGGCTGTGCATTATTTTTGCTCTTTTTTTTAAATATAATTTATTGTTAAGTTGGCTAACATACAGTGTATACAGTGTGCTCTAGGTTTTGGGGGTAGATTCCCATGATTCATCACTTACATACAACACCCAGAGCTCATCCCAACAAGTACCCTCCTCAATGCCCATCAGCCATTTCCCTCTCCCTCATCCCCCATCAACCCTCAGTTTGTTTTCTGTATGTAAGAGTCTCTATGGTTTGCCTCTCTCCCTCAGTTTGTAACTATTTTTTCCCCTTCCCTTCCCCCAAAGTTTTCTGTTAAGTTTCTCAAGTTCCACATATGAGTGAAAACATTGATATCTGTCTCTCTCTGACTGACTTGTTTCACTTAGCATAATACCTTCCAGTTCCATCCACATTGCTGCAAATGGCCAGATTTCATTCTTTCTCATTGCCAAGTAGTATTCCATTGTATGTATAAACCACATCTTCTTTATCCATTCATCAGTGGATGGACATTTAGGCTCTTTCCATAATTTGGCTATTGTTGAAAGCGCTGCTATAAACATTGAGCTTTAACATGCTATAAACATGTGCCCCTATGAATCAACACTGCTGTATCCTTTGGATAAATTCCTAGTAGTGCTATTGCTGGGTCATAGGATAGTTCTATTTTTAATTTTCTAAGGAATCTCCCCACTGTTTTCCAGAGCGGCTGCACCAGTTTGCATTCCCACCAACAGTGCAAGAGGGTTCTCTACATTTCCTGAGTGGTTAATTTTCGCCGCTCTGACTGGTAAAACACCTACTTCTAATGGACACTCCCAAAAGATAAAACTCCTTCTTAGAATACAGCACTTATTTTAAAGTTGGCTATATTAAACAAAAACCTGTAGTACTTTGCTCCTGAATCGCACACTACAACAAATTAAGATCCATCCTTTCTCCTCTTCCTTACTACAGGTGAAATTAATCTTTACAGGTCTTCTGTGATCTACTTTTCTTTTTTCTTTCCCACCAAACAGGAGTCCACGAGAGGTGAGCGAGACTCTCACTTTTCAGTAAAATATTCAGTAAAAAGCATATAGGTCTGGAATGAGTAAGATCCCCTGTACATCACAGTTTTCTGGTTTACTGACTCTTCTTGGCCCCACTACACTCTCAGAACACAGGCTCCAGCCCTGTTTATTCTGAGATGTACTAGGAAAGATTTGACCAAATTCAAATGCCTCCCATTTATTCATTCATTCTTTCCTTAAGTTAATAAATATTTATTGGCTCTCTCCAGTATGCCAAAAATACTGTATACCCCACTTTGGTGGAGCTTAGAGTTCCAAGAGATCCTTATTAATCTAATAACGACACACATAAAGGTTAGACTTTAACTACAAGTGTTTATAGGAGATGGACAAGGTGACAAGTTCGGCAGAGGTATTTGACTTGGTCAGGTTGTGAGGGAGTAATTGTAGATTTAATATATGAACAATAAGTGGAGCAGAAGGAGGAATGTGTTTGGCTGAGCTCTGTGATGGGGGAGGATGAAGACATGACAATCTCATGTGACATAAAGAAGGCCAGTGACTAGAGTTCAGACAGTGAGGTGGAATATGGTATGAGATGGGATGAATAGGGCCTGTGGCCATGTTAAAGATTCTAGACTTTGTCTCATCAGCAAAGCAACTGATAAAAGTTCATAAGAAGAGAGTTAACTAATTAAAGTTTAGATTGGTAAGAGTATAGGAAAGGATGTTCATTGACTAATTAGTAGCTTAGGTGCAGTTAATGGTAGCTTGGACATGTGGCACTCATGCAAAGGAAGAGAAGTGAGCAGATTCGAGATCCATTAAGGAATAAAATCACCATTACTTGATGCTGGACTGAAAATCAAGATTTGAGGGAGAAAGGGAATTCCCAGCCTATCAGTAAATGTACTGATAGAAAATTAGAGGATGATCTGGTTTAGGGATAAAGAGCATGGGTTCAGTTTCAAACATACTGATTTTATAATTCCTTTAAGTTTTCCAGAAGAAGATGTCAAAGAGGCAAGTGGGCATCTTTTCATCTAGTATATTTCTGAAGACAGAGATGAGTACAAAAGACCTATATGGACACACAGAGATCTAAATAATCATTGGTTCACTTCAAGGACATGCCTAAAAAATATTCTAAAACATGTACTGTCCATGAGTTTATTCATTAATTTATTTAACTAGTATCTTCTGGAATTCCTTCTATGTACTAGGCACTATATTAGGCAGTGGAGACATTATGCTAAGTGGCAACAATTCCTACTCTAAAGATGCATTCACCAAATATTTAGGACATTGGTATTATGTACAAGGCATCTCTGTCAGTATGATGTTCCAGCAGTGAACAAAGCAACAGGGTGCTTGCCCTCTTGGAACTCGTATTTTAATACAGATGGACATTAACCAACAGGTAACAAAAAATATCACATTATCATAGGTGATCATAAATACTGATCAAGAGTCCATCCCTCAATATCTAAAACAATAAGTTGAATTTATTGCTTACTCAGGCAAGGGAGAGCTGAGTTTGTAAGACATAGTTTATAAGCAAAGGAGAAAGCTTGCACAGGGTTTTTGGAAAAGTGGGAAGTGTAGAAGCTAGAGTGTTGACTTTAGCTATGGAAACTAACTTACCAAAGTAAGATGGTTTCTGACTGGCTGACTGTCAGAAATGTTCACTGGAGTAAAGCTACGGCTGATTACTGATTTTTCAAAAGTAGATTGCAGGGAATGTTACTGAATTTCTTTCATACATGTGTGCACTTTTGTAATCAATCACTGATTAAACAAGTTTAATACTGGTTTTGATTGTTACCCATTGCTATGATGAACAATCATTTTTCTTTTCATGAAGAAAAGTACTTGAGAATAAATAAATCGAGAAAAATGGAGCTGCTGTTCCTTTGCATTTGAGCAGAGAAAGGGGAAAAGGCAGCAGCAATTCATTAGAATATATGGAAAAACATATATCGAGAAAAATGGAGCTGCTGTTCCTTTGCATTTGAGCAGAGAAAGGGGAAAAGGCAGCAGCAATTCATTAGAATATATGGAAAAACAGAGTTCGTAGTTGATGGAAAAGTGAGTTCCAGGCTCACCTGACTCTCCAACTCAAGAGCCTGCTGGCAAGCTTGAGAAACACAGGAAGCCTGTGCAAATGAGGTATAATAAACAAGAGAGAGGGAGGCATGAGTTGCAGTAAGAAAAGTGGTCAGGGCTAGATCATATAGAGTCTTCCAAGATAAGGTATGGAAGAGGAATTAAATATGTTAAGAGGAATTAACAAAACTGGGCACTTGATTGGATAAGAGATGTAAGGGATATCAAGAACTCAAGGAAAAGCCCGTTTCTGTCCAGCCCCAGTCCCATACCACACACCATAACCCATACAATACTACAGTGTTAAAGAACGTTAAAGAACGTACGTCCAGGCACAAAAAGAGGAGACATTCAATACATTTAGCGTGACAGATTAGAGCCCTTAGAGAGAGGATAACAAATCGTGAGATGAGTGTATGTGTGTCCTCCCGGCCAGGTGGGGTCAAAGGCAGAAGTGTACACCTAGGAGAACATTCCAAGCCAAGAGCAAACTGCCTGGCTGGCTCAGTGGGAGGAGCATGTATGTAACTCTTGATCTCGGGGTTGTGAGTTTGAGCCCCACACCAGGTGTGGAGTCTACTTAAAAAAGGAAAAAAAAAATGCCAAGCCAAGAGCACAGCACAAGACATAGAAGTGAGAAACACTGTAATTATCACCAAGAATGAAGAGGCCCCATGAGTTCAGGATGCACCTAATGAATTTAGATTCTTCCTGAGCAATGAGGCCACCCTTCTCCCCTCAGCTGCACCACAGGTGTTCCTCCAATAGTAGTGCTACATCATGATTCAAAAAATAGCTTCTCCTGGATGCATTTTGTCTATACTGGACCAAAGCATCCTCTAATGGCTTTGAAAATTATTTACAAACTAGACTGAACTCAAACGGAGTCTGGGTGAAACAACAGGTACTGAAGAAAAAAATACACACGCGCACGCACACACACACACACGTGCACACACACACACACACACTTTTTAATATCCTTCCTTATCCATAATATCCTGGAGGAAAGGAATTAACACTCATTAGACAAGTCACCCAAATTTCCCTACAAAAGAGGGGTTTTGATGGATGATCTGAAGAATCGGAGTCTAGCCCAGCAGCATATGTAGCAGTTCACTAAAATTCTAATTCATTGAGGCTTATATACATTTCTTTTAGATTTGTTGTTTGCTATCAAAATGTGAACATAGGAAATAATATAAAATATTAATACTTCACAACTTACTCTTATTTTAATAGTTCTGACATAGTCTCTTTAATTGTTAAAGTTATGGGGAAAAGAAACTATTGTTGACAATATTTTGAGATTTTGAGTTATCAAGTTCAGCAATTTTTCCTTCATTTAAACTTTTATTTTTTTCTTCCAACATTTTGGTTTGGAACTATCTCAAAAAGAAAAAGCCTTTTTAATAAAAATTCTCTAAATGCAAATGGATTTCGTTTATTTCTTATGCTACGACATTTTTTGTCATAAAAACACGTGAGCATTGTATCTAGTGACCTGTGTTGTAGTTTATCCAACTGTGTAGGTGTTCGATGAGGCATCACAAATTTAAGTTATATAATTTAAGAAATCTATGATCTATTTTATTTTTTTTTAAATTTTTTTTTTCAACGTTTATTTATTTTTGGGACAGAGAGAGACAGAGCATGAACGGGGGAGGGGCAGAGAGAGAGGGAGACACAGAATCGGAAACAGGCTCCAGGCTCTGAGCCATCAGCCCAGAGCCCGACGCGGGGCTCGAACTCACGGAGTGCGAGATCGTGACCTGGCTGAAGTCGGACGCTTAACCGACTGCGCCACCCAGGCGCCCCTGATCTATTTTAAAGATAAAAAATGAAGTAGCTAAAATTTTGTTAAAGAAAAGGAGATAATCATACTAGATTTTGTTGAATGAGCCAGTATCTTATTTGCCGAATATTATTATTAAAAAAATTGAAAATGCATTTCTTGGAATTTTGCATTTAATTATAAATGTCAAGTTTTTAACAATCAATTACAATAGAAATGTAAGAGATTTTAAATATGAAAATTTGTGGGCACCTGGGTGGCTCGATCGGTCAAGCATCCAACTCTTAACTTCAGCTCAGGTCATGATCCCAGAGTGATGGGATTGAGCCCCATTTCAGACTCTACTGAGCACAGAGCCTGCTTAAGATTCTCTCTCTTTCTTTCTCTCTGTCTCTCTGCCTATCTCCCCAAGTCACGCCTGCTGCCTCTAAAAAAAATTTTTTTTAATATTAAATTTTCAAAATTAAAAAAATAAAATATGAAAACTTGGTTATTTTGAACACAATTAAACATGATGAAATGATTTGTTTCATAATGTAAAAGTTAACATTAATGAGCATGTTGTAGATATTGTGCTACACTTCTCACATACAATTCTCATTTAACTGCAATGCAACAACAAAAGGATTACTATAAACCCAAAAGCACAGATAGGGAAATCAATGCTCAGTAAGGTTAAGTAACTTGCAAGTTTCACAGTGTTGTTAACTTTTTGTCTAGCTTTTATGATGAGAATATGAGTGGACAAGAAATGGCAAAAGGAGAATTTTTTAAATACATAGGGAATTCAGAAACCTAAGAGAGAAAATTTCTCATCCCCCTAAGATCTCAGTAAGTAGTATTTTCATCACTGTGCTATCTCTGTTTAGGAAAGCAACATATACACAACTTAAAATCTTTCATCCATTGACAGTGCATGTCTGGGGTCATCTTTGTGGATACCTGTATTACTAATCTATATGATAGATTAAGTAAGTAATGGGTAAACCTGAAAAAAAAACTATTTGAAAAAAACGTTTAAATTGTATTTTAGTGACTTTTATAAAACTTTGGTAAACATAAATGATTTAGAAAATATTTCCTAGTATCAATGAATCATAAGGGCCATTTTAGTCTATCATTTAATTGCTTGTTCAAAATTAATTTCAGCATAACCAAATATAATCTCAGTATTCGTTTTGGTGCAGATCATATTCATATATGCTTTTAATAATTTAAAATATACTGCATTCTACATACATTTAAAGCTAGCTGTAGAAAATACATAGACAGACTAATAGAGAAATTAAGTAGTTCTTACCTTTTAAATAAGCAAAGTGTTCAAAACCCAGTTATATATGAAGTTCTGGTGATGGGGGATGTGTTCATGGGGTCTGGAGCCGACGGCCAAGAAAGAATTCTTGAGACTTCTTTGGTGCAAAAATGGTGATTTTATTAAAGCACAGGGACAGGACCCATAGGTAGGAAAACCTGTGCCCTGGGGTTTTGAAGAGTGACTGGTTATTTACTATGGAATTGGGGGAGGTAAAGACAAAAGGGAGGCCTCCAGAGGGACACTTGATATGCTGAAGAGGACTCAAAGATACCTGAGGCCTTGCTAATTGTCAAGCTAAAGTTGTTTTTCCCTCTAGCATAGTATTAACATGAAGACAGTACGGACTTCCTGGAGAAACAGTTTACTCTGCCTGCCTCAAATATTTGTCAATGAGTTGCAGGTTATAAGGAAACTTAATTGTACCTGCCATTTCCTTCTTGCCTTTGTTCCCCACAAAACCAGGGAGGGGTGATGTTGGGGCTCTAGGGAATGGGAGTCTATAGGTTTCTGGAGATTAGGCTAGTGATAAGATTGCCTTCCTCTGGTAATTTACTAAAATAGTTATAAACTGATGGAGACCCCCAGCCATTTGTTTTCTTTCCTTTCCTTTGTTCTTGGGCATCCAGGAGTGCCTGAGGAATAGCCCACATATCCCACCTGGGGTGGGGGTGGAGGGGGGAGTGGTGCTAGCTTGTATTTTGCCCTCAGCTTGCCCCACACTCCCTCTTCATATACACAGAGGTAACATGCTTTTAATAAGCCTTCCACGCTGCAGATGGCAGCAGCAGTTCACATTATCGGCTCTGCTTAGCTATACCAGCAGACACATGGAAAGACAAATTTCTGTTGAGTATTCACTTTTTTCTTTCTGTAATCTGTAAAACATTTTACATACAGTGGGAGACATTTGATGTTATTTTTCTTATCAAACAGGAAATAGACTGTTTTTATATATGCATTATGTGCAACACAGAAGTTTAGTAATTACTATTTTGGATGAACAGACTGAAGACATTTTTTTTTTTAACATTTATTCATTTTTTTTTTTTTTTTGAGAGACAGAGACAGAGCATGAGTGGGGGAGGGGCAGAGAGGGAGAGGGAGACACGGAATCCGAAGCAGGCTCCAGGCTGAGCTGTCAGTACAGAGCCTGACGCGGGGCTCGAACTCACGAGGGGTGAGATCATGACCTGAGCCTAAATCGGAGGCTTAACCAACTGAGCCACGCAGGAGCCCCTGAATACATTTTCAATCGATTCCGTGAATGCATATATTCCTATATTTCCAAGGAAACTGAGTAACATTCTCTTATCAAATAGTTAAATAAGGGCAACCATGAAACTGAAAGTAGATTCCCAAATCTGATTTGCTATTCCTCACTTACGAGCTAAACAGTCTTGGGGAACCTGGGTGGCTCAGTTGGTTAAGCGTCTGACTTCAGCTCAGGTCATGATCTCACTGTTGTAAGTTCCCTGAGTTCCAGCCCCCCATCAGGCTCTGTGCTGACAGCTCAGAGCCTGGAGCTTACTTCCGATTCTGGGTCTCCCTCGCTCTCTGCCCCTCCCCCACTCACACTGTATCTCTCTCTCCTTCAAAAATTAATACACATTAAAAAAATTTTTTAAAAGAGCTAAACAATCTTACAGAAAATCTAGAATGATTTACAATCATGCAGGCAATCTCTTCACTTTGATCATTTGTATGTTGCATCTTGATCATCTTCACAGGAAATGTATAGGCAAAGCTGTGGCCCATACACGGAGTCAAATCTCTTCAAGCTTTGGTGATTCCAGGTTCATCAAGCAAGGGTGAGTAAGTCTGATCAAGGATGCACCAGCCTTTTTTAAAAAGGCTTTTAAGATAATAAAGTGATAGGAACACAAAACTCATAACGAATATTCAATCCAGAAGGGTAGGAGGAAGGGGAGCAGAAGTGGGGAAAATGCAGTGTAAAATATAGAGAAATCAACCTTATCCTGTAAGGGTGATTTTCAATCCAGTCTGAATGTACAAATCACATTTTTTAAAACATCAGTGTGAAGAGGCTTTTAAAATACCAATGCCCAGGGCTCATTCCAAACCAATATGACCAAAATCCATAGGCATGTCTTCTGGGTCACATATTCTTTATTAAAAATCTTCCCAGTAGTATGACTATGCAACCAGTGTTACAAACAACTTTATATTAAATGCTGACACAACAGCATAAACTTTATTTTTATGTCCAAAATCCAAATGTGGCATTCAAAGCTTTCAGTAATCTGGCTACGGTTTACTTACATAAACCTCCCACTAGTCTGAACCCTTTGCAGTCGAGCCATGTTTCTCTGGGATCCCTGGCCAGGTCCCTGGTCTACTGTCTTAAACTCATGTTTTCAATGTACTGAGTGATTGCAAAATCACAATAAGGGTAGTATTATCACCTATATATTGGTAGAATTCTTTAGAGTATTTCAAAGCAATTCCACACATACAAATGACCAGAGCTGGCTGGGCCTCACGAGAAAGCGGCTTTAATTGTGCATAACTTTGGAGATGACTGGGTACAACTTCCTTGTATTAAAATTATTGTGTAGAGTCCCCTCCCTAAGGAATTTAAGGAATGTGTTGAGAAAAGACTTCGAGATAAGGGAAGGCAACTTGGCTATGTGCTAGGTGACATCCCTCATGACCCTATAACATGAGACCACCCAATCAGACTGTATGTCTATACATTACCCACATAAAGGAGACAAAGAAGTAAAAAATGCATAAAAGCCTACACCACCCAGCATTTGGGGCTCAGTTTTTCAGGTACAAAACATTTGAGCCCATGTCCGCATAGATAAAGTTGCTTCCTGGAAAGAAAAGCCTCGGTGTCATGGCTTTTGGTGTGAGGATCCTGCTACATTATAGAAAATGAGGGGGCACGTGGGTGGCTCAGTTGGTTAAGCATCCGACATCGGCTCAGGTCATGATCTCGTAGTTCACGAGTTCAAGCCCCACGTCGGGCTCTGTGCTGACAGCTCAGAGCCTGGAGCCTGCTTCGGATTCTGTGTCTCCCTCTCTCTCTACCCCTCCCCTCGCTTGAGCTCTCTCTCTCTCTCTCTCTCTCTCTCAAAAATAAATAAAAACATTTTAAAATAAAGAAAAAGAAAAGAAAATGAGAAGTAGAAAAATTAAATGACTTTCTTTTACTTCAGGTCCATAGATCTCTTTACCATACTAGATTTTACATTAAAAGACTATTAATAAATATATAAAGTGCTCAACAGTGGTGAATTAATAGATTATTGTTCGCACAAAGAATAGAATTCTCTTTTCTTAAAATTGAATTTTAAGTCTGATGAATGGTAGGATATATAGATATATGGACAGATAGAATAGAAAATCTGTATTACAACAGGTGAAGAAAAAGCAAATTACTTTGCAGAAGTATACAGAATTTTGATCACTTTATAAAATCAAAAATAATTATCTGTGGGATGTGTGTGAAAAGATAGGAGAGAGGAGTGCAAAAGTTAATTTTTTTTCTATAGCAGAAGCACAGGTATGCAATCATGAAAGTAATAGCAAATGTTTTTAGATACATACTTAAAAGCATGACAGCCAGAATGCAGAATAGACCTAGGTCTTTTTGAAAAGGATATATTTTTTCAGCTTCTTTGTATCCAGAGGTCCCTTTGTAATTCAGACCTTGTCAATGAAACATAACCAGAAGTCTATTAGGGCTTCCAGTAAAGCATTAACTTTTCTGTTTAAAAGGGCAGAAAAGCTGGCTCTATTTTTCTGCCCACTTCTTTCTCCATGGAACATGATGTGATGCCTGAAAATATAGCAGTGATCTTAATGGGTCAGCAAGTCAATACTCATAAGAATGACAACTTAAATAAGAGAAAGATTATGGGTCTTTGATGACATGATGGAGCTTTTATACCTATCCTGAACAATCTATCTCCAAAATTCTTAAGTGAGATAAATAACCTGCTTAAAAAATCATTTAAAGCTTAAGCCACGAGTATTCAGGTAGACTATAACATAAACCTAAAAAGACTGCTATCTGATATAATCATGTAAAAAAATTAAAGTATAATTTAAGATCACTTACAGAGATTTCTATATAAAAATAAAATTATAAAATTCTAGAATATTAAAAACTTTCTGTTATGCAAAACACAACATGAACTAAGATGAAAGAAAAAAGTTGCAACAAGACATAGGGGCACCTGGGTGGCTCACTCGGTTGAGCGTCCGACTTCAGCTCGGGTCATGATCTCACAGTCTGTGAGTTCGAGCCCCACGTTGGGCTCTGTGCTGACAGCTCAGAGCCTGGAGCCTGCCTCAGATTCTGTGTCTCCCTCTCTCTCTGCCTGTCCCTTACTCAGGCTCTGTGTTTCTCTGTCTCAAAAATAAATAAACATTAAAAAAAAAGTTTTAAGGAAATATTAATGGCTAGTAAAAATAAAACTTCAATTTTTTCTATTAAGGAAATGGGTCAGATAACAGATGATTCAAAAGTTTGAATTATATATTGTTATCAAAGGCTCAAGAAAGCAACACTTTTTATACACTCTTGATGGAAGAGTAAATTGATGTTAATCAGAAGGAAAATATTTGGCATTAAGTATAAAAAATTTTAAGTGTAGACATTACTATGATAGGAAAAGATAAGATTCAGTAGTCAGAGAGGAAAGGGTTAGGACCTGAGGTCCATGGGTGGGGGAAGAACACAGATTTTCCACCAATGCTGTGAGTGCCTGACCACAGCAAACCCTCTCAGGCTTAAAGTTCCTGTTAGGAATGTAACAGACACCACCTACTCCCTCTCAGGTTTCCCTCAGGTATTCGACAAAAGACCTAACTAAAAATAAGTCATAGACCATAGAATGTATGACCCACAAGAAATGCTATGGCCATAGACCACCCCTCATACAATGAAATCGAGCCAGTCAGGAATGGACAGCCCAGCACCTAGAGCTATCTAGCCAATAAGGGTAGGACAGGAAGGAACACAGGGGAAGGGAAGGGGGGCGGGGGGAACAACCAGAACCTTCTAAAACAAGGACCCTAGCCTATAGCTGTTGAGCCTTCATTTTCGAATGCCCCCTCTCTATGAAGACATCCTTCATACCATTCTTCCTTTCTGGCCTTATATGCTAATAAACTTTTGCCTGCTGCTTATTTTGTGTACCCCTCTTCCTTGTTCAAAGCAGTTAGACAACGAACCTCGTGTACTGAGGTAAAAAATCCTGCAACATTACTTAAGCAAGCAACCTTGTTTTGCTTTTAAAGATATATGTATCAGGGTCCTAGTGGCAAAATTGTTTTAATGCTCACAATAAAGCAAATGGTCTCTCGGCCCGTTGTGGGCTGTGCGTGCTCTCTGTGAGGTTAGTGAGACCTAGGTAAGCTGTCTGTGAGGGAGACTGACTGCAGGAGAGCTCCTGAGTGGGATGGTGGCGTTAGCAAAATTGGCACTGAGCCACTGGTCCTAGGCTAGATTCCTTGAAGTGTGGTGCGTGCAAGGGATGCCGGTATAGTTAACAAAACGTGAACTGAGCCCAGGGCCGAAGGCCAGTAGGCTTGGAGTGGGCAAGTCCTCAGGAGAACTCCTGGGTGGGGCACACTCCTAGCAGGTCGGGTAGCAAGTGTCCTTCTAGCACTCCCTCCTGAAGGTGGCCCTGTGTTTATGCTGGGGGTGGGAGAGGAAAATGCCACCTGCCAGCCCCTTTGTGCCTGGACAATTCCCTGACTGCTCTGAAGTCAGGATAAACAGACCCTCCTCCTGTTGTGTAAGCTACTCACCCTTCTGTGTTGCCTCTCCCTAGACTGTCTAAGGACTTAGACTGCCCAAATGATTCCCACTAGCATTTGCCTTCCCACTCGCCCAGTGGTAAGTCAGCTGACTTTTACAGCTCCAGGCTCCAAGTCCGGCTGATGACACAATCTCACAGAATTTAGCCCCACTGGTTTTCAAGGCTAGATGTTATGAGGATTCATTTCCCCCATGTGGGCTCCCCGTGCTTTCCTGTCTTCATGACCAACTGCAGCTCCCCGCCTCCTGTGGGCAGCCCCCAGACACCGTTTCTGCCCTTCGTAACCTCGCTTGGAGGCAGCTTCTTCTCTACATTTAGTTGTGGAGGCTGTTCTGCCAGTCTTCAGATCACTCTCTGGTTTAGTTACTCAGATGTGAGTGATATCTAGTTATAAACGTGGGACGAGGTGAACTTACAGTCCAGTCCTTCTACTACGTCATCTTCCTAAGCCTCTGCAGTTCCCACACTTACACCTTTGAACTAGAGCTCTCTCCTAACAGATACCTATCAATACTTTTCTCTTCGATGTTCCATAATCACCTCAAAACTAATCCAGTAAGCGATGAACTTCATTTCCTAATTTCTCTTCTGACTGCATTATGTGGATGGAAAATAAACAAGTAAAAAAAAAAAGATTATAATGTACATTAATGATAAATTAGATATAAAGTTATTTCAGAGTATAAGTTTTGCCCTATTTAGTATTTTGACAGAAAGATATTTCTCTCTTTCTTATATCTAGTGCTCACATCAGCAACGTCATCTCAGATCAGACTACTATTGAATTATGTGAAGGGGAATATTGACAGCCTGGAATTTAATATATTGGGTAGTGTCATGGATCCCAGGAAACTGGATACATGTTTACAGGTTGAGCCTTATGACAAATAAATCAATGAAAAATTGAAACAGATATGCATAAAAGATGGACTCATTTTGAACACAATCAAAAAGAAAAGATTGGGAGTAGCCATAAAGGAAAAGAAAGTCTTCATTTTTCTTAATTTTATCCTTAATTTTTTTGTTCTATAACTTAAAGAAATCTCACAAATTTTCTCTTATGAGGAAAATCTGAATAATGGCTTTTACGTATTGTGTTTTTAAACTTTCTTTCGAGGGAGAAAGAAGGAGTGGGGAGGGGCAAAGATTAAGGGTGACAAAGGATCCAAAGCCATCTCCATGCCAATATCAGTGAGCCCAATTCTGGGGCTCCGACTCAGAAGCCATGATATCATGACCTAAGCCGAAGTCAGACACTTAACCAACTGAGCCACCCAGGCACCCCGGAATGAGGGCTTTTAAAGATATTACACTTTAACCCTTTTATGTGTGTGGGGGGAGACAGTAAGTGTATGTATATGTGCATGTAATGGGTTTTGTTCAAACATTTCAGAAATGTAAGGCAGTAATTAATTCCTTCATTATGCCTGTCTCAATTCTGAAAAAATCACTACTAAAAATTCAGTTGCATTCTTCAAGGTTTTTAAATTTAAGAGTATCTTACATAATGTATATGTAATTACTGTTTTTTATAAAAATGAACCATAGTTCAACATACTTTTGCAAAGTAACTTGCTTTTCCTCTACCAACTATATTCTAGATATTTCCCATTGTCTTTCCCTATCCTCTGTCCCTGTCCCCTGTCCTTCATCTAAATAACTATCAATCTATATAGTTGTAAGAAAAAAAATTCCCTTTTACACACATATACACACAGTGGATTAGTTAATAAGGACTTGTATATGTTTATGTATTATATGTTACATGTATTATACATTATATTATGTATTATATGTATAATTATTTATTAACTAATTCATCATTGGTGGGTGGGGGATGAAAACAACACACATAGGACACTTCCCTGAAGTGCCAGGGGACACTGTACTGCAGAGCCTTACAGAAACTGTTCTTTTTTTTTTTTTTTTTCAACGTTTATTTATTTTTGGGACAGAGAGAGACAGAGCATGAATGGGGGAGGGGCAGAGAGAGAGGGAGACACAGAATCGGAAACAGGCTCCAGGCTCTGAGCCATCAGCCCAGAGCCTGACGCGGGGCTCGAACTCACGGACCGCGAGATCGTGACCTGGCTGAAGTCGGACGCTTAACCAACTGCGCCACCCAGGCGCCCCCAGAAACTGTTCTTTATAAAGCCTTACATTCTAGAGGAGAAGATGGAGCTGACTTTCCTAACACATAGAAATAGATCCAGAGAGGCAGAAAAAACGAGGAGACAGAGAAATTTGTCCCCCATGAAATAACAAGACAAAATCACAGCAGGAGATCTAAGTGAAACAGAGAAATAAGCAATACACCTGATAGAGAATTTAAAGCAATAATCATGACTTCAGAAAAGGTTGGAGGACATCAGTGAGACCTTGACAAAGAGATAAAAACAACATATCAGAGATGAAGAACTCAATAATTGGTATTAAAAAAAACAACAGATGGAATAAATAGTATACTATAGGAAGCAGAGGAATGTATCAGTGACTTGAGGGATAGAGTAATGGAAAATAAGCTGAACAGGTGAAAGACAAGCAAATACTGCATAATGAGCATTGATGTAGAGAATTCAGTAATTCCATCAAACAAAATAACATTCACATTATAGGAATCACAGAAGAAGAGGAGAGAGAAATGGGGGCAGAAAATATATTTGATGAAATAATAACTGAAAAACCTGAATCTGGAGAGGGAAACAGAGATCCCCCAACAAATTTAACCCAAGGAGGTCCACACAAAGACACATAGTAATTAAAATGGCAAAAAAAATATTGATAAAAAAAGAATTTTAGGGGTGCCTGAGTGGCTCAGTCGGTTGAGCATCCGACTCCAGCTCAGGTCACGATCTCATAGCTTGAGGGTTTGATCCCCACGTCAGGCTCTGAGCTGACAGCTCTGAGTCTGGAGCCTGCTTCAGATTCTGTGTCTGTCTCTCTGCCTCTCCCCCATCACATCCTCTCTCTGTCTCAAAAATAAATAAGCATTAAAAACAATTTTTAATAAAAAAAATTTTTTTTAAGTTGCAAGTGAAAGGAAGAAAGCTACATAAAGGAAACCCCATAAGGCTATCAGTTAATTTTTTCAAGGGAAACTTTGTAGGCCAGAAGAGAGTGGCAGGAAATATTCAAAGGGCTGAAAGGGAAAAATCTGCCAAGAATAGCAAGCCAAGAATATTCTATCCAGCAAGGCTATCATTCAGAATAGAAGGGCATTAAGACAAACAAAAGATAAAGGAATTCATGACCACTAAACTTGCTATACAAAAAATGTTAAGGGGGACTCTGTAAGTGGAAAACAAAAACCATAAGTAAGAGTAAGAAAAATAGGAAGCACTAAAGCAAAAAAAAAAGTTTTAAAATTTTAAATATATCTATAAAAATCAGTGATGAGAAGCACAATATAAAAGGATATAAAATATGATACCAAATGTCTGAAACATGGAGGGAAAAGGAGGAAAGAATGAGTTCAAAATTAAATTACCAACAGTTTTTTTTTTTTTTAATTTTTTTTTTAAACGTTTATTTATTTTTGAGACAGAGAGAGACAGAGCATGAACGGGGGAGGGTCAGAGAGAGAGGAAGACACAAAATCTGAAACAGGCTCCAGGCTCTGAGCAGCCAGCACAGAGCCCGACGCGGGGCTCAAACTCACAGACCGTGAGATCATGACCTGAGCTGAAGTCGGCCGCTTAACCGACTGAGCCACCCAGGTGCCCCAAGTTACCAACAGTTTAATATAGACTGCTATATGCATAAGTCGTTATATATAAACTGAATAGTAACCACAAATCAAAAAGCAGTAATAGATATGCAAAAATAAAGAGTAAGGAACCCAAGGATATCACTAAAGAAAACCAGCAAACCATGAAAGAGAGAAAGAAAAGAATGGATCATAGAAAAACTACAAAAACAACCACAAAACAAAATGGCAACAAATACGTACCTACCAATAATTACTTTGAAAGTAAATGGACTAAATACTGCAATCAAAAGACATAGGGTGATGGGGGGCTCAGTTGGTTAAGCATCTGACTATTGATCTTGGCTCAGGTCATGATCTCTTGGTTCCTAAGACTGAGTAGGACTCTCAGTCTCATCGGACTCGACGCTAACAGAGGTTGCTTGGGATTCTATCTCTCCCTCTTTCTGCCACTCCCTGCTCTCTCTCGTGTTGTCTTTCTTTAAATTAAGTAAACTTTTAAAAAATGTGGGAAATTTTGGGGGAGCCTGGGTGGCTCAGTTGGTTGAGCTTCTGACTGGCTCAGGTCATGATCTCATGGTTTGTGGGTTCAAACCCCATGTTGGACTTTGCACTGACAGCAAGGAGCCTGCTTTGGATGATTCTCTGTCTCCCTCACTCTCTGCCCCTCCCCCACTTGTGCTCATTCTCTCTGCCTCTCCCAAAAAATAAATCAACAAACAAACAAAAAAACATAGGGTGACACAATGAATTAAAAAAAAAAAAAAAAGACCTATCTATATGCTGCCTCCAAGAGACTCATTCTAAACTTAAAGGCACCTGCAGATTGAAAGTTACAGGATAGAGAAACACTTATCATGCAAATGGATGTTGAAAGAAAGCCAGAGTAGTGATATTTCTATCAGACCAAATACTTTAAAAGAAAGTCCGTAAAAAGACAAAAAGAATACTGTATAATAATAAAGGAAACAATCCAACAAGAAGATATAACAATTGTAAATATATGCACCCAACATGGAAGCACCCAAATACATAAAAGAGTGAATAACAAACATAAAGGAACTAATTGATAGTAACACAATAATAGTGGGAGACTTTACATTGATGGACAGATCATCCAAACACAAATCGTGTTTTGTGTTTGGTTTTGAATGATACACTGGACCAGATGGATTTAACAGATACATTCTATCCTAAAACAGTAGAATACACCTTAATTTGAAGTGCATATAGAATATTCTCCAGAATACATTACATATTAGATGAAAAAACAGGCCTCAACAAATTAAAAAAGAGCAAAGTCATGCCATGCATCTTTTCTGACCACACCATTACGAAACTAGAAGTCCACCACAAGAAAAATCTGGAAAGACCACAAATACATGGAGGTTAAACAACATGCTACTCAACAATGAATGGGTCAACCAAGAAATCAAAGAAGAAATCAAAAAGTAAATAGAAAGAAACAAAAATGAAAACACAACAGTCTCAAACCTTTGGGATGCACAAAAGTGGTCCAAAGAGGGAAGTTTATAACAATACCGACCTACTTCAAGAAGCAAGAGGGGCTCCTTGGTGGCTCAATCGGTTGAGTGTCCAACTCTTGATTTTGGTCATCATCTCATGGTTTCATGAGTTTGAGCCCCACATTGGGCTCTGTGCTGACTGTGCGTGGAGCCTGCTTGGACTTCTCCTTCTCACTGACCATCTCCTACTCACATTCTCTGTCTCTCTCAAAATAAATAAATAAACTTAAAAAAAAGAAGAAGAAGAAGCAGGAACAGTCTCAAACACTCTAATCTTACACCTAAAGGAGCTAAACAAAGAACAACAAACAAAACCCAAAAACAGCAAAAGGAAGAAAATCGTAAAGATGAGAGAAGAAATAAATGACATAGAAACAAAAAACAATAGAACAGACCAGTGAAACCTGGTTCTGGTTCTTTGAAAAGTTCAAAACAATTGAAAACCTCTAGCCAAAGTCATAAAAAAAAGGACTCAAATAAAGAAAATAACAAATGAAACAGGAGAAATAAAAACCAACAGTACAGAAATACAAACAATTGTAAGAGAATATTATAAAAACTACATGCTGGGGTACCTGGGTGGCTCAGTTGGTTAAGTGTCCAGCTCTTGGTTTCAGCTCAGGTTATGATCTTATGATTCACAAGTCTGGGTCCCATGTTGGGCTCTGCGCTGATGGTGTAGACCCTGCTTAGGATTTTCTCTCTCCCTCTTTCTCTGCCTCTCCTCCACTTGCGCTTTCTTGTTCTTTCTCAAAATAAGTAAATAAACTTTAAAAAAATGCCAAAAAATTGCACAACCTAGAAGAAATGGATAAATTCCTAGAAACACACAACCTATCAAAACTGAAGCAGGAAGAAACAGAAAAACTGAACAACAGACTGATTACTGGCAAGATTGAATCAATAATCAAAAAATTTCCAATATACAAAAGTCCAGGACCAGATGACTTCACTAGCAAATTCTACCAAACATTTAAAGAAGAGTTAACACCTATTCTACTCAAACAATTTCAAAAAATACAAGAAGGAAAACTTCCAAATTCATTCTATGAGGTCAGCATCACCCTGATACCAAAAACCAGATAAAGACACCACAAAAAAAGAGAACTACAGGCCAATATCTCTGATTAACAAAGATACATGAATTTTCAACAAAATACTAGAAAACAGAACCCAACAGTACATTTTAAATTTAAATTTTTTTTTAATGTTTATCTTTATTTTTGAGACACAGAGAGACAGAGCATGAGTGGGGCAGAGGCAGAGAGAGAGGGAGAATCCGAAGCAGGCTCCAGGCTCTGAGCTGTCAGCACAGAGCCCAATGTGGGGCTTGACCTCGCAAACTGAGATCATGACCTGAGCTGAAGTCAGATGCTCAACTGACTGAGCCACCCAGGTGCCTCCCCAACAGTACATTTAAAAAAAATAATTCATCACAATCAGGGGGGATTTATTCCTGGGATGCAAGTGTGTTTCAATATTCACAAATCAATCAGCATGATACTTCACATCAATAAAAGAAAGGAAAAAAAAACATAATCATTTTAACATATACAAAAAAGTATTTGACAAATTACAACATTCATCATAAAAGCCCTTGATAAAATAGATGTAGAGGGAATATACCTCAACTTAATAAAGGCCACATATGAAAAACCCACAGTAAACATCATACTCAATGGAGAAAAACTGAGAGCTTTCCCCCTAATGTCAGGAACAAGACAAGGATGTTCACTCTCACCACTTTTATTCAACATAGTACTGGAAATCCTAGCCACAGCAGTTAGAAAAGTAAAAGAATTAAAGGCATCCAAATTGGTAAGGAAAAAGTAATACTGTCACTTTTGCAGATGACAAGATACTCTACGTAGAAAACCCAAAAGACTCCACCAAAAACAACTTCTAGAACTGATGAATGAGTTCATTAAAGTTCATTAATGAATTCATTAAAGTATACAAAATCAACATAAAGAAATCTGTTGCATTTCTATACAGCAATAATGAAGCAGAAGAAAGAGAAATTAAGGAACCTGTTCCTTTTACAATTGCACCAAAAATAATAAGATACATAGGAATAAACCTAAGCAAAGTAGTAAAAGACCTATACTCTGAAAAGTATAAAATGCTGATGAAAGAAATTGAAGATGACACAAAGAAATAGAAAGGCATTCCATGCTCACGGATTGGAAGAACAAATCTTGTTAAATGTCTATACTACCCAAAGTAATCTACAGATTTAATGCAATACCAACAGCATTTTACAGAGCTAGAACAAAATTCCTAAAATTTATACAGAACCACAAAAGACCTGGAATAGCCAAAGCAATTCTGAAAAAGAAAATCAAAGCTGGAGGTATCACAATTCTAGATTTCAAGTTATATTACAAGGCGGTAGTACCCAAAACAGTATGGTACTGGCACAAAATCAGATACATAGATCAACGGAACAGAATAGAAAACCCAGAAATAAACCTACAAGTATATGGTCAATCAATTTTTGACAAAGAAGTAGAGAATATCAAATGATAGGCACCTGAGTGGCTTAGTTGGTTAAATGTCTGACTTCGGCTCAGGTCAAGATCTTCCAGTTCATGGGTTCAAGCCCCACATCAGGCTCTGTGCTAACAGCTCAGGGCCTGGAGCCTGCTTTGGATTCTATGCTTTCTTCTCTCTGCCCCGCCCCCATCTCAAAAATAAATAAACATTAAAAAAAAAAAAAGAAGGAAAGAATATCAAATGAGAAAAAGACAGTCTCTTCAACAAATAGTGTTGGGAAAACTGGTCAGCTACATGTAAAAGAATGAAACTGGACAACTTTCTTACTTCATGCAGAAAAAGAAACAATTCATTAAAAGACCTAAACGTGAGACCTGTAATCATAGAAGTCCTAGAAGAGAGCACAAATAGTAATCTCTCTGACATCAGCTATAGCAACCTTTTTTAAAATATATCTCCTGCATCAAGGGAAATAAAAGCAAAAATACACAATTGAGCGACATCAAAATAAAAAGCTTCTGCACAGTGAAGGAACAATCAACAAAACTAAAAGAGAACTTATGGAATGGGAGAAGATATTTGCAAATGACTTATCTGATAAAGGGTTAGTATCCAAAATATATAAATAACTTCTAACTCAACACCCAAGAATATGAATAATTCAATTCAAAAGTGGGCAGAAGACATGAGCAGACATTTCTCCAAAGAAGATATCCAGATGGCCAATAGACACATGAAAAGATGCTCAACATCACTCATCATCAGGGAAATGCAAATCAAAACTACAATGAGATATTACCTCACACATGTCAAAATAGCTAAAATCAAAAACACAAGAAACAAGTATTGGCGAGAATGTGGAGAAAAAGAAACTTACTTGCACAGTTGGTGTAAATGCAAAAGTTTTTAAACTTTTTTAAACTTTAAACTTTTTAAACTTTAAAAATGTTTTAACTTTTTTAACTTTAAAAAAGTTAAAAACAGCACTATCCTACAATCCAGCATTGCACTATTAGGTATTTACCCAAGGGATACAAGGGATTTGAATATTGATTCAAAGGGACACATGCTGGTGTTTATAGAAGTATTATCTACAATAGCCAAATTACAGAAACAATCCAAGTGTCCACTGACTGATGAAAGGATAAGATGTGTGTGTGTGTGTGTGTGTGTGTGTGTGTGTGTGTGTGTGTATTACTCAGCCATATTGTGATGCCAAATATATGGCTGAATATTACTCAGCCATAAAAAGAATGAAATCTTGCCATTTGCAACAACATGTATGCAGCTAGAGAGGGTAATGCTAAGCGAAATAAGTCAGAGAAACAAAAATACCATATGATTTCATTCACGGTGGAATTTAAGAAACAAAACAAATGAACATAGAGTGAAAAAAAATAGGAAAACCAAGAAGGAGACTCTTAACTATGCTGAGGGTTGCTGGAGGGGAGGTGAAAGGGGGGATGGGTAAAATAAGTGAATGGGTGATGGGTAGTAAGGAGGGCACTTGTGATGAGTACTGGGTGTTTTATGTAAGTGATTAATCACTAAATTCTACACCTGAGACTAATAGTATGCTGTATGCTAAGTGGAATTTAAAGAAAAGCTTGGAAGAAAAAAATACAATAACCAGATTATGGAAGTAGCCCAAGTGCCTACTGATAGATACATAGATAAAAAGATAAAAAGGATGTGGTATATATATAGTGGAATATTATTCACCCATAAAAAAAATGAAATCCTCCCATTTGCAATGACATGGATGGAACTAGACAGTGTAATGCACAGCAAAATAAGTCAGTCAGAGAAAGACAAGTACCATATGATTCCACTCATATGTGGAATTTAAGAAACATAACGAATGAACGGGGGGGAGAAAGAGACAAAACAAGAAACAGAGAGCAAACCGTTGGTTACCAGAGGGGAGGGGAGGCAGGATGGGTGAAATAGTAAAGGAGATGAAGGAGGGCACTTGTGCTGAACACTGAATGATATATGGAATTGTCAATACACTATATTGTACACCTGAAACTAATATAACACTGTATGTTAACTATACTGGAATTAGAATAGAATAGAATAGAATAGAATAGAATAGAATAGAATAGAATAGAATAGAATGAAATAAATAAAATAATAAAATAAAATAAAATAGGGGCGACTGGGTGGCTCAGTTAGTTAAATGTCCAACTTCCAGCTCAGGTCATGATCTCACACCTCATGAGTTTGAGCCCCGCAAAGGGCTCTGTGCTGATAGCTCAGAGCCTGGAGCCTGCTTTGGATTCTGTGTCTCCCTCTCTCTGTGCCCCTCCCCCACTCATGCTCTGTCTCTCTTAAAAATAAACATTAAAAAATTTTAATAAAATAAAATAGAAAAATTATATAATATGCACAGTCTAAGATTAAACCTTCTATGTTTAACTCTTGAAAAAATAAACATATTTGGGAACCAAGGCCATGAGTGCATGGAAAAGAGAAGAGTGTTAAAAGTGGAAGAAAGCCTTGGGACACCACATTTCAAAACTGCAAACAGGAAGAAGAATCCACAAAGGACAAAGTAGAATAGCAAGAAAAGAGACAGAGTGTGCTGCTATAGAAATTAAGAGAAGAAAAATTCCTTGAGGTGAGTAGTATTTGAGCACGCTCAGTGGATAGTGAGTTAAAAAAAAAAAAAAAAGGACACGATTTGGTTATTTTCTTTGGATTTAGCTCTTCGACTATTATTATGCCCTACAGAAGGTAGTATTAAATGAATTTTGTTAAGAGTCCTATTTTCATGCAATTGGGCATGATGAAAATAAAGGAAGCAGAGAAAATGAATGAAGAATGTTTTGTTTTTTTTTTTTAATTTTTTTTTTCCAACGTTTATTTATTTTTGGGACAGAGAGAGACAGAGCATGAACGGGGGAGGGGCAGAGAGAGAGGGAGACACAGAATCAGAAGCAGGCTCCAGGCTCCGAGCCATCAGCCCAGAGCCTGACGCGGGGCTCGAACTCACGGACCGCGAGATCGTGACCTGGCTGAAGTCGGACGCTTAACCGACTGCGCCACCCAGGTGCCCCAAGAATGTTTTTAATATAATAAAAATAATTTGGAATAAGTATAGAGAGCAAACATCAGCAACCATGAGGATCTGGAAGAGGGTATCAATGTCAGGTCTATCAGGCAAGGAGTACTTTACTATGCTGTAGAAACAGAAAATAACAATGTAAGCAAAGCCCATAAAATAATACACCAAAAACAGGTGGATAAACTTTTTATTATGATAAGAGTTGGGTAGTTGTTCCAGAATCAAAAGCATAAACATTTGATTAACATGAATTAGATGATGATTTACTGCTTTTCAATGAACTGCTCCATACTCTTTCCATGTAACTCCAAACATCATGGCTCCATATTAGATTTCAGAAAATATAATGTACCAATTAAAGTCAGTAGATCAAATTTTAATTACTTAGAATCTAATTTTATATACAGTTAGAAAATAATTCTGGAGAGACATGTAGTCTGGAGTTCTACATATTGTTTTTATATGAAAGTTATGTCTACTGGTCAAGGAAAAAGGAAGAAACTATTTCTTCCTGTGTGTTTACAATAGCCAGTGACAAGCTAATTAGTCACGAAATACTACAAATTCTATCTTCCTTTTACCTCTTATGTCTCTGTCTTCATCTCCATTTCTGCTGTCACTATCTTATTTCTGAGTGGACTTACTTATGTCCTTGGCCCCAGACTTTCCCTCCTACAGTCCATTCTCCATGTAACGGATACATTGATTTTTCCAAAAAATTATTTCAAAATGTCTCTTCCACTTCAAAACAACTAAAAATAAGAAATTGTCCCCCCTTTCTCCTAAGTGTCTAATAAAATTACAGCAAATGAAGACACTGATGGAAAAACAGAAGAAGCAAAAGGCAGCCCTGTGTACACATGAACAGTCAACAATGGAGGGAAGCTCTTACTTATCCCATGGAGGTACCTGGCTCAAAGAGCAGTGTCATGCAAGGTGGGAATAGAAACCCTTTAAAAACAGAGCTAATTGAAAGTCTGTATACTGAAATATTATACTAATCAGGTGTCCCACACTCACTTACTTTCAATCCATCCCTTTCCCTCATGCTCATTGAGCATTGCAGCCCAGTAATATACTCCCAAGCATCCAAAAATAGCACTCAGAGAATCATAATTAACTGCATGAGCATATGGCTTCCAATGTTATAGAATGGCTTCCAGGGCCACAGAATAAACCTTTCCTCATTTTAGCATTCAAAGAGCAGTTTCCTTTTCTGCTCACCCTAAAGGTGACAAGAATTATTTCAGATCTGAGCTACCAATCCTAGCCACACAGGTGGGAGAAAGCTGGCAGAGAAACAGGCATAAAAAAAGCAGAGGAAAATGACAACAGTCAGCAGTCTTCTATTCTTAAATATGAATAAACTAAGACTACCAGATATATGGCAAGACAGAAGACTAAGATAAATAAAAAGTGCTGAACAAAGAAGAAACAAATACATGAGAGTATATAAATAAATATAAAGAGAATTCTAGAATAAAACACCAGTGTATACTGAGGAATTGGAAAAATTAATACATCCACTAAAGAATAGCAGGTCATGAAAACAAATAAATGTTAAGAATTCTCAGAAAGTAACATTACTACATTCCTAGAATCTCTGTGATTTAGTATCATAAGCTAAAAAAAATCTGAATTTTCTATTTGAACTAAGAGTTTTATTTCCTTCCCGGGAAATATTTACCACAAGTATTAATTAAGAGCATAGTTTTAATTTTAGCCAATTTTAAATGTTAAGTCTTTTAACTCTTAGATGAAAGTAAATAACAGCAATAAATATATCATTAATCAAAAGGAGAAAAGGTAAGAAAAGGCATATATTACTTGCTGAACATTTTGTTTACATGTGCTTAATAAGCGTACCACCGGCTCTGCACTTTGGCACAAGACTTTGGAGCCACATTTGTGTATTTAAAAAAGAAAATAAAGGCTTAATTATTTTTCTATATTATTTCATAATACTAGAAAAGAAGAAAATTATAAATATATTGTTATATGAATGATACCTATAAATAATTGGCAACCCACTAGCTCCTTTCTTAGATTTTAATATTGTTATTTCCAGAAAAATGCAAAATTCTAACAAATAAGTATATTATAAATTTTATTAACCTATAGAAAATTAGTTCTCATTTTACCTACTTTTATTTATTTATTTTTAATTTTTTTTAACATTTATTTATTTTTGAGACAGAGAAAGACAGAGTATGAACGGAGGAGGTCCGAGTGAGAGGGAGACACAGAATCTGAAACAGGCTCCAGGCTCTGAGCTGTCAGCACAGAGCCCGACGCAGGGCTCGAACTCACGGACAGCAAGATCATGACCTGAGCCGAAGTCAGACGCTTAACCGACTGAGCCACCCAGGCGCCCCTTTATCTATTTTTAATAACCATTATGAATGAACTATGCAATTATCACATGAGTCAAATGTGTAAAAACATTATTATATTGCCTTATAATTAAAATGCATTTTTACAAAAATGAATACCAGGAATAAAGTACAATGGATAAAAATTGTGCATTGAATAATTATTAAAAAGATATGGCAATTGACTCTCACATTCTATACTACAAATATTCTAATAAAATAGGTCCACTATATACACTTATGAATGCAGAAAGCATTTGCATACGTGCATCACTCACTGGTTTATGCCTGGTTGTGGCTTCTAGAGGATGCCAAAATGTAAATCCCTTTGCAGGATGTAATATTTCAATTTCTCAAACAGCAAATGGGACAGTAGTGAGGGCAGGCAAGGCATCAAGAATCACCACACTGGTAACAGCCTTTGATTCCTGCACTTGATATATTTGTAGACAATTACAAACGAAAACAAACCTACGCATCTATTAGCTTCACAAGGGAGGAAGGCAGTGAAATCCCACTGTTAAAACATTATTATGAAAATTTTCAAATTTTAGAGCACAAAGAATGAAAATATCTAGATTTTACATAATCTTAGGATCATGTCCTTTATTCAAGTTTAGCTATACTTGAAGCACTTCTATTTCCCTACGTTTATTTATACGCTTCCCTCATCGTGGCATGTTTTTACATTTTTCTGTCTGTCCAAATGTTCTTCATTTTTAATGCCAAAACTGTTTCGCCTAAAATACTTCTCTAATTTTTGTTCAGTTGGTATTACTTTCTCCATTCTCTTCATGTCAAGATAAAATGGTGACACTATGCAAATTAGCACATTTTACTGTACATATTAGGGATTTGTCTTCTGTTTATGATTCATATTACTTACTAGACTATAAGCTCCTTCATGGCAGGCTCTGCCTTTAAGCTATTTTTTGCAATGTGTCATCGCACATAATTAATTTCAATAGATATGTATTTTCTTATTGTGGAATAAACAAAAATTTTAAGCAGATACATTTAACATGTCAAATTTGACTAAAAATTATCTTCAAGAATTCAAAGTGGATCTTTAAGAATTCAAAATTCAACATTTCATATAAAAGAAAAATAAGGGTTTTATTTAAATACAGGCTTGAATAACCACCAAGAAGCTGAAGTTTTATTAAGATGAATTAATAGGGGTGCCTGAGTGGCTCAGTCAGTTGAGCATCCGACTTCAGCTCAGGTCATGATCTCATGGTTAGTGGGTTCGAGACCCACATCAGGCTCTGTGCTGGCATTGCGGAGCCAGCTTGGGATTCTCTCTCTCCCTTTCTCTCTGTCTCTCCCCCATTTGTGCTCTCTCTCAAAACAAATAAATAAACTTAAAAAAAAAAAGATGAATTGATGGAAACATAATGTCCATAACAAAAGTGGTAGCTATAGCACTATGTGGGTCAATAATCCTCCATCCTAGGTGCTAGAAGCACTATACTAATAGATTCCAAAGTCTAAGAACACTGGCAAATTGGAGGACATCTGAAGAAGAATGATTAAAAAGATGGAGTTTGAGGGGTTATGGTTCAAGATGACTACATAGGAAGCTCCTAAACTCACTTCTGCCCACGAACATGCTGCACCTACATTATATATGGAACCATTCCCTCTGAAAGAAATCGAAAAGATCACTGACTGACTCCTACGCATGAAGTGAATGAGGAAAAAAAAACCACATTGAAACAGGTAAGAGAGGCTGAGACACAATCTCCCCATAAATCCCATTCCTAGTTCGGGGACAAAGAAACAAGAAGGAACTCCCAACTCCCAACTTCTCCCTGAGGAGTGAGGATTCAGACCCCACTGGTAGCACCAAAATTTTTAATACTTCCACCTGAGAGATGGGCCTCCAAAGCATCTAGCTTTAAAAGCCAGTAGGGCTTTCATCTAGGAGACCCACAAGGCTATGGTGAACGCAGAGACAGTTGTTAAAGGGCTCATGTGACTCATCATGACTCACCCCCCCACCCCCCAGGGCACAGTGCAAAGAGCCCAGACTGAAACTTGCCCAGTCTTTCCTTGAAAAAGGACTATTAGCTTCTCATAATAGCTGGGCCTGAGGAGCAAGCTTCTATTTTAACACACATCAAGAGGCAAACTACAATAATCTCTAGAGACAGGGAGACAGTAGGCACAATCTTCAGGCTCTCCCTCTGCCTTACTCCAAGTCACCAGAATCCCAGAAAGGAGATCATGCACATGTCTGGCACCCCAGTTTTTGCCTATGCCCATATCAGACAAAATAGACTTTACAACAAAGACTGCAATAAGAGACAAAGACAGTCATTACATAATGACAAAGGAGTCAATCCAGCAAGAAGGTATAACATTTGTAAACATTCATGCATCCAACATAGAAGCAACTAAATATATAAAGCGAATGTTAACAGGCATTAAGGGAAAAATAGCAACACAAAAATGGTAGAGGACTTCAATATTCCACTGTCATCAATGGATAGATCAAGACAGAAAAATCAATAAGGATATATTAGACTGAAATGTTACAGTAAATAAGATGGACTTAACAGACTTTTACAGAATATTCCATTCAAAAGCAGCAGAATAAACATTCTTCTCAAGTACAAATGGAATATTCTCCAGGATACAGCATATGTTAGACCATAAAACAACTATTAATGAATTTAAGAAGGCTGAAATCATACCAAGCATCTTTTCATACTACAGTGGTATGAAATTGAAATCAAGTATAAGAAGACAATGGAAATTTCACAAATATGTAGACATTAAATGATATGTTACTGAACAAATTGAATCAAAAAAGAAATCAAAAGAGAAATTTAAAAAAGAAATCTCAAAACAAATGAAAATACACACACAATACACCTTCTACATCCTGCAAAAAGAAAAGAAATACAACATACAAAAAATTATTGGATGCAGCAAAAGTAGTTCAAAGAGGGAATTTCATAGCAATAAATGTCTACATTGAGAAATAAGAGAGATCTCAAATAAATAACCTAACTTTACATCTCAATGAACTAGAAAAAGAATAAACTCATTCCAGTGTAGTATAAGGAAAGAAATAACAAAGATCAGTATGTAAATAAATAAAACAAACTACAAAAACAACAGAAAAGATCAGTGAAGCTAAGAGCTTTTTTTTTTGAAAAGATAAACAAAATTGACAAATCTTTAGCTTGACTCACCAAGAAACAAAGAGAGAGGTCTTAAATAAATAAAATCAGAAATGAAAGAAGAGACATTGTAACTGACATCACAGAAATACAAAGGCATCAAACTGACATCAAAGAAATATATGAGAGATGACTATGAGCAATTATTCACCCAAAACTTAAAAAACCTTGAAGAAATGGATAAATATCTAGAAACATACAACCCACCAAAATTGAATCATGGTGAAATAGAAAATCTAAATGGACTAATTACTAGAGATTGAATCAGTATTCAAAACCTCCCAACAAACAAAAGTCCGGAACAGGATGGTTTCACTGATAAATTTCACCAAACATTCAAAGAATGAATATCAGTCCTTTCAATCTCTTTAAAAACATAGAAGAGGAGGGAACTCTTCCAAACTAATTTTATGAGCCAGTATTACCATGATACCAAAACCAAACAAAGATGCCACAAGAATATAAAATTACAGGCCAATATCCCTGTTGAACATAGATACAAACATCTCCCCAAATATCAGCAAACCAAATTCAACAATACAGTTAAAGGATCATATACCATGCTTAAGTGGGACTTATTTCAGGGAAGCAAGGATGGTTCAACATCCACAAAGCAGTCAATGTGATACACCACATTAGCAAAATGAAGGATAAAAATTATGTCATTATTGAAATAGATGCACAAAAAGCTGTTGACAAAATTCCACATTGATTTATAACAAAACTCACAACAAAGTGGGTATAGAGGGAACATACCACCACACAGGGCATCTGTGACAGATCTACAGTTAACATCATGCTTAATGGTGATAAACTTACAGCTTTTCCTGTAAGATCAGGAATAAGACAAGGATGCCTACTCTCTCACCCTCACCACTTTTATTCTATATAGTGTTGGAAGTCCTAGCCACAGCAATCAGGCAAGAAAAATAAATAAAAGGTATCTAAACTGGAATAGAAGAAGTAAAACTGTCACTTTTTATAAATAATATATTATATACAGACACCCTAACGATTCAATCAAGAAACCATTAGAACTCACAAACAAATTCAGTAAATTCAGGGGATACAAAATCAATATACAAAAATATGTTGCATTTCTACATAGTAATAAGAAACCATCAGAAAAAAGAAAAAAATTTTTTAGAAAGAAAAGTTAAGAAAACAATCCCATTGACATATGCACCAAAAAGAATAAAATACCTAGGAAAAAATACAACCATGGGAGAGAAAAACCCATATATTGAAAACTATAAGATATTAATGAAAGAAATTGAGACACAAATAAATGGAAAGATATTCTCTGCTCATGGATAGAAAGAATCAATATTGCTAAAATGTCCATACTACCCAAAGCAATCTATAAATCCAGTGCAACCCCTTTTGAAATTCCAATGGTAGTTATCACCAAAAGAGAAAAACAATTCCAAAATTTTTATGGAACCAGAAATGACCTCGAATAGCAATTCTGAGAAAAAATCAAAACTGGAGGCATCACGCTTCCTGCCTTCAAACTGTAATACAAAACTACAGTTATTAAAACAGTATGACACTGGCATAAAAACAAACGCATAGATTAATAAAACAGAATAGACAGCCCAGAAATAAAGTCACACATATAAAGCCAATTAATTTGTGACAAAAGAGTCAAGAATGTACAATGGGGAAAGAGCAATCTCTTCAATAAATGGTGTTGAGAAAACTGGACAGTCATATACACAAGAATAAAATTCAACCACTATCTTATACCATAAACAAAAATTAATTCAAAACGGATTAATGAGTTGAATGTAAAACATAAAAACATAAACCTTTAGAAAAAAACATAAGGGGTAAATACCTTGGGCTAGGTCTTTGTAATGATTTTTGAATCTGACACCAAAAGCAAAAGCAACAACAGCAAAAATAAATAAGTGGGACTGCACCAAATTAAAAAGCTCCTACAGAAAAAGGAAACCATCAACAAAATGAAAGACAGCCTACTGAATGGAAGAAAATATTTGCATATCATATATCTGATAAGGGATTAATATCCAAAAATATAAAAAACTCATATAACTCATTAACAAACTATCTGATTAAAAAGTGGGCAGAGGATCTGACTAGACATTTTTCCAAAGGAGACATATAGATGGCCCCCAGGTAGATGAAAAGTACTTAACATCACTTATCAAGGAAATGCAAATCAAACCACAATGAAATGTCACCTCACATCTGTAGGGTGGCATTTATAAAAAAGACAAGAAATAACAAGTGTTGACAAGGACGTAGACAAAAAGGAACCCTCATACACTCTTAATGGGGAAGAAATTGGTGCAGCCATTATGGATAACAGTATAGTAAAAAAAGTTAAAAAATTGAACTACCATATAATATAGAAATTCTACTTTGAGTATTTATCTGAAGAAAACTAAAACGGTATCTTAAAAAGATATATGCACACCCATTATTTGCAATAACCAAGAAATGGAAACATTATTTGCAATAACCAAGAAATGGAAACAACCCAGGTCTCTACTGATGGAATGAATGGATAAAAAAATTGTGGTATATATATGCACAACAGAATATTATTCAGTCATAAAAAGCATGAAATCTTGCCACGTGGACAGAGACCTGAATGGGATTATGCTAAGTGAAATAAGTAAGACATAGGAAGACGAATACTATGTCTCTTATGTGGAATCTAAAACAAACAAAAAACCAAGCTCAGAGATATAGAAAACAGATTGCTGGTTGCCAGAGTCAGGTGGTAGTGGTAGAGGGAAAAATAGGTGAAAGGAGCAAAAAGAAAAAAGAAAGAAAATTTTTTTAATGTTTTTATTTATTTTTGAGACAGAGAGAAACAGAGCATGACCAGGGAAGGGGCAGAGAGAGAGGGAGACACAGAATCGGAAGCAGGCTCCAGGCTCTGAGCCATCGGCACAGAGCCCGATGCAGGGCTTGAACTCACAGACTGTGAGATCATGACCTGAGCCGAAGTCGGACACTCAACCGACTGAGCCACCCAGGTGCCCCAAGAAAGAAATTTTTTAAGAGAAAAAATAACAGTGCTACCAGTTGCTTGGTAAGTAAGAAACTTGATTGGAATGGAACTTTATTGTTTGTTGAATGGATGTGCTGACTCCTTTGTAATGTATGTAGAGAGTATTAAATACCTATGTAAGAGATGATTCTAAAGAGTGTTTCATGCTCGGCACTTAAGAACAGTGTTATATCAGTGAACAGACGTGCCTCCCATTGTATATATTTCTAAATGTGCTTCTTACTTGCCATACTTAGAAAAGTGATTTTTCAGTGAGTGGATGTGCTGATGACTGTGTAAAGCATATAGACAAGTGTTTAAAGACATTTAATTAACATATTTCTAAGAATGTTATTGGCTACACTAGTTACTAGCTAAGAATAATGTTATTGTAGTGAATGGAATGACTTAGTCTGTATTTTGTGTAGACAAATGTTTAAACGTGGTCAGAGGACCTGGATATACATTTTTCAAAAGAAGATATATATATGGCCAACTGGTACATAAAAAAGTGTTCAATATCACTAATGACAAGGGAAATGCAAATCGAAACCACCATGAGATATTACTTCACTATGAGATATTACTTCACTACCATGAGATATTCATTGTTAGAATGGCTATTTAAAAAAAAGACAAATTAAAATGAGTGCTGGTGAGGATGTGAAGAGGAACCCTAAATTGGTAGAGCCACTAATGAAAATAATATAAAGGTTCCTCAAAATATTAAAAATATAACTACCATCTGATCCAGCAATTCCTCTCCTGAGTATATATGCAAAGGAAATGAAATCAAAATCTCCACTCACATATTTCCTGCAGCAGTATTTACATGCCAAGACATGGAACCTGCCAAAGTGTCTATTGAAGGACGAATGGATAAAGAAAATGCAACACACACACACACACACACACACACACACACACACACACACACACACAGAGGAATATTATTCTGCTCTGAAAAGATGGCAATTATCCAAGTACATCTATCCTGCGTGGTGATGTCCTCATCATTCTTCAGCTGTGACTTCACTGATCAGTCATGTCTCCTTATTTCCCTAAGTTTGTCTAATCTGATCTCAGAAAATAATGGGAAAAAATGAAAGAGGAACAGAGAGGTTAAGTAACCTTGATAATGCCACACTACGGAGCCAGGCAGCCTGGCTCAAGAATGAGAGCTCTTAACTGCCCCAATATATAGGTGTCTGTTAGATTATTCTCTGTACTTTTTCTAAAATAGTTTATGATTTTTTTTTTTTTTTTTAAATTTTTTTTTTTTTCAACGTTTATTTATTTTTTTGGGACAGAGAGAGACAGAGCATGAACAGGGAAGGGGCAGAGAGAGAGGGAGACACAGAACCAGAAACAGGCTCCAGGCTCTGAGCCATCAGCCCAGAGCCTGACGCGGGGCTCAAACTCACGGACCGCGAGATCGTGACCTGGCTGAAGTCGGACGCTTAACCGACTGCGCCACCCAGGCGCCCCTAAAATAGTTTATGATTTTTTAAGGATCTGAAGTAAATATGGCAAAATATTAAAAAAAGATCATCAAAATATTAATTGCTCACAAATGTCAAATCTTAATATACCTGTAACTAATTAATCCTGACTAAATACATTATATGACTCACAGTTCATAATGTTCATATATATACACATACATAATATGCAGTATAACATAAAAAGAATAGAATTCAGAAAAGAATCAAAGATTCCAGATCCAGGTAATATGGATTAAGTACAATGCATCCCGTCTTTCCCATTTAATAAAACCTGCACTGAATGTACATCAGCTATTTAAGGCCGTTGAAAATCTAACAATAGAAGCCAGATTACATGAAGACCCCACAGAGATTTTGATTATGTGGGTTTTATCTAGTGACATCTACCCAAATTAGAGATTAAAACAGAAACTGTTAAAAACAAAAAGCACAAGTTCACATTCTATTAGCTCTCAGAGTGGTGATATTATCACCATTATCACAACTCTTTGGAAATTTCCACTGTACTCTCATGTGAGAGAGAGTGGAAAAGACAAATAACATCTAAGTGATACAGGAAATAGTTTTGACCACATTTTTAGAACTGGTGCCCATATGCAACAGATAAAAAATAAATATTGTGGGGCGCCTGGGTGGCGCAGTCGGTTAAGCCTCCGACTTCAGCCAGGTCACGATCTCGCGGTCCGTGAGTTCGAGCCCCGTGTCAGGCTCTGGGCTGATGGCTCAGAGCCTGGAGCCTGTTTCCGATTCTGTGTCTCCCTCTCTCTCTGCCCCTCCCCCGTTCATGCTCTGTCTCTCTCTGTCCCAAAAATAAATAAACGTTTGAAAAAAAAAATTAAAAAAAATAAATATTGTTTTGAAACACACATGAAATATTTATCAAACTGTAACAAAAAGAATCTGGACAAATATTTTAAAAACTAATTTCAGGGGCACCTAGGAGACTCAGTTGGTTAAGCGTCTGACTTTGGCTCAGGTCACCATCTCATCCCTCGGCCCTGCGTCGGGATCTGTGCTGATAGCTCAGAGCCTGGATCTTGCTTCAGATCCTGTGTCTCCCTCTCTCTCTCTCCCTCTCTCTCTCTCTCTCTCTCTCTCTCTCTCTCTCTATGCCTCCCCAGCTCATGCTCTCTGTCAAAAATAAATAAAGATTAAAAAAATTAAAAACTAATTTCATACTGAATAAAAGGCAAAAAGAGGGAGGGCAATACTTTAACAAAAAGTTAGAAAAAATGTTTAGAATTTAAAAAGACATATCTAAGTAACACAGTCACCTGTCTTTTGATGTCTTTTTGCTAGCTCTGTTGCCAGCATTAGTTCCTTAAGGCTCTCCATTCACATAGGATCATGGCCGTTAGGAAGGATATTAAATTCATGTTCTGCCACTACTTTTTTAGACATGGGCTTACATTGCCATTGAGAAGGAATTCATTTTAATAAGTTAGCTATTTATATTTAAGAGACTGTCTACATCAAGCTCTCCAAATTTTTGCACCAAATTTTAGTACTAGCAAGGCTATATCTGGAATGGCAAAGCTGACCAATACCAGTACTCAAAAATCTTTGAACAGTCTCAACTCTTCCAGTGTTCCAAAGAGAATGACTCTCCATTAAATCTCGTGTTACCCAAGGAATACTCTGAATAAGGTAAATGATTCAGCATTCATCAAGGTATGAGAAGGTGTCACATATTATACCTATTAGACATATTAGACTTATGATGACCTATCTAAATATTTTTGAAATCTGTAGGAAAAAAATATTATGTAGATTATTTGTGATTTTACAAGGTTGCGATAATTTCTGACATTTAAAAGACTTTCAGTAAAAATAATTTTCCTTACTTGGCTTTAAGAATGTCAGGATAGAGGGTGCCTGAGTGGTTCGGTAGTTGAGCATTCGACTTTGGCTCGGGTCCTACTCATGGTTGGTGAGTTTGAGCTCCACATCAGGCTCACTGCTGTCAGGGCATAGCCTGCTTCGGATCCTCTGCCTCCTCTCTCTCTGCCCCTCCTCCACTCCTTCTCTCTCTCTCTCTCTCTCTCTCTCTCTCTCTCTCTTTCTCTCTCTCAAAAATAAACATTAAAAAATAAATTGGGGCACCTGGGTGGCTTAGTCAGTTAAGCGTCCAACTTCGGCTCAGCTCATGATCTCTCAGTTCGTGAGTTCAAGCCCCGTGTCAGGCTCTGGGCTGACAGTTCAGAGTCTGGAGCCCTCTCTCTCTGCCCCTCTCCTGATGGTGCTCTGTCTCTGTCTCTCTCTCTCAAAAATAAGCAAACATTAAAAACAATTTAATAAATTTAAAAAAAGAATGTCAGGGTCTAGGAATATGATTTTTTCAAAGAAATTTTTACTTCAATAGAAAAATATATAAACTGTGGTTGTAGAATTTTAGAACATATAAACAAATATGGGCTTAAACTCAAGAACTGAAGACTACTCAAAGTCGGAAGCTTAACTGACTGAGCCACCCAGGCACCCCAAGGAGTCTTAATAGAAGTAGTAGTTTAACTGCTGCCCTTTCACAAATCTAAAAATTTGGATCATTGTCTCTCTCACTCTCCAGTTAGCTGTGCCAGGCATGGGAGTCTGAGGCGGTCCTTTTAAAGTGGAAATAGATGCATATGTTTCCCATATACTCAGAGGAAATATCTGTGGGAATATGCAGGACAGAGTGAAGGCATTTGCAGAGTGACAGGTCTCTAAAAATCCTATTGTGCCAGCCAGATGTTGGAGAGAGGGTCTATGGCTGTTTCCATGTCTAATAACGCTGAACCTGGTAAATGGCTGATAAAGGCTCATACTAGAGACACTTACCTGTCCTGGAAAATGGGAGAATTTCAATCAGTTGGTGGTTACTCAGGATGAGGCAGTGTGTGACTGAGTTTGTGTTCCTTGGTGGCTTTGTTTGGCTATGATTTCAAAGAGCAGAATCGACATAGAAGTTAGTTTTTTCCACTTTAAACTGCTGCCTACAGAAAGAGGTTAGTACTCTCTGAACTAGGGAGCCTAGTCGGTGAGTCCAAACCTGGTCGCAAAGGTTACTTCTGTTCTTAATGAACAAGGCAAACCTGTGGTCCTCTCCTAACAGGATATCCAAAATTACCTTTCTTTTTCATTTCCTTTCTTTCTTCCTCTCTCAGACTCTCTCTCTTATATTGTACATACATTGAGCTTGCTAATTACTTTTTCATTAGGATGCAAGAAAGCTAGAAGAGTTTTGCAATATGCAGATGGTCACAAAATTAACAAAGGATCAAGGAAATTGAAGAGCCTAAGAAAACTAAATGTGGGGGGCACCTGAAAGAAAAAAAAAATGCAGCTTTCTACTCATTTACCATCCAGTGAGGCAAAGCAATCAGCAAGGCGTGCTGCTGAAATCTGTTCTTCTACTTTCTCTGGCATCTGGGTAAGGGGGCTGTCTAAAAATCACCAAAACCTGGAGACGGCCTCAGACAAGAGACAAAAACAAACAAAAGGAAAAGCAAAACTTGGAGAAAAAAAAACAGATACACTGCTGAAAAAAATAGAAAAACGAAACAAAACCCAAACCCCATAATTAATATCCTCTCAGACGTGAAAAAACAATGTACAGAAGGAAGGATAGGAAATTATAAGGCAGGACATGCTTGGGGCGGATGGGAGGGTGTTTAACAATAGGAAAAGTTTTCACAAGGGAAAAGTTTTCAATTAAGTTAGGGTATAAAAGATAAATTGAGAAAATCTAAGAAATTTTGCAAGCAAAAAATGGGAAAGACAACAGGGAAAAAGAGGAAGGAGAGGATGGAGGGAAAGGAAGAAGAATGCAAATGAGAAAAAGGTGAAATTGAACACCCTCTTAGGAGAGGAATGCTGGTTGACCTTGGCCATTTGAAAGAGCAGTAATATTTGCACCTGGTATCAGACTCACAGAAAAAGCAGGCTGCTCTGGTCCAGAGGAAGCTAACCTGGGTGGTTGTTTTTTTCATTTCCCAAGAATGGAGGAAGGGTAGAGGGCAGAGGATAACTGAAGCTTGTTTCCTGAATTTATGTGTTCTGTTTCACATTTCACGAGTACTCTTTTTTAAGTAAAATGATCCAGCTCTTCTGCGAAGGAAAATTCCAGACGTGTGTGAGAGAGCATTCTAAGTATTACTTGCAAAGAATGGCTCAGCTCTAATTATAAATGGAGATAATGCTCTTATTTTCAGAGATCTCTCCGTATCCCAAATGCTCCGAGCCAAATCTATGGTTATTGCAGCCTCACACTTCTCTGAAGAATGGATTTTGAATTTTCACTCCAATCAAAAATAGGTCTTTCCACAACACATCATACTGAGACCTACTGCTGTCATTTGGAGCTAAAGCAGCCCTATATTTCTTATTATCTATGAGCCCAAGGATAAGTACCAAATAAACAAGCAGCTTTTTCCCAAATCTCAAAGCTTAAACTATTTTTATAGGCACAACCGATGGTAAAGTTTAACTTGATTTATCCTTGAGAGGCTGTCCCCCTGGAGAGGAAGTTAGCTTTGCAGAACCCCTGGTAGAGTGCCAAGAGGAAATCAGGACTGGTCCACAAGCTGAAACAGCTATAACCGCAAGGTTTGGACTCCAGGAATAACTGGTGCTCCCTCAACCAGTTACTGTGAGTAAGGAAGAGGGCTGACACCCAAGGTGAAGCCCATAGCTCACTGCTATCATCAGCAGTAGATTATATTCAGGAATTAAAATCAAAAGTGTAACTCATCTGGCATGGGGCCCAAGCAATCAACATAGGTGCTGGAGTGGATATAATTCTAAGGATTTTCCCCCAGTTTGCCATTTTCTGGTTACTTGATCAAACACCAGTCTAGCTCCTGCTGTGAAAGTTACTAAATTTACTGATCAGCTGACCTTAGATGGGGCTAGTCTGGATTGTCTGGATGGGTCCAATGGAATCACAGGAGGACTAAAAAGCAGAAGGGGCGATAGACAGGAAAGGTGCAGCAAAGACGGAGATCAGACAGATTCCGGGCATAAGAAGTCAAAGGACAGTCGCTGGCTCTGAGGTATGGGGACCCTTGAGGAGCTTCGAGCAGGCCACCAGCTGACAACCAACAAGGAAACTGAGGTCTCAGTCTACAACCACAGTGGATTCTGCCAACAACTTGAATGAATTGAAAGGTGGGTTATTTCCAGAGCTTCCAGTTAAAAGCCCAAGGGGCAGAGATGATGATTCAACCTTGTGAGACTCAGATCAGAGAACCAAGACAAGCCAACCCAGACTGCTGACCTGCAGAACCGTGAGATGACAAAGTGAAGTTATTTTAGGCTGATAAATGTGTGGTCATTTGTTAACAGCAGCAATACAAATCCACTGTAAACACCCAACTTATCAGTACACCTTGCGTGCAGTCAAGCAACTGCTAACTACCAGACCTGGCCATGCCATGTAATGTTTTACCTGAACCAGCTAACGGCCGAAATACAGCAAGTTGGGTGCTACGTATCGGCTCCTACATTGTATCTACAATTACATAACACAAAACTAAATGCCTGAATATTTTTTCTCTATGCAGAATAATCCCGTTTTGTACAAGTATTTATTACCAAGGAAAAATAGCATTGATATCTAATAATTTTATGTTTAGGATTATAACCCACTCAAAGCATTCTAGGGGTGCTGGGTGACTCTGCCAATTAAGCATCTGACTCTGGCTCAGGTCACGATCTCAAGTTTGTGAATTGGAGCCCCATATTGTACTTTGCAATGACAGTGTGGAGCCTGCTTGGAATTTTCTCTTTTTCTCTCTCTGCCCCTCTCTCACTTGGTCTCTCTCTCTCTCTCTCTCAAAATATATACATAAACAAAAAAAAATTGTAGAGGCTCACATATTTGATGGAAGAGATTGTTCACAGTATTATATTAATACTTATATTAATTAATTAATTATATTAATTAATATAAGTATTAATTATTAATATTTATATATTAATATTATTATAATTATAATATTATTATAATTAATTATATATTAATTAATTATTAAAATATTATATATTAATTATATAAATATATAAAAATTATATGTAAAATTATATATTAATTAATTATTATAATAATTATAATTATTGATATTATAATATTAATATTATATGTTAATATTATATATAATATAATGATTAATTATTATATTAATTAATATAAGTATTAATTAATTATATTAATACTTATGTTAATTAATGCATATATTAATAAATAAATTATGGCACAATTACTACATGAAATATTATGCAGTCTTTCCGTGGATTTTTGAAGGAAGGAAAGGATTACTATATATTAACGAAAGAAGGATACTACATTGTATCCACTGAGTCTAATTTTATTATAAACATAAAATACTTGCACATTGTAAAGAAGACTGGAATACATTGTGTTATAGAGGTCATTAATAGGTGGTAGAGTTATTAGTAATTCTTACATGTTTTTATTTATATATTTTATAAAATGTCTACATATTTTTTAGAATTTGATATTTTAAAGCAAATATTACTCTGTAGAATTAGTTTGCTATGTACACATATGCCATTAATTCCATATATTACTTTGACAAATTAACTTTTTAGCACTTTGGTTTCCTGATTTCCCAAAATAAATTGACCCAAAGGGCCTAACATCTCCTTGAATGTAAAAATTCTAAGAATATCTAAATACAGAAGTGTCAAGAAAACCCTAGGTTTATAATATATCTCCCTAGGGTCATCACTTAGATTTGGCACTTTGTTATTTTTCTTTTTTTTTTTTTTTAAGTTTATTTACTTATTTTGAAAGAGTGAGAGAGAGAGCAAGGGAGGGGAAGAGACAGAGGGAAAGAGAATCTCAAGCAGGCTCCGGACTGCTGTCAGTGCAGAGACCTATGTGGGGCTGGAAATTGCAGTTCCTATCTCACAAACCCTGAGATTGTGACCTGAGCCAAAATCAAGAGACAGATGCCTAACCACCTGAGCCACTGACACACCCCTCACGTTGCTTTTTTCTCCTTCATGTCATTGTTGCTTTCATCCCTCATGAGCATTTTCTGGACACTGAGTATGCTATGTCTTAAATCAAAACAGATGTTTCTGTTTTCCATCCTACTACCACATGAGTTTTGAAGACAGTTAAGATAATAAAAACACGAACACAAAGCATTGGGAAATTGCTACCTTAGTTTATCTTTAGATTATTTTAAGTAATATTCTTTTTTTTAACTTTTATTTTTAATTTTTTAAATTTACATCCAAATTAGTTAGCATATAGTGTAACTTAGTGCCCCTTACCCATTTAACCCATCCCCCCTCCCCCAACCCCTCCAGTAACCCTCAGTTTGTCCTCCATATTTATGAGTCTCTTCTGTTTTGTCCCCCTCCCTGTTTTTATATTATTTTTGTTTCCCTTCCCTTATGGTCATCTGTTTTGTCTCTTAAAGTCCTCAGTTGAGTGAAGTCATATGATATTTGTCTTTCTCAACTGACTAATTTCACTTAGCATAATACCCTCCAGTTCCATCCATGTAGTTGCAAATGGCAAGATTTCATTCTTTTTGATTGCTGAGTAATACTCCATTGTGTATATATACCTCATCTTCTTTATCCATTCATCCATCGAGGGACATTTGGGGTCTTTCCATACTTTGGCTGTTGTTCATAGTGCTGCTATAAACATGGGGGTGCATGTGTCCCTTTGAAACAGCACACCTGTATCCCATGGATAAATGCCTAGTAGTGCAATTGCTGGGTTGTAGGGTAGTTCTAGTTTTAGTTTTTTGAGGAACCTCCATACTGTTTTTCAGAGTGGCTGCACCAGCTTGCATTGCCACCAACAATGCAAAAGAGATCCTCTTTCTCCGCATCCTCGCCAACATCTGTTGTTGCCTGAGTTGTTAATGTTAGCCATTCTGATAGGTGTAAGGTGGTATCTTAGTGTGGTTTTGATTTGTATTTCCCTGATGATGAGTGATGTTGAGCATTTTTTCATGCGTTGGTTGGCCATCTGGATGTCTTCCTTGGAGAAGTGTCTATTCATGTCTTTTGCCCATTTCTTCACTGGATTATTTGTTTTTTGAGTGTTGAGTTGGTAAGTTCATTGTAGATTTTGAATACTAAACCTTTATCTGATATGTCATTTGCAAATATCTTCTCCCATTCTGTCGGTTGGCTTTTAGGTTTGCTGATTGTTTCCTTCGCTGTGCAGAAGGTTTTATTTTGATGAGGTCCCAGCAGTTCATTTTTGCTTTTGTTTGCCTTGTCTCCAGAGACGTGTTGAGTAAGAAGTTGCTGCGGCCAAGATCAAAGAGGTTTTTGCCTGCTTTCTCCTTGAGGATTTTGATGGCTTCCTGTCTTACATTTAGGTCTTTCATCCATCTTGAGTTTATTTTTGTGTCTGGTGTAAGAAAGTGGTCCAGGTACATTCTTCTGCATGTTGCTGTCCAGTTTTCCCAGCACCACTTGCTGAAGAGACTGTCTTTATTCCATTGGATATTCCTTCCTGTTTTGTCAAAGATTAGTTGGCCATATGTTTGTGGGTCCATTTCTGGGTTCTCTATTCTGTTCCATTGATCTGAGTGTCTGTTCTTGTGCCAGTACCATACTGTCTTGATGATTACAGCTTTGTAGTATACCTTGAAGTCTGGGATTGTGATGTTAAGTAATATTCTTATGTAAATGACAACCATAGAGATTGTTCTGTGACTTTTCAAAACATTTATGCTTTTATCATTGCCTTATAGTAACATTTGACATAATAAAATAAGGTTCGTATATATATGTTCATAAGAAAGAATCTTTAACTGAATTCATTATTTTAATGATTATATATAAAGAGACTACATTTATCAAAACTATTTTATGTCATTAAAATTAGATTTAAGCATCTAACTCAAAGCTTAATAAACATTATGTATATCAGTTTTAATTTAGGAAAGCTATCCTTTTTAAAAAAATATTTCATTGTATAAGTAGAAATATAAATAAACGTCTAGGTGGAAATAAATTTGGTATAATCCTTTTGAAAAGTATTTTAGCAAGATATATAAAAACAATTAAAATGATCAAGTCCTTTGACTGTAAAATTTACATGGAAATTTAGGTTCACAAAATGATTCAAAAGAAAAAGAAATAAATGAATATTTAACTTCATTTAAAATTTTTTCTTCCAATACTAGCTTTAAAAAAACCAGCATCTATCCTTGATTGTTTGAATTCCTCACCTACACAACCTAGACTATACCTTATTTGTTAATGCCCCAATATGTACTAATCCTATAAGCCTAAAGAATGAATTAGAAATCAGTACCCAGTGAAGGGATGATTTGGAATCTGTTTACCAGGCTAATAAGTGCAAATCACATTCCTTAATATATCACTGTATTTAGGGCCAGCTGGGTGGCTCAGTTAGTTAAGTGTTCGAATTCAGCTCAGGTCATGATCTCACGGTGGGTGAGTTCGAGCCCCGCATCAGGCTCTGTGCTGACAGCACAGCTCAGAGCCTGGAGCCTGCTTTGGATTCTGTGTCTTCCTCTGTCTGCCCCTCCCTGCTCGTGTGCACACACATGTGGGTTCTCTCTCTCTCAAAAATATAAACATTAAAAAAAATTTTTTTTAATATCACTGTATTTATCACACATGGCTATGAAAGTTTTTCTTCACTATTATCTCTTTACAGATGAATATGTGACTAAATAAATAAATATCATTCCTTCTCTGGTATACATTTAAAAGATTACTTTGCAAATGAATTTAGTTCACATCTGTATTTGCAAACCTACACTGAACATCAAATAACAAGCAATTTCTTCTTTTTACCACAAAAGACATATCATTACTGGAAAGTTCAAGTTTAAGGTGTTCTTCTTTTTATTAAAAAGAAAATGTTTTAAATGTTTTTATTTATTTTTGAAGGAGACAGCACGAGTGGGGGAGGAGCAGAGAGAGAGGGAGGCACAGAATCCGAAGCAGGCTCCAGGGTCTAAGCTGTCAGCACAGAGTCCAATGTGGGGCTCGAACCCACAAACTGTGAGATCATGTCCTGAGCCGAAGCCGGATGCTCAACCGACTGAGCACCTAGGCGCCCCAAGGTGCTCTTCTTTTTAAAATGCAGTTAAAATATTGAATTACCAACAGTACTGAACTGGTGTAGGTAGAACTAATCTCTAACCAAACTGTGATACATGGTTGCCGTGTTATTATTTGTTGTCAGTGTTCGATTCTACTGGCAACCTGATTGTAGGTGGTACAAATAAGTACAGAAGAGAGAGCAAGCAGAAGGTAAACATGATACAATGTAACTAATAATTGAGGTTTTATCCATTGACCTTTTTGAATATATAATCTATACGGTGAACTCAGGTTGACATATGACATCCTTACTGACATGACTTATTGAGGAGCTGAAGTCACTGTTGACCTATGGGTTTCTGTTTGTAATGTTTTACTTTGTTTGTTTACATTTAGCACTCATAAAAAAAAAAAGTATGACATACAAGCTCAGCCACTGACTCAGTAACCAAATATTTGTACTTCATAAGCATGAACTTTAGAATCTGAATATTAAATTCTCCAGTTAGCAAGGTTTCAAATTGTTCTTAGAGTTTCATTAAAATATCTCTTCTCTTGTTTTTGCTTGTGATACAGCCAGGAAAGTTTGTTTTCAACTAAAAAAAGGTTTAGTCCAATGAACTTGATTCTCCTTTGGGTCTTTCATTATAACCTGGTGTTAGTAATCTTGATATTTGCTCATAATTACTTTTAAGTAAGCATGGTTAGCAGTAACTATAGTTTGTTTTACTTTTAATCCTAAACTTGTTTATATTTCATTGTCTTCACTTTTATTCTGCAAACCATTGAAATATGGTTCCCCCCCACACCATTCCAATAAAGTTGCCCTTGCTAAGGTTGGCAATGGCCTTTTCATTGATAGACTTCATGAAAACTATTAATTCTTTAACTGAAAGCCAAAACAAATGTATATTTAAAAAATAGCTTCTGTGCTTAGATTTTCTGGCCTTTTTTTCTAAACCTTATAATTCTCCCTTTATCTTTTTAAATTTATTTATTTATTTATTTATTTATTTATTTATTTATTTATTTAATCTACATCCAACTTAGTATATAGTGCAACGATGATTTCAGGAGTAGATTCCTTAGTGTCCCTTACCCATTTAGCCCATCTCCCCTCCCACAACCCCTCCAGTAGCCCTCAGTTTGTTCTCCGTATTTATGAGTCTCTTCTGTTTTGTCCCCCTCCCTGTTTTTATATTATTTTTGTTTCCCTTCCCTTATGGTCATCTGTTTTGTCTCTTAAAGTCCTCAGTTGAGTGAAGTCATATGATATTTGTCTTTCTCAACTGACTAATTTCACTTAGCATAATAGCCTCCAGTTCCATCCATGTAGTTGCAAATGGCAAGATTTCATTCTTTTTGATTGCTGAGTAATACTCCATTGTATATATATACACCACTTCTTCTTTATCCATTTCATCCATCCATGGACATTTGGGGTCTTTCCATACTTTGGCTGTTGTTCATAGTGCTGCTATAAACATGGGGGTGCATGTGCCCCTTTGAAACAGCACACCTGTATCCCTTGGATAAATACCTGGTAGTGCAATTGCTGGGTTGTAGGGTAGTTCTAGTTTTAATTTTTTGAGAAACCTCCATACTGTTTTCCAGAATGGATGCACGAGCTTGCATTGCCACCAACAATGCAAAAGAGATCCTCTTTCTCCGCATCCTCGCCAACATCTGTTGTTGCCTGAGTTGTTAATTTTAGCCATTCTGACAGGTGTGAGGTGGTATCTCATTGTGGTTTTGATTTGTAGTTCCCTGATGAAGAATGAGGTTGAGCATTTTTTCACGTGTCAGTTGGCCATCTGTATGTCTTCTTTGGAGAAGTGTCTATTCCTGTCTTTTGCCCACTTCTTCACTGGATTCTTTGTTTTTTGGGTGTTGAGTTTGATAAGTTCTTTATAGATTTTGAATAATTCTCCCTTTATACAGTCATTTGATATTGGCTAAATAAGTGGAAACTTTTAGGCCCTAAATTCAACCATTTTGTTCTGTTTTTGTTGGTTTGGATTTTGGGTAAGTGAAAACTGATATTTGCAAAGTGAAGAACTAAAAGAGATAAGCTTATCAGATGGTGACAGATAGACCATAGCTACAACTGGTATAACTCGTGAAAAAATTCAGCCCTGTAACCCTGCCAGGACAACCTGATAAAGCAGCATTGGTTAATCTCACTCTGCCGACTGAACACAGGATCCCCACCCCCACCCCACTCTGTGTCTCTGTCTCCTGCCTGAAAAGGAATGGGAACTAGAACATTAGAGGGACCTGAAATAGAGTGAGACCCTACTTTCTTTCCACTGTGGTTATATCCACCTACTAGGCTTCAGACTGTGGTATGAGATTATGGGATATGTTTTCTGTTCAGTGACCACCCTTTCCTACTAGAACTGGGGAAGTGGAAGGCATAATAAATTAGGCATTGTGTTTAACCAGAAGTTATGTGTGAGCACTTCTTCCGGTCATTGGCTATAAGCAAAAGAACATCATGTTTTACCTACATACAGCACTCAGCACCACAGCTGCAACTCCTCTTCCTTCCTGCAGATTTTGACACCAGAGATTACTTCATTAAAAGTCTCTCCCACCTCAATTTTAGAAATACCACACTTGGGGCGCCTGGGTGGCGCAGTCGGTTAGGCGTCCGACTTCAGCCAGGTCACGATCTCGCGCTCCGTGAGTTCGAGCCCCGCGTTGGGCTCTGGGCTGACGGCTCAGAGCCTGGAGCCTGTTTCCGATTCTGTGTCTCCCTCTCTCTCTGCCCCTCCCCCGTTCATGCTCTGTCTCTCTCTGTCCCAAAAAGAAAATAAACGTTGAAAAAAAAAAAATTTAGAAATACCACACTTTTTTTTTCTTTAAATTTATTTATTTATTTTGAGGGAGACAAAGGCAGCTTGAGTAGAGGAGGGGCAGACAGTGGGTGAGACAGAGAATCCCAAGCAGGCTCTGTACTGTCAGCGCAGAGCCCGACACGGGGCTCGAACTTACCAAACCAGGAGATGGTGACCTGAGCCAAAACCAAGAGTTGGACGCTTAACTGACTGAGCCACCCAAGTGCCCCAGAACTATCACACTTCTTTTTTTTTTACACATCCTTGTTTGCCATTCCTGGTTTTCTTTTTTTTTTTGTTTTTTGTTTTTTTTTTTTTTTTTTTTTTTTTTTTTGGCAACAGATAAAGAGCCCATGATCTCTAAATACTGGTGTCTCTTATTTCCATACCTGACCCATTCCTCATGCTGAAAAGTTTCAATGATGGGAGTCTACCGGTTTTGAAAATTTGATTATTGTGCATATTTCTGTTTCTCTCAACAGGTAAGTAGGAACATTTTAACAATCTACCAGTTGTCTGCCCTTTGTCCCACAGGCATCTTAAACTCAACTAATTTAACTGGACTCTATCCTAATCTTATTCTGTGATCCCTATTTATATGTGTGCATTACCATTCATTCAATTGTTCAAGATGAAAACATTCTTAAAATAATTCTGTCCCCTTTCCCTACCCAAAATCAGTCACCAAGCAAAACCTATTCCCTTTTTCTTTCTTTCTTTCTTTTTCTTTCTTTCTTTCTTTCTTTCTTTCTTTCTTTCTTTCTTTCTTTCTTTCTTTCTTTCTTTCTTTCTTTCCTTCTTTCTTTCTATCCCTGGAGTACATCCCCTTCCTTCCAATTTCACTGAACACAGTTCACTATATTTTTCAATATTGTATTATCTTGTGTCTGGAATTGTCACTAAAATGCTCTCCTTTGGTTTTCCTACCCTACAAATCATTCTTGACACTAATTTAGTTTTTCTAAAGCAAGAACCTAATAGTGTCCTTTTCATACTTAAAATTATGCCATCAATCCACCCTCCAACATCAAACACCATCTCTTTAGCATAGTGTATGAACTTCTCCCTGTGGCTTGCTGCTTACCTTCTCCAGGACTGATGGGTTTCGATCATCATAACTATTGTAACAAATTTCAATGGCTTTTCTCAATTTAAGGCTATTTCTTACTTACTTATCAAGGTTGGAGTTTCTAGTCTGTGGGCAGCTTTTATTCACATGGTGTTTCAGGGCCACAGGATCCTTCTGTTTCATAGCTCCACCATTTCATAGGGTCTCATCATCTTCTGCATCAGGTCAATGGGAGGGAAAGAGCACGGTGAAGGTTCACCTACTTCCTAAGAACCTTGGCTTTGTTCCTTTTCACATTCTATTGGCTAAAATTTTGCCATATTGCCACGTGTTAGGTGACCGCTTCTCAGCAGCAAGTCTATACCAAGAAAAAGAAAACACAAATTTTGGCGAACAGGTCATTGTCTTTGCCTCAACATCAGAAGTTCAAGTCCCTATCTTGCCCCCGCTTACACTGCAGCATACTCAACCACTTGTATTTCTGAAAGATATATGTCCTCACTTTGCATATGCTGCTGCTTTTTGCTTATGGCTATTTTCTACTCTTCTTTCAAAATCTAGCTGAAAAATCTTTTTATAGAGAAAGCTATCACAGAACTCTTATTTCTGGGTGAATATCCTCTCTATACATTCTTTATTTTCCTGTTGTAAGAGGTGCTTGGAAAATCTTGATAGACTCAGTTATATATGTTTTTACTTTAAAAATGACCATTTCTCCTCTCAGTGGGACTGGAAAACTATGAGTATCGAAAATGAAACTTATTTGGAGCAATTCTTGGTACAACTTTCTTTTTTTTTTTTTTTTCATTTTTATTTATTTATTTATTTATTTATTTATTTGAGAGAGAGAGAGAAGAAGAAGAAGAAGAAGAAGAAGAAGGAGGAGGAGGAGGAGGAGGAGGAGGAGGAGGAGGAGGAGGAGGAGGAGGAGGAGAGGGTCAGAGTGAGAAGGAGAAAGAATTCCAAGCAGGCTCTGAGCTGTCAGCACAGAGCCTGACATGGGGCCCGAACACACGAACCATGAAACATGACCTGAGCCAAAACCAAGAGTCGGACACTTAACTGACTGAGTCACCCAGGCACACTGACAAACTTCTGAAAATATTATTGGTAAAGTAACAGAACTTCAGATTTTATAAACAGTTGTGATCATACATCTGGCAATAGATAGTTTGTTAAAAGAGGAGCTTTTGGTTTGTTTTTATCTTCAGAAAAACCTGTAGAAGATGATATAAAAATCTAAAAATCTCTTGCTTAATAATAAATTATTTCTTTATATTTCTGGGAAGACACCAGATAGCATCTCCCAGCTTGCTTTGCAGTCCAGTGTGGCCATACAACTGAGCTCAGCCAAGGAAATGTTACCAGAAATGATGTGTGTCAATTCCAGGCCTGGCCCATAAAAACCTCCCCTATGCAACCAACTTCTCCTTTCTCCTCTCTGCAGACTCAGTGTCAAAGCCCAGAAAAATCATGGAAGCTATGTACTAAAGATGTCAGTGCGTCCATTAGCCTGGGTCCTTGGGCCATGATGTAAAGCAGAGCTCCTACCCCAGCAGAGGAACACCTCCATTGGTTGTTACATCATGTAAAAAGAAAAAAAAAACAAAACAAGCTTTCTGGTATGTCATTGAAGTTTGGAGTTGGAGGTTGATAATGCCACCAGCAGTACCCCCAAATAATATGGACCAATGTTGATGACTAAAGAATTTGCGTTTGATAATCTAATTGGAAAGTTAAAAACCTTTGCTAAGGTTAATATTTCAACATAGAAAATTTTGTCCTACGCAAATAAACTTAAGGCACCCAGATTTCACGACCTTCTCATGCTGTTTCCATGAAGCCCTACTATATCAATTCTACCTTGGGGCTGTGGGACTCTTAGAGCTAATATCTACAGCAGTTAGCCTGGACAAGAAAACAGAGATTAAGAGCAATAAAGAGAGTTTTGGAAAGAATACCTTCAAGATTCTCAAGGGTACAATGCTTTTGACTGAAAATAACCCTAAATAGCTTAAATAAAAAGCCTGAAACACTAAGAGATACAACCGAGGTGTAAAATTAAAAAATCCTACACACCACCATGCAGAAGAGAACAACAATAAAGAAGCTTGCTTATTTTGAGTATGAAACTGAACAGAAAACAAATATAAATGTCCTTGGAGAGACCATAACCACCAGCTAACCTTCACAGAACAAGTCGTCTGGAACTATGTAAGTCCATGATAAGTGTAATTCTTCAGTGTCATCAAGTTCTTGAGCTCTTTCCACAATTTGATTCTATCATCATCAAGACCTGTCCTCACAGTCTCAAGACAATTCCACATATCATTGCCATATATAGAGAAGGAGGCATATACATACCTATATGTATGTGTGTGTATACATGTATATGTTTGCCTACATGTATGTGTATATGTGTAAACATACACACACACACACACACACATATATATATGTATGCACACATACACATATATACATTCATACAAGTAAGCAGAAAGCAGATTTCTAGAAGTCCTCTAGAAGATTTTTCCTTAGCCAAATCTGTGTTATATGCCCACATGCAAACCAATCATAAGGAAAGAAGCTGATTTTCTAGTAATGAAAAAGCATCTTTTGCTTTAGGACCCTCCTTCCATAAACACATTGTTCCCCAATACCTTACAAAAGTAGGATTCCCTCCAGGTCCATTATTGCCTTACTGATTCAGAAAAACTGAGGGTGGAGCTTCACAAGTTGAATTTTAAGGAGAATTTCAGGTAGTTTGGTTGCATGCTAAAATTTGAGAACCACTATTTTACCCTGTAAAAGAAAATACTAAGTTTTGGGTAGGCCACTAATAGTTTATACCCTACCTAAATATTTTCTAATTAAAGATGGTACTCTTTTTTGGAGATCATAATAAAACTAAATAGAAAACAGTCAAGACAAAACAAAATAAAAAACCACAAAAGATGTAAAAACCACAAGGGTTACAAAAAGGTAATAATGTACAGGCGGAATAAGATTTCAACAAATTTGAGAAATTAGATGAGTCAGATGTGGTAACTATTTTGTAAGACGTAAGAAGTTATAAAATGTGTAAGAATAATTGAGATTCAATTTACCTCCACAGACTCCCAGAGAGACAGAGCACTTAGTGATGACAAATAAAGAGAGGATAAAGTTTAAAATTAGAAATTAAAGGGAGGAATGCTTGAAAGCCTGAATTAAGAAGCCTATTCACCTACCCCATGGATTGAATATGGAAATGGTACGTGCCACCCTAAGCAAGATACAGGAGACTTCTGTTTAAAACAGAATGGAAATATCTAGGGATTCAAAAATAATATTCATCAAGGTGGAAAGGTTGGAAAATAACATTGAAAGTGTTATCTACTAGATCTCTACAGTTTTCCTGCACCATCTACAGCAGAAGTTCAGCAGTCAGGAAGCTAAATCCTAAGGAGAAGCTTCTGCAAGCATTGGAGACTTTGGGCATCTACTTTGACTCCCATAAAAGTGTTAAAACCAAAGATAAATTTTGGCCCATCAAGAAGGAAAAGTTAAGAGAAGACCCCCCACTAAAATCTCTTCTCATAGAATTACCACCTTGTAATATGAAAGAGAAGTAAACTCCACCATGTAGGAGGGAAGGGCACAGAGAAAACTTACCCTCTGGGCCTTGGTGCCAGTTGTGCACCAAGATGGATGCACAAAAAGATGGATGGATCGATCAAAGTATCATTGTAAACTCCTTAACTTACAATAAGAGCATGGATTTCAGACAAAATGGACTTTGAAGGAAAAGCATCACTAGAAATAAAGATCACTTCATTATTGATAAAGGTTTGATTCACCAGGATAATAGAACTCCTTTTAGTTTTTGCTTAATCACAAACCAAAAACTATAAGCAAAAAAGTCAAAACAAGAAGTAATAAACAAATCTATCATTCTAATGAGAAATTTTAATATTCCTCTGAATAATTGGTAGAATAAACAAACAAAGTATCAGGTAAGGTAACAGCATATTTAAGAAATTGACCTAACACATGGGGCACCTGGGTGGGTCTGTCGGTTAAGCGTCTGACTTTGGCTCCGGTCATGATCTCACAGGTCATGATCTCATGGTTGGTGGGTTCAAGCCCCACATCAGGCTCTGTGCTGACAGCTCAGAGCCTGGAGCCTGCTTCAGATTCTGTGTCCCCCTCTCTCTCTGACCCACTCTTGCTGTGCTCCATCTCTCTCTGTCTTTCAAAAATGAATAAACATTAAAAAAATAAATTTTGGGGCGCCTGGGTGGCTCAGTCGGTTAAGCGGCCAACTTTGGCTCAGGTCATGATCTCGCAGTCTGTGAGTTCGAGCCCCGCGTCGGGCTCTGTGCTGACGGCTCAGAGCCTGGAGCCTGTTTCAGATTCTGTGTCTCCCTCTCTCTGACCCTCCCCCATTCATGCTCTGTCCCTCTCTGTCTCTAAAATAAATAAACGTTAAAAAAATTTTTAAAAAAAATTATAAATAAATAAATAAATAAATTTTAAAAGAAATTGCCCTAACACAAAAAAATACAATACCATACTCAACAACTGAAGAGTATACCTATTTTTCAAGTATTTATAAAGTGTGTACAAAAATTGGGTATGTACTGAAGGGCCATAATGCAAGTCTCAAAAAATTTCAAATGATTAAAACTATTCATAGTATATTCATGGACCACAATACAACTATATATAATAAGGTAACTAGAAAATTCTAACTTCTTGGCAATTAGGAATAAACAGGTGTAAAGAAGGAATCATATTGGATGTCCTAACATACAGTAGGCCTTTGAAAATAAGAGAGAAAGCCCAGAGGTGAAAAGTAAAAAACACAGTAAAAGATGATTTAAAAATGAAAGAGTTGTGAAAGCAACTTTAAATAAGATTATAATCCAGAGACCCAGTAAGTAGGCCTCTGTTAAATGAGGGATTCAGTCCACAAAATGTAAAGAGCACAACAAATCAGCAAGTGCAAAAAATATCCCAATCTGGGGCGCCCGGGTGGCTCAGTCGGTTAAGCGTCTGACTTTGGCTCAGTTTATGATCTCACGGTCCATGAGTTCGAGGCCCGCGTCGGGCTCTATGCTGACCGCTGAGAGCCTGGAGCCTGCTTCCGTTTCTATGTCTCCCTCTCTCTCTGACCCTCCCCCGTTCATGCTCTTTCTCTCTCTGTCTCAAAAATAAACAATCCCAATCTGACAGAAAACTCTGTATTAAATGTCAGACATAACCCAGAATAAAATGTTAAAATGTTCAGTAACCCTCTGAATGATTACTGAATATCAGCAACAGTCAGAATTAACAAAAACAGTAACAAGGTCATACTTGCCAATTAGAATAGCAAACATTTAGAATTGATATTCAGGAAGTGGAGAGGTGGTAAAACTTTATTGGCAGAAGAACAGTGGTAGATTAATGATATTTATTGAGTGCTTACTCTGTGATAGGCATCACTTAAACTTTTTGCGTATTTTAACTTCCTTAACCCTCATAAAAATCTTATGAGATAGATAAAATACCCTCATCTTACAGATTAAAAAAGAAGCACAGAGATTCTAATTTGCACAGTCACAGAGAGGAGAAGGGATTGAAACTCAAGCGGCTGGTTTCCTCCCTCCTTTCTTACTTTTTTTCTCAATTTCGCTTTCTAGTCCCCTCCCTTCCAGTACCCTCTTCCTTCCTCCAAGGAGGTGTCTTGGTAATCCTTCAAGTATCTGTCAACAGAGTCAGGGGAAGAAAAGGGGAGGGGAGGTGGAGAAAGTGCGCTTCGCCTTTTCTCCACACTCATCTTTATTGTGTGGAAGATCACAGGTTCCTTTTGTAAATAAAATAATTTCCTCAAAAAAAAACCTCAATGAGTCCTTTAGCTCAGCTCAACAAATACCTGTTTACTGAGTCTGTTTGCCGGTCGGGCGGCGGTGAAGAAAAATTCAACAGTCTAAACACGTCTAGTCGCTGTGATTGTTAAAAGTTGTTGGGGCGCCTGGGTGGCGCAGTCGGTTAAGCGTCCGACTTCAGCCAGGTCACGATCTCACGGTCCGTGAGTTCGAGCCCCGCGTGGGGCTCTGGGCTGATGGCTCAGAGCCTGGAGCCTGTTTCCGATTCTGTGTCTGCCTCTCTCTCTGCCCCTCCCCCGTTCATGCTCTGTCTCTCTCTGTCCCAAAAATAAATAAACATTGAAAAAAAAAAAAGTTGTTAATGGCGTTGGGGGGGGGGGGAGGGAGAGGGCAGAGGAGAGAGGGAGGCAGAGGAGAGAGGGAGGCAGAGAAAGGGAAAAACGGGCAAGAAGGGGAGGGTGAGACAATGAGACACAGAGACATTGGGAGAGAGACAAAGAGTCAGGAAGCTGCAGGGGAAAAGCCCCGTCGAGACAAACACGCCGGACCCGTCCTCATTGGTCCCCGGGGCCAGCGCTGCTCACAAGCTTTGAAAGTAACAGAAATGTAAGTGATGCAGGTTGAGAGCCGAGAAACGGAAGTTCCCTACGGTTTGGCGCCCTCGACAGCACCCCCACGGCAGCCACTCCCCTGCGGAGGACTTTACGTGTCGGAGCGGGCGGCCACCTCCCAGTTAGTTAGCTCTCCGTTGCCCTCGCCGCTGAACTGACTCCGGAATCTCTGCGGGGAGCGAGGAAGGGGGCGGGGGCCTGCAGCTCTCACGCCCTCCGGCAGCGACGCGGGCGCGCCGGGGGGAGAGCCCTTTTGTGTACCTAGGATCCGGGAAACGAAACCGAGAGCGTGTCCGCACCTCGGAGGTTCTCGGCAGCGCGGAGCACCTGCAGCCCCAGGTGGGCGGGCGCCTTTCTCGCCCCTCGGCCCCGCGCGCGCAGCGCGCGCCGGACTCGCGTGGGTTCCCGGGCCGGTTGCGCGGCGCTGGGGGCCGCTAGCGGGGGCGGGGCGCGGGGTCCGGCCAGCTGTGTTTGTGCGGGGTGAGCTGAGTGGAAGAGGCGGACGCGGGGGGGGGGGGGGGTAGAGTCCCGGGGAAGCGACCCCCGGAAGCGGAGCTGCGACTCGCGAGTGGCCCCAGTTGGCCCCCAGGCCCCACCACTCGGCACCACTGGTAAGGTGTTTCTTGCCCGAAACTGCCTTGCGTGCTCAGCGCCCCTTTACTACCACTGCCCCCCTCTTGGCCGCGCTGAAGAACCCGGCAAGAACCAGGACTGTGGGTGTCCGCTGTCGCGCTGGGAGGATTAGAAGAGATGATTAGTGGGGCCTCGTAGCTGTCATAGAACAGTATGTATTCGTTAGGAGTACGGTGTACCCTAAACCTGTGCTAGTCCCTCTGGAACAGACGAATTGGAAAGATAGAGCTGGTTTATAGCATAGAAGCTAAGACCATTAGTTAGTTCAGGAGTCCACCTGCCTGATTTGAATCCTACCTCTACTACTTAATTGCTGTGGACTCTGAACCAGTTTCTTCATCCTTGTGCTTTCCTGGCCTCATCTCTGAAATTGTGCGATGGTCAAAAAAGAGTTACAAGAGTTACAGTATGGCGTGTATTAGTGTAAAGCTGTGGGAGCTGTGCTAGCCCCAAGAGTACTCGGTAAGGTTAGCTTTTATTATTTTTGATACTTGACAGAATCCCTGCTTCTCAACTCATGAATCTGGTTCCCACATGGTTTTATTTCTAGGGTTATTCCAGTAAATCTTGGAATGGCCGCTTCTCAGTTCCAGGAACTGGCGAGCATTGTTTCTCCTAGTTGAGCAATTTGAGAAATACGGTTTACTCATCTTTCCCTTTTTTAAAATGAAAAGGGAAACGAGTGGATTTCTGCAGTGGATACAAAAAGTGGCATGTATGCTCTGGGAAACAGTGTGGAGGTTCCTAAAAAAATTAAAAATAGATCTACCCATGACCCAGCCATAGCACTGCTAGGAATTTACCCAAGGGATACAGGAGTGCTGATGCATAGGGGCACTTGTACCACAATGTTTATACACTTTCAACAATAGCCGAATTATAGAAAGAGCTTAAATGTCCATCAACTGAGGAATGGATAAAGAAGATGTGGTTTATGTATACAATGGAATACTACTTGGCAATGAGAAAGAATGAAATCTGGCCATTTGCAGCAACGTGGATGGAACTAGAGGGTGTTATGCTAAGTGAAATAAGGCAGAGAAAGACAGATACCAGATGTTTTCGCTCATATGTGGATCCTGAGAAACTTAACAGAAGACCACGGGGGAGGGGAAGGGGAAAAAAACCTTATGGAGAGGGAGGGAGGCAAACCATAAGAGACTCTTAAATACTGAGAACAAACTGAGGGTTGATGAGGGGTGAGGGAGAGGGGAAAGTGAGTGATGGGCATTGAGGAGGGCACCTGTTGGGATGAGCACTGGGTGTTGTATGGAAACCAATTTGATAATAAATTATATTTAATATATTAAAAAAAGCCGAAAAGTGGCATGTAAAATAAGTGGCTGGGTCAGAGATTCAGCAGCCTTCCCATTAGTAAGGGAGCTGTTCTTTATGAACAAAAGGAGTGAAATCATACTGTGCACATATTGTTCAGTCAACAAGCAGCAGTTAAGTCTCTTGTCCTGGACAAGACAGGCCATATTCTGGTCTTTGAGAGCATAGAATGCAGGTAGAGAGACATTAAATGGGTACGAACTGTGTCCCATATACCTCTCTATTGTCATGTCTGATTATCTTTTTTTTTTTTTTTTTTTTTTTTTTTAATAATCCACAAGTCTTTCATTTCCTTGAATGAGTCAAGCTCCCTGTAGCCACAGGACTTGTACAGTTCCCTCTGTGTATAATGCCTAACTACCTGTCTCAACCCCCCAACCCATGGCCTGGTGGATTTTAGACTACCTTTGGCTCTCAGATTCAAAGGAAGTTTAGGGATATAGATTTCTACCATTGTCATTAGAGCAGTAACGTTTTCCTAAAATAATTAAGAACATGCGTCTGCCTCTTGGGACTCAGAAAAATATTTAAGTGGTTTGTTCTTAATTAAGAAGTAAATGTGGATAAAGGATCCAAATCTAGTTTATGCCTAGTATATAGGCATAGGAGTCTTAGGAACTTCCAAAATTATGGATGCTTCCCTTGGGTTCCAGATTTTACATCAATAACTTTTTTGGAAAGCAATAAGATAGAAATTCCAGGACCCCAAGAGATACATGGGTCAAGAATGTCACTGTCCTGTGAACTGTGGAACCATGACTAATGTCACCGGCATCATTTCTCCTTATGCCTGATGGAAGAGATTTATCATTTTCAAATAGCCCAGAGCAGCAATGGGTCTTGATGAGGAAAACAAAGGCAAAAAAATGTAGTTTAAATTAAATCCCCTTACAGCTTGAAGCCCAGTGATACCAGAGACCTGCAGTCTGTAACATTCCGTAGGAATTTACGGCTGCCTTAAGGCCTTCATGTTTACATTCCATTAAAAACTAGAAGCAACCTTATCTTGACAGTAGCTAAATCTTCGTCCTGTAAGACCTTGCTTTCAGCATACAGAAATTTCTTAGAAACTAACTTTATGTCCCCTCCTCCACAAACCTTGAAATACATTATCACTCACCCCTCACAGTCGCAGAGCAGCTCTTCTGCCCACAGGTTCTGACCCTGTGCTTTAATAACATCATATTTTTGAACCAAACATGTCTCAGGAATTCTTTCTTAGCCATTTGCGTATGAACCCCACTTCAAATTGCATCAGGTCTTATGGTGTCTAATAGAATAATTTTTACCAGAGATGTACTTACTTGTATATAGTATATGATGTGTTAAATCTCAGAAACTCTCATTTAGCAGAGTTAGGGATGAGTGTATAGTAATCAGATTATAATTTGAAACTATATATTTGTCTTGAAGTAATTAAGATTCCAGTGGTACAACATATATGACTTTCTTAGAGACTTTTTTTTTAGTACAGGATGAATATGATGTTCTTTTTCTTGGAAAATTTTCTAGGATTTGTTTCTTATTAAGAGTAGTGGAAGGCAGGGGTATACCTGGCTGGCTCAGTTGGTAGAGCCTGTGACTCTTGATCTCAGGGTTGTGAGTTCAAGCCCCACATTGGGTGTGGAGCCTACTTAAAATAAATTTAAAACAAAAAGAGTAGTGGAAAACATTATTTAAAAGTTATCATGTTAATTAATTAATGAAATCACCCAGGACTCAGCCTAGTCATTTCCAAAACTGAGTGACATTACCTCTTGTTAATAGACCCTTAAGTTTGAGAAAATCAAAAGATCTTCAAAACAGCAAACAGGAGCGGACAGGGTGTTGTGGTATCATCTTTATTCCACAAGTGCTTTATTCTACCTGGCACACAGGTGACTACAACTGTCACTTAACATTTTGTACCAGAACTTATGACATGCCACATTTTGTGCTTGAGATATTATTTAACTGCAAAAATTTTAAAACCTACAGCAAAGAGAGGACCCAGATTATGTTCTGCAGTAGTTTTGCCATTAGGGACTTATTCTCACACGTGCCATTTTAAGATTCAAAATAATGTAACCAAATTGGAAAGAAAAGAGCAAATAGGGACAAATAAGCTCTGCTTTAGAGTCTGTTCAGTTTCACTTCCTGGGATCTCTGGGCGAGAGGTTTTGCCTTATGAGTTAATTGCAATTAACAGGCATCAAGGGGGTTGGGATTTAAAGTGGAGAGATCAGGGGGAAAAGAAACAAGGAACTGGAAGGCAGAAGTGGTGAGGGAGCCTAAGGCAAACTGACAGGCTGCAACCCACCCCCACCCCGGGGGGAATCCATGTGATACTCCTCAGGCACTCCTGGCTGCCCAAGAACAAAGGAAAGGGGAAAAAGAAATGGTTAACTGATAGAGATCATTGTGCCCAGTACCTGAGTCTCCCTACTATTTACAAATATTTTACAAATATCAATAGCCCAATCTCCAGAAACCGATGGACCTCGTTTCCTGGAGCCTCAGCATCACCCCTCCATAGTGCTGTGGAAGACAAAAACAGAAGGAAATGGCAGATAGAACTAAATTTCCTTGTAACCTGCAGCCCATTAGCAAATACTTGAGTCTGGCCGAGTAAACTGTTTCTTCAGGAAGTCCCTACTGTCTTAATGCTAATGCTTTGCTAGAGGGAAAACAACCTTAGCTTGACAACAGTTAGGCCTCCAGTATCCTGGGAGTCTTCTTTAGCATATGCAAATCTCAACTGGAAACTTTCCCTGGACTTTACCACCCCCCCAACTCCCTATTATATAGCCAGTCTCTCCTCAAAGTCCCAGGGCAGCTCTTCCTGCCCACAGGTCCTGTCCCCATGCTTTATTTAATAAAATCACCTTTTTGCACCAAAAACATCTCCAAGAATTCTTTCTTGGCTGTCACTTCCGGATCCCACAAACCCCACTGTCACCCCAAAACCTCATCAGAAGTGCCGAGTACAATGGTTTTTTGGGGTTTTTTAATTATTATTTTGTATAGAAATAACCTAACACAAAGTTTTGGTTGGATTGTGACGGTGCTACAACTATGACAACCCCTGAGGGTGGATTTTCTGGCTAAAAGTATATCTTGTAACATAACAAAGAATCAGGCCTTTTCAAATTTGCTGTTCAAGATGGGCAGAACTTATCCATAGAATCTGGAATCCAGAGATATTTGCATTAGTGTGGTCTGATAGCTAACCCGTCTGTCTGTCCTGGTGAAATTAGAGCCCAGCCTCCTTTGTGTAGACTGGAAGGCTTCAGTTTTTGACTTGGTTACAAGGTGGGGTCTTAGGCTTACAATGTTTTCCTCTCAGCTTTCTGCCTTATAGGACCTTCTCCCCGCAAAGGTTTGTGGAAAACATCCACCATCCTGGGGTGACTCACAACTTCTTAAGTCATACTCAGAATCACATCAACAGGGGATGGGGTCAAGACCAAAGGGTTTAAATAACCAGATTCTGGTAGACTAGATGAATAGAGGAATATCCTATGTGTACGTATAGTTTCATAGTATCTTGTTACAACAGTCATATTTGACCTATAAATTTGTAGACAATATAGTAATATCAGGTCTTCTTTTTCAGAACTCTATAAATCATGGAAAAGCAAAGTAAGTAATTTAAGTGTTGACTTCCTTTTATAATGTTAAATCTGTTGTTAATATGTTCTTTGTCTTATATGATGTTGTATTCAGTTTCTGAAAGGATGTAATTTACTTTGTTTATGCTCCAGAACCCGAAGTCTAGGTCATTTTTTTTTTTTTACTGTAAAGACAATGTACACCTATATCCACTACTGCTAGTTTTTCCTGTAAAAATAAAACCTTAGGTAAGCCTAAGGAATTTTAGTCTTACTGGGAAATATGTTATATAATTTATACTATATTCCATTTAGGTCAGTTTTCCCCTTTTTGTGTGCATTTTATATACATAAACATCATTCAACTCAAATTAACCAGATAAGAAATTAAAAATTTTTTTTTTCAACGTTTATTTATTTTTGCGACAGAGAGAGACAGAGCATGAACGGGGGAGGGGCAGAGAGAGAGGGAGACACAGAATCGGAAACAGGCTCCAGGCTCTGAGCCATCAGCCCAGAGCCTGACGCGGGGCTCGAACTCCCGGACCGCGAGATCGTGACCTGGCTGAAGTCGGACGCTTAACCGACTGCGCCACCCAGGCGCCCCTAACCAGATAAGAAATTTAATATGTCAGATCATTGTAACAAAATCTTTGGATATATCCCTGCTATATATTTCATAACATCCACACATGAACAGGTTTAATAAATACCAATGATTACGTTCTGGCTTTTTTCCTATCAAGAAAATTCTAAATAAGATGGATATCGACCAAGCATATAATAAAAGACTTTGTTTTTGTTTTTTTTAATCTAAAGTTCTGAAGAGAAAAGCAATGCATATGGGGGAAAATATGAAAAAAAAATCCTGTTTTATGAGAAGATTTACATTATCTGTTTACTTTTGTTTAGATACTGAAGACATGTTTATCTCTCACCATAATGTCAGCCTTACTAGCTGTATTAGATACTCTTTAGGACTAGAAACCTCAGCTTTCCTTCATGAAGCTTCATGATCTCTTAATGTTTGCTATATGAATTTAATTTTACTTACAAAACTCAAGGCTTCTTAAATGTAAATTGATACAGTATTACACTTTCTATCTGCTACAAGCATTAGGATGCTTCAGATCACCATAGAAAGATTCTTTTTGCCACGGTCATAGTCACCTTTTAACTCTTCATCTTCATATGCATAATTGTTTGTATATCTGTGTGTATGTGCATAAATAGGAATTAAATGTATACATGTATATAAATACATATAGAAGTAAAAATAAAATATCTTTATATTAATGTGACAGTCCTATGGTATCTATAAATTATTTTAAGTTCCATTTCACAAATGCAGAAACCCATTCATAATTCATATGATCTTTGGTATATTTGACCACTTGCTTATTTGCTTATTTTCCCTCTGTATGAATTCCTGCTGAAATTCCTAAAGCCAGGATTAACACTCTGGAACCAAAACCCCAGAGATTATGAGCTTCTAATTTCTTGAATCTGTCAGCTCCTAGATATGTATATGTATTTACTATTGTTCAAACACTGGTACCTAGAGGTGCCAAAATGTGACCTATCATTTAAGAGTAGGTATGTTAGTCAGACTTGCAGTGTTTTCCTTGAGATCTGTTACGCGTGATCCGGTTGTTTCCAGCTCAGGTGGGGAGTGGCAGCGGTGGGCAAAGCCTTGAGAGCTGGAGAACTAGGAACTCGGCCACTCACTTGAAGCCAACAAACAAGGGAATGGTCGGGATGGAATGACTTTTGTGGTATTTGAGAGATCTGCAATCAGTCAGGGTACGTTGCGGCAACCGTTTAGGGAAAAGCCCTGATGGAAGTAGAAGGTTCTGCTACCGGAATATGCACCAGCCCTGTGGACTCCAGTCTGCTGAAGTTATCATGAAGTTGATTGCGTGAAGGAGAAGGCTGGCTCACGACCCAGCTTTCCCGCTGAAACCACATGAGTTGAGTAGTCTTTGAAGGCCTATGATAAAGAAGTGTGTAGACAATGTACCAGATGGAAAGTTTGACTAACTTTTTCTTCTGTATTGATGCCATGTGCTCATCATTCAATAAGAAACTATTTTGGGTTTATAGTTAGCACGCCATAATGGGCCAGAGGAGGACATGGGACAAATGTAGTGTCCACTAACCTTAAGTTCTATGAAGACAGGGCCAGGATATCCTCAGAGCTTAGCTCAGAGGCAATACAGGAGATGGCCAACAAGTATTTATTGTCTGGCTGGGGCGGCTGCTAAATGAGTGACTAGGAAACACAAATATGAAGGACTAGGAGGTTCAACCATTTGTACGTATATTAAGAATATTCAACGTTTAATGTGGTATTTTATTGTTATTCAGTCAGTTATGATTTTATTGGGCAAAACCAGTCAGATACTAGGAAGTTCCTTATTGGGTATTCTTATTGGTATTGGATATTCTTGAATTCCTTATTGGGAATTCAACCTTATTGGGTAATTGCAGAGTAAGCATAAAAACGATATTCAATGTTGAAATATATGCACTATTTTAAATATTTTGAAAATAATTCTTTGGGACCCCTGGATGGCTCAGTCAGTTAAGTGTCCAACTCTCGATTTCAGCTCAGGTGATGATCTCATAGTTGTAAGGTCGAACCCCCATGTTGGGCTCTGCGCTGGATGTTGTGCCTGCTTAATATTCTTGGTCTCCCTCTCCTCCTGCCCCTGCCCCTCCCCTGGTTGCACGCATGCGCATGTGCTCTCTCTCTCAAAGATAAAAGGAAAAGGCTAATTGGTACAGCAATAACTACGTATCTTTAAAAATCATCATACTATTTCCATCATCATCCCTATATCCAAGTAGTTTCATTTCTCTCTCTCTTCCTTTACAGTCTGTATGTGGTTCTAAAACACTTTTTTCCCCTAATACCAACATGGAATTAGGTGTTAACACTTGGAACACTTCCAAATATGGAACACTCATCAGACATGTTTGAAAGCTAGAAGTTCAGCCCCGGTAACTCAGCTGTCTCTTTTTATTCAAAGAGGAATTTGTTTGAAACCGATGCTCCTGCCAATTAAGTCTGATAACAGCTTTTGTTAAGTGAAGAAATCACTTTATTTTAGTACAGCACAAGATCATATAAAGATCATATCAATGGAAATTATCTAAGGACAATTTATTTTTCTTTCTAATACATATTTTTTCTTTTTTTTTAAATTTTTTTTTTAACATTTATTTATTTTTGGTACAGAGACAGAGCATGAACGGGGGGAGGGTCAGAGAGAGAGGGAGACACAGAATCTGAAACAGGCTCCGGGCTCCAAGCTGTCAGCACAGAGCCCAATGTGGGGCTCGAACTCACGGACCGCGAGATCGTGACTTGAGCCAAAGTCGGCCGCTCAACCGACTGAGCCACCCAGGCGCCCCTTATTTTTTTCTAATATATATTTCATTAAAGCAAATATATGTTTACCTTTCCCTAAATTGCAGACGGACAAATGAATGCTCCTCACCCAGGAACGAATTTACCACCTGACTATCCCCCTCAATATCCTTCAGCAACACTCCAAGGTAAAACATTTGTCTAAGAAAAAAAATCCAAAATTATTCAATTACTGATATTCCCCAAAGGGCATATGTATGGGTGTGTGTCTGCCTTTGTTTGTGTATTTTAGTAGTGTCTTTTATTAAAAGTGTAATGATGAAATTGGCAGCCTAGTTCTTCATTTTTTTTCTGACTATATATTAGCATAAATAATATCATAAAAGTAATGTTTACTTATGCAGGATAGTAAAGATATAGAGTTAACAAAAACAGTCCATTTACATGTAACAAATAAAATAAAGTTTGCACCAAAATATACATTAGAAGTAAAAGATTTAATTGATCCTTCATCTGTTCTGAAAATTGTCATCACATAATCACATTTAGATTTATCCCTGGGTATTTTTGAGTCCTATATTAGCTGAGGGTAATCGTGTACAGTGAGAGTCACAGAAAAGACGTGAGTGCTTAAAACTGGAAGCTGTAGGTAATAAAAGTGTAGCTGCTTGGGGGTCATTCTCATTTTCACTTTGTAACATATATGAAAGCTTTGCTTTTTGTACGCATGCTTAATCATGCCTTATATCTAAGAAAAGTAATCGAGTCCTATCACTACATTCTAGGGAGTACATTTTTCCCTTTGAACCAGTTATTGAAAGACCTCAGAGATTTTCATGTAGACAAATGCAGTTATCAAAATTACTAGAACTTCACTACATGGCAAAATTGATGGTGTACCCAGATTTGCAAGTAGTCAGGCTACTTCCTTCTTGAGAGACTGAGAGACCACTCTGGAGATTTAGGATCAAAAGGTATCCGGTTTGGGTAGATGGGTGTATCCATTTTGTATTCTACTCTGAGTGAATAACTCTGCTTGGGAACTCAATGGCCTGTTTAATTGTGTAGCCAAGAAACTTCCCAGCGGGGCCTGGATCACATCCAGGTGTTTGCAGTTAGAAGAATCTGAGCTAGAATATCTCTAAGGAGATAGTTCTCAAGGGTGCCTGCCCTTAAGTATTACGTGGAAGATTTTAAAACACTGTACCAGGGCACTATCCCGGGAGAATTAAAGCAGAAGCTCAGGTCACGGGACCCAGGGATTGGTAATTTTTTTAATTACCCAGTTAGTTGTAATGTGCAACCAGGGCTGAGAACCGCTGTCGTAAATTCTTATATGGTGGTTGTTTGATGAATTATTAGCAAGCTCGAATATTCATCCAGGGCACTTGGAGAATGATTTAATCCACCCCACAGCCAGTTAAAATGAGGTGATACATAATTAAATTCAGTTATAATCAGACTTGAGAGTTTGTGAGAAAAATAGCCTAATTTTATTTCACAAGTCCAAGGCCATATATAGTGCAGGTCTTAATATGACAATGATGCTAAAAATAGTGACAGTTTAAAATTGAGAGCTTACTGTGCATAATGTGAATAAACTCATTTAACTGTCAATTTTAGGAGGTACATAGCATCATGTACCCAGTGTGCAAGTGGAAAAAGGCAAAGAGAGGCTGTATCAGGTTTCAAGTTCTGGCTTCTGCGCTAAATGGCTGTGTGGTGGTTCATACAACTCGTTATACCTGCAAGTCTCAGTTCTTAGCTATAAAACAGGAATAACATTTTCTCATTCAGGTTAGCTTGGAGATTAAATGAGAGTATACGTAAAGCGCCTGGTATAATGATTTACAAATACTGAGTGACAGATATTTGCAATTATGTTAATAATCTGTTAAATCAGTTAGACCTTATACAAATGAAAATATCCAAATTTCAGGTAATTCTGTATGTTTAATCCGTTATTTCGGAAATAATCAACTATCCTCTCTCTCCAAGGGTCTTGAGAAGATTAAAATAATGCTAATGTGAGCTCACATGTCCTCCTCATTGGCTTGCCTGTGGTCTGATCTTTGCACTGTAGCCAGTGATCTTTAAAAATGCCTATCTGTCCATATTACAGACAGTATTCAGTGTGTACATCATTGGTTTTTCATTGCTTTTAGGATAAAGGCCAAAAGGCTTAATTTGGTTCACCAGACAGGGCCTCCCCTGCCTTCTCTTTACCTGACTATTAAGCCTGGCTCTCTGCTATTCAAGTCGACTTGGCTTTTTACAGATTATTAGGAACCCTGTATGTGTTACTATCCCAGGGCTTGTCTGTGGAACGTTTTTCTCTGTGCCCCTGGTCTTCTCTACTCCTTTGTATCCTTTAGATCTCAGCTCAAAGGCAGCCCTCAAGGAAACTGTCCCAACTCCTCCCTTTTCTCTCTCCCCATCCCATCACTTTCCTTTGGCATATAGTCATAAAAATCTGGTCCCTCCTTTCAAAGAGCTTGTCTTCAATTCTAGTTAATCAATTGATCATACTGGTGTTGTAGATCCCTAGAGTAAAGGATAAAATATGAAGTTATCTTCCCCATTAGGCAGTGAGGGCATCTGCATTTCTTATTTTAAATCCCAGTGCTCAGCACTCCCACCAACTTTGTAAGATATAAATCAGATTATGGAACTCACTTGTCTGCTTAAAATCCTCAAAGGCCTGTCGATCACACTTGGAATCAAATCTAAGCTCCTTATTAATGGGCTCCCTAGATGAACTGTTTCTACGTTTTCACTGACAACAGTTTCCACTCTTCCTCTCCCTTACGATGTTTCTCTCTGCCTCAAACATGCCAAATTCATTCCTGAAATCAGGGATTTTTGCATTTGGTTTTCCTTCCTCCCGCAACATTTCTTACCAGCTCTTTACACAAAGCTTTACCTTTCTCATATCTTAGATCTCAACAGAATTTTTTTCTATCTGAAGTACCTGGTTGATAACTTTCCCTCTCCACCATGCATTTTCTCTGTGAGTTCAATCTGAAATCTTTTTTAAAAAATTTATTTCCTCTCTCCCAAAAGTAGCCTGTAAACTCCCTGAGGGCAGGTTGCCTTGTTGAGAACTGAATCCTCTGATTCTAGAACAGAGCCACCCACATTATAGAACATCTGTAAATATTTATTTGTTGTGAGAATGAATGAATTATAAAAACTATATTTAAAAGATACTAGTAGGAGGTTTAATCTCCTAAGAAACCATTTTTTTTAATGTTTTAAAAATCTTTATTCACTTTTTGAGAGAGAGACAGAGTGCAAGCAGGGGAAGAACAGAGAGAGAGGGAGACACAAAATCCAAAGCAGGCTCCAGGCCCTGAGCTAGCAGCACAGAGCCCGACGCGGGGCTCGAACTCACGAATCGTGAGATCACAACCTGAGCCGAAGTCGGACGCTCAACCGACTGAGTCACCTAGGTGCCCCAGAAATCTTTTTAATAGTGGATGTATTTTGCCATCAGTGTCTTTTTTTAAAGTATTTATAAGTTGTATAATCTAAGCATTAAATTTTACGTAGCCTTTTCTGTTAAAATATTATGGAACACATTCCTTTGAAATTGTATTCCATTGCTATGGATTACTACTCTGTGGACTATTCATATAAGCTTATGAAGCTTCATTGTAATTACAAATTCACATAGAATACAGAGTATACACTTAGTAAATTTGTTCTTCTCCTGTGCTTATTAAATACTCAAGGCAAGTTTGCCTGTTGTAACTTTTTATCTTCCTTGGTTCTCCAACTGTATTTTCCAGAGTGCTGAGAGTGGTAAATTATGAAATTTAAATTTGTAACCTAACTATCAATAATGATTTCTTTTTTCTTTTTTGCTTTTCATGTAGGAAGTCTTAGGATAGGAATGCACCATGGAGTAAAAGTTCAGGCAAATTGTTAACCCAGATAAGCATCTGGACAGTTCTGGAAGTAAGGATGCGTCTTTACCTCTACGCCAGAGTTTCTCAAGAGCAGCACTCTAATATTTTCAGATGGATAATTCTTCTTTTTCAGGATACTATTCTGGCATTTTAGGAAATATTTACCAGCTTCCCTGGCCTCTATCTACCAAATGCCAGTATCACTCTTCCCTCCAGCTATAAACAGCCAAAAATGTCTCCAGAGCTTGCCAAAAATTCCTTGAGGGGGCAAAACCACCCCCAGTTCTGTACATAAAGGAGGTACCATTTCTAACAATCATTTTTTTTAAATAAATTAATCTTTTTTTTAAAAAAATAGAGTGCTTTGGTTTTAGAAATGCTGACTCAAAGCCTTTATTTTGGGCCTTTTACTCTTTCTTGCCATCTTTTGTTTCTCTTAAGGCATTCCATAATCCTTATAAAGGTGACTCTAGACCATTGTTGATTTTCTGTCACTTTCTTAGGTTTCAAGTATCTTTGCAACTGAGATTTGAATGGTGGGTAAGTCTTGGGCCAACTCTGTTCACAGCCCCAAACCCTATAAGAGTGGATATGAAACTACAGATACTTCATTGAAAAATCACTAAAAGATAAAAACACAGAGTTTAAGCTTCGTAGAAACAAGATATCTGAGCTGCAATTTGAGTTTGTAGAGTTTTAGGAGTAATCCCAAAAGAGTTCATATTTCCATTTTTCTGTGCAGTTACAAATTTTTTCACTTGTTTTTATTTTAGGACCTCCAGGACATACTGGCTACCCTGGCCCCCAGGTTGGCTACCCTGGCCCCCAGGTTGGCTATCCTGGCCCCCAGGTTGGCTATCCTGGCCCCCAGGTTGGCTATCGTGGCCCCCAGGCTGGCTTTCCTGGTCCCCAGTCTGGCTACTCAATTCCACCAGCTGGTTATTCAGGTGCTGGCCCAGTAGGGTTTCCTGTCCAACACCAGCCTGTGTATAATCAGCCAGGTGGACCTGCAGGGATACCATGGATGCCAGCACCACCACCTCCATCAGGCTGTCCACCCGGATTGGAATATTTAAGTCAGGTAATTTCAAATAAATGAAACACTCATTTTATTTTTTAATAAAACTGTGCTTATAGTTTACTTAATGAAATTAACAAATGACTAATTCACAAAAGTCTGAAATGGCAAAACATTCTTCCCTAACAAATTACTATAATTCTTCTAGGTCAAGTTAACTTTTAAAGCAAAGTACAAATGTCTTAGGAAATTGTGTTTTCTATGATCTTGAATATAATCCATGGTAATGACCAATAGCAAACCTTTACTAAGCACTATTTTCCAGACTTTGTCCCTAAGTGTAACATATGTATTAACTTATTTAATCCTTTTAGAAACCTATAATATAGGTACTATTAATTACCATCATTTTACAGAAGAGGAACCTGAGGTCCAGAGAAATTATATAATTTGCTCAGAGTCAAAACACTAAGGAAGAGGGAGTGACTTTTTGCTACTGTAATCTTGGTTCTGGATTTCACTCTCTTTAATCCCAACACCAAATAACATCCAAGGAGGTGGAAAGAAACATTAAACTAAATTTAGTGTTGAGTGTCAATAGTGGTACCAAAAAAAAAAAAAAAAGTTCATATTTTGTGTATAACATGAGTCACTTTTTTATTATAATTAATGAAAGTGTATTTTATGATGCTTTGTGCTTTGAAAGAACCAATTTTATTAATGCCATCAGTAAGGGGGAAAAATCCTGGATTATAATGTACTGCATGATACCATATCCCAGCGATGTGAGGGCTAGTATTTGTTTAGTGTTAGAAATCTGGTAGGTAGAATAGGAATATGAAATTCTATATGTCTAATCTATAAACAAATACCCCTGTGGTAACCATCCAGTTTTCAGTGAATGAATTATCTCTCTTGTACTGTCTGTACTAATTTAGTTTCCCACAATGCACTTGGGCAGCAAGTATTATAAGAACTCTTAGTAGTTCATACATTTTCCAAGAAATACCTTAAATATTTTTTTTTAAATCAAGGCCTTACAAAATATATAGAGGAAATTATTACCTGCTCCAAAGGATATCAAGCACACTTCTAAATTTTTTTTAGATTTGGACAGAAGCTCTTTAAATGAATAAAGAATCTTAATATCTCTTAAGCCTTTTCAAGAAGGAACTTTTTTTTTTTTTAATTTTTAGAGGGATTCCAGAGTAAGTCAGTTTTATTTGACCTGGATTTACCCACATTAATAGTGAACACATTCAATAGATTTTCAATTAAAGGTATATTGACTTTAATTTTATATTTTTTAGGTATAAAGTTATATTATTAAATATTGATAAATATTGATAAGTTATGTGCATTTCTTAAAATATAAAAACACTATTGTTAATTTAGTTGGCATAGAAAACATGGAAATATACTTACAGATTTTTTTTTTTTTTTTTTTTTTACTATAATAGATAGATCAGATACTGGTTCATCAGCAAATTGAGCTTCTGGAAGGTATGTATTCATTGTATTGATCATATTTCTAGAAAGAGAAGATATTTATGCAGATAAACACATATCAACACCCACAAATGTAATGCTTTCACTGATGTGGAACAGTTAAATCTGGTTGCTTACAAATGTCTCTCTTCTTCATGATAACAAAATGATGACAATTATCAGTAGCTCATTTCTGGAAATTAGGAGTCGACTAGTAAAATACTGTTACTCTGACAATCTGTCCTCATGACACAGACCTTACCTTAGAAGGAAACCAAACCAAACTTACTTTTGCTCCCCCTGCTCTTTAGAAATCACTCCAGTGATTCTGTCATTTTACATGACTTTCATCACTTCAGCTGTTTTTTCCCCAGTCTGTGATGTTTTTGAGATTGACACAGAGCCACATGCAGTAGTTCAGTTACCTCAATACATTTCTTTTTTTTTTTTAATTTTTTTTTCAACGTTTTTTATTTATTTTTGGGACAGAGAGAGACAGAGCATGAACGGGGGAGGGGCAGAGAGAGAGGGAGACACAGAATCGGAAACAGGCTCCAGGCTCTGAGCCATCAGCCCAGAGCCCGACGCGGGGCTCGAACTCACGGACCGCGAGATCGTGACCTGGCTGAAGTCGGACGCTTAACCGACTGCGCCACCCAGGCGCCCCATTACATTTCTAAAGCAAGTAAACTTCTTCAGTTTGGATGGGTATATTTTGGAAAGTTGTATTCCTGCCTTGGGTTTGCAAGGCTTCTGTTGGAGTGTTGGAGGATGCTGACCAGCAAGCCTGGAGGCTTGGCTTCTTAGAACAGCACTCCTGCTCCTGTGAATGGGACCTAACCTCAATAAATATCTCCTTGGGTACGGCACTCCTGAGATGCAAGATAAACTTAAGCTGTTAGATGTTTCAGGACTCTTGCCAGGGGAAAGAGAACTGGATGGATTCATGAACCCGTGTCTTTCTTCTAGATACAAAGAGTCTAATGAACATTTGGCTAGTTTTTAGAATATATCTGTTAAGTCCTTCTTCACCTCTCTGCAAAGTCCCTATCTGCTGGTAGAAACATGAATTATAAAAGCAGAGTAATAGATTTGGTTAGAATATACAGTTGTTGCCTATTTTATTTAAATTGCTTATAATGCACATTGTTAGATACTTATAATGTTCTTGTTTTGCTAGTGTGTATATACTAAGCTTTCTCTAGAAAGGAGTTCTTTGTTTGATAACTTGTGCCCTGAATTTTGTAATGCTTTATCTTAAGAAATTTGTTTTTGAGGTTATGACATCAAAACAAAACAGATACTGTACATTATATAGCACTCCATTTATAGTTTTTAAATGTGTTAGTTTTATATATACTTGTGAAATTTGTATGTGTTAATCATGAAATGTAAATAAAGTAAGCTCCAAATTTAGTAGTTACTAATTCTTCTCTTTTTTAAGAGATGTCTTTAATTGTCCTGTTTTCTTGTCTCAATGAAAGTGTATATTGTAACATTATGACAGGATAAAGAGATACAAAGCTTAGGAGCCTCTGGGTGGTTCAGTCCATTAAGCATTGGACTCGATCTCTGCTCAGGTCATGATCTCAGAGTGAATTCGAGCCCCACATTGGGCTTTGCACTGACAGTGCAGAACCTGCTTGGACTTCTCTCTCTCCTCTCTCTCTGCCCCTCCCCCAGTCTTGCATGAACACACCCTCCCTCTCTCTCTCAAAACTAAACAAAAATTTAAAGAGCGATGAAGATTAATCCGTTTATTTTTAGCATCTGAGTCTATGACAGGCACTTAAATAGTTCCCATTTCAGAACTTTATAAACAATGATAGCCATAGAATTCTTTTGTTTTATTCTCATTTTTTGAGTAACTTGGAGATTGTATAAACCCATTGATCTCATTTCATAGATGAACAAGCTGAAGAATTTTGAGATTAAGCTACTTAGTAAAACACTTAGATAATTGAATTCCATATTATGAATCAGTGTATTTTTTTTCTCGCATAACATTTAACTGGCAGGTCAAGGGTGTTTTTTACAAAGGAAGAGTCCAGAGCCTGTCTGAGCCAGAGCAAAGGGACTGAAGGGAGGTCAAGATGATGGAATTTATGGAGGACATCTCTATCTGACTAAAAGTCAATCACTCAGATATTAGAGAGTGATTTTTGTCTCTCTGTATATCTTTTAATCGTTATTTTCGTGGCTTCTGACCTGCTATGACCCATGTTAAGAAGAATTATAGACAAGCAAGACCATTAATTGTTCCTTCCTGGCTCTAAGCAAGGAGAGGTTTGCAATGTGTGGTTCTGTATGGGAAGCCCATTGGTAAGATACCACTTGAGCGTCCGCATCCAGCATACTTATGTTTCCCTGTGAAGACATTAGCCCCCTCTGAGGTACAGAGCTCACTTAGGCTGCCACTGGTCTAGATATCCTGTGAGTGGCAACCTTGGTTGCCAAGCACCTCTTCCCCTTGTCGAATATTCATCTCCCACTTCTGAACAACTACCGCTAAGCTAAACAAGGGTCCTCTGGGCCCAATGTGATGTTCTAATTTACCTTCCATTTTCACCCTCTCCCTTCCTACATGTATGCATTAAGAGCAAGCCCTCTCATCACTTTCCCTCATACAGTGCAAAAAAAGATAAGCCATGCATAGGGTGTGTGTGTATACATAAATATATAATCTCAAACCAATTAATTTGATAAAATATATCATAGAGGATAAACATAGCAACCATCTCATATTCCCCTACATAACTGAATATAAGAAAACTATAGCAAACAGATGGATGTTTTGTTCATACACCTAGCACAACTATTATCATCTACAGCATTGCTCCATCCCTTAGGAGCAGTCTGTCTTTCTGGAAGAAGTCTATGCAATTAGGAACATTTGAGTTGTTTTCTTTCCCATGTTTCACATACAGATGCTTAATTTCTATTCCTTAACAGACTCTCCTTTCCCTTTCCCTTTCTTCCTCTGTCTAGATCATCGCTAAACACCTTTCCTTTTCTTTCTCCCTGTTTTACTAGAAGTATAATCCAAAAATGGTGTAACTACATATTGTAGGATCTTAGGATAGATCCAACATTCTTTTTATATAATGGTCATAATGGTTCCCTCTTTTATGTTTTTAGTCATAACAGGTTTTGAAACTAATAACAAATATGAAATTAAGAACAGCTTTGGACAGAAGATTTACTTTGCAGTAGAGGATACAGACTGCTGTACCCGGAATTGCTGTGGGGCTTCTCGGCCTTTTACCATGAGGATTATTGATAATATGGGCCAAGAAGTTATAACTCTGGAGAGACCACTAAGGTGTGACAGCTGTTGTTGCCCTTGCTGCCTTCAGGAGGTCCGTGAGCAATTACCAGAGTGATTTGTAAAGTAGTTCAGAAAGAATTTTTACCCTCTCATTGAACTTATGTAATCAAAAGAGATTTAAAGGACAATTGGTCCGTAAGGTCTTGGTTTATACTTGAAAGTGAATTGTTCAAGAAGAAAGGCAGGTGAAAAACAATTGAGCAGTTAGCCCCATGTTGCATGAGTAGTGTGTCTCATGGGGTTGTGATCAGAGATCTCAGAGACCAGTCATGTTGATCTTCATGGAGAGTTGAGAAGGTAGGGCACCTTGGACAAGTCCCTTACCTAAAATGAACATGAAAGGCCTGGCCAAAGCCAAAGCAAGGACACTATAGAAAAATATCCCAAAATATCTTAAGTGTGTTCATGTCACAATTTTGGCCAACCTACGTAAGAAACAAACTTAGGAGGAGCCCTCCCTGAAAAATACCAATGCCTGTGTTTTTATGAATCCCTAAAAAAGTTAATGTATTTGAGTCGCCTATAAGGGGCGTATACTAGTTGTGAGTACCTACCTCCAGAAAGACCAAGTGTCTGTTTCATTTACTTGGCAGCCCAGTAATGGAGAATGTGGATCTCAGGGGAGATGCCGGGGCACAGAGACTTTACAGAGATGTGGGGTTTTGCTTGTGTCCCCGTTGGCTTGAGACCAGCTCTGCTGGGGTCTCTCAGTCATTCCACACAGGTAGCTGTGCCAGCGTGAAAGACAGAGTGACAAGCACATGAATATTTGAAGTCTAATACTGTACCTATTTTAGGAAGATAATCGAAGTTGTTCATACTGAATTATTTTTTTCCCCATGTCCTTTAGGTTAGATAGAGTAATATTTATCCATAGGAATCTCTGAGGAAATACTGAGAAATTGATGGAATATGCTCTACAGTATAAATAGTACATTAACATGTATTATACTATTTGATGGTAAAAAACGGACCTAGGAAGTCATCATTTACTGATGAGCACACTGAGGCACTTTCAAGGTCACCTCCCTAGTAGCAGAGCCAAGACTCCAAGCCTCATTTTCTTTCCATTTTGGCGCCATTGCTATTCATATTTGAAAATTGCACCACCGATCAGAGCCATGTTCCTACGTCTAAACCACCATTCTTTTTTACAGTTTAAGAAAAGAGTTCCTTAACAATTTGGACATTTTTCATAAATGGGGAGATTAAAAATGTACGAGACCAGTAAAGCAAAGCTTAGGAGTGGAGACTATACGTGTAGCCTCCTCAAGTTTGTATCTCATCTTTTCCACTTTGTAGTTGGGAATCTTGATACAGGTTCATTAACTTCTCTTCCTCGGTTCCTTTCTCTATACATAGGGATGATAGTACCAACCCTGCAGGGATGTGTTATCAATTAAGTGGTGCTTTAAACAGTGTCTGACACTTAGAAAGTATTCAATAAGTGAGTTATTACCAGGCATCATAATTATTATGATTTATATATATTCTTTTGCCTTTGTAGATTGAAGTCCATGCTCCTCCTGGTGTACCTGTAGGTTATGTTACTCAGACCTGGCATCCATGCCTGCCAAGGTTTACAATTCAAAATGAGAGGAGAGAGGATGTACTAAAAATTATTGGTCCATGTGTTGTGTGCAGCTGTTGTGCAGATGTTGATTTTGAGGTAAGAGATGTGATAACATTTATAGGTCTTGCTTTCCTCATATAAGAATAATATAATTTGGGAGGATGTTATAAATACATTAAATTTGTGTATCCTGATATTTCAAGAGGAAGTCAGTGTGCTTATATATTTAACTTTGGTCAGAGAGGTGATTTTTTGCTCTGATTACACATCAGTGTTGACTCTACTAAATGGAAAAAAGAGAAGCAGAGCTTCTTAGTCAAATAAATAAATATATGCAAAACATCCAACATTTGACCATGGTAGTTTCTATATGCAGGCTCCATATGTTATGCATTTAAGATAAAATGTTGGGGCGCCTGGGTGGCGCAGTCGGTTAAGCGTCCGACTTCAGCCAGGTCACGATCTCGCAGTACGTGAGTTCGAGCCCCGCGTCAGGCTCTGGGCTGATGGCTCAGCCTGGAGCCTGTTTCCGATTCTGTGTCTCCCTCTTTCTCTGCCCCTCCCCTGTTCATGCTCTGTCTCTCTCTGTCCCAAAAAATAAATACATAAAAAAAAAAACGTTGAAGATAAAATGTTAACCTTGTGGGGCGCCTGGGTGGCTCAGTTGGTTGGGCATCCAACCTCAGCTCAGGTCATGAGCTCACTGTGTGTGAGTTCGAGCCCCACATCAGGCTCTGGGCTGACAGCTCAGAGCTCGGAGCCTGCTTCGGATTCTGTGTCTCCCTCTCTCTCTCCATCTCCCCTGTTCACACTCTGTCTCTCAAAAATAAATAAACATTAAAAAAAAAAATGCTAACCTTGTCATCTAGGTCTGAGTGCCAAAGCATATGAATCCTTCCCTAGTCTGAAATACAGGTTTCCAGTGCGCTAGACCCTTCTTCAGAAGTTCTGACATCTTTGAGTTCCTACAAAATGCTCATGATACAGAGAGAGTTTTAAGAAAGATAGTGTAAAACATACTTCCCAATTATGTCTTTCCTTCTCCTTTTATTAAATTAGATCACTATAAACCACATGATAATCTATGTATCTATTACATGGAGGAATTAAATTACAGCAGTTGTCCAATAGATGTCCTAGCCTTGTAGCCCAAATTAATGTAGTTGCAAATGTTTAAAAATAGGGAGATTTTTTGGGGCGCCTGGGTGGTTCAGTCAGTTAAGCGGCCAATTTCGGCTCAGGTCATGATCTTGCGGTCCGTGAGTTCGAGCCCCACGTCCGGCTCTGTGCTGACAGCTCAGAGCCTGGAGCCTGTTTCAGATTCTGTGTCTCCCTCTCTCTGACCCTCCCCTGTTCATGCTCTGTCTCTGATTCAAAAATAAATAAAGGTTAAAAAAATTTTTTTAATAGGGAGACTTTTATAATTTAATCTTGCTCTCGTGATTCTCATGGAAAATCAAAATATGTTAAGCTACACCAACATTTTTCCACAAGAGGGGCACAAATCTAAAACTGAGGAGGGCTGCCCCTTTGTGATAAGATATGTGAAATCTGCCACTGTCCCCTGGCTTCTGAAAGTTTGCCACTGTCCAGCTTCATTCTTTTATATTATCTGCCTGGCTTCCCTAGTCATATGATTTTCAATTCCTCTGTTAGACCCTAGTTGTATAAAAGTGAATCCTTCCCTTTACTGACTTCAGAATAGAATGAGAGAGACTGGCAGTTTTGAGGAAACACATGTGATACAGTGGAGACTTTATGAAGACTCTTACAAAACCATATACATAGTGTAGAGGGGATGTATACCATGCATGTGTAAAGACTTTATAGGTTTTTGTATAACAATAGTTCTCTATGTAGGGGTTATCATTCCTATGAATGAACCAGAGGACTGAGAGGTAATTGTTCTTTCAGGGAATATTACAGAATTTTTGCTGACATATTTGTAGAAAGTAAGTGAAAATACTGGTGCAACAAATCAAGCTGGACTGTGAAACTTTTATATTTAATGCTAAGGAATTTAGAAACTAACCAGCAGCCCTTCTCAGTGGTTGCCTTAAACCATCTGTTACATGTAATAAATTAACTACTCTCTTGTGCATCTAGGGTGGCATTAACTATGTAACATCTTTGAGGGGATTGAGAAAATAGTCCCTTGAATCATTTTCTATAAGCTAGGTAATGGAAAGTTTGAAAGCAGGAATTATCAGTATGAGGAGCCACTATGGAACATGGACTCCATCATAGTGTTAATGGCATGGATACTTAGAGTAGGAAAGAGGTAATGGCCTGAACACAGCAGGAGCAGGAGCCATGCTAAAGGAAGAAATAATTCAGAGACATTTCACAAGTGTACCAAGGGGAAACGGATTCATGGATTTGATGTCAATTGAGCATGAAAGAAAATTTGGAGAGGATTCTGATGTAATATTATTCCAATAACTGAGAAGGAGATTATTTTTAAAAAGGACAGGAGAATCTGAAAACAAACCAAATAGAAATTCCATAAATAAGAACACTCATGGATGAAACCTCATTGGGAAGGTTGAGCTGAAAATTAGATACAGGTGAAGAGGGAATTAATGAACTGGACGATCTATAGGAGGAAAATAATTAGGAGAGGTGAAAAGATAAAAATTTGAAGGGATGGGGAGACTGGGTGGCTCAGTTGGTTAAGCATTCAACTTTGGCTCAGGTCATGATCTCATGGTTAGTGGGTTAGTGGGTTAGTGAGTTCGAACCCCACATCAGGCTCTCTCCCTCTCTCCTCTCTGCTCTGATTCTCTGCCTCCCTCTCTCTCTCTCTGCCCCTTGCCCCTCTCAAAAATAAATTAAAACAAAAACATTTTTGAAGGGACCAAAAAAAATTGAACGTATGTGAAAGCTAGAATAAACTACTTTTGCATATGCCAAAGAGGAGTCACAGAAAAAGAATACAGAAAATGTACTGAGATGATATCCAAAGAGATAAATGGATACGAATTCTGTAGACTAGATGCCATGGATTTTCAGAATCAAAAAGTGCAAGGAGTTCTGGGTAAGAAAAAGAAATGACACCCAGAGACAACTTAGATAAAATGTAAACTTAGACTAAAAAGGAAATCTAAAATCAGCAAGTGGGAGGGGGGAAGGTTATCTCAAATATGTAATTCCCTGACCATTAGGGATTATGAACATTTTACTGGCTATTTGTGTTTGTTCTCTTTGAATTGTCTATTCATATCCATTGCCTGTATTTTTACTGGGTTGTTTACTTTTTCTTATCAATTTATAAATGTAATTTGTGTGTTGAAGACATTGATCCTGCATCTGTCCTCTGATCTTAGTTTCCACAAATCAACCCTTTCTTTGTGGAACTTATTATATACATTTATTTATTTTATGTCACATATAGTCACGTATATCTATTTTAGTATCTTCTGATTCTCCTGTCTTGATTATGAAGTTACCCCCAACTTTCTATTTTATTTATTCCTCTTTTAAATCTTTTTATACTTAAATCTTTAACTCATAAAGAGTTAATTGTATTTATACAAGATTGAACATTTTTTTCTTTCAGGTGACTAGAGAACTATGTCACCATGATTTATTAAGTAAAGTATTCATTCCTTACTGAATTGAAATACATTACATTAAATTCCCACAAGTAATGGGATGTATTTTAGATTTGTCTCTGTTTCATTGATCTAATTATCTGTTCCTTCAAGTGCCTTATGATTCAATTATGGTAACTTAATGCTGCATTATATATCTAGTCCTAGCCAAACAGCCACTTGTTATTCTTCTTTATCATAGGTTTTTGCTATTATCAGATTTTTCCTTTCCTATGAATAGTAAGGCAATTTTTCAGAAGATAGAATCCTACTATTATATTAAATTTGTATTCAGTTTTTTTAATTAGCATATTTGATGCTAAACCTCTCTCATCCCAGAAGTGTTATGTCTTTTTATTCATTCATATCTAATTTTATATTCTTCATAAGATCATATGGGTTTCTTTATAAAGAACTTGACCCTTTTTTAAAAAAAAAAATTTAATGTTTATTTTTGAGAGAGAGACAGAGTGTGAGCAGGGGAGGGACAGAGAGAGAGGGAAACATAGAATCCGAAGCAGGCTCCAGGCTGTGAGTTGTCAGCACAGAGCCCAAGGTGATCATGATCTGAGCTGAAGTCTGATGCTTAACCAACTGAGCCACCCAGGTGCCCAAACTTCCCTCTTTTTTATGTTAACATTTTCCTAAGTAATTTATAGGCATTATCACTACTAAGCAGGAATGTGTATGTTAGGTTCTTGTTGTTAATATTAAAAAAGACTACTTTTTTTGTTTACCTTTTATCCAGTCTTCTGACTGGATTCTCATATTTAACTTCAAGAAACATTTTTGCTCAGGCGCCTGGGTGGCTCAGTCAAGTCACCATCTCGTGGTTCACAAGTTCGAGTCCCACATCAGGCTCTGTGCTGACAGCTCAGAGCCTGGAGCCTGCTTTGGATTCTGTGTCTCCCTCTCTCTCTCTGCCCCTTTCCGCTCATACTCTGTCTCTCTCTCAAAAATAAATAAAACACTAAGGTTTTTTTTTTTTTTATTAAAAAAAAGAAACATTTTTGCTTATTTACACTTGATTTTTCTAGATACAAAATCACAGAGTAAATGAAATCATTTTTGCTCTTCTCATATTTACCAATTAGCTCCTTTTCTTTTCCAGTCTACTTCACAGCAAAACTGAATAGTAATGCCAATTGTGTGAATACCTATCAAGCTGATGACTTCAATTGAAATAGCAAATGTTTCATAATTTAGAAAGACATTGGCTACTGTTTTTCATAGTGATTTTCTATTACTATTTACCTAGATCAGGAATCCGCAAACTTTTTAAAATAAGAGATAGAAAACATTTTAGACTTTATGGGCCATATGGTCGTTGTGTGCAACTATTCAAATCTGCCATTGTAGCATGAAGATAATCACAGACGATACATGAATACTGTGTATAACTATGTCCTAATACAGCTTTTTATAAAAACAGTGGGCAGGCTAGATTTGTCCCACTGACCATTGTTCGCTCACCCTGACCTAGATTTTTATTAAGAATTGATACTTAACTTTCTAAAAGCAGGGTATCACAATGGTCTTGACTACAGACTCTGAAACAGAGTGTCTGGGTTTGAAAACCTCCCCATGTCTTCTTATCAGTGTGAACTTGGACAAATTCCTTGACTCTGTCTGCCTCAGTTTTTTCATATGAAAACTGTTTAATAATATATGTATCTTATAAAGATATGAAGAAAAAAATTACCTAATACTTATAAAGCATTTGTATGTTATACATATACTAAATATTCTATAAATGCTTAATTAGCAAGTAAATAAAATACTTTTTCAGTGTCTGATACACTAAGTTTTGAAATCTATGATTTTCTAGTATTATACAATTTATTACAGTATATTCTTTTGATACTTACCTGAGGTCTATGTGCTACTGTTCAATTTGAATTTTTTGCATGTATATTTATATTATAAGATGAACCTATAGATCTATTTTTAGAATACCTCTATCAAGTTTTGCTTCATAGGTATATAATACTAGTTCATTATTTTGAGAAGTTGCAGCCATTTCATTATATAGATTTTCCATTTTTAAATATCTAAATTTAGGTAAAAATTATCTGATCCTATTGACTTTTCATTTGTAAATCATTCCCATTTCTGAGCCTTTTCATAAAAAAATTATATGTTCTACTTCTTATGTGAACTTTTAAATTTCTTGCTCTAGGAATATAAAGGAGAAATGTCAATATTAGTTAAGTCCAGTGGCAGGACTGTGATGGTTGCTATTTTATCTTTTGTATATTTCATTTAAAAAACACTTGAGAAATTAAATTTAACAATACATGTAAGGTTTCATTACTAGCTTCAAATGCTGATGACAGTTAGTAGTGTATACAACAGGTAGGCAAGAGGGATTTCTGTTAGTCTGTTGAGCCACAGTAATGTTGCATGACAAATAACCCCTAAAGCTCTGTGGCTTAAGACAGTGGTACGTATTTTCATGCTTATGAATCTGCAGGGCAACTTTGCCTTAGGGACTCTATCCAACTCTGCTAGTTGGCTCTGATTTGGGCTGGAAATTGGCCTCAGGTCTATACCAGATATATTCATTCTGCAGCTGTAGCAAATGCAGCTACCTGGATCATGCATTTCTAGTGGCTGATCACTGGGGAGCAAGAGCCAGGCCAAACCATTTAGCCATGTTGAAGCCCTCTTCTCTTGTCACATCTGCTAACATTCCATTGGTTAAGCAAGTCACATGGCCAAGCCTAACTATCAGTGTGCAGGGATATATACTGGGCCTACAGTTGTCGGGGGGAGGGTAGTGCATGAATATTTGCTGAGCGGTAATGGATGTTATCACAGTTATCATATTAGATGTTTGTTTCAAATCTTAAAGAACCCATCTACCCACACCAAAATAAAATGAGTCAACTGTTTTTAGTTTCCCCACATTTGTTTTCCTGTTCTCAACCTGAACTAGAGCTTCAGTGGGTGTTGCTAGCACTTGTGGTTCCTTGTGCATATTTGAAAAGGACATTTCTCCCTCTGGTTTCACAGAACTCTCCATGTACACGCCATGGTGAGTGTGGGCTCTGTTCATCCGCCCACATGCCAACTTGGTGAGGTCCATTTATCCAGCTACAATCTGTTCAACTCTTTACGATGGCCCTGGGCTTTCCTCAGGCAGAATTGTAAAATTAGAAAAACTTTACTTCAGAGCTCTTTTTATCTTGTATCCTTCTTGTTGTTCACTGTCCATCCACCCCACTGTCCAGTCTTAACCTATCCCTTGACCCGGGGCATCCCATCAAGTTACTTATTGGTTACTTAACTTTTCCTTTACTCAAAACTGCCAGTCCTCTTTTCCAGGATCTATGCATTTCACATTTTCCTGCTGATGGTGGCAATGAACCCTCCCTCACATTTAAATGCTCAGCCTATGGGGCGCCTGGGTGGCGCAGTCAGTTAAGCGTCCGACTTCAACCAGGTCACGATCTTGGGGTCCGTGAGTTCGAGCCCTGTGTCGGGCTCTGGGCTGATGGCTCAGAGCCTGGAGCCTGTTTCCGATTCTGTGTCTCCCTCTCTCTCTGCCCCTCCCCCGTTCATGCTCTGTCTCTCTCTGTCCCAAAAATAAATAAACGTTGAAAAAAAAATAAATGCTCACCCTATGTAAACTCTCTGTGCTTCTCTTACAACAAAAGTAACATGGGGGATTAGTTTAGTACCTTCCTGATGGCTTCTAGAAATTTCATCTAAGAAACATTTTATATTTGTGTCTTTTCCTGCCTAAATTTTGTTTTAGATCAATTCATTTATTGCTACCTATCATAATGTAGAATAGGAAATGTTAAATATTTAAGCAGAACTACTTTCATGTAAGTTCTCTACAGCAAAGGTGTTTTTCATGCATGTAAAAGTAGATACAGGAATCCATATATATGTAATGAGTGATACAATGTTCATAGTTAAGTATGGTACCTAATTTTAATAGAGTATTTCACTTTATTTCAACTTTTACGGTAGTTTGTTTTCATTTTTCTAGAATTCTTTAAGAATCTTTTTTTTTTCCCATTTTAGATTAAATCTCTTGATGAAGAAACTATAGTTGGCAAGATTTCCAAGCAGTGGACTGGTTTTGTGAGAGAGGCATTTACAGATGCTGATAACTTTGGTATCCAGTTCCCTTTAGACCTTGATGTGAAAATGAAAGCTGTAATGCTTGGTGCATGTTTCCTCATTGTGAGTCTATCCGTAATAATCTTGGGTTTAGGTGGTTTCTCTAGTACCATTCTGAAATGGTTTAGTAAACTGTACATTTTTAAATGACCTTGTTAAGTTTATAGGCTTTATTCAAAGAGGCACCATTTAATTCAAGCCCTTAAATTTCATTTTCTCCTGGTACTCTGGGTTCACAGATAACTAGTTTCTCTAGAGAGTCTATACAATTTCATATGATAACAAACGGACCTCATGTGATAAGGAAGGGCCTCGGTCTTTGGAATTTTTATTTAAAAGTTGAAATCAGTGCATTGGAAAAGAAACTTGGCTTGAATCTGGGCTTACATGGAATAGACTCAGGAAAACAAGATTTCCTCCTGATTGATTAAATCATCTACTACAGGAGTGAAACTGCAATAAAAGTAAATAACTAGTCAAGCCATTAGATGGAACTGCCATTTGAGAGGAATTATGTGGGACAGAGCAGTGATTCCAAACTTACCTTCACATCAAATCAGCTAGGAAACTTAAAAAAAAGACAAAAAACAAAACAAACAAACAAAAAACAAGTAGCAGGCCATACCCCAATTTAACTAAATTAGAAGCTCAGAATTAGAAGTTTGTACAGCTCCCCAGGTGACTCCATATGCAGCCAAGTTCAAGGGCTCACAATAGTTTCCAACCCTAGCTGCATAATAGAAACACCTGAATAGCTTCCAAACTCCCTAGGTCAAGACTATATCCAGATAGGAAATCAAAATCTCGGGAAGTGGGATCAGGCCTGCAATCTGTTTAGAACTGACAGGTGATTCCAATATGCAAGGAAGATTTAGAGCCACTAGATGAGCATCTGAAACACTGACATTGGGGGTGCAATCCCCAAAAAGTGGAAAGTGAGAGAATATACAGAAAAAGGATCCAGTTATTTCAACAAATAAATGTTGGGAAAATAAAAAGATAAAAATAACATAATAAGAGAGAGACTTAAGAGACATCAACTCAATGTAATTTATAGCTCATATTTAGATACTGATTTGAACAAACCAGTATAAAAAAACATTTAGAAGGACTTAAGAGAAATCTGAACATTGGCTATTTGATGATATTTTAATGGATTATTGTTTTTTTCAAGATATCCTAATGATATTGGGCTTATATAAAAACAAGAGTCCAAATTTTTACGGGTTCACACTGAATGTGTTTCAGTATAAAATGGTATGATATCAAAGATTTACTTTTAAATAAAGAGAGTGAGGGCAGGGGGATCTAGGGGATGGAGTAATTAATGAACCAAGATAGGTTAACTAATTATTAAAGCTGGATGAGTGGCCTTTGGGATTTTATTTTGCTATTCTATCTCATTGGGGATAGACTCAATATTTTCTGTATAAATTAAAAATAGAACCACAGTTCTGTTTAAAAATTGTGTTTTCACTGTTTATTTCACATGAAAAGTAAAATCAAAACTTAACCATAGGGAACCATTTGACCAAAGGTAAATATACCATCACTAAAGATCTGGTATGCGAAGGGAAGAGAGGTTAGTCCAGGGTGTTTGGATAGGTGAGAAATGGGATGGGGATTTGTGGTGGGGTTATCAGAAAATGACTGTGGGGTAGATTGGGCCTCTTCTAAAGGACTTCTAAATATTGGACAACTTCTTGTTGGGAAGATACTGACAATTATTTGGTTGGTTTTAAACTAGGAATAAATAAAATCGTTATTTTATTAGGAAGATAAATCCTGGTGCCTAGATGAGAAGTGAATTGATGAGAGGTAAAATTGCAATAGTGCAACTGCAAGTGAATGGTGATAAGAATTCAATTTTTTCTTTGTGAACAGATAAGGGAAAATGATGGACATGATAGAAAATCCATAGGACTTGATGAAAATCATAGGGAAGTGGGTCTGGTTAGACACTGATGTAGTGAGATAGTTGGGAGAAACCGTGGTGGACCAGTTTGCGGGAGAAATCATAAAACTGGGCCCAAAAACTCTTAAGATGCCTGCTACCTCTAAGATGGCTGTCATTCTAAAAAAATTCTGAAATGTGTACAGTGTATTCTGGTCTCAAGAAAAGTTGTATTACTAGAGAAGGAGAAAGGAAGAAAGATTGAAAGAGGAATATTCTAAGTGGCATGTGAAAAAGTGAAATTTAAAGAAATTACCAGAGGATTAATTAAATGAATGCAGAGCAAGGCGCCTGGGTGGTTTAGTCGGTTGAGCATCCTCCTTTGGCTCAGGTCATGATCTCACGGTTTGTGGGTTCGAGCCCTGCGTCCGGTTCTGTGCTGGCAGCTCAGAGCCTGGAGCCTATTTCAGATTCTGTCTCTATCTCTCTCTGCCCCTCCCCCACTTGCACTCTGTCTCTCTGTGTCTCAAAAATAAACATTAAAAAAAAATTTTTTTTAATGTAAATGCATGTAGGTAATCAATAAGTGAATAGAATTACAGGATTTAATTGCTGTTAAAATGGAAGGCTAAAGCTATCAACTTTTCCCACATCTGCTTATTTGGTCAATTTTTCTCTTAAGCAGATATGTTATGTTTCATCAGACCCCTTAACATTTATGATCTGTGCTTTGTTGCTGAAAATTCATTTCTGTATTTTTGTTTTTATCTAGGATTTCATGTTTTTTGAAAAGAGTGGAAACACAGAATAAAAAGAAGGAGTGTGGTAGGGGATCCATGAAAGCCTCGGAAAGTGTGAAGTCTGTGTACTTCCTGGGACTTTGTCAAGGAAAAACTAATTGGTTTTCTCTTTATTGAAATGACTTCTAGCATTTGTGAATTCTACTGTGATGCCTGGTATATGCGATGACTTTTCAAATTATAGAGTTTATTTTCTATATCACTTACCTATAAATGTTTTTATGCATTTTGTTTTGTTTTATACATTTTCTTTTTCCTTGTGTATTTTAGAGAAAGGACATGTTAATTTTTTACATTTAATCATGAAACTTCCTGTGGCAAATTGTTCTGAACTACAATCTATTTTCAAATTTTACACGAAATTAAGTCCTTATTAATTTTAAAATATAAATGTGCATTTTATTAAATATGGTTCCAATTTATTTCACACATAACAGTCATGTTATTTTCCAAATAATGTATGTTCAAACAAGTTAAAAATGAATATAATTTGTTTCCTTTACAATTATGTTAAACTAACACTTAATATTCATATTACCAAAGAAAAATAAAACGTGTATGTGTCTTTTGTTCAGCAAGTCACAGTATATGAAACTTCTTTTGTAAGCTAATCTACTATAAAAAAATTTTCATTATTGATAAGAAAATAAATTACTGATTTTTTTATGATTTTCTGAAAAACACATGTCCTAAAGAAGGACACATTTAAAAATTCATTATAGAACTGGAGGATTGTTATAATTTTTGAAGTAATTATTTACACGTGGAATGTTTAGCTCCTGTATTCATTCTGTCTTTCACAGAGCATGATAGTTAGGAGAGCACTCAGGTATTAAATAGAACGTATATATTCCATCTGAGTAGAAACTGCAGTAACTGTCTGTTATTTACATGAACAATCAAACAACTGAATTAAAAATTATTGATATATTTCTTTGCATATTTGATTTTTGTTTTTAAACAAACTGTGAACAATCAATTTCAATGGTATTCTGAACCTTACACGTTTACCACCTCTACCCTTACAAATTCTCCTTTAAAAGGAGCAAAAGCATAAATTCATACCAGGGCTATAAACTAAGGTTTCTACCTGTCCGAAACAAAGGAATTTTCATACTGTGTTTTGTAAGAAAGCCTGGATTGAGTGAGAGGAGATGTCCAACCCACAATTTAGCTGCTGCAAAGGAAAAGTGTGTTTAGGAAAATAAGGACTTAGGGGAAGGATTCCTGTTCATCTTCAGTAGAACCCTAACAACACCACTAGCTCCTAGTGTTGAAAATATTGGGATGACTGGGGAGCTAGACCCCCTTTCATTATAGTCCAAATAATTCCCCCATGTCGGATCCCAACAATGAGAGGTAACCGAAACGCTCACGTTCAGTTTAGAATTGGTACACACAGCATCCCAGGTAAAAAGAGGGGATTTGCCTGGCTGTTTCCTAGTGGCATTATTTGTGCCAGGTCCAGAAGGGGAGGGCTTTCCAAGCTAACTATCAAGTACCACAGGCATTCCCAGAGAGCTCAGGACTGGCTGGAAATCTCAGAACTGTTGTGTCTGGGTGTGTTTATGGGAGGGGAGTATGATGGCTGATAGGGTGTTGGGGAGGAGGGCTGATAGCAACTTTTGGTCAAAAGATAATGAACAAGTAGAGATACCTAATGATTCCAGTTAGAAGCAGAATAAGGAATGTCCTCATAATTGAAGTTCATTAGTGTGTTTATCTTGACTCCCTTTAATTATTCTATGACAATGAAAACAATAATCACCATTTAATCCAGTAGCTAGAGTAAGAAGGCATTTTTTAAATATGATTCAAGGCTCCCCAAGAACTTTTCTGCTCCAAAAAAGAAAAGAAAGGAATGGAAGAGAGAAAGAAGGAAGGAAAGTTGGTTTTTGCAGAAGCCAACTTAAAAAAAAATGTAGAAGAAATAATGGAATTAGAAAATCACCATTTGCCAGTTCTCATCATAATAATTAGATTCCCGCAAGAAAACATGAACGGCTGCTAAAATCAGTGGTAAAAACTTGTGGTATTCCTATGCTGCTGTATTATACTGTATTACACTGTCTCAAAGTAACTCCCTGTGAGATACTTACTAATTTTAAAAAAGTAAGATAGTAATTTATACTGGGGTACCTGGGTGGCTCAGTCGGTCGAGGATCAGACTCTTGATTTTGGCTCAAGTCATGATCCCAAGGTGATAGGACCAAGCTCCACTTTGAGCTCCATTCAGTGTGGAGCCTACTTGGGATTCTCTCCCTCTCTCTCTGCCCCTCTGCTCATGCTCTGTGTCTCTCTTTCTCTCTCAAAAATTAAAAAAAAAAAAAAAAAAAGAGTAACTGTACAGTTACTGTAGGATACAGTTCAGCTAAGCTTTCTGACATAATACAACAAATATCCCCTTCCCTCTAGTTTGCATTGTTTGTTTTCATTTGAACCCTCCCCTTTGCTGCCTTTAAATCCATATTTCTACCATCAGTCTGTTCATGATTATGGAGATGTCCTCTAAAATAGTACATATTTTCTCTACCATGTTCCTCACTTCCTTCTGAGTACTGACAGTGGAGTCCCTTATATCCAAATTTCTGGGAACAATCTACTTAAGGCAATTTTGGCTTTTTCTCACACTCCTCAAAATTCTTCCAGCTTCTACCCATTTCCAAATCCTGTAACTACTTCTACATTTTTAGGTATTTGTGGCAGTAGCACCCCACTTCCAGATCCCAAACCGATATTAGTCTACTATTGCTGCTATAACAAACCACTGAAAAAAACCTCAAGGGCTTTAAACAATACAAATTTGCTATCTTATAGTTCTGGAGGTCAAAAGTCTGAAATGAGTCTTAGTAGGCATCAATTGAATGTTTGTGTTTCCACAAAAATCATGTTGAAACCCTAACACCAATATAACTTAATTATTCTAAGGAAGTGATGAAGGTTAAATGAGCATAAAGGATGCTGATCTGATTGAATTAGTGTCTTCTCATGCACACGCACCAAGGGAAGGCCTTGTGAGGACATATACAAAAGGGGACATCTACAAGTCGGAAAGAGAGCTCCCAACTGAAACCAATCATGTTGGCACCTTGATCTTGAACTTCCAGTCTTGAGGACTATGAGAAAATACATTTCTGTGTTTAAGACTTCTAGTCTGTGATATTTTGTTACAGTACCCTAAACAGACTAATATACCAGATCAAAATCAAGACTGATACTGAAAGAGCTTCCTTCTTTCTGGAGGCACTAGAGTAGAATCCTCCTTGCTTTTTCCATCTTCACAGGCTACTGAGATTCCTTGACTGAGAATTTCTTTCCATCTAAAACCAGCAAATGCTTCCATTACAATATTTCTATCTCTGACTCCAATTCTGCTTTGCTCTCCCAAATTTAAAGGACCCTGGGGATTACACTGTACCATCCTGGATAATCAGGGATAATGTCCCTATTTTAAGGTTACTTGATGAGCAACTTTAATTCTATCTGCAACTTAACTCACCCTTGCTGTGTAACATAACATTGGGTTTAAAATATGGACATTTCTGTGGGGCCATTATTCTTCCTATTGTGTGTGTGTGTGTGTGTGTGTGTGTGTGTATGGAACATAGAATATTACTTTTCATGTGTCTTAAGAGCATATAAATGGCATACTATATATACCTTCTGCAACTGAAATTATTTTTCATTACTATTTTCTTTCATACCTTGCCAATGTTGATATGTGTAGCTCTGGTTTGCACATTCTTTTGGTTTTATAGAGTAACTCTATTTTATGAATATAATACCATGTATTTACCTATTCTGTTCTGGACGGGCATTTTGGTTGTTGCTAACTATGATAGTTGACATTATGTTAACTTGGCTAGGCCTAGGTACTCAGCTATTTGATCAAACATTATTCTACATGATTCTGTGATGGTATTTTTTTAGGTGAGATTAACATTTAAATCAGACTTTGACTAAAGCCAGTTACCCTTCATAATATTGGTGGGTCACATCCAATCAGTTGAAGGCCTTAATTAACAATGATCAACCCTCTCTCAAAGAAAAGAGAATTATGACAACATAGCACTTTCAGACTCAGACTGCAGTATCATATCTTCCTGGGTCTCCGATCTGTCAGACTACCCTACAGATTTTGGACTTGTCAGCTTCTGTAATCATGTGAACCAAGTTCCTTAAAATCCCCTTTTTTTCCCCCCACTCTCTCATCCTCCCCTTCCACCCTTCCTCTCCTTTATTCTATTTCTCTGGAGAATCCTAATACACTAACTTTCTCTACAATGAATCTTACAGAATATTTATGTATGTGCATATTTCCTTGTATACATATGGAAGAGGTTCTCTGGGGCTATTCCTAATAATAGTAATTAGTAGTTCTAAAAGTATGAGCGTTGGGGAACCTGGGTGGCTCAGTCGGTTGAGTGTCCGACTTCAGCTCAGGTCATGATCTCACAGCTTGTGGATTCCAGCCCCGCGTCGGGCTCTGTGCTGACAGCTCAGAGCCTGGAGCCTGTTTCGGATTCTGTGTCTCCCTCTCTCTGCCCCTAACCCACTCACATCCTGTCTCTGTCTCAAAAATAAATAAACATTAAAAGTATGAGCGTTTTCATTATCATGAGATATTGTAACATTGCTCTCCAGTCAGTCATACCAATTTACTGTTTTACCAGTATTGTATGAGCAGTGCTATTTCATTACATACCCACCACATCTTGATATTGTTGGTTTTCCTCAACTGATTTTTTTTTATTAAAAAAAATTTTTTTTTATTAAAAAAAAATTTTTTTTTAATCTTTATTTATTTTTGAGACAGAGAGAGACACAGCAAGAGCAGGGAAGGGGCAGAGAGAGAGGGAGACAGAGCCCGACGCGGGACTCGAACTCACAGACCGTGAGATCATGACCTGAGCCGAAGTTGGCCGCTTAACCGACTGAGCCACCCAGGCGCCCCCCCTCAACTGATCTTTTTAATAAGGAATCTCATCGTTTTAATTTGCATTTAAGAGATTTCTAGTGAGGTTGAACATACTTAAAAAAATTTTTTTTAATATTTATTTATTTTTGAGAGACAGAGCACAAGTGGGAGAGGGGCAGAGAGAGAAGGAGACACAGAATCCGAAGCAGGCTCCACACTCCAAGCTGTTTGCACAGAGCCCAACGCAGTGCTCGAACTCACAAACCGTGAGTTCATGACCTGAGCTGAAGTCGGACGTTTAACCGACTGAGCCACCCAGGCGCCCCAAACAGATTTTCATTTGTTTGTTGAATGTTCATATTTTCTGTAATATTATCTTTTTACATACTTGAGCCTTTTGTTTCTGTTGGTTTGCTTATCTTTTTTCTTATTGATTTGGAGTTATTTTTCAGTTAACAATCTACTTTTTTTTTAATGTTTATTTTTGAGAGAGAGAGAGAGAGATAGTGTGAGCAGGGGAGGGGCAGAGAGAGAGAATGGGAGACACAGAATGTGAAGCAGGCTCCAGGCTCTGAACTGTCAGCACAGAGCCCGACACTGGCTCGAACTCAGGAACCATGAGATCATGACCTGAGCTGAAGTCAGAAGTTTAACTGAGCCATCCAGGGACCCCTTCAGTTACCAATCTATTATAAGCTATATGCATTACAAATATCTTCTCCCAGATTGGGGCTTTTATTTAAGGTTATTTATGATGTCTTTTTGTGTGTGTGCAGAAATTTGAATAGCCATATTTATCAATTCTTTTTCATGGTCTGCATTTTTTAGGTGTTTGCTTTTGTTTTGCAGGTTTGTTTTTCAGGTCATTAATCCACTTGGAACTGATTTTTTTTTAAGTATAGAGTGAGAGATGTCTAATTATATTTTACATAAATAAGCACTCTAATAGCAATAAATTGTTAACTTTTGGGGCACCCGGGTAGCTCAGTCAGTTGAGCAACTGACTTTGGCTTAGGTCATGACCTCATGGTTGATACGTTCCAGCTCTGCATTGGGCTCTGGGCTGACAGCTGGGAGCCTGGAGCCTGCTTTGGGTTCTGTGTCTTCCTCTCTCTCTACCCCTCCCCTGCTCTCTCTCTCTCTCTCTCAACAAGTAAATAATAATTAAAAAAATTAAAAATAAAATATGTTGTTATCTTTTTCCTGGCTGGTAATGCTTACCTTTACCAGAATCATTTGCATGGATATTTTTTATCTGTTTATTGGCTTCTCCTATTCTACTAACCCATATATGGGTGAAAAATTGCTCAATTTTTTCATATCAAAAATTACTTTCAAATTTGCTTGACAGTGTATTTTCTCTTAAATATTATTTTTATTTGGTCCCTGCCTTTTAACCATGGACCATACAGCAGGCAATGGGGAAGAGCATGCCACAGCAGGACATTCAATGTCTTGTTAAAATGAACTAGTCTCTAGTATTACCAGGTATCTATTATCTATTTTAGATTTTTTTTATTTGTTTTGTTTCGGAAGCAAGCAATTTAAATCATGGTAACAAGAAACATGGATGTCAAAATAAAACTTTAGAAGTTTGTCAAATTTGGGGGGGAGGGGCCAATATGGCAGAGCAGCATGGAAGTTCTCATCTTTCTCTCATCCCTGAAATACAGCTGGATCAGCAGCAAAAAGTGTTGCACACCTAGGGATTTGAGGATTAATACAACAATCTGCATTACTTGAGCCACAGGATGTGGTAGGTATGCGGCGCTGAGAGGTGAACTGGGGGAGAAAGAAGCTGTGGAGGGTAGGGAGCTGTTTTTGTAGAGAGAGGACAGAGAAAGGGGTTGGGGGTAGAGTACAGCACGTTGGGAGAATACAGGAAAAGCACTCCCCTGGAAAGTAGCTAGAGAGAAAGAAAAAGAATGGAAACACACACAAGGGACTGAAGAAGAAATGTGTTCTCCAAAACCACTGACAGGAAGAAAGGACAGGGTTTCAATAGCATTAGGACTCTATAAACAGGGGACCGCAGAGTCAGAAATTATGGGGCTCAATACCTGGCGGTGCTCTGGTGGGGAGGAAGGGCAAATCCCCAAGAGCAGGCAGTGAGGTCCCAGGGGTCTGGGGGGGCCACATGGGGAGAAGCGGTTCCCCTGCTTGGAGGGCACTTGGTAGAGGCCGTATGGCCTCCCCATAGGCAAAGGTCAGGGCAGACCCGGTTGGGGGGGGGGGGGGTGGGACAGCCACGTTTGCTGGTATTGGAGCAAAGATGCCAGAATGCAGTGAAACCTGGCGCCTGCTCTGTGTTATGATTCACCGTAATCTCTAAAATTTGCCTCCGTGCAATCGCAGGAAGTTTTCTGGGGCTGGTCAGCACCCAGCCATTGCTCAGTGAGACCCTTCCCCAGAGGGTTGGAGCCGCAGGACTCTCAGAAGCAAGGGGTTTGGAAACATAGCTCCATCTGAGATAAAATTCAGGAGGGAGTGCCACCTGGCAGGCTGACGCCTTGGACTGGACAGTGGAGAAGAGGAGAGTGGACAGAAGCCCGAGGCAAATGATGGGTGCTTGATTGCGGGTCAATGAGAGCTCAGAGTTCCTGCGTCAGAAACCAGGAAGCTGGGTGACACCATTTTCACCTCTCCTGCACATGCGTACAGATGCGTGTGTGCGACACATCTAACCACCTGGTAAGCTCAGCAGTGCCACCTAGTGGAGAATGGAGCCCTTATACCACACCCCGCCCAACTGGGCCCTCCAAGCACCCTAGAAGACCACCGCAAATCTCTTCACCTGCTTAGTGTATGGAATACAGAGTGCTTTATAGTTTGAATGCCAGCAGAAACTGGATGTAACTTTATTCGGGTTTCATTATTGTGTTTGGTGGTTCATCTCCTTGGGTTTAGGGGTTTTTTGCTTTTTTGCTTTTGTTTAAATTGTTTTGTTTTGTTTTTCGTTGTTTCTTCTTCTTTCTCTTTTTCTCCTTTTCTTTTTCTTGGATACAGAAAGAGAAAATTTTATTTGTATTCTTCTTTTTTGTAATTTCTTAAAACATTATTTTTACTAGATGGGGTGTCAGTTAAGTGTCCGACTTCAGCTCAAGTTATGATCTGGCAGTTCCCCAGTGAGTTTGAACCCCACGTGTGGCTCTGTGCTGACAGCTTGGAGCCTGGAGCCTGCCTCCGATTCTGTGTTCCCCTCTCTCCCTCCCCTGCTTGTGCTCTGTCTCAGTCTCTCTCTCAAAAATGAATATACATTAAAAATAAATTTTAAGTGGCATTCTTTTTGAGAAAGTGTAATTATGAAGTTTTTTAAGCTATCTGATGTTGAAATTTTAATAAATGTTAGTTGCAGAGTAGACAATAACTTAAGGAAGAAGAAGGTCAACTGAAACAATAATGAGCCTGTATTTTATAAGTGAGCTTGTTCATTTAAATTTGTTTCACATTAGCAGGATCACATGGAAAAAATTGCTCTGCCAGCTGTTGTAAAAGTAGCAATACGTATTCATATGCGGGGTACTGACTCTCTAGTTTTGCCATACCTGGCATATTTGTGAACAGTATTTATCATGGTTTTTTTTTTTTTTATGACTGTAGGCAAGAAATGGGATTTGAAGTAAGAAAACTGGATGTTCCCAGCAATAGAAACAGATTTAAACTGATAGCTGATTTTATTACATTTTCTTATCCTGCTGAATAGGTTGATGCATATAATTAAAGCAACCATACCCTTAAGAGAAAGAGTTGACTCTTATCACGCTTTGTTAATTATATAATGTCCAAAGACATAAAATGAACTAGGTCTTCTCTTGTGGTCAAGTTATGGAACAAAGTCTTCTGGAATTTTGCCAAAAGATCAGACAGTGTTCCCAGGTGATACCCCTCAGGTCAAGATTCCGGCTTAAAGTAACAAAGGTCCATGAAAGGTAATTTAATGAGTGGCCTATTTTTTTTTTTTCATACTTGATTTTTGGCACTCTTCTGTTTTATTGTATAGGTCACAAATCTCTATCTGTGAAGGGTGGAACTGATCTAATTTTCAGTTAAATCATGCCAGATTTACCTCCATGCCTCTTCAGTTTTATGGGAGTTGATATTTAGAGAATTCATCAAACCAATCTATTAACAGAAGTCTCCTGAATAATTGACTTCTGTGAGGAGGAAAGCTGGTAAACGCAAATAAAAAGGGGCAGCCAGACATCCGAAGGCCGGCTACTCCCCTTGCATGCTTTTGGGTTCTGCAATCTTGCTTGCCTCTTGCATCAGCCAGCAGCCAGGAACCAGAAGCTCCACGATACTACTCTGCCCAACCTGGAAGCACATATTATAAAAGATCAGTAAAACCCGAGCCAGATGCTCAGCCTTTGGAGGTCACTCCGCTGGGCCGGCACCGGTGCAAAATAAAGTCTTTTCTGATTCCCCAAGTGCTTGTCATTTGTCTCTTCTGGGCGCCGAGTATTTGCTGCAACACATGTAGCCGTATGGAATTCAGCGTTACTGGTAGATAATTAAATTCAGTCATATGAGGAGATGTATGTAAGACATAGGTAAAACTATAGCAGTTTGCTTATCAAATCAAAATACGATCAGGATTTGACTTCAGCTCCTGAATTTTCTAGCTGTGTGATTTTGGAAAAAACCTTAATGAAACCTCTCTAAACTCTGACTTCTTTATTTCTATAATTAGGATAATAATTACTTCTTTTTAAGGTTTTTGTCAGGATTAAATAAGCATGTTTTACTATTACTACTGTTTATTGTTAATGCACCATTGATTCTCAACTCAGAATGATGTTACACTGTAAGCATTTCTTGTGAATTTCAGATGATGCAGAGAATGCTCTGAGACAATTAAAAAAAGTAATGTTACTCAGTCTTGGTATTGGATATACTAGTGTTTCCCACATTGAGGAAATAAGTGCTCTCCTATACTACAATGTATATTTGTGACATAAGTTTAGGTTTTGATATTTGATTCAAATGATAATTATATATATGTGTATACTTACTGAACAACTTACACACGCCATAGTTTCATTTTCGTATTTTTGTTTTCTCAATTTTACTTGCCTTAAAGTTTTATCTAAAATTGTGAACTCATAATTTTATTAAAAGTTTTTTTGTTTTTTGTTTTTTTTTTAGTTTTTAATTTTGAGAGAGAGAGAGAGAGAGGCAGAGAGTGAGCAGGAGAGGAACAAAGAGAGGGAGACACAGAATCCGAAGCAGGCTCCAGGCTCTGAGCTGTCAGCACAGAGCCCGACGCGGGGCTCGAACTCACAAACTATGAGATCATCACCTGAGCGAAGTCAGAGGCTTAAGTGACTGAGCCACCTAGGCACCCGTGAACTCATATTTTTAATTCAGGTTGATTTCTACATACCAACACAGGAATAACTGAATTTCCTTTAGTGTTCAAAAAGCAGTATTTCAGAGTATATGCACACCTGTAGAATTGTATAACTAGATGAAACCCGAAAGTATATTTTATAGGTAAGAAAACTGAGATTCTAATGTTTTTAAGATGGTTAAGATACAGCCCATGGTATGAAGATAGCCCTTTAGCAAGTTTGGTTTTCGAGGTTTCTATATACATGATAATTTTATATAAGTAGGAAACATGGCTTATTGTTTTCTATGACCGAAAAAGAAGGAAATTAAGAGGGCAACTCTGGATAAAGGGGTTTGTGAAGAGGTAACATGTCTCTTTCAAAACTGGATATACTAGAATTTAAGCCAGACATAATGTCTCTATATTTGTTTTAATCATTTATTTGTTTCAGTTTTTTGCAACCTATGACTCAGGTTACTAGGGCCAACAGGGTATAGTTCTGGGATATTCGTTGGCACCTTCCTGACCCAGAAAATGGAGAGATTTTCAGTGTGCTAATCAGGATGGAGGCTTATTAAGGGGGACTTCTCAACAGCATCCCCTTGCACAAGGTGCAAAAAATAAACCAATATTGGGACTGTGGGGACCAGCAGTGTGGGAGAACCATCCGCTTTATATCCTGGTACACATCTAAGCATTCATAGAACTAATTAGCTTCAAAGTTCTGAATGGAAGGTTTATTTGTTGTGACTGCTCGGGCATCCTATCTCTTCCTCACAACAATTCTGAGAGACTGTGGATGTGGGGGCCACAGAGAGGATCAAGCCTCTTCTAATTCACCTCCCAGGTAGCAATTTCACATGGAGTTTCCAGTTCTCAGTCACCGTAAATGACTTCTGCCCTCTTTTTATGTCTATGGTCCTCTTTGTGGCTTAATAGAGATGTTATAACATATTAGGAAACTGTAGTCTTTAGGAAAAGGGATCTATAAATTTGCGGAGGCTTTACTGCTGCTATTCTGATATAAGGGAAAATATGGCTGCCTTTTTGGAGAGGATGCCTGGGTTCCTGGGCTTAGAACAAATCTCTGAGATCCCACTGAGGTGCTCAGTATCCAAAGAAGGAAGCAGACATTTATATTTCTATCTAGAGAACAGGAAAATAAACATCATAGCTCCTGAGTAACAAATCTTTTATTTCTGACTTCCAATTAGCCGCATATATAAAATATAACTGATTCTCCATGAGCCAGCTCTTTTCTGCCCTGATGCATCTCTCCATCCATACTACCCACTCCATTCCTTGATCCATCTCAATCACTCCTGCTATTTGTCTTCCGGATACCTGGGTTCTCTTTCTAGCTCCTCTATTTATAAATCTTAATGACAAAACTTTTTAAGGCTCATATTTTGTGTCTGTAAAACTGTGATGAGGGAGAATAATATTATTCAGTGACAAAACCAGAGTTTTCTACCACATTCCCCAAAGAAGACTGGTTTTGACAGTCCCCTATATATGAGAGTACCTTTGTGAAGTCCAGGGGTCCAGCAGAGATATTCCAGCATACCTCTGGAGAAAAAAAAATCAGAGATTAAACACACTGGAGAGGGTAAGAACAATAGCTTCACTTTATCCACATCACCCTTCCCCTTCCCCCAAGGCAGCAGAGCTCATTGCCAAGAGACCTTTTTGGTTCATGATCTCTGCATGGAGGGAAGTTGAATATGTGGGCGAGTACCCAGTTTCCCCAGATGTGAAGAAGAGACCCACTTCTTTCTCACTCTACCCTGAATACTGAATGGAATGATGAGGACGCAGCTCAGAGAATGCATCTAGGGCTCTGGGAGGGCATCAAAGGACATGGATCCTACCAGCTCTGTCACAGACTCCATCTGTAGACCATCCATAAGCCGCTGGGGATGCCTCCCCTGCAGATCTAGCTTACAGGCACCAGTAACACTCCGTGTGCCTCACAAATACATATTCCCTCCCCATGGCCATCTCTCTGTTCATATGCCCAACAGATGGCTGGTTCTGCAGGCCCAACTATGCAGAACGGGAAAAAAATTGCACAGACTTGAGCATTCAGCTCTGTCCTAGGGAAAGCAAACAGGAGGCTCTCAGCACCTGGCCTGGCTTTGCCCTAGTTGGGCTGACAGAATGTATTTCTTCCAAAAGCCAGGCAATAAAGACTACAGAGTTGATTGTTTCTTCAATGTAAAGACAGCAGTGCAAAACTTCATGAAACATAAAAATCAAGAAAACATGAGAGCACCAAAGGAACACAATAATTTTCCAATAACCAAACGCTCAAAAATGGAGATCTGTTTTTTGCCTAATGAAGATTCAACAGAGTTGTTTTAAGGAAGCTCAGTGAACCACAAGAAAACACACAAAGATGATTCAATGAAATTAGCAAAACAATTCATGAACAAATGAGAAGTTTCACAGAAAGATAGAAACATACAAAAGACCCAAACAGAAACGAGGGGCTGAAGAATCCATTCCAGTGAATGGAATGAAAGATGCAATACAAAGCATCAATAGAGAACTTGATCAAGCAGAAGAAAGAATCTGTGGTGGCAAACAAGTCATTTGAAATGATCCAGTCAGAAGGGAACAAAGAAAAAAGAATGAAAAAAGATTATGTGAACTATATGAAACCATTAAAAGGTGCAATCCAAATATTGCTGGAGTCCCAGAAATATAAGAAAGGAAGAAGAGGACATACTCCTTATTTAAAGTAATAATGGCCAAGAACTTCTCAAATCTGAGGACAGCTTTGGACATCTGGATTCATAAAGCTCATGGGTTCCCCCCAAATTCCAATTCCAAATATTTTCTCCAAGACACACTACCATAAAAGCTGTCTATTTTTTGAAAGATAATTATAAAAATAGCAAGAGAAAAAAATCTCGTACATAAGGGAATCCCCCACCCCCACCATAAGTCTATCAACAGCTTTTCAGCAGAAACTTTGCAACCCAGGATAGAGTGTGATGCTATATTCAAAATGCAGAAAGAAAAATATTGCCAATACTTTACTTGAAAAAGGTGTCCTTCAGAAATGAAGGGGAAATAACTGAAAGGAGTTCTTCCAACCGAAATGAAAGAACAGTAGCAACATGAAAAATTATGAAAATATAAAACATACTGGTAAAGGTAAGTATGTAATCAAATTCACAATACTCTAATACTGTAATATGATAGTGTGTTAATCACTTAACTCCAGTATAAAAGTTAAGAGAAGAGGATTGAAAATAACTAATTTGTTAATGAATACACAATATAAAAAGAGGTATATTATGATGTCAAAAACATAAAATGTGAGGGAGAGGAATAAAAGGGTAGAATTTTTGTATGCAACTGAAGTTAAGTTGTTATCAGTTTTAAATGGACTGGTATAGCTATAAGATGTTTTATGTAAGCCTCATGGTAACAACAAAGCAAACACCTACACAACATACACAAACGATAAAGAAAAGGGAATCAAAGCAAAGCACTATGGAACATCATCAATTCACAAAGGATGACAGCAAGAGGAGAAGTATAAAATAGCCAGAAAACAATAAGATGGTATTAGAAAGTCCTTATCCATCAATAGTATAAATGTAAACGTTTAAAGTGACCAATCAAAAAGCATCAAGTGGCTGAAAGGACAAAAACAAAACTCAGCTATATGCTGCCAATAAGAGACTCACTTAAAAAAATTTTTTTTAATGTTTATTTATTTCTGAGACAGAGAGAGACAGAGCAGGAGTGGGGGAGGGGCAGAAACAGAGGGAGACACAGAATCCACAGCAGTCTCCAGGTTCTGAGCTGTCAGCACAAAGCCGGACATGGGGCTCTAACTCACAAACCGTGAGATCATGACCTGAACTGAAGTTGTCACTGAACCAACTGAGCCACCCAGGCACCCCAAGATTCACTTTAAAGACACGCTGAGACTCAGAGTGAAGGGATGGTAAAAGATATTCCATGCAAATGGAAACCAAGAGAACAGAGATAGCAATATTTGTATCAGACAAAATAGACTTATCCCGTAACAAGAGACAGGTGGTAATTATATAATGAATGATAAAGAGTTCAATTCATGAAGAGGATAAAACAATTATATATGAACCCAACATCAGAACAGCTAAATATATCAAACAAATCAAACAAATCAGAAGGAATATATGCAATAATAATAGGAGACGTCACTACTCCATTTTCACCATTGGCTAGGTCATCCAGTTATAAAATCAAAAAAGAAACACTGAACTTGAACTATAATCAAATGGATCTAAAAAATATACAGAACATTCCATCCAACAGCAGTAGAATACATGTTCTTTGCAAGTGTACAGGGAACATTCTCCAAGATGGATCCTATGTCAGGCCACAAACAATTCTTGGCAAATTTTAGGAAGATTGAAACTATACCAAATATCTTTTCTAATGACAATAGTATGAAAATAGAAATCAATAATAGGAGAAAACCTAGAAATTTTACAAATATGTGAATATTAAGCAAAATACTATTATTTAACCAAAGGGTCAAAAAAATCAAGAGGGTTCAAATGATATCTTAAAACAAATGAAATTGTAAACTGCAAAAGCAGTTCTAAGAAGAAGTTTATAGCAAGAAACAGCTACATGAGGAAAAAAAGAAAAATCTCAAATAAACATCCCCACTATACACATAAAGGAACTAAAAAAAAAAAAAAAAAAAAAAAAAAAAGAACAAACTAAGCCTAAAATTAGAAGGAAAAAAAAATAACAAAGATCAGAGAGAAATAAGTGAAATAGAGGCCAGAAAACCAATAGAAAATATCAGCAAAACTGAACTGGGGTTTTGAAAAGATAAGCAAAATTGACAAACTTTTAAGGAAAAAAAAGTGAAAACAAATAGATCAGAAATGAAGGAGACATTGCAACTGATACCACAAAAATACAGAGAATCATAAGAGAGTACCACGAACAATGATATGCCATCAGTTAGATAACCTAAAATGGATAAATTCCTAGAAACATGCAACCTACCAAGACTGAGTCATAAAGAAATAGAAACTTTGAATTAGCCAATTTCTAGAAAGGAGACTGAATCAGTAACCAAACACATTCCAACAATGAAAAGCTCAGAGTCAGATGGTTTCATTGGTAAATTCTGCCAAACATTTAAAAAGCTAGTGACAATTCTTCTCAAACTTCCAAAAAATTGAAGAGCAAGGAACACTTCCAAACTCATAAGGCCAGCATTATGCTGATACCAAAACCAGACCAGGGACACTACAGACAAAGAAAATTAGAAGTCAATATCCCTGCTGAATATAGGTACAAAAATCCTCAACAAAATATTAGCAAACCAAATTAAACAACATATTAAAATAATCATCCTATGATCAAATGGAATTCATCCCAGAGATGAAAGGCTGTTCCAACATGTGCAAATCAATAAATGTGATATACCACCTTAGTAAAAATAAAAAAGAAAAATCATATGATCATTTCAACAGATACAGAAAAAGCATTTGACAAAACCTGACATACTTTTGTGATAAAAACTCTCAACTATGGGTATCGATGGAATTTATCTCAACATCTTAAAAACCATATATGACAAGCCCACAGCTAATATCAGACTCAACAGTGACCAGTTGAAAGGTTTTCCTCTAAGATCAGGAAGGAATAAGACAATAGAGCCCAGTTTCACCAGTACCATTCAACATAGTACTTGAAATAATAACTACAGCAGTTAGGCAAGAAAAAAATAAAAGGCATTTATGTTGGAAAGAAACAAGTAAAACTTTCTCTGTAGATGACATAATCTTATATACAGAAAACTTTACAGATTTCTATAAAAAACTGTTAGAACTAATCAACAAATTCAGTAAAGTTGCAGGACATAAAATCAACATACAGAAATCAGTTCTTTTTTTTTTATTATTTGTTTATTTTGAGAGAGCGAGAGAGAGCGTACGCACATGAGCGGGGTAGGGGCAGAGAAAGAAGGAGACAGAGAATCCCAAGCAGACTCCACACTGTCAGTGAAGACCCCTATGTGGGGCTAGAACTCATGAACCACAAGATCATGACCTGAGCCAAAACCAAGAGTCAGACGTTCAACTGACTGAGCCACCCAGGTACCCCAGAAATCAGTTCTGTTTCTATATACTAACAAAGAGCTATCTGAAAAAGAAATTAAGAAAGCAATCTCATTTACAATGGCATCAAGAACGATAAAATACTTGGGGATAAATTTAACTGAGGAGGTGAAAAACCTTTATACTGAAAACTATTAAACATCAATGAAAAGATTGAAGGAGACGAATAAATGGAAATATTCTTGGATCAGATGAACTAATATTGTTAAATGCCCATAATACCCAAAGTCATCTATCAAAATTCAAAAACAATTTTTCACAAAATTTTCAAAATTCTAAAATTCAAACTTAACCCCAAAAGACCCTCAATAGCCAAAGCAATGCTAAGAGAGAAGAACAAAAAAATGGAAGCATCCTGATTTCAAACTGTATACAACACAATGCTAATCAAAACAGTATGGTAATAGCATAAAAACAGACACATAGATGAAAGAAAACAGAGAGCCCAGAAATAAACCCATATGAGCATTTGGTCAGTTAATTTTTCAATAATATACAGTGGAAAATGATACTTTCTTCAATAAATGGTAGCCACATGCAAAGGAATGAGATTGGATCATTGTCTTACACCATACACAAAATCAACTCAAAACGAATGAAAGACTTGAAAGTAAAGCCTGAAACCATAAAATCCTAAAAGAAAGCAAGGGGTTAAGATTCTTGACACTGGTATTAGAAATGATTTTTTGGATTTGACACCAAAAGCAAAGGAAAAATCAACAAGTGGGAGTACATGAAACTAAAAAGCTTCTGTTCAGCACAGGCAACCAACAAAATGGAAAGGCAATCTATCCAACGGTAGAAAATAGAAAATATTTAAAAATCACACATCTGATAAAGGTTAACAAACAAAGTATATAACAAATTCATACAACTCAACAGCAGGAAAAAAAATCTCATTAAAAAAAGAGCAGGGGAATTTTTTCCAAAGAAGAAATACAAATGATCAAAAGGTACACATAAAGGTGCTCAACATTACTCATTAACAGGGAAATGCAAATCAAAACCAAAATGAGATACCACCTCACACATGTTAGAATAGCTATTAACAGATAAAAGATAACAAATGCTAGAGAGGATATGGATAAAATAAAAATACTTCATTGCTAAAAAATGCTAGTTATCTGAGCTTCCTAGTGAGTCCTGATCTTATTGCTGGTGGAGGGTCTTGCCTCGATATTAACGGCTGCTGACTAATCAGGGTGGTGCTTGCTGAAGGTTGGGATGGCTGGCTGTGACAATTTCTAAAATAAGGCAAAAATAAAGTTTGCTTCATCAATTGACTCTTCCTTTCATGAAGGCAGAATTTCTCTGCAGTATGTGATGCTTTTTGACAGGCTTTTACCCACGGTAGAATTTTTTTTTTTTTTCAAAATTAGAGTCAATCTATTCAACCCTCTGCTGCTGTGTCCAGTTTATGTAATATTTTAAATTCTTCGTATTTGTTTCAACAATATTTACACCATCTTCACCAGGAGTAGATCCCATTTCAAGGGATCTTAAGAAACCACTTTTTTTTTAAATATATGGAATTTATTGTCAAATTGGTTTCCATACAACACCCAGTGCTCATCCCAAAAGATGCCCTCTTCAATACCCATCACCCACCCTCCCCTCCCTCCCACCCCTCATCAGCCCTCAGTTTGTTCTCAGTTTTTAAGAGTCTCTTATGGGGGCGCCTGGGTGGCTCAGTCGGTTAAGCGGCTGACTTTGGCTCATGTCATGATCTCACGGTCTGTGAGTTCAAGCCCCATGTCAGGCTCTGTGCTGACAGCTCAGAGCCTGAAGCCTGTTTCAGATTCTGTGTCTCCCTCTCTCTGACCCTCCCCTGTTCATGCTCTGTCTCTGTCTCAAAAATAAATAGATGTTAAAAAAAATTTTTTTTTAAAGTCTCTTATGCTTTGGCTCTCTCCCACTCTAACCTCTCTCTTTTTTTTTTTCTTTCCCCTCCCTCACGGGTTCCGTTAAGTTTCTCAGGAGCCACATAAGAGTGAAAACATATGGTATCTGTCTTTCTCTGTATGGCTTATTTCACTTAGCATCACACTCTCCAGTTCCGTCCACGTTGCTACAATGGGCCATATTTCATTCTTTCTCATTGCCACATAGTACTCCATTGTGTATATAAACCACAATTTCTTATCCATTCATCAGTTGATGGACATTTATGCTCTTTCCATAATTTGGCTATTGTTGAGAGTGCTGCTATAAACAATGGGGTACAAGTGCCCCTATGCATCAGTACTCCTGTATCTCTTGGGTAAATTCCTAGCAGTGCTACTGCTGGGTCATAGAACAAGCAATCCTAAAATTCATATGGAACCACAAAAGGCCCTGAATAGCCAAAGTAATTTTGAAGAAGAAGACCAAAGCAGGAGGTATCATAATCCCAGACTTTAGCCTCTACTACAAAGCTGTAATCATCAAGACAGCATGGTATTGGCACAGAAACAGACACATAGACCAATGGAATAGAATAGAAACCCCAGAACTAGACCCACAAAAGTATGGCCAACTAATCTTTGACAAAGCAGGAACGAATATCCAATGGAAAAAAGACAGTCTCTTTAACAAATGGTGCTGGGAGAACTGGACAGCAACATGCAGAAGGTTGAAACTAGACCACTTTCTCACACCATTCACAAAAATAAACTCAAAATAAACTGAAAAGGACCTGAATGTGAGACGAAACCATCAAAACCCTAGAGGAGAAAACAGGAAAAGACCTCTCTGACCTCAGCCATAGCAATTTCTTACTTGACATATCCCTGAAGGCAAGGGAATTAAAAGCAAAAATGAACTATTGGGACCTCATGAGGACACTTTTTTTTTTTAACGTTTATTTACTTTTGAAAGAGGAGAGAGACAGAGCACGAGCAGGAGATAGGCAGAGAGAGGGGGAGACACAGAATCTGAAGCAGGCTCCAGGCTCTGAGCTGTCAGCACAGAGCCAGACGCAGGACTCAAACTCACAAACGGCGAGACCATGACCTGAGCCAAAGTCAAAGGCCCAACTGACTGAGCCACCCAGGTGCCCCTCAAGAAATCACTTTCTCTGTTCATCCATAAACAGCAACTCTTAATCTGTTCAGGTTTTTCGTGGGATTGCAGCAATTCATATCTTCAGGTTTCACTTCTAATTCTAGTTCTCTTGTTATTTTCACATCTGCAGTAATTTTCTTCACTGAAGTCTTGAACCCCTCACAGTCATCCATGAGGATTGGAATCAACTTCTTCCAAACTCTTGTTGATACTGATATTTTGACTTCTTCCCATAAATCACAAATGTTCTTAATGGCATCTGGAATGGTGAATCCTTCCCAGAAGGTTTTGTTTACTTTGCCCAGACCATCAGAAGTATCACTGTCTGTGACAGCTATAGCTTTACAAAATGCATTTCTTAAATATTAAGACTTTAAAGTCAAAATTACTCCTTGTTCCATGGGCTGCAGAATGAATGTTGTGGTAGCAGGCATGAAAATGACATTAATCTCATTTTACATCTTCATCAGAGATCTTGGGTTACCGGTGCACTGTCAATGAGCAGTAATATTTTGAAAGGAATCTTTATTTCTAAGTTGTAGATCTCAAGAGTGGGCATAAAAGATTCAGCAAAATATGTTGTAAGCAGATGTGCTGTCTTCCAGGCTTGATTCTTCCGTTTACAGAGCACAGGCAGAGTAGATTTAACATAATTCTTAAGGGCCCTAGGATTTTCAGAATCGTCTATGAGCACTGGCTTCAACTTAAGGTCACCAGCTGCATTAGCCCCTAATGAGAGAGTCATCCTGTCTTTTAAAGCTTTGAAGCCAGGTATTGAGTTTTCCTCTCTAGCTAACAAAGTCCTAGGCGGCATCTTCTTCCAATAGAAGGCTGCTTCATCTACACTGAAAATCTGTTGTTTGGTGTAGTCATGTTCATTAATGATCTTAGCTAGACCTTCTGGATAACTTGCTGCAGCTTCGACATCAGCACTTACTTCATCCTGCACTTTCAAGTTATGAAGACAGCATCTTTCCTTAGACCTCATAAACCAATCTTTGTAGCTTCAAACTTGTCTTCTGCATCTTCTTCACCTCTCTCAGCCATCGTAGAATTGAAGAGAGTTAGGACCTTGCTTTGGATTAGGCTTTGGCTTAAGGGGATATTGTGGCTGGTTTGATCTTCAATCCAGACCACTCAAATTTTCTCCATTTCAGCAATAAGGCTGTTCTACTTTCTTATTCTTATGTTCACTGGAGTAGGACTTTTATTTCCTTTAAGAACCTTTCCTTTGCATTCACAACTTGGCAGTTTGGTGTAAGAGGCCTAGCTTTTGGCCTACCTCAGCTTTAAACATTGCTTCTGCACTAAGTTTAATCATTTATAGCTCTTAATTTAAAGTGAGAGATGTGTGACACTTCCTTTCACCTGAACACTTAGAGGTCATTGTGGGGTTATTAGTTGTCCTAATTTCAATATTGTTATGCCTCACAGAATAGGGAGACCAATGGAGAGGAAAGAAAAGGAGGGGGGTGGCCTGTTGGTGGAGTAGTCAGAACACAAAAAAACATTACTCGATTAATGTTTGTTTCACCCCAAAACAATTACAATAGTAACACCAAAAATCACCAATTCTAGATCACCATAATAAAGATAGTAATAATTAAAAAGTTTAAAATATTGTGAGAATTACCAAAATGCAACAGAGACATGAGGTGAGCAAATGCAGTTGGAAAAATGGTGTTGATAGACTCGCTGGATGCAGTGTTGCCACAAACATTCAATTTGTAAAAAATGAAATATGTGCAAAGCATAGTGAAGTGAAATGCAATAAAACAAGGCGTGTCTGTGTTCAACATTGTCTTAAAAGCTCTTGTCAGATCAATGAAGCAAGAAAATGGGATAAAATCAACTAAATTAGAAAGAAAAATAGAACTTTTTCTATTTGGAGATGGCATAATCTTCTATAGCAACCCTAAGGGCTCCACTAAAACATTATTAGAATTAAAAAATGAGTTCCATAAACTTGCAGTATTTACAATACATGAAATGAAATCAATTATATTTCCATAAACTTGCAGTGAATTGTTCCAAAAAAACAATTATATTTACAATAACATCAAAAAAATGAAATATCTAGGAATAAATTTTAAAAGATGCACAAAATTCTGAAACAGAAAATATTATTGAAAGAAATTAAAGAACATCTAATGGAATGAAATTTTGTAGATTCTTGTGATTAGAAGTCTTGATATTATTAAGATAGCAATGTTCCCTAATGTGAGCTACATAATCAATTAATCTCTATCAGAATCACAGGTAGCTTTTTTTTTGTAGAAACTGATGAAGTGACCCTAAAATTTATGTGGAAACTCAAGGCATCCAAAGTATACAAAACAATCTTGGAACAAAATAAAGTTGGAGAACTCACTCTTCTCCCTTTCTAAACCTCTACAAACTAAAGACACCAGTACTTAGGAAAGATAGACATATATGAATGGAACAGAATGAGAATCCAGAAATACACCCTTACATTTATGGCCAATTGATTTTCAACAAGGGTACCAAAACAATTCAATGAAAAAAAAAAAAAAAACAAAAAACAATCTCTTCAGCAAATGATGCTGTACATCCACATGCACAAGAGTAAAGTTGGACCCCTACCTCACAGAATATACAAAAATTAACTTGGAAGGGATCAAAGATCCAAATGTAAGACCTAAAACGTTAATACTATGGTTAAAATCAGAGGTATAAATCATTGTGACCTAGGATTAAGAAATGGTTTCTTAGATATGACACCTACAGCATAAACTAAAATAACAACAAATATAGATAAATTGGAGTACATAAAAAATTTTAAACTTTTGTACTTCAATGGACATCAAGAAAGTGGAAAGACAACCTATACAATGAGATAAAAATATGTGCATATATTATAATGGGACTTAATCCAAAATGTGTATGTGGGATCCAAGGAATTTAACAAAAATCCCCTACCCCGGACAAGCAGAGCAAGACTAACTCCATTTTGTGCTACACCCACCATCTCATGTATAACCCCCACATGACCTGCTTATTGCTTAAGACACTCCCCCACCCTAGTCAAGCCACTGAGCACACCCTTACTGGAAACCGGCTCATATAGGAATGTGGAACCCTTAACCGCCAAAGAATGTAAGCCCCGCCTTTTGCCCGCCAAACTTGCGTGCCAGAGTGATAGGCTAGTTCAAACAGTTACTATAGGGTAAATTGTAATGCAATTGGCCATCTGCGTGTGGACTGACATGACTATGCAACGTTCTGTGTGTGTGACAATCTCATTGGCCACTGGCCCCTATAAAACTGCTACGCCTCTTAACCTAGGGGTCCACGTCCCTGCTCCACTGTGTCGGGTATACTTGGGCCCAAGCTCGAGCTTGCAAATAAACCCTCGTGCGTTTGCATCCGTATCTGCTCCTTGGTGGTCTCTTGGATTCGAAATTGGGGGCATTACATGTAAAATCATTCATAATTCAGCAATAAAAAGACAAATAACATAGGTAAAAATCGGCAAAGGATTTGATGACAGTGTTCTTCAAAAAACATATAAGTGGCCAAAACACATGAAAAGTTGTTCATTAAAATTAGTCATTAGGGACATGTAAAAAACACAATGAGATATGTCTTCAAACCCACTAGGGTACCTGTAATTAAAAAGACAAACAAATAACAAGTGTTTGCAAGAATACTGAGAAATTAGAACTCTCATACATTGCCAGTGTTCATGTAAAATGTGCTAGCCACTTTGTAAAACATTTTGCTGTTCTTCAAAATTTTAATCATAAAAATGTAAATAAACAGCTAAACTAAAAAAAATCGCAATTTGCATTTTTTCTCTCTTTTGCTACCATCTTTTCTTTCTTTCTCTTTATCTCAGCTCTAACTTCATAATCTGATTATTTGGAATGCCATCTATTTAAAACTCACTCTTATATTCTGTAGTAAATGTTTTTCCAAAACACATCTTTCTCTTACCATGATTGATGTTCATCTCTTGCATTTATGTTGTCATTGCTTATTTATTTCTTTTTCTTTTTTTATCTCTTACTTATTTCTTATTTTATTTTAATGTACCTGAATGAGAGTAAACTTTAATATTTGCCTCAAAACAATGTAATGAATTCTGTAATACCTTAAATGTGTTTATAAGCACTTAGAATCATCCTCCTAAATTTTGAGCTAGAAGCACGGGTTTGTGCATTTATTTTGTAAGTTTAATTCTGATACAACCTGAGGAAAATACAGAGAATAATGAGACTTTATTCAGGGCCAGAAAGAAAAATTTGACTCCATATATATTTATTCTAAGTTTGTCAGAATCACAGAACTAGAGATAGATGGTTCTCCAAACCTCAATTTAAAAATTTTTGTCTGATCTTTATGCAGAACAAACTGTTATGTCCACCATAACACGTCTTTCAACATAGAAGAGAAAGAAGGCATCTAATCATTGTCAATTGATTCTGAACCTAAAGAATTAAGTGTATTTAAAAAGATCAAGGGCCACATAGGAATGTGTGTAACAATTACACAGTTTATGATACTGGTATCAACTGGGATTTCTTGTATGCCTGAGATTCCTTTTTGGTTTTAGTTGAGAATAAAATTCTAAATATTTCAGTTGAAACCAATTAAAAAAAAATCAGTATGGGTGATGTTTACACCATTAAATAAAGAAAAATGAACCTGAAATTGAAGTTGGTTCTTGTCTCAAACCAGGTTAATGTTTCTTTCATTTTAGATTTTAGAGATAAAAAGAGAAATCTCTTCCATCTGTCACATGCGTGAGTATTTATACAATCTTGACTATGGCTTTTCGTAATCGTCAGTCCATGATACAATGGATGCAAACACCAGGGATAATACCCAATTGTCCACCCGGATTGGAATATCTGACTCAGGTATGGTAATGTGCTTCTGGTTGGAATGGCAAGAATATGAATTTGATAGTTTCAAAATACAATGTGTGTTATAGGAAAGCCTTTTGACTGCGGATTGAAGTATTTTACCTGTAACATTAAGATTTTTACATTTAATTTAAAATTTTGATTGAAGTAGTAAATTTACATTGTAGACATTATAACATTGCCATTTACAAATGTATTTCCTGAAAAGTCCATTTAAAAATGAATACTTGCTTTTTAAAGTAGGAAATTGGATTTTGAGAATGTAAGTAAAAACTGGCTTCAGGAATCTTCAGTTCGTCTATCTACTTAGGTATGGGAAGCCTGATATGCAATCGTGAAATGTGCACTATTACTAGGAAGATTGTCTCCAGTTCTCTACCAGATTTAATGACACTGAATTACTATCTTGTTTATTCAATCAATTCTGATTTAATTTCCTGTAATGCTGTCTCTGAATAATTAAGTTTGGCATTTCACATGACTAATCACTGGCCTCATCTTAGTTTTCGATACTTTAAAAGCTAAAGAGTATGTATGTTCCTTCTTAAAAAGGTTATTTACATTTTCAGTGCTTAATTATAAACTTGTCGCAAACAATGATATCAATCTAAGAAGATTCAATTTTGAATGTAAGTAAAGGGTAAAACTATGTTAAATTTTTTATTCTAAATTACAGTATAGATATTTCTCTGAATTAAAAAAAATATTTCTAATAAGTCTTTAAAAAATTTTGTGAACCTACTTTACAGACTGATAGTTTTTCATTTCCCTTTTCTTTTTTTTTATGTTTTTATTTTAATTCCAGTCAGTTAACATACAGTGTCGTATTACTGTACAATACAGTGATTCAACACTTCCATAAAACACCTGGTGCTCATCACAGGTACACTCCTTAGTACCCAACACCTATTTAACCCACCCCTCTTCATTTCCTTTTCCTGTGGTAAAAAAAAAAAAAAAAAGTTAAAACTTCACATTTAAATTAACTGACAAATGTTTCTCCTTAAGAAAGCCTTAACTATGGCAAATCTTCTTAATATTTCTATCCTAATAAATTGAAAGTTATGTCCATTTCTTAAAAAAAAATTTAATGTTTATTTATTTTTGAGAGAGAGAGAGAGACAGAGCACGAGCAGAGGAAGGCAGAGAGAGAGGGAGACACTGAATACTAAGCAGGCTTCAGGCTCTAAGCTGTCAGCATAGAGCCCATTGCAGGGCTAGAACTCACAAACCATGAGATCATGACCCAAGCCAAAGTCGGATGCCCAACCAATTGAGCCACCCAGGAGCCCCTATAATTCCACTTCTTAGGAATTAGGGGGTATGTCTCCATGTATTTCATACTTATTAAGCTCATTTAGTGGGGGTATATTTCATAAGCAATGCTCCCTTACATGCAAAGGAGATCTTATCAATCTCCCAATTTCTCTCTGAAATTCCTCAGCTACCAGATCTTCTGGTTTAAAGATAGTTTAAAAACCTAGTAAGTGTTGTGTATGTGGGGACACAGCAACAACTCATAAAGTGATACCATGTAGGATCTGAGTATTGCCTAAGTTGTTTTTTTTTTTTATTTTTTTAAATATAAATCATGGTAATAAGTGAAGAACAGTTGAAACCTAAAGATGCTATTCACTGTATAAGACCAAATCGTCTCATGGTATGACCCATTGTTTTTTGGTTTTGTTTTAATTTTTTCATTAGAGAGAGAGAGAGAGAGAGAGAGAGAGAGAGAGAGAGAGATCGAGCATGGGGGAGGGGCAGAAAGAGAGGGAAAGAGAGAATCCCAAGCAGGCTCCACACTCTTGGTTCGTGAGCTCCTGACCTCAACTGAAGTCAAGAGTCATGCTTAACATCATGCTTAACTGACTGAGCCACTCAGGTGCCCCCGTGTGACCGGTCTTATAACACACCAGAGGGTCCTGCCTCCTTTTTTAAATTTTTTTTTTTAACGTTTATTTATTTTTGAGACAGAGAGAGACAGAGCATGAACGGGGGAGGGTCAGAAAGAGAGGGAGACACAGAATCCGAAACAGGCTCCAGGCTCTGTTTCAGCACAGAGCCCGAGGTGGGGCTGGAACTCACGGACCGCGAAATCATGACCTGAGCCGAAGTCAGCCGCTTAACCGACTGAGCCACACAGGCGCCCCTCCTGCCTCCTTTGAAATAACATTCACACTGCACAGATGATTGCATTTAGACTCATTCCTGGTTCACATTTTCTTTTCTGCTTTTTGTTTTCACATCTCCACAGCCACACTGCCTCCCATGTTTTCAGATTTCTCATGCTCCAGAATTCAGATCATTTTGTTATTTTGTATCTGTCTACACATTTCTGCAGACAGCCCTGCAAGCCCTTTATTGATTCAGAATGTTTTCAGAGAAATGCAGTTAAGCTCTGGTAGTGAGGTATCCCTTGCACACTCCCAGGCTCCTTCCAATGTTCCAGATGAGAAGCTGGAAAACACAACAGTAAAAACTAGAAAGGAATCTAAATCTTTGAGGCTAAGAGCCGCCACTTAGAAGATGACCTTGACTCTATCATCATTGTATTCATTACACAAAATATTTAAACTCCTCATGTGCATGTAACACCTGCTTCTGCTTCCATTGTTTCAAGCTCATTTATCTTTTTGTCTTTGTGGTAGTTGTGTTTGATACTACAAACTAAAAAGGTGCTTTTATCAACAAGATTTCTCAAAACATTTACAGAACTAGCTTTGAGGAAATCTAGATTTTTCCCAGCATCAGCATTTGGATTAGTAATTGTATTTTCTCACTGTGATGTTGGTCTGTGTAAATAACCAACTAGTGACTCTTGGGTTCATTATTTTTTTTAGTATAACTGACATACAATATTATATTAATTTCATATGTGTAACTTAGTGATTTGAAAGGTTTGTACTTTGTGTTCTTTTTACAAGTATAGCTAACATCTGTCCCATTACACCCAACACTAATACAATATCATTGTATTCCTTACACTGTGCTTTTTATTCCCATGACTTATTCATTCCATAACTGGAAACCTATATCTCCCACTCCCTTTTACCTTTTTTGCCCAACTCCCTACACCCCACTCCCCTCGGGCAACCATTAGTTTTTTCTCTATATTTATAGGTCTGATTGCTGCTTTCATTTGTTTTTTGTTTTGTTTTGTTTTTTAGATTCCACTTATGAGTGGAATCATATGTATTTGTCTTTCTCAGTCTGACTTATTTCACTTAGCATAAATCTTCTAGGTCCATCCATGTTGTCTCAAATAGCACCATTTCATCCTTTTTGATGGCTGTGTAATATTCCATTGTGTATATATACTACATTTTTCTTATCCATTCATCTATTGATGGACATTTAGGTTGCTTCCATATCTTGGCTATTGTAAACAATGCTGCAATAAGTATAAGGGTACATATATATTGTTTTATTTTTAGTCTCTGTGTGACCCACCAGTGGCAGAGAGTTCCAGTCCCTCTTTTCTTTTTTGCTTTTGTCTATTTGTAGAATTGCCAGATAAAATACAAGACACTGAGTTACATTTGAATTTCAGATAAATATTTTTTAGGTTAATGTTTCATGCATTATTTGGCATATAGTTGTGGTAATAATTATTCATTATTTAGCTGAAATTCAAGTTTAACTGAGCATTCTGGTGTTTTTGCTTTGTTTTATTTTGTTTTCCTAAATCTAGCAACCCTATCAATTTGGTCACAGAATTTCACTTATAGCATGTAAAGTCTTCTAGTCTTCACTATCTTTAACATGGAACAGACGACCTTTTTTCCCACATCTTCTACTTCCCTAAAGAGAGCATTGAGGAACGTTACCTGCTTGCATGATGGGTTTGGGTTTCTATTTAAGACATCTTTATAATTATATTTAACTCATAATTGTGCTTTGGATAAATGTCTGACTGTACTTGTAATTGTTTAATACTTAACAAAAACATTTTTAGAGTATACTGTATATGGATGGCCAGAAAAAAAAAAAAAACCTACCTCACATTTAGACTAGTATATAACATTTGACAGAAAATAGAGAGATGTCAATAATAGGTCAATTACTTTAAATGTCCTAAATATAGGTATTAACGTATATGTTTATTGGTAGATACTTTAAGTTTAATTTAATTACTTCATACTACCTATCTTTATTTTCTACTCTATTAGATAAATCAGTTACTAGTGTGTCAACGTTTCGATCTTCTGGAAGGTATGTACCAAACACACAGATATATTCACTCTTGAATGTATAACTTGTGCTGTAGCTCAGCCACTCCCTATACATTAAAATGCTTCATGTGACTGGGCAAAAATAAACCTTGAAGTATGGTGAGAATATACAGAAGTCCATAGTCAATGATAGATAAATACAATAGTAGTCTTCTCATGGAAAAGGACAAAGGTATTGGCTCCAGATCACTCCTAAAAATTCTAGTCTGCACTTTTAGTCCTGCTAAACAGTAGGTCTATTTCCTAAAAGAGTCTTCCCATCCTAAATTCCTCAAATACAGGTATTTCAGAGAAGCAGTGATTGCAGATCCTTCAGGAATTCTGCTAGGAGAAGCAGAATCCAGGTAAGTTTCTGGGCAGTTCAATTCCACTCCCAAGCCAGAGAAATTGTTCTTTAGAATGCAACTGTTTACCTCTATCTCCTCAACTTAGTACAAGTATTTGTTTCATGTATATGAGGCTATGATACATGTAAATAAAATTAAATCAGTGTTTAGTTAAAAAAAATTATCACCATTGTGACTCTGTGTATACACGTTAGAGAATCTAAGACTAAAATAGACATTTATGGTTTGGTTTTATTCACAAAAACTTTTCAATTTTGGCATTCAAAAATGAATGTTTTCTTTGTTTTTTTTTTCCTGCTGCCCTGCACTGAATGACTCATTTTATGAATGACCATTTATTCCAGAATCCCCACTGAATACCTATAATGAACAAGACACAATGGTAGCCATTTGAGAAAATCAAAGAGTCAGACCTGGGCTTTCCCTGAAATGTGGGTGAATATACTTAAATAAAATACATAGTATGGAGCCATAAAATTAATGAGAGAAGGAAAAACCAATTGTGAGAATTTATAGGACAGAAAAAGCCACAGTTATAATTTATAGTACTTATAATACTTAACAATTTAAGTAGTCACAGAAATAGCAAAAATATTGAGAAAAATCTAACCATCTATGTTATAGGGAACTAATTTTCCAAACTACTTATTCTCAAAGTGTGGTTGCCAGACCACCAGCATCAACATCATCTGGGAACATGTTGGAAATCCAGTTCCCAAGCTTCATCACAGACCTACTAAATCACAAAATCTAGAGGTGGGGTTCCACTACCTGTGTTTTAGCAAGCCCTCCAGATGGTTCTGATGCAGGCTAAAAATTGCTCTAAATGATACATTCATATAATTTAACATTGTGCATTTATTTAAAAGAATGAGACAGGTCTACAGAATTGTCAGGAATAGCTCCAAGATATATTGCTAAGTATCAAAAATAATTACAAAGTAGTGCATATAATAATGTGTGTGTGTGTGCATTTAAATTTTTTTTTAATTTTAAAATTTAAAAATTTTTAAAATTCGTGCCATGCCTATGTAATTCCTACTCATAAGAAGAAATTAAATTTAAAAGGCAGTCAAAATACTTTTTCATCAATACTGAATCAGGATTTATCTTTGAATATTAAATAAAAATGAATATCTTTTAAATGTTTTTGTAATATGAAAACAATTATGTTCATAGGCCACCAAAATCATTAAAAAATGAGGAAATTCTGTAAATACCTGTTTCCAAGGTTAACATTAAAATGAAATGCTAAATGTATATTAGTGTAACATATACTTATTAAACATACTCATTCAAGAACATCTGAAATTTTAATAAAAGGTAGGAAAAAATATCATCCTTGTACAACTACTGATATATTTCCTTTGAAGGCTTGTAAAAAATATTCCTTTGATGAATTTTTTAAATCACGTTTAATCATTGTCTATGCAATTTTTTTAGAGTTATTCACTTAATGGGGTTTTTTTTGGTTTTATTTATCTTAAAACCCAACTTTTTTTTTTTTAGATTTCAAGGTTTTATTTAAATTCTACTTAACATCACTTGCATGTAACAGCCAGTGCTCATCACAACTAGTGCCCTCCATAATACCCATCACCCATTTAGCCCATCCCCCCACCCACTTGCCTCCATCAACCCTCAATTTGTTCTCTATCCTTAAGAGTTTCTTATGGCTTGCTTCCCTCTTTCTTTTTGTTGCCCTTTCCCTTATGTTCATCTGCTTTGTTTCTTAAATTGTAATATGAGTGAAATCATATGGTATTTGTCTTTATCTGAGTCACTTATTTCACTTAGCATAAGAAACTCTAGCTCCATCCGTGTCATTGAAAATGGCAAGATTTCATTCTTTTTGACGGCTGAGTGATATTCCATTGTATATACACACATCTTGTTTATTCATTCATCAGTTGATAGACACTTAGGCTTTTCCCATAGTTTGGCTATTGTTGTTAATGCTGCCATAAGCATTGGGGTGCATGTGCCCCTTCAAATCAGTATTTCGTATCCTTTAGGTAAATGCCCAGGAGTGCAATTGCTGGGTCATAGGTCGTTCTATTTTTAACTTTTTCAGGACCCTCCATACTTAAAACCCAACATTTTTAAAAGCAACACAATAATCCTCAAAGGGGATACTATTATTGCCTCTTGTTGGGTATTTACTTTGTTTCTTTGTTTCCATTTTACTTTTCTAAGTAGGGCAGAAGTGAACATTTGGTATAGAAATCACTTAAACAAATTTAGGACTGTTTTTTCTGTATGATCACAGAAGTAAAATTATTAGGACAAAAGATAACATTTCCATTTGCTTGCAAAAGAGATGAATTTAATTATTATCTTATGTGGATAATATATAAAAGTGCTTACTGTCTCCAGTTTAGCATCAGGAAAATATTTTTTCTTGGGTTCTACTATCCAGATTAAAGACTGAATGTCTTTTTCATATCCTCAGGAAGAAAAAGATGAAGAGGAATAACATTTAACATAATTCAAAACATAATAGTAACATGACAGTAAATAGAGTTAATTTCTCAGAAATTCAAAAATGGTTAAAAAAAAAAGCTATTATGGAATTTTAGCAGTGAAAGGGACCAGAGAGTAGCTATATCTGTTTTAGTTTTTGTAAGGCAAAAATAAGACACCGATGAAGATAAGTGACTTACAGTCAAGTAATTTATTACCAAACCTAAGTTGCATATTTGAAGGTAATTTAATAGGCAATTTACATGTCTCCCATCACTAATAAAACACCACATTGTTTCATTCTTTAGTTCTCGGTTGTTTTGCAACAAGTAAAAAATATGAAGTCATGAACAATCAAGGACACAGAATTTATTATGCAGAAGAAAGAAGTAATTGTTTTCTCCGATATCTCTGTGGACCTTCAAGACCTTTTACCATGACAATTTATGATAATGTAGGCCGTGATGTCATTACTATGCATAGAACTCTAAGAAGTAGCTGTTGCTGGAGAAACTGCTATGTACAAAAGGTCAGTAAATATTGTTTCTACATGATTGAGAATGTATCTGAATTCTTTCAAAAAAGCCTCAGCACTGAGCAGTATGTTACAACATTGGGTTTGGCTACACAAAATTTTCCAGAATGAAATATGTTAGAGAATTATGTATTTGTATCACATACCTGTAACAGAGTGAGAATAATACACAATACTGTAAATATTTTTCAGGCAATGGAGATCACAAGATCTTTAGGTTTATCAAAGTTTTCTATTCTAAAATAGTGTGGTTTTTATTTGAATTTTTCTGCATGTACTTTTCAGCCTTTGAATGGAGTGTCAATGAATTAGGGGCTGTGAAGTCTCATTCCATTTTCAGCTGTGTTTCTCAGACTGGTCCCTTGAGCTTTCACTGAGTGGGATCCCTTTCTTTCCTTTCTTGTTAGTGATATCTGGATTCCTAGGATCTCAGGAATAGCTTGTTGTTGTCACTTGTCTCACTACATCCACTTGTATTTTGAGATGTGGAGCTATAATTTTTGCATCTACTTTTGATAAAGAATTTGATAGTGGTTTTGTTTGTTTAGCTATCATACTTGTCCTGTCCTTTTCTGTGAGAGTTTTGAGAAGATTCACAAGCTACATCACCACTGCCACCTTCTTGACTTAGCAGTCTGAGGAATACTTATACATGGTGAGAGAGAGAGAGAGAGAGAGAGAAAGGAAGGAAGGAAGGAAGGAAGGAAGGAAGGAAGGAAGGGAGGAAGGGAGGGAGGAAGAAGGAAGGAAGGAAGAAAAAAAAGAGAGGGAGAAAGAGAAAAAATTATATTCTAGAGAAACAATGCCTCTCAAACTCTCGTTTCTTTTTTTTTTTTTTCAAACTCTCGTTTCTTAGGCCACCTGTATTCTTCTTCAGAAAGAACTAGTATTACAAGTTTAACTATTCTACCAGCATTATTCTATGAATATTTGTGTAATATGCACATATGTATGCCATACATGTGTCTTTTTAACAAAATTGGCAGATATTCTTCTCTAATTTTTTAATACAAAACAATGTAACGTGAAGATTACATCAGTATGTATAGAGCTTCCTCCGCACTTAAAAATGCTTGGATAATAACCCATCGTGTAGATGGTACACCATAATTTATACAACCAATCTCTGAACTGGGCTTTACTTTAAAAACTTTTTTTAATGTTTATTTATTTTTTGAGAGAGAGACAGAGCACGAGAGGGGGAGGGGCAGAGAGAGAGAGAGGGAGACACAGAATCTGAAACAGGCTCCAGGCTCCGAGCTGTCAGCACAGAACTCAACGCAGGGCTGGAACTCACCAACCATGAGATCACGACCTAAGGTGCTTAAACAACTGAGCCACCCAGGCGCCCTGAACTGAGTGTTAAATCACAATCAACTTAAAGTGCTTTAGTGAATTTAAATTTACATTTGCATAGAGGGACAAAAGTCCTTCACATATTGGTAATAGAACAGTTGTCGGTGCGACTGGGGTTTAAGACATGTCTCATGAGCATGGCAATTTAAAAAGTGATCTTCATAAACACCTAAAAAATGTTATTATCCCCCTTTTGCAAATGGAAAACGAGTTACAGAGAGTTTAGGGACACGTCCACATTTCATGTAGTAAATGAACAGCAGCATCAGGTCTCAATTTGGGGGGTTCAATACCTACATCCTAGTTTTTTTTCACTTCCACGTCCATTCCCAAACATAGGGCATGCTTTAAACACAGAAAGTTCTGTTCACCTATACAAAACACTAATAGGTAGCATATAACTAATTTGCTGCTTACAAATCAAAATAAATCTCATTTGACCAATACTACATTTCTCAATCTTTTGTAGCTAAAAGTTGAAGCTCCTCCTGGTGAAAAAATTGGATATGTGTATCAATACTTTCACCCATTTTTGCCAAAGTTTAAAATAAAAAATGAGAATAAGGAGGATGTAATGAAAATTAGAGGGCCATGTATGCTTTCCAGCTGTGTCACGGATCTAGATTTTAATGTGAGTATTATAAGATAATCATGTTCAAATTAGTTGTTTGACTATTTTCTAATATATTAATAAATCTGATTAAAATAAGATAAAAATGTTATCATGATGTTATAACTATTTGACTATTTTTTAAATTGAGTTTCTAACGCATAGTTTCCTTGCTTCATTGAGGCTTACACACTTGTGATTATAAGCCATCTTTTTTTTAGTTTTCTTTTAATTTTTTTTAACATTTATTCACTTTTGAGAGATAGAGAGAGAGAGAAAGAGAGAGTTCAAGTAGGGGAAGGGCAGAGAGAGAGGGAGACACAGAATCTGAAGCAGGCTCCAGGCTCTGAGCTGTCAGCACAGAGCCCGACGCGGGACTTGAACTCATGGACTGTGAGATCACAGCCTGAGCCAAAGTCAGATGCTCAACCGACTGAGCCACCCAGGTACCCATAGGGCATCTTTTTAAGCTGTATTTCAAGTATGTAGTTATTAAACAAGTATGGTATTTAATATTTCAAGGAGTAGTGAAAGAGAAAATTAAGCTTTATTGCAATGAACAATGACATAAATTGGGCATTAATTATAAATTTTAAATAATATAATAATATAATAAATAAGTTATATATAAATGTTATATAAATATTTGTGTTAATTTTTATAAAATTCTGAAACTCTTATGATACAATTTTGTTAAATTTTTATGTGTTTATGTGTTTACTGATACATTTATCAGATTATGGCCAACATTCAGATAATAATTTGGGAGGTTAACTACTAAAAATACTAAATATAGTTAACAAAACTAAGCAACCGGCTAACTACACTTAGTTAAATCTGGTTTCCTAAGCAACATTCCTAAGCAATATTCCTAAGAATACTGTTGGTTTGATACAATATTTGATTGGAAAAAAGTATTCGGTCTTCTATTAAGGACATGTTTGCTTGTTTTTTTAATCTGAAATCATGTCTCCGTTTTTTTTTCCTTCTCTAGAATTATGTTAATTCAGTTTAGTAATTACTGATCTGATTGGCACCTGCATGTACTGATTAAGTAAAACATATTTAAGCAAATGAATTATGACAATAACATGGTTAGTTTCAAAAATGAATAAAATGAACACACAGGATTCTACTCTTTTGTATTTCAAGTTGAAAACCAATGGAACAGAGTGGCCTATGCATAAAACTCTAGAAGCCAAAGCTACAGTGGTTCATTATTTTTTTTTTTTTAATTTTTTTTTTCAACATTTATTTATTTTTGGACAGAGAGAGACAGAGCATGAACGGGGGAGAGGCAGAGAGAGAGGGAGACACAGAATCGGAAACAGGCTCCAGGCTCTGAGCCATCAGCCCAGAGCCTGACACGGGGCTCGAACTCACGGACCGCGAGATCGTGACCTGGCTGAAGTCGGACGCTTAACCGACTGCGCCACCCAGGCGCCCCAATGTGGTTCATTATTAATGACATAAAAAAATAAAATGCTTTCCGTGTGTTGTTTATATCTCACACGATATAATAAATCCTACTTTATTCAGATATCTTCGGAGCCTTCTCTAAGGTTTTGTATAAAATACTTCCTCTTTCTTCTAAGCGTGAAACAAAGTGATTTTATAGCTGGCACTCTTTGGGTAAACTCTAAGAATCAGCAAGAAAGGGAAGTACAATGCTGTGAAAAAGTCATGTTGTGAACGAATGTGGGCAGCCCTTTCAATACTTTTGGTTATGAAGAGTAGGAAAGAGATAAAGGAGTAATGAGTTACAGGAACAGGGACTATGGTAAGGGAAGTAAGCCATTCATCTTGGGTACAAAATTTAAGAAAGCACCAAAAAACTGAATAATTCAGGCAAATGATAACTTGAATATAATCTTTTTTAAAATCAATCTTTTTAAAAATTAAAATCATAATGCATATCCATTATGAACAAATTTATAAACAAAAATTTAAGACAGAAACTGACTATGCACTTGTGTGACTTATCTCACTGCTTTACCCTCATCCTATTCCCGGCTGAATGGGGCACAAGGTGGATAGGAAGGTATTTTTGAAAGGTATATCCTCAGCATGTTTTGATTTTAAAGGAAAGGCTCCAAATGGGAGGGAAAGTGTGGAGAAACAGTAGATGTTAAATATTTGATGAATTCTGCTCTTACTTGGTATGGGACCTAGTGCACATATAGGAAATAAGCCTCAAACGGGAGCAGAAATAGCTTATTCATCATATTCACCATAACAGGAAGGAAGTAGGGAGTGTTGGTATAGATACAATACTGTCTGTGTCCATTTGTATGTAGATATTTCTCTCTCTCTCTCTCTCTCTCTCTCTCTCTATATATATATATATATACACACACATACATATATATTAATGTAAATGTATTTTCCTTGTGACTTTCTTAAAAACATATTCTTTTCCCGGGGCGCCTGGGTGGCGCAGTCGGTTAAGCGTCCGACTTCAGCCAGGTCACGATCTCGCGGTCCGTGAGTTCGAGCCCCGCATCGGGCTCTGGGCTGATGGCTCAGAGCCTGGAGCCTGTTTCCGATTCTGTGTCTCCCTCTCTCTCTGCCCCTCCCCCGTTCATGCTCTGTCTCTCTCTGTCCCAAAAATAAATAAACGTTAAAAAAAAAAATTATATATATATATATATATATACACACACATACATATATATTAATGTAAATGTATTTTCCTTGTGACTTTCTTAAAAACATATTCTTTTCCCGGGGCGCCTGGGTGGCGCAGTCGGTTAAGCGTCCGACTTCAGCCAGGTCACGATCTCGCGGTCCGTGAGTTCGAGCCCCGCGTCAGGCTCTGGGCTGATGGCTCAGAGCCTGGAGCCTGTTTCCGATTCTGTGTCTCCCTCTCTCTCTGCCCCTCCCCCGTTCATGCTCTGTCTCTCTCTATCCCAAAAATAAATAAACGTTGAAAAAAAAAAAAAACATATTCTTTTCTTTACCTTACTTTGTTGTAAAAATATATATAGGAGGGGCACCTGCGCGGCTCAGTCAGTTGAATGTCTGGCTCATGATTTTGGCTCAAGTCATGATCCCAGTGTCATGGGATTGTACCCCACATCAGGCTCCTCACTGAGCATGGAGGCTGCTTAAGATTCCCTTTCCCTTGGGGCATGTGGGTGGCTCAGTCAGTTGAGCATCCGACTTTGGCACAGGTCATGATCTCACAGTTTGTGGGTTCGAGCCCTGCATCAGACTCTGTGCTGATGGCTCAGAGCCTGGAGCCTGCTTCAGATTCTGTGTCTCCCTCTCTCTCTGCCCCTCCCCCACTAGCACTCTGTCTCTGTCTCTCTGTCTCAAAAATAAACATTAAAAAAAATTATCTTTCTCTCTGCTCTACTCCCCCACATGTGCACACTATCTCTTTTTAAAATAAAAAAATACAGTATATGATATATATAACTTACAAAATATGTGTTAATTGACTATTCATGCTATTAGAGAAGATGACGTTCTAGGAATTAGTAAGTTCCTGTCAACTAGTTTCCATTTTCTTTGCAATGTAAAATATAAGATATTAGGCTAAGGATGAGGGAGAGTGGCATTGCCAGTTAGTTACGAAAACACTGGAGAAATTTTGACAAGATTACACAAAACTCTTCCATATCTTTCTTTTCCCAAATTCCTTAACGTTACTTACAAGGCTATGTATGATCTATCTCTTCATACCTCTCTTTTCTCATTTTCTGCAACTAGCCCCATTCTTCACTTTGCTCCAGCCCCTCCCAACTCAGGGCCTTTTCACATGTTGCTGACTCTCTCACTACTACCCTGATCACTAATTCCTATTGATCCTCTAAGTCTCGACTTAAATGGTGCTTTGCCTAAGAGGCTCCCTGTAAAATCACCCCCCCCCCCGCCCAATTCTTTAAGCCTGCCTATTATCTCCCAACTGTATTCCATTACATCAGCCTACCTTTTCCTCCATGGCATTCATTACCAGACAAGTAGTAGGAGTTATCACAGATAAATTTATTTTCTTATATAAATATTGTCTTATATGAATATCTCTTATATTGAGAAATAAATATTAGTTGGTATGAGAAGTGATGCTCTAGGGAACTTCGATAAGTAGGGAGAAAAGGGGATGAGAAAGGGTAGAGGGATTCAGAAAATTAAGATCTCAATAAAGAGCTAACTGTGTAAAACAGATGAAAAACTAGTGGTTTTCATTTAAAGTTAAATTGATTCTCAAGTCAAATTTAAGCAATTATATTTATTAAGCATATATATTGATATAATTTATATGTAATATAAAGTTATCACATATAAAATACCATATGTATCATATACAGCTGACCTTTGAACAACACAGGTTTAAAATGCACAGGTCGGGGCGCCTGGGTGGCGCAGTCGGTTAAGCATCTGACTTCAGCCAGGTCACGATCTCGCGGTCTGTGAGTTCGAGCCCCACGTCGGGCTCTGGGCTGATGGCTCAGAGCCTGGAGCCTGTTTCCGATTCTGTGTCTCCCTCTCTCTCTGCCCCTCCCCCGTTCATGCTCTGTCTCTCTCTGTCCTAAAAATAAATAAACGTTGAAAAAAAAAATTAAAAAAAAAATGCACAGGTCCACTTATATGCAGATTTTTGCCAATAAATATATGTACAGTAGCGTAAGGATATTTTCTCTTCCTTATGATTTTCTTAATAACATTTTCTTTTTTCTAGCTTATTTTACTGTAAGAATACAGTATATAATACATATAACATAAAATATATATTAATTGATTTATGTTATCAGTATGACTTCTTGTCAATAGTAGGCTATTAGTGGTTAAGGTTTTGGGGAATCCGTTGTTATACACAGATTTTCAACTGCCCAGGGGTCTTAGCACCTCTAACCCCTGTGTTATTCAAGGGTGGACTGTATAATCAATTGTGTACAATAATTTGAACATCTTCTTTTAGATAGATATTGTCTGTAGGTGTTTTTCCAAGTTATTATGTATCATATTGCACATTCTATTTATTGCAGGAAACGACCAACATGATTATAACTCATATGGTTATATTTAATTACTAAAATCGAGATAGGAATACCTATTTTTATTTCAGATCTTTCATCTAAGATTATATATATACATATATACATATATATATTTTTTTCTTTTAGTTATTGTCTCTGGATGAAGAAATAGTTCTTGGCAAAATTTCAAAAAAATGGGCTGGATTTATGAGGGAACTATTCACCAATGCTGATAAATTTGGAATCCAGTTTCCATTGGATCTTGATGTTAAGATAAAAGCACTGATGCTTGGAGCAAGTTTCCTCATTGTGAGGCTACTTTTATTTTATTTAGCTTAAAATCCTATTTTCTGAGATTACCATTGCACCTTTGCTAATATTTTTGCTCAAATCTAGATTGACCGCAAATTGTATTTTTTGGTCTAGTTTTAAGTCCCCAAAATCATATCATGGATTTAGTTTTCACATTGCAAAGGGTGTAAAAACTAGTGTCCTGTAAACATGATCACTGAAGTTGAAATCCTTGATGAAAAATGAGACTAAATTGCTAAAACTAGGAACAAAATGGCTTGTTCATTGTAACTTACTGTTATTTCCTACAATTTAAAAATGTTATAAGTTTCTTTTTGTAATCACTGTTAATTTGGAAACTATAGATATGTAGACATTTTAAGAAGGAAAATATTGCTCTTGATTATATTAGGGTCTTTGGAGCCAAATGAACATAAGAAATTACCTTCATTCTCTAAATATTATGAAATGATAAAAAATGGCAAGAGACATATGCAGGTCTGGGTCACACAATGCCTCATAAATAGTATTAAAAATTTGGAGAAACAGAAAAAAAAAACAGATTAAGTAGTATATTGAATATAACTGAAGAAAAAGGGAACAAAGAAATGCGGTAGAGAAAAGGATTCATAACGTAGTAGAGAGAGACAAATCAATATGATAATCAAGAGTTCCAAATAAGATACGAGAACAGGTAACTCCTAAAAAAAATTTCAGAACCAAGAAATATGAACTCAGTGATACATAAAGGACAAATATCCTAAGTAATATAACTTAAAATTAACATCTAAATATAGATGTTAAGAGTGAAGCAGAATAGCAAAGAAAAATAAGTAACCACAAAGGAAAGACAAATCACCTGCAAGCAATGAGACTGACAACTGACTTCTCAACAGAAACAGCGGAAGCCAGAAGACCGTAGAATGATATCTTCAAGGTACTGATTAAAAAACAATCTTGGGACGCCTGGGTGGCTCAGTGGTTAAGGTCCGACTTTGGCTCAGGTCACGATCTCGCAGTTGGTGGGTTTGAGCCCTGCATCGGGTTCTGTGCTGGCAGTTCAGAGCCTGGAACCTGTTTCTGATTCTGTGTCTCCCTCTCTCTGCCCTTCCCCCACTCGTGCTCCCTCCCTCTCTCTCTCTCTAAATAAACATTAAAAAAAAATCTTAACTCTCACATTCTATTTTCTTCAAGACTATATCTTAAAGATGAAAGTAAAATAAATAAATTTGCATATCAAGAAACCCAGATTTTTACAACACCTAGATTATTGTAAAGTGTATACAACACTTCAGGAAGAAGGAGCATGCTCTGAAAACGATCATCTGAGGTTCAATAATATTCATGAGCAAATAAAATGCTAGCCACATTTGTTAATGTAAACATGTTTTTAAAAATAAAATAATAGCAAATATCTAATTTGTGAGGTCAAAAAAAAAACAAAACAAAAATACTAGCTAATAAAAATATATGAGTTATGAGAAGTTATTAGAATTAAAATGTTCTAAGGTCTTTGTATTGTTCAGGAGATAAGTTAAATGTGCATGTTAAAATGTCATGGGTAATGAGTAAAATAACAAAAAGACTGGAAATTTGAAACTAGTATAGAGGAAAAGTGGGAATAAAATACCAGAAAGCAAATAAACCACCAAACAAACAAAACCCACAGTGGGGGAAAAAGGAGAGAAAAGCATGGAGAAAGTTGGGGCAAAAAGAAATAGAAAATTGAAATGGTAGAAAATAATTATTCAGTTATATCAAGATATCAATTAAATATGTTCTATACAATTTTGTTTACAATATTCACAATAAATGTAAATGGGAAAAACTTGCAAGTTAAAAAATAGAAATTGTTAGGTTAGATTTTTAACATTTTTTTTTATTATTTATTCATTTTTTGAGAGAAAGAGAGAGAGTGAGCATGAGTGGGGGAGGGGCAGAGAGAGAGGGAGACACAGAATCCGAAGCAGGCTGCAGGCTCTGAGCTGTCGGCAGGGATCCTGATGTGGGGCTTGAACCCACCAACCACGAGATCATGACCTGAGCCGAAGTCAGATGCCCTACTGACTGAGCCACCCAGGCGCCCTTAAATTATATTTTTAAATTATCCCCAGGTTCTTAATGGGTGACAAATCTAAATTAATGAAAAAAAATGTAAAGAAAGAAAATATGGGTAAATGTATAACAGAAAAATACTAACCACAAAAGCTAGTAAAGCTAATACAAAAAAATTTTATTTTAAGACAAAAAAACATTAGGGATAGAGATCGAGAAGGTAACTACATTATTAATAAAAATTCCATTCAAAAGAAATATAATAATTCTTGACTTTGTGCCCCTAAGATCAATGTTATACAATGTTTATCAATGTTTAACATTGAGAAAAATGTTATATTGTTAGAGAATGACAAGTTCATCATAGTGGGAAATTTATGCACCCCTTTCGATTTTTACTTGGTGTAGGAGACAGAAATATAGTAAAATTATTTAAAATTTGAACCAAAAAAAGTAAGGTTGATTTAATGGATGCATGTAGAACTTTGTGTTAAACAAGTAGATAATATAAGTTGTTCTCAAAAAAAGGTTTTTACAAGAATTATTCTCATAATGGGCCAAGAAATAAGTCTCAACAAATTTCAGGGAACTGGTATCACTTGGACCTTGGTGTCACAGCAAATAACATTAAATTAGAAATTGATTGGGGCGCCTGGGTGGCTTGGTCGGTTGAGCGTCTGACTTCGGCTCAGGTCATGATCTCACCGTCCGTGAGTTCGAGCCCTGCGTCGGGCTCTGTGCTGACAGCTCAGAGCCTGGAGCCTGTTATGGATTCTGTGTCTCCCTCTCTCTCTGCCCCTCCCCTGTTAATGCTCTGTTTCTCTCTGTCTCAAAAATAAATAATCGTTAAAAGCAAAAATTTAAATTAGAAATTGATAAAGATACACATTTTAAAATATTTGGTATATATAGAAATGTGTACATAACTCAGGGGTAAAAAGTAACACATAATAAAATTTTAAAATATATCAAATTGTATACTAACTAAAATATTACACACCGAATCTTTTGGGATGCAAGTAAAGTTAAAGAGCAATGTATAACTGTAAATACTTGCTGAAGAAAAGAAGAAAAGTGGAAAATTAATGAGCTAACTTTCATCTCTAAAAGGTTTGTAAAAGAACAGAACAAACCCAAACCAAACATAAGGAAGGAGATGGTGAATTATTGACCAAAGATAAATGAACAAACAGCACCCATCCCTGGTCTCTAGATGGAAAGAATTTTTAAAGTAAATAAATCACAAAGTAACAAACTACTAAATTACAATACCTTAAACTTCTGTACCTTAAAACAAATTACAATATTAAATATTTAATAGCAAACAATAAAGGAAATATGTGCTTCAAATATGACCAAGGAATAAATAATATCCTTATATTAATATAAATTTTACCCCTTTTCATTTTTTCTAATGACAAAGTCTCAATGCTGATGAAAGTTTAGGAAATCAGGCAGTCATGAGCTACAGGTACAATTTTGGGGAACAAACTGAAAACATCGATTAAAATTTTTTTTTCCATTAAAATTTTTAATGTTCATATATTTCATATGCTTTACTTTCTTCTAAAAAACTAATACAAATGCAGAAAAATAATTATGTGTACTCTAGTAAATAGCAATGTATACTCTCTGTAGCAAACATCACTCTAATAAATTAAAAACCTAAAACAACCTAAAATATACAGTATGAGATTTATTAAAACCACATTATGAGACATCTCTAAAACAGAACGTTAAAGACTCAAACTAAATGTTCAATAAATGAACTTTAATGGCATGAATACTCAGAATATATTATGCAGTAAAAATAATAGGTTATAAGCATATTATTATACCAATTGTGTGTGTCTGGAAAGACTTTGAATCAAAATATTAGTGGTAGTTTTGCAAGGATTGGAAATACAATGTTTTCCCTTCTCTATTCCTACACTTTTTTATATTAAGTATACATGATGAAAAAGTATAGAAAAAATGAAGTAGAATTAGTTGCTGTTCTCTAAGGGCCTTTATATTCAAATTTATTATGTTGGTGTGTTTGAGAGTAGACAAATATTCATTCTTATTCCCTTAGAAGTTGCTTTCTTATAGGTCTGATTCTCAGAATTCTCTTTTAATAGGTTTTATAATCATGCTATTATAACACAGGACCCTAAAATCACTCTCATGTCTAAGGCCTGCACCTTAAAAACCAACCTAATTACATTCCTTTTTCATTTTATTCTAGGACTACATGTACTTTGAACACTGGCCATAAGTTTTGCAGCTTTCAGCAAAATTAAACAACTTTCACTGAGAATATTTAAATAAAGTTTTATTTCACTATAATTATTTGTATAAATTTCTTCTGCATAATAAACCACACCACAATTTAGGAACTTGAAGCGATCATTTTATTTAGCCCAGGATTCTGCTGTACAGTTCTCCAGGTCAAGACCTTGTTCACTCTTGCGTGTACAGTCAGTTAACAGATTGCTTGGGGACTCTCTCATCCCAGGTGGCCTCATTCATATGTTGTCCGAGACAATAGGAGCACCAAGCCTCATATTTTACATCATCTAGGAGGCTAGCCAAAGCTTCTACACATGATAACTAACTCTGTTACAAAGGCATCAGGAACACAAGCTCAATGTTCAAGCTCATTTCAAGCCTCTGCTTCAGTTATGCTTACTAATGTCCCATTGGACAAAGCAGGTCACACAGCCAAGTCCAGATTCAAGGAATGGAAAAATAGACTCAATTTCTTTATAGGAGTCGCTGCAAAATACTACTTATTTGCAGCACAATATATTATTGTGACATTGCATAATATCACAATTAACAGAACAGGTGATGTTTCTTGATTTATGTTTGTTATAGACTGAATGTTTGCGTTCCCCAAAATGCATATGTTGAAATCCCCAGTGTGATTGTATTTGATAATGGCCTTTGGGATATGGCTAGGTCATGAGAGTGGAGCCCTCATGACAATGGTGCCGTTTTACAAGAAGCACCAGAGAACTCCCCTGTGCTTTCACCATATAAAAACATAGCAAGTCACCAAACTCCACACCCAAAAAACAAATAATCCAGTGAAGAAATGGGCAGAAAACATGAATAGACACTTCTCTAAAGAAGATATCCAGATGGCCAACAGGCACATGAAAAGATGCTCAACGTTGCTCCTCATCAGGGAAATACAAATCAAAACCACACTCAGATATCACCTCACGCCAGTCAGAGTGGCCAAAAATGAACAAATCAGGAGACTATAGATGCTGGAGAGGATGTGGAGAAACGGGAACCCTCTTGCACTGTTGGTGGGAATGCAAACTGGTGCAGCCACTCTGGAAAACAGTGTGGAGGTTCCTCAAAGAATTAAAAATAGACCTACCCTATGACCCAGCAGTAGCACTGCTAGGAATTTACCCAAGGGATACAGGAGTATTGATGCATAGGGGCACTTGTACTCCAATGTTTATAGCAGCACTCTCAACAATAGCCAAATTGTGGAAAAAGCCTAAATGTCCATCAACTGACAAATGGATAAAGAAATTGTGGTTTATATACACAATGGAGTACTACGTGGCAATGAGAAAGAATGAAATATGGCCCTTTGTAGCAACGTGGATGGACCTGGAGAGTGTGATGCTAAGTGAAATAAGCCATACAGAGAAAGACAGATACCATTATGTTTTCACTCTTATGTGGATCCTGAGAAACTTAACAGAAACCCATGGGGGAGGGGAAGGAAAAAAAAATGAGGTTAGAGCGGGAGAGAGCCAAAGCATAAGAGACTCTTAAAAACTGAGAACAAACTGAGGGTTGATGGGGGGTGGGAGGGAGGGGAGGGTGGGTGATGGGTATTGAGGAGGGCACCTTTTGGGATGAGCACTGGGTGTTGTATGGAAACCAATTTGACAATAAATTTCATATATTAAAAAAATAATAATAAAATAAAATGAAATAAAATAAATATATAGCAAGAAAACAGCCAACTATGAATCAGGAAGTGGACCCTTACCAGACACTTAATCTGCCAGTAATTGGACCTTGGACTTCCCAGCCTTGAGAACAGTGAGAAATACATCTCTGTTGTTCATAAGCTACTTAGTCTACGGTGTTCTTTGATAATAGCCCAAATAAACTGAGACAGTGTTACCTATGAAATAGTTTTTCTTATGTGATTTTATTTTTCAATTCTACCTCACTGTGTAATTAACTAATAATTATTTATAATGCCTCTTAGATATGGTTGGTTTCGATGAAGAGTAAGTTCCAAAGAACAGGTCACCCTACATCAGAACTACACAGATACTTTCCGAAGGGAACCAAAAGGGATAGAGACTCAGTGAAATCTAATAAAATGAGGCTTGACTATTTCCACATGAAGGTTACTTTTCCTTACAAAAAGCGTCTGGATAGGACAGCCCTTGTCACTAGCACTTGCCATTTCATGCTTTGGATAAATCCTCTCCAGGTGGTAGGGATCTCTGTCTGCAGAAGAAGAGAGCAGTTTTTTGTTTGCAAGAGCTCATGCTTCGAATAGATGTTACCTAGATCATTCTAGAAAGATGAAATAAAAAATGTGAAGGAGTCAAAAGTGGCTCATCAAAAGAGTCATGCACTCCACTTCTGAGGTAAATGGACCCACACGTATGTCTAAAATGTTTATTTGTGCTGTGGTCTGGGAGATTCACATATAGAACATCATATTTTCCTGCTTTATAGAGGACTACAGGATCTTGGCCTATGAACTTTTCCCCAAGTTTCTCTTTGTTACATTCCCTGGGAGTCTTCACAAAGACCTTTTAGCGGGAGGATAGCCCACACACCCTCAGGGAAAAAATACATAAGACTGAATTCTCTTAGTGAGAAAAACTTGGAAGAAATTAATTTAAAGAAGAAAAACTAACATGATTTTTTTACTCCAAAATTTTGTGCAGCAATTTCATTTCCACATTATCTGTCTCATTCACAATTCTTCTGTGAACTTATCTGCCTGCAACATCTGGAAGATACATCCAGTTTTCCCTCTTCATCTAGGTCTGATTGGATCAGCATTTGGCATCAGTGGGGCAAGGTACTCAGCCCGTCTAAATTTTCTATGTGGAAAAGTACTTACAGCATTGTTTGGAACATAAAATTAGATAATTTTTTAAATGTTTATTTTTCAGAGAAAGAGAGAGAGAGAGACAGAGAGACAAAGCATGAGTGGGGGAAGGGGCAGAGAGGGAGACACAGAATCTGAACCAGGCTCCAGGCTCTGAGCTGTCAGCACAGAGCCCGATGCGGGGCTCAAACCCACGCACCGTGAGATCATGACCTGAGCCAAAGTCGGACGCTTAACCAACTGAGCCACCCAAGCACCCCAAAATTAGGTAATTTTTAGCACAATGCCTCATACATACTGAATGCTTAGTATATGTTAGACAGTGTTATTACAGCCACATTTAACTGAATGTTGATAGTTCAGATACCCACATATCCACAACAAAACATGAAGAAATACTAACACACTATTCACAAACTGGTATCTTGTTTGTTTGCCTCAATTTATAGAGATATAAACAGTTTTTTAGAGGAGAAAGGAGTTTTGTCTGAAGTTGTTAAGAGAATGCTAAAATTGAATATATCTGCTTTTGCCTTGGTCAGGCATCCGAAGACTAAGCAAAAAACATTAAGATTTCAATGCTCACATTCCAGTACAAGATTCTAAACTATTTATGTAGGATATGCTGGAAAAAATAAATCTGTCTTCAGCTCACAACTTCTCAAATACATCTCAGGCAATTAAAGAGTTACAGGAGAAGGAGAGAGATGTATAAGCTATGGCGTCTCTTTCCCGTCCCATCCTTTCTGATTTTGGCACTGGGGGCCAGAATCTGGTAAAGCTGATCAAGAAGAGACCATGTAGGCATTCTGACACAGGTGAAATAGTTTCCGGGACAAAGTTTACACCTACTTTTATCGATGATGTGATGCTCTTCTAACACCCTGAGGATGGGAAGCTTTGATAGCACCTACACCCAGTGTCCTTGGTATGAACACTGACACTCTCGTAACATGTTATGGAGTAGTTGAGGTTTTTTCAGATGATTTTAGAGATGGATAAATGGAAGCGAGAGCACAGGAACCAGAGAACAGCATGCAGTGGGGGAACTAACAGGCACAGACTGCCTTTTGAAAACACATGGAGTACCTCTAGAGTATAGCGTCTGGTATGACATGATGACATGAGGAGTGGCTGGGGGAGTAGGGAAGCCCTGCTAATAGCAGGGACGAAGGTATTGAGGCCAGCGGGTATTTGCATTAAGTATAGCTGTCGTTGTTATTAACACGTTAAAGAGTACCTGATTTCTTTTTTTTTTAATGTTTATTTTTTTTTATTAATTTTTTTAAAACATTTATTTATTTTTGAGACAGAGAGAGACAGAGCATGAACAGGGGAGGGTCAGAGAGAGGGAGACACAGAATCCGAAACAGGCTCCAGGCTCCGAGCTGTCAGCACAGAGCCCGACACGGGACTTGAACTCACGAGCTGTGAGATCATGACCTGAGCCGAAGTCGGACATTCAACTGACTGAGCCACCCAGGCGCCCCAAGAGTACCTGATTTCTATCAGTTATTGAAGATAACAGCTACATAAACTGGAGTGAGTTTGTTGTGTATTTGTTTTCTGAATGTGAAACGGCCAAGAAGCAGCATTAATGGGGTGCCTCATTTTTTTTCAATTTTTTTAATTTATTGAATAAATTTATTTATTGAAATTTAGTGAATTTATGTATTGAATAGATTTATTTATTGAAAAAAATTTATTTATTGAAAAAAATATTGAATATGTGAAAATGTGGGACTCACATATGCTCACACAATTATCAGCCAGGGAGTACATCTGATAGGGAGCAAACGGGATTTTTAATTGCCTGACAGAACCAATCCAATAGAATTTTAGAACAAGGTGACTGGAATTTTAAAATGTGCTCCAAAATAAGACGTTATAAAAGATTATAAAAATATATTACCTGTTAGTGTCAGCAACTATGTAGGTGGCTATGACACCCTATCACTCTATGAGAAAAGTAGATTATGCTAGAAAGTGTTTTCCAAGTCCTCCACCAAAATAGTTCACTGACAGGTGAGTGCTGACATTTTTGGAAAACCCCAGGGCTCCTGGTTATTAACTTCTGGTCATTCACTAAAATAGTGGTCCTCAGACTTTAGCATGCATCAAAATCATCTGGAGGGGTTATTAAAATTCAGATCGCTGTACCCCAACCCCAAAGTATCTGATTCCATAAGTCTTGGTAATAATTTGCATTTCTAACAAGTTCCCAGGTGACACTACTGCTATTGCTAATGAGGACACACTTTGAGAACCTTTGCACTGGAATACATTACCAGATTTCAGCTAGAATTCTGTGAGCTGCTGAAGGGACCAAATTGAGCAGATCGTAAAGGCCTATGAAAAATTTAGAGGACCACCAGAGTCATCCAAATGGCCCTATCTTTAAACATCATGGTTGTTTGGTTAAACATCGTGGTATCTTCTGGTACATACTGCAGGATGCATCATCGATGGAATAAAACCATAACATTTTTGTCAACTCACAAGAACTATCATTGAGAACTTTCCCATCTCTACCACAAACTTCAGTATTTATTGCCCTTGAAAGTGCGTGAGATGTCAACCTTGCTGGCCCTTTCTATTCTTTTTTTTTTAATTTTTTTAAATGGTTATTTATTTTTGACAGAGAGAGAGAGAGAGCATAAACGAGGGGGGGGGGGGAGGGGAGTGCAGAGAGAGAGGGAGACACCAAATCCGAAGCAGGCTCCAGGCTCTGAGCTGTCAGCACAGAGCCCAATGCGGGGCTCAAACTCACAGACCGCGAGATCATGACCTGAGCCAAAGTCAGACACTCAACTGACTGAGCCACCCAGGCGCCCCTGGCCCTTTCTATTCTTGAAGGACTGTGTGCTCAGAACTGTTCCACAACCATCCTGTAAAACCATCATTCCCGGTGCAACTAGCAATGCAATTGGATCAGCTGGCATCTGTTCCACAAACAAATCCTGTAGGATAATTATGGACAATTAGTGTTCAAACTACTGGATGACTAGAAAAGTTTTGGGTTTGGATTAGTTTGGTCTAGCATGGATTCCATACATTTACACCCAAACAATCTATTGAATGACTGTCCTTTTTCTAAGCAAAAGAGTCATCTTTGCTTTGGGGCAGATATTGGGAATACTGGTAGTACAGCACTGCTTTCTTGGTTTTTATGTGAGAAAACAAATGCTAGAGTCAATATGGTTACAGCTGCACACACTTTCTTGGGCTAATGTGTCCTGATTACATACATCAATGTAACCTGGGTGTTGTCTGGTATTTAATTTTGACGCCACTTGAGTAATTGTTATAAATGATCATTTCATGATTATGTATGTGTTAGATATATCTGACCATTCTACACCCCCAGTACTAGCCTAAAATGCTTGGAGTCATGAAAGCAGAACTTCCTTAACTTTCTGCTAATCCACCAACAAATTTATCTGAATTCACATTCATACTTTCTTTTTCTTCTCCTTGTCACACGCACCTGCCTTTCTTCCCATCCGAAAAGCAACCAAGCCACTGGTGATCTACATGCTTCTCCCGCACCTCCCCCACCAAAGCATCTTGCCCACTCAATTACTCGTTTCTCTCTATCTTCAATCTCTCTCCCTGGAGGAGAATGTTCCCGGAAGTGTGGTTTATGAGTCACGAACCTCAACACAATCTGGGAGTTTTTAGAAAAGGCAAACTCATAGGTCCCACCCTAGACCTCTCTGTTTTGACAAATTCTCAGGTAATTTTGTCACAAGTATGAGAAGCATTAGAATAGTGCAGTGTTTCTCAGACTTATCTACACATTGGAATCACATGGAAGCTTAAAAAAAAAAGCTATCGGTGCTTTGGTCCTATCTCCAGTGATTGATTTCGTTCCTCTAAGATACAGCCTGGGCACTGGATTTCTTTTTAAATAGACTAGTTTTAAGAGCAGTTTTAGGTTCACAGCATAGAGATTTCCTGTATACCTTCTGCACTTAAATACACACAGGAATTTTCAAAAGCTCTCCAGGTGAGCCTCATGTGCAGCCAACTTCAGGAACTACTCTCCAAAATATTTTTCTTATCAGTACTTCAATAGAATTTTCTTACTTTCTTCCAATTCCTCTCAATTGCATATCTACCTCTAAAATTTTTGTTGTTTTTTTCACTTATAAGCTTGACTATTCCCTACTTTCTTTCTCCACTTACTCACCTCCTTTTACCACCCAGTCACTGTGATTTCTTCTGCATTTCCACCATTCTCTTATCTTCAACAAGAGATCCTTTTAGATCTTACCTTACTTGATTTCTCTGGGTATTTGATGCTAACTTCTGAACTCTTCCCTTTCATTATTTTCCCGACAACCCAATCCCTGCGGTTGATTCCCCACTTCTCACTCATTCCCAGTCTATTAGATTTCCTCCTGTGCCATTCCTTATGCACTGATGTTCCTCAAGTTTACATTGCAGGTTCTCTTTTGGACTATCTAGCTGTCACATAGCAGGAAATTTGGGGATACGTGGAGAATTTTTAAAAATTAACTTTTAATGTATTAGTGAACAGCATGTGAAAAGTCACTAAAGCCAAACACAGCTAAAACACGTAGAGGTTTCTGGCTACTCTACATTTTCGACAAAGACAAGTAAAGGAAAACTTGCTGGGGTTTTTGTTTGGAATTTCATTGAATCTATAAATCAGTTTGTGGAGAAATGATATTTTAACAATACTGAAACGTCCAATCTGAGAACATGGTATATCTTTTGTTTTTATTTATTTATTTATTTTTTAATTTTTTTTTTAAACGTTTTATTTATTTTTGAGACAGGGAGAGACAGAGCATGAACAGGGGAGGGTCAGAGAGAGGGAGACACAGGATCCGAAACAGGCTCCAGGCTCTGAGCTGTCAGCACAGAGCCCGACGCAGGGCTCAAACTCACGGACTGCGAGATCATGACTTGAGCCGAAGTTGGCCGCTTAACCGACTGAGCCACCCAGGCACCCCTATCTTTTGTTTTTAATTTCTGTCATCTAGGTTTTATAGTTACCAGAGTAGAGAGCTTTTACACATTTTTTTCATAACCATGTTTTACTAGATATTTGATGTTTTGGTGCTTTTGTACATGGCACTTTTAAATTCTATTTTCTATTTTTTTGTTTCTAGTATATGGAAATACAATTCATTTTGTGCATATTGATTTGTATACTATCACCTTGCTAAATTTACTTATTCTAGTAGTTTCTTTGTAAAGTCTTTTGAGTTTTTGTACACACAATTGTTGTTGGCAGATAAAAATAATTATACTTCATAATTCCCAGTCTTTATGGATTTGCTTTTTTCCCCTTGCCTTTTTTAATCGGATAGGGTCTCCAATATTATAGTGAATAAAGTATTGGCAGCTGGGGTGCCTGGGTAGCTCAGTCAGTTAAGCATCTAACTCTTGGTTTCAGCTCAGGTCATGATCTCATGGTTCATAAGTTTGAGCCCCGCCTCAGGCTCCACACTGACAGCACAGAGCCTGCTGGGAATCTCTCTCTCTCCCTCTCTCTGTTCCTCCCAGCTCACATTCTCTCTCTTTCTTAAAATAATTAAGTAAATTGAAAAAAAAAGTATTGGCAGTAGATACCTTTGCTTTGTTCCCAACTTTCTTTAAGGTGAGATTTTTTTTCATATTTCACTCATATGTGTTGTTAGCTTTATGGTTTTGGTAAATACTTTCAGTCATAATGAGAAAGTTTGACTCTATTCTTAAATTGCTGAGATTTTTACCAGTTTAAATTTAATTATATGATGTTTATGCATCTGATGATAAAGTAATATGGTTTTTCTCCTTATTCTGATAGGCTGGTGAACCACATTGATTGATGTGGGATGATATCAATCATAAGGTTTTGTTTGTTTTTGCTGGGTTAATTATTTGATATTCTGTTAAAGATATTTACATTTATGTTCATGAGTGATTTTAGTCTGTAACTTTATCTTCTTGTAATTTTCTTGTTGTGATATCAAGCCAAATCTTACCCAGTGGTCTGCTGGTAAATGTCCAATCATTAGCTTTCCAGGGAGATAAAAGGCCTTGGTTTATAGCGGTTGATGATTACCTTGGTGAACAAAGTCCCATGACAGCTGATTTCAATCTATCATGTGATGTCACTGAACGAACAGTTGGGAAGACAAGTTCATACTTCATTCTTGTTAGCCTGTGCAAGCTGGCTCCAGCATTCCACTGCTCTGACCAAAAAAAAAAAAAAAAAAAAAAAAAAAAAAAAAAAAAAAAAGTTCAGAATTGTTCTGTCATGCTTTATACTCGATAATTGGTGCAATATTGGTATTTCCAAGTCTGCTTTAAAATTTTTTTTACTGGTCACAAGGTTTTGAATAGTTTGGTCTTATGACTCCTCAAATATATATATGTTTTTCTTTTTCTTAATGTAAAAAAAAAAATTGCCCTTTTCTGTGAAGACCATATCATCAGTTGCACTGTGTCTTTCAAGAGAAGTGCATAGTTAGTATGTAAATGACATATTGACATATTCCAGGAAAAAGAAAATCAAATGAAGCAAAAAGCAAAACAAATCTTTATGATCCTACTACCTGACAAGGACATCTGTAGTTGGCTAAATAATTAGCAGTGGATTTTGTCAAATGCTATTGGAGAAAGATTTATGTTAATAATGGTTCATTTTGTTTTACGCTAAAACACTAGTTTAATCAGTGGCTGACTTTCTCTTTAGCTAAAACATTAGCTAAATCACAGTGGGAAAATAAAATCCAGAGGTGGAAACTAATTGGAAACATTGCTTTTAGGTAATGAAGCACTTATGCATCCATTTGGGGGATTCATTAAGTGTTAGTTTGGGGAAGTTTTCATATAACTCAACTGAAAAATGCATAATTGTGATTGAGATGTATAATTACCAAAATATGAGTACAAGGGAAATCCGGCATTTCATTTCATCAAACATTCCATCAAAATTTGACTAAACTTTAGGGGTCCAAAAAATAAAAAAGATGAACAACAATGTATTCCACTACTTCAGGAACCTAGCAAGGAACAAACACATTTAAACTAATAACAACACTAACAGGTGATAAGGGCAATTCATGAGATTTATAAAAAGTGCTATAGGAACACAATGTGAGACCAATACATTCTTTCTAGGTGGGAGACAAAGTCTATTGATAGTGTTATTGTCTGTCTGTCTGTTTCTCTCTTTTTCTCTCCCACACTGCTCCCCATCAACAAATTAACAATTTTGAAGATGAATTTAAAAAAGTGTCAAAGTAAGAAGTTGCTGCGACTGAAATCAAAGAGGTTGTTGCCTGTTTTCTCCTCTAGGATTTTGATGGCTTCCTGTCTTACATTTAGGTCTTTCATCCATTTTGAATTTATTTTTGTGCATGGTATGAGTAAGTGGTCCAGTTTCATTCTCCTGAATGTCACTGTCCAGTTTTCCCAGCACCTATTGCTAAAGAGACTGTCTTTTTTCCATTGGATACTCTTTCCTGCTTTGTTGAAGATTAGTTGGCCATACATTTGTGGGCCTGTTTCTGGGTTCTCTGTCTGTTCCATTGATCTTTGTGTCTGTTTTTGTGCCAATACCATACTATCTTGATTACAGCTTTTTATACAGCTTAAAGTCCAGAATTATGATGCCTCTAGCTTTACCGTTCTTTTTCACATTACATTGGCTATTAGGGGTCTTTTCTGGTTCTGTAATACAGCTTGAAGTCCAGAATTGTGATGCCTCCAGCTTTGGTGACATGTCTCCCAAGGTAAGGGAAACAAAAGCAAAAAAGAACTCATAGGACCTCATCAAGATAAAAAGCTTCTGCACAGCAAAGGAAATGATTAGCAAAACTAAAAGGCAACTGATGGAATGTGAAAACATATTTGCAAATGACACATCAGATAAAGGGTTAGTATCCAAAATCTATAAAGAAGTTATCAAACTCAACCTCCAAAAAACAAATAATCCAGTGAAGAAATGGGCAAAAGACATGAACAGACACTTTTCCAAAGAAGACAATCAGATGGCTAACAGTCACATGAAAAAATGCTCCACATCACTCATCATCAGGGAAATAGAAATCAAGACCACAATGAGATACCATCTCACACCAGTCAGAATGGCTAAAATTAACACCTCAGGCAACAACAGATGTTGGCAAGGATGTGGAGAAAGAGGAACCCTTTTGCACTGCTGGTGGGAATGCAAACTGGTGCAGCCACTCTGGAAAACAGTATGGAGGTTCCTTAGAAAATTAAAAATAGAAGGGTGCCTGGGTGGCTCAGAAGATTGAGCATCAGACTTCGGCTCAGGTCATGATCTCATGATTTGTAAGCTTGAGCCCCACATTGGGCTCTGTGCTGATGGCTCAGAGCCTAGAGCCTGCTTCAGATTCTGTGTTTCCCTCTCTCTGCCCCTCTGCCGCTCGTGCTCTGACTCTCTCTCTCAAAAATAAATAAACAATTAAAAACAGAACGACCCTATGACCCAGAAATTGCACTACTATGTATTTCTCCAAGGGACACAGGAGTGCTGTTTCAAAGGGGCACATGCACCCAATGTTTATCGCAGTACTATCACACACACACACACACACACACACACACACACACACACACACGCATGCATAAAATTATATAATGGAATATTACTCGGCAATCAAAAAGAATGAAATCTTGACGCTTGCAACAATGTGGATGGAACTAGAGTGTATTATGTTAATCAAAATCAGAGAAAGACAAATATCATATGACTTCACTCATATGTGGAATTTAAGATACAAAACAAATGAACATAAAGGAAGGGAAGCAAAAACAATACAAAAACAGGGAGAGAGACAAACCATAAGAAACTCTTAAATACAGAGAACAAACTGAGGGTTGCTGGAGGGGTTTTGTGGGGGGGATGGGCTAAATGGGCAAGGGGCCTTAAGGAGGACACTTGGTATGAGCACTGGGTGTTATATGTAAGAGATGAGTCACTAAATTCTACTCCTGAAATCATTATTACACTATATATTAAGTAACTTGGATGTAAATTTAAAAAATAATAATAATAATAAAAAATAAATTAAAATTTAAGTAACCAAAAAAAATATAAAGAAGGATCAAAGTATCCCTTCCGTAAACCAGAGAAAGTTACTTTTGCTCCAAGTCCTATTGTTTGCTTTTAAAAGGTGTGCTCAAGTCAAATGAAGGGGCATTCATTCCCAGTGGGATATCTTCCTTTGGAGAACTCCAGAAACATTACCATTGTTGAAGAGCTCCTCAGCAACAAGTGAGCATAGCACATTCATGGTCAATGAATACCATTCTCCTAGGAAAGAGACAATGGATATCTGAAAGGTGAAGTTGTTTTTCTAATGATAAGAAATGGAGCAGTCTCAGAATTATCCAAAAAATCTTGTTTATCGATTAGGATAGGTTTTATCATATCTTTATACATGATGACTGTTAAAAGAGCTGATGAGATATTTTCCAGAAATATCTAAAGTTTTCCCAGTGCAAACTAAAAATGCAGTGTCACTTGTTCAAACACAAGTAAAATTTCAAGATGGCAGTAGCTGCACATTAAACCCAGTACAGGGCTCTGTATTACTACATAGTTCTCAAGCCCATGAAGCCAGTCATGACCGAAGGGCAGTATCACTTTATGTACTGGAGCAAGCTAAATCTTTGTCATTTGGTTTAGAATGGGAAACCATAAGCTTTGAAATGCAGCAAGTGTGGGTCTGAATACTACTTCCATCACATGTTACCTACTAGATGCTGGACAAGTTATGAAATTTTCCATGTTCCTCACTAAAATGTGGCCATGAAAACTTCCATTGCAAGTTCTAATAATATACATGAATAAACGTGTGCATTCTCTTCTAGTGACTTTACAAACAATTAACAGTATTATAAAAAGTTTGTGCAGGGGCGCCTGGGTGGCGCAGTCGGTTAAGCGTCCGACTTCAGCCAGGTCACGATCTCGCGATCCGTGAGTTCGAGCCCCGCGTCAGGCTCTGGGCTGATGGCTCGGAGCCTGGAGCCTGTTTCCGATTCTGTGTCTCCCTCTCTCTCTGCCCCTTCCCCGTTCATGCTCTGTCTCTCTCTGTCCCAAAAATAAATAAACGTTGAAAAAAAAAAAAGTTTGTGCAAATTAGTGGCTTTACAGTATTGCTGCTAGTTTTAGAAAAATAATTATTAAAACAATCCATTCTTCTTTAAAAAATTTCCTTGCCTTTTGTTGACATCCTTCATTTTGGTTGTGAGCTACCAAATACAAGTTAGATCACTAAAAAATCATTTTAAGACCAGATTTTACGATATTTAACAGTTAATAGATATTTAACAGTAAATATCGTAATATTTACGATATTTAACAGTTAACAGATAATAACAGTTATGGAGTTAGGATTAAGAACATAATATCATGTGAATTATATATTCTGCATATTATATTCATTATTGTAACATTTCACCATTATTTGGGGGATTCATAGATAGTCATTTAATTTACATTGTATTCAACAATTTAAAATATTACTTATTAAAACACCATAGTACTAGCATAAAAACAGACACATAGATCAATGGAACAGAATAGAGAGCCCAGAAACAAACCCACACAAATAAGGTCAATTAACTTATGAAAAAGGAGCCAAGAATATACAATGGACAGTTTCTGCAATAAATGGTGCTGGAAAGGGGCGTCTGGGTGGCTTAGTTGAATGATCGTCCAACTTTGGCTCAGGTCATGATCTCACGGTTTGTGGGTTAGAGGTCCGCGGTGGGCTCAGTGCTGACAGCTCAGAGCCTGGAGCCTGTTTCGGATGCTGTGTCTCCCTCTCTCTCTGCCCCTCCCCTGTTTATTCTCTCTCTCTCTCTCTCTCTCTCTCTCTCTCTCTCAAAAATGAATAAATGTTAAAAAAAATAAATGGTGCTGGGAAAACTGGGCAGCTACATGCAAAAGAACGAACTGGACCATTATCTGATACCATGTACAAAAAAATCACTGAAGATAGATTAATGACATGAATGTAAGACCTGAAACTGTAAAACTCCTAGAAGAAAACAGTGGTAAGCTCTTTGACATTGATCTTGGTGATGATTTTTTAGATTTGACACCAAAAAAAAAAAAAAAAAGCAACTAAAACAAAAATAAACAAGTGGGACGACATCAAGTTCCAGAGCTTCTGCACAGCAAAGGAAACTATCAACAAAATGAACAAGCAATCTACTGAATGGGAGAAAATATGTGCAAATCATATATCTGATAGGAAATTAGATAAAAGGGGGCAAGGTAAGCCTAATGGCAAGCAGAAGGAAGGTAGAAGATGAAAAGACAAGGTACAGACAGGGAGAAAATAACTGCAAACCACATAACCAACAAAGACCCATATAATATATTTAAAAATTCTCCAAACTCAACAGTAAGATAAAAAAAATGAATTAGAAAATGGTAAAAGACATGAACAGATATTTCACTAAAGAAGATATACAGATGGCAACTAAGCTTATGAAAAAATAGATGTTCAACATCATTAGCCGTTAGGAAATATAAATTAAAACCACCATGAGACATTACTATATACCTATCAAAATGGCCAAAAGAAAAATGGTTACCACATGAAATGTTGCAAAGATCCAAGAAAACATTTCACTGATACAATGGTGGTAAAAAATGCAAAATGATACAGACACTCTCGAAGTTTGGCAGTTTCTCATAAAACAAAAACATGCAACTACCACAGAATCTCAGGCATGTGTCCCAACGAAAAAGAAATGTATATTCACACAAAAAATCATAGCAGCTTTATTCATAACAGCCAGAAACTAAAAATAATCCAGATGTCCTACAACAGATGAATAGTTAAGAGCAAAGTGTGTGGTACGCGTACAAGTAATACTACTCAGCAATAAAAAGAACAAACTATCGGTACATGTGCCTTTGGTGGATCTTCAGGGAGTTACATGGAGTAAAAAAAGCCAATCCCCAAGGTTACATACTGCATGATTCCATTTATACAACACTTTCAAGTAAAATTTTAGAATGGAGGTCAGATTCCTGGTTTCTAGTGGTAGTGAGGGGGATAAGGAATATGGGACAACTGGAGGTAGGTGGGCGTGGTTATACGGGGGCAATATGAGGGATATTTGTGATAACGGCTTGTTCAGTATCATGACTGCGGTACTAGATATACAAACCTACAATTGTAATAAAATTGTATGCAACTAAATCCCCCCATATACACACACGTGCGTGTGCGCATGCACACACACAGGAGTGTAAATAAAGCTGGAGAAATCTAAGTAAGATTCAATAGTATCAAGGCCAATATCCTGGATGTAGTGTTAAACTAGTTTTACAAAATGACTAGCAGGAGAACTGGGTGAAAGGTTTAAAGATTGTTCTATATTATTTTTTTTACAAAGCATGTGAATCTATGATCTCAATAAAATTCATTTAAAAATGATTTGTGTATGGGGCGCCTGGGTGGCTCAGTCGGTTGAGCATCCGACTTCCGCTCAGGTCATGATCTCATAGTTCATGGGTTCAAGCCCCGCATGTCCAGCTCTGTGCTGACAGCTCAGAGCCTGGGGCCTGTTTCGGATTCTGTGTCTCCCTCTCTCTCTGCCCCTCCCCTGCTCATGCTCTGTCTCTCTTTCTGTCAAAAATAAATAAAACATTAAAAAATTTTTTAAACGATTTGTGTAAATATTTCTCCTAGAGCCTCCTTACAGGAACTCTGAGGTCAAATTAGGCATCAGATTGCTGCTAGAGAAATACCATTATAAAAACTCTCCCAGCCCAGTGTTACCTCCTGGCCACATTCAGTAACCCATCTAAAGTATAAAACACTCTTATCAAAAACCACAATACCATTCTTAGATGCAAGAAGTGAGATTCAGAATTGTTATGTAGCTTTCCCAATGTTGCATGATGATAGAGTTGAAATCTGAACCTGGCACCATCTAAACACAAAGTCTAACTTATCAAACTACACAATCCTGCATCCCCATACCGACAGCATTAGCATCACTCTGGATTTCATAGAGACAGACATTGTGTATTATTATCCTGTTATTTTCTTAATTAATTTTAATTTTAATAGAGGAAGACTGTGGGAAAAAATGTGTGCCTTATATATAAACAGAAATGCTTCAAATCAAGTTAATGTTTCTTAAATAAACATGTGTGTGTCAATGGGCTCATAGTGGTGGTGGTAATTCTCTTAGTTTAACAGTGGCCCCAAATTATGAGAATTAGACCTATTGGTCAAGGTGTGTCAGATTCCCAAAAGGTTTCAGTGCATTGAATTTATTTACCAAGGGCTGCAGTTCTAACCAGCACGTACTATTTATCACAGCAAAATTTAGTGGTTTTGAGAAGTGTGGACATTGCAGGGAGTGCCAATCTCCTGTGACCTGATGACTTCTGCTATGAGTTAGCACAGACCCAAATTGATGTCAAAATGAGCCTTTTTCCAATGTTTTTTCGAAGAGACACTGTCAAAACCCTCCTCTCCCTTATCAGACAAGCCCGTTATCTGAGTGATAAATGCAGAGATATGAGGGATAAAACACACCTGGTAGCAAAGAACCAAACAACTCGCCCCCGAAACATTATATTTGTTTATTTTTTCCTCACTGGACAAGTCTTAGCTTCAAAAGCTTTAAACAGCTAAACGTGAATACATTTTTCATGATGGGGAAAAGGTAAGAAAGGACTAGTTTCAAGAACAGAAGGAAGCAGGTGATTCCACTTTAAGTCTGGGAGTCGTCAATTTCAAAGATTATGAAATTCTTGCTGAACGATCAACGAGCCTATTCTTAGAGAGGCTTTGTTGCTCTCTTGGTTCCCTACCAGGTAGTCAGAAAAGAAAATCATGCCCCATGCCATTCACCAACACTCCTACACCTTCTCCCCATCTTTCCACCCCTTGCAGCCCCTTCCAGCAGATGAACTTAAGGTTCAAGAACATGCTGGCTGCCACCATGTGGCAGATACATGTATCTGCATAGAAGAGGAAAAAAGTCTTCATGAAAACTAATAAACACAAAACTGAATCATTTCAGAGGAAAAATAATTTCATTATGAAAGTGAAAACAATCAATCAGCAATATTATTTAAAAAATGTAGTTAGAGGAGTTTTGATGAAACGTCCTATTTAACATGTCAGCATGGGAAAGAGAGGTAAAAGCCGTAGGTAATTCCTCTATAACCGGGTGCTATTATATTAGCTGCTCCGGGTCCCTTTTTCTAGACACTGCATATCCCCTCGTGGACATGGACCACATTTCATCTAGAGGTTATGACAGAGGGAGCCAGACTTTTACAAGATGACCATCCCCTCATTCCACAGTCAGTTGCTTTCAGGGACCATCGAAATCAGGGAAGCCAGGCTGTAATGAGAAACAAATACCATACAGAGAGGCAAGAAAGAGAAAGAGGAGATATAATGGTTCCATCAAAATACTACAGCTAGAAGCAATACTTAATTTTTGGTCCCTACCCCAGAATAATTAAGTCAGAGTCTCTTTGGGTGGAGCCTGGATTTTTTTTTTAAATTTTTTTTTTCAACGTTTATTTATTTTTTGGGACAGAGAGAGACAGAGCATGAACGGGGGAGGGGCAGAGAGAGAGGGAGACACAGAATCGGAAACGAGCCTGGAATTTTTAAAACTCCCGTCAGACTAAGTTAAGCAGCAGCTAGGGTTGAGAATAATGATTCTAGATAGATTCTGAAGCTCAAACGCATTTCCCATCTGGAGCCTGGAAAATACCTCAGTATTCATTCAGTACATTACTGTTAACTAACATAGTTCTTCTGCCAAAATTTTAGAATGTAACATGAGTGCTGCAGAGAAATAGCAAAGCAAACGGCAAGTATATACCATTTTATTTATTATTTTTTTAATGTTTATTTTTTTGAGAGAGAGAGAGAGAGAGAGAGAGCGAGCGAGCGAGGGAAGGGCAAAAAGAGAGGGAGACACAGAATTCAAAGCAGGCTCCAGGCTCTGAGCTGTCAGCACAGAGACCAATATGGGGCTTGAAACCACAAACTGCGAGATCATGACCTGAACCGAAGTTGGACCCTTAACCGACTGAGCCACCCAGGCGCCCCAAATATATACCATTTTAATGCAATGTTACATCTTAAGAAGTTAGTTCACAAAGAAGTTTGTCATATACCTACAGTGTGATTCTTTTGACCAGAGGTTTTAAAAAACAAGGAAAAAGACTTTGTAGTCCATATAATGGAATTTCTTTAGAAGTCTAGGTTTCAGGCCTAAGGCATGCTAAACTTCATTGTTATAGACAAAACAGAGCAAAACAAAAGCCTGCTTACAGAATAGAAGTTAATGGCAGAGTCCTAACAAAAACCCTTTTACCTTACTGGGCTGTTGTAGCAAATAAGTAGTTGGGGAAAGTGTTGTATTATTTTTCACCTACATTTTTATCTGCTTTTTTATTCACTATCCACATTATCTTTGCCATAATGTTAAATGAGGAGACAAAGAGCCAAGAGGTGAATAAAAGAATTTTCTTTGGTCCTTATTAGCTCATCAGAGAATTCAGCTTCAGTTTATATAAACTATGAGGAATCCAAATTTGTCTTGGCTCAATATATTTCCAAAATACATTCATGTATACTATTTTATCTGATCCAAATTTTTTAATAACAAAGTGTTTGTATATCTCTTCATTTGAATATATATACAATAGGGGCACCTGGGTGCTTCAGTTGGTTAAGCATCAGACTCTTGATTTCAGCTCAGGTCATGATCTCCAGTTTGGGAAATTGAAGCCTCGCATCATACTCCATGCTGACAGTGCAGAGCCTGCTTGGGATACTCTCTCCCTTGCTCTATGTCCCTCCTCCACTCATGCTCTCACTCACACAAAATAAAGAAATAAACTTAGGAAAAAAACTTAGATATATTTAAAATATATGGGATCTTAAATCTATTTACCTTTTATCCTTCACACTTTGCATCATCCTTGTCTAGCTGCAATTTCAAGTATTTTTTTCTCATTCCCTCTGAGCATCTGTCGCCAAGGAATTTCAACACAGATGAGAGAGTTTGAGACTCTTCCCCCAACGATTCATTTCTGCTTTCTCCGTGAGTAGAAGACAGTATGATATTTCCCAGGTTTCCTCCTCCAGAGACCAATGCCAATCATTGCTTCATGTGATTAGCTTTCCCAGTTGTGGATGAAACTCATATTTTCATCAAATTTACCTACCCTGTATTTGGGAACCATGTGCACTCTCATTGAGTACACTTTAGGGGGAAATGAACATCAGAAATTTATTTTAAAATGTACCTCTTTTCTGAAAAGAATCATCTTCCAAGTGTTGATTTTGTCACACTTACTGGAAAATTTCTTTGGGCTTCTTTTTTCCCTTTCAAACCTTAGGCCAAATTTTTATCTTTTTCATTCTTTGATGAGCGTCATATATTTCTTCTGGCATTGGCTCTAGCTTTTTGATAAACACTAGAGGATTTAATCAGTTTTGACACAATCTCTCTTTATCTTATTTTTATAAATTCCTTCTGTTGTTCCAGAATTTTGTGCATCCAAAGTAGGAAGGTGCAGTACTGCATCACTCAGCTTTGTTGTAGTTCACCTTCCTTCTTTCCCTGCTGAGGACGAATTACAGTGATACGCACAAAGGGAATCTTCGTAGAGTTCAGATTGTGTCTACATCCACCAATTTGCTGGGTTTGGAAGATAATCATAATGGTATAGTAAGTCAATCCAACATCTCCTTAATTCAAACAATAAAAAATATCACCACGCCTTGATCGTTTAATGAGTTTGTGAATTTTTCTCATGTTGACAAAGAAACCAGTTACTTTCTCCTTCAAGGTCCTCTCTGTGTATCTATCCGTCTACATAACTAAACAACTTTCTCTACGACATGCTGTACGTTGAAATCAGGATCATCACAGTCAGTTCTTTCTTGAAATACGGTTGTTGTACATTTTGTTTAGTTGGTTGTTGTTGTTGTTTTTAAATATCGCATTTCAATTCTCTTGAAGCTTCCATCAATAACAGCAAAGGAAAATTTTCTCTCAGTTCTCAAGATTGTTTAGAACACAATAGTGGGCTAATGTACCACTTTACTTTTCATGTGAAAAATTCTTTAGCATAGACTAACTAAGGCTTTTGGTTTTCCTATTATTTTGTTTCATTGCCTTATTCTAATGATTTATATCCCCAAATATATACCACTTTTTTTTGTTATTTTCCAAGAGTTGAAATTTATCTTTTGATGAAATTTTAATATGTCAGTAGCTTTATGAGTTTCTGCAAACCTTTATGTTTATTTTCCAAGAGCTAGAGAAGTAAACATTGACAGATGGGGAATTCTTTCATCTTCTTATAAACAGATTCACTGTTTTCAAATAGCCTGGAACTTGTCCAAAATATATAGATAAGGAAGATTTTAGTATGTTCTTATACTGGAGGAAAAGTGTTATATTGCAGAAATTATTGATTCTATTAGCTGAGAAACAATCACCATGTAATCTAAACAAATAAAACACAGAAGTATCAAACTAGCCAGGCTGAAAAATCCAAAAGAAAAGTGTTCTTTCCAATGTTATTTTAAGAAACCTTCATTCAGGGGCAGCTGAGTGGCTCAGTCAGTTCAGCGTCCAACTCTTGTTGGGCTCATGTCATGATCTCACGGTGTCATGAGTCCAAGCTCTGCATTGAATTTGCTCCTTGGAACTCTCTCTTTCCCTCTCTCTCTACCCCTCCTCCATTTGTGCTGTCTTTGTCTCTCTCAAATAAATAAAGAAAACTTTAAAAAAAGCCTTCATTCGAATAACTATTCAATTGTGAAATATTCACCAAGTGCTTATTAATTACCTTCTGTGCCAGAACTGTACTAATCCCTGGCCACAGATTTGAAGAAGCCGCCCTCATGGGGCTTGCAGCTCTTTCTCTTTTAATCTTCACAAAGATTATTTAAAACATGCAAGTTGGCATTATTATGTCAATAATACATAAGAATAAAGATTCAATGTCTTGTCCATGGCCAAACTGGAACTCATACCTCCATATTCCTTTTGGGGGCTTTTTCATATATAAAGATGCAATCTTATTGTCGTTTTTAAAAAGCCATGCTATCAAGATATTAAGAATAAACTGAGAAAGAAAATAAAACAGATGGAATCATTTGTTTTCATTCCTTTCACTTGGGTAATTTATACTCTGAATTAATGTAACTTGATTGCCTATTTTGCAGCAATCTCTTCTCCAAGCAAAAAATCCATTGTTCCCTACTTGGAAACTTGGGGCCTTCATTCTTCAAATAAATAATTAATTTATAAATAAATATACTATGCTTGCCTGTACTGCAACCTCTTCCAGGATAATGAAAGAACCAGTACAGCCTGTCTGGAACCCAGCTGGATATTCTTTCCACTAAATCCTTTCCCTGTTTTCATCTCTTGGCGCATCTGACAGCAACATTCCATCCTAACTAAGCTGCATGCCACAGGCTCTGTTGGGTTTGCCTTTCTGAAGCTATAGTGTCCCCAGTTCTGTGGCATTATCAATCTACTTCTCATGCACAAGGTGACATAGCCATTCTTTGGCCCAATATAAATATATTATCTCCTTTCCACTGTAAAATTGTTACCCACCCACTCCAAACCCTCTTTCACACAATGTAGCGAACACGTCAAAATACTAATTTGAGCCTTATGTTCATGAAATTGAGTTCCATATTTACATTATCATGAACTGCATTACTTTTTACCTTCCAAGACATTTTAAGATTCATAAAGAAAGGATTAGATTTCCTCATTAGAATGCTTTCTAAGCACCTACTACATTGCTATGGGTCCTGTTGTCAGATGAACTTTAATATTTTCAGGTTATCCTGTCTTTTTTGTTTGTTTATTTTTGAGAGACAGGGAGACAGAGAGACAGAGCATGAGCAGGGGAGGGGCAGAGAGAGAGGGAGACACAGAATCCGAAGCAGGCTCCAGACTCTGAGCTGTCAGCACAGAGCCCGACGTGGGGCTTGAACTCACCAGCCTTGAGATCATGACTTGAGCTGAAGTCAGATGCTCAAGACTGAGCCACCCAGTTGCCCCATCACACTATCCTGTCTTATATCGTCTCTTCACTCCCTGACCTTCTCCCTTTCTTCTCCACCCTCAATATGTGGCAAGATTGAGAAATGGGCGAAAAATGGAAGGTAATAACGACAATTCTTTTATTTTTCCTTTCAACATCAAGAATGTCTTTTTATCTTTTTGTTTCTACACATGGTGGGTTCATCCTGCAGCTCGGTATGTGGGAGGCAAAGTAATAATGCAGAAGAGATGTAAAACTGGGAACTCGTAGTGAGAGTCAAAGCACCTGAAATATCAAGATGCAGTGATGACAAACTCTCTCTTTGGCCAAACCCTAGCCAGACTCTGCTCAGCCCTCTTCCTGATGGGACTACAACCTTGGCCCGCAAAGACTTGAGCAAAACACTAACAGCCCAAGACCATATCCCTAGGATGATGACCCTCAGCCCCCTCAAAGTACCTGCCTGAGAAAAGTCAAGGTTGCCAAAAGAACTTACTGTTTGTTCTGGTCAAGACTTGAGATATGGTATTCTAGCTTCTGTGGGAGACTAGGAGCCTAAGGTCAATAGTCACAGGTTATCAAACCCAAGAGGGTTTCACTAAACCAATCCCCCCTCCCACTTTTTGTAATTTTGACTTCCCTGACTCACTGAGGCCTCACTCATTTCCTGCCCTATTCCCTCGTACTCCTTTTGTATCACCCAGTCACCCTCTATACAAATTGAAGTTAAAGTCGTGTCAAACTCTTTTCCCTATTACAATAGAATATTACTAATTAAAATTTGATCTTACCACTTAAACTAGTGTCCAGCTTTGTTTATCTTTAAAAGTGGGAGCAGGGAGTGCCTGGGCAGCTCAGTTGGGTAAGCATCTGAGTCTTAACTTCAGCTCAGGTCAGGATCTCATGGTTCATTGGTTTGAGCCCCATGGGCTCTGCACTGGCAGCATAGAGCCTGCTTGGGATTCTCTCTCCCTCTCTCTGCCCATCTCCCAGTCACATGTGCTGCTCTCACTCTCTCTCAAAATAAATAAACTTTAAAAAATCAGTTTAAAAGTGGGAACAGGTGGTGGCTACTAGGGAGGTAGGCAGCAATTATTGCTTATAGAATGTATATCACTTGAACACAGCCCAGCCCATAAATCAGATCTTCACGTGTGTAAGACAGAGATCACATGCTACTGAGTCAGTTTTTGTTACTCATTTTTGTTTCACAGATCCAAAGAAATTTTTTAAGTTTGTGCTTTCAAAAGAAGACACTATTCACTATTCATCCTCTTTGTGATGTCCAAGGAACCTAAATATATGGTTCATAGCAGATACTTAAAACTACCTGGTGAATGAAATTATATCAGAATAGGTACCTGATATGCTTCAATTTCCTTATTCCATTAGAGCTCTAAATGCTGAATTTATTAACTTTTCATATTCTAAGAGCTAGCTAATATTCTCAGTTATATAAACTCAGCTTTGAATTTTCCATGACTTCATTTTTCTAGTTCTAGATCCTTCCTCTTTGCAAAATACCCTACGTATTCAGTTGAAACAACTGTTATCTTTTCCCTTGCTATACGGTAATGTGATTATATTGTATACGGTACAATATTTCAGGACACACATAGGTGAAATATAAAATGTACATGAAATAAAAGATTCCAGGCTCAATTTAAAATCTAAATATGAAGACTATATTTAGAAAAGCCATCTGCAGAACAGATTTTAGGAATCACTTTAGGAATATCTAGGCCCACATTTAGTCTGAGGATAAACAAAGGATTAGGAAAGGGCTAGCCAGGAAGTTGTTGGGGAAAAGCCCACAAATGGAACAGATTTGTCAAGTGAAGGATCAAGTAGTAAAAACGTAAGCCACAACTATAGTGAAATATAGCAGTTGCTTTCGCTGGCTTCTTACCAATAGCTTTCTATTATTTCACATAGTTATGGTCTAGCCAAAATAACAAAACCAAGTAAGACCTGGTGCACCCTTTAAGGTTTTTTGGTTTTTTTTTTTTTTTAATATTTATTTATTCTTGAGAGACAGAGAGACAGAGCACAAGCAGGGAAGGAGCAGAGAGAGAGGGAGACTCAGAATGCAAAGCAGGTTACAGGCTCTGAGCTGTCAGCACAGAGCCCAACGCAAGTATTTAACTCACGGACCGCAAGATCACGACCTGAGCTGAAGCCCGACACTTAACCGACTGAGCCACCCAGGTGCCCCGTGGTGCACACTTTAAAGGGAATAAGCGAGTACTATACGGTTGACCCTTGAACAATGCAGAGGTTAGGGGCACCAACTAACTGCACAGCAGAAAATCCACATGTAACTTCTGACTTCCTCAAAATGTAACTACTGATAGCTTAGTCTTGACCAAAAATCTCACTGAACAGTTGAGTAACACATATATGCTTTACGTATTATATATTGTATTCTTACAATGAAGTACGCTAGAGAAAAGAAAATGTTAAGAAAATCATAAGGAAAATACATTTAGAGTAGTGTACTGAAAAAAATACACGTGTAAGTGGACTTGAGTAGTTCAGACCCATTGTGTTTCAAGGTCAATTGTATCTTTCAAGTTGTAAGCCTTCTAATATGACCAAGAAATTTTCTGGCTCAAGAAATTGAAGAAAATGGAAGAGAGAATAAAAATTATGGGAAAATGAAAAAAAGTGTTTCTATAGTTTTTTTCAGATAAGACTCAGTTTTGACAAACTGTTCAGAAAGTAAGTTAGAAGTGATTTAAAATCCATTACCACCCAAGCCCATTAAAAAGTGCTGGAAATATTTGAGGCACATACTTCAAAGAAGGGTCACATTTTTGCCCAGGGTAACTTATTGGGTTGCCTTCATTTCTGCCTCTATGTGAACCAAATAATGACAAAACTATCATAAGCTAATAAAGGTAAGTGTTGAGGCTCCCTTCTGATATATGTGGTTCCCATTATGTGGATATATGAATGAATTAAAGATGAATTAAATTATTAATCAATATAACTGCATTTCATTAAACTATCAGAAACTTATCCTATACATATTAGTCAGGGTTCTTGAGAGAAACACAACCAATAATATGTGAGAGAGAGAGAGAGAGAGAGAGAGACAGTAGGGGAGAGACAGAGATTTATTATGAGTCACATGATTGTGGAGGCCAAGAAGTCCTATAATCAGCTATTTGCAAGCTGGAGGCCCAGGAAAGTTCCTGGTGTAATTCCATCTAAATACCAAGAATGAGGGAAGCAGACTGTGTAAATCCTAGTTTGAGGGCAAAGAAAGATGAGATGAGATGTGCCAGCCAAGTAATGAAGCTGGGGGGGGGGGGGGGGGGTTGGGAGGGAAAGGCCAAGCTCCTCCTTTCTCTGTCTTTTGTTCTATTCAAGCCAAGTGATTGGACGATGCCCACCCACAATGAGGAGGAAAATTTACTAAATCCACCAATTTAACTGCTAATCTCATCTGGAAATACTCTCACAGACACACCCAGAAATGTCTAATCTGGGCACCAAGTCTAGTCAAGTTGACACATAAAATTAACCATCACACTTATATTCACACATTTGATAAAAGATACGTGCACATGAACATTCATTGCAGCATTCAGCTTTTAATGTTTTCTTTTTAATTTTTTAATGTTTGTTTATTTTTGAGAAAGAGAGAGACAGATTGTGAGTGGGGGAGGGGCAGAGAGCAAGGGAGACAGAATCTGAAGCAGGCTCCAGGCTCTGAGCTGTCAGCACAGAGCCGGATGTGGGACTGGAACCTACGAAACGTTAGATCATGACCTGACCCGAAGTCAGATGCTTAACCAACTGAGTCACCCAGGCGCCCCCAGCTTTTAATGTTTAAAAGCTTGCAGAGTTCCGCATATTAGTAATTTAAGCTCATGGATCATAAACTTAAAGTATAATTATAAAAGTCATTGTACTACTTGGGCTTCAATAATAATGCCTTATTTTTTTGAAAGATAATACAGAAAAATGGTAAAAAATTTTAAATCCATCAATTTATGAATAAATAATTGTGATATATCAATACAATGAAATATTCAGCGGCAAAAAGAAATAAAGTACTGATGCATGCAACAAGGCAGATGAAGGTTGAAGGAGCTAGTCACAAACGATCACATATTACATTATTCCATTTATACACAAAGTCCAGCATTGGCAAATCTACAGAGACTAATCTAAAGTAGACTAATAGTTGCCTAGAGCTAGGGGTGGTGGAAAATGGGAACATGTGGGTGAAAGGTAAGGGATACAGAGTTTCCTTTGAAGGTAATGAAATGTTCTAATATTGGTTGTGGTGATTGTTGTACAACCCTGAAAATATACTAAAAGCAACTGATTTGTGCACCTGAGTTATATCTCAATAAAGGTGTTAAAAATAGATAAGGGCATAGAGTGAAAATTATCCCTCTATTCCTAGTGATCTTCTAGCCAATCACTTCTTTTATTGAATATTCTGGCAAATATATCAGTGCACACATAAGAATTTATTGATCTATCATTTATCTATGCACCTGTCTAAGCTTCCTATTTCTTTTCTCTACCTCTGGCTTGTGTGTGGGGGTGGGGGTGGGGGGGTGTGGGGGGTGGGTTTGCTTTTGGGGAGGAGGAATGTTGGCAGCAATAGGGGAAGGGCTGTAAATTAGTCTATTAACAGTATACATTAATATCAAACAGTATTTCATCACATAGTTGACTCAATATACCTCATAAGTAACAGGAAATTATGATCTGTCATCTAGAAAAAGAAAAAAGGACCCATAGAAATACAGCCAAGATGACTTAGATGTGGAAAAAACAAATAAGGATTGTAAAACTTTTCGTATGTTCAAGAACAAAAAAGAAGTTCATGCTAAATACACATATGGGGAATCTCAGCTGAGACATGGCAGATACAAAAAAGAACCAAGCAGAAGAAGAGGTTCGAGATGCCAGCACAGGAAGATCCTGTACTCACTTCCTCTCATGGACAAAAAAAAAAAAATCTACAGCTACGTATGGAACAATTTCCTCTGAAAAGAACCAAGAACTAGCTAAACAGCTTCTCCACAACAAAGGATAGAAGGGCCATATCAAGACAGATAGGAGAGGCAGACACATAATCTCCTGAAAACCCACAGTAGTCATGGTGACCCACAAGCAAGAGGGACCTTACAAATATAGAATTTCTTCCTGAGGAATGGAGGGGTCTGTGCCCCACAGCAGGCACCCCAACACTTGGGACCTGCACTGGAGGGATCAGCCTCCAAAATGTCTAGTTTTGAGAACCAACAAGCTTGCACCCAAGAGAACCACAAGGGGTAAGGAATAGACATTCTGCTCATAAAGGGCTCATATGTAGAATCACTCATCCTGGCTCCCAGTGCAAAAGCAAGAGTTTGAAAAGTCTAGACCACATGTGAAGGAAATTCATTTGTTAATCTTAAAGCATTTACCAGAAGGGCAAAAGCCTAAAGGGACTCTCTCCCAGGACAGAAGGGAGAGCACCCTGTCTCCATGCCCCCCAAGTCACAGGGCACATGCAGCCCACAAAGGGGATACCTCCTGAGCACCATGTTTTGGTGGAAGGAAGGAATGCATTTCTGGAGCTCAGGGGTCTGAAACAGAGAGACAACCTGAGAGATAACCAAGAACTAAGGCATGGTTAAAGAGTAAGATTCTATGCTTAACACATAGAATCAAACAGAGAGACAAGCATAATGAAGAAACAGAGAAATATATTTCAAATGAAAGAACAAGATAAAATCTCAGGGGGAAAAAATGAAATGAAGATAAGTAATTTACCTGACAAAGAGCTCAAAGTAATGGTCATAAGGATGTTAATCAAAGTCAGGAAACTGTATGAACACAGCAAGAACTTCAACAAAGAGAACAAAAAAATAAAGGAGTATGAAACATAGATAACAGAACTGATGAATAAAATAATTAAACTGAACAATACACTACAGGGGTCCAACAGCTGACTAGATGAAACAAGAGAAAGAATCAGTGATTTGGAAGACAGAGCAGTGGAATTTACCCAAACAAAGCAGCAAAAGGAAAAAGAATCTTAAAAAATGAATATATTATGAATGAATATTAAGGGACTTAGGGGAAGACACACAGAATAACATTTGTATCATAGTTTTCCCAGAAAAAAAAAGACAGAAAGGGGCAGAAAACATATTTGAAAACATAACGGGCTGATAGTTTCCCAAACCTGGGGAAAGAAATGGACATATAGATCCAGGAATTCTAGAAAATTCCAAATAAGTGAACCCAAAGAGACCCACACCAAGACACATAATTAAAATATCAAAAGTTAAAGATAAAAAGAGAATCTTAAAACAGCAAGAGAAAAATAGCTTGTTACATATAAGGGAACTCCCATAAGGCCATCAACAGATTTCAAAGCAGAAACTTTTCAGGCCAGAAGGGAGTGGCATTCAAATACTGAAGGGAAAAAAAATTCCAACCAAGAATATGCTGCCTGGCAAGATTACCATTACAGAACTGAAAAAAAAAAAAATTTTTTTTTTCAGACAAATACAAACTAAAGGAGTTCACCATCATAAAACCAGCCCTACAAAAAAACATTAATGGGACTGTTTAAGCTTAAAAGACAGGGTAGTAATTAGCAACAAGAAAATATATGTAAGTATATATATACATATACACATATATATGTATATGTATATATATATATACGTATATACGAAAAAGGTATATATATATATATATATATGACTCACTAGTAAATGTCAACGTATAGTAAAGGAATTACATTAATGATTTTTAAAGCCAGACAAAAGTAGTAAAAATGACAATAACTACAATAATTACTTAAGGCATACACCAAATAAAAATATGTAAAATGTGACATCAAAAACATAAAAATGGGAGGGAGGGAGTAAAATGCATTGTTTTAGAATGCATTCAAACTTAACTTGCTGTCAACTTAAAAAAGAAGTATGTATGTGTGTACAGAGGCTGGAATATGGGAACCTCATCGTAACCACAAAACAAACACCTATAAAAGATACAATAAGGATAGTGAGAAAAAGAGCCTAAGCATAATACCACTGAGTCATCAAACCATAAAGGAAAAAAGCAAGAGAAGAATAAAGAATCAGGGGCACCTGGGTGGCTTGGTCGGTTAAGCATCCAACTTCGGCTCAGGTCATGATCTCATGGTCCGTGAGTTAGAGCCCTGCATCGGGCTCTGTGCTGACAGCTCGGAGCCTGGAGCCTGTTTCAGATTCTGTGTCTCCTCTTTCTGCCCCTCCCCTGTTCATGCTCTGTCTCTCTCTGTCTCAAAAATAAATAAACGTTAAAAAAAATTTTTTTTAATAAAAAAAAAAGAATAAAGAATCAGAAAGAAAGTACAAAACAGCCAGAAAACAATTAAAATAATGTCAATAAGTATATAGCTCTACAAAAATTAGGTGTGAATACACAAAATTTTACAGTCAAAAGATACAGAGTGGCTAAATGGATAAAAAACAAGACCCATCTACATATTGTCTAAAAAGAGTCACTTCAGATGTAAGGACACACAGATTGAAAAAGAAGGGAAGGAAAAAGACATTTCATGCGAATGGAAATGAAAAGAAAGCTGGGGTAGATTCACTTACGAAAAACAAACTTTAAAACAAAGACTGTAATAAAAGACAAAGATTAGCATTACAGATTCATACAGGAGTCAATCCAATTAAGAAGATGAATGTTTGCTCCAATATTTAAGGTAGGAACAGGATGGCCATCAAGAAATCTTAATGAAGTTATTGCTTAAATGTTTAAAGACATTATCACAAAGCAGATTAATTTTTCATTAGCAGGTAGCTATTCTTTTGGCAATAACCTTCTTCCTGAGCATTTAACTTATTAGTCTGTGCCCAAAGAACAATTTGTAGATACCTGGAGTATGGTTTTATTTATAAATTATTTTGTTAATTTTACTCTTTAATTCTACTAAGGCTTATTACCTTGATCAATGTTTATATATATTTAAAGAATTAACACCTTGGAACAAAAAACCATGACTCCACAAGCATACATGTCCAAAATTTGCTAAGAGATAAACAGTGTCCCCTGCACCATTTTAAAGAGAGAGGGAGGCAAATCACAAGAGACTCCCAAATGCAGAGAACAAACTGAGGGCCACTGGAGGCGTGTTGAGCAGGGAGATGGGCCAAACGGGTGATGGGCACCAAGGAGAGTACTTGTTGGCATGAACATCGGGTATTACATGTAAGTGATGAATGACTAAATTCTACTCCTGAAATCATTATTACACTACACGCCTACCAACCTGGTTTTAAATAAAATTAAAAAAAAATTTTAAAAGTGTTACACATTTTCTTCTTTAAAAACTCTATAGAGTTAGTACTATTAGATGTATGTTCTTAAATGAAATGACATCAGTGAGGTTTTAAGAATCTGCCAAAATTCACAGGGCTTTGAATTCTGTGAATTGAATTGATGATGGTGGGACTTGAAACTTCAGCTCTCTGACTTCTATTTTTTTTTTTTTTTGAAAACTAACATTGCCTCCCTAAAATTCTTAAATTAATGAGTGAAATGCAGATATTTTCACTAATTAACCAACACAAATACCCTTTAAATTGTAAATATAAAAAAGGGACATTCATATTTATTTCTTTTTTTCAGAGAGAATCAGAGTATTTTATTTTAGCTCAGTTGTATCTGTCTCTTGGCTTATCGACACTGTTTAATAATTACCAAATCTGTATATTATATCAATGTGATTGATATTATATCAATGTGATTAAGTTGTACAGAAGTTAAACTGTAGTTACAAAATTTAGAAAGAAAAGCTTTTGCCTGTTACTTAATTCCTTCTCTTCAACTTAGAAAATCGCTCATTGCCAGCACATGTGTATATATTTTATATCAATACTTTTGCTAACATCTGTTCAAAGGAGTGGCTTAATTTAGATGCAAATAACAAATTATGATGTATATATCTGTGTGGGCACAAGCATGTAGTACCCTTACATTTATATTAAATGAGTTTCCTTTTGGAATAATGACACTGACTACAGTAATTGAATTATGTGATATCTCTTTTTTTTTTTCATCTTCTTTCTTTTTTTTAATTTATTTTTTATATATGAAATTTATTGTCAAATTGGTTTCCATACAACACCCAGTGCTCATCCCAAAAGGTGCCCTCCTCAATACCCATCACCCACCCTCTCCTCCCTCCCACCCCCCATCAACCCTCAGTTTGTTCTCAGTTTTTAACAGTCTCTTATGCTTTGGCTCTCTCCCACTCTAACCTCTTTTTTTTTTTTTTCCTTCCCCTCCCCTATGGGTTCCTGTTAAGTTTCTCAGGATCCACATAAGAGTGAAACCATATGGTATCTGTCTTTCTCTGTATGGCTTATTTCACTTAGCATCACACTCTCCAGTTCCATCCACGTTGCTACAAAAGGCCATATTTCATTTTTTCTCATTGCCACGTAGTACTCCATTGTGTATATAAACCACAATTTCTTTATCCATTCATCAGTTGATGGACATTTAGGCGCTTTCCATCATTTGGCTATTGTTGAGAGTGCTGCTATGAACATTGGGGTACAAGTGCCCCTATGCATCAGTACTCCTGTGTCCCTTGGATAAATTCCTAGCAGTGCTATTGCCGGGTCATAGGGTAGGTCTATTTTTAATTTTCTGAGGAACCTCCACACTGCTTTCCAGAGCGGCTGCACCAATTTGCATTCCCACCAACAGTGCAAGAGGGTTCCCGTTTCTCCACATCCTCTCCAGCATCTATAGTCTCCTGATTTGTTCATTTTGGCCACTCTGACTGGCGTGAGGTGATACCTGAGTGTGGTTTTGATTTGTATTTCCCTGATAAGGAGCGACGCTGAACATCTTTTCATGTGCCTGTTGGCCATCCGGATGTCTTCTTTAGAGAAGTGTCTATTCATGTTTTCTGCCCATTTCTTCACTGGGTTCTTTTTTCGGGTGTGGAGTTTGGTGAGCTCTTTATAGATTTTGGATACTAGCCCTTTGTCCCATATGTCATTTGCAAATATCTTTTCCCATTCCGTTGGTTGCCTTTTAGTTTTGTTGGTTGTTTCCTTTGCTGTGCAGAAGCTTTTTATCTTCATAAGGTCCCAGTAATTCACTTTTGCTTTTAATTCCCTTGCCTTTGGGGATGTGTTGAGTAAGAGATTGCTACGGCTGAGATCAGAGAGGTCTTTTCCTGCTTTCTCCTCTAAGGTTTTGATGGTTTCCTGTCTCACATTCAGGTCCTTTATCCATTTGGAGTTTATTTTTGTGAATGGTGTGAGAAAGTGGTCTAGTTTCAACCTTCTGCATGTTGCTGTCCAGTTCTCCCAGCACCATTTGTTAAAGAGACTGTCTTTTTTCCATTGGATGTTCTTTCCTGCTTTGTCAAAGATGAGTTGGCCATACGTTTGTGGGTCTAGTTCTGGGGTTTCTATTCTATTCCATTGGTCTATGTGTCTGTTTTTGTGCCAATACCATGCTGTCTTGATGATTACAGTGTGATATCTCTTAAAATTTGGATAGAACCTTATCTATTAAATTACAGAAAATAACTTAAAGCTAAAAGTAAAATTAATTTTCAGTCATTTCATAGCTTTCAAAATTTAACAGTTTTTAATAATTAGAGATATACATTACTAGACAAATCATTTTTTAAAAGACTCTCAATAACCCCCCCACCCCACTTTATTTAATTCAATGATATAGACAAGAGGCTACAGCTAAATTCTTATTGCTTTCTGGGGTGGGGACAATATTTTGTTGCAATCATGGTAATTTGTCTTCTTTAATCTACTATGTGTTGGCAGTTCTTGCAAAATACTACAGTCATTAATGGTGCTTCTCAAAAATTCTGCATGTACACATTTTACATAAGTCATAATTTTCATTTTTTTATTCCAGTATTTTATTTGCACAGATTCATTGTGCCAAATTTCTAGCCTCACCCAAAAGTATCTCTCAAGCTTTAAAAACTCCACTACTGTTAATTTTTTTAACGTTTTTTTTTTTTTTTTAATTTGAAAAAATACAAATCAGTTTATTAAGTCCCTGGGGTATTTTTTTGTTTGTTTGTTTGTTTATAATTTTATTTTTTTAAATTTACATCCAAATTAGTTAGCAGATAGTGCAACAATGATTTCAGGAGTAGATTCCTTATTTGCAAATGGCAAGATTTCATTCTTTTTGATTGCCTAGTAATACTCCATTGTATATATATATACCACTTCTTAATCCATTCATCCATCAATGGACATTTGGGCTCTTTCCATACTTTGGTTATTGTTGATACTACTGCTATAAACATGGGGGTGCATATGTCCCTTCGAAATAGTACACCTGTATCCCTTGGATAAGTACCTAGTAGTGCAATTGTTGGGTCGTAGGGTAGTTTTATTTTTAATTTTTTGAGGAACCTCCATACTGTTTTCCAGACTGGCTGCACCAGCTTGCATTCCCATGGGATGGATCATATATTAAGCCACAAAATAAGTCTCGGTAAGTTTAAGAAGACTATAGTCAATCAAATATCATTTCCAACCACAATGGTATAAATTTACAAATCAATTACAAGCAGAAAACTGAAAAAATTATCAATATGTGGAGATCAAAAAAGCTACTGAAAACCAATGGGTCCAAAAAGAAATTAAAAAATATCATGAGACAAATGGAACATACCAAAGTGTATGGGATGCAGCAAACCAGTACAAGGAGCAAAGTGTATAGCAAGAAAAGCCTATCTCAAGAAACAAGAAAAATCTCACACAACCTAAGTTTACGCCTGAAGGAACCAGAGTAAGAATAAAAAACAAAGTCCCAAGTGAGTAGAAGGAAATAACAAAGATTAGAGCAGAAATAAATGAAATACTTTAGGAAGACAATAGACAAGATCAATGAGACTAAGACTGGTTATTTGAAAAGACAGACAAAATTGGTAAAACTTTAGCCAGACTTACGAAGAAAAAAGGAGAAAGGACCCAAGGAAATAAAATCAGAAATGAAAACTGAGAAGCTAGAACTGATGCCATAGAAATACAAAGAATCATAACAGACAGCTATGAACAATTATATGCCAACTAATTAGACAATCCGGAAGAAATGGTTAAATTCCTATGAACATCCAACTTACCAACACTGAATCATAAAGAAATAGAAGATCTAAACAAACCAATAAAGAATAAAGAGGTTGAATCAGTAATGAAACCCTTCCAATACAGAAAAGCCTAGGACCAAATAGTTTTCCTGGTAAATTCAACCAAACGTTTAAGAAAAATTAATGCCTATCTTTTTCAACTCTTGCAAAAAATTGAAGATAGAGGAACACTCCCAAACTCATTTTCTGAGGTCAGCATTAACTCGATACCCAAACCAATTAAGGACAGTACAAGAAAAGAAAAAAGAAAGAAAGAAAATTACAGGCTGGTATCCTTGATGAACACAGATACAGAACTCTTCAAGAAAATACTAGCAAACCAAATTCAACAATACATTTAATGTATTATACATCATGATCAAGTGGGATTTATTCCAGGGATGCTTGGATGGTTCAACATCTGCAAATCAATCAGTGTAACACATTGCATTAACAAAATGAAGGATAAAAATCATATGATCATCTCAATGGATATACAAAAAGCATTGGACGAAATCTGACATCCATTTATGATCTCAACAAAGTGAGTATGTATGGAATGTACCCCAACATAATAAAGGCCACATATGACAAGCCCACAGCTAACATCATACTTCTTGGCAAAAACCTAAAAGCTTTTCCCTTAAGATCAGGAACAAGACGAGGATGCCCACTCTCGTCACTTTTATTTAACAGAGTAGTGGAAGTCCTTGACAGAGCAATTATACAAGAACAAAAATAAATGTCATCCATATTAGAAAGAAGAAGCAAACTATCACTATTTGTGGATGAATGATCATATATAAAGGGAACCCTAAAAACTCCACCAAAAAAAAAACCCTGAGCTAAAAAAACAAATTCAGAAAAATTGCAGGGTATAAAATCAATAAACAAAAATCTATCGCATTTTTTAAAAAAATTTTAACGTTTATTTATTATTGAGAGACAGAGCATGAGCATGGGAGGAGAAGAGAGAGACACACACACACACAGAATCCGCCCCAGGGTCCAGGCTCCAGCCGTCACCACAGAGAGCCAGACGTGGGGCTTGAACTCGCAAACTGCGAGATCACGATGTGAGCTGAAGTCGGATGCTCAACCGACTGAGCCACCCAGGTGCCCCCAAATCTATTGCATTTTTATACACTAACAACAAACTATCGGAAAGAGAAATTAAGGAAACAATCCCACTTATAGTTGCATCAAAAGGAATAGAATATCTTGTTATAAATTTAACCAAGAAGGTGAAAGATCTATAATCTGAAAACTATAAGATATTGATGAAAGAAATTGAAGACTCAAATCAATGAAAACATATACAGTACTCATGGACTGGAAGAATTAATACTGCTAAAATGTCCATACAACTATAAGCAGTATACAGGTTCAGTGCAATCCCTATCAAAATTCCAGTGTCATTTTTCATAGAAATAGAACAAACAATAGTAAAATGTGTTTGGAACCAAAAAAAATTCCAAATAGCCAAAGCAATTTTGAGAAAGAAGACCACAGCTGGAGGCATCACATTTGCTGATGTAAATTATATTACAAAGCTATCTGTATTGACACAGACCAATACACCAGAAGAGAAAGTCCAGAAATCAACCCAAGTATAAATGGTCAATTAATTTAAAACAAAGAGGCAAGAATATACAATGGGAGAAGAGACAGTCTCTTCAAAAAATGATGTACAGAAAGCTGGGCATCCACATGCAAAAGAATGAAACTGGATCACTATCTTACACCATACACAAAAATTAACTCAAAATGGATTAAAGGATATAAAACCAGAAACCATGAAACTCCTGGAAGAAAATATCTCTTGACATCTCTCTTGGTGATTTATATATTTTGGCTCTGACATCAAAAGCAATGACAACAAAAGCAAAATAAACAAATGGGACTACATCAAACTCAAAAGCTTCTGCATAGCAAAGGAAACCATTGACAAATTTAAAAGGCAACTTACTAAATAGGAGAAGATATTTACAAATCATATAACTGTTAAGGTATTAATATCCAAAATATATAAAGAGCTTATACAACGCAGTAATAACAAAAACTCCAGTTAAAAAAAATGGGCAGAGGATGTAAACAGACATTTTCCCACCAAAGAGGCACATGAAAAGATGCTCATCACTAATTATCATGAAAATAGCAAATCAACACCACAATGTAATATCACCTCACACCTGTCCGAATGGTGGTTATCAAAAAACAAAAAATGACAAATGTTGACAAGGATATAGAGAAAAGGGAACCCTTGAGCACTGCTGGTGGGAATGTAAATTGGTGCAGCCACTATGAAAAATAGTAACGAGGTTCCTCAAAAAATTAAAAATAGAACTACCATACAACCCAGCGATTCCACTTCTAGGCATCAATCTGATGAAAGTGAAAACACTAATTTGAAAAGATATATGCACCCCATGTTCACTGCAGCATTACTTACAACCTAAGCATCCACTGATAGATGAACGGATAAAGATGTGGTCTATGTACACAATGGATTATTCAGTCACATAAAAAATGAATTTTTGCCATTTGTGACAACACGGATAGACCTTATGAGTATCATGCTAAATGAAATAGGTCAGAGAAAGACAAATACCACATGATTTCACTTATATGTGGAGTCTAAAGGCAGAAAACAAATGAACAAACAAAGCAAAGCAAAACATAGATACAAAAAAAATAGGCTGGTGTTTGCCAGAGGGGAAGGGGTTGAGGGGTAGGCCAAATGGTGGGAAGTGATCAAGAGGTATAAACTTCTAGTTATAAAATAAATGAGTCCTGCAGGTGTAATGTAAAGCATGGCAACTACAGTCAATCAAACCGTATTACAAATTTGGGGGAGAAAATGACCAAATAGAAATACCAGAACTAAAAAATATAACATCTGAAATGGAAAAACCATGGGACAGGCTTAATAGTAGATTGATTTAAAGGTCAATAACTTGAAGACAGAACCATAGAAATTATCCAATTCTAACAAAAGAATAAAAGAATGAAAACATAAGCAAACCTCAGCGATCTGTTGGGCAATACCGAGAGTTCTAGCATACATACAGTTGGATTCCTTAGAAAGAAGGGAAAAAATGGAGAAGAAATTTAAAAGAAAAACGGTTGAAATATAAACAAATCCATGAATCTCAGAGAACCCCAGGCTAGAAAAATACAAAGAAAACCAAATAATATAGACTAACTGCACAAAACCAAACAGAAAAAGATATCTTAAGGCAGTGATATCCTACTGCCATCAGATAAAAATGGAGATAAAACGTATGATGTCTTTAACGTGGTAGGAATTAAAACAAAATATTGCCAATCTACAGTTCTATATTCAGTAAAGATGACCTTTAAAAATGAAGGCAAGGGGCACCTGGGTGGCTCGGTCAGTTAAGCTCTGATTTTTGGCTTCGGCCCAAGGAATTGATCTCATGGCTCCTGGGATTGAGCCCTAGTTCCTGCTCTGTGCTGGCAGCAAGGAGCCTGCTCAGGATTCTCTTTCTGGCCCTTCCCTGCTCATACTCACCCTCTCTCTCAAAATAAATAAATAAACATGTAAAAAAAAAAAAAAGAAAAGAAAAATGAAGGCAAAATAAATATATTTTCAGATTAATAAAAGCTGAATCTATTGCCAGCAGACCTGCACTTTAAGATCTCCAAAAGGAAATTCTTCACCCCAAAGGGAGAGGACACTATATAAAACTCAAATGTCCAAGAAAGAATGAAGCGCACATGGAATTGTGCACATAGGGGTAAATATATTTTATTATTTTTATTTTTTAATTTTAATTTATATCCAAATTGGTTAGCATATAGTACAACAATGATTTCAGGAATAGATTCCTTAATGCCCCTTACCCATTTAGCCTATACCCCCTCCCACAACCCTGTTTGTTCTCTATTTTTTTTTAATTTTAAAAATCATTTTATTTATTTTTGAGAGAGCGTGTGAGCAGGGAAGGAGCAGAGAGAGACATACACAGAATGCGAAGCAGGCTCCAGGCTGTCAGCACAGAATCCTACTGGGGGTTCGAACCCACGAACTATGAGATCATGACCTGAGCCAAAGTAGGATACCCAACCCACTAAGCCACCCAGGTGCCCCTGTTTGTTCCCCATATTTAAGAGTCCCTTATGTTTTGTCCCCCTCCCTGTTTTTATATTATTTTTGTTTCCCTTCACCTAGGGGTAAATATAAAAGCTATCCTTTTTTCCCCTTCCCTTAATATCTGTAAAAGACTACTCACTCTGAAAGCCAAATTTTAACAATGTACGTGGAGTTTATATCTTACGTATAAATAAAATATGTGAACAGTGACACAAAGGATTGAAGAAATGAAATGCACTGTTGCAAATCTATTTTTTTTACTAAGTGATATTAACTTTACGTGGATTGTGGCAACATAAAAGCAACCAGTTAAAAATAACAAATATGAAAAGATGTACCTAAAAAGCATCAAGTAAAATAAAATAGTTTTTAAAAAGTAATGCAGTTGTTATCACCTGACTTATTCAAGTAGGAACATCATCGTATCATGTCCTTAAGACTTGACGTTGGCTCGCCAAAGCTTTGGTGCTTATTTTTTAGTTTTATACATTAACATGCCATCTCTACATTTGAGAAATGTCCTGTGCTAACGACATATACAACAGGATTTTAAAAATTTATTCTCACACGCATACTAACAAATAGCATACATACAAAGGAAAATTCCAGAACTCCACTCCCATATATGCCTTCCCCTTTCCAAATTTCTCCCGTAGTGGAGCACCGCCAAGTACGCCTCAGTGCCTAATCTAATTTACTTCTGTCCAGTTGATTTTTTGTATAATGTCAGGGGCCGTTAGACTCCTCTAGCTCCAATCGGTGGATTGTGCTCCTCCCCAATGACCACCACAGACCTGAAACCCAGGAGTTAGAAAAAAGCATTTGTGCTGAACGGTGGTAATTAACCAATGGCATTCCCCAATCCCCCCTCCACCCCAGTGTCAGGAAACACTGGCAACCCTACTTCTTCCTTTTTCACCCACGGAGTCCCTCCCTTCCTGCCTCTCAAATCAAGTTGGCCTCCTCCAACCCTTTGGGGGAAGAAAACAAAATGCCTGGGCCCGCGCCAAGGGTCTGGTGGTGGGAACAGAGGCAAATTAACAGGGCTCGGGCAAAGTGGGTTTTTTTTGTTTTTTTTTTCTTTTCCTTTCCGTGCTCTGTAATCTCGGTCAGCAAAACTCTTCCTCACAGGCTGTGGAACCTGCGTCTCTGATTAGATGCAACCGTCGACTTGCCCTTACCTTTCTCTTCCCCTCACTCTAGAGCTGCGACAACCTTTCTCCCCGGGTCCCCCTCCCGCTCCTTTCTCATTCGGAAGCCCACGCCTCCCGGGACCACCGACCCGAGGCGCCTGAGCGCGGAGCGCCGGGCGCGGGGGGCGGGGGGCGGGGTCGGAGGCCCGCGCGGCCGCGCGCCCCGGGGGAGGGTCCGGGCGAACCGGGACCACGCCCCCGAGGCCCGCACCGCCCCCTCCCCTCCAGGCTTTAGTTTGTTTTTAATTTGGAAAGCCCTCCTCTTCCTGCCCCCTTCCTCCGCTGCTCCTCTTTTCTCGGCTCCGCTAGGAAAGTTAGACCCCGGCCCGGCGTCGCGGGTGCCAAGCGGACGGCGGGCCCGGCGGTGAGTGGGCCTGCAGGGCGGGCGAAGAGCGGGGTCCCGGCGGTGGGCGCCGAGCTGCGTGGGGAGGGAGGCGGGGGCCTCGGCGGCCAGCTGCGCGGCGCGCTGCTCCTGCAGGTGGCGCGGGATTGCAAAGCGCGTCTTCCCCGAGAGGAGGCGGGACCGGCGGGGAGGTGTGCGCCCTGGGAGAACCGGTTGCGCTTCCCAGTGCTTTCGGCCCGGCTTTCTTGCGCCCCCAGTCGGAAGAAGTCGCGTGGCCAGGCTACTCTCGCCACCCCTGCCTCTCTGTCCCCTGGCAGGTTTCCACCTGACCGACTCCTCTTGCATGCAGTAATGAAAACTTAGCTCGATAGTTCTCATTCTTCAGGATGAGGGAACACGTGATAAGAACAAAAATACCTAAAATGTGACTGCATAAAATAAAAAAATGCATGGCAGATTCCAATAATAAAGGCCAATGAGACATTTCAAAAATATTTCAACATATAAAGTTCTCATAATCTTTCTATAAAGAACTCAAATCGAAAACAAGAAAAACTAAGATAAAAATGGACAAATGGCAGCTTGTAAAAAAGGAGATACAGATGACTTTCAAACAACAAAAATTAGTCAACCTCATTATTGTAAGAAACCGATCCAGCTATTCTGCTCCCAGGTATATGCCCAACAGAAATAAATACACATATATTGCACACTTTTTGAAATAGCAGAAATTTTGAAAGAACTTAAATTTCCATTAAGTAGCCAGTTAATTGCAGTCATTAAGAACAAGGTTTGTATGAATTGAAATGTGATCAATATGAAGACTTTAGTAAGTTTAAAAACAAATAAACACACAAGACTGTCATGTGTATTATAAGGTACTATAAATATTTGTGCCCCTTCAGAATTGGTATATTGAGTCCTAATACCCAGTGTGATAGTGTAGAACCTTTGGGAAATGCTGAGTTTACAAGGATGCCACCCTCATGAATGGCCTCTTATAAAAATATGAGGCAAGGAAAGATCTCTCTCCCTTCCACTTTGTGTGGTTACAGTAAGTCTGCATCTGGGAAGAGGGACTTCACCAAATCAGGCTGGCCCCCTGATCTTGGACTTCCAGCCTCCAGAACTGTGAAAAATAAACATTTGTGGTTTATAAGCCTCCCAGTTTATGGTATTTTTGTTATAGTAGCACAGATGGACTAAGACACAAGGTGTACATATTAGTTTGGTTCTTAGAATATCTCCCAAAAGACAAAGTATCTGGTATCTCTAAAGAGTAGCTTTAAAGATAAGAAATGGGGATTGGGGCAGAATGAATTTGTATTTTTCATGATATAAGTACTCCATGACTGCTTGAATTTCATGTTGTGTTTGTCTACAGATAACACCTATTCCAAAGAGTCTATTTTTAAATATTTATTTAGGGGCGCCTGGGTGGCGCAGTCGGTTAAGCGTCCGGCTTCAGCCAGGTCACGATCTCGCGGTCCGTGAGTTCGAGCCCCGCGTCAGGCTCTGGGCTGATGGCTCAGAGCCTGGAGCCTGTTTCCGATTCTATGTCTCCCTCTCTCTGCCCCTCCCCTGTTCATGCTCTGTCTCTCTCTGTCCCAAAAATAAATAAACGTTGAAATCTATAAAAAAAAAAAAATAATAAATAAATAAATAAATAAATAAATATTTATTTAAATTTATTTATTTAAATTCAAGTTAGTTGACATACTGGTTTCAGGAGTAGAGCCCAGTGATTCATCATTTGCATATAACACCCGGTGCTCATGCCAACAAGTGCCCTCCTTCATGCCCATCACCCCCCCACCCACCTCCCCTCCAGCAACCCTCAATTTTCTCTCTGTCTTTAAGAGTCTCTTATGGTTTGCCTCCGTTTTTATTTTTCCTTCCCTTCCCCTAAATTCATCTTTTGAGTTTCTCAAATGAGTTTCCACATATGAGTGAAATCATTTCTCTTTCTCAGACTGATTTTTCTTAATACACTCTAGTTCCATCCACATTGTTGCAGATGGCAAGATTTCATTCTTTTGATCGCCAAGTAATATTCCATTGTGTATGTGTGTGTATGTATATAAATAATACACACACATGCACACACACACACATATCTTTATCCATTCATTAGTTGATGGACTTTTGGGCTCTTTCTACAATTTGGCCAGAAGGAATCCTTATTTTTCATGATATGAGTACTCCATGACCGCTTGAATTTTTTGTTATTGTTTGTCTGCAGATAACACCTATTCAAAACGAGTCCATTTTTATAAATGTAAGATTTCTTGTCAAAGTGATTCAATCTCATAGGCCGCATGATCTCCTGCTTTGTTACAATTTTCGATACTAGAAGACTAGATGGGTAATAATACAATAAGATATTATCTGTTAATCCAGATATAATTAACATGGTAAGTCTATTATACATCTTATATAAACCTTGTGAGAACATTGTTCTTCCAATATTTTTATACTTCATAATGGCAAAAACTATTCCTTGAAAGCTAAGATTGAGAGAGACCTAATCGTCTCTAAAGCATTTAAACTACTTTAATATACTTAATAAAATTTATCCAGGAACTGTAGTTATAGGCTTGCTTCCATTCAGTCTCATGCTTTTATTTTAAAATAAAGCCACAAGCTGACCTTTACAATCCTTAACATTCACCAAAAAGAAAAGAAGGAAATATTCTATCATATACCGTTTGTTTGGACAGTCATAGCATGAATAAAATAAGGAATATATTCATGTAGATTACAAAAATGGTAATATAAAATTGATTAGATTTTGCCAAATGTCATTTAGTCATAGTGAAAAGCATTCACTTCTCAAGTTTTTTTTAATGATCGATTCCATGATAATACATAATTAAATGAATACATTACATTTACAGTTCTAATAATAAAAGATACTGTGAAATTACGGATATCTGTATATTTATGTTATCTCATAGTAATAGATGTTTATTTATCTTATTAGTGCAAAGCCTGTATAGTGACTTTTAGGTTAGTTTTTCTATTCCTAGCATATGTGACAGGAAACTAGTAAGGTGCCAACACCAACGTGCTGAATAGGAGTAACTGAATTCTTGATAGTCGTTGGATTTGACTTCTTATTGAGCCCACACAGCTATCTAGATCTTTCTCTTTTTTAATTTTTTTTTAACATTTATTTATTTTTTTTTGAGAGAGTATGAGCGGTAGAGGGGCAGAGAGAGAGGGCATCACAGATTTGGAAGCAAGCTCCAGGCTCTGAGCTGTCAGCACAGAGCCCGATGCAGGGCTCCAACTCAGGAACGTGAGATCATGACCTGAGCCAAAGTTGGATGCTTAACCAACTGAACCACCCAGGCGCCCCCCCCCTTTTTTTTTAATGTTTGATTTTTAATTTTTGTTTTTTTAACAACAGTTATCTAGATCTTAAGTAACCAAGAAACTGATGAAACTCATCAACACAGTATACTTCAAGAGCCAAGATTAAAAACCTATTAAGAGAATTGAACTTGAAAGAGTGTTCATAAACTATGCCTCTGGTGAACTCAGAAGGTCTTTTTACTTACAGATTCACTACAAGAGACTAGTTTGTCAGTTCTGGGGTTTTCAATAGATTAACTTTTATTTAATTTTTCAAGGTCATCACAACAAATACATGTTACTTTTATATTTTTAATTTAGTGGTATTGGGCGTTCTAAATGTAAATAGGCGTTTTTGCTGCTACTATAGATGACTTCAAATTACAGTGATTCTTGCCTTTTTTTCTTTGCTATAAAATATACATATAAAATTTGTTATAAAATATAAATACATATATAAAATGGACCATTTTAACCATTTTTAAGTGTATGGTGCAGTGGCAGTTCTATTTTTATTATTTTTTCCACTTATTCAGATTATTACAATCTATTATACATTGCTTACATTTTATTTCCTCTAGGTTTTTCAGACTTTTTAAAAACAAAATTATCCACATTATAATTACTCATATTATAAACATTTTATGATTTTTGCAAAAGGAACATACCTTTTATAGTTGGCAATAAGATTGTATCGGGGTTTCACTATAATTTATTTACTTAACCATTATGAAATATGTGCATTATTTTTCTTGAGTTTCAACATGATGAAAAATATGCAGTGTTTACACTGTCCAGAACAAATTAAAGTATAACTGTTTAAAAATATATTTGGGGTGCCTGGGTGGCTCAGTCAGTTAAGCATCCGACTTTGGCTTAGGTCATGATCTCATGGTTTGTGAGTTCAAGCCCTGCGTCAGGCTCTGTGGTGACAGCTCGGAGCCTGGAGCCTGCTTCGGATTCTCTGTCTCCATCTCTCTCTGCCCCTCCCCCACTTGTGCTGTCTCTCTCTATCAAAAATAAATAAAATATTAAAAAAATATATATTTAGCCATTTTCTTTTTCTGAAGCATTTTGGATAATATTTAAATGCTTGAGAAGGTAGGAAGATGACTAAACGTTTTGGAGATATTTTCATTAAATTGACAAAAAGTTTGGGAGATAAGCCAATTGTTTGTAGGAACAGTATATATCCTATTAATCATCCATTTTTAAAATATTTACTATTTTAGATACTCCAGAATAGTATTTTAACTGGTTTAATAAATGATTAATGTTACAATATAAGAATATATATTTACTTAAAAAAATCTTCAGCAACTTGACCTAATACAAAAATCACAACAAAATGCCTCTTTTAAAGTTTGCTATAGAAGGTTTCAATTTGTATTTCAATTTTATTCTCAATTATTTTTGTATTATTTTAATATCAAAGGTTTATATAGTTGCAAGTTTTTCAGAAAGTATCCAAGAGAAAAGAAATAATCTGTAAATTTGATCATGTCTTAGGTTCTTGGGATCATTCCCCTAGGTCACAATTACTTACCTTTAGTAATTCTATAATTCTGTAATTGAATAAGTACATGCATACAATAAAAAAGACACTAATTCCTTTTTTAAAAAGCAGAAGTTATTTTTCTTTTTTTTATCTTGGATTGGATTTTGGTAGCAGAGACAGACCGCTGTCCCAGGAATGAATAGTAATAGGTATGTTTGAACAAATGATGACTTGAGAGATGACAGAAGTGAAATCTGGGGTGCCCGCCATGGTTCATGACACAGTTTGTCATACCTGTGCACAGTCCTTCATTAAGACCCATCTATGTAGCGTTTTTTTTGCAGCGAATTTCATCATCTTGAGATTGGATGCCAATATGACCTAATAGATGATCATTGCCCATGGCTAAATTTTATCCCAGCTAGCTATTCAGTCTTGAATTCGATAAATTTACAGCGGTGTAATCACATTTTTAAGAAGAAAAGGAAAGCTTCTGTTTATATTTTAAGGGTTCTCTAAACGTACATGAGAAATGTAAATCAGTCAGGTTGCAGGTAGAGAATAGAGTGTTATCAGTAAATATTTCAGTGGTACCAGGAAGTTATGCTTATTTGTAGACAATCCCAAGTTGTATTTGGGAGTAAACCCAGTATAATATGAGGTCAGTTTCAGGGATACTGCTGCATGATCGCCTTTGAGTTGAGCAGATCCTTGAAAAATAAACAGTCCCAGAGAGTTCACCATAGTTAAGACCTATTATTTTTATTAATTTAAAAACATTTTCTAATTTCCCATGGATTATTGAGAAATATTTCATTTCTAAGTTTTGGAGGTTTTTCTCTTATCCATGAGTTAGTGGTCCCTAGTTTAATTCCATTATGGTCAGAGAACAAACTTCATGTAATATAACATATATATTTAGTAATTAATATTCAAAAATTAAAACCCCATAAACTGATATTTCTGATCATTGGGGTCTTCAATTATCGGTATATAAATGCCGCATCTTTATACATCTAACCACTCCTTATAAACATACTTTAAACTTCTGAAAAAAAAAATTTCAATCTTTCTCTTTAAAAAATTCTAATTTCTTTGTTCTTGTCATTGAAGTTAGTTTTAACTTTACATTTAACAAGAGTTATCTGTTGAGGAATTTTGAAATATGGCTATTTAACCTATCTTTTCCAGCCTTGTGGTTTGATATTGTAAATAGTTTAACATAATAATCCTAGAAGAAAACAAAGGTAGTAAGCTTTTTGACATTAGTCTTAGTGATACTTTTGCATCTGTCTCATCAAACAAGTACAGCAAAAGCTAAAATAAGCAAGTGGGACTAAATCAAACTGAAAAACTTTTGCATAGTTGCGGAAACCATCATCAAAATGAAAAGGCAAACTACTGAATGGGAGAAGATATTTATAATGATATATCTGATAAGGGATGAATGTCCAAAACATATAAAGAGCTCCTATAACTCAATATGAAAAAAAAAAAGTTCAGCTAAAAATGGGCAGAGAATATGAACAGTCATTTTTCTAAAGAAGACATACAGACTTCCAACCGGCCCACGAAAAGATGTACCGCCTCATTAACCATCAGGAAAATGCAAATCAAAACCACAATGAGATATCACACTGTCAGAATGGCTGTTACCAAAAGACAAGAAATAACAAGTGTTGGTGAGGATGTGACAAAAAGGGAACCCTTGTGCACTGTTGGAAATATAAATTATTTCAGTCACTATTAAGATAGTATGGAGTTCTCAAAAAATTAAAAAATTACCATACAATCCAGCAATCCCACTTCTAGGTAGGAGAATGGACTACATAGGTGAAGAGGATTAAGAAATACAGTTTTCCAGTTATAAAAAATAAATAAATATGATGGGGCTATAATGTACAACAAAGGGAACATAGTCAATGTTACAACTTTGTATGGTGACAAATGGGAACTAGACTTAATGTGACCTTTTAGCAATGTATGTAAATATTGAATAATTGTGCTATACACCTGAAACCAATACAATATTATATGCCAAATATTCTTCAAGAAAAAAGAAATTAACCAAATACCATCACTTCAAAATAGCTCAAAGACCAGGCCTACCTGATTATGAAATGAACTTCAAATTCAAAGAAACGTATGTTTGAACGGGTCATTTCCACTTTTGATTCTACCAAATCTGTCACCAGAACTGCTAGGTTTTGTAGAGACACTAAAAAGTGGCTCATTAAAATATATTTACTTTTCTAGTCGGTTTTCCCTCCCCGCCCTACCTCCGAGGCAAGTACCAAAGGGATCTGGTGTGGCTGAAAGGCAAGCATCTGCAGCCGTTGAGGCACATGCAGAGCTGTGGCTTTGAGGGAGCTAGGTTGCCTGTGCTTGGGTCCTGGAGAGATGCCTTTGAGCTTCTCTGTGCTACTGTTTCCCTCTCTGTTATGCTACCTGTTCTCTAGAACTTTTTACAAAATGAAATGGATTGATATTTCTAAACTGTCTTCGAAGGTGCGGGGGAAGTGACAGTTTAAAGATAGAGATGGTCAATAATGATGGGATCAAATTCTGATTCAATAGATTGGCCATAAAAATAATAATCAGTTTTGGATATCTCAGGTATCTTAGCCTTCCCCATACGCTGATGTAAGCTTAAGAAGTTTCAGAAATGTTCAGAAAAGAAGGTAAGCAAAAGAATGCTTATTAAGTTTAGGGAATTCACCACAAGAATCTAGTTACACCCTCAATGTGTAAGCTTGGGAAGGAGCAGAGTCCATATTTCTGGGTCTCCCTGCCAAATCTGTTTTGAATCATTCCTTATTAACAATTTCACTGTGCCTGTACTGGAAAATATGTGTTAATTTTGGTTTATTCACTTATAGAATGCTAGCAACTCAACTATGTTGATGTTCAATACAGAATCCACAGGCAAGCTAAATGGAGATACGTTGCATTTGTTATTTTATTTTATTATTATTATTATTATTATTTTGCATTTGTTATTTTAAACTTCCTGTTGGGGAGGCTGCTTGCCTAAGTACCCATTACATTTGTATTTGTCCTTATCTTGCTTCATTTGAAGAAATTAATAAATTATATAGTTTTGAACTAGCAATAGATGATTTGAAGTGTCTCTTACAAAAGGAGGAATCAGATCCTTTTGAATGTGAGGTTAAAACTGCATAACAGTACTGTATCTGCTATTCTGCACTATGTCTTGCATTTTTTAAAAATCTATTAAGCCAGTATAAGTTAAATTTTGTTTTGAGCAGTGCATTACTAGTATTTTCAAGTACTAGAAGGAATTAATTCTATTTAATGGTATTGTAAAACAATAGCCATAATTTTCATGTAGTAATTTGACAACGATTAAAGGAAATGAATATTCAGTGCCAAGATGTTCATTCATATCTGATATGGGCTTAAACAGAAGGACCCTTACTAGAAAGAAAATATCTGGGCATAATGTTCCCAAATTCACCTATAGACCCAAAATCTTAACATAAATTATTTTATACCAAGGCAATAGACAATAACCATATGTACATAAAAACATTTATGTGAAAGGCTATTTTATAGTATTAATCATAATACCAAGAAAAATTAAAGCAATAACAAAATAGTTTGAATGAGTTAAGGTAAAGCCATTAATAGATTGCTTTGTAGTTACTAAAGTTGTGGTTTGAGAAATATTTGTTACATCCAAAATATATTCATTAATGTATGACTATAATTATAGCCTAATTTTATTGTAAGATGTAACGCACTCTGCATGCATACACACAGAAATTCACATACACACAAATGGATTATGCCAACATTTTAGGGATGATTACTTTGGGAAGGTGAGAACAATGATGTAGCTCATTTCTTCTTTGACTTTTTGCGTTTCTTGATTTTCTGTAGATACTTGTTACTTTGATAATAAAAACAATGTTTTATTGTATGTGTATGTTATTGTAATAATTTTCTAAAATTTCCAGCATGCAGGGGTGCCTGGGTAGCTCAGTCCATTAAGCACCCGACTTTGGCTCAGGTCATGGTCTCACAGTTAGTGAGTTCAAGCCCCGCAACAGGCTCTGTGGTGACAGCTCGGAGCCTGGAGCCTGCTTTGGATTCTGTGTCTCCCTCACTCCCTGCCCCTCCCTCACTCACACTCTGTCTCTCTCAAAAATAAAAAAATAAATAAACATTAAAAAAAATTGAAATTTTCAGCATGCTAATGCTGGAGGAGGTCATCGAGAGGATGTGACCACCAATTGACCTGTGAGCTGGACCTGGACATTTGTGACTCATCCCCTCTCCTGTCCTTGGAATGTGTACTCTACGTGCTTTCACCAGCTGCCTCAGGACACAGCGTTGAGATAGTAATGTGGTGTTGAGACCTCGTGGATGGTGTACATGACAACCCAGGTGAGTCCTCCATATGAACTTATAAGATTCTGGTGGTGGGTGTAAAGATCTACTCACAGCCTGCAGCCACCCAAGACCAGCCTTGTGTGTAAGGTCCCTTGTTTATTAAACTTGCTACCTGCCAATCTGGAGTGGTCTGCCTTTTTGTCCCCCCCCTCCCCTCCCCAGCTGCCTGTGGAGACTGGTTTCAGTTTACATGCCAGAAGCTACCAAGGTTGTGAACTAAGCTTTAATCTACCTGTAACAATTAAATTGGAACAGCCGTCTATGGATATAGAAAAATAAATAATGTATTAACCTTTTACTGCAAAGACTACTAAATGATTCATTTTTAAGCACAGCATACTTACTTAGGATTATTGGCACATTAACATATATGAACCCAGCCTATATCCCTACTGTGAAATATGAGTTATGAAATTTGAACACTTTAAAAGTATTGTTCCTATTTACTAAGAGCTTTATCAAGGCTCTCACATAAACAAGCATAATTGTATAAATAGTCTCTCATTTTATATCGTAAAGCCTACTATAGTAACATAGAGTAAAAATACTCTATTTTTCATATTGCAGGGTTGCAAAAAAAGACCTCTGTGTTAAAGATTTAATGGATATTATATTTTCCTAATTTTCAGGTGTTTTTAACACTTTGTATCACCTGCTCTTTTAAGTCTATTGCTGTTGCTATCTAAATCCATTCATCTGAATGATACGACATGACGAAGCTATACTCAACTAACAGCAAACCCTGCAGACACTTAAGATGCACTCTCTTTTGTCTTCCAGTTAGCTAGGAATAGAAAAGACCCCTTCCATAATGTCTCCATTTTATTTTAGTCCATTCCAGTATTAATGCTTCGTGTAAAACAATGCTCCTGAAACTTTACCTGCTAGAATTATAAACAGTGGAGGTGAGGAAGAAGCTAGTGGAGACAGCAGGAAGCCCAGCATAAAATCTTCTGCATGGGTGCTCAATACTTGTTAAAAGGCTAAGCTTTTTTTATAGGCTATTCTTGAATATAGATATTTATTCTTGGTCTTTTCATTAGTTTATATATATTATCTATTGAAATAATAGTAATAATGAAACTTTATTGAGGGCTTGCCTGTGCCAGGCACCGTTTTAAATGCTTTCTACACAGGGTAGTTTTCATCTTTACAACAAGAGTTCTGTACATGGATCCAACTATGATCACACCGTGTTATATAGGATAACCCCACAACAAGGAGATTGCCTGATTCACCCCCCATTAAGGACATCTCTGGAACTTGAACCCACACTCTGGACCACTGTCCACGCCATCTGAAGTGTGCCAGCAGTGGCTGTTGGTCAGCCACCAGCTCCTCTGTCCTCCTCCATGTATCCCATCTTCTTTTCAAAGGATATCCTCTTCTAACAGTTCCATGTTAAACCCATAGAGGAAGATGGAGTGTAGTAGCTGCAGAAGATTTACAGAAACCATTTTCCCTGCTCCTGGTGAGTAAGAATCAGAAGGAATTGTCCAGACGGTGACCCCCTGGCTTTCTTTTCTCCCCACTCACAGTTGAAGGCACTGGAGACAGGCAGGACCCAGGATTTTAGATTGCATGTGCAGGTTCCCATGTCTCATGCCTCAAGAATTGCAAGATGACGTATCCAGCAGCTCCTTTGCCTAGTGGATAGGACACCTTCCAATACATACACGGCTGCAAAGGACTGACCGTTCTGGTTTTGTGACTGAGGTTTCAGATGTCCATGGTGTGGGCTTGAGAGTTTGTGTTTTCATTGAGCTTTGTTAGCCCATCACTGTTGACAAAGTTGGAATTGAAAAGCAAGATACTGAGCAGCTGCAGTGTTGGATGCAGCAAGGGGTCCATGTTGATGCTCTCTTGCTGTGGGATGCCTTCTATGCCATCAGGGCTGCCTTGCAAAAGCAGCAAACCATAACTTCACCAACCTCGTCCTATCCAGCTCCATGTCTCCTTCCTTCTTCCCTCCTGCTGTCACCACTAACTTCCTCCTCACCTCTGCTGTTTATAATTCTAGCAGGTAAAGTTTCAGGAGCATTGTTTTACACTAAACATAATACTGGAATGGGCTACAATAAAATGGAGACATTGTAGAAGGGGTCTTTGCTATTACTAACCCAGCTCGTATCCTTATGATTGTTACTTTAAATTCTGATTCAGGCATATTACTTATGTCTGTTTCAGTTAGATTCCCAGCTGTGACCTCTTCCTGTTTTTTCTTTTGGAATCAATACCTCCTTCTTGGCATTTTCTCTAGCTCTCTTTTTCTATGTATTAGGAAAGCCTTTTATATTTCCTGCTACTGAGAGTAATGGCTTTATGAAGCAGAGGTCATACACTGTCCAGGGCCCGGTGCCTTCAGGAAGTGTCTCCAGTGTATGCAGTGTGCACTCTGCTGCTGTGTTTTGGCTTCTCTTTCCCTTAGGTCACTCCTCTCCAGAATTTCCCCTTGCCTGCAGTGGGGAGTGTTTGGACCTTGGCCAGAGTGTGGCAGGTTTTAATTAAGTGTTCTCTGGTCCGCTTGCTCTTTCCACTAAAGCTGAAGCTTTGCAGCACTCTGTGGTCAGTGGACATGGTGCATGCAAGGGCTTGTATTGGTCTTCCGGGGGAGGGGCCCACTGCTCTGTTTGTCAGACACATCTGCCAGAGAAAAGCAGCACGAGCAGAGCATAGGGGGCAGGGCTTGGTGTAGGTAGTTCAGACCACCATTGTTGGCACTGTGCTGCTTACTGACGTTAGTTTATGCTAAGGGGCGGCAAGGAAAATGGCTCCAGCCACCTCTCTAGTCCGCACAGAGGGGAGTGCACACCTGCTGTTGCCTGGGAAGCCTTCCCAAAAGAGCTAATAATCTCCCCTGTTTGTGTCCCAGGCGTTTCGTAGATCACTGCCTTCACCATGTCTGTGTCTGGGCCATCTGCCGGCCTGGTAGCCCAGTGCACCTGTGTTCTATCCCAGGCAAGCCGACTGAGTTTTAAAATTCCAAACTTTAGAGATTTGGCATGGCAGGGACCCTCGCTTCGTTCTTGGTTCTTTGGGGGAGGGTCTCATTACTCTGGGACTGATGCAGGTTTGTCCCAGAAGGCAGTCCCACCAAAGCACAGGGGCATGGAGTTTGGAGTGAAGCACAGCAAAGAGCCAGTGTCCCGGCTAGCTGCCCTTAGCAGGTGTCTCTGCACCTGTGCCGAGGGGTAAGGGTGTGAAATGGCAATACCGCCTCTCCCAGATGTGCCCCAGATGTGTTTGTTCTGTTAGTCCTTAGATTGGTTTCTTGGGTATTCAGAATGATTTGATATTTATCTAGCTGTGCTTGAGGTCTGGGGCGAGTCTAGGGTCCTCCTGCTACTCTGCCATCTTAGCTCCCCCCCCACCCCCTTTTCAACCTATGGCACTTTTTGCTCTTGCTGAGAGATGGAGAAGGCTGAAAACAATCCGCTGAATGTTAAGGAACAATTATGTTGACAATACGTATGCTTATATCAACTGGAAATTATTCTGCCTCATGTAACATGCTAACTAGAGACGTGTTGTTATAATAACAGATAGTATGCAAATTCTGAGATTGTAAAAGAAAGAAATATTGTATAAGAAGGAATTGAGAACACTAGGTGGTGGGGAAAAACCGGCATCTCGAAGGAGAGGGAAGGTTAAACCATGAGCATTTGCAGCATACGAGGCAGTGTGCAGGTATATTTTATTGTGTTTAAATTCATTGATACTATTTGATTTTTAGAACATCTTTATAGATTGGTTTAGTTTTTACTTGAATCGGGTTTAAATTCTAATTTCTGACTGATTTAATTGAGAGCTGTTAATTTATGAGAACTATTAAATTTATCAATTTCAGGCATGCTTGATTATAAGAACTACATGCTGTCTCTTGATAAAAATACAGATTTTTACCTAAGAGAGTACAGAATTCTGCATTTTTTCTCAATAATACTTATTTTTTTAAAAAATTCAAATCTGTACTTTTATCTAGATTCATTGGTCATTAAAATTATGGTAAGTTACTGGATATATGAAGGGATGGATGGATAGATAGAAATAGGCCCCTTAAAATCTATTCTAATAAATTTCATTATGAATCCCTAGAAGTTGGAAATTCCTAAACTTAACCTCGAAGGTAACAACAAACCTTTAGTTAGAAAAACATTACTCTCAACATGTAGCTGTCAAATGGTTCTTGTTTAATGTGAAGTAAAGTCATACATCTGAAAACATGTATTTAACCATATATGTATCTTTTACAGAATAACAACCCATCTTCCCTGTCCTTAAGAATGTGAACAATTCTGGGGGCGCCTGGGTGGCGCAGTCGGTTAAGCATCTGACTTTAGCCAGGTCACGATCTCGCGGTCCGTGAGTTCGAGCCCCGCATCAGGCTCTGGGCTGATGGCTCAGAGCCTGGAACCTGTTTCCGATTCTGTGTCTCCCTCTGTCTCTGCTCCTCCCCTGTTCATGCTCTGTCTCTCTCTGTCCCAAAAATAAACGTTGAAAAAAAAAAAAAAAAAAAAGAATGTGAACAATTCTTTTAATGTACTGTTGGATTCGATTTGCTAATATCTTGCTAAGAATTTTTGCATTCTTACTCATCCGGGATATTGGTCTGTAATTCTCCTTTTTAATAGGGTCTTTGTCTAGTTTGTCTAGTTTTGGAATCAAAGTAATGCTGGCCTCATAGAAGGATTTGTAAGTTTTCCTTCCCTTTCTATTTTTTGGAACAGTTTTAGAAGAGTAGGTATTAACTCTTCTATAAATGTTCAGTAGAATTCCCCTGGGAAGCCTTCTGGCCCTGGACTGTTACTTGTTTGGAGATTTTGATTACTGATTCAATTTCTTGGGTGATTATGGGTCTATTCAATTTTCTATTTTTTCCTGGTTCAGTTTTCGTAGTTTATGTGTTTCTAGGAATTTATCCATTTCTTCCATATTGCCCAATTTGGTGGTATATTGTTGCTCATAATGTTCTCTTATAATGATTTGTATTTCTGTGGTATTGGTTGTGAACTCGCTTCTTGCATTCTTGATTTTATTTATTTGGGTCCTTTCTCTTTTCTTTTTGGTAAGTCTGGCTAGGGGTTTATCAATTTTGTTACTTCTCTCAAAGATACAGCTCCTAGTTTCATTGATCTGTAATTTTTGGTTTCTGTATCATTTATTTCTGCTCTATATTATTTCCCTTCTGTGGATGGAACTACAGTGTATTATGCTAAGTGAAAAAAGTCAGTCAGAGAAAGACAAATACCGTATGATTTCACTCACATGTGGAATTTAAGAAACAAAACAGATGAACATATGGGAAGGGAAGGAAAAATAAACTAAGATAAAAACAGAGAGGGAGGCAAGCCATAAGAGACTCTTAACTAGAGAGAACAAACTGAGGATTTCTGGAAGGGAGGGAGGTGGGGGATGTGCTAAATGGGTGATGGGCATTAAGGAGGGCACTTGTTGGGATGAGTCCTGGGTGTTATATGTAAGTGATGAATCACTAAATTCTCCTGAAATCAATACTACACTATATGCTATATGTTAACTAACTTTAATTTAAATAAAATCTTGGAAGAAAAAAAAGTTTTTTAAAAACCAGTGTGTCCAAAAAAAAAAAAAAAAAAGATTTAGTACATTAGCAGGAAACTAGAGTCCCTTTTTCCTCATCACTCCCCCACAGGTAAGCATTGACTGGTTATTGTGTTATGTCACTAGCTTTTCTTTATAAAGTTTTACCTTCATGTATATATCTGGAAAACATATTTAGTTTTCTGCCTTTAGACATAAAAGTAAAATCATACATGCTCTTTAGTGCCTTACTTTTTTTGCTCAATGTTATATTTTTGAGATTCATCCATGATGATGGGTGTGGTTCTAATTTGTTTCCACTGCAGTGTAGTATTTACATGATAAGACTAAAATTTATTTAGTCTGTCATTGATGGACAATAAAAATGTTTTCAGTTTATCTTCATATGCACAGTGGTGTCAAGAACACTCTTATGTATATCCTCTGTGTACCACATACAAGAGTTGCTCAAAAGTACGTACCTAGGGATGTCCAGGAATGAAGGTTCTAGAAGGATATGATTGTTTTTCTAAGTCCCAGGGATTCCTATCATTGGAGGGTAGGACCAGTGTCCTGAATTCCTTTGGCTGGCCAACAGTTGCACACTTCATCTTTTTGGTGTGCTGCAGAATCCTTTTATACCTCTTGAGACACCGTATTAGTAACTTAGGCTTAAGGGACAGAGTGGCGATGGTCCATGCCTAGTGGGTCTCTTTGTTCCATACTTAGGGGACAACATCGGGACTGAGAATCTGTATACTAGCTTACCTCATGACAACATTCTTGAGTCAACTCAGTGTTCATAATGATCACTCACATGCTCTTCCTTGACCTGTTCTACATCAGTGACTTTCCACTTTGCTTGAACAGCACAAATGACCACATTCTAAATTCTGATCCACAAGATGGCATAGTGGAAAGAACATAGGCTTTGGATTCAGGAGGAATTGACTTTAGTGAGCTTGATCACTTAATAATCACATTGTTAATTTGTTTCATTGCTCTGAGTCTGTTTTGTCATCTATAAAACTGGGATAAAAGTTTGTACCTTACAGACATGTTATAATTAGAGATAATATGCAAATTGCTTGGCCATTTACCTGACCCTTGCTGCGCATTCACTAAACTATAGCCTTGGTTAGTATTGTTCTAGTTATTTGTCATCATCTTCAGAAATCTGGAAATACTATTAATTCATTTTTTTGATGATAACCTCACTTTCCTTGCCTGATTGAATTAACTAAATCTGCACACTCCCCCTCTTAAAAATTTCATCTCAACTTCTAGTTTCCTACCCTGAGTTATTCTCATAATGTTCACTTATAAATATGTTTTGTGCTTTGGTCTTAATTTTTTTTGGAGAACAGGATTATATATAGGCATACTTCATTTTATTGTGTTTGCAGATACTGTTTTTCCCCCCAACAAATTAAAGGTTTGTGGCAACCCTGTATTGCTGAGCAAGTTTATTTGTGCCATTTCCCCAACAGTATTTGCTCATTTTATGTCTCTGTGTCACATTTTGGTAATTCTCATAATGTTTCATTTTTTAAATCATTATTATATTTGAATTACATTCAAATAAATTATTATATTTGCGTTAACATTCAAATAAATTATTGTATTTGAATTACATTATTATATTTGAATTTAAATTATTACTATATTTGAATTAAAATTTTAACACATGAGTTAACTTCTTATGAATGAGCTTCTTTGCTTTTTTGCTTGAGAAGGAATCTACTCCTGGTGAAGATGCCATGAAACTGCCGAAATGACAGAGGATTTAAAATATTACGTTGGGGGGCGCCTGGGTGGCTCAGTCGGTTAAGCGGCCGACTTCGGCTCAGGTCATGATCTCACGGTCCGTGAGTTCAAGCCCCGCGTTGGGCTCTGTGCTGACAGCTCAGAGCCTGGAGCCTGTTTTAGATTCTGTATCTCTCTCTCTGACCCTCCCCCATTCATGCTCTGTCTCTCTTTGTCTCAAAAATAAATAAACGTTAACAAATTAAAAAAAAAATATATTATGTAGGGGTGCCTGGCTGGCTCAGTGGACCATACAGTGTTTGGTTGCAGGGTCGTGAGTTTGAGCCCCATATTGGATTTTTTTAGATTTTTAGATTACTAAAAAAAAAATAAATGAACTTAAAAAAGTATATTACATAAACTTAGTTGGTAAAGCAGTGGCAGGATTTGAGAGGAATGACTTATTTATTTATTTATTTATTTATTTATTTATTGATGTTTGTTTATTGTTGAGACAGAGAGAGACAGAGCATGAACAGGGGAGGGTCAGAGAGAGAGAGGGAGACACAGAATCTGAAACAGGCTCCAGGTTCTGAGCTGTCATCACAGAGCCCGACGCAGGGTTGAATTCACGAACCGCGAGATCATGACCTGAGCTGAAGCCAGACACTTAACCGACCGAGCCACCCAGGTGCCCCGAGGAATGACTAATTTTGAAAGAAGTTCTGCTGTGGGTAAAATGCTATCAAACAGCATCACATGTTGCAGAGAAATCATTCGTGAAAGAAAAAGTCAGTTGATGGGTCACACTTGATGATCTTAAGAAATTGCCACAGCCACCCCAACTTCAGCAGTGGCCACCCTGATCAGTCAGCAGCCATCAACAGTGACACAAATGCTCCACCAGCAAAAAGATTATGTTCATCTTAATTTATAAAGATGACTGACAACATAGGTTAATGCCTTTGAAAGAAAAGTAGTGGTTCAGTTTCCCTAGAAATGAGAGGCATGGGACACAATGCAGAGCCACAGAAGGAACACCACTTGTGATCAGGAAGAAGCAGAAGAAGCTAGAAGAGCCAGCCCTTAGATTATGGCCTTTATTGGGGTTTGGCAGGACCATGGTGGAGGGGTGAGGGCAAGGCAATGCAGGGCAAACAACTGAGGAATGGCTGGTTTGAATAATTCTGGCAAACTCTAAGCCAAAGAATAGCTTCTAGTTACCTGGTCCTGGCCCCGGGAAGATTAAAGTGAGAGAATGTTATCTCTTGGGGTGGACAGGCCAGATAAAGGAAGCAGGTAGAGCTCTGAGGCAGTTAGCTTGTATCAAAGGCATGTTCCTGTCAGAGCCCTTTGCTATTTCTAAGAATTGGCTAGCCCTGAGAGGGTCAGTCTCTCCCCAGCCAAAACATTTATATTTTTAAGATGTAAAAACATCTTTCATAATAGAAAAATAAGTACACTTGCAAACATACACAACATTTTCTGTTACTTATTTTCTTTTGGCCTTTTCTTAAGCATGTCTTAATTTAAACTTTTGATTCCTACCCTCCCCAGTCCCCGCCATTTTCCTTACCATCTTCCTCTCTAGTTCACTTAATGGCATTGTCATCAACTCAGGTACCCTGGCCTCAACACTGACACCCAGTCTTGACTCCTCTTAGTGCATCAGAAACTCCTGCAGGTTCTGCTTCTGACCACATTTCACCCTTTCCGTGTTACCTGCTTGTCTAAGCCAGCATCGGGCTCACCTGGATTACTGCTGCCATCCCGTCTTCACTGCGTACTTCCACTCTTGCCCCGTCAAGATAAAGTGTAATCAGATCTCATCACTCCAGGGATATAAGTCCTCTGAAGATTTCCCAGCTGCAGTTACAACAAATCACAAATGTTTTGCCTCAGCCTTCAGGTGTGATCAGGCTTGTCTCCATCTCTTCCCTCCATTCTCCTCATTCCTTGTGTCCCAGTCATACCTGACCTCTTTGTCACCCTTGAGTATTCCGAACTCAGTGCCACCTCAGGGCCTTTGCACATATTTCCTGTTGTCCTACAACTCTCTTCCTACATTTTTAGTGTAATACCTCATTTTGTAGTTCAAATAGTTCAAAGTTACCTCCTGGGAGAGGCTTTCCCTGAACCTCCTGGGACTGCCATCCATGTTTTTCTTAAACTGTTTACTTTGTTTCTTTATAATTGTGCTACCTGAACTGAAATATTTGTTAATGTGTTTTTAATCTCATGGCACTAAATTAGAATCTCCAGCATGATGGGCAACTGTTTCTCTGGTTTATTACTGTATTTTCAACGTCTGTAGTAGTGCCTACACAATAGGTGCCCAGTAAATATTTGTTGGATTAATGAAAAAATGTATGAAATGTAACTGGAGACAAAAAAAAAATCATAAAACTTGTTACATGTATCATGAAATAATAGTAGTATATACACAATATTATAAATTTGTATAAATATCTTACAGCATTAAAGCATTTTATTTTTTTAGTATTCATTAGAATTCTTCAAAAATATCAGCATGTCTTTTGTGAACAAACTTTATTATGCCTTGTTAAAAACTCTTTTTTGAATGCTTATTTTTCAGAGACAGAGACAGAGCAGGAACCAGGGAGGACAGAGAGAGAGGGAGACACAGAATCCAAAGCAGGCTCCAGGCTCTGAGCTGTCAGCACAGAGCCTGACGTGGGGCTCGAACCCATGAACTGCGAGATCATGAGCCGTAGTCAGGCACTTGACAAACTGAGCCACCCAGGCACCCCAATTATGCCTTGTTTTAAATGTGAATTATAGGACTGTTTTCCTTAATAGCACTTTCAGTTTGTTTCATTTGGAAATTGCTTTTATTGTTTAACATTTGGATAATGTAAATATGTCCATTCATTTATAAATATGAACATTCCTATCTTCCTATATTTGGCATAGAAAGGACTAAAGGAGACTTATATTGGTTGCGTCTAAAGAAAGATACTTAAAATACTTGAGAAAAATGAGGTAGGAAAATTAAGGGTAGGGAAAAAAGTCTAACACAAGAGGTGATAGTAATAAAAAGCTTTCCTTGATGGAAGAGGTCTGAAAAGTGGGCCCTGAGTTTTCTAGCAAATGATGTAAGGTGAGAAATATTACATTTATGGGACTTATGTTTTCTAGGAGTTAAAAGTCAACCAGTTCTTTCAGAGAAACTAAGCCATTCCTCACACTGAGGTCAGGGAGCAATGTCTCCAATCTCAATGAAAGGACAGGGTGTAACATGAAACGTGACCTCAACACCTTCCTTTCAGTAATTACAGTGACATAGGTTGTTTTAGGAAGAATAAGTCAAAATAGGAGTCACTGGGGAAGTGATCTAAATCACCTCTAAGTGAGTTATGAATGGCAAACCGCTTTTAAAACCATTAAGTATTTATGTTGTTTTGTTTTGGATTTACTCTGACACAGCCACTTTTCAAAGAGGACGTGGGGAAAAAATCAGATTCACTCCACATATGGCATGCTCTCAATACTACATCATAGGACAACAATTTCTGCTATGTTGGAAGGAATTTGTCTATGTAAATAAAAGTCAGTATCAGGGCAGCCGAACCGCCAGCCTGAGAGTTCATTGCTTTAATCACAAGCACAGTATAATTACTCAGCCATAGTTTTTTACTCTGTGTTCAGCCTAACAATTTACCTTATATGTGAATTCATGCCTAGTATATCATATGCATGTATCGTGTATGTTGTAAGAAATAGAGTAGTATATTTAACAATGATCACGTACACTGATGTTTTAGCAAACCAATAAGAAAAAAATAGTATTTTCAATAATACATCATTCCATTTCTCAGTTGGGCATGACCTCTTCCTCCAAGGCTGGTCTTCACAAACACTGATCAACCGATGGATGACATTGACAATAAAACAAAGTCCTTGGATCCAGTACCTCATGCTGCTCCTAACCACAGATGCCGTTTGAATTCACCAGTTACAATACCTGATGACCCTCCAGAATAGAATTCCCATTTTATACCTGGTAAGTTAAATCTCCAGAAAGAATCTCTTCACCCCTGTAGAAAATGACACTAAGAGTTAAGTTGCTCATTTAGCTAATTACTTTATTGTTTCAATAAATAAATATTGAGTACCTACTGGATACCAAATACTTTACTAGATGTCAGGTAGAACATTCCTGCCTTTACATCGCTTGGAGTAGGAAGTTGTACAAACATTAATGGTATTCTGCATGCCGTTATGGAAATGTGAAGAGAATGTTGTAGGGACCCAGAAGACAGAGTAACTGACTGTGGGGTTAAAGGGAAGGTCTAACTGAGGAAGTCAAGTTTCATTGGCATGGTAGGGAGTTTCTTGATCAAAAAATAGGTGGGGAAGGGAGAATGTCTGGGAGAAAGAAAAACCTGTCCAAAAACACCAGGTCATGAAGGCCTAGTGGTGTGGTTGGGGCTTGAGGAAGGCCGGCTGGATCAAAAGGCAGAAGTGTGCAGGTGGGGGTGACCGGTTTCCAGTGCTGATTAAGTAGTTTGGATCTTATCCTGGAGCCTTTGAGAGCCTGTAGATGCTTTTTAACAGGACATCAAGACTTTTTTTTTTTTTGGTGGGGAGAGAGGGCACAAGTGAGTGAGGGGCAGAGAGAGAAAGAGAATCCCCCAAGGAGCAGAGAGAGAGGGAGAAGCAGAGCTCACCTGAAGTGGGGCTTGTGTTCACCCAAAACGGGGCTTGAACTCACCCAATGTGGGACTCAAACTCAGGAACCGTGAAATCACAACCTGAGCTGAAGTAGGTGCTTAACTGAGCCACCGAGGCGGGACATCAAGATTTTAGGGGCGCCTGGGTGGTTCAGTCAGTGAAGTGTTGGACTTCTGCTCAGGTCATGATCTCTTGGTTTGTGGGTTCGAGCCCTGCATCAGGCTTCTGTGCTGACAGTGCAGAGCCTACTTGGGATGCGCTCTCTCTCGCGCGCTCTCTCTCCCTCTCTCTCTCTGCCCCTTCTGTGCGCACACACTCTCTCAAAATAAATAAATAGACTTTTAAAAGAAGACTTTAAAGCAGATACTTGAGTTTGTTTTTTCATCATTTTCTTCCCAGCTTCTGGCACATGGTCTGGTGCCTAAAGGGCACTCAATAAATGTCCAGTGAGTAAGTGATTGGATGTTTGATAAGATAGCTCTTGGGGCCAGTGTGAAGGAAACACTGGAACAGAGAGAAAGCAAGAAAAGGGAAACTAGTTAAGTTACTACAGTAAACCCAACTGGATGAGGCTTCGTACCAGTAAGTATAAAGAAGAGGCAAAAGTTCACAGTTTGAAAAAAAAAAAAAAACTACGAGATGATTGCAGAGATTTATTTCATTCTAGAAATAAGATCCTTGTCACTGCTGGGCAGGAGATCAGCCTCCTTACTAGGCCTGCACTGATCCATCCTGGCTGAGGGAGGGGTGTGGTGTTATTGCTTCTTTTAAGAGACATTTGATAAAAGAAGCAAAATCTAAAGTCCTACCTTGATGGTACCCTCCTGCCAATTCATGATTCCGAGTGCTTCTCTTCTTAAGTATTGTGACTCTTTAAAGAAATCTGGTTTCCTTGACTGTGACCTTACTTACATTGACCAAGTTAGAATTTAACAGACCCCCCGTTGGGAGGAAATCAGTGTGAGAACCAGATGGTGAGGATATAAAGAAGTGACGGGGTCAGCAGCAATGTAGCATAGTCTTCAGATCACCATTTTGAAGTCAAGATGTGATTTCAAATCGCAGTGTTACCACTTGCTTTATCTATGTAAACTTAACAATAGTATGAAGAGTATAAAAATAGAACTTTGTGCAGAGCTCACTTTAAGCCACGTCCTGTGCTAACCCTGCAGCAGCCTTATGAGATGGGCCTAGAGAGGCTATCAAATTACCTCCTCTCTTCAACCTTAGTTTTTGCACTTGTGAAGTGAACTTGACTATCTCATAAAGCTTAAGAGGATTCAATGAGTTAGTAATCTGGAAATCCCCCTACTACGTTTTTGGGATGTGGTATTCCTTTCCCTCAGAAAATAGAAGCTCTGACTCTTTCTAGGAAGCCTCCATGTGACCCATGTAACATCCGTGTAAAAATTTATGCTAAGTTCCAATATATTGTAGTTACAGTCATGTAATTTTTTCATTTGTTTTTGAACACAGCGCCCCCAGCACCTACTGTCCCTCCTCTCGCATACTACCCAGGAGGCTTGCTAATGGGATACTGCTGTCTACATCAGCGCAGTGCCTTCCCCTTGTACCAGCCAACTGGTGGCATCCATTCTATACAGCACCAGCCTGGCAGATGTCCAGTGTGAAATGAGCCTGCTCCAACAGCATGGATGCCAGAGCCAGTTCCTGTGCCAAACTGCCCTCCTGGTCTGGAAGACTTAGTAGCTCAGGTACTCCACACAAATCCAAAATATCTTCCTGTGAAATATGACCTTGAGGATCCAACAGAAAAGAGACACAAGGCCGGATAGAGTGGACAAAGGTGGTGGGTCAGTGATGACAGAGGCCCAGTTTGTGAGGCTGTAGGAGCAGTGGTCCTGATTTCAGATTTGTGAAGGGGAAGCGTAAGTATAGGAATATTTTTCGTGGGAAGACTGTGTATGGTTTTCATAAAGGATTAATGTTGAGTGGTAAGATATTTGAGATGTCCTCTTGAAGGAAATTAGAAAAGTAGGAATAGAAAAAGTCGACATAGATCCTAACTGGAGTGTCATTTAATTGGAAGAGTAAACATCAAGAAAGGCAACATGAAGGAACAGAACATTTAGTGACAAACTCATCAGGTGCCTTCACCCCTTGCTTTCCCTCACCACCCATAATTTTATCACCTGCTCTAGCCCTCATAAAAATCTATTATTACCAAGTAAACATAAGGTGCGTACCAAGCATACAGAGCTTCAAGCCAAGTCTATGAGGCCCTCTACTGTAAAGTGGTGATCCCCTAAACTCTGTTTAAAAATTGTGAACCCACTCTGAAACCCAGGTCCTAAAGTCAAGGGATAAGTAGATTTGGTTATAAACTCAAATTGCATAAGCTCAAAAAATGTATCTAGTGAAACGGAGATACAGCTAGTATTGGAAACTCTTCTGTTATCCTGGCTCTTTTTGTTTTGGAAACAGGAGGTATTGAAGTTCATTATAAGCAAGGAACTCTAATTCAATGCTTCTCTTCCCACGTGATCAATAAAATATTTCTTGAGGTTGACAAGTTCCTCTTTGCAGTTCTATATATTTAATCTTGTGCACTGAAAACTATTGATACAGTGCTATGGAGATGATGTGCGAAATGCAGTAAAATTGGATCGAGCAATTGGAATTTGTAGGAGCCAAGAATTTTATTAAACTTTCCCTTTATAAAATAGCTATAAAATATACATGAAGTCATTAAAGTGCTAGAGTAAACCCCTTAACTATGTTAGGAGCTTATTGGATGCCTATAGTTAATAAATTTTAGAAAATCTTTTTTATGCTTGTACAATAATATAAGAATTTGACCTTGTAAGTCTGTGGTCTCCTAGACCATTTCTCCTTCTTTTAAAATTGCACAGCGTTAAAATTGTTTATTAAAGTTAAAAAAAGGTGTTCAGCTTCTTCCATTACCCTCACAAAGGTTAAATGATAGATATGATGGATTCACTTATCCCTTTCAGAAATGCGTGAGTTAAAAAACAAAACCAGAAACAAATAAAAAAGAAAACAAGGTTTAGGGCCAGATAATGTAGTGTTTGATTCTGTAGTTTTATCACCTCCTAGTTCTATAAACTTGAACAAATTTCATAACTAGGTGATGTTTCAGTTTCTTCTACAAAATACTACTAATTCTCCCTACTCTATTGGGTGGTTCTGGGAACTGTTAATGTGTGACAGAGTTCCTGGAACCACTGAATGGATGAGGCAGTAATGATGCTATTTAGGTGAAATACCTCCTTGGGTACGAATGCAAGGTACATACCCAGTCATTTTGCTCTATTTTCCCTAGACTCTCAAGATCTCATGAAATTACCAGGACTCCTCACAGAAATTCTGTCTAACACAGCAGGATTACATGGTTTCTGAGCCTGGAATTTGCCAGTGACTCCACTAGCTCCTAAAAGAATGGATCCTTAATAGCCACATTGTTTTATTAGTAAACTTCTCCCATGTTAAAGGGCTTCATTTCTTTAGGCTTTTTTGCCTACCAGTGGACATTTTATTAAAGAGTGAATATTTTTTATCTTTTAGCCCTAGATTTTAAGATCCTGGAGTTTTTTTAAATAGGACTATAAATCATTTTGGTGGCCACTGTTGAAAAATCATGAGACATGTTTGGATCCCCTCACCTGGCTATGCTTTCATACAGGAAAAGTCTTGAATGAAAAATAGATTATTTACTCTCTTGTAATTAAGTATACTATTAAACATTTATGTCCAGTTAAGTCACTTTCAATTTTGTTCATTTCAAAACCATTCATAACTCATTCAAAAAATATTTAAGGCAATAGGGCATTTCAGTCCATGTCCTGTGCCCAGAAGTTAGGAATGACAGAAAATTGTGTAAGATAGGATCAGTCTGTCCTCAAGGAGATTTCTTCTGCCAGAAGGATTCAAGAATCTTGGGAGTAATCCCTAAGTAAGACTAAGGTGAGAAATCTGTCTAACGATAGTCTGAATTTCCCTTTTCAGGAGAACACATTCCAGAAAGTTTCTTGTCCTGTCCTCTCATCCTGTTTATAAGCCTCTTGCCCTCCTGGACCCTCCTCTTATTACAAGGGAACACGTAGGGAAGAGCTTGGTGTGTAGTAACTCAAGTGAACAGAAAAATCAGAATGTTAATCTGTCAGAGGCACCTTGAAAATTTGGTACTCCTGTGTGAGGTTCACCCTGGCTGATTCCTCTCCCTAAGCCACTGAGAAAATAGCCTCGTATGTGGCTGGTCCATGTTAAACCATCCTGAGCTTCCTGAGCAACTTGTCTGTAGGTGACATGTTAATGAGACCAGTGAATAGGGACTGAGCTAGATACAATCTGCGTAAACACAGCTTTTTCTAGATGCTGTTAGTGTAGCAGGAAGATGATTTTCTGAAATTTTATTAGAAACATTATTAAATATTTTAGTCTTCTAGAGTAGAACTGGAAGAAAGCGCCTTTCCTATCTAGACAGCTCTCCTTATATGTGATCAGGTGCAAATAGGCTAATTTCACTTGACAAAATATATTTGTAAGTAATTAACATTGAAGATATGTTAAAAATTGATTGCTACGTTGTAATATATCATCAGTTTTTTCTCTAAGCCTAATTGTTTTAATGCTATTGTTTCTAACTTTCCTAATTAACTTTTTTCTATCACATTAGTTGACAACATACCCATTCTTCCGCATTTTGAACACCTGGAAAATATGTATACTTCAGTGGTGATCAGCAATATTTGAATCAGCATTATTGAATATCCAGTTAGTTCTTCATATTGGCCATTTCTTAGTGGTTCAAAGAGAAAAGACTGTCCTAGAAACTAAAAAAGGGAATTTTTGTGTATAATTTTATTTATTTATAAATCATTTATTATTAGATCTAGATTGAAAAAGATCTTACATATTATCTGGTCACCCCCACTACACTTGTTCCCTCTTTCTGCCCCCATCATAGATATTATAGACAAGGGGGGAAAAGAATAGAGAAACTAAGGAACTTAGTGAGGGACAAGTGAATCTAGATTCACTGGAAGGGGGAAGAAATGAGCACAATAAACATGAAATCTGTCCTCTATTCATCAGTAAAGTGTTCCTGACCCTTAAAGCAACAACTTTACACATTCATTTGGCTATGACATAAGGCCTTCTTGGTTCTTTTTTCTATCTGCAGTTTGTGATGACCTTGATCATCTTACCACATTTCATGTGCTGAATGATTTGTGATGCAATGTATAATTTTATTAAAATATTTTTAAATTTTATTTATTTAAATTCAAGTTAGTTGACATACAGGGTAGTAATAGTGGTTCATCACTTATTATTATAACAACCACTGCTCATCCCAACAAGTGCCTAATACCCATCAACCCATTTAGCCCATCCCTCCCATCTCTCCTCCAGCAAACCCCAGTACGTTCTTTGTATTTAAGAGGCTGTTATGGTTTGCCTCTCACTCTGTTTTGATCTTAGTTTTTCCCTTACCCTATGTTCATCTATTTTGTTTCTTAAATTCCACATATGAGCGAAATCATTTGATATTTGTCTTTCTCTGCCTGACTTATTTCGCTTAGCATAATATACTCTAGTTCCATCCAGGTGGTTGCAAATGGCAAGATTTCATTCTTTTTGATCACCAAGTAACGTTCCAGTGTGTGTGTGTGTGTGTGTGTGTGTGTGTGTAACATATCATCTTTATCCACTCATCAGTTGATAGACACTTGGGCTCTTTCCATACTTCGGCTATAGTTGATAGTGCTGCTATAAAAACATTCAGGTGCATGTGCCCCTTCGAATCAGCACTCCTGTATCCTTTGCATAAATACCTGGCAGTACATTTGCTGGGTCATAGCATAGTTCTATTTTTAACTTTTGAGGAACCTCCATACTGTTTTCCAGAGTTTGCATTGCCACCAACAGTGCAAAAGTGTTCTCCTTTCTTTGCATCTTTGCCAACATCTGTTGTTTCCTGAGGTGTTAATTTTAGCCATTCTGACAGGGGTGAGGTGGTATCTCATTGTAGTTTTGATTTGTATTTCCTGATGGTGAATGATAGGGAGCATCTTTTTGTGTGTCTGTTAGCCATCCAGATGTCTTCTTTGGAAAGTGTCTATCATGTCTTTTGTCTATTTCTTTATTAGGTTATTTATTTTTTGGGTGTTGAGTTTGATAAGTTCTTTATAGATTTTGGATACTAACCCATTATAAGATATGTCATTTGCAAATATCTTCTTCCATTCATTCAGTTGCCTTTTAGTTTTGCTGATTGTTTCCTTTGCTGTGCAGAAGGCGTTTATCTTGAAGAGATCCTAATAGTTCATTTTTGCTTTTGTTTCCCTTGCCTCCAGAGATGTGTCAAGTAAGAAGTTGCTGTGGCCAAGGTCAAAGAGGTTGTTGTCTGTTTTCTCCTCTAGGATTTTGATGGCTTCCTGACTTACATTTAAGTCCTGTATCCATTTTGAATTTATTTTTGTGAATGGTATGGGAAAGTTTATTCTCCTGCATGTCTCTGTCCAGTTTTCCCAGCACAATTTACTAAAGAGATTGTCTTTATTCCATTAGATACTCTTTCCTGCTTTGTCAAAGATTAGTTGGCTATACATTTGTGAGTCCATTTCTGGGTTCTTTGTTCTGTTCCATTGATCTATGTGTCTGTTTTTGTGCCTGTATCATACTCTCTTGATTACAGCTTTGTAATACAGCTTACGGTCCAGATTTATGAAGCCTCTGTCTTTGCCTCTCTTTTTCTCATTACATTGACTATTAGGGGTCTTTTCTTGTTCTATACAAATTTCAGGATTGTTTGTTCTAGCTCTGTGAAGGATGCTGGTGTTATTTTGATAGGGATGGCTTTGAATGTATAGATTGTTTTGGGTAGTATCGACATTTTAACAATATTTTGTTCTTCCAATGTAGGAGCATGAAATGTTTTTCCATTTCTTTGTGTCTTCTTAGTTTTCAACACACAGATATTTTACCTCTTTGGTTAGGTTTATTCCTGGGTATCTTACGGGTTTTGGTGCAGTTGTAAATGGGATTGATTCCTTGATTTCTCTTTCTGCTGCTTCATTATTGGTGTATAGAAATGCAACTGATATCTGTACATTGATGTTATATTTTATAACTTCGCTGAATTCAGGTATCAGCAATAGCAATTTTTTGGTGGAGTCTCTTGGGTTTTCCATGTAGAGTACCATGTCACCTGCAAAGAGTAAAAGTTTGACTTATTTGTCAATTTGTGTGCCTTTTATTTCTTTTTGCTGTCTGATTGCTGAGGATAGGACTTTTAGTACTATGTTGAACAACAGTGGTGACTGTGGACATCTCTGTCATATTCCTGACCTTATAGAGAAGCTCTCAGTTTTTCCCCATTGAGGATTAGCTGTGGGCCTTTCATTTATGGCTTTTATGATGCTGAGGTATGTTTCTTCTATTCCTACTTTCTTCAGGATTTTTATCAAGGAAGGATGCTCTATTTTGTCAAATGCTTTTTCTGTATCTATTGAGAGGATCCTATGGTTCTTATCCTTTCTTTCATTAATGTAGTGTATCACATTGATTGATTTGCAAATATTGAACCAGGAATAAATCCCACTTGATCACGGTGAATAATTCTTTTAATGTGCTTTTGTATTAAATTTGCTAATATCTTGTTGAGAATTTTTTCATCCAGGTTCATCAGGGAAATTGACCTGTAATTCTCCTTTTAATGGAGTCTCTGGCTTTGGAATCAAGGTAATGCTGGCTTCATAGAATGAGTTTGGAAGCTTTCCTTCCATTTCTATTTTTTTGCAACAGTTTGAAAAGAAGAGGTATTAATTCTTCTTTAAATGTCTAGTAGAATTCCCCTGGGAAGCTGTCTGGCCTAGGACTCTTATTTGTTGGAAGATTTTTGACAACTGATTCAATTTCTTTGCTGGTTATGAGTCTGTTCAATTTTTTCTTTTCTTCCTGGTTCAGTTTTGGTAGTAGGTGAGTGTCTAGGAATTTGTCCATTTCTTCCAGATTGCCCAGTTTGTTGGCATATAATTTTTCGTAGTATTATCTTAGAATTGTTTGTATTTCTGTGGTATTGGTTGTGATCTCTTCTCTTTCATTCGTGATTTTATCTATTTGGGTCCTGTCTTCTTGTTGATAAGTCTGGCTAGGGGGTTATCAATTTTGTTTATTCCTTCAAAGAACCAGCTTTTAGTTTCATTGATCTGTTCTACTGTTTCTTTGTTTGTTTCTGTATTGTTTATTTCTGCTCTAATCTTTATCATTTCCCTTCTTCTGGCATTGGGCTTTATTTGCTTCTCCTTTTCTAGCTCCTTTAGGTGTAAGGTTAGGTTGAATATTTGGGACCTTTCTTAAAAGCTTCTTGAGATTAGGCCTGAACTGCAGTGTACTTTCCTCTTAGGACTGCCTTTGCTGCATCCCAAAAGGTTTGGACTGTCGTATTTTCATTTTCATTTGTGTCCATGTATTTTTTTATTGCTTCTTTAATTTCCTGGTTAACCATTCATTCTTTACTAGGATGTCCAAATATTTTCATGTGGCTGAATTCAAGTTTCATAGCGTTGTGAGCTGAAAATATGCATGGTATGATTTCAGTCATTTTGTACCTATTGAGGGCTGACTTGTGACCCAGGTTGTGATCAGTTTTGGAAAATGTTCCATGTGCACTTGAGAAGAATATTATTCTGCTGCTTTAAGGTGAATGTTCTGAATAGATCTGTTAAGTCCATCCAGTCCAGTGAGTCATTAAGAGCTGTTGTTTCCTTTTTTTATTTTCTGCTTAGATGATCTGTCCATTGTTGTAAGTGGAATATTAAATCTCTTACTATTATGGTATTATTACCACTGAGTCTCTTTATGTTTGTGATTAATTGCTTTATATATTTGGGTGCTTTCAAGTTGGGGGCATAAATATTTACAATTGTTGGATCTTCTTGATGGATAGATCCCTTAATTATGATAATGTCCTTCCTCATCTCTTAGTACAGTCTTTGTTTTAAAATCTAGTTTGTCTGATATAAATATGGCTAGTCTGGCTTTCCTTTGGCCTCCTTTAGCATGATAAATGGTTCTCCATCTAGATAGATAGATAGATAGATAGATAGATAGATAGATAGAGGTTCTCCATCCCCCTACTTTCAATCTGCAGGTGTTCTTAGGTCTACAGTGAGTCTCTTGTATGCAGCGTATGGATGGATCTTGTTTTTTTAATCCATTCTGCTACCCTGTGTATTTTGATTGGAGCCTTTTGTCTGTTTGCATTCAGATTGATTGTTGAAAGATAGGAATTTAGTGTCATTCTGTTATCTGTAGATCTGATGTCTATCCTTGTTAGTTAAGGATCCTTTGTCCCTAGATACTTTGAGAAATCTCCCTTTTTCCTTGTATTTTGTGAGTTTCATTATGATATGCTATGGTATTGACCTGTTTTTGTTGATTTTAAGGGAGTTTTCTGTGCCTCTTGTACTTGGATGTCTGTTTCCTTCCCCAGATTAGGGATGTTCTCAGCTATAATTTGTTCAAATAAACCTTCTGGTCCTTTCCCCACTCTTCCTCTTCTAGTACTCCTATGATATGGACATTATTTCATTTCATGCAATTGCTTAGTTCTCTAAGTCTCCCCTCATGATTTGGTAACTTCCTTTCCCTCTTTTTTTCAGCTTCATTATTTTCCATAATTTTATCTTCTGTTTCACCTATTCCCTCCTCTGCTTCTTCATTTCATGCTGTCACTATATCTAGTTTATTTTGTATCTCAGTTACATTTTAAATTCATCCTGACATTAAAATATTTTTAAAACTAAAGTTTTCTGAATGCAAGTATTATAGAAAACATGAATATCTTATAAAAAATGATTTCAGTCTTTCCTGTTATGTGAATAAACATTTTAAAATGATCGTGCTCTGAGCTTAAATATTTTAAATCCCAAAGGATTTATTTTATTTTTTTTTTCTCAACGTTTATTTATTTTTGGGACAGAGAGAGACAGAGCATGAACGGGCGCGGGGCAGAGAGAGAGGGAGACACAGAATCGGAAACAGGCTCCAGGCTCTGAGCCATCAGCCCAGAGCCCGATGCAGGGCTCGAACTCACGGACCGCGAGATTGTGACCTGGCTGAAGTCGGACGCTTAACCGACTGCGCCACCCAGGCGCCCCGGATTTATTTTTTAATTTGTATTTATTTACGTAATCCTTTATCCAATGTGGGACTTGAACTCATGACCCTGAGATCAAGAGTCACATGCTCCTCTAACTGAGCCAGCTAGATGTCCCTAAATCCCAAAGGATTTAAATTCTTACAAGGGTTATAAGATATTTTGATGTTCTGATGAATTGCATATGCTTCAATGAAATTTTGAAAAAGCTGTTTTTCTTTATACACTAAGAAATGCTAGACAAATACTTGAAGACCATTTTAACTGCTTCTAAGTTAAAAGTGGCTTTCTTGGGCACCTTGGTGGCTTAGTCGGTTAAGTGTCTGACTTTGGCACAGGTCCTGATCTCGCAGTTTGCAAGTTTGAGTCTCTCTTTGGGTTCTATGCTGACAGCCCAGAGTTTGGAGCCTGCTTCAGATTCTGTGTCTCCCTCTCTATCTGCCCTTCCCCGCCCCCACACACATACATACATACACACACACTTTCTTTCTCTCAAAAAACGAATAAACATTAAAAAAAATTTTTTTAAATAAAGTGGCTTTCTCATTTTATTTTTTAGTGATGACATCTTTTAAAACTAATAATAGATACAATATTAAAAACAATCTGGGCCAGATTATTCACATCATAACTGAAAACACAGAAGACTTTACCAAAACTGTGTATCAGACACTAAGGCCCTTTATCCTGCAGGTCATTGACTATATCGGGCAAGAAATCATGACCATGCAGAGGCCTTTCCGATGTATCTGCTGTTATTTCTGTTGTCCCTTCACTAGGCAAGAGGTCAGAGAACACAAGTCTAATTCCTTGTTTCTTTGTGATCTGACTCTTCACAGCATCGTTTTGCTCCTTCCAGAATGACACACAAGGGTGTTTTCACTGGCTCTGCTGGTCAGAATGAAAGAAGAGAGCAGGAAGGGGTGGGGGGGGGAGATGTCAAATTGTGTCACCTGAAGAAAATCACAGAGGGTTTTTTCTTGTGGCTTTTGTCTTCTGGTGCTAGTTGGAGGGTCAGACTCAGATAAGGGTTGTTTACTTGGTGACCAATTCTGTTGGTTGTGTCTACTGAATTAGAAATGTGTCTGTTACCCAGAACAGAAGTCACACACATTTGTCTAAATGTACCAACATAACCCCAGATAAGGTGTCCCTAGACATAATTGTATACTTTCAGAATTGGAAGAGACTTAAAAACTTCTTTTTTTAATGTTTATTTTTGAGAGAGAGAGAGAGACTGAGTGTGAGCAGGGGTGGGCAGAGAGAAAGGGAGACACAGAATCCAAAGCAGGCTCCAGGCTCTGAGCTGTCAGCACAGAGCCCGATGAGAGGCTCACACTCACGAACCACGAGAACATGACCTGAGCTGAAGACTGACGCTTAACCGACTGAACCACCCAGGCACCCCTAGAACTGGAAGAGACTTTAGATAACTGTACACTGTCCATCCCAATCCACACCTTGCCACAGGTAAAGAAAGGGTGGCTCAGAAAATTAAGCACCTGATGAGCGTGTTACACTCCACCAAGCACTGGAACTGGAAAGCAGATGTTCTGAGTTACAGCTGGGTTCCTCTTCTACAACCTGTGAGGCTCTAGGAAGGTTGTTTGCTTCAGGGAAAAGAAGCAGCTTTAGACAGAGGTCAACCAGGATTTTGAATTCTAGATATGCCTTCTATTTATGTTGGTATAATTTATTTAACTTCTTTGGGCCTCAGTACTTCCGTACATAACTATGCATAATATCCCATGGGATTACTGGGATATATAAAGACAGATTATGTTCAGTATCAGCACTTCCTGAATGTTAGTTTATTTACAAGCCTTTCTGTGTTTTGATGTCCTATAACATGGAGATAATAATGGTACCGTCACGTAGGATTGCTTTGAGGATTAAATAGTAAATGAATATTAACTGTCGTTACAGTACCTGGCAGGTAGTACAGCGCTCAGAGAATATTAGTTGTTGTTCCCAGGTATCTTCTCTCTCTACTATGTTTGTAATAACAGCCTTAATTTTTTTTTTAATGTTTATTTATTTTTGAGACAGAGAGAGACAGAGCATGAACAGGGGAGGGTCAGAGAGAGGGAGACACAGAATCTGAAACAGGCTCCAGGCTCTGAGCTGTCAGCACAGAGCCCGATGCAGAGCTTGAACTCACGGACTGCAAGATCATGACCTGAGCCGAAGTCGGCCGCTTAACCGACTGAGCCACCCAGGCGCCCTGTAATAACAGCCTTAAATTTGAGATGAATCTTCACCTTTAATCCTCAGTCCTTTTGAAGATACAAGCAATTCTTCATATTTATGACTTTTTTCCTCAAATCCTATAATGCAGCCTTCCAAGATTACAGTAAGCCATGATGTGGCAAAGCTCATCAAAATTAGAAAATACTCAATTTATGGAACATTTATCCAATGATAGATTTGTTTTTTCTCATTTCTCCAGTTGTACTTGTATTCGTGTGTGTGTGTGTGTGTGTGTGTGTGTGTGTGTGTGCGCGTTTTTAGTCCTGGGAGGTTTGATCACCTGTGTAGATTCCTTTTTCTACCGCCAAGATACAGATACCTCTCAGTTCCTTCACCACAAAAATCCTCTTCATAACCACACCCACCATAGAATTAGAGAAGGAACTTTAGTCCTCCTCTGTGTCCTGAAGGAAGGTGTGACCTCATCCCTTAAGGTTGCATCCCTTAAGGTTGCTCCTGCAAAGTCAACCCTGACAAATGGCCAGGGGAAAGAGTGGTCAAGGCCTTGCGTTGTTGGCACGCACAGTGAGAAGGGGAGGAGTACGAGAGGCCCACGGAGGACTATCTTGTCCAGCAGTAATTTCCCTAGTCCTTGAAGGGCTTAGAGCACATCTAGGTGGTGTGTACATGAGTACATGTCTGTCGTTTCCTCCCCTCTGCCCATTTGCAGCTGGAAATGCAGTGGCCTCCTGGTGTCACCGCTGGCTTTGCTCTGGAGCACTGGAACCCGTGCAGGACGCTTTATAGCATCCAAAGCAAGAAGAAAGAAAAAGTGATGGGAGTGCGTGGGCCGCGTTCAACCCATGGCTGGGGTTCAGATTCTGCTTTTGAGGTAACCTAATATTAAAATGTTTTCAGAGTGTTTTCTACATGGACTAACCAACCTCAGAATGATCTTGTTTCAGTACACTCTTCCATGTAAGTGAAATGAGGTTTGCAAAATCACGTATAAATACAGCAGTATGAAATATTTAAAATACTATTTAAGGAGACTCGAAGGTATACAGCATAGTACTCTGTCCCAAATGTAAAATAAGCAAATACAGAATTAAAGTGTGAAACTCAAAAAGCATTGATACAAAATAATTACAGATTCATCATGTTGCACATATATACCACATCATGAGACAGGTATTTGCTAATCTCATTTTTCAGAGACAAAGCTGAAATTTATCAGGAGTTAATAGGAAGGGGATTGGGTGCTGAGGAATTTCTTCCCTCTGATGTAATTGCAATGCAGGGAGTCAGAAAGAAAGAGACTTGAGAGCTCCTGGAAGAGGGAAGCAGAGCAGGTGGAATTAGCTGACACGAGAGCTGTTGAGCTAATGAGTCTCAAAAGTCCCCAACAGAAGCCTGGTGAGGCAGCCTGCTGTCCTATCCATGTTCTCCCAGTTTCCCGAGTAGTCTGGTGGTGAGTGGCCACTGGTGTGTGTGGTGGGGGCAGGAGACGGTGCTGGGTCTGGGATGACCTCGATGCATCCACTCTTGAGGTGAACACTACCTCCAATGTACTCAACCATGTGTATATCTTAGAGGATTTTTCCGTGTAACGTTTTCTGGATTCTAAGGAACCAAAATGCATGTACGTTAATAGAATACACTTACAACGCAAATGAGTTGCACTGGAAATCTATATACAAGTATAGCTTAAAAAAGAAACAACAGATAAATAGCAAGTTCTAAATACATGTTCTGTAATTAGCTAGCTTCATGGTAGTCCCTTACATTTTCTTGCAGTTCTTAGTTCTGTTGCTTCTCAACAAAGGAGCCAGTCGCGTGAAGGCATATCATCTTGATATGTGTAGTTGCTAGGTTTACCTCAAGATTTAATTCCAGGCTGGAAGGATATGCATCTGGGCAAATTTAGAGAAGAAACATCCTAATCATGGAATAGTTGGAATAATGTAACCAGTGACCTATAGCAGCAGTGATGACTGAGGTGATGCTAACGATGATAAGAGCAGCTGTCCTTTCCAGTGATCCTACCTTCTAGGCATGGTTCTGGTCCTAACTACTTTCCACATGTTAACTCATTTAATTCGTATAACAAACCCATTAGATAGATACTATGATAATACCCCTTTTAGGGGTGGCTGGGTGGCTCAGTTAGTTAATCGTCCGACTCTTAATTTTGGCTCTGTGCTCACAGTGCTTGGTGTATTCTCTCTCTCTCTCTCTCTCTCTCTCTCTTTTTCTTTCTCTTTCTCTCAAAATAAATAAATGCATATTTAAAAAATATAATTCCCCTTTTAGAGATGAGAAAACTGAGGTTAGATATCTCGTGCAAAGTCACTCACAAAACCATTATGTGAAAGTGTCTCCAGAGGCTACACCCTAAAACACTATGCCTTGTGTCGTCTTTCATCTGTGGGGTATTTAGTTTCTTTCTGTGTAAACACAGGAGATCAGAAATGGAGTAAAATGGTGGCAGGTTACTTCACGCACCCTCAAGTTTAGAACCATGAGGCTGAGCCCATGAGGCTCCGAGGACGGCTTGTCTGCGGGTGTGCTCTCTCTGACAGGCTTGCTCTTGCTTCTGCTGGTGTCCCATGATGTAACCAATGGAAGACCATGTGTTATATTATTCTTCCAATTTGGAGATTCCCAAGTCATGTGTGTGTTTTGAATATAAACCCCTAAATGATGAGTGCACATCTTGATATATGAGTTCTCAGTGATCAAATTTTCCCTGCCAAAATCTCTAAGTATTGAAATCTCTATGTAAGCTTGGAAAAGAAATAAAAAAATATAATTGTTAAAAAGGTGCACAGATTTTAGTGTCAAGAACATAAGACAGAATGTTCAAACACCAGTGTAACAGTTAAAATAATTTTCTTTATGTGAATTATTAACGGCTGGCAATAGCTAAAAAGACACTTCCTCGTTTTCTATTTGAGATGACATATGTGATGTTTCTGCCCTGTGGAATTCGTATGGAATTCCGATCCTCTGGAGATGTTTGTTTCCGTTAATGTTTGATTAGATAAAACCTCATTCAATTAATGTTATGGTAACTGTTTTACATTCCGAGGCACAGAAAAATTTATCTTGGAAAAAATGCTGAAACCATGTTTTTCCTGAAAGTTTCAAGAGTGTGTTTGCTAAGTTTGCTAAGTTGTCGTAGCTAACACTCATTGAACACTGTTTCTGTTTGGTTAAAAATAAAACAGATTTAGAAAATAAACAATGTTAGAGACTCTTATTTGTGCAAGGATAGGGAGATGAGGGATGCCATAGAGAATAATTAAAATGACAAAATACTTACATAGTTTTATAAATTTATTGCTGCTAGCTGCCTTTTGCCCTCCTCACCATAAAACTAAAACAAGCCTTAAAAGGGACAGAACTAGCTTATAGCTTCTTTATTAAAAAATAGTTTTATTAAAATATATTCATTTTGATATATATCTGTATCTATGTATCTATTCTCATGAATGTTACTGTGACCCTAAACTGCTCTGAAAAATAGTCTATTAAAAACAAAATTCCTAAAGGCCTCATAAGGGATATAAATGAGCGAGGAAGAAATACCAGGAACTGCTGCAAACTGGAGACTACAGATGGTATTTAAAGAGGGACCCAGATATTTAGCATAAGCAAATTGACTTACCCAGAGTGAGGTTTACATAGACAGACTGCCTTTCTGGGGAGGCTAGGTTATGCTGTGATGACAAACAACACTGAAGTCTTAGTGACTTATAAGAAAACAAAAAGTTCTCTTCTTTTTTTAAACTTTTTCTTTCAATATTTACTTTAGAGAGAGAGAGAGAGAGAACGCATGTCCGCGTGAGTGGGGGAGGGGCAGAGAGAGAGGGAGACACAGAATCTGAACAGGCTCCGGGCTCTGAGCTGTCAGCCCAGAGCCCGATGCGGGGCTGGAACTCACGGACCGGGAGATCATGACCTGAGCCGAAGTCAGCACTTAACCGACTGAGCCACTCAGGCGTCCCTGTTTGTTCCTTTCTTACCCTGTGTGTCCAAGTGCAAGTTATCAGAACACCTCTGCTCATCACAGTCTCTCAAGGACTTGTGCTAGTACAGATTCTATCTTGACCTAATCTTACGTAAGTGCTAAGAAGACATGGGGAAGTGCACATGGCAACTTGCACCCTCGTTCTTAAGTTTTCTGCCCGAAAGTGGAACATCTCACTTGGAGTCACAGTTCATTGGTCAGTGCAAGCCATGTAGAAACAACCAACTTCAAATGAGCAGAAAGATGCAATCTTAGAATATTTTTGGAAGGAAAGAAAAGAGTTTGTAAATAGCACTAATGACGACTTGGCAAATGTCCTGGTTTTTAATTTTTGTTTTATTTTTCTTCAAAACAACCTGCAATACAGAATGTTATGTGAAATTGATATATTAATGTGGGCAACTAGTTACATTTTTAAGACAGCATCTTCAGGGGCGCCTGGGTGGCTTGGTCAGTTGAGAGACTGACCTCGGCTCAGGTCATGATCTCACAGTTGGTGAGTTCGAGCTTCATGTCAGGCTCTGTGTTTACAGCTCGGAGCCTGGAGCCTGCTTCAGATTCTGTGTCTCCCTCTCTCTCTGCCCTTCCGTGCTCACACTCTGTCTCTCTCAAAAATAAATAAACATTAAAAAAATTAAAAAAAGAAACAGCATCTTTACATTAATGATGCTTGCTGGCTTCTAATTTGTCATTTTTATCAACCAACATCTTAAGTAGAAATTAGGGTAAATCTACCAGCTTCATAAAGGCAGTGGAAGGCCCTAGGGATAAGGGAAATGGAAGACATACAGTGGAGTTGCTTAGTTGAACATAGGCAGGGGTATCAAAAATATATTTTTACTTACTTCACAATTTGCCTGCCCTGAATGGTTAAAATTAAAAAGACTGAAAAAACCAAGTGTTAGTGAAAGTGTGGAGCAGCTGGAACTCTCACAAATTGTTTCAACCACTTTGGAAAGTCATTTGTAAGTATCTAATAAAACCAGATATATAAGTACTCTGTGATTCAGCTACTTAACTTTTAGATAGATGCTTAAGAAAAATAAGTACAAATGTTTACCAAAGGTTATATTCAGTGTTTCTAGCAACTGTATTCATAGCCCCAAATGCAGAGATCCCAAAATGTGCATCAATAGGAGAATAGATTTAAAAAAACATTTTTTTTAATGTTTATTCAGTTTTGAGAGACAGAGAGCAAGCAGGGGTGGGGCAGAGAGAGAGGGAGACACAGAATCCGAAGCAGGCTCTAGGCTCCAAGCTGTCAGCACAGAGCCCGACTTGGAGCTCGAACTCACAAGCTATGAGATCATGACCTGAGCCGAAGTCAGACACCTAACTGACTGAGCCACCCAGGCGCCCCTAGGAGAATAGATTTTTTAAAAAAGTGTATTCTCAGAATGAAATGCCATGCAGTGACAAAAAGGAGAAAGTACTGATATACAGTACAACCTGGATGATGGATAATGGATAAATCTCAGAAATTATCTTTATTAGGGTTCTCCAGAGAGACAAATACATGGAATTGGCTCACATGCTTATGAAGACAGAGAAGTCCCACAATCTGCAGTTGGCAAACTAGAGACCCAGAGGAGCTGATGGTACAGTCCAGTTCAAGTCCAAGTCTGACTGCAGCAGAGGACTGGTGTCCCAGCTCAGAGAAGCGGACAGAGAAAATTTCCCCCTAACCTACCTTTTTTTTTTTTTTTTTTCTATTCAGACATCCAGCAGATTGGATGAAGACCAACCACATTGAGAAGGGCAATACTCTGCTTTCCTCAGTCTATCAATTCGAATATTAATCTCATCCAGAAACACCCTCACAGACACACGCAGAATGTGTATCCAAATATCTGGGCATCCCGTGGCCCTGTCAAGTTGACACATAAAATTAACCATCACAAGTCCACTCCTTGTCAACTTAACACCCATACACATCTCCTTAAACCATACTTAATTTCCAAATATAGACAATAACGAGGTCATGTCACCTAACATGATACAACTATACTACCTACCATTGAAAATGCACTAACCCATTCCAGAAGAAAAGGTGAAGTCCTTAAGTGATGTTTACTTTTGCCCCGATATCCTGTAACTTAAATACCATGATATAAAATTAATAATATTTAAATATCATGGTAATAAGTCAATGCCTGTTACAGTATAAGGGAACAAATATATTTCCTATTCACATACACATAACTTATAACAAAGTAAGAAGGAACTCTCATAACAATTCTTGTCTCTTCTGTGGTCATAGCTGACATCTGTAATTACCTTCTACTACCTATTCTGTATTACTTTTGCCTTCGGCAAGCACCTCAGTTGGTCGTGGTTCTTTACCTAGTGGAATTACACAAACATTCATTCCTAAAAGATGTGGGATGTTAGTAGTCATGTCTGGATTGGGTCATTTTAGTTTTCCATTGACTTTATTTTTTTTTTATTTTTATTTTTTTTTCAACGTTTATTTATTTTTGGGACAGAGAGAGACAGAGCATGAACGGGCGAGGGGCAGAGAGAGAGGGAGACACAGAATCGGAAACAGGCTCCAGGCTCTGAGCCATCAGCCCAGAGCCCGACGCGGGGCTCGAACTCACGGACCGTGAGATCGTGACCTGGTTGAAGTCGGACGCTTAACCGACTGTGCCACCCAGGCACCCCATCCATTGACTTTAATATACAGCCACAGTAGTACGAAGAGATGCCCTAACGGATCTTCTGTATTACAGAGATACTCTTCCTTCCCTCCATTGTTGAATATCAGTCCAATTTCCCCTAGGTAGCCAGGATTATTCACTTCAACTGACACACTAATTCCTTTCTTTGCCTGTTGATTTAAAGGCATGAAGAGTCCAAATGCCAGAGTGGCAGTCTTAACTTTTAGTTCAATTGAATCATTACTTTGTTTCCTGGTATAACCATTCCTCATTCTGGTACTAAGGCTTCTAGGCCAGCAGAGCATAAGGTTGCAAAACCGAAGTAGAAATTCTGCTAATGGGTCACTGTGGGTAATAGTGAGTGGTGCCATTCCCATTTCCACCCCTTGATTCCTGGACTTAAGAATCCTGATGATAGGAAAAACAGAACCATATGTTAGATGCTGATTCTAAGTATATACAGCCTCCTGGAGAAGCCTACCCTAGAGTTGCAGGGCATTGCCACTTAGTTAGTGCTATAACCAAGTATTCAAAAGGCCACTCCATCATTTGATCAAGCTAGCTGCTTCAGGATGGTGAGGAACATGGCAATGGTGGTGAATTCCATGCGCATGGGCCCACTGCATATACTACTTCCATTTGATGATAGTGTGCTGCAGGGCACATCCAACTTTATGGCTTGGTAAGTCAGGTGACATCCAATTCATGATGGGTAGTTTACGTCCCATGGTGACTGGGTGCCTCTACTAAATCTCATAGCAAGCCAAGAGCTATTTTTCAAAAGGAGAGTATTTCTCTGCAAGGGATGGCAGGATTCTAAGGGCCTGCAGAGAAATTCACTTATAGGTGAATTCTGCCAGTGATTCCAACAGCATTCCTATCTACCACTGACAGTTCAAGTTCCATTGGATGTGCTGGATCATATATGACCCAAGTGGCAGAGTAACTTTTATAGCAGCCTGGACCTGTTGCAGAGCCTTCTCTTGTTCCGGGTCCTCCTCAAAACTAGCAGCCTTCCAGGTCACTCAGTAAATGGACTGCAGTAACACTTCCAAATAAGGAATATGTTGCCTCTAAAATCCCGAGTCCCATTAGGCATTGTGCACGTATTTTGTTGTTGTAGGAGGGGCCAGATGCGACAGGTTATCCTTCACCTTTGAAAGGATATCTCAATATGCCCTATAGCACTGACCCACTAGAAATTTCATTGAGGTAAAAGACCCAATTTTTGTTGGATTTATTTCCTATCCTCTGATAAGCAAATGTCTTACTAGTAAGTCTAGAATAGTTGCTACTTCTTGCTTACTAGGTCCAATCAGCATGATGTCCTCAATGTAATGGACTGGTGTGATGTCTTATGGAAGGAAAGAGTTTAGATAAAGATCCCTGTAAATTCAATTATGACACAGGGCTAGAAAGTTGATATACCCCTGAGGTAGTACAGTGAAGGTGTATTGCTGGCCTTGCCAACTGAAAGCAAACTGCTTTTCTGGTGGACCTTATGGACAGGGATAGAGAAAAAGACATTTGCCATATCAATAGCTGCATCCCAGGTACCCAAAGATGGGTTGATTTCCTCAGGAATGAAACCATATCTGGTACAGCGACTGCAATTGGAGTCAGCATCTGGTTAAAGTTATGATAATCCGCTGACCTTCTCCAAGATCCATCTGTCTTCTACACAGGCCACATAGGTGAGTCGAATGGAGATGTGGTGGGAATCACCACTCTTACTCTTTTTCAAGTCCTTGATAGTGGCACTAATCTCTGTGATACCTCCAGGAATGGAATAATGCTTTTGGCTTACTATTTTGCTGAGTAGAGGAGGCCATAGTAGCTTCAACTTGGCTTTTTCCACCATAGTAGCCTTCGTTCCACATGTCAGGGAACCAATTTGGAAATTGTGCCAGCTGCTGAATATATCTTCCAACTGTGCGTTCTGGAGCTGGGGAATAACCACAGGATGGGCTCCCATTGAGAGACAGAGTTAAAAACTCCATTGACCACCTGACCTTTTAAGCCTCTGCTCTGACTGATGGCCACAGTGATGTTTTGGGTCTTGTGGAATTAGTTCAGAGGCAGTGACAAGTAGTCCCCAAATGGTTGGATTATTTCCTTTTCCTCAATGCACACAGTTAGTTATGCTGGTAAAAGGCCATAGGTCCCTTTGGGGAAGTCTGAAAGAAATATTAACAGTAAGACAAAAAAAACCTCTTTTTTTTTGAGAGAGAGAGAGAGACAGTGCACATACGAGCAGGAGAGGGGCAGAGAGAGAGAGGGAGAGAGAGAATCTGAGGCAGGCTCCAAGCTCAGTGTGGAGCCCAGTGCAGAGGCCTGATCTTATGACCTTGACATCATGACCTGAGCTGATACCAAGAGTCAGCCGCTTAACGAACCGAGGCACCCAGCACCCCTAATAGTAAATATTTTTAGTAATATCTCAGGGTCCTTCCTCAACAGGACCTGGTCCCCCCTTCACTCATGGGGTTTTGAGTATATAAACTGGCTTAAGTCTGGCAGTTGATTGAGGGGCTATGACCATCCTTATGATTCAGATTTGGCTTTTGTTTGCTTGAACCAGAATTTTTTGTGCTGCAAATATAGGACATCAGAGACGGAGGGAGGGAGTGCAGCCCAATCTAATGCCTCAAATACAAATAAATAAGCAAACTACTTTGCTGGCCAAATCCTAACAGTTGGATTGTTCTGATTAGGCCCAAAGTTCTCCATTTTCACTCATCTACAAATAGTATTTTACTTTTCAGAAACAAACAAATGGTCTATTAATAAAAATTAAGTACTTAAAATAATTTTTTATAAGCTTATAATAAATTTCCTCATAATTAAGATTAGGGACTATGGAAATATCCAATTAGAATTAGCATCCCAGAGGTGCCTGGGTGGTCCAGTCGGTTAAGGGTCTGCCTTCGACTCAGGTCGTGATCTCACGGTTCGTGAGTTTGAGCCCCATATTGGACTGTCTCCTGTCAGCACAGAGCCTGCTTCAGATACTCTGTCCCCTTCTCTCTCTGCCCCTTCCCTGTGCCTGCACTCTCTCTCTCTCAAAAATAAATAAACATTAAAAAAATAGAATTAGCATCCCAGCTCTGCCACTTGTTACTCTGTGCCTCACTTTTCCTCTTACCAAGTGCATGCTTTGGACAGTCACAGCGAACCTCTCCATGCCTTAGTTTCCCCATCTGTAAAATGAGCAGGATAACAGTACAAAGCTATATGAGTTGTTTTGAAGATTAAATATCTTATAAATAAAGTGCTTAGGACCATGTCTGGCACCCAGACAGCAAACAATGCGAAGGCATTAGCTCTTATTATGTTTCTTTTACTTTTGAAAGGATACTCTATATTATTAGCCTGATATCTGAGATTTCTATCACACCTGCATAGTTCAGTTTGTTAGCTTATTTAATTGCTATCCCATTCTAAAAAATACTTAAAAATATTTTTTTCTATTCAATTTTGGATCAACAGAAGAAATGCTTTCATTACAACTAACCCTTAAGCTAAAGATCTCTTAGAGCAGTGGTTCTCCACCTCAACAGCACCTCAGAATCACCTGGAGGCCTTGATAAATTACAGAGTGCTGGGCCCATCTCCACAGTTTCTCATTCAGTAGGTTTAGAGGAGAGTCTGAGGTTGTGCACATCTAAATATTTTCAATGTAATGCTGATACTGCTGGTCTGGGGACCACACTTGAGAACTGTTGTCTTAGTGAACAAAATCTAATGATTGTTGGAAAAAGAATTTTGAAAATTTAAGTAGTAAATTTATTTTCTTTCTATGTGTGTATATATGCATATGTGACTATAAATATAGTAATTATGTAAAAGATGGATGAAATTGTTAATGTGCCATTTTCTATATAATTAAAAAGGTAAGTCTTACCAAAAAAAAGTCATGTAAGTACAAGTACTTGGGAAGTTTATGTAACATTTCTTTTGTTTTTTGTTTTAAGTTTATGTAACATTGATAATGTCAACTTAATAGTTGACATTATTTGGAATATTTTCTTGCATTTCATAACAACGGCATTTTTCTTGATAAGAATTCATGTTTTTCAAAATAACTAGTTAACTAATCCTTTTATTGTCTAAGAAATTTCTGTAGGATTACTGCTTATTTAAGGCAAAGAGACTTCTTGCATGTTCTTTATGCCACCAACCTCAAGGTAAAGCTCTGCTAAAAAAGAAGCAAACAGATCTTTTCTTGCATCTGATTTGTGTATGTGTGTGTGTATGTATGTATGGGATTACTTTGATGAGATGTAGTCATTTTGCAAAAGTATTATTATGAAGTTATTTAAAAGCTATGTAGTATTGAATTTGTAGTAAGCATTAGTTGCCCAATACTGGGAAATAATTTAAAGATGAGGAAGGCCAATCCAAACAGTAGTGAGCTTATATTTTGTATTTTGAGTTTTTCTAAGTTGTGCATACATGAAATTGCAGGACAATATACACCAGATTCCTTTGTTCTTTGCTGTGTTATAAAATTGCTACTCATATCCAGGGACTGACTCTCTAGTTTTACCATACGTGGCATTTTTATGAGCAATATTTAACACATGTTTAAGAATGTAGGAAGGAACTAGGATTGGCAGAATGAAAAAATGTGAACTTCATGCAATGGAAACACAGATTTGAACTAATAATAATTTATTACATTTTCTTACTGAAAATGTGGTTGAGTAATAGTTAAGCAAGCACTTCCTTAAGAGAAAGAATTGACTTTTCATACTCCTCATTAATGTGTATAGTATCCCAGAACTTCTCATTTCGTCAAATTGTGGAAAAAATCTTCTAGAATTCTGCCAAGTGATCAGGCAGATAGTGTTCCAGTACAGGTGAGTGAGACACCTGAATGTTGATAACATGTGAGACCACAGGGTCTCTGGCTTCAAGGAACATAGATCCATGAAACCAATTTATCAACGGGTAGGTCCATTTTTGTTTCTTGGTTTCTAGCATTGTCCTGTTTTATTGTACAGTTCACATACTGCCACATGTGAAGTATGGAACTGATGTGTCTTTTTCAACTGAAGAAAGAAGTGCAAAGTTTATGTTCATGCCCCAATGCGTTATGGGAATCAGTATTTTGAGAATTAACAGCAAAATCTCTCTTCTAGTAGTGGTTTGATTTCATCCATTCTTTGGGAATTAGGAATAAATGTAAATAGTTGAATTCAATCATATTATTATATGTAAGAAATATGTAAAATGATACTATTTTTGCTTCAGAAATCCCAATATGACCTGGGTTTGATAATCTGGCACTGTCCTTTTGGTACAAAACCCTTAATGAAGCCTCCCTCAGCATTGGTGAGTAAGGGTAATAATTCCCTCTCTTTAGGGTTTTCATAATGATTAAATAAATATGTTTTACTATTATTACTGTTATTTATATTATTAATGTATCCGTGATTCTCAACTCTATTTAGATAAATGACACTACACTATAAACATTGTTTACAGCTTTCAGATAATGCATAAGTGCTCTAAGTGGGAAATAAATGTTTTAGAAAAATAATGAGAAAGTAAAGTTTTATTACTTCTGGATATTGGGTATATATCTAATCTAGCATTTTCCATACTGAGCAAATAGATGCTGTCCTACAGTACTGGTGAATATTTGTGATGTATTTCTAGTTGTCAATATTTAATTCAAATAATAACTATAATTCTTTCTGTGGGTACTTACGTAAACAAACCGCATATTCTTCAGGTTAATTTTCCAACATTATTTTCCCCAATATTAGTTTTCTTGAGGACTTGTTCTAAGTTGAAAGTCCATAATTCAGTTTTTTCTACATCTCAAATATGTGACAAACTTTCTTCAGAGTACAATAAGGAATATTTGAGAGCATTTACACAATCATAGAATTTGACCATTAGGAGAAACTTTTGTATTACTTCATAGATAAAATATTGTTTACAGATAATAATATTTTATTTATTTTGTACATAAGAAAACTGAAGTTCCAGTGTTAGGTAATGTTTATTAACATGATGGACAGGTATGACATTCTCTTTTTTATACCCACAGTCTTCCACAGGATTCCCTGGTCATTTCCCTTCATTCAGGGGGACTTAAAAATATTCAGGAATGCTGTGTTATTCATAGGCCCGTGCGTGAAGTTGGCAGAGGGCTTCCGCATGAGGGCAGCTCATCCATGGAATCCTTACCTCTTGTGTATTCATGGTTTCTCTGTCTCTTTTATATTTTCATATCATTTTCACTCCTGTTTTGAATCACTACAGTCTTTCTTTTTCTTTTACCCAAAGCCTGGCACAAAATAGGATGCTCTGGTTCACGTTCCAGGTAGTTTGAGTCTCTCTCATATATATGCTTCAGGCTGATACCTCTCAATAACTTGCCCTCACACAAAGAGCAAACAAGTACAGCAGACAAGAGCATACAAGGTTCTCATTGGGCCACGATGTGATGTCTAATACATAATCTTGCCATTAACCTAGGTAATTGCATAATTTTACTGAATAATTTCCAGCACATTGCAATTACATCAGTTTATGACACCACTTATCACAGCTTGGAAGTAGGCAGGGCCCAAGACTTGCTCTAAAACAATAGGATGTTAAAATGAGATGGGGTATCTCCTTCTTCATTAGGTTACAGTATAGAACAAAGGTATGGGATGTCATTCTTACCTTAGCTGAAAAGTCTTAGAGAAAGATTTTTCTCTGTTGTTGACCTGAAGAAGTAAGCTACCACACTGTACGTGAACCTAGGGAGAGGTCCAGGTGGCAAAGAACTGCAGATAGCCTTCAGCTGACAGCAAGCAATCGGACACCTCAGTCACACAGCAGCCAAGAAGTGAATTATGCCAACAAACCGAAAAGGCTTGTGTACACATTCACCCAGTCCAGCCTCCAGAGGATAATGCAGCCTAACACCTTAATTGTAGCCTTGTAAGACCCTAAGCAAGGGCCCCAGCTAGGCTGTGCCCAGACTCCTGACTCACAGAAATTATGAGATAATAACTGTATGTTGTTTTAAGCTGTTATATTTGCAATAATGAATTACATAGTAATGGAAAAGTTATAAAATCAGCCAAGTCAAGTTGCAATCATTTGAGCTGCTTTACCTTTTTCTATGTTGCTTGTTCATAAACAGTTGCAATTTGATTTGTGAATTTTGTAATGAATAAAAATATTTCTGGATTGGAGGATGATTGTGGCATTCGTCAGGTTTTTTTAATTTTCAATTTGTAAAATTTGTGATTTCTTTTATAAATCTAAAGCAATACTCACTTTCACACATAATTCTGTAGTATGTTTCTTAACGAGGGCCTGCAAAATTTTATCTGCTTTGGCCCTTCAAATTTTAGATTCACTCCAAAACAGTAGTCACACTTTCTGGTTCTTGAACAGTTTTATACAGTGGACTGTGAGGTCCTTGAGCATCTGATCAAACCCAAAACCTAGCAGCATTGAGTTCAGGGCCATGCACAGAAATGTCAGGACTGTTTGTTAACATGGTCTAGCCCATAGTTTGTAACCATTTCTGCGAGAGGGAATCGCCTATGGTACTTTTCTGGAAACAGCTTTATTGAGATTTTATTTCTATATAATAAGTTTCACCCATTTAAAGTATACAATTCAGTGGTATTTAGTATCTTTTCAGAGTTGTGCAACTGTTATAGTTTGCTAGGGCTCCCATAAAAGAATACCTCAGACTGGGTGGCCTTAACAATAAAAATGTAATTCGTCACAATTCTGGAAGCTAGAGGTTCAAGGTCAACGGTTGGCAGGTTTGGTTTCTTCTGAGGCCTTTCCCCTTGGCTTACAGGTGGCCGCCACCTTGTCACTGTGTTCACATGGTCATCTGTGCAGGCGTGAATCTGGTGTCTGTATGTCCTAATCTCCTCTTCTTGGTGTTCACAAGAACACCATGTGAATTTTGTTACTGTTTTTCCCATTTCCCTGTTGACTGCCTTCCTTCCCTTATCTCTCATGGATCTTCCTCACATAAGCTTTCCACTGAGCTCTTTGCTATTTTTTTAGGCCTCCAACTTACTTCCTGCCTATCTTCTTCCTCTGACTTTTTTTTTTTCTCCTTCACCTCCTTGTCTCATCTTCTTTCCTTTTTCTTTCTCCTTAACCTCAGTTCAGAGTATCTTCCAAAGAAATGATGAACTGTTGGACTACAGAAGTTAGAAGACCTTTAAATTTTCTGTGTAACTCAAATATAACACATGCTTCATAAAAGTCTGGCTCCTCGTTGATAAAAAGCACATTATTTTTGAAGTGCTCTTGGAATTGAAAATATGTTTTCTTTGAATGCAACCCTGTTCAAAGATAGGATACATCAAGACTTCACTTTATGTGTTAATTGCATATCTTTATAATTTAGTACTATGCAGTCATAAAAATGATGCTAGAAAAGTTAAATGTAACTTGTGGTCTGTACAGGATGGCATAGATTTGTCTCCTCATGCTCTTCCCTACTACATACCATTATAAACTCTGGAGGAAACTGAAGAGACAGCAAACGATAACTGAAAGTTGGTAAAGAATGGGGAACTTGTTTGGGACCCCAGCATGGGCGTAGGGGGGAACAATACAGCAGCCGGTATCTTACAATCCCCACCCAATATAAGAAGATTTCCAGCTCTGGCATTTCTTGATGGCAGCCTAGAACAGAGTGTGGCCCAGGTAGGGAAACTTCTCTTCCTGACTGATCAGGAGTCCCATCCGCAGTGCCGGGGGACACTGATTGAATCACAAGGGACAGATTGGGAAGAGCCCCTGACTTTAAATAGCCAGAGGAAGTGCTCTTCTTCCCTCTCAGGCCTGAGACTGTGCTCTTCCTCCCGGAGACATCAGGTAGTTATAGGACGTCAACCAGGGGGATCCCACCACACGTGTCTAGACCATGAAGTGCTCTTATCTCCCACAGGGCATGAGACTCTTCTCCCGAGCCCGGAAACGTCATTTAGCTGGCAACACTGGCAAAAGGTATCATAATAAGACAAACACCCAACCTGGGAAATGTTCACTGTCCCATGTGCTAGAGCATCTCTTCTCTATAGGCAAGAGGCACTCAGCCTGGGGAAGCTCCTTCAACTTCTTGAAACAGCTACAGCTGGGACCAGTGACGACTGCAGGTCACAAACTAAGACAAGCAGCAGATAGCAAAACAGCACTGTATTGGTTCTGAAAATAATAGGGTTATTGGAACCATGGCCCATAGAATTAGGCCAAAGATAGACAGGGGACTGCCTCCTAAAACAAAAAAATTAAAATGAACCCAGGGCCTCCTTATAAAGAAGCCAAAATGTCCAGGATACAGTTTTTTAAAAGTCACTCATTACAGGAAAATCACAACTTGAATGAGGATAGAAAATTAACTGATAACTAACACCAAGATGAATCATATATTGGAATGATCTCACAAAGATGTCAAAACAATCATCATAAAAATTATTCCATAAACAATTACAAATTCTCTTCAAGGAGATGGAAAAATAGAAAATCTCAGCACAGAAACAGAAGGACCAAAATGGAAATGGTAGAGCTGAATATAGTAACAGAAATTTAAAAACAAACAAAAAACATGCGACATGGGTTCAGTAGTAGAGTGGAAATGAGAGAGGATAGAATCTATGAACTTTATGTAACTGACCCAATCCAAACAACAAAGAGGAAATTGATGAAAAGAAAATGAACAGAACCTCAAGGACCCATGGGACAATAACAAAGAACCCAAAATATTTGTTATCAGAGAGGACAAAGGGATAGAGATTGAAAGAGTATTAAAAAAAAAATGACTAAAAACTTCCCAAGTTTTGACAAAATATGTAAATCCACAGTTTCAAGAAGCTGGCATGTGTGTCTGCAAGAAAAATCCCAATATAAGTCTACATACCAATTAAACAAAACTCCTAGGACTAATGAATGAGTTCAGAAAGGTCACAGGACACAGATCAAGCTATAGAAATCAATAGCATTTGTATGTACTAAGAACGAGCATGTAGGAAACAAAATTAGAAATGTGATACCATTTACAATGACTCCAAGGAAGATAAGACTTAGGTAGTCTTTTCTAGGCCTTGATTTTAGGCAGAATGATAACTCACAGTTTATTCATAAATTTCATAAACATGCACAAGATCTGTATGCTGAAAGTTACCAAAGATATAAATAAAGAGATGGGTATACTGTTACATTGTATTGGAAGAGTCAACATAGTAAAGGCATTCTCCCCATATTGATGTATAATTTTAATATAATGCCTCTTAAGTTTCCAAAAAACTTGTTTTGTAGACAGGCTTATTCTAAAATTTGTATATAAAGGCAGAGGTCCTAGAAGAGCTAAGAAAAGAAAATTACGAAAAAGAACAAAGAGGTAGAACTCCCTCTACCCAGTGTTAAGGCCTAATATGTGGCTATACTAATGAGGACTGTGTGGTATTGGTGGAGGCAGTCACATAGATGAATGGAACAGAATATGCAATCCCAAAATAGATCCACACAAATTTATTCAACTGATTTTTTTACAAAGGTTAAAAAAAAAAGTTCAATTGAGGAAGGATAGCTTTTTTTTTTTTAATATTTATTTTTGAGACAGAGAGTGTGAGCAGGGGAGAGGCAGAAAGAGAGGGAGACACAGAATCTGAAGCAGGCTCCAGGTTCTGAGCTGTCAGCACAGGGCCCGACGTGGGGCTCAGACTCATGGACTGTGAGATCATGACCTGAGCCAAAGTTAGATGCTTAACCGACTGAGCCACCCAGGCACCCCTAGCTTTTTCAATAAATGTTGCTGGAGCAGTTGGACATCCACAGACAAAAATATAAATCTCAGCATAAACCTCATACTTTGCACAAAAATACCTCAAAATGCATCAGATATTTTAATGTAAAAATGTAAAACTATAAAATTTTTAGGAAAATGGAGAAAGTTTTTAAGATCTAGGACTAGGCAAAGAGTTCTTAGACTTGACAACAATATCACAATACATATAGAAAAAATTGATAAATTGGACCTCATCAAAACTGAAACATACTGGTTTGCAAAAGTGTCTGTAAAGAAAGTAAGAAGATAAGCTAAGATTGGGAGAAAAATTTGCTAATTACATATCCCAAAACGGGCAACTATCTAGAACAAATAAAGAACTCACAAAACTCAGTAGTGAAGGATAAACTGTTGTCTAGTATTCTATGTTGAGTGAAAATATGCTTTAGAAATAAAGATGGCATTAAGATATTTTAAGGTAAAGTGGAAATCGTCACTACTATACCTGGACTACGAGAAATGCTAAGGAAAGTCTTTCAGGCTGAAGGGAAATTATGCCACCTGAAAACTTGTATATCCATGAGGAATAAAGATCATTGAAATGGCACATGGAAAGACCTTTTTCTCTTAAGTCCTTTAAATTCTTATGAATAATTACACCAAAAATTATAACCCCAGAGGAATTTGTAACATATAGAAGAGATTCTACATATGACAATTGTCACAAAAATGATTAAATGGACCCACATATTTTTAGTGTTTCTACATTAATATGAAGTACTATAATATTAGCTCTAATAGGCTGTGAAAAGTTAAGGATATGTACTGTTATCCCAGAAAAAAAAACACTAAAAATTAGATATGAATATAACTAAACATTCGATAGATTTATTAAAAGCCAGAAATTTTCAGTATGGATAAAAAAAAAAAGAACTGACTATATACTACGTATAGATGTTACACTTTAAAACAAAGATACAAGGGCCTCCTGGGTGGTTCCGTTGGTTAAGCGTCCAACTTCAGTTCAAATCATGATCTCATGGCACCTGGGTTCGATCCCCATGTCAGTCTCTGTGCCGACAGCTTGGAGCCTGGAAGCTGCTTTGGATTCTGTTGTCTCCCCCTCTCTCTGCTCCTCCCCACACACTCTCTATCTCTGTCTTTCTAAAAAATAAATAAACGTTAAAAAAAATTTTTTTTAATTCCTTCTAAAAAAATAAAGATACAAAAACCACCAAAAACCTTGAATAGCCAAAGCAACCTTGAAAAAGCAAAGCAAAGCTAGAGTCATCACAATTCCAGATTTCAAGTTATATTACAAAGCTGTAGTAATCAAAATATTATGGTACTGTCACATAAATAGACACATAGATCAATGGAACAGAATAGAAAACCCCAAATGAACCCACAACTATATGGTTCATTGATCTTCAACAAGGCAAGGAAGAACATCCAACGGGAAAAAGAATGTCTCTTCAACAAATGTTGGGTGTTGGGAAAACTGGACACCAACATGCAAAAGAAAGAAACTGGAGCACTTTCTTACACCACAAACAAAAATAAATTTAAAATGGATTGAAGACCTAAATTTGAGACCTGAAACCATAAAAATCCTAGAAGAGAACGTGGGCAATAACTTCTTTGACATCGACCATAGCAACTTCCTTCTGGATATGTCTCCTGAGGCAAGGGAAACAAAAGCAAAAATAAGCTGTTGGAACTTCATCAAAATAAAACCTTCTGCACAGTGAAGGAAACAATCAATAAAACTAAAGGGCAACCTATGGAATCAGAGAAAAGATTTGCAAATGACATATCTGATAAAGAGTATCCAAAATATATAAAGAACTTATAACAACACCCAAAAAATGAATAATCCAATTAAAACATGAGCAGACGGGGGGCGCCTGGGTGGCGCAGTCGGTTAAGCGTCCGACTTCAGCCAGGTCACGATCTCGCGGTCCGGGAGTTCGAGCCCCGCGTCAGGCTCTGGGCTGATGGCTCAGAGCCTGGAGCCTGTTTCCGATTCTGTGTCTCCCTCTCTCTCTGCCCCTCCCCCGTTCATGCTCTGTCTCTCTCTGTCCCAAAAATAAATAAACGTTGAAAAAAAAAATTTAAAAAAAAAAAAACAAAAAAACAAACAAAAAAAACATGAGCAGACGACATAAACAGACATTTTTTCCAAAGAAGACATCCAGATGGCCAACAGACACATGAAAAGATGCTCAGCATCACTGATCATCAGGATCATGCAAGTCATGCAAGTCAAAACCACAATGATATATCACCTCACACCTGTCAGAATGGCTAACATCAACAACAAAGGAAACAGTAGGTTTTGGCAAGGATGTGAAGAAAGGGGAACCTTCCTGCACGGCTGGTGGGAATGCAAACTAGTACAGCCATGCTGAAAAACAATATGGAGGTTCCTCAAAAAGTTAGAAATACCCTAGGATCCAGCAATTGCAGTACTAGGTATTTACCCAAAGAATACAAAAAGTCAGAGGGATACATGCACCCTGGTGTTTACAGCAGCATTATCTACAATTGCCAAATTATGAAGCCAGCCTAAATGTTTATTAATGGATGAGTGGATAAGGAAGATGTGGTGTAAATATACAATGGAATATTACTCAGCCATAAAAAGAACGAAATCTTGCCATTTGCAGCAACAAGGATGGAGCCAGAGAGTATTATGCTAAGTGAAATAAGTCAAAGAAAGGCAAATACCATATGATTTCACTCCTGTATGGAATTTAATAAAACAAATGAGCAAAGGGGAAAAACAGAGGCAAGCCAAGAAACAGACTCTTAATTACAGTGAACAAACTGATGGTTACCAGAAGGGAGGTTAGTGGGGGGATGGGTCAAATAGTTGATGAGTATTAAGGAGTGCACTTGTGATCAGTACTGGTTGTTGTATGGAAGTGTTGAATCACTATATTGTGCACCTGAAACTAACATTGCACTATATGTTAACTGTAATTTAAATAAAAATTTAAAGATACAGAAAGACTGAAATTTATGAATGGAAAAATGTACCAAGCAAACAGTAAGCATAAGAAGGCTGGAGAAATGATATCAATATCACAAAAAGTTGTATTTAAGTAAAAGATATTATCAAAGATAAATAAGAGCATGTCATAATAATAAAATACTCTATATCTTGAATAAAGATATAATATAGAAAGATACAGCAATCTTCAGCATACCTGAAAACAGCCTTATGATTCAGGAAAAAATTTGAAAGAATTAAAAGAAGAAATGGACATTTCCACAATCATAGTTGGAGATTAAAAAACCTCTCTCTCAGTAATTGATAGAACAATGAGAACGATAGATAGATAGATAATGAAGATCTGAATAGCACTATTAACTAACTTAGCCTAATTGATATTTCCCAAGAACTACAGAATACATGTTCTTTTCAATTATAAATGACATATTCACTATGATATATCGTATGCAGGGCTATAAAACAAGTCTCAGTAAACCTAAAAGAATTGAAATCCCAGAGTATACCCTCTGGCCATTATTGGATTAAAGTATAAATTACTAATAAAATATCTTTAAACTGGCAATATTTGAAAATTTAAACACCATATTTTTAATCTATGGAAGAAAGAAGAAATCAAAAGAGGAAGGATAATGAATTATAATAATACAACATATCAAAATTTGTGTGGTACAGCTGAAATAGTACTTTCAGGAAAATTTGTATCTTAAACTATTTATATTAGAAAAATTTCTTTAGAGGGAACCATTTAAGACCCCACCTAAAGAAGTAAAAACTCAAAGTACACATAACGAAAATAAATATATCCGAACTCAATGAAATTTAAATATAAATGGAAAACCTCAACAAAATAAACCTACCTAGACTTACCATGAAGAAAAAGAAATTACGATTATCAGTAATTGAATAAACAAGATAAAGTATACAAATATCTTGAAAATATAACTATGCAACTTCACAAAACTAATGCAGGATATAGTAGAAAATGTATATGGCCTGTGTCTAATACTGGAATTGAATTTCTTTTTTTTAATTTTTTTTTTTTTTTTTTTTTTTTTTTTTCTTCCAACGTTTATTTATTTTTGGGACAGAGAGAGACAGAGCATGAACGGGGGAGGGGCAGAGAGAGAGGGAGACACAGAATCGGAAACAGGCTCCAGGCTCCGAGCCATCAGCCCAGAGCCCGACGCGGGGCTCGAACTCACGGACCGTGAGATCGTGACCTGGCTGAAGTCGGACGCCTAACCGACTGCGCCACCCAGGCGCCCCTGGAATTGAATTTCTTATTGAAATCTTTCCACAAGGAAATCTCCAGGTTAAGATGGTTCGCTGATTAATTCTATCAAATACTTAAGAAATAATACCAATATTACAAAACTCTTTGAGAAAATACAGAGAAGAGAAACACTTTACAATTGGTTTTATAAAGCCAGTATAACTTTAGATTTGAAACCTGACAAAAATATTACCAAAAAAGGAACACTCTAAACCAATATCTCTCATAAACTAAGTCACAAAAGATTTTTAACAAGATACTAAGAAATCAAGTCGAGTGATTTAGAGAGCAGAAGAATACATCTTGATCAGAGAAGTTCATTCTAAGAAGGCAGGGCTGGTTTGACATTCATAAGTCAACCAATGTAATTCACCATATTAACAATAAAAGACAAAGTCACTATGATCATTTCAATAGATTGAAAAAAGCATTTGACAAAATTCAAAGTTTATTCATGATAACTCTCAGCAAATTAGGAATAGTAAAACTTTCTCAACCTGACAAGTGGCATCAAAGAAGCTACTTAATGCTGAAATATTTAGTGCTTTTCCACCATGATCTGTAAAAAGCCAGGATGCCCACTCCCACCATTTCTACTGAACCTTATGCTGGAGGTCCTAACTGATTGCTCTAAGGCAATAAAATATTTAAAAGGCCTAAAACTCAAAAACAAATAAGCTTGTCTCTATCTGTATATGACATAATTTTTAACATAGAAAAAACTTAGGAAAATACAATTAAGATACCAAAAATAATAAATGAGCTAGCAAGGTCACAGTATACAACTAAAAGTCAATTGCATTTATATATACTAATAACAAAAAAAAAAGTTGGAAAATAAAATTAAAGAAATAATTCTATTATGTTGGCATCAAAAATCATAAAATATTTGGAAATAATCTCTCAAAAGATATAAAGGGCATTTGCACTGAAAACTGTAATACAATGATGAAAGTTGATAAAGGAGACCTAAATAATTAGAGTCCACATAATGAAGTTTATTGATTTTGAAGACCTAAGGTCATTAAGATATCAGTTCACTCCAAATTGGTCTATAGATTGAGTTCAATTCCAACACAATCCCAGCAGGTGCTTTGGTAGAAATTGATTCTAATGTTTATGCAGGAGCACAAATGGCCTAGAATATCTAAAGTGATCTTTATAAAGAACAAATCTGGAGGGCTTACATTTGCTAACCTCAAGACTTACTATAAAGCTATGGTAAACAAGACAACATGGAACTAGCATAGGGCTGATACACAGATCAGTCCAACAGAATAGAGAATCAAGAAATACAGTCATGTATTGGTAGTAAATTAAGTTTTGACAAGGTGCCAAACGAATCCAAAGAGGATAGAAAAATCTTTTCAGCAAATGGCTGGAACAACTGCATATCCATATGGGAATAATTGACCTCAACGACTAATACCAAACACAAAAATTAACTCAAGCTAAAATGTATTAGCTAAATCTATGAAGCCTAAAACCTAAGCATAGTTTAGTATCTTTGTAATTTTGACCTAAGTAAAGATTTTGCAGCAATAACTGTAAAAGCAAGAGAGTAAATTAGACTTCATGAAAAACAAAAACTTTTGTCATTAAAAGACATTTTTAAAAATGTATAGGTTACTCAGAGAGAAAAAAATATTAACAAACATGTATCTGATAGAAGACTGGTAGTCACGATATATTTTAAAAAGCTCTTAAAACTTAATAATTAAATGACAAAAAATGGATCAAAGTAAGCAAAATATTTCAACAGACATTTGGCCAAGAAGTACAAGTGTCCAATAAGCACATAAAAATGTTCAGTATTGCTTATGGCAGGAAAATGTCAATTAAAATCATGAAAAGATACCCAGACATCTCATCAGAATGGTTAAAACAAAAAAGAATGGGTTAACTAATGACCTAACTGTTGGAGAGAATGTAGAGTAGTTATGCCTCTCATACATTATTGATGGGAATATAATACGATACAACCACACTGGAAAAAGCTCTGGCAATTTTTTTATGAAACTAAACATATGTTTATTTTTTGACACAGTAATTCAATTCCTAAGAGAAATGAAAACATATGTCTGCGAAAACACCTGTACAAAAATGTTTAGAGAGTTTTATTCATAACAGCTAAAGCCTGGAAAGAGCTTGAGTTTCCGTGAGAAGACAATGGATAAAGAATTGTACTGTATTCAAACAATGAAACACTTCATAGTAATAAAAAGAATGAACTATTGGTACATACAACAGCATGGACTAATCTCGAAAATACTCTGCTGAATGAAAGAAAAAAAGCTCCATATCTAGAGTCCATACTGTATGATTCCATGTATAGAATCAATAATTTGATAGGCAACAAATTTCTATGGTAAGAAAAAAATCAAAAACAGTTGTTGCCAGTAAAGGGTGGGGCAGGACTCTACTTGGAAGGAGCATGAGGAAGCTTTCAGTGCCGAGGCTAATATTCAGTATCTTGATAACGGTGTAGGTTACGCAAGTGAATATATTTGTAAGAACTCAACATGTGGTACACTTAAGATTTATACATTTTACCATATAGAAATTTTACATTTCAAGAAAAAAAGGAACCCAATACAAATATTGGATAATAGTTAATCACAGGCATGCTGCAGTATCTAGTAGAAGTGTATTGGTGTTTTCAACTTACTGTGATATACATAAAAAAAAAAATTAAGCTTTAATTGATGGGTGAAGGAATAGATGGATGATGAAGCAACTATAGTAAAATGATCATTGTAAAATCCAGATCATGGATATACGCGTGTTTGATGTAATGTATTTCAACTTTTCTGTGTATTTGAAAATTTTTACAATTAAATATTGGGAAAAACCAATGCATCTGTTGTTTTATTAATAAAATCCATTTCATTAGTCAAGTGGAACACAATACTCAAAGTAAATTTAGTCAGAGAGAATGCATATAAGATTTTACTTGTTTTGCAATTTCCAAATGTTTAGTGTTTCGCTAATACGTATACCTGCAACGCTTGTTGGCATTATTATTTAGTTTTGTTGTTATACAACGGTGATTGTTATATATGATTATGCATTCAGTGATAATGTATCTTAAATGATGTTGAATGGTAGTGGTTGATGGTTTTGATAGTGTCAATACTCCTACTTAAGCAGATTTTAAGTCACTGAGTGCAGAGTTAGGAAGAGATGCTCACAGTTGGTTCTTGTGAGCCTGTGCAAGCTGACCCCAACCTACCTCTGTTCTGACTTCATCAAACCAGTTAGGGATTGTTATGGACCAAACTGTGCCCCTGCAAAATTCATATGTTGAAGTCCTAACCCCCTGTGTGACTGTATTTGAGAAAGGGTCTTTATTTTTTTTATTTTTTTAACATTTATTTATCTATTTTGAGAGAGAGCTTGTGTGCACATGGGGGAGAGGCAGAGAGCGAAGGAGAGAGAATACCTAGCAGGCTCTGCACTAACAGCACATGGGGCTTGTTCTTAGGAACTATGAGGTCATGACCTGAGCCAATATCAAGAGTTGGACACCTAACTTAACAACAGCCACCCAGGTGCCCCAGAGATAGGGCCTTTAGAGAGGTAATTATGGTTAATGAGGTTATAAGGGTGGAGCCCTAATCCAATAGGACTGGTGTGTTATAAAAAGAAAGAGATACATGAGATTTCTTTCTCTCCATGTGCACAGAAGAAAACCCAGGTGAGGACACAGAGAGAAGGCAGCCATATGTAAGCCAGGAAGAAAGTTCTCATCAGAAACCAACTTTGATGGGGGAGCCTGAGTGGCTCAGTCGGTTAAGTGTCCAACTGCTCAGGTCATGATCTCACCATTCCCAAGTTCAAGCACCATGTCAGGCCCTATGCTGACAACTCAGAGCCTGGAGCCTGTTTCAGATTCTCTGCCTTCCTCTGTATCTCTGCCCCATCCCCATTCATGCTCTGCCTCCTCAAAAACAAATAAACATTAAAAAATAATAACAAGGGGGGGGGGAGAAACCAACTCTGAGGACACCTTGATCTTGAAACCTGAGCTTCCAGAGCTATAAGAAAATGAGTTTCTGTTGCTTAAACCATCCAGTCTGTGGTATTTTATTATGGCAGCCCTAGCAGAGCAGTATGCTAATCATGCTTTATTTCCTGAAAGAACACTGTCAGATTAGCATTGCTATTTCCTCTTAAATTTTTTAAAGATTCACAGGATTTTGATTGGCGAGTTTGGACCCTGATCCTATCAATTTTGAAAATTACGTGTTGTGATGCACAAAAATCTTCCTCTTCTACAAGAAAGGTGACCTCAACCACACTGTCTTTCAAAAGATACTCTTGTTTAATGTGAGTGCCATATTCCAACTCTAGTTGGAATATGTCTTTATTTAGCATTGGCTAGATAACTAGCAGTACTTTTTGTCAAATGCTGTTGAAGAAGGATTTATGCTAATAGTAATTCACTTTGTCTTATGATAAGACATTAATTTAATCAGTGGCTCATTTTTCTCTTCAGCTAAAGCTTTAGGTAAATCATGTTGGGAAAATAAAACCCGGAGGCAGCAGAGGCAGAAACTAATTGGAAACATTGCTTTTAGGTAATGAAGCACTTACACATCAACTTTGGGGATTCATTACGTTTTTGGAGGGGACAATTTTTCACGTAAACTCATATGAAAAACAAACAATTGGGATTGAAATATGTAATTGCCAAAGTCATGAAATATGAGGAGAAATTTGGCAATTCATTTAATTTCACCAAACACTTCACTAAAATATTGTTAAATATTGGTGCTCCAAAGATTTAAAAAATGAACAAAAATATGTTCTACTTAAAGTAGTCTCCTAGAGGAGAAACACATTTAAACCTGTCCCAGGTGATAAAGGCGATTAACAAGGTATATATCAGGTGCTGTAGGAACACAATGAGAGATTAATACACTCTTTCTAGGTAGAAGACAGTCCAGAAACAGTGTTATAGTTTCTCTCTCTTCCTATCTCTCAGCTTTTGTATTTTGAAGATAACTGCTGAGAAGGGTCAACATATCCCTTCAGGAAACTAGAGGAAGTTACATTTGTCTCAAGTCCTGTGGTTTGCTCAAGCCAAAAGACCATTCTAGATAACTATAGAAAAAAACGGTGGGGTGCCTTTCTTTGGAGAATTCAGAAAAGAAAAAGAGAAAACTGATGTCTGAGAGGTGAAGCTGTTTTACCAAAATGAAAAGAAATGAGTCACTCCCAAAGATGTTCAGGAACAATTATGCTAGTTGATACGTCTAGATTTTGTGACACTCATTGCAAACATGAAGACTCTTTAAAAAGCTGTGCAGGACTTTTCCAGAAGCAGGACCAGCTACATAATTCTGGGCCCAGGGCAAACTGAAAGTGCTAGGTCCCTTGATTAAAATTATTAAGAATTTCAAGGAGGCAACAGTAGGCTTTAAACCACATGTGGTGCCCTGGGCAATTGCACTTGCTCTGGGGTCCTGGAAGCCAGTCCTGGCCAGAGGACAGTATCACTCTAAATATTGAAGCAAGCGAAGTATTCCCCATTTCTGTCTGGTGTAGGCAATTACAGGCTTCGGAATGTAATAAATGTAGATCTGAGTCCTGGCTCCATCACTTATCAGCTCCTGGGTTTGGGGCAAGTTATTTTCAGTTTCCTCACTGAAGTGTAGTCCTGCAAATTAAGCTTCTATTGCAAGTTCCAGCATCACGTAAATTACACATGTGAATTTTATTCTGGTAACTCTACAAATAACTACGTGTGTTACTAAATAAGAATTATGAAAATTAATGATTTAGAAATCTTGCTATTAGTTTCAGAACAAGAATTACACTAATTGAAACACTTTTTTTTTACTCTTCTTTATTTTTCCCCTCTTGGCCATCAGTTTCATTCCTCATCTCAGTTGTGAGCTGCCAAGCACAAGTTTGATTAACCGTAAAAATCATTTCAAGATCAGAAATATTTCTTGTTTAAACAAAAGTTATGTATTTGGGATTAAAGAACATAATGTCATGGACATTATATATTCCACATATTGTATTCTTCATGGTAATCTTTCACCATTACTTTTTGATATTCATAGATACATTTAACATACATAGTGCTTAACAGTTGTAAAAATCTATCTACGTTTTATCTGTCACTGCTGTACAGAAAAATAGGAGTACTGGTTCCTGCCTGTGGACCTCTCTCTCTGGGTAGTATGGCAACTTCCTTCACTGTCTCCAGGTCCTAGAAAGCTGGATTTTCTGGTACATCATTAAAAAACTGGCACCAAGGTTCAAGGTATCTATTCCCTGAGCAAGATCACTGTTATGTTCTCTCCATTAAAAAGAGACAGCAGCAAAGGGCGGGTACTTCTGCCAGTACCCAGCCCCGCTGTCCAAGCACACTCCTCTAGGAAATTGCAAAAACAGAAGACTCATGCTCCTGCTGACACTCTGAGTTCCCATGTGCATTATGCGATGCTTGCTGCTGTGTGCCCCCAGCCTTTACAAGATAGACCTTAAGTCATTGTTGGATGACAGGGGCATGAATTATTCATCTCGTTTTACCAATGAGAAACACAAAGTCAGATGGCTGAAATGAAATGCCCAAAGTCACAAATCTAATGATGAGAATTGATGTGGCATTTGACCTTCCTATTCCAGGATAATTCATCAGTGATATAGGTTCCTGAATAACAATAGTTGACATACCACTTTGTACTAGATGCTCTCACAGGCAGTTTATATTTACTGACATCCTGCAACACACCTCTAGAACAGGTACCAATATTGCCTATTCTTTACAGAGAAAGCAACTGAGGAAAGGGGAAGTTTTGTGATTTCCTCAAGGTCTGTTTGTAAGTTGCAAAGCTGGAGTTCAAAAGTAGCTGATCTGGGTCCAGAGTCCCTGCTCCTACTCTCTAGCTGTACTTAAACTCACTTGCTAGCTCAGGAGGTGCTGGGACAACTGTCTGACCATAGCTCTTCCTGGGCCACATAACCAGTTTATTCTGAGGGAAAGGTAAAGAGGGATCTCCCCATCAGGACTCAGGTTGATGTTCAGGGCATTGCCCGGAGGGGAGGGCAGGGCAGGGTTTGTGACCGAAGTCACTTGTTAGTGCAGGTTGTAAGGCCAAAGGTAGTAGAACTGCAGACAGTTAATGGTTTAAGTCTGTAGTCTTCAACCTATCAGACTGATGAAATACTTGATACACTCGATAATTAAACACATATTGTTTTCATGCCCCCCACTAGGCATTCAAAGTCATTCAGGATACCAACAAACATTCTTTGTGCAGGATTGTCCTATGCATTGCAGGAGGTCTAGCATCTCTGGCCCCTGTCCTTTCAATATCAGCAATGTCCCTGTGAAAGTGACAACTACAAGGGCTCCCTAAAGACCCCCTCTCATCTCCAATATGAACTCTGAGATATGATTCATTCCGTGCTAAGAATCAGCAGTATATATCCATGCAAAGCCTTGAGGGGTAATCTAGAATTAGGATCCACAGGCAATTCATCTGTGCCTCACCGGGTTGTACCTCATATCTTTATGTGCCTGGTTTTGAAGCAATTCCCAGTTTCTGAAGGCATGTCCTAAATTTCTCCTAAACAAGATCCCTATTTTCTTTCAGCTCTTGATTCACAAGCCATATGAGAGATTCTGAGTTCATTCATGTTGCTATAGCTTCATCAAGAGCTGAGTCCCAAGAACAAAACTTGGAAGCAAAATGTTTGAATGACCCTCTTCTGGGAAACAGCTAACTGGCTGGAGTGGTTGGGGTGGGTTGTATGCATGGATAGATTTGTAAAGAACAGCTAAAGCAAGAGAAGTCCCAGAAGTAACTGGTGAGAGAGAGCTGGCGAGCGATTCTAAGTCAAAGTCCTTAATGACTGTCAGAAATCAGAGACAAAATACAAATGCCAGGTCTCCAGGGTAGAAGCAAGTGTTAAATGAGAAAAAGGATCAAAGGTCAGGAAACAGATGGAGATGGAATTTAAGAGTTAGCTGTCCAGGAACATAAGAGTAGGGATGGGCTGGGATGACAGCCAGAATGTTGTATGTTATTATCTCTGCTCAGTGGTGATGGTTGCACAACTCTCTGAATATACCAAAAACCACCGAACAGCACACTTTGAAAGAGTGGCTTTCATGGTATGAAAAATCTACCGAAATAAGTCTTTTAAAAAGAATATGTTGGGCCAGATAGAAAATCAAAGAGAAAGAACGTGACAGGAATCTGTGTACCTAGTAATCCTAAGATCTTTAGTGGTAACACAAAATTTTTGTGGATATACAGAACTAAAAGTGAAATTGCATCTCTCAGCTATGGCATCCAGCATTATCATCCAGTTATTATTAAGACATCGTAGATCTAAGAGAGCAGCAGAGGGATTACACCGGTTTTCTTGATCCGAAAAGCATGATGATGTTAGCACCCACCCGCTGGTATGAGAAAGTGAAGAGTTTCTTTTCCAGTCCGGGGTATTCAGAGTCATCAAATATCAAAAGCATATCCCCCCAGATCATATTTTTCTGAATTTAATGATATGATTCATATAAAAATGTTTTCTTTAAATCATTACCTAAACTAATTTTTTGTTCTACAATTATTTTTAAAGACATATGAAATGTAGTTGTTAATACATCTCCTTTTTTTTTTTTTTTTTCTTGACCAGTATGAAGCTCAGGCATGACTCAATTTACTCAAGCCAATCATTTAAGCAGATTATTTAAGACTTGGCTCAGGTCTGGCAGAACACAAATAAATATTACAATGTAAAATAAACATATAATGGATATTATTAGATCATGTCCAGCCATGGCTAATTTTGTGGTAGATTGTATCATAGTTGCTCCTATGTCCAAGAACGTTCTAAGTTTGTTGAAAACTTCTACAAGGTAAAGGAACAGGAATGTGTAAACGTGGTTAAATAAAACAATGGTTTTAACCTCCTCTTTGGATGTGTACCAAAGTAATGGAGGAAGCAATTACCACACCAGCTGACACACAAACATTGTTTAACAAATATGTACTCAGTGGATCGTTAATTAGTTTTCAGTGTATTGTTAATTCACTTTCAAAACATTTTCAAATGATCTTGGATCTTAATCAAAAAGGGGTGAAAATTAGAAAAATGGAACAAACAGTATGTCCTTGGTGACGATAATGCCTGTGATAACTTTCCATTTAGTTGGCACTCACTAAGTGACTATTCAAGAAATCTAGTGAAAGATACCATACATCTGTCCATCCAAGATATGTATTGAATCCAACCATGTGCCCGCCACTGTGCTAAGAACTGGGATTACACAGGTACCACCTTGGACACAGTCTACCCATGAGCCCACAAAGCTAATTGTAACATACGGTGTGAGGATGATGATAGGGAGAGGTGCCGGAGGATCCATAAAAAGAGGATTTAACCCAATGGGATGAAGGAAGAATAGCAGAGAGGAGTTGGAAAGGTTTGGGGAGTAAGGCCTGAGCCAAGATTTGTATAGGAGTTACCCAGGTAAAGGGCAGAAATAGAAGAGGGATGGAAGTAGAAGAAGATTCCAAAATAAGGGGATGATATGAAAAGAGGAACAGTCTGTTCAGTCTGGCTCAGTCTGTTAAACGTCCGACTTTGTTTCAGGTCATCATGAGCTCACGGTTCATGGGTTCGAGCCCCGCGTTGGGTTCTGTGCTGACAGCTCAGAGCCTGGAGCCTGATTCAGATTCTGTGTGTCCCTCTCTCTCTGCCCCTCCCCCACTCACGCTCTGTGTGTGTGTCTCTCTCTTTCTCAAAAATAAATAAGAAAGAAAGAAAGAAAGAAAGAAAGAAAGAAAGAAAGAAAGAAAGAAAAAAAGAGTCTGAAGCTCAACTGACTGAGTCACCCAGGTGCCCCAAGGCAATGAAGGATTTAAACAGGGGACTAATGTGGTTTGAATTGTATTTTGGTTACATCATTAGGACAATGATTAAGACAATCATTAAGACAGTTTGCATACCTTTGTGGTATTAAAGAAGGAAAAGAGGACAATTATTTGAGAGGCAAGATCTATACACATACAGCAATTGATTAGATGTTAGTTAGTGGAAGGTGAGTTTCAAGGAAAACTCCTGATTTCTAGCTAAGTGCATTATAGTACCACCAATCAAAACAGGAAACATAGAAAAATATGCCTGGGATAAAATCAATTTTATTTTGAATCTGTTGAATTTGGGATGCCATTGCCAGGCCCCGATGGGAATGTCTAGTAAGCAATTGGATATATGAGTCTATAGCTGAGGACGAGCTCTCTGTGGAATCAAGAGGTTTGGGAATTTCAAATTTTTTTTTCAATGTTTATTTATTTTTGGGACAGAGAGAGACAGAGCATGAACGGGGAAGGGGCAGAGAGAGAGGGAGACACAGAATCGGAAACAGGCTCCAGGCTCTGAGCCATCAGCCCAGAGCCTGACGCGGGGCTCGAACTCACAGACTGTGAGATCGTGACCTGGCTGAAGTCGGACGCTTAACCAACTGCGCCACCCAGGCGCCCCGAGGTTTGGGAATTTCAATACAAAGGTAGTCACTGAAAACATTTGAAAATGTGAGATTACCCAGCAAAGATTTGTCAAGTAATGTATCCTAGGGAACATGGACATTTAGAGGTTATGTGGTGGGGGGGGGGGGGGGAGTTGTGAAAGAGGCAAAGAACTGCAAAAGTATGAGAACCAGGAGGGTGTGATGTCAAGGAGCAGAGAGCCATGAAGGGTCAGTAAATAAAGACTTAATTGTTTCCATTGAATTTGGAAATACAGAGGTCATTCGTGAACTATGCCAGAATCATTTCCATGGAGAATTAAGAAAGCAAGCCAGATTGCAAGCAGTTGAGAAATGAATGGAAAATAAGATAGAAATGCTTTTCAGTCGAGAAGAAGAGAAAAGTCTCCATGGTGTATAGGGAGAAATGGAGACAACAGGGTACTTTTTTCAGATCAGGGGCAAAGCCTAAATTTTGCCTAAGCAGAAGAAAGAAAAAAGAAGGAGTTGAAGATACTGGAGGTGGACATTTCAAAAGGCTAGGTGGTTTCTGGTGCATGTTCTCAATCCAGAAAGAAATATCTATATATCTGGAAATAGCTGTCTGTCTGTATCTATCTCTATCTATCTATCTATCTAACTATCTATCTATATGGCCTAAGGTCCAAAGGTTGGCACAGTATATTGCACATGTCGGCTAATTGAGATCGAGTCAATGGGACCAGGCTACCACATCTGAATTTCACATGTCTCCAGACTGGACTTGTTTGTTTTGTATGTGGTAAATATATTCTTGAAATTAAGAGTGCTTTGGGCCCTTTCTTCTATCCTGCATTTGTGTGTGTTTGAGTGTGTTTCCATCTGACACATTAGCTCCCTCTCTTCTGTGTTGTTTCAATCTTTATAATATGTCTGGATCATTTTCACAATCAGAAAAATATTGAAAATATTTCCATTACGAACCTAACAAGAATCAATGGCCTGGAGAAGTTGACTGACTTCTGACTAAAACATCTGACTAAATTCAGTGGGTGGGGAACGGACAGTTTCTTTCTTATAATATGGAAGGCACCAAATCCACAGGTAACATACACTTGAACAAGAAAAATATAGGGGCTCTTGGGTGACTCAGTCGGTTGAGCATCCAACTCTTGATTTCAGCTCAGGTCATGATCTCACAGTTCATGAGTTTGAGCCCTGTATCAGGCTCTGGGCTGAGAGCACCGAGCCCCTGTGTCTCTCAAAATAAATAAATAAACTTAAAAAAAAAAAACAGGAAAAATATATACAAACATTGAAAGCAAACAACTTATATGTATTCACTGGAAGTAGCCATTTTCAAATGTTCTATTATTTTGCATTATTTATTTTTAGAGCCTATAAACAAACCTGTTTCTGGTAGTCTTATGTCCCCCAAATTTAAAACTCATCACAGTATAATTATGATAGGAAGAAACATATTATGAGAATTGAACAAGAGCAGAGTAGAAAATAGGTTAACAAGGGGCACCCGGGTGGCTCAGTCGGTTGAGCATCCGACTTCAGCTCCGGTCATGATTTCACACTCCATGAGTTTGAGCCCCACGTCAGGGTCTGTAGTGACAGCTCAGAGCCTGGACCCTGCTTCAGATTCTGTGTCTCCTTCTCTCTCTGCCCCTCCCCTGCTCATGCTCTGTCTCTCTCTGTCTCAAAAATAAATAAAAATATTAAAAAAAAAATTTTTTAAAGAAAATAGGTTAGCAAACTTAACAACTGTCATATATTTGTGAGTATATATAATTGCTTACAAAGAAATCTGCTATTGAAAGCTAAGAGACATTGTTTTCAAAATCATTTGAATCATTGTAAAAAAATATTCACTAGCTCAATTACTGTGAACTATATATTAAACTACATTTCCAGTGTTTTCTTGGGCTATTCTTGGGCATTTAGTTTTTTTCTTCATGTAATTGAAGATCATTTTAGCAATTTTTTAAAAGTTAAGTGTTTTTTGTATTAAATTAATATATTAACTTTAAATGTATTGATTTTTGAAATCTTGAGTCTTCCCATTGAAAAGCATTGCTTACATTTCCTATATTTTACAACAAGCATTGTAATTTCAGTCTTCTTCATGAAGGTTCTATCCATTTCTTGTTAAACGTATTACTTTTTTTAAGATTTTATTTAGATCCAAGTAGGTTAACATATAGTGTAATAAAGGTTTCAGGAATAGAATTTAGTGATTCCAAAGTTGTCTCTATTGTGCATGGAATTTTTTAAAAAAATTTTTAATGTTTTTTTCAATTTTTTTATATAATGTTTATTTTATTTTTGAGAGAGAGAGAACATGAGCAGGAGAGGGGCAGAGAGAGGAGACACAGAATCTGAAGCAGGCTCTAGGCTCTGAGCTGTCAGCACAGAGCCCAACACGGGGCTCAAACCCATGAATCGCGAGATCATGACTGGAGCCAAAGTCAGACACTTAACTGACTGAGCCACCCAGGTGCCCCTATTGTGCATAAAATTTTATTTATTTTTTTTACTCTTTTCTTTTCTAGAACTAATGAAGATAATATGGGAGAAAAGAGGGAGAGCAGAAAATAAATTTAATAAATGCATTCATAAATATAAGAATTTAAAATAACTATACTACATAATATTTGAGAAAGACAGAAGATGTAATGATTGTAAAGATCCTGGGGTGGGAGTGTGATTCTGGCATTTAAGCATCAGAAAGAGCTAGTGTGACCGGAGCAGAAGCAAGTGAGTGAGAGAGGAATAGGGGAGGAGATCAGGGTTGCTAGGGCATATGGGTCACTATGGGGTCTGTGGCTTCTCCTCTGAGACTGGTAGAATAAAAGCAAGCAAGTCAACCTTTCTTTACTGTAGCGCCTCAAAAAACCTCTTTTTTTTTTTTTAATGTTTATTTATTTTTGAGAGAGAGAGAGAGAGAGCGCGCAGAGGAGGGGCAGAGAAAAAGGGAAACACAGAATCTGAAACAGGTTCCAGGCTCTGAACTGTCAGCACAGAGACCGATGTGTGACTCGAACTCATGAAGTGCGAGATCATGATCTGAGCCAAAGTCTGACACTTAACTGACTGAGCCACCCAGGTGCCCCTCAAGAAAACCTCTTGATGACCCATTCTATTCTTATTCTCCTGCACACAAGGCAGGAGGGATCTGCACATGATTCAGTTTCTTCTTGGCTTTAGTATAGGAACCCTGGCTTCAGAGACTGATCCGGCCCAAGAGTTCATGGTTGTGCATTAGCTTCCACACCAAGGCCACTATGGAACACACTGCCTCAGTGGCCCGCAGACTCCCATAAACATCAGCTTCCATCTGACTCAGGAAGAACAGACACATAGGATTCGGTGGCAGAGGGAAGGGAGCTAATTCCAGTCATCACCCTCCCAGAAGCTCCTGCTTCAGAACCTGAAACTATATTTATCTTGGTCCAATTGCACAATGTCTCTTTATTCTCACCTTCCCATATTTCAAAGAAATTGATAAAATAAAAAGCCACAAGTTAACACGAAGCAATTTCTATATCCCGATACGTAGCATTTATTTTCAGTATTTATTTGATATTTTACGATGACTTTTGTATAACAGATCATATTGTTCAACAAACCTTACTTTATTGTAAGCAATAGGCAAGAAGGCTTAGCTGTTTACAACAAAACTGTAGTTGGACTCTTCGCAGAACTATCTAAGGTTGTGGAATCACTCTTGCTTGAAACAATGAGTATGAATGTGATTAAAACAATGAATACCTTTTCGGCACTTATTTGTTATATATCATGCTAAATCCTTTATGCATGTGATTACCTCAGTCCTTCAAACAAGCCAGTGCGGTAAGCATTACTGACATTTTACTATTGCAAGGGAGGACATCTAGGGGGCACACACATGTCGAGTGGCAGGACTGCTCTTGTCTGCCTCTAACCCAGGGGACCTAACATCCAGTCACTGTTTACAAAACCACCCAACAAACGCAGAAGCACTCAAAGGCCACAGAACCTTTGCAAAGATATAAAGCTGTATTACAAAATCCTCGGTTCCAGGGGACCTGTTGAGACAGTGGAGCAGAGCAGTTCAAGACTTGTTTCAGTGAGCATCACACAGCTTTGTTTCAATGGAGAGCAGCATACAGGAGCAGCTGTCTGCTCTAATCTCTGCCAGGATACTCCAAGCCAAGAATTCCATTTTTAGCTCAAGGGCACTGTCTCTCTTAGAGATGTAGTTCTAAATTGAGGGCATTAACTGAGCCTCTGCTTTTCAATCTGTCTCCTGAACATCCAAGGGTATTATTTTGAAAAAAAAAAAAAGAATGATAAAGAACCAGAGAATCAATGTGCTATACTCAGCTTCTCAAATGACTGGTATGATTTCCTATCTTCATTATCAGCAGCAGCAAGTAGCATTATTATAATCATTATTATAAGTATTTGTAGGCAAACTCTTTCTATGGTCAAAGTGTTAGGTATGATCTCTTGCACTAACAAGTGAACCTCTCTAGTCTTTCCTTCTTGGGTTAAACTGTTGGGAGCTGGGTGGAGGTGGGCAGGTCTGGAATCTTCTGTACAATGTACTGGCCAGGCACCCTTTGAACCCTGTTCGTAAGGTGGTCCTTTGAAACTTCTGGAGAGCTGTAATGACTGGAAAGTGGTATACTGAAGGAACATCATTCGTCCTCCTCTGAAAATTCTATTCCTTGTTTTTAGCACCAACACATTGCAATGCAAAGTTACTTCTATGTAATTCAAATACTTCAAAACAACTGGCCCATTCTTCCTTCTTCCTAAATCTTTATTTTTCCAGTGTAAATATTTCTGGCTTTAGCTGCTTTTCAAATGAAGCTATATCAAGATGCACTCTCACTCTACTGACTCTTTAAGACACTTTACGTTCTGCAGCTCTATTTGAGATGAGGCCCTGGGAACTAAATGATATTTCAAACACGTTCTTTGCATTGCAGAGGACAGGTGAACTGCCTGGGACCTTCCTTGCTTGGACACTGGACATCTATCTGCTAATGTAGATTAAGTTTGCATCCACCCACGTGAGATGACTGAATCATACTGAGCGTGGAGTGTATGGAATCAGTTGGAATTTTGTTTATTTTGCGTGGATTTTGGCAGTTTACTAATTAGGGTTTTGTTTCTTCATTTTTCAGTGGATGTCACGTGACATAGTGAAAAGGGGACCGGACTTGAAGTGAGAGTATTTGGACTGAATTCTTACAACAACATTCATGAACTCATTCGACAACATACAACAAGCTCATAAATTTTTTTATTTTACCTCTCTGTTTTCTCATATTTAAGTTAAGCTTGATAAAAATTGAAGATAAAGTATACAAAAGGAGTTTCTGAAGACCTGTGTAATCATTAAGTATTGTTTTTTGAAAACTTAAAGTCAGAGTCTTTTCATTAACCCCTTTTGATTCCATCATGTGATTTTTGCCCAACTATTTCATTGCTAAAAGGCTTTTGCCAAGAGATAGGGTTAGCAATTATATTATTTTAAAAATATACAAAAAATATGGTTGGACTATATTGAGAAGTAACTGGTGTTTTTTTCATGAAGAAGTAAAATTGCTTTTTTGCAAACTATAGTGATATCATTTATTTCAATCTCAGTTGGGGAAGTGAACAATTATCCTGGTGTTCCGGGAAAGATGAGTGCCTGACTTTTTAAACAGAAATACTTCAAAGTCAGTTAATGCTTCTTAAGCAGAGATGGGCAGAGGGAGGAATGGGTGATGCTCTTAGTTCGTCACTGGTAGCTTCAAATTCTGGTAATTAGACTCACTGGTCAAAGAATGTCAGACTCCCTTAAGATCTCAAGGCTGCAATTCTTGACAGTGTTTATTGTTTATCACAGCAAAACCAAGTTGCTTTGAGAACAACTTCCAAGTAGAGACTTATTGAGGGTGATAGTCTCCTGTGACACAATGGCTACAGCTATGGCTTGACCCAGGCCAAAACGAACCCAAGATGAGTGCTTTTCTAATGTTCCTGGAAGGCTGTGATTGTACCAAGGACACTGCCAAAACTCCTCCCTGCTTTGCCAAAGCCCATCAGCAGAGTAATGAATGCAGAGGTGTAGGCTAAAGTGCCCATGGCAGTAAAGAAAACCAGATTGTATTTTGTTCTAACGGCACAAATCGTGGTTTCAGAACTGTGAAAAGCCAAACCTGAATGCTCTTCTGATGACGGATTACAAAGTAAGGAAGGACTAGTTTCAAGAACATAATGTGGGAGGAGATTATATTGTAGTTTGAGAGACAGCAACAATAATAAAGATGACAAAACTCTTGCTTAAAGATTAGCAGATCTACTTAGAACTTAGAAAAGCTTTGGGTTTGTTTCTACTAGGTAGTCAAAAAAAGAAAAATCATGTCCCTCTCTCACACTCTCACATTTCTTATTCCCCATCCCTCCACCTTGTCACCACCCCCCTCGGTGAGGCTAACAAGCAAACTGAGATCCTGGAACAGGATGGCGCACAATGAGGGGTGCTATGTCTGCACAGCAGAAGAAATATGTCTCTTCATGAAAACTACTAAAGAATTACACCTAAAGGAAACAATGATTTTATTAGTAAAATTTCAGTGTACCTACGAATTTTAATACTTTTTTCAAAAATATTATAAGAAAATGTAAGTACAGAAGTTGTGTTGAAATGTCGTATTTCACATGTCAGCATAGGAAGGAGAGTTAGAGATCCAAGATAATTTCTCTATAACTGAACAGTACCTGCTTTATTGGGCTTTCTTTCTTTCTTTCTTTTTTTTTTTTTTAAAGCCAGCCACCTACCATTCTCTACATCTTTACCTATACGTACTAGAAAAGCATCCATACTTTCCTAAGATGACCAGCATTTCTATCACAGATGATTGACTCAGGGACTGTTTTCTGTCATGTGAATACAGAAGCAGAGAAAGCCAGACCTTAATAAAATAAATAAAACAAACAAAAAGAACAATAGAAAATACAGAGAGACAAGAGATGGAGAGAGCATTTACTTGTTTCCCCAAAATATTAGAGGTAGACCTAGTCGTTAGTTTCTGGGGTCCACACCATAACAATTAAATCAGAATCTTTGTGGATAGAGAGCCCAAACACTGATATTTTTACAAATCTTGCCAGGTAAGTCTACAGGAAAGCCAGCTTTGAGAACCATGGTTTTAGACAGTTGCTGAGGCCCAAATGCATCTACAATGAGGGCTTGAAAGATACCCCTGTATCTGTTCAATAAATAATTCTTAGTTGATGTACTCCACCAGAATTTTAAAATATATCGTAGGTGCCATATTTCATTAAAATATGTTTTAATGCTGGGGTGCCTGGGTGCTCAGTCAGTTAAGCAACTGGTTCTTGGTTTTGGCCCTGCCATGATCTCATGGTTTAGTGAGTTCAAGCCCTGCACTGGGCTCTGCGCTGGCAGCACAGAGCCTGCTCGAGATTCCCTTTCTCCCTCTCTCTCTCTCTGCCCCTCCCCCATACGTGCTGTCTCTGTCTCTCTCAAAATAAATAAATAAACTTTATGGAAAATTAAAAAAAATTGTTTTAGTGCTATGTTACATTTTGATCAGTTGTCTCGGAGAGAAATTTACAGCATATTTCTGAATTGTCATTCCTTTGACCAGAGGTTTTTGTTTGTTTGTTTTGTTTTGTTTGCCTTTTTTTTTTCAAAGGTAAAGTTTCAGGGTTACGAACAAAATATACGTAATTGTATTAGTTTAGTAGGAGTCTCAGTTTCATGGTTTTCAACACAGAGCATAAGAAACTGCAGAATTTCCCAGGTTCCATTGTCCAGAGATCAATGACTACAGTTACTTCCTAAGTGTTACCACTTTCTGCAGATGTTCAGGAACATGATGTTTCTACCACCTGTATCTGCCTTTTAAGTAGGGAACATGTAAGTTTATAGAAAGGTGGACACCAAAAATTAATGAAATTTTTATTTTTTTTACATGAAAAGTACAATCTTCCAAGTGTTGATTTTGTCAGATTTTCTTAAAAACTTCTTTTGACTCCTTTTCCCCCCTTTGAAACCTTGAGCCAAATCTTTATTGTTTTTCTCATTCTTTGATGAGCTTTTCACGTATTTCTTCTGGTATTTGCTATAGATTCTTGATATACACTTCATGCACTGCAAGATTCAATCTGGTTTGGACATAATTTCTTTTTAATTTCATTTCTATAAACCCCTTTCTCTTTAACTTGGTAACTTACTCGCTATATCCAAATTAAGAAGAAATGTTCACATCACTCAGCTTTCTTACCTTAATGTCTTTCTTAATCTATCACTAACAGAGATAGATATTTATGTTTGCAAAGGGCATCTTCACATAATTTAGATTCTGCCTGTTAACATCCAGCAGTTTGCTTAGTCATAAAGTAAAGGTAAGTATTGTAAATCCAAATATTTCCCTTGATTCAAATAATAAAAACAATCATAATGCCTTCATTCTGAGATGATGATGTTCACTTTTCTTACATTCATACCCAGGGGTCGGTTACTGTATTTCCTTCAAGACTCGATGCGACTGTGTATCTGGCCATCTGCATGGTTGACCAACATTCCCTAGAAGTCAGAGTGGTTTCCATCACGGTCAATGGATCTCTTCTTGAAGTACTGATTTTGTACACTGTATTAGTTTGTTTGATTGGTTAGTCATTTTTGTATAGTATATTTCAACTCTCTGGAATCTGTCATAAAACAGAACAATCAAAATTTGTTTACTAAATTTTTAATATATATATTTTTAGAACTCAACAAGTGGGGTCATATCAAATTTTACTTCTTTTACCAAAATGTTCGTTTAGCAGCCCTACATTTTGGTTTTGCTATCATTGCTGTTAATGGACTCATTGGAGTCCATTGGAGTGGACTTAATGGAGTAATTGTTAGCACTCCAGAATTAATCTCATTTCCTCTTCCCTCTGTTTTAACTGTGTCTTCCTCTTTCATTGACTGAAATTTCTCTTTTGGTGCCATTCAATGAGTCAAACATTTATGGATATCTGCAAACCTTTCATTTTTTGTTTATTTTTTTAGGAGATCAAGAATCCTTTGATTAAAAGGTGGGGAATTCTTTTGTTTTCTTATAGGTGGACAGATTCACTGCTTCCAAACAGCCTAGAAGAGGAATGTATCCAAAGTAAGGAATGTTTTAATGTACTCTCACACTGGGAGGAAATATTGTTTTGTAAATTTGACAGCCATTTTTGATTCTATCAGCTCAGAAATGATGGCCAGGTAATCTGAAAAAGTATAACACAGAATTAATCAAACCAGGAGCTAGAAAGATTCAAAAGAGAAGTTTTCTTTTCCATGTTGCTGAAAAGTTTCATTTGAATTACTATTCAGTTGTGAAATCTTCAACAAGTACTTATTAATTGGCTAAAGTGCCAGGATTATACTAATTCATGGAGATTCAGATGTGAAGAAACTGGGCTGGGGTGCCTGGCTGACTCAGTAGGCAGAGCATGACACTCTTGACCTCAGGGCTGTAAGTTCCAGTCCCATGTTGGGAGTAGAGATTACTTAAAAATAATAATTAAAAAAAAATCTTATAAATAAATAAATAAAAGAAACTATGCTGATAGGAGCTTCAGTCTTAAATCATCAAAAGTTTCTTTGAAAGAGGAGCATTGGCATTATGTCAATGACAAATAAGAATAAAGATTTAGGGGCGCCTGGGTGGCGCAATCGGTTAAGCGTCCGACTTCAGCCAGGTCACGATCTCGCGGTCCGTGAGTTCGAGCCCCGCGTCAGGCTCTGGGCTGATGGCTCGGAGCCTGGAGCCTGTTTCCGATTCTGTGTCTCCCTCTCTCTCTGCCCCTCCCCCGTTCGTGCTCTGTCTCTCTCTGTCCCAAAAATAAATAAAAACGTTGAAAAAAAAATTTTAAAGAATAAAGATTTAAAGGTTTGTCACAGATCAAACTGGAACTTAAATGTTTGTATTCTTTTTTTGGTGTTTTTTTCCAAAACATAAAGATGTAATTTTGTTGTACTTTACAACAATCTATTGTTAAGACTGTAAATGAAATTTAAAGCAGGAACAAAAAAATAATTTTTTTAATGTTTATTTATTTCTGAGAGAGAGACACACACACACAGTGTAAGCAGGGGAGGGGCAAAGAGAGAGGGAGACACAGAATCTGAAGCAGGCTCCAGGCTCTGAGCTGTCAGCACAGAGCCTGATGCGGGGCTTGAACTCACAGAGCGCAAGATCATGACCTGAGCTGAAGTTGGACGCCCAACCGACTGAGCCACCCAGGTGCCTCAGGAAAGATAAATTTTCAACTGATGCTATTCAGATTCTATTCTCTTTAGCTTAAATAATTTATAGTTTGAATTAATGTAACTTGGTTGCTTATTTCATAAACTTCCCCAAGCAAGTAACAGTCATTTTAACTAGGGGTGCTCCTCTTTACTTCCTTACTTTGATTCATTCTTTTGTTCTGCAAATAATTTAGGGCTAGTTATGTGTCAAGTGCTGTGCTTGGCTTAGCTCAGACTTCTTCCAAATTAATGAAAGAATCAGCACAGATTTTCTGCAGCCCAACTGGATAGTCTCTCCACTAGTCTCTCCACAAAACTTCTGCACTTGTTTTCATCTTCTGGTACATCTGACAGGTACACTCCATACAAATTAAACTGAAAGTCAGGAGGTCTGTTGGATGTACTCTTATGAAGCTATAGTGTTCCTCCTCTTGTGGTGTTGTTCAGTACACTTCTCATGCATTCAGAAATCTTAATTCTTTGGTCCAATAGGCATGTATTATCTCCCTCCACTGTAAAATGATGGACTACTATTTCCAAAGTCTTTCTCATACAATTCAATGAACACATCAATGTACTAACCTTTTTTCTTTAAGTTATTTATTTGGAGAGGGAGAAAGAGCACACTTGGATTGGGCATGGTATAGAGGGGGAGAGAGAGAGAGAGAGAGAGAGAGAGAGAGAGAGAGAGAGAGACTCAAGCAGGCTCTGTGCTGTCAGCGCAGAGCCTGACACAGGGCTTGATCTCACAAAGTGTGAGGGCATGACCTCAGCCGAAATCAAGAGTTGGCTGCTCAACTGATTGCGGCCACCCAGGCGCCCCATCAATGTACTAATTTAATGAGACTTGTTTTCTTCAAATTGTCTCGTAGATTTACATTTTTATTGAAATATGAGCCTTAAAGACACTTTCCAACTGTCTACTGCTGGACAAACTATTTAGGCTACCTCTCTGTGTCACATAGCCTCTCTGTTCCCTGTCCTTCCTCTGCCCTTCTCTACCAGAAAGTGTAGCAAGATTGAGGTATTTTTGAAAAATGGAAGATAACAGTAATCCCATTTTTTTTTTCTTTACAGGTCAAGGATTTCGATTTCTTTTTGCTTTTCTTTGTAGATATGGTATATTCACCTAACCCCTGGAGCTTAGTAGAGGTGGAAAAGTATTAATGTGAAAGAGATGTGAAACTAAGAACTGATAATGAGAGTGAATAGCATCCCATAACACAGAGGTGCAGTGGGAGCAAGTGGAGGCTCGTTGGGAAGCAGGCAGGAATTATTGCATCATTAAGGCCACGAGGGAAATTTCTATCACCTATATGCAACCCAGAGTCTCTTTTACCCATGGCTTCCTACATGTAAGACAGAGAGAACACATGTTTCTGAATCAGGTTTGTTATTCCTGTTTTTTTATACATTAAAAAAAATGTTTTTTCAATTTAAGTTTAGTGCTTTCAAATGGAGGCATTACCCCACTATTTGTCCCTTAGTTTGATTTCCAAGGAACCCAAAGAGATGGCTCAGGATACTTTTAAAATATCTGTTGAATGAAATGATAACAGAATACCAATTTGATGTGTGCTTCGACTCTTTTGTTTTATTAGAACTCCAAAGGGGGGCGCCTGGGTGGCGCAGTCGGTTAAGCGTCCGACTTCAACCAGGTCACGATCTCGCGGTCAGTGAGTTCGAGCCCGCGTCAGGCTCTGGGCTGATGGCTCAGAGCCTGGAGCCTGTTTCTGATTCTGTGTCTCCCTCTCTCTCTGCCCCTCCCCCGTTCATGCTCTGTCTCTCTCTGTCCCAAAAATAAATAAACGTTGAAAAAAAAAATTAAAAAAAAAAAAAAAAGAACTCCAAAGGTTGAATTTATTAGCTTTCCAAATTATGTAGGAGTATGAGCTTATATTCCTCACTGTGTAAATTCAGCTCCAAATCTTCTGTAACTTTTTTAGTTTTCTGGTTCTAGATTCTCTCTTCCTGCAAAACACCTTGTGGACTTGTTTGTAGATAAATATAAATATTTTTAATATTTATTTTAATGTTGATTTATTTATTTGCAAGTGAGCGAGCGGGGGAGGGACAGAGAGAGAGGGAGAGAGGGAGAATCCTAAGTGGGCTCCATGCTGAGCTTGATCAGTGCAGGGCTTGATCTCAGGAACCAGGAGATCATGACTTGAGCTGAAATCAAGAGTTGGAGGCTTAACGAACTGAGCCACCCAGGTTCCTTGAGATATGTTTTTTTTTTAATTTTTTTTTTCAACGTTTATTTATTTTTGGGACAGAGAGAGACAGAGCATGAACGGGCGAGGGGCAGAGAGAGAGGGAGACACAGAATCAGAAACAGGCTCCAGGCTCTGAGCCATCAGCCCAGAGCCGGACGCGGGGCTGGAACTCACGGACCGCGAGATCGTGACCTGGCTGAAGTCGGACGCTTAACCGACTGCGCCACCCAGGCGCCCCGAGATATATTTTTTAAAAATCACCCCATGCTTTTTAGTATAATTTTACTTCAATAAGATTGAAATTCTCTTTCTTCTTGATAAATCATTTTTATTTGTGCTTCCTTGAGGTGATATTGAAATAATTTTGATTAGGGTTTCATGTGTTCCCCCAAACACTTCAGTCATTCTTTTCCATTCTTTATTGCTGTATTCTTGAAGATGCAACCCACTTTCCACTTCATGTATCAAAGAAAATTTGAATAGATGGTATAAATGAGTTCAAGCTTTTTTAAGTTTTTTTTTTTAAATGTTCATTTTATTTTTGAAAGAGAGACAGAGTGCAAGTGTGGAAGGGGCAGAGAGAGAGGGAGACACAGGATCCAAAGCAGGCTCAGGCTCTGAGCTGTCAACACAGTGCCTGATGCGGGGCTTGAACTCAAAAACCGCAAGATAAGACCTGAGCCACGCTCAGGTTGGCGAAGTTGGTGCTCAACCAACTGAGCCACGCAAGCACCTTGAATATGAGCTTTTAAAATCATATAAACTACATCCATGGGCACAAAATAACATGTAAATGTTTCTTTGAAACCACTGTCAATTATATTTTCAACATCATAGAACATGTGAACATTCAGAAAACTAGTGAAAGGCAAACTCTCCCAATTTCCACAGAGAAAAAAGTGCAATATTGACTTATAGAAATCTTACACACACACACACACACACACACACACACACACACACGTTCTATTTTAATTTTCTCTGGTTGCTTTAACAAATTGCCACAAACCAGATCACATTAAATAACAGAATTCTATTCTGTCACAGTTCTGGAGGCTAGAAATTTGAAGAAAAGGTGTTATTAAGGTTGATTCATTCTTGCAGACTCAGAGGAAGAATCACTTCTATACCTCTCTCCTGGCTTCTGGAGGTTGCTAGCAATCCTTGGTGCTCCTTGGCTTTATAGACACATCACTCCGATCTCTGCCTGCATTGTCACATGGTGCTTTCCTTCGTCTGTCTCTGTGTTCCAATTTCTCTCTTCTTATAAGGCACTAGTCATTGGGTTAGGACCACTCCAATTTAGTATGGTTGCATTTAAATTTTTTTGTCAATGTTTATTTTTGAGAGACAGAGAGGGACAGGCATGAGCAGGGGAGGGGCAGAGAGAGAGGGAGACACAGAATGTGAAGCAGGTGCCAGGCTCTGAGCTGTTAGCACAGAGCCCAATGCAGGACTTGAAGTCATGAACCGTGAGATCATGACCTAAGCCAAAGTCAGATGTTTAACCGACTTAGCCACCCAGGCGCCCACAGTATGGTCTCACTTTAATTTGATTACATTCATAAAGGCCCTATGTCCAAGTAAGATCACAGGCACAAGTACCAAAAATTAGGGCATTAAGATCTTTTAGGGGGATACAATTCAATGCACAATACACTACAATATCAATTTCAGGCAAATTTATAGTATTATTTTTTAAATAATAGAATGTGAGCATTTAGCAAAAGGAGTGGTAAACAACATTAACAAATTTGTGTTCTCAAATATCAAACTTATGAAGTGCATACATTTTCCTTTCCTGCTTGTTACTATAGAGAGATCATGGGACCACCATGATGAACATTGTTTTTAACATACATGTAGCACAAATGTTCATTTTAATTGCTTTGGGCAAGAAAGAAAAAAGTGGCTATATAACAGGACAGTCTAAGTGGATTTTTAGCTGGTTGAACAATTATCAAAAGTATTAATTAACGAATTTCTTTCATCTTGAAATTAGCCTCTAGTGGTAACTTAGCAAATTCTTTATTTATCCCAGCAGTTGTATCAGTGACATAAATGTAGACGTTAAAAAAGTAGACATAAAAAAGTCAATGTATATGACAAAATCTAAGAAAAAAGCTAACACAAAAGGTTAACAAAATACAGATTCAAATTAACCTTAATAGGCTACCTCTAATTTTAGTCATAAAGCTGTGGACCTAAATGGATTTAATGAAGAAAATGAAATTATATAGGCAAAATACAAGTTTCTCTTTCTAAAATAAAAAAGTCAGTTGCTCGTACAGACTCTATATCTGTAGTTTTAAAGAGCTGGTTTGATGATACTGTCTATAAATGGCTAACCACATTGTGTTCTTAAATTGCCATTAAATGAGTTTCTGGGTGAGACCCCCCCTAAATTAGCCCTAAGTCAGCAGGTAAGATTCCAAAGAGAGCAAAAAAACTTCCATTATGTGCACTCTGGAGAGAAACAATTTCATTACAAGGATTTCTGTTTTTACTGACTTTTCCTGGTTAATGTGCCAGAGAAGTCAGTTTGAAACACAACATTTGTAACAAGTCCATCCATAAGGAGAAATCTGACAATGAGAAACTTTACCCTGAAGCATATTGTTGCTGGCATCCTGTTCGTATCTAATGCTGCACACGAATAGAAATATTTCCAGTTGCACAAGTACTCTTTACACTGATTAGTTGGAAGGAAAGTTCATTTTCACGGTCAATGTTATAATGTATGAACATTGTAGGGGCCATGGAGTACTCTGACTCCAAAATTTTTGAGAGTAGCTAGGAGGATGATCATTGAAATCTGGGCAATTCACCTAATATTATTTGCTGGCAAAAAAAAAAAAAAAAAAAAAAAAAAATCAAGGAATACTTTAGCTGCTGGGAAAAGCCTTTCTCCACCATGCTCATATCCTTCCGCCCCCAACTTCAGCCTACTCTCATTTTTTAAAAAAATGTTTATTTGTTATTGAGAGACAGAGAGAGATAGAACGTGAGCGGGGGAGGGGCAGAGAGAGAGGGAGACGCAGAATCTGAAGCAGCCCCAGGTCTGAGCTGTCAGCCTAGAGCCTGACTTGGGGCTAGAACCCACGAACCGTGAGATCATGACCTGAGTCGAAGTTCGACACTTAACTGACTGAGCCACTCAGGCACCCCAGCCTACTCTCATTTCTTATGAATTTTGTTTACTCTTTTGTTAAAATTCTTTGGGTTCCATTTCCCTTATATCTTATGCATAGACCTTACTGGACTAAAGAACGGAGGTCAGGAAATAAAAGATCATCTACCAAATACTAATAAGTAAAATTTCTGTCGTATACAATGAAAAGACAGACTCCAGGGTCACTAATGTTGGGGTTTAATCACCACAAATATACTAGAAATGGTTACTATGCCCATAAAGCTAACATAATTGGGCCTCAATCATAGGGTCCTATTGATATTTCGTTGTGTTACACAGTATCAGACCAACTATTAAAAAGTAATTAATAATTCTAAGTAAGCTAATCTCAATGTAAGGAATCTGCAATCATGAAAAAATAGAAGTAGCAAAAAGAAAGAGCGTTCAGTCTTCAGAAGAAAATATTTAAGGAAAAGTGGATAGCAATTTACAAAAACTTAAAAGGCTATCGAATTAAAGGAAGAAATATCTTTTGGAACAAAAAGTAGAAGCAAGCAAAAACAAAGAATGTCTTGTGGATATAGATTTTAATAAAAAGAACTTTATAATAGTTGGTTTCTCTAGGAATGAAATACTTGAAAATGTTATGAGTCTGTGAGAGTTAGAATTTCAGTAATGATAAGTTAGCTTGGGGGCACCTGGGTGGCTCAGTCAGTTGAATGTCTGACTTCGGCTCAGGCCATGATGTCGCAGTTCATGAGTTCAAGCCCCACATCAGGCTTGCTGCTGTCAGCACAGAGCCTCCTTAGGATCCTCTGTCCTCCTCTCTCTACCCCTCCCCCACTTGGCTCTCTCTCTCTGTCTCTCTCTCTCTCTCTCTCAAAAAAAAAAAAAAAAAAAAAGATAAGTTAGCTTGTACTGGAATAACTATCCCTTGGATAATAATGAACCTGAAACAATTACTTGAAGACATTGGAGAGCTGTCAAAAGCAGTCTAAAACTGTAGAGGATTTGACCAGTAAAAGAAGAGAATTATAATAACTGAGTGAGATCCATGTTTATTCAGCCATTTCCCTGTGGACAGTCCCCAGTCCTCAGGTGCAGGGCAGCTACAACTCAAGTAGAATCTTCAGTTTTATTGACTTGTGATGTCAGTGAAGAGATTTCAGGCTGCGCATTGAGGGTAATATCAGAAAGTAAGGTGATACAGAGGGAAGAACATTAACATTTGCCTGTAAAAAACCCTGTAATTCTTGACTGACCATTGAACTATACATGTGCTGGGGAGTCCCCAGTGATGACAGCAGAAAGTAACAGCTGAAAGGACTGGACAGAGGCTTCTTTTGCTGTTCAGTGCCAGGAAACAGAGTTTGGAATATGAGGACTGCCAAGGATAGTGGGGCTTGGTAAAACCTTCAGGCATTTGATAGACTGGCCTTAACACAGTATAAACCAAAGGTCCAGAAGTTAAAGATGATCTGCCTTCAGCTACATGTCTGAGAACAATTAATCCTTTTCAGAGAAAGAAGACAAAAATCAGAAATTCTACAATAATTATCCACAATATCCTATACACAATAAAAAATTAATATACATCCTAAGAAACAGAAAATTGTGGCTATGTCAAAAAAAAAGCTACCTATGCAAATAGATCCCAAGGTGAAACAAATATTGGAACAGAGTAGTAAACAGGTATTATAAATATGTTCAATAATTTAAAGAAAATGATGGTCAAAATGAATGAACAGGTGTGCAATCTCAGCAGGTACATAGAAGCTGTGAAAAAGAACCAAATAGGAATATAAGAACTGAAAAATGTAATATCTGTAATGAGCTTAACAACAGATTGAAATAAGGCCAGTAAATTATGAAAAGCAAACCATAGAAATTATTCAATTTAGAGAGAAAAAAATTGGGGGGGTGCCTGAGTAGCTCAGTCGGTTAAGCATTGGATTCTTGATTTCGGCTCAGATCGTGATCTCATGGTTCGTGAGATAGAGCCCTGCATTGGGCTCCGTGCTGACAGCCCAGAGCCTGCTTGGGATTCTCCCTCTCCTCTCTCTCTGCCCCTCTTCCCATGCTCTCTCTGTGTCTCTCAAAAAAAAAAAAATAAACATTTAGAAGGAGAGAGAAAAAAATTGGAAAAAAGTAAATAAAGTCTTGGTGACCAATGAAGTAACAGTAAGTAGTCTAATATACATTTAATTGAATTCACAGGAGGAAAGGAAAGAACAAGAATCAGTTTGGGAAGTAATTTAAAGGAATTATGGTTGAAAGTTTAACTACCCTCAACCTACCTATCTATGACACTCAGAGGAAACTAAGTAGGATAAATACAAAGAAAACCACACATCATAAACTAACTGCAGAAAACCAAAGCTGACACATTTCATCTCAAAAACCAGTAATACGAATCCCATCAGATAAAATGGAGGTTAAAACTGTAAATTGTAGGGGAAGAAAAAAAAAATCTGTTCACCCAAAATTCTATATCCAGTGAAGATACCATTAAAATGTATATAAAATAAAAATATTTTTAACGTTTATTTATTTTTGGGACAGAGAGAGACAGAGCATGAACGGGGGAGGGGCAGAGAGAGAGGGAGACACAGAATCGGAAGCAGGCTCCAGGCTCTGAGCCATCAGCCCAGAGCCTGACACGGGGCTCGAACTCACAGACCGTGAGATCGTGACCTGAGCTGAAGTCGGATGCTTAACCGACTGAGCCACCCAGGCGCCCCAAAATAAAAATATTTTTAGATTAAAAAAGCTGAGCGAATTTGTCTGGAGTTGTCCTATACTACAAGAAATACCAAAAGAAATTCTCCAGCCCAAAGGGAAATGAGGTAAGTCTCTATCTACAAGAAAAAATGAAAAGCAAAAATTATACATATGTGAGTAAATATAAAAGTTACCTTTTTCTTTTCTCAATCTCTGTAAAAGACAACTGACTACTTTATCAAAACATAACATTTTATTCTGAGGTCTATAATCTGTGTGCAGGTTAAGCATGAGAGCAATGGCACATAGTGTTGAGGAACCAAAGAGTCCGGTTGCAAATTTCTTAATTTTATATGAAGATGTACAATATTAACTCTAAGATGTTGGTGATTTAAGAACAATCGGTACAAACAAAATAATACAAAGAGGTGTAGCAAAGGAGCAGAGCAACTCTAATAGGATTAGTACAAAAGAATAATGAATTTGTCATCCCTCGAAGTATTCAAGTAGAGATATCATCAGATTAGGAATTTCAGAAAGACAAGGGTTTGAATCATTTTTATTCCCCTGAAAACTTCTGATTTGGGCACAAGACACACTTTCCATTATTTCTCCCTCCCTCCACCTCAAATCAGTGTGTTTCACAAGACATGCCTTGCTTTTGAATTGTTTATCTTTCATGTGGCCATTGTGGGTATTTGCATTCATAAGCTCAATTTCTTGACCACTCTTGTGAATTTAGAACAAAGCTAATAAATAGTGTTATATTTTGCTGTAGTTTTGGCACTAGTTTCTTTTATGCTTTCCATGTGGCTTTCTTTCTGTACTTATGTAATGCCTTGTGCAATGATTACTGAGAAATACAATATGAACTTTTAAAATCTATTCTTACATGCATAGTGACAAAATAGCATACATATAAAAGAAAATGGAAAATTCCAGAACTCCCCTCCCATATGCCTTCCCCTTTCCAAACTTCTCCCATAGTGGAGCACTGCCAAGTACTTCTCAGTGCTTAATGTAATTCACTTCTGCCCAGTTCTGAATTTTAGACTCCCCTAGCTCCAGTCAGTGACTTGTTCGCCCCAGGGACCACCACAAACCTGAACCCTAGGAGTTTCAAAAAAAAAAAAAAAAAAAAGCATTGTGCCTAACAATGGTAATTAACAAATGGCATTTTTCTCCAAAGGTCAGAAAACTAGGCAACCCTGCTCCCCTCCCCTCATTCCCGGACTCCCTCCCTCCAACATCAAGTTGGCCTCCAAACCTGTGGAAAAGAAAACAAAATGCCTGGGACGGCACTGTGTTTCCAGCTAGCATTGCATTGCCAAGGCCAATTCTCCAAGCCAAGGGTCTGGGGGTGGGAGCAGATGCAAATTAACAGGCTCTTGCGAAAGAGCCTTTCCATGCTCTGTAATCTCGGTCAGCAAAACTCTTCCTCACAGGCTGTGGAACCTGCGTCTCTGATTAGATGCAACCGTCGACTTGCCCTTACCTTTCTCTTCCCCTCACTCTAGAGCTGCGACAACCTTTCTCCCCGGGTCCCCCTCCCGCTCCTTTCTCATTCGGAAGCCCACGCCTCCCGGGACCACCGACCCGAGGCGCCTGAGCGCGGAGCGCCGGGCGCGGGGGGCGGGGGGCGGGGTCGGAGGCCCGCGCGGCCGCGCGCCCCGGGGGAGGGTCCGGGCGAACCGGGACCACGCCCCCGAGCCCCGCGCCGCCCCCTCCCCTCCAGGCTTTAGTTTGTTTTTAATTTGGAAAGCCCTCCTCTTCCTGCCCCCTTCCTCCGCTCCTCCTCTTTTCTCGGCCCCGCTCCTCCTCTTTTCGCGGCTCCGCTAGGAAAGTTAGACCCCGGCCCGGCGTCGCGGGTGCCGAGCGGACGGCGGGCCCGGCGGTGAGTGGGCCTGCAGGGCGGGCGAAGAGCGGGGTCCCGGCGGTGGGCGCCGAGCTGCGTGGGGAGGGAGGCGGGGGCCTGTGGGCGTCCTGGGCTGGCCCTCGGCGGCCAGCTGCGCGGCGCGCTGCTCCCGCAGGTGGCGCGGGATTGCGAAGCGCCTCTGCCTTCGCGAGAGGAGGCGGGACAAGCAGAGACCTCTTTCCAACCCAGAGTTGGGGGTCGGGACCCCTGGACCTTAACGTCTGCCGCATTGGTCCCGGGGTGAAAGCTTTCGAGTGGGGAGACCGTTGTGCCGCAGCAATAGCGCGCTCTGGGAGAGCTGGCTGCGCTTCCCGGCCCTCCCTGGCCCCTTTCTAGCTGCTCCTGCGGGAAGAAGGTGCGTTGCCCGGGTCGCTCTCGCCACCCGCGGGTCTCTGTACCTCAGGCCGGGTCCTGCCTGATCAGGCTGCCGTTGCCGCTCTCGCAGGCATTCCCTTGGCGCAGCACTCACGGAGGCTAGGCTGGTTCGCAGGTGAAGGGTTTTGTAGTAACTTCGCACGTTTGGAGGGCAGAGTGGCGGGGGTTGCAAAAGAGGACCCTTCTCTCATTCTAAAAATGCGGGCTCACTGGGGAGATGTAATTTATTTCGGGGTGTACTTGCGTTGTTTCTGTAAAGTGAAACGTTTATGTTTTAAGACAGATTTTTCTTTCATTTATTTTCTGGTGTTTTTTATCTTCCCTTAGAATCAACAACTTGAGTTTTTAATTTTACATTGCATGTTTAAAAATGTAGCTGCCATGGGGCCCCTGGGTGGCTCAGGTCGTGATCTGGCAGTTGCTGAGTGAGTTCCAGCCCCGCGTCGGGCTCTGTGCTGACAGCTCGGAGCCTGGAGCCTGCTTAGGATTCTGTGTCTTCCTCTCTCTGTTCCTCCCCTGCTCGTTCTCTGTCTCTTTCTCTCTCAAAAATAAACATTTAAAAAGTATAATTTCTCTAAGAGAATCTATAAATTAAATAGATTCCTGATTTTTTTTTTTTTTTGGTTTCTAAATCAACTGTTCAGTTCATGTGGAAAAACAGTATGTATACCTTACTGTATGATAAAAGGGATAATCAAAGCTATAGTGCAATGGAATAGGGAATAGACCAGAAAAATCGCTGAAACTACAGAGACAGATTTAAGCGTAAAGGAGTGCTGCCATTTTATAAAACATACATTTAAAATCTGGTAGTGGGGAAGAAATGACATGTAATTAATTGATCATGCTTAAATAATCAGGTATTGGGGAAAACTCATAATAAAACTGGAACGTTCTCTCATTCTTTGCACACACATGTAATCGAGATGACTCACTAATTTGAATCTGAATGTGTGAAACCTGAAAGTAAAAGAAGAAAACCTGAATGAATATTTGTAAGCATAGCATTTGGGGAAAACATTTTTTGAGGTTGATACACAAACCTACAGCCTGTTTAGGAACATGATTCTTTTTACGAACATTTGCACGCAGAAAACATACAAATTGGGGCGTTGTTAACAGAAAAAGAATTAATTATGCTAATATGCCTAGAACTCTCATTAATGACTTTTAAAATCAACAACCCAATTTGATTATACAGAGTCCTTAAAAGCAAGAGAAATGCAAATGAGAAGCTATATGAAGACTCAGCCAGGCTAATTATCAGAAAAAATGCAATTAAAGTAAGACAGTTTTTGCACATTTTACTGATTTTGAAAGTCTGATAATACTCAGTATTGTTGATAATGTGCTGAGAGAAATACAGTCTAACAAACTCTTAGTGGAAATATATTGATAAAACTTTTTAATGGTGATAGCTATTAAATTTTTCTTTTTTTTATTAAAATTGTTTTTAATGTTTGTTTATTTTTGATAGAGACAGACAGAGCATGAGTGCGGGGAGGGGGTCAGAGAGAAGGGGAGACACAGAATCTAAAGCAGGCTCCGGGCTCCGAGCTGTCAGCCCAGAGCCTGACGTGGAGCTTGAACTCACAGATTGTGAGATCCTTACCTGAGCCGATGTTGGACACTTTACCAACTGAGCCACCCGGGTGCCCCTATTAAAATTTTCAACTATTCATTCACTTCTTGGAATTTATCATGCTGTTCAATGTACAAATAAATGTGTCAAAGATGTTCAGAGTAGTGTTTCTAATAACAGAAAACCTGGAAACAATTTCATAACTGTTGATTGGGATTTGGTTACATAATTTATGGTATATCCAAAGGTGGGATAATGTGTAAAGTAGAAATATGTCCAAAGTATATTATACTTTGGAACACAAAAAACAATTGGAAACAAAGTATGTATGTGTGTGTATATATTTGTGTGTGTGTGTGTGTGTGTGTGTGTGTGTGTGTGTATACACATATATATAGAATAGAATACACATACAGTAACATTTTTCTTTTTTTTTTTTTTTTTCAATGTTTATTTATTTTTGGGACAGAGAGAGACAGAGCATGAACGGGGGAGGGGCAGAGAGAGAGGGAGACACAGAATCGGAAACAGGCTCCAGGCTCTGAGCCATCAGCCCAGAGCCCGGCACGGGGGCTCGAACTCACGGACTGTGAGATCGTGACCTGGCTGAAGTCGGACGCTTAACCGACTGCGCCACCCAGGCGCCCCCAGTAACATTTTTCTAAGTAATAATTTATATTTTGCATATTCATGTTTTCTTTTTCTTTCATTTTTTTTTTTTTTGAGAGAGAGAGAGACCCTGCAGGTGCGTGTGCCCCTGCTTGTGTGGGGTGGGGTGGGGAGAGAAGAAGAGGGAAGAGGGAGGAGCAGAGGGAGAGGGAGAGAGAGTTTTTAAGCAGGCTCCATACCCAGGCTAGATCTCAGGACCATGATTTCAACACCTGAGCCAAAGTCAAGAGGCAGCCACTTAACCGATTGAGCCACCCAGGTGCCCCCTTTTAGTTCTATAATGTATACATGTCTAAAGAAAAATGATATAGTAGGAAAAATTACAAAATAATAAAGATCCTGAAAGTGTAATTTGTAATTTATATAGAATCATTCCTTTCTGGATATATTGGTTGTCATTCAATGTAGAAAAAACATATTTTCCTTCACAGAGTTTTCTATATTGTTCTCTTCATTTACTTCATTTTTGAATGCCCCTTTTCAGCTTCTTCCTTTGAAAGTGACTTCCTTTATCTCCATCCTTAATGTTGAGTGCTATGATGTTTCCTAGAGGCATATAACTAAAAACTTTTGCCCGAGGGATTTCACAGCCTGTTAACTTTTTTATAAATAAAAATGCAGAAATGTTCCTGTTCTATCTATGTCAGCATTGTATTAAAATTAAAATTATCCTTTGGGGCGCCTGGGTGGCGCAGTCGGTTAAGCGTCCGACTTCAGCCAGGTCACGATCTCGCGGTCCGTGAGTTCGAGCCCCGCGTCAGGCTCTGGGCTGATAGCTCGGAGCCTGGAGCCTGTTTCCGATTCTGTGTCTCCCTCTCTCTCTGCCCCTCCCCCGTTCATGCTCTGTCTCTCTCTGTCCCAAAAACAAATAAAAACGTGGAAAAAAAATTTAAAATTAAAATTATCCTTTATAGTACTTAAGGATGAGAGAGATGCTTAAAAAGAAAAATAAAGTATAAAAAGTAAAAACGTATGGCAAAAATACAGAAAAAACAAATGACAAATTTGGGAAGAAAATTCGTAAAATTCTAATACTATTCATATCAATAGCAAAAAAGATCTTTAAAAAATAGCAAACAGAAAAATGGACAAATGACCATTGGACAGTTCACAGAAATGGAGATGAAAATTACTTTTAAACATAAAAACTTCTCAACTTCCTCATAAGATTTGTAAAATAAAATGTTTTTACCTTTCAGATTGGCAATAACAAAAATATTGTTAAAACATCATACTAGGGGGGTGCCTGGGTGGCTCAGTTTGTTAGGCGACCGACTTTGGCTCAGGTCATGATCTCACAGTTCATGCATTTGAGCCCAGCGTCGGGCTCTGTGCTGACAGCTCAGAGCCTGGAGCCTGTTTCGGATTCTGTGTCTCCCTCTCTCTCTGCCCCTCCTTGTTCACGCTCTGTCTCTGTCTCAAGAATAAATAAACATTAAAAAAAAATATCATAGTAGGAATCTAACACATTTTTGTCTCGCATATGAATGGATTCAAATTCTTTGGAGTACTGTTTGACAATGCATGTCAAAATAAAATGCACAAAATTTGAGCCAGCAGCTGTGCTTCCAGGAATTTAATATACAGGTATACAAAGAAGTATATATTAGCATGTTTTTAATCACATATATTTGGAAACAATTTAAATTTTCATCATTAATGGGCCAATTAAAATGGTTACCAGAATGGAAGCGTATGGGGGTGGGGCATGAAACAGATAATGGGGATTAAGGAGTCTACTTATGATGAGTGCTGGGTGCTGTTTGGAAGTGTTGAATCAGTGTATTGTATATCTGAAACTAACATAAAACTGTATGTTAACTAACTGGAATTTTATTTATTTATTTATTTATTTATTTATTTATTTATTTATTTATTTTTTAATGTTTATTTATTTTGTAAAGAGAGACAGAGTGTGAGTGTGGGAGGAGCAGAGAGAGAGGGAGACACAGAATCCGAAGCAGGCTCCAGGTTCCAAGCCATCAGCACAGAGCCCGATGCGGAGCTCGAACTCACGAACCGTGAGATCATGACCTGAGCTGAAGTCGGATGCTTACCGACTGAGCCACCCAGGCGCCCCATGGAATTTAAACAAAAACTTGAAAAAAATGGGCCAATTAAGTAAACTGTTGTTGGGCGCCTGGGTAGGTAGCTCAGTCGGTTAAGCATCTGACTTCAGCTCAGATCATGATGTCATCGTTCATGACTTGGAGCCCCGCATTGGGCTCTGTGCTGACAGCTCAGAGCCTGGAGCCTCCTTCAGATTCTGGGTCTCTCTCTCTCTCTCTCTCTCTCTCTCTCTCTCTCTCTCAAAAATAAATAAACTGTTGTCTAGCTATTGAAAAGAATAAGTTTATATGAACTGTAGTCAACATCAAGACACTTTAACAAGTGAAGAAACAAAATACAGAAAGGTATATAGAAGGCTCATTTGTATTAAAAGGCATATTATTAGTTTGTGTATACTTAGATAATCTATTGGAAGACAAACTCGTTGCCTTTTGAAACGGAAAATGGGGATCTAGGTAGGAGGGATTTTTACTTTTTTGTGGTATAAATACATGTACCCCTTGGTGCTTGATTAATTCCAATTCCAGTGTTTGCAGATAATACCTATTTTCAAATATGTTTTTATAAATGTAAGGTTTCTTGTCGAAATGATTTCATTGTAGGTCACATGCTATCCTGTTTTGTTAGTTTATAATACTAGAAGACTAGCCAGAAAATGAGGCAATAAGGCATTCTCTGGTAATCTTTCAGGTATCGTAACTGGCATAGTAATGTTTTCTTAAATGTGTTGTATAAATAGTATGCTAATATTACTCTTCTGATATTTTTTATGCTCTAAGTAAAAAAACATTTTACCCTTGAAAGCCAAAATGGAGAGGCCTAATATTCTTTTAAATGATTTAAACTAATTTAGTATGTTTAATTAAAGATATTTATGAACTGTGGCTATCACTTTGCTTCCATTTAATCTCATTCTTTTATTTTAAAATAAAGCCAAATAACCAGCCTCCAAGATTCTTATCTGCTAAAAAGAAGGAAATATCCCACCATAAACCCTTTGTTTAGGAGGAACCATGTGGCTGAAATAAGAAATATGTTTATATAAGTTCTCAAAACATAATATAAATAGATTAGATTTTGCGACCATTTGTATTTGTTCCCAGTGGAAATTAATCACATTTTCTCCGTAGGGCTGATGTAATTAAATAAAGAGATGTTCTGCAAATAGTCTTAATGAGGGATTCTGTGCACCTTTGGGACATTTCTACTGGGGACAAATAGAAAAATTTCTACTGCATATTTTATTCCCAAATAACAGACCTCGGTTTATCTTGTTAGTGCAAGCCTCTGTAATTGCTTTGTGAGTAGGATAGTTTTCTTAATTCTAGCTATGTGACAGCAGCTTATTAAGTTGCCAAGGTGTGGAACAGGAAATGACTGAAATCTTCATAATCATTGGACTTTAATCCATTCATATTGAACCCACTCATCTGTCCAGTTCCCTAGTAACCCAAGAAACCCATAAAGCGAATCAACATAATTATACATGCTTACAAGAGCCAAAATTTTGGCTGAAAGTCTACAAAGAGAATTGTAACTTGGAAGGGTGAGTAAAACATTTCATCTTTGGTGAACCTGAGATCTCCATAGTTATAGATACACTACAAGAAAGTATTTTCTATTTCAGTTCTATTTCTTTTTATTTTCTTTTCAATTTGGATTATAAAATCTATTAGATTATATTCCTTCTATGAGAGTGAAACGTATCACTTAAAAATTTTACAGCAAGGGACGCCTGGGTCTGTCAGTTAAGCATCTGACTTTGGCACAGGTCATGGGCTCGTGGTTCATGAGTTTGAGCCCCACACTGGGCTTCACATTGACACTGCAGAGCCTGCTGGGATCCTCCCTCCCTCTCTTTTTGCCCCCCCTCTTCACAAAATAAATAAACCTAAAAAAATTTTATAGCATATTTTGGATTTCTTTTGAACTTTAGAAGAAATTTACCTGGGTGTACAAATGAGGTTTGAGGAAAAATTTAGATAGGTATTACATTAGTGAATTGAAGATTTAATTGAGTATTAAGATAATGATTCCCTTTGAAGATGAATTTTTACTGACAAAAGAGATGTCGTAGATCTGTAACTTTGGGTGGGTGGGTGTGTGGTGAGGGGTATATCAAAATCACTTGGGAAATGGTTTCAAACCTCATACACTGGAAGAAGTCCCCTAGATTGGTGGTTCTCAAAGTATGATCCTGAATCAGCAGCATCAGCATCACCTGGTCTGATATGCTCTATGGCATATTTGGAATAGTTTCAGATTTCTTTTATACACCCACTCCCTCTTCCTTGAGAATATTGTACTTGATTGCTGAGGTACAGAATTTTTGTGTGGGGAGGAACTTTGGAAATCAATTTGTTCAAACTTTCATACTTGTCCGTGTGTGTTCTGTGTGTGACTGAAGTTCTCTTTATGAAATTTTTGCATTTTTTTTTCCATTTCATTGTGATGAAAACTGCCTAATTTTAACAGTCACAAGAACAAACTGGACCATATTAGTTAATAACGTGTTTAGCCAATTTGACTTTCTTAAATAACCTTAACAGTATTGGTTTAAGAAGGCAGATAAATGTCTACATTTACTTTGTAAATGTTAACATCTGGTGAGTTAATATTTTGAAAATGCTTGTAGGAAAGTTGCATATTCTATTAATAAATCTTTTAAAAGTTTCTATGTCAAGGGCTTTGAATACCATATTAATACAAGTTTTTTAAAACCTACTTGATTTAATGTTGTAATCGAAGAATATTTACTTTAAAAATATCCTTAGTAACTAGATCCAGCTAAATAATCTACACAAAACACCTCTATTACATTTGGTTGGAGAAAGTGTTAATTTTTATTTCAATTTTATTTTCTCAGTTGTATTTGTATTATAATTTTGGAGGCTTATATACTTATAAAAGTTTTGAAAAGTTTTCCCAAAGTAAAAAAGAATAAAGGACCCGCATATTTGATTATGTCCCAGATTTTTGGTATCACTTTCTTCGTTGTTTATAATATGTACATACACATGTTTCGGTATTTGAATAATTAAATATTCACAGTAGAAAAGTATTTCATTATTTTAATTTTTTTTTTCTTTCCTTTCCCAAATGGTAAGTGTTAGGTCCTTATCCAAGGAAGGATAGTTAGGTATATTTAAACAGGTGATAACTTTATTGAGGCATGATGAGGTGGATTTTGCTGGGTTCATGGTGCTATTTGCTTTGTGATATATGTGAAAAGTCCTTAACCTAAACTAGGTATGCAGTGTTTTTGCAGAATATTTTATTGTGAGAATTGACCCCACACAGTTGGACTCTAATATATAATCATTGCAATAGCTAAATCTCAGAAAGCGATTGACCTTGATAAACTTGCCATGGTGCAATCACATCTTTAAGGGGAGAAGGAAATTGTCTATTAATGTTTTAAAGTGGTTCTCCAAATTTAAATGGACAGCATAAATCAATTAGTTTACAAGTAGAGAATAAAAAATAGTATACTGGAGCTATACTAGGAAGTTACATTAACTGTAGTTGGAATCCACACGAGGTCAGTCTTGGGGGAAGTTGCTATATGAGTAACTTTAAGTTTATAAAATCCTTAAAAAATATATATACTTCTCAAGAGTTCACATTCATGAACTATTGTTTTCATTCAGTTCAAAATATTATTTCCCTTGAGACATCCTTTTTGACTCTGGATTACTTAGAAGTGAGTTGTTTTTATTTCTACGTGGTTAGAGATTTTCCTGTTACTCTTCAGTGATTTCCAGCTACATTACAGTATGATCAGAAAACACACTTTGCTTGATTTTAATCCTTGGTAATTAAGAAAAAAATTCTTTGTAATGTTTAAAGGTTTGTTTTATGACCCAGAGAGAATGGTCTGTGTGGGTGAAGGTCCCATGTGTTGAGTGGGCATTCTGATGTTGAGTGGAGTTCCCTACAAATGTCAGTGTAGGTTGAGGATGATGCTCTAGTTCTTTAGTATCATTATTGACTTTCTCCCCACTTGGTGCTGTAGATTACCTGAGCAGGAAGTGTTCAAGTCTGCCAACTACAGTTGGCACTTTGTTTTCCTTTCAGTGCTGTCAGTTTTAGCTTCATGGATTTTGAAGTCCTCTTTTTAGGCGCAGTCACATTTAGGATTGCTGTGTGTTGTTGGTATATTGACTTCCACTTGTGAGTGATGGTCTTCTATCTCTGATAATTTTTTTTTTTTTGCTGTGAAATCTAGTGGAATATTAATATCCAGCTTTCTTTTAATAACTTTATTGAGATATAATTCACGTCATAAAATTCGCGCATCTGAAGTTTATTGATTTTTATTGTATTCACAGATTTTTGCAGCCATGAATTTATCCATTTATCAGTTGGTAGACATTTGAGATTTTTCTGTTCTTTGGCTATTTTTAATAATACTGCTATGATGATATTTTTGTGAAAGTGTTTTTTTTTTTATTTTTTTATTTTAGTATGTACCTAGGAATAAAATTGCTGGGTCATATGTTTACTGTATTAACTGTATTCATCTCTGTCTTTAATTTTTCAAGGAACTGCCAGACTTTTTTCTAGAGTGGCTGCACCATTTTACATTTCCACCAGCAGTGAATAAGGGTTTCCAGTATCTTCATATAATTGCTCACACTTGTTTATCGTCTCTTTTTGATTATAGCTATCTTAGTAGATGTGAAAAGTAATTGTAATTTTGATCTGCATGCCTCTGATGACTAATGATGTTGAAAATCTTTTTACATCCTTATTAGCATTTATATATCTTCCTTGGAGAAGTGTCCAAATTCTTTTGGCTGGTTTTCAGTTGGGGTATTTGTCTTTATTATTGAGTTATGAGAGTTCTTTCTGTATTCTGGATAAAAGTCCCTCACCACATATATGATATATAAATATTTTATCTCATTGTGTGGATTATTTTTTTTATTTTCTTGATGGTATTCTTTGAACTACAAACTTTTACAATTTTATGAAGTCCAATTTGTTTCTTTCTCTTTTGTGGTTGCTTATTCTGTTGGTATCATATCTATGAAACCATTGCCTAACCCAAGGTGATGACAGTTTACTCCCATGTTTGTCTTTTTAAAAAAAATTTTTTTTGTAACATTTATTTATTTTTGAGAGACACAAGAGACAGAGCATGAGTGGGGGAGGAGCAGAGAGAGAAGGAGACACAGAATTTGAAGCAGGCTCAAGGCTCCCAGCGGTCAGCATAGAGCCCGATGCAGGACTTGAACTGTGAGATCATGACCTGAGCCAAAGTTGGATGCTTAACCGACTGAGCCACCCAGGTGCCCCCTAAAATTTCTTAGTTTTACCTTTTACATTTACGTTTATGGTCCATTTTGAATTATTCTGTATCAGATGTCCTAAGGGTCTATATTCATTCTTTTGTATATAGATGTACAGTTTTTACAACACTTATTTGTTGAACAGACTATTCCTTCCTCATTGTATGGTCTTGGCACCCAGTTTTGTTTGTTTGGTCTTTGCCTGTCATTGGCCAGTACCACACTACTTGGATTACCGTGGTCTTGTAGTAAGGGTTAAAATCGGGAAGTATGAGGTCTCCATCTTAGTTCTTCGTTTTCAAGATTATTTTGGCTGTTACGGTTTTCTTTTGTTTCCATGTGAACTTTATGTATAGCTTGTCAGTTCCTAAAAAAAGGCAACTTGAATTTTGAATGAGATTATGTTAAATCTGTAGATCAATTTGGGGAGTATTGCCACCTTAACTGTATCATGCTGACTGATCCATGAGCTTTGGATATCTGCATTTTTATTTAATCTTATTTGATTTATTTCAACATTATTTTTTAGTTTTCAATGCACAAGTCTTGCACTTTTTTGTCAAATTTATTCTGTGTATTTTATTCGTTTTGATGCTATTGTAAATGGAATTGGTTTCTTTATATCATTCATTGCCAGTGTATAGAACACATTTGACTTTTGTGTATTGATTTTATGTTCTGCCACATTGTTGAACTTATTTATTAGTTCTAATAGTTTTTAGCGGATTTCCTAGGAGCATCTTAATGCAAGACTTGTCACATTTCTTCATTCCCAGTCTGGATGGATACCTTCCATTATTATATTTTTTCTAGCCTAATTGCCCTGTATACAAGTTGTAGTACAATCGAATAAAAGTGGTGAAAGTGGATGTTCTAGTCTTGTTCTTTGGTCTTGGGAAAGCATTCAGTCTTGCTCCATTGAGCGTAATGTTAGCAGTGGGGCACTGTATAGATGCTTTTTATCAGATTAAAGAAGTTTCATATCATTTCTAGGTTGTTGACTGGACTTTTTAAAAAATCAGATAAGGTTTTGAATTCTGTCAGATACATTTCTTCATATATTGAGCTGACTGTGGTGCTTTTGACTTTTCTTATTAAATCATTCCTCAATTTTTGTGTGTTAGACCAGTATCTTTTTTTAATATAATTTATTGTCAAATCGGCTTCCATACAACACCCAGTGCTCATCCCAACAAATGCCCTCCTCAATTCCCATCACCCACTTTCCTCTCTTCCCCACCCCTCATCAACTTTTAGTTTGTTCTCTGTATCCAAGAGTCTCTTGTGGCTTGCCTCTCTCCCTCTCTGTAACTTTTTTCCCCTCTTCCCTTCCCCCATGGTCTTCTGTTAAGTTTCTCAGGATCCACCTATGAGTGAAAACATATGGTATCTGTCTTTCTCTGCCTTATTTCACTTATCATAATACTTATTTCACTTATCATATTATTTCACTTATCATAATACCTTCCACTTATCATAATACCTTCACTTATCATAATACCTTCCAGCTCCATCCACGTTGCTGCAAATGGCCAGATTTCATTCTTTCTCATTGCCAAGTAGTATTCTATTGTATTTATAAACCACATCTTCTTTATCCATTTGTTAGTTGATAGACATTTAGGCTCTTTCCATAATTTGGCTCTTGTTGAAAGTGCTGCTGTAAACACTGGGGTACATGCGCCCCTATGCATCAGCACTCCTGTATTCCTTAGGTAAATTCCTAGCAGTGCTATTGCTGGGTCATAGGATAGTTCTATTTTTAATTTTTTTGAGAAACCTGCACACTGTTTTCCAGAGCGGCTGCACCAGTTTGCATTCCCACCAACAGGGCAAGAGGGCTCCCGCTTTTCTACATCCTCACCAGCATCTATATTTTCCTGATATGGTCATTTTAGCCACTCTGACCGGTGTGAGGTGGTATCTCAGTGTGGCTTTGATTTGTATTTCCCTGATGATGAGTGACGTTGAGCATGGTTTCATGTGTCTTTTTACCATCTGGATTAGACCAGTATCTTATCACTGGTATAAATCCTACTTGGTCATGGTGTATAAACCTTTTTATGTGTTGCTGGATTCAGTTTCTTAGTGTTGAGGATTTTTGTGTCTATATTCATAAGGGGTATTAGTGTAGCTTTCTTTTCTGTGATGTCTTTTGTTTTTATATCATGGTCACAGTGACTCTTAGAATTAGGTGGGGTATGTTCACTTTTATTTTTTAGAAGAGTTTATGAAGGATTAGTGTTTATTATTAAGCATTTGGTAGAATTCACCAAAGAAGTCATCTGTGCCTGGGCTCTCTGTGGAAACTTTTTTGATTACTAATTCAATTTTTTGTTATGATTCTATTCAGATTTTCTTTTTCTTCTTCAGTTAGTTTTGGTAGAGTATATCTTTCTAGTAATTTGGCCATTTTATCTAGTGTATCTAATTTGTTGATATATAGTAGCTCATATTCATAATTTTTTTTGTTTTTCATTGTAAGGTCAATAGCAGTATGCCTCCTTTTGTTAATGCTTTTAGTAATTTGAGTCTTCTCTCTTTATTCATTAGTTCAGCTAAAAGTTTGTCACTTCTGTTGATCTTCTCAAAGCAAAAACTTTTGGTTTTGTTAATTTTTTCTTCTGTTTTGTATTTTCTTTCTACTTTAATCTTTACTGTTTCTTTCCTTCTGCTTGCTTTGGTTTTAATCTGCTCTTAAGGTGGAAGCTTGGGTTATTGATTTGAGAGCCATCTTTTTAAAAACATGTGCATTGACTAGTATAAATTTGCTTCTAAGCATGGTGGTAGCTGCATTTCATGTTTTTTGGCATTTTGTCTTTTTATTTTCATTCATTTCAAAGCATTTTCTAATTTTCCTTGTGAATTTTTTGCTAATTTGTTGCTTATGTAGAAGCGTATTGTTTAATTTCCACATATTATAAATTTCCAAAATTCTGTTCTGTTTTTGATTTCTAAATTTAATTCTGTAATTTTCAGAGCACTTTTTATATGATTTCAGTCTTTTAAGGCTTATTGAGGTTTGTTTCATGGACTGATGAGTGATCTATCTTGGAGTATGTTCCATATATACATTGAGAAAAATCTAGTCTGTTATAGTTGGGTGCAGTGTTGTGTAAATGAGTAGTAGGTTTAGTTGGTTCATAGAAGTGTTCAAGTCCTTTATTTTCTCATTGATCTTCTGCCTGGTTGGTCTATTTATTATTGAAAATATAGTATTGCAGTCTCAAACTGTTGCTGTTGAATTGCCTGTTTCTTCTGTCAATTCCGTCTAGTTTTGCTTGTATGTATTTTGTGACTTTCTTGTTATGTGTATGATTGTTCTATTTTCCTGGTGGATTGACCCTTTTATTATTATAAGATATCCTTCCTTATCTCCTAAAATAGTTTTTGTCTTAAAATATATAGCCACTGCCCTTTTTGGTTAGCACTTGCTTGCATGGTATGTACTTTTGATTTTTTTTACTTTCAACCTATTTGTTTTTAAATCTAAATGATGTCTCTTGCATGCAGTGTGTAGTTGGATCATGTTTTTTTTTTTTTCTTTGATACCTATTTTGCTAATCTCTGCTCACCACAAGTGTACCTACCATCTATCACCATATACTGCTATTACGGTATCATTGTATATTTCCTATGCTGTGCCTTTTATTTCTGTGAACTGAAAACCTCTATCTTCCACTCCCCTTCACCCATTTTGCCCATCTCCTGCCCCCGCCCTCCCCTCTGACAGCTACCAGTTCTCTGTACTTATGGGTCTGTTTCTGCCTTTTGTTAGTTCATTTGTTTTTTTTAGATTCCACATATGAGTGAAATCATATGGTATTTGTCTTTCAGTCTCATTTCACTTAGCATAATATCTTCTAGGTCTATCCATGTTGCAAATAGCAAGATCTCATCTTTTTTTATGGCTGCATAATATTCCAACATGCACGTGCACACATACGGTTTATATGTATATCACGTCGTTATCCATTCATCTGTTGATGACACTCAGCTGCTACTTGTTTTTGATTTATGTTCCATCTTTCTTGCACATGTTTGCTTGGTATATCTTTTCTATCTTCTTTCCTTTAGTCTACTTTATCATTATATGTGAAGTGAATTCTTTCAGAAAGCATGTAATTGGATCATTATAAGAACATACCCATTTATCTATTTTGATAATCTATGTCTTTTCATTGATAGGCTTAGTACATTATATTTAATGTAACTATTGACATATTTATAATTTATACCTGCCTGTTCTCTTTTTCATTCCTCTGTGTCTCATTTCCTGTCTTTTTCAGCATTATTTCCATCTTTTTGTAGTATTTAATCTGTTTCTGCGTTCTGGACTATATCTTGGGAATAGTGTTTTTAGTGGTGGCTCTCAACCCACATGAGTTTAGACTTTTCTGGTTCTTTGTACACATGTACTCTATCCTGGATACTGTGTTTTGAATATTATGTTTAAAACAGTTCTGAGTCTGATTTAGATGCTGTGGAGGGAATCGATTTTCTTCTTGTTCTGGCAGGCTGTTGACCCGTTTGGGTTCAGGCCACAGGTTCTACCAACCTTCTGTGTGTTGCGATGTGAGTGTCGGTTTTGATCTTCAAAGTCTTGGCCCTGCTATTTAGATTTCTTCTGCAGTGCAGTGGCCAGCCTGAGACCTGGGCTGTGGTCTCCCTTCAGTTCTCAAAGTTTTTGTTAGGATCAGATCCATGTGTGCATCACTCAGGGATGAATGCAGAAGTTTATAAATAAGTTTACTGGGACACTTTCTGAAGCTTCTCCTCCACCATCTCCTTACCAGTTTTCTCGGCCTCCTTTTCAGTTATTGAACCCGAAAAATGAAATTTTATTTACCTTTCTCTGCTGTGTACTTCCCACAAATTAACTTGTGTACAAGGCCAAGTTAAAGGGCACAGAGAGAAAAGAAACCAAGGGGGAAGTTTCACCGCATCCTCTTGGGACCCCAGGTCCTTATATCCAGGGGAAGATTTCCCTCTCTTAGTATTCCAGGCACCTCTGAGCCTCCTTGGATGCAATCACACCTTTCTCCACAGTAGGATTGTCAAGATCTGGAGCATGAGCAAGTGGAGAAAAAGAAAAAGTATTGGGAAACTCTCCAACTCTTTCTGAGCTTTAGGAGTTCCCCTTCCTGCTGCTCAAGCCAGGAGCAGAGGGCTTGTCCTGGAGCTGTCTCTGCGCCTGGTGCCTCCTGCCGTGCTTTGGGCTGCCTTGAAATATATCAGGTTAGGGATACCAGAGACAGATCAGGAGCCTGATTCCAGTTTATGGTACTTCCAATTCTGGCCTTCTTCTCCCATGCTCTTGCTACTATTTGGTTTCCCGAGTCTTCAAATAGCTGCCAAATCATTCTGTCTAGGTTAGTTAATTGTATTCAGTGGGAGAGAGAGGGTGATGTAGGTTTACTAGATCTTACCCAGAACTGGAACATGTAACCTATCATTTTTTTTTTCAAAATATATTTTAAATATATTCAAAATACATTTCAAATATTTTTCAAAATATATTTCAACAACCTTACAAAATGGAAGTCGACAGGGAGCTCAGTAGAAGGGCCTAATTTTCATATTATAGGGGATAGTAGGAGAGCTGGATAATTTGAAAGCAGTGTGAGGGGGGTGGCATAGGAGAGAGAGGGCAACAAGGAGACAGAAGGCAATTTTCAGTGGTGTTTAGAATAGTAGTCTGGCATCTGATGAGGGTGTTTTAAACCGTAGTTTCTCCAGTTTGTAAAACTGAACTTGAACAGGTTAAACTCTGAGCTTCTCTTTCCTTATCTGTGTAATGAAAACCATAATACCCACCTCACTCAAAATACACAGAGTTCCTGGCACCTCCTAGATAATTAGTAACTGATATCTAAAATTGAAACTCGGTGAAACTGAGTGTTTTAAACATATTATGCCATTTTATTAGGGGTCTTAGTACATAACCTCACAATTCTCTATAGCTAACTGCTAATTTAAAGAGTATTTTAAATTTTCTCTAAAAAGTGTTAAAATTTTTTACTTGAAAAGAATCATGTTTTCTGTTTGGCCTCATTCCAGTTAGTTTTAAATAGGAATGTAATGATGATTTCTGTTTGAGAATTTAAAAACATGACTGGTTTGCTTACTCTTTTCAGCACTGTGGCTTAGTATTCTGGTGTATTTCAATATGTAACATATAAATAGTATATAAATGTAGGTAAGTGTGCAACATATAAAATATAGGTAAGTAGTATGTTGTGTATAAATAGATTAACATTTTCAGTAGCTTCTACATAGCAGGGTTGTAGAAGTCATATGTGGTCAAGAGAATTTCATTTTATAATTTATACTGTGAGCAGAACAATGTAATAATATAGACTAGTGCAAAAGTGACAAAAATGAGCAAATTAGGGAAAATATCTCCATGTGAGTCAACTAACATTCAAAAAAGCCTTCACATAAAGAAATTTAAATTGGGGCACCAGGGTGGCTCAGTCAGTTAAGCGTCTGACTTTGGCTCAGGTCATGATCTCACAGCTCGAATTTGAGCCCCACATCGGGCTCTGTGCTGACAGTTCAGAGCCTGCCTTGGATTCTGTGTTTCCCTCTCTCTGTCCCTCCCCTGCTTGTGCTTTCTCTCTCTCTCTCTCTCTCTCTCTCTCTCTCAAGTAAATATTAAAAAAGAATTAAAAAAAAAGGAAATTTAATTTAATTCTAAATTTATTTAGAATATACAACACTTTTTTTTTTAATGCAGGGAAACTGATGCCTGTAAAATGCATAAATCCTGTACTCTGTCATGATCCAGAATGTGTAAGGAGTTGTATAAGTAAAAATCTCTTCCTTTAGGAGACTTATGTTCTATTAGGGCTTCCACCAAAATTTAATCCCCTTTAAAGCCCCTACGTTTTCAAAACTGTTTCTGCTTGTAGCTGCTGCTAATTTTCTTTCCCCCATTCCCTTTAGGATTCCTTACCAGGAGGCCACTCTTCACTCCTCTACACTCTCTCCACCACATGATACCACCTCCAAGACAGAAAAGTGTTTTCATTTTGGTCCAGCAGATCTGTTGGGCAATAGCAGAGTAGGTGAGACCCTAGTACTCCCTTTTATAAACATGATCTCCTCTTGGACCATTTTCCCAGGGAGGAAGGGTGAGGAGGCCCTTGAAAAGCACTTTCTTCCTGAGCTCTGTTTATATCATGAGAAATCTTACTGTAGAGTTTTTTTGTGAAATGAATTCTTCAGGGGCGATTGGGTGACTCGGTTGGTTGAGCATCTGACTCTTGATTTCAGCTCAGGTCATGATCCCAGGATTGTGGGATCAAGCCCCACGTCAGGCTCCATGCTCATCATGGAGCCTGCTTAAGATGGATTCCCTCCCTCTCTCTCTCTCTTCCTCCCTCCCTCGCCCTGTGCCCCTCTCCCCTGCTTGTGCTCTCTCTCTACAATTAAAAAAAAAAGTATTATAAGTAGTATTTAAAGGAATGAATTCTTCACATACTCACTGTATTCAGTAAAATAAGTAAACTGACTGAGTTTAACATTTACAGCTAACATTATCCATGGTAATATCACATATGAATTAGTGTATTTGTAATCCACAAAACTTGTCCTGAGCCAAAATAGATGGATTAATATAAATGTATCCCCATTACCGTAGGAATGATTCAAAGACCAGACCTACTTGGTTATGAAATGAATTTCATATTCAGAAAGAAGCGTACTTGAACTAGTTGTGTCTGCCTTTTGATTCTACCAAGGCTATCACCAGAAACAAGGAAAAGTGGCTCGTTAAATTGTATTTGTTTTTTTATTATTTTTCCACTCCACCCTACCTCAGAGGTAAATACGGAAGAGTTCTGGTGTGGCTGCGGTAGATAAGAGGAAGGCACAGGTGGATAGCAACGCATTGTAGTCTGGCAGTGGGGGGACTGGATTGTTGGTCACATGCTGGCAGTACTTCAGTGGCTGTACAACCTTGGGGAAAGCCTTTAAATAACTTCTCTGGGCCTCTGTTTCCACCTCTGTCATAGTACCCAAAGCTTTTTATGAAATTAGTATCTGTGTACTGCCTATTGAATACAATTTAAAGATAAAAAAGGATCATTATTAATAGATCAGATTCTGATTTGAAACATTGGCTGTAAAAATAATGATCAGTTCTGAAAGACCTCAATGTGAGACAGGGAGCCATCATAATCCTCAAGGAGAAAGCAGGTAAAAACCTCTTTGACCTTGGCCGCAGCAACTTCTTTTTTTTTTTTTTTTTTTTAAATTTTTTTTTTCAACGTTTTTTTATTTATTTTTGGGACAGAGAGAGACAGAGCATGAACGGGGGAGGGGCAGAGAGAGAGGGAGACACAGAATCGGAAACAGGCTCCAGGCTCTGAGCCATCAGCCCAGAGCCTGACGCGGGGCTCGAACTCACGGACCGTGAGATCGTGACCTGGCTGAAGTTGGACGCTTAACCGACTGCGCCACCCAGGCGCCCCAAGCCGCAGCAACTTCTTACTCAACACGTCTGTGGAGGCAAGGGAAACAAAAGCAAAAATGAACTACTGGGACCTCATCAAAATAAAAAGCTTCCGCACAGCGAAGGAAACAATCAGCAAAACTAAAAGGCAGCCGACAGAATGGGAGAAGATATTTGCAAACAATTTATCAGATAAAGGGTTAGTATCCAAAACCTACAAAGAACCGGTCAAACTCAGCACCCAAAAAACAAATAATCCAGTGAAGAAATGGGCAAAAGACAGGAATAGACACTTCTCCAAAGAAGACATCCAGATGGCCCACTGACACATGAAAAAATGCTCAACTTAACTCATCATCAGGGAAATACAAATCAAAACCACAATGAGATACCACCTTACACCTGTCAGAATGGCTAACATTAACAACTCAGGCAACAACAGACATTGGTGAGGATGTGGAGAAAGGATCTCTTTTGCATTGTTGGTGGGAATGCAAGCTGGTGCAGCCACTCTGGAAAATAGTATGGAGGTTCCTCAAAAAATTAAAACTAGAACTACCCTGTAACCCAGCAATTGCACTACTAGGTATTTCTCCAAGGGACACAGATATGCTGTTTCAAAGGGACATATGCCCCCCAATGTTTATAACAGCGCTGTCAACGATAGCCAAAGTATGGTAAGAGCCCAAATGTCCATTGATGGATGAATGGATAGAGAACGGAGCATTACTCGGCAATCAAAAAGAATGAAATCTTGCCATTTGCAACAATGTGGGTGGAACTGGAGGGTATTATGCTAAGCGAAGTTAGAGGAAGACAAAAATCACATGGCTTCGCTCATATGAGGACTTCAAGAGACAAAACAGATGAAAATAAGGGAAGAGAAGCAAAAATAATATAAAAACAGGGAGGGGGACAAAACCTAAGAGACTCTTAAATATGGAGAACAAACAGGGTTACTGGAGGGGTTGTGGGAGGGGGGATGGGCTAAATGGGTAAGGGGCATTAAGGAATCTGCTGAAATCATTGTTGCACTATAAGCTAACTAATTTGGATGTAAATTAAAAAAAATAAAATTAAAAAAACATAATCAGTTCTTGGGTAGCCCAACCTTTTTCATCTCTTAATGTAAGATAAAAAAAATGTAAAAAAAAAAAAAGCGGGGGGCAAAAGAACAGATAACAAGTCTAGTGAATTTACTGCAGAAAACCTAGTTAAACCCTAAATGTATAAGATTTAAGGAGGCTGAGAGGCCATATTTTTGGGTATTCCTGTCAAATCTGATTGGAAGTAATTTCTTCTTTAGCAGTGATTTCACAGAGGGTACCTTTAACATGTGTTAATTTGGATTTTCTCTCTTTCAGAAAGGTAATCGCATTAGTTATATTAATATTCAATCCAGAATCCATGGGCAAGCTAAATAGAAACAATGCATCTGTTGCTTTTATTTATTTATTTTTTTTTAATTTTTTTTTTAAATTTTTTTTTTTTCAACGTTTATTTATTTTTGGGACAGACAGAGACAGAGCATGAACGGGGGAGGGGCAGAGAGAGAGGGAGACACAGAATCGGAAACAGGCTCCAGGCTCTGAGCCATCAGCCCAGAGCCTGACGCGGGGCTCGAACTCACGGACCGCGAGATCGTGACCTGGCTGAAGTCGGACGCTTAACCGACTGCGCCACCCAGGCGCCCCGCATCTGTTGCTTTTAAACCTCCAATTTTGGGAGTTCTTTCTGTAGGCGTGCATTAAATGTCCATTTGTCTTTGTCTTGTTTCTTCAAAGAAGTGAATACAAACTTTATATGTTTAATTAGCAATAGGTATTTAAAGGGTCACTTAAAAAAGGAAGAATGAACTGTCCTTTTGAATGTGTAAATAAAAGTTCCTGCCATACAGTACTTGAGTACCTGCTATTTTGTAATATTTTTGCATTAGTGATTATTTAAAATCTATAAGACACCATACCAGTTAAAATTTCTCTTTCAAAGGGTGCCTCTGTGGCTCAGTGGGTTAAGTATCGACTCTTGAGTTTGTCTCAGGTCATGATCTCAAGGTTGTGAGATCGAGCCACGTGTCAGGCTCCCCCTGAGGGCAGAGCTGTCTTAAGATTCTCTCTCTCCCTCCCTCTCTCTGTCTCTCAAGAAATTCAGGAAACAAATTATTTTTAAAATTTATTGAATTAAGAATTATGTTTAATGGCAGGTAATACAAAATAAATTTTTCACTTAGCAAATTGGTAAAATTTAAAGGAAAATGATATTTATTAACACTGAGATGGTCACTCACATGATTTGGGTTTAAACTGAAGGAGCCTTGCTAAAAAGAAGATAACTTGGCAAAATGTTTCCTAAGTTGTAAAAACATTGACCTGTAGAATACACATCCTTCTTAAATTATTTAATTATAAGGGAATAGTCAGAAGTTTGTGCCAATATTTATGCAAATGGAAATCATGTAACATTAGTCATAATACCAGAAAAGTGTGAACGATAAAAATTGAATAGTTTGAATAAGTTAAGGTAGTTTATTGGTACCTTCTACTTAAACACATATTTGTTCACAGTATTTCTAATAATATTTATTATAAAACCCCTCCCATGCATACACACAGAAACAAAGACATACATGCATGCATACACACACAAGACATTCACCCACGTTTTAAGAATAGTTATTTTTGGAAGGTTGCCTTAAGAGTTCTGTTCATTTCTTTATACTTACTGATGTTTTACAAATGATGTTTTATTTTTGTAATCAGAAATATATATATATATATGTGCTTCTATTTGTAATAGTTTAGCAACTTTTTTTTTTTTTTTTAGTTTAGCAACTTTTAAGTATAGGTCAGTTCTGAAACTAACCACCCAGAGTTAACACAGACTGCGTGAATATAAAGGTACAATACCCAATAAAACTGCCACCCCATAAGATATCCGTTAGTTCAGAGATCCCCAGGTCACCCACACTTCTGAACAACTGGCTACAAATTTAGGGGTTCTCAGCACCTCAGGTTTGATCATTCACTATAATGACTCACAGAATTCTAAGTGTTACATTTACAATGTGGGTTTTATTATGAAGCATAAAAATCAAGACCAGTCAAATGAAGAGACACATAGGGTGAGGTCTTTCAGGGTTTCAAATTGAAATTTTCATGCCTCTTTCTTGTGGAGTCAGAATGCGTCCCCTCCCAACATACAGTTGTGTTTACCAACCAGAAGCTTGCTCAAGCCTCGATGGCTAGAGTTTTTATTGGGGTTTCATTACATAGCCATGGTTACTTGAATCATTGGCAAGTGATTGAACTAAATCTAGAGCCCCGTCCGTCTCCCCAGAGGTCATGAGATCAATAAAATACCACCCTCTTAATCACATGGTGATCTTTCTGGTATGATCAGTCCCCATTCAGTGACATCTCCTTAGCATAATCCTGAGTGTGATCCAAGGGCCTACCATGATTAATAAAGATATTTCCTAGGGTGCCTGGATGGCTCAGCCTGTTAGGTGTCAGACTTTGGCTCAGGTCATGATGTCAGTTCCGTGAGTTTGAGCCCCGCATCGGGCTCTGTGCTGGCAGTTAAGACCCCGGATCCTGCTTCGGATTCTGTGTTTCCCTTTCTCTGCCCCTCCCCTGCTGGCACTCTGTCTCTCTATCGCAAAAGTAAATAAACATTAAAAAAAAAAAAAAAAAGACACTCCTATCACGCAGAAGATCCCAAGGGTTTGGAAGTTTCTCCCAGATCCTGGGTCAAAAGCCAGACAAAATCTTTCATATATATCACTAAGTTATATGTAACAACCGAAAGTTGGTAGTCATCACTTCCTGTGGAAATGGAAAAAAATGGTTAATACGTGAGAGATTAATCAAAGCCTAATAGATATTTCTTTTTAAAGCAAACCATATATACGTTCCTAGGATTATTAGCATATTATTTTATATCTACCCAGCATGGATTATTGTGAAATAAGAGGTTTACAAAGTATGAATGTTTGAAAAAAAACCAAAAACCAACATTTACATTTAAGTTTTATCAAGACTTTCAAATAAATCAAATGTAATATTACTTCTAACCACGTACACATGTATTATCTCAAATATATACCATGAAGTATTACACTAATATAGACATAAAATACTCAGTTTTTCATAATGCAGGATAATTAAAAAAATAACTTCAATACTTATATCTTGGAGCTGTAATGAATATTGTAATTTTTAGAAGATGTCTTTAACATAACTTTGTCTTCTATTTTTAAAGTCAATTACTGGACAGATCCATTCATCTGAATAATATAATTAATGTCACTACCTTACTAAAAAGTAAAAGCAAATCCTGTGGAACATGTAAGATGTACTCTAACTCATTTGTCTTTCATTTAGCTACAAATAGAAAAAGCCCTCTAGCAATGCCTCCATTTTCTCCTAGTCCTTTCCAATTTGAAACTCATTACAGTGCTCGTAAAATCATGTCTGCTAGAACCATACTCACTGGTGGCAGAAGATGGGGAGTTATTGGTGTCAGCTTGAAACCCAGTATAAAATCTTCACCAGGGATGCTTAGTAATGCATATTAAATGGCTGAATGGCAGACAGCTCTTTTTTTTGTACTACATTTGAATGCTGAAACTTATTCTTGGTCTCTTCACCAGCTGGTTTATTTTATTTAGTGAAATTATAGTAATAATGCATGTTTGTTGAGGATTTCCTATGTACCGGTCACTGTTTTAAGTGCTGAGTGTACCATTTCATTCTTGGAGGTGGATCCAACTGCCATGCTGCCCATGACACAACAGATAACCCAACAGCAGAGTAGCCATTCAAAGTCACGTAGCCGTTAGGGATACCTGGGATCTGTCTCTATCTGAACCACTGTTCATACTATCTGAAGTGTGCTGGTGTGCACCAGTCTCTCCTTCAAGTATTCCTACCTTGAATACGAAGGATGTCATCTAGAAGTTCCATGTTAAACCCAAATGGACAATTGTGGTAGATGGACTACAACTTTGCAGGAACCAGCTGTTTTTCCTGCCCTTCCAGGAAGAAACAGAGGAATTGCACAGACAGTGACCTCCTGCTTTGCTCTTCTCTCCTCTCATGGTTGAAGGCACTGGAAACGGGCAGAGCCCAAGGTCTTAGTCTGCATTAGCAAATTTCCAAGACTTATGCCTAGAAAATTCAAGATTATCACATGTCCAGAGGCTCCCTTGCCAAGACGCCAGGACAGATTCCAGTAAACATTCAACTGTAAAAAGCTGATCATTATTCTCATTATTCTCAGTTTTATGATTGAAGTTTCAAATAACCGTGTTATGGTTCTGGAGCTTTCCTGGTATGTCACTGTTCACAAAGGTGGAACTGACGAGCAAGATACAGCACAGCTGCAATGTTCTACACAGCAAGAGGAACCCATGTAAATGCTCTCTTGCTGTAGGATTCCATTTACGCTATCAGGGCTGCCTTGCAAAACAGCAAACCACCTCGTCCTATCCAGCCCACGTCTCCTTTCCCTCTTTACTACGTGCCAGTTGGCTTAGATTATCCCGTATGCAGCCTAAGCCCTGAAAATGCAAAAGACCTTTGGAATTCATAACTCTTGGGACCACGTCACGCTGACTTGTTATGGAGACACAGTTCAGTTTTTTAATCTGAATTCCATCTGATGTAAAGCCAAAACTCAGCCTCCTGTCAACCTATGGCACTTTTTGTCCTTGCTCGGTGATTGGGAAATCTGAAAACAATCCATTGAATGTTAAGGGAGGATTAAGTTACAACATTCATGCTCGTACCAACTGGAAATGATCCTGCCTTATGTAACATTCTGGATAAAGCCATATAGTAAAATTTTATAACAGCGGGAAGAGAATTTGGGGTGAAAAAGGAAAAGAAATGAGCATCTCAAAGGAGAGGAGAGGTAAACGAATTCTGTGAACACCTGCAGCTTGTGAGGTAGTATGTACATACATTTGATTTTGATGTTTGTTGCTTTGTAAAAGATTTTAATAAATTTTTTAAAATTTAAAGATTTTTTTTTTTTTCAAGTTGCTACTCAATCACTTAAATCAGATTTGAATTCTAAGTTCTGCCTGGCATGGTTGAGAGCTATTATTTTTCTTTGCACAAGAGCAGCCTCAAACAAGCCTGAACACAAGGATCCCTTGGGGCTGTATTAAAAGTACAGATTTCCCGACCTGGACCCCAGAGGTACTGCTTCATGTTTGGGGTCCAGAATTCTGTGTTTCTTCTTTCAAGTTTTTATCTTGAACATAAAAAATATTCAAATCTCTATCTTGACTTAAATTCATCAGTTGTTAAAATTTTCTGCTTTTGCATTCTACTGTTTGCCACTGTAGATACTTTGGATGGATGGATGGATGGATGGATAATTTACTCCTTTTCATTAAGGCACTTAACAATCTGTTCTAATTTGTCTCCATCACTGTTTCTTCATGGTGTACAGTTCCCAGGATTAAGGTAGAAAGGAAAAGCATATGTTTAGTTAGAAGGTTATTCCCACATGTAACTGTCAAATAGTTCTTTTTTATTGTGAAATCATGTCAGACACATGCCTATTTAAACAAATATGTACCTTCTAAAGACTAGTGAGAATCCATCACTCCTGTTTCCACCACCCTGTTAGAACTAGATTAGGAGGAATACCAAGCCCCTGTAGGCCACTACTGAGCACTTGCCCCACACCAGATCTCCATATGAAACCATTTTCCTGAATTTTGTGTATTCCTTAAATGTCCTTAAAGTTTCCCCCATATATGTATCAGAGAAAAAATATTGTGTTTCATTTTTCCACTGTTGAACATTCTTAAACGATATATATGTGTTCTCCAGTGGCTTTTTTTTTTTTTTTTTAGTGTCGTAGTAGTGTTGAGATTCATCTCTCTTGATGTGTATGGCTATAGTTTGTTTTCACTACAGTAGGCTCTTGTATCATATGAATGTAGCAGAATTTATTTATTCAATGTATCATTGATGGACATTAGGGATGTTTTGAATTTATTTTAATATGAACAGTGTTGTCAACATTTTTGTATATACCTTCTCTGTAATGTATGAGTCACTTGAAGGTATATTCCTAGGAGTGCCCAGAATGTAAGATTCTAGAAAGGTGTGGTCATTTTCTAAATACCAGAAGTTACCATCACTGAAGGTATAGGATCCATTCCGTGTCCTCCTTGGTTGGTCTGCAATTGGGTCTGGCTTTTTGATGTGCCCCAGAATACTTTTTTAGCCTTTAAGACACATAGGACTTTGTACAACTAGCTGAAGTTCCAGATGTGAATGGAAATGGTACAGGGTTGATGGTATTTGACCCACGCTTGGCAAGACAGTCACGTGAGCTGGAAATCGACACACTGGCTTATGCCATGGTGGTATTCAGTGAGTCGACTCAGTATCCATATTGACTTCTGTCTTATATGGTGATCTGATGTTTCTTCGACATACCTACTCTGCATTGATGACTTGCTACTCAGTTCGAACTACACAAATGACCACATTTTGTGATCTAATGAATAGGTCGAAACGTTGGAAAGAAAATCCAAAAGAAACTTTGAATTAAGAAGTACTTGATTTTAGCAGGGTTGACCATTTATGTATGAGCGAGATAATATGATTAAAAATAATATATGGAAAGTGCTCAACCTGTTGTCTGACATTAGATAAGCATTCAGTAAATAATAGCCTTTGTTGATGTTCTCCTTTTTAATTGTTACCATCCAGAACTCAAAAATCTTAAAATTCCTTTCCCTGATAATAACTTTTTTTTATTATCTTGAATGAATTCCTGAAATCTCTCCCCACCCCTTGTTTCAAATCCCATCTCAACTTCTGGTTTATTTCTCTTGAGTTATTCTCATAATGTTTACATATATCTGCTGTTTATCTAAATGAAATAAGCTTATTTTGGTCTCTTAAAACATGCCTAGTTTGAACTTAAAAAAAAATTTTTTTTAATGTTTGTTTATTTTTGAGACAGAGCATGAGCGGAGGAGGGGTAGAGAGAGGGAGAGACAGAATCTGAAGCAGGCTCTAGGTTCCGAGCTGTCAGCACAGAGCCCAACATGGGGCTGGAACTCATGAGCATGAGGTCATGACCTGAGCCGAAGTCAGACGCTCAACCGACTGAGCCACCCAGGCGCCCCTGAACTTTTGATTCCTACCCTCCCCAGTCCCCGCCATTTTCCCTACCATCTTCCTCTCTAGTTCAGTTAATGGCATTGTCATCAACTCAGGTACCCTGGCCTCAACACTGACACCCAGTCTTGACTCCTCTTAGTGCATCAGAAACTCCTGCAGGTTCTGCTTCTGACCACATTTCACCCTCTCCATGTTACCTGCTTGTCTAAGCCAGCATCGGGCTCACCTGGATTACTGCTGCCATCCGTCTTCACTGCGTACTTCCACTCTTGCCCCCTCAAGATAAAGTGTAATCAGATCCCATCACTCCACTGATGAAAGTCCTCCAAAGATTTCCCAGCTGCAGTTACAGCAAATCACAAATGTTTTGCCTCAGCCTTCAGGTGTGATCAGGCTTGTCTCCATCTCTTCCCTCCATTCTCCTCATTCCTTGTGTCCCAGTCATACCTGACCTCTTTGTCACCCTTGAGTATTCCGAACTCCGTGCCACCTCAGGGCCTTTGCACATATTTCCTGTTGTCCTACAACTCTCTTCCTACATTTTTAGTGTAATGCCGCCTTTTGTAGTTCAAATACCTCAAAGTTACCTCCTGGGAGAGGCTTTCCCTGAACCTCCTGGGACTGCCATCCATGTTTTTCCTGAACTGTTTATTTTGTTTCTTTATAACTGTACTACCTCAGTTTATTTTTATTATTTTTTTATATATATAATATTTCTTTTATTTATATATGAAATTTATTGTCAAATTGGTTTCCATACAACACCCAGTGCTCATCCCAAAAGGTGCCCTCCTCAATACCCATCACCCACCCTCTCCTCCCTCCCACCCCCCATCAACCCTTAGTTTGTTCTCAGTTCTCAACAGTCTCTTATGCTTTGGCTCTCTCCCACTCTAACCTCTTTTTTTTTTTTTTTTCCTTCCCCTCCCCCATGGGTTCCTGTTAAGTTTCTCAGGATCCACATAAGAGTGAAACCATATGGTATCTGTCTTTCTCTGTATGGCTTATTTCACTTAGCATCACACTCTCCAGTTCCATCCACGTTGCTACAAAAGGCCATATTTCATTTTTTCTCATTGCCACGTAGTATTCCATAGTGTATATAAACCACAATTTCTTTATCCATTCATCAGTTGATGGACATTTAGGCTCTTTCCATAATTTGGCTATTGTTGAGAGTGCTGCTATGAACATTGGGGTACAAGTGCCCCTATGCATCAGTACTCCTGTGTCCCTTGGATAAATTCCTAGCAGTGCTATTGCTGGGTCATAGGGTAGGTCTATTTTTAATTTTTTGAGGAACCTCCACACTGCTTTCCAGAGCGGCTGCACCAATTTGCATTCCCACCAACAGTGCAAGAGGGTTCCCGTTTCTCCACATCCTCTCCAGCATCTATAGTCTCCTGATTTGTTCATTTTGGCCACTCTGACTGGCATGAGGTGATACCTGAGTGTGGTTTTGATTTGTATTTCCCTGATAAGGAGCGACGCTGAACATCTTTTCATGTGCCTGTTGGCCATCCGGATGTCTTCTTTAGAGAAGTGTCTATTCATGTTTTCTGCCCATTTCTTCACTGGGTTATTTGCTTTTCGGGTGTGGAGTTTGGTGAGCTCTTTATAGATTTTGGATACTAGCCCTTTGTCCGATATGTCATTTGCAAATATCTTTTCCCATTCCGTTGGTTGCCTTTTAGTTTTGTTGGTTGTTTCCTTTGCTGTGCAGAAGCTTTTTATCTTCATAAGGTCCCAGTAATTCACTTTTGCTTTTAATTCCCTTGCCTTTGGGGATGTGTCGAGTAAGAGATTGCTACGGCTGAGGTCAGAGAGGTCTTTTCCTGCTTTCTCCTCTAAGGTTTTGATGGTTTCCTGTCTCACATTCAGGTCCTTTATCCATTTTGAGTTTATTTTTGTGAATGGTGTGAGAAAGTGGTCTAGTTTCAACCTTCTGCATGTTGCTGTCCAGTTCTCCCAGCACCATTTGTTAAAGAGACTGTCTTTTTTCCATTGGATGTTCTTTCCTGCTTTGTCAAAGATGAGTTGGCCATACGTTTGTGGGTCTAGTTCTGGGGTTTCTATTCTATTCCATTGGTCTATGTGTCTGTTTTTGTGCCAATACCATGCTGTCTTGATGATGACAGCTTTGTAGTAGAGGCTAAAGTCTGGGATTGTGATGCCTCCTGCTTTGGTCTTCTTCTTCAAAATTACTTTGGCTATTCGGGGCCTTTTGTGGTTCCATATGAATTTTAGGATTGCTTGTTCTAGTTTCGAGAAGAATGCTGGTGCAATTTTGATTGGGATTGCATTGAATTGTACTACCTCAGTTTAATCTGAAATATTTGTTAAGGTGTTTTTAATCTCATGGCACTAAATTAGGATCTCTGGCATGATGGGCAACTGTTTCTCTGGTTTATTACTGTATTTTCAACATCTATAGTAGTGCCTACACAGTAGGTGCTCAGTAAATATTTGTTGAATTAATACAAAACTTAGTGAAATGTAATTCACTTTACAAATGTAATTACAAATGTAATTGAATTTGTAATTGAAAAATACAAATGAATTACAAATGTAATTCAAATTACAAAATGTAATTTTTGTAGACAAAAATCACAAAATGGAGCATCCAGGTGGCTCAGTTGGTTAAGTATCTGATGATCTCACGGTTGTGAGACTGAGACCCGCATCAAGCTCTACATTGAGCATGAAGTCTGCTTGGGACTCTCTCTGCCCCTCCCTCACTTGCTCACATGTGTGTGCTCTCTCAAATTAAATGAATAAACTTTAAAAAACCCCACAAAACCTGTTACTTGTATTACTAAGTAATAATGTATATATAAGTTGGTGTAAATATATTAGAGCTTTAAAACATTTTATTTTTAGTACTCATTAGAACTCTTCAAAAATGTCAGCCAGGTATATAGGTCTTTTGTGAACACATTATTATGATTTATCTCAAATGTAAATTATGTGACTATCTAAAACTAAATTTAAATTTACTATCTGTATCTAAATTTAAACTTACGTATTTGACATGTTTTTAGGTCTCACTCCACTAGAATATAAGCTTCAGGAGTGCCCATCTGGTTTGCCGCTATACTTTCTTTATTTTCCTCTATTTTAATTCCAGTATAGTTCACATACAGTGTTATATTAGTTTCATACTGCTATATTTTCAACATCCATAATAGTGCCTGATACATAATAGGTGCTCAGTAAGTATTTGTTGAATTGATGAAGGAATGAATGAAAGGAAACTGACAGCTAAAAAAATTACAGATCTTTACATGTATCACTAAGTCATAATAGTAACCATACATATATCTTAAAGTATTAAAATGTTTTATTTTGGGGGTGTCTGGGTTGGCTCAGTCGGTTAAACGTCCAACTTTGGCTCAGGTCTTGATCTCACAGTTCGTGAGTTTGAGCCCCACTTCGGGCTCTCTGCTGTCAGCACTGAGCCTGCTTCAGAGCCTGCTTCAGATCCTCTGTCCCCTTCTCTCTGCCTCTCCCCTGCTCATTCTCTCTCTCTCTCTCTCTCTCTCTCTCTCTCTCAAAATAAATAAACTTAAAAAAATGTTTTATTTTTCAGGACTAATTGGAATTCTTCATAATGTCAGGTAAATTTTTATGAATAAATTTTAATACGCTTTATTTTCAAATGTGAATTGTGTGATTTTTTTCCTAAAAAATTGGAGTTTATTTCCTTTTGAGGTTTATTTATTTATTTATTTTTAGCATTTAGAGAAAACTTGTATATGTTCATTTATACATGTGAACATTTCTATCTACCTTTGGCAGAAAAGGATTAAAAGGGAGTTACGTGGGCACGTATGTACTGAAAGATCTCTCAAATATGTGGGGAAAATAACGTAAAGGAAACAAAAGTAAGGAAGTAAATCTGCAAAGAGGAGTATAATCTTAATTAACCTGTGATGACAGTCTGCCCGCATAGAGGAGGGCTCAAAAGCAGGGCTGCATTTCCCAGCAATGCAGGAGATGACAAGGCAAGAAATACCACATTTATGGGACTTGGGCTTTTCTTGCAATAAAAGTCAGTTGGTGAAGAGATTCAGAATTTTTCCTTGTAGGGAATACAAGGAGACATTGCTCTGATTGCAACAAGAGGACAAGATAGCGTCATGGAAAGTGAGTTCAGTTCCTCCCTTGCAGTATTTACAGCAAGCAATGTTGCTTTTACTGGAGAGGTAGATTAAACCACCTCTAAATGAGTTATGTGTGGTACCACTGCATTGTAAGCCATTATGTATTTATCATGTTATGTTTTGAATTTATTTGAACACAGTCATTTTCCAAAAGAGGTTAGGGAAAAAATAAGATTCACTCTATATATGACTGTGTTCTCCATAACATACAGTGGGGAAAACAGTTTTTGCAAATGTGCAAGGAGTTCAAGTAGGTGGGAATCAGCATGAAGTCAGCCAGACCACTAACGTAAAAGTGTGTTGCTTTGATCATAGCACAATGTGAATAATCGCTTAGTTTTTTTTTTAATCTATAGTCAGCCTGAAAATTCATCAATACATATTAAGAGGTTAAAAGCTAATATACATAAAGAATCATGTGTCTTTAAAATATAGTAGTGTGTTTCATAGTTAGATTCATGGGTAAGAAAAAATGAATATATTCTGTTATTACATTATCACTTCCATTGTAAATCATGTCCCCTCTCCCTTTCCCAAGGTGTGATCCCCACAGCCCCTGAGCAACCTGCAGATGAGAAGGACAATCAGATAAAGTCTCCTGATCAAAGGCCTGATGCACCTCCTGACTATAATTCCCATTTTGTACCAGGTGAGTTAATATTCAGAAAGGTTCTTTTTACCTCTCCAGAAAACGATAATAGTTAAGATTGCTTTTTTTTTTTTTTCCAACGTTTATTTATTTTTGGGACAGAGAGAGACAGAGCATGAACGGGGGAGGGGCAGAGAGAGAGGGAGACACAGAATCAGAAACAGGCTCCAGGCTCTGAGCCATCAGCCCAGAGCCTGACGCGGGGCTCGAACTCACGGACCACGAGATTGTGACCTGGCTGAAGTCGGACACTTAACCGACTGCGCCACCCAGGCGCCCCATGATTGCTTTTAAGAGTAATTAATTGAGTGATTCAGTAAATAAGTATTGGAAGCTTCCAGGGTGCCAAGTAGTTTACCAGATGTCAATTAGAATATATTTGTGGGCTGCTGAGGAAGGAGGTTGTACAAATCCTCATGGCATTCTCTTTGCTCCGTTATGAAAACATGAAGAAGATGTTGTAGGGCCAAGATGACAGTAACTGGCTCTAACAAGGATTTGAGGGAAGACCTAACTGAGGAAGTCAAATTTTTCTGGCTTGCTGAGGAGTTTCTCACTCAAAGAAAAGGAGGAAGGAACCATGCCTGGCAGAAAGAATTATCTGTACATGGCTAACAGGCACATGAAAAAATGCTCCACATCACTCATCATCAGGGAAATACAAATCAAAACCACAAGGAGATACCACCTCACACCTATCAGAATGGCTAACACGAACAACTCAGGCAATTATAGATGTTGGCGAGGATGTGGAGCAAGGGGATCTCTTTTGCACTGCTGGTGGGAATGCAGACTGGTGCAGCCACTCTGGAAAACAGTATGGAGGTTCCTCAAAAAGGTAAAAATAGAACTATCCTACGACCCAGCAATTGCACTGCTAGGTATATATCCCAGGGATACAGGTGTGCTGTTTTGAAGGGACACATGCACCCCTGTGTTTATAGCAGCACTATCAACAGTAGCCAAAGTATGGAAAGAGCCCAAATGTCCATTGACGGATGAATGGATAAAGAAGATGTGGTGTATATATACAATGGAGTATTACTCGGCAATCAAAAAGAATTAAATCTTGCCATTGGCAACTACGTGGATGGAACTGGAGGGTATTATGCTAAGTGAAATAAGTCAGAGGAAAACAAATATATGACTTCACTCATACGAGGACTTTAAGATACAAAACAGATGAACATAAGGGAAGGGAAGCAAAAATAATATAAAAACAGGGTGGGAGACAAAAACATAAGAGACTCTTAAATACAGAGAACAAACAGGGTTGCTGGAGGGGCTATGGGGGGGTGGGCTAAATGGGCAAGGGACGTTAAGGAAGACACTTGTTGGGATGAGCATTGGGTGTTATACATAGGGGATGAATCACTGGAATCTACTCCTGAAAACATTATTGTATTATATGCTAACTAAGCTAACTAACTTGGATGTAAATTAAAAAAAAAAAAAAACTATCTGTACAAAAGCATGAGGTTATGAAGGTCTGGTATGAGACATGCATGGGACAAATGCAAGAGAAATGGAGGTAAATGGCCTTGGGTGCTAAGGAGTTATACTAATATCTTTAGAAGTCTGAATTTACTTGTTGGTGACTCAATGCAATGGATGCTCATAATGTCAGTAGAAATTTGAGTTATTATAGTCTTTTTAGAAAGTGGGGCACCTGGGTGGCTCATTTGGTTAAGCATCAAACTGACTGGTTTCAGGTCAGGTCTTGATCTCGTGGTTTGTGAGTTTGAGCCATGCACCAGGCTCTGTGCTAACAGCATGGGGCCTGCTTGGGATTCTCTGTCTCTGCCCCTCCCCTGCTTGCACTCTATCAGTCTGTCTCAAAAATAAATAAACTTTAAAAAAGAAAGTAATTGGGCAATGTGTAAAATTTTTAAAATTAGAAATACACTTACTTTTGAAGTAAGGAAGGAAATAGGATTCTACATAAATGCATTTTAATGACTTAGAAAATGATGAAGTGTAGCAATATTTCTTTTTAAAAATTTTTAAAAATCTTTAGTTTTGAGAAAGAGAGAGAAGGGGAGAGGCAGAGAGAGAGGGAGACACAGAATCTGAAGCAGGCCCTAGGCTCTGAGCTGTCAGCAGGGAGCCCGATGCGGGGCTCGAACTCACAGACTATGAGATCATGACCTGAGACGAAGTAGGACACTTAACCGGCAGAGCCACCCAGGCACCCTGCAATATTTCTCTAAATATATATTTAAGTGTATATTTAGAGGTGGAAACCATTGAGTTAGTCTGTGAGAGAGGAGAAGAAACTTCAGTACCCACAGGATCATGGTAAAAATGTTGTTTTGGCTCTAGACACAAGATCCATGGAGCTCAGTTAACCTGTGCCCTTGAGGTGTTTTCTGAAAACAGCAGGGTTTCCTTTTCCCCTTTCCCTCATAAATATGCATGATGTGTAGATCTGGTCCAATATAACCCCTCATTACTAGCTCAACTCCTAAGTCCACAATGTTGACAGTCCTAAATTATAATCATGCTATATCTGACCATTTCTCTAAATTTACTTCAGTGACTGTCAACATGATCTACATAATCTTTCTTTGAGAGAGCTTGAGCAGGGGAGAGGCAGAGAGAGAGAGGGAGAGAGAAAATCCCAAGTAGGCTCTGCATTGTCAGCTCAGAGCCTGATGTGGGGCTGGAATCCACAAACTGTGAGACCATGACTTGAGCTGAAACCAAAAGTCGGACGCTTAACTGACTGAGCCACCCAGGCATCCCTCTACCATTTTTAAGTAACATTGATTGTAACCATGTTCTGCTCATCTGGGAAAGTGTCTTTTCCTCTGTATCAAAAAAAAATTATCAAGAGAGTAGGATATGTCATTTAAATCAAATGACTAGATAAATTGAAAAACATCATCTAGTAGAGCATACAACTGAATTTTCAGTTATGAAATAATAGTAACAAAAATTCATTGTGATCGCCACCTAGTGGCTGAATTATGTACTTAATCTATGATGACAGATGCAAATTAGATCCCTGTAATTAACGTAAAGGAACTTGAACTACTATAAAGTATTTGTCTTTAATGCCCTTAATTCCTTTGACTTTAAGCCTCTCTTAGCCCCCACCCATATCAGTCTCCTGTGGTCTGAACTCGCATTTCCACCTGCCTGTAAACCACTTCCCCTGGAAGGACCCCAGATCTCAAGCTAAGTGATCTGCAATAAAGCTTGGGCGTCTTGCTCCGGAACACATTCCCTGTTTTCTTTCTGTCTTCTGGAGGCCACAGGGACCCATGTCAGAATGTGAGAATCTTTCCTCATATCCAGTCTGTTACTGAGATGGGACTGTCCATTCAGTGTTGCTTATTAGACTTCCTACATTGCCTCCTTTCGGCCCTCCCGCAGCAGGCACCTCCTGCCTAACCTCATCCACAAAGGGTCCAAGTGTAAGTCTGATCACTTCACTTTCTCTTTTATTGGCGTACGGTTTAGGTTCTTTGAACAGCGTATAGATCCTTCATAATCATCACTCCCTCCTTCCTTTCTAACCTTGTCTGCTCAGTCTCCATACATAACCTTGCCCCCCCCTGCAATTATGGGTTTCCCCTGTGCAGCTGTTCATTTTGCACCTACTCCCTGCATAAAACCTTTGCCCATTGTGGAGGTGCCAGCTGGGTCTAACCTGTCAGCACTAGCCCCACAGGGTACCTCCTCTGCCTAGGCTAGGCACTGCTCCTCTATAATCTCTTCGCACACCATGAATCCACGTCTGATCGCACAAGTTACTTGCTTCATGATAACCATTCACTTTTTATTTTTTAATCTGTGTTTTTAACACAGAACTGAACGTCCTTGAAGACAGATGTGTCTTTCTACCTCTTTCTGTTTCTAGCTGCAGGCATAGCAGCACGTCCTTGAAATGGGCTTGTGGCGTGTTTCCCAAATAAAGGAATGCTTGATTTATTTCATAGCCTTGTTCTCAGTGAGTATTGGAAGAAATAGTTCTACAATTCATGATGCTCATGAGTGGGGTTTTTGTGAGTAACCAAAATGTCCCAGACTTCATGAGCTTCAGAAGCCACTCTCCCCTTTAATGCCCAGCTCACCAGAATCTGACCCTCTGTCCAATTTGTCTTGCTCAGAAAGTGTCATTTTTCTTTATTTCTCATCCCAAACAACTTCTGGAAGTTTGGGGGAGTGTCCCTTCCCGGTGGTGGTTGGTCTCGTCAGCATTGGCGGACCCCAGACCACTGCTTTGCCTCTATGCTGGTCACCTCATACTCTTTCTGAAGCCAGCTTTCTGCTAGCTAAGCTGTTTTTTCCTGTACCATGACATCCCACAGGAGGGGTGTGTGTGTGTGTGTGTGTGTACAGAACTTAAGGCCTAAAAAAAACAGCTTCCAGCTAGAGTTGCTCTTCCAGTCTATAGTGCCAAGGCCATCCATAGAGTCCTGTTTTGGATGTTCCCAGCCTCTACCTAGCCTTTGATCTAAAGGGAGTATTTTAATTAAGGGGGCATCTGCAGTCAGAATGCTTGAGTTTTAATTCTGACTCTGTCACATATTGACACCATTGATTCTTTAGGAAGTTACTTAACCTCCTTATGCCTCAATTTCTTCCTCTGTAAATTCAGGATCATAATAGTCCCTGCCATAGAAGGGTGATGTCAAGTAGTTAGAACAGTGCCTGGAACATAATAAAGCTCAGTAAGTATTAACTATTCTCCCTCTTATAAAAATAGTAAACACAGTTTCCTCTAACAGGAGTTGCTTCCTAGGGTGCATGGTGTTCAGTACCTGGTTCTCTGGGCTCTCTGAGAGAGAGTACTCTCCACCTTAACCTGATCTTTCAAATCTTTTAATTCTGTAAGAGTGACCTTTTCAAAGAACAGCTACTAAGGGACTGTTTCCATTTTTCAGGAAATATCAGTCCCTGCCCTACACAGCTGTGTGGCATTGCTTTTTGATAACAAAAAGATACCGATTCCCCAGTCTGTAGACCCACAGTGTCCAACGCCTGGGTTACTTTGGGAAATAGGACACCATCAGTGGGGCTTCAACATCACAGCCCAAGCTTAACTATCTTCATCTTGTTCCCTTTAGCATACTTACTTAGACATGAGGTGAATCCTGCCTTCTAACACTGCTTGCTGTCTTTTGTACCAACATCTAGTAATTTTTTTTTGTAATTTTTTTTTTCAACGTTTATTTATTTTTGGGACAGAGAGACAGAGCATGAACGGGAGAGGGGCAGAGAGAGAGGGAGACACAGAATCGGAAACAGGCTCCAGGCTCCGAGCCATCAGCCCAGAGCCCGACGCGGGGCTCGAACTCACGGACCGCGAGATCGTGACCTGGCTGAAGTCGGACGCTTAACCGACTGCGCCACCCAGGCGCCCCAACATCTAGTAATTTTTGAGCACATGTATAAGAAAACACAGATACATGCATAAACGCACATTATAAGCAGTAATTTAATAAACAGCAATTTTCAGAGAGACACTTAGTTTAACCTATGTTTAGATAAGATTTGTTTTTTGCCTTTGAGGAGAGTATCTACAAAACTATTTCTAACCATGGTGAAAACAAACTTCTATACATCATAGTTTTGTAACGTTGTCTCCATCTTTTCCATTCTAGAATAGAATCTTTTCTTTCTTTACATTGGTTAAACAAAAGTGTCTTTAAATCACTGGCTTTCGAACATTCTTTTTTTTTTAATTTCTTTTCTTTCTTTTTAAAGTTATGTCTACATCCAGTGTGGGGCTCAAACTCACAACCCCAAGATCAAGAGTCCTATGCTGTACTGACTGAATCATCCAAGTGCTCCCTCAAGCATTCTGGATGACAACCTACTATGACCCACAGTAAATATATATAAATATATATGTAAACATATAAATATATAAATATATATATATAAATAAATATACATACACATATATGTATATATGTAACTATTTATATAATATTTATTATATATATGCTATATATAACATTTCACCAAGCAGCACTCAGTTCAGTGAGTATACAGCATACAGGCAATACAGTTTGATTTTTTTCTTTTTTACTTTATTCTAATGTAGTAAATCTTATTTTAAAAATTGCAATTGTGAATCATTAAATTGATTTTATAGCCCAGTAATGTACGTACAGATTGTAAAATGCTGTATTAAAACAATGTTTCTCAGTTGTTAAGAATTAATGAAATAGCTATACCTACATAAGAGAAAATATACCTTAAGGCAATAATTGTTAATAGAGTTTAAGAACATTTTATAACAGAAGTGTCAGTCCATCAAGAAGACATAACGATTGTATACATCTAAAAACAGAGCTCCAGAATATATGAAGCAAAAATTGACATAATTAAATGGCAAAATAGACAATTCAATAAATACCAGTTGGAGACTGCAGTACCCCACTTACAGTCATGGATAGAACAACTAAGCAGCAGATGAAAGAGGAACTGGACGCTGTAAACAATATTATAAAGCGAACTAAACATAGACATATATAGAACTGTCTACCCAACAGCAATAGAATATACATTCTTCTCAAGTGCACATAGGACATTCTCTAGGATAGAGCTACTGATTAAGCCATAAGACAAATCCCAATAAATTTAAAACAACTGAAATCATATAGATTTCACAATGGACTGAAGTTAGTAATCAATAAAAATAGAAGGAAATTTGGGAAATCTGAGGAAATTGACACACCCTTAAATAACCAAGAGCAAAAAAAAAAAAAAATCACAGGAGAAATTGGAAGATACTTTGAGATAAATGAAACCACAATATACCAAAGCTTATGGGATATAACTAAAACAGCTTAGACATTTGTAGCTATCAACATCTACATTAAAAAGGAGGAGGGGCACCTAGGTGGCTCACTTGGTTAAGCATTCAACTTTGGCTCAGGTCATGATCTCACAGTTCATGAGTTCCAGCCCTGCATCAGGCTCTGTGCTGACAGCTCAGAGCCTGGATCCTGCTTCAGATTCTGTGTCTCCCTCTCTCTCTGCCCCTCACCCACTCATACTTTATCTCTTTCTCTTTCAAAAATAAATAAACATTAGAAAACTTTTTTTTAAAAAAAGATCTCAAATCACCAACCCAACTTTCCACCTTAGAAAGAAGCCAAACCTTAAGTACGAGGCAATAATAGAATTTAAAGTAGAGGTAAATAAAATAGTGAAAAAGAAAAGCAGTGGGCCACATGGACAAAACCAAAAGTTGGATCTTTGAAAATATCAACAAATAGAAATCTTAAGCCAGACTGACCAAGAAAAAACATAGATTCAAAATATTAAAATCAAGAATGAAAATGGAGACATTACTAAAAAGCTTACAAAAATGTAAATGTATTGTAAAAGAATACTATGAACAATTGTATACCAACAAATTAGAAAACCTGAAGAAATAGATTCCTAGAAATATACGAACAACTGAAAGTGGCTCCAAGAAGAAATAGAAAACCTGAATGGAGCTATATAGCAAGTAAAGAGATTGAATTAGTCATTTAAAAATTTCTGATAGGGGCGCCTGGGTGGCTCTGTCAGTTAAGCAACAGACTCTTGATCACAGCTCAGGTCATGATCTTACTGTTCATGAGTTCAAGCCCCACATAGGGCTCTCTGCTGACAGTGTGGGGCCTGCTTGGGACACTCACACACACACACACACACACACACACACACACACACACACACTCTCTCTCCCTCTCCCTCTCCCTCTCTCTCCCTCTCTCCCTCTCTCCCTCTCTCCCTCTCTCCCTCTCTCCCTCTCTCCCTCTCTCCCTCTCTCTCCCCTGCTCTTTGTGCCCTTCCTCCCCCTTGCACATGTGCACGCATGTACACTCTCTCTCTCTCTCTCTCTCAAAATAAATATTAAAAAAAAAAATTCGGATAAAGCCTAGGCCTGGACAGCTTCGTTAGTGAATTCTACCAAATGCTTAATGAAGATTTTAATACCAGTCCTTTACAAGACACAGAACAGTGAACACTTCCCAATTCATTCTGTGAGGCCAGTATTGCCCTATTAGCAAAATCAGAAGAAGACTATAGAAAACCATAGACTAATATTCCTTATAAATATAGATGTAAAAATGCTCCACAAAATACTAACAATATAGTAACCAAATCTAACAATATGTAGTAGGGATTATTACCATGACCAAGTGCAGTTTATCCCAAATATGAGATAAAGTTGGTTTGTCATATGAAAATCAGCCCATGTATGTACCATATTAATGGAATATTACTACAAAAATCATATGATCATATCGGTAGATAGAGAAAAAGCATTTGACAAAATGAAACATCCCGCATGATAAAAAACACTCAACAAACTAGGGATAGGAGGGAACTTCCTCAACCTAATAAAAGTCATCTATGAAAAACCCACAGCTTAACATCATACTTAATAGCAAAAGCTGAAAGTGTTTCTCCTAAGGTCAAGAGCAAGACGATATCTCTTCATGCCACTTCTATTCAACATTGTATGGAGGTTTTAGCTAGGACAGTTTGGCAAGGAAAAGTAATAAAAGTCATGCACATTGGAAAGGAAGAAGCAAACCTATTTCTGTTTGCAGATGACATGATCTTATATATAGAAAATCATAAGGAATACACACACACACGTACACACGCACACACAGTTAGCAGTAATAAATGAGTTCAGCAGTAGGAGTATTAACCAGTGAATTTCCACTTTGGAAAACAGGGTGGCCGTTTCTTCTAAAAGTTAAGGCTAGTTTCTCGCTCCTAGGTATATACTCAAGAATTGAAAACTTAGGTTCACACCAAAACTTGTACACTAATTTCACAGCAGCGTTGTTTACAAAAGCCAAAAAGTAGAAATGACCCAAATGTCCATTGGCTAATTAATGGATACATAAAATGTGCTATGTCCATCCAATGGAATATTACTCGGCGATAAAAGGAATCAAGTACTAGTACATGCTACAACATGGTCACTTGAACCTTGAGAACATTATGCGAAGTGAAGGAGACCTGACACACAGGCTATATGTTACATTATTTCATTTATATGACATGTCCAGATTAGGCAAATCTGTAGTGACAGTGGTTTCCGCAGGCTGGGACGCAAGATAGATTTTCTTTGTGGGGTGATGAAACTGTTCTGGAATGATAGAGCCATCATTAAAAGCACCCTTTTGAGTTACTATGTCAGTGACCTTAATAACATCAGTGTACCGTGCCAGTTATGTGCTAGGTCTTGGGCTAAGCCCACTATAACCTAATGAAGTAGGTATATTATTGATGTCTCCAAAGGAGGAACGTAATACAGAGAGAGGCCAACACGTTACTTGGTGTTTCAGATCTTTTTTCTGTACCTTTGTGTAGCATAATTGTCTTCTAAGGTTTAAGAGGATTAAATGAGGTAATATGTGAAGCCCCTGAGTACATTGTTGGTACATGGTACACATTCAGAAAATGGATCATGTTTTATTCTTTTTTTTTTTAAATTTTTTTTTTTTCAACGTTTATTTTATTTTTGGGACAGAGAGAGACACAGAGCATGAACGGGGGAGGGGCAGAGAGAGAGGGAGACACAGAATCGGAAACAGGCTCCAGGCTCTGAGCCATCAGCCCAGAGCCTGACGCGGGGCTCGAACTCACGGACCGCGAGATCGTGACCTGGCTGAAGTCGGACGCTTAACCGACTGCGCCACCCAGGCGCCCCGATCATGTTTTATTCTTAAGTGGATGTTGTGGGATACCTGTCTTTGTTATGGAAAAGTCATTCTAACTTCTGCTGTGTTATAGTGTTAATAGTGTATAACACTTCCATTTGTTTTTGGATACAGGACCCCCTGGACCGGCTGTCCCTGCACCTGCAGGCTACGCAGGAGGCTTTCCTATGGGATACAACAGCCCACAGCAGCCCGGTACCTTCTTCCCGTACCAGCCAGCTGGTGGTGCCCATCCTATCCAGTACCAGCCTGGCAAATACCATATGTCAAATCAGCCTGTTTCAGTAACATGGATGCCAGGGCCTCCTCCTATACCAAACTGTCCTCCTGGTCTGGAATACTTAACCCAGGTAGTCCTCACAAATCCAAATGATCTTCTTATGAAGTATGATCGGGGATCCGACAAGAAGAGATACAAAGCTAAATAGAGTAGATGAAAGTGACAGGTCAGTGATGACAGAGGTCCAGTTTGTGAGACCATGGGAGTTGTGGTACTCATTTCAGAAATATGAAGGGGAAACGAGGAATACAGGAATGTATTTGGTGGGATCGGCACGGTTTTCTGAAGGATGTATGTTGAATTTTAAGATTTGCAAGGTGTCCTGTTGAAGGCGGTTTCAAAAACAGGACTAGAGGAAAAACTATCAAAGATGCCAATTCTCATTTGCATAGAAGTGAGGAGTTAACACCAGGAAAAACAACATCAAAGAGAACAGAACAGACCGTGAGTGAATCACTGGGGGTCTCTGCCCATCCTTTTTTCTCATTACCCCTGATTGTCATTAGCCACTCCCTGCCACCCTCCAAACATAAAATGTAAATCAAAAGAGGAAACCTACCAAGGGTTTTGCTTCAGGCCAAGTTCCAGAGGATCTCTTCCCACAACACAGTGAATTCTTATTTTCCACCTCTGTGCACATTCTGGAGGCACCAGGGTATCCAGATCAGAAACTGGGGCAGTATGTCAAATCAGTGTTCCAAATGATGTTTTTAAAACCACATGTCAGAAACTCAAAAATATTGCTTAATGAAAATAAGATAAAGCTAGTATTGGAAATAACTTAGAACCTATTGAATCATGTTTGATTTTAGAAAAAGGAAGGGCCCCTGGCCGCTCAGTCTGTTAAAGCATCTGACTCTTGATCTCAGCACAGGTCATGGTCTCATGGTACATGGGTTCGAGCCCCACATCAGGTTCTGCACTGACAGTGCGGAACCTGCTTGGGATTCTCTCTCCCTCTGTCTCTCTCTGCCCTTCCCTCACTTGTGCACTCTCTCTCTCTCTCTCAAAAATAAATAAATAAACTTAAAAAAAAAGACATATGACTTCACTCATATGTGGAATTTAAGATACAAAAAAGATGAACATAAGGGAAGGGAAGCAAAAATAATACAAAAAGAGGGAGGGAACAAAACAGAAGAGACTCTTAAACACAGAGAACAAACAGGGTTGCTGGAGGGGCTGTGGGTGGGAAGATGAGCTAAATGGGGAGGGGGCATTAAGGAAGACACTTGTTGGGATGAGAACTGGGTGTTATATGTAGGGGATGAATCCCTGGAATCTACTCCTGAAATCATTAATACACTATGTGCTAACTAACTTGGATGTAAATTAAAAATAAATAAGTAAATAAAGACATTTTGAAATACATTATAAGCAAGGGACTTGCCAGTTCAACACATGTCTCCCCACGTAACCAACATTCCTTGGAGTTGACGTGTTTCTCTTTTCCATTTTATATATTGACAGGGACCTTCTGAATCCTGTGCATTGAGAACCATAGGTACAGTGTTATAGTGTTGATATTTCAAAGTCAAACCAGTTGGATCACAAAAACTGAGATTTCACATGAGCCAAAAATTTTACTCAGTTTTTGTTTTGGCAAAATATTGACAAACTACAGCACCATTCAAGTACAGTGGTAGAGTAAACCCCTACGTTATTTCAGAAGCTTAAAAAATGCTTTATAGTTAATCACATTTTAAAAGTTCCTTTTTTATACTAGATGATAAGTATAGAAATTGTCCTTAGAAATCCAAGATCTGCAGTCATTTCTCTTTTTTAAATGTATAACTTTAATTTTGTTCATCTAAATATTAAAAAACAGTTTCTTAATTTCTTCTGTTCTGACAGAAGTTAACACATTTTATGAATTGTTTCTTCAGGCTTGTTTTGAATAAAAAAAAATAAGTGAGAAAGGAAACAAAACAGGTTTAGAGACAGACCAACCTGGTTTTAAATTCTAGCTGTCGTTCCTCCTCACTCTGCAGCCTTCAATAACTTCTATAACCTGTTGGTGCTTGAATTTCATCATTAATAAAATAGTACTAGCAATACATACCTCATTGGGTTGTTAGGAGAATTTTTAAGAAGGAAAGCTTTATACTGTGCTTATTATTTTTGGCACACAGGGTCCATCCAACAGGTGGTAGCTGTGTGGATGTTATTAGTGGAAACACTTTGTATGCAAACAGCCCTTCATTGCTTTATCATTTTCCTTATCCTATCCTTTTTGCAGTCTCCTGTGCAGATTCCATGAATCATTATCGGGACTCTCAATACTCTGGAGCATCCAAAGTAGCAGGATTATATTCTTTCTAGAGGGTTGGCGTGGCCAGTGACTCCACCAATTTGTTAGAGAACTGCTCCTTAACAGCCATAGTGTCTTCTGGACAAACTTCTTTTATATTAACAGGCATTATTTCTTTAGAATATTGTACTCAGCAGTGGATGCTTTTTATCAACAGTATTTTGACTTTTAATTCTGGATTTTTAAAGGAACTATAAACCATCTTAGTGACCACTTTGGTATTTTATAAGATGTGTTTACACCCCCTCACCGGATTGTGTTTTTATATCAGAAAAATTTTTTTAATGAAGGAAGGGTTGTATCCTCTCCATACCCTCTGTAATCAGTTAAACACCACAAAACATTTATGTCTGGTTATTTTTAACTTTCTTTATTACCACATTCACGTATTCTTTTATTAGCCATTGTATTCAATGAATATTCGGTGAAATATGACATTTCAGGTGATATTCTGGTCTCAGGGATTAGGAATGATCTATATATCTAAAATTATAGGGGCGCCTGGGTGGCGCAGTCGGTTGAGCGTCCAACTTCAGCCAGGTCACGATCTCGCGGTCCGTGAGTTCGAGCCCCGCGTCGGGCTCTGGGCTGATGGCTCGGAGCCTGGAGCCTGTTTCCGGTTCTGTGTCTCCCTCTCTCTCTGCCCCTCCCCCGTTCATGCTCTGTCTCTCTCTGTCCCAAAAATAAATAAACATTGACAAAAAAAAATTTTAAAATTATATAGAGGGGGGGGTCTGGGTGGCTCGGTCAAGTGTCCCAACTTTGGCTCAGGTCATGATCTCACAGTGAGTTCAAGCCCTGCATTGGGCTCTGCATTGAAAATGCTTCGGATCCTCTGTCTCCCTCTCTCTTCCCCTCCCCAGCTCGCTCATGCACACACACACACGCTCTCTCTCTCTCTCTCTCTCTGAAAAATAAGTAAACATTAAAAAATTAAAAATAAAATTATATAGATGTGATTACTCTGTCCTCAAAGAAGTTTCTTCTTTTCTGCTAGAATATTCTCAACTCTATCAGGTAATGAGCCCAACAAACTGTCTGACTTTAGGGTGATTCCTAAGTGACATTAAGGTAGAAGTTTATCTAGTTGTTTTCCCAGCTCCCTTTTCAAGAGATCCCATCCCAGAACGTTTCCTCCCCTTTGCCCTAATCCTAATCACATGCTTCCAGCCCTTGTGGACCCTCTCCTTTAATTAAAGCCTGCACCTAGTGAAGACCCTGGCATTAGTAGCTCAAATGGTTGGAAGTCAGTGTGTGAACATCTTCCAGAGGTACCTGTGAAAATAAGATAAAACTAGACACTCCTGTGTGAGGTCCCTGGCTGAGTTGCTCTCTGTAAGCCGCTGAGAAAATAGCCTACTGTGTGCTTGGTCCACGTTAAACTGTCTTGAACTTCCCCAGCAACTCCAGTCTGTGAGTGACGTGTCGATAAGACCAGTGAGTTGCGACTGAGCTAGAAACAATCTACGTCCACACAGCTTCTTCTGGATGCTGTGAATGCAGCAGGAAAATGATTTTCTGATATACCAGGCAACTGTTTGTCTTTTAACAGAACTGGAGAACACTGGTTTTCCTGTGTTCCTCTGCAGAACAGGTGCAGACAGGCTACTTTCACTAATTTTTTTTTATTCCATTCCATGCTGAAAAGATATTTTGGTATCAATTGATAACCTTTTTATACCCATCTCATCAGTTCCTTTTCTAACATTGATTTAATTCTGTGATTATTTTTTCCTAATTGCTTTGTTCTATCCCAACAGCTGGACACCATTCACGTCCTTCAGCATTTTGAGCCTCTGGAAAGTATGTATAATTTTGTTAAGTGTTCAGCAGGTGGAAATTTGAATCAGGTGGAAATTTGCATTACCCAATATCTTGTTCTTTATTTATATTGGTCATTTCTTAGTGGTTCGAAGTGAAAAGACTGTCTTCTTTTACCCTTTCAGAAAAGTAAGAAAGGGAATTATTTTGTATAATTTCACCTATGTATACATGATACATACATTCGTAGACTTGAAAAAGACTTACACTTTATCTGGTCAACCCCCATACCATATTCTACATATTCATCTTTAATGGAAGAGGAAAAGAAGGAGCCAGGACACTAAATGAGTTCGCCAGAGGCACCACAGTCAGCTAATGAGTGGTAGCGCTGGACATAGAATCTAAATCTGCGAAGTTCTCGTCCAGTGCCCTTGCTTTGGAAGAAAAAGGAATCACAGTCAACATAACGCCTGGTCTCAGTTCATCCTCACTTGATTATTAACCTTCACTTTATCCCCAGTTCCACACATTCATTTGACCACCACATACAGTCTCTGACTTTCTTTATTGCAATTGGTAATGACCCTGGTCATCTCAGTATATTTCATGAGCAGATTCATTTATGGTAAAAAGTATACTTTTATTTAAATGCCTTTTTAATGAAAGCTTTCTGAATTCAGATATACTAGGAGTATAGTTTCAGTCTTTGCTTTTATGTGGAAAAATTTTTTAAATCGTTTTATACCGACCTTCATTTAAAATTTTCAAAATTACTGAATACTTTTTGGGCAAGTAAATTATTTGGTGTCCTAATCAACTGAATATAGTTGACTTCAAAATTTTAAAAAGCTATTTTGCTTTAAGCACCTAAGGAATACTACAAAAGGACTTCTTGAGGCCTATTTTAACTGCTTCTAATTTAAAGTGGCTTTCTCATTCTATTTTTTAGTGATCACATCTTTTGAAACTAATAATGGATATGATATTAAAAACAACCTGGACCAGATGGTTTACATCGTAAATGAAGACACAGACGACTTTACCAGAAATGCTTATCGGACACTAAGGCCCTTCGTCCTCCGGGTCACTGACTGTATGGGCCGAGAAATCATGACCATGCAGAGGCCTTTCAGATGCACCTGCTGTTGCTTCTGTTGTCCCTCCACCAGGCAAGAGGTCAGAGAACACAAGTCTAATTCCTTGTCTCTTCCTGATCCAACTCTTGACAGCATTGCTGTGCTCCTTCCAGAATGACACATGAGGGGGTTTTCACTGGCTCTGCTGGTCAGACTGAAAGAAGAGAGCCGAGGGGGTGAAGGGGGATGGGGAGGAGGGCCGCCAAATTGTCTCACCTGAGGAAAATCACAGAGGGTTTTTTTCTTGTGGGTTCTTGTCTTCTGGTGCTAGTTGGGGCTCAGGCTCAAATCAGGATTATTTGGTAACCACAGTTCTGTCGGTTGTGTCTACTGAGTTAGAAATGTATCTGTTACCTAGAACAGAAGTCACACACATTTGTCTAAATGCACCTACCTATCCCCAGATAAGTTGTCCCTAGACATAATTGTATACTTTCAGAATTGGAAGAGACTTAAAAACTTCTTTTTTTAATGTTTATTTTTGAGAGAGAGAGAGACTGAGTGTGAGCAGGGGTGGGCTGAGAGAAGGGGAGACACAGAATCCAAAGCAGGCTCCAGGCTCTGAGCTGTCAGCACAGAGCCCGATGAGAGGCTCAAACTCACGAACCAAGAGAACATGACCTGAGCTGAAGACTGACGCTTAACCGACTGAACCACCCAGGCGCCCCTAGAACTGGAAGAGACTTCAGATAACTGTACACTGTCCATCCCAATCCACAACTTGCCACAGATAAAGAAAGGGTGGCTCAGGAAATTAAGCACCTGATGAGCGTGTTTACACTCCACCAAGCACTGGAACTGGAAAGCAGATGTTCTGAGTTACAGCTGGGTTCCTCTTCTACAACCTGTGAGGCTCTAGGAAGGTTGTTTGCTGCAGGGAAAAGAAGCAGCTTTAGACAGAGGTCAACCAGGATTTTGAATTCTAGATATGCCTTCTATTTATGTTGGTATAATTTATTTAACTTCGTTGGGCCTCAGTACTTCTGTACATAACTATGCATAATATCCCATGGGATTACTGGGATATATAAAGACAGATTATGTTCAGTACCAGCACTTCCTGAATGTTAGTTTATTTACAAGCCTTTCTGTGTTTTGATGTCCTATAACATGGAGATAATAATGGTACCATCACGCAGGATTGCTTTGAGGATTAAATAGTAAATGAATGTTAACTGTCGTTACAGTACCTGGCAGGTAGTACAGCGCTCAGAGAATGTTAGTTGTTGTTCCCAGGTATCTTCTCTCTCACTACTGTGTTTGTAATAACAGCCTTAAATTTTTTTTTTAACGTTTATTTATTTTGGAGAGAGAGAGAGACAGAGCATGAACAGGGGAGGGTCAGAGAGAGGGAGACACAGAATCTGAAACAAAAGGTATACAATTTACCATACTTCTTTTTTTTTTCTCTTTTAAATTGTTTTAATGTTTATTTATTTTTAAGAAAGAGAGTGGGACAGAGCATGAATAGGGGAGGGTCAGAGAGAGGGAGACACAGAATCTGAAACAGGCTCCAGGCTCTGAGCTGTCAGCACAGAGCCCGACGCGGGGCTCGAACTCACGGACCGCGAGATCATGACCTGAGCCAAAGTCGGCCGCTTAACCGACTGAGCCACCCAGGTGCCCTATAATAACAGCCTTAAATTTGAGATGAATCTTCACCTTTAATCCTCAACCCTTTTGACGATACAAGGAATTCTTCGTATTGATGAGTTGGGTTTCTTCTTCTCAAATGAATTTTTTTTAAAGTAATTTACCTGTTTACAGTTTTTTTCCCCCTTAGGCTTAAACTTATATGAGATCTTAATCCTAGGAAGTTATCAAATTTATATGCTTATGTATATGTTTGAATGTATATATGTGAACAATAATAAATTCTTTTTAAATAATGCCTTGATTTGGCAGTTTGTGAAGCTATGTAGTCCTGCCCTTGAGACCCAGTGGACTCAAAACTGTTAGAAAAGTATAAATGACACCAGAAGAGCCATCAACTCTGAGCTTTTACTAAATAATTTAATTTTATGGCTCATGTTATTATTAAATATGAAGATCTTAGTTCTTCACAAAGGAATATTATAAAGATGATTAGTTAAAACAGGGTACTGGACAATTTTAAAACTTGTCAAAATGGCTTTATATATTCATACACACATCCTTTGTTTCCACAGTATACAGTTTACAGAATGCCTCTTTTCTCTTTCTCTTTTCTATTACAATTGTCATGTCTGGGATTTAAGTCTAGGAAGTTACCTTGTTACTTTGTCACGGACCGTGCCAGAAGACATGAGGCACCTAGAGCAGAGACAGAGAACCTTATTACAGCACAGGAAGCAGTACCAGCGTCAGGAGCCGCATGTTGGTATAGACCCCTTGCCCCCAAGTTCTCTGGGGTTAACTCAGAGGAGCGGGCGGGTGTGCATACAGCTGAGAAACACTGAGCTTGGAGAAACGATCATTGTATAACAAGCAGTAAGTCTGTCCCAAAGGGAAATGTGATCTCACCTCTCAAGGCCTTTCACTGACACACACCCCTAAGAAATAGCCTGGGGTACAATGGAGGAGTCTGTACCATTAACATTTTTTCCAGTCCTTGCATGAGGGAAGAACGTACGGTGTGTGTGCATACGGGTATATGTATGTATATGGTATATGTATGTATACGGGTATATGTGTAGCATCCTTCCCTCTGTCACTGCTTCTTTGCAGCTGGAGGTGCAGTGTCCTCCTGGTGTCACCATTGGCTTTGTTGCAGAACACTGGAACCTGTGCAGGGCAGTTTACAGCGTCCAGAATGAGAAGAAAGAAAATGTGATGCGAGTACGTGGGCCATGTTCAACCTATGGCTGTGGTTCAGATTCTGTTTTCGAGGTAAATGTAAAAATAACATTATTAGTATTTTTTCAACATGTACAGACAGACCTTAGAATTGTTTGGTTTTAGATTATTTTTTCACATGAATGAATAAAGTAGAAGGAGGAAAGAGTTATCAGTTGACATCAAATCATTTGCAAATTATTGTTGGTGGATTGCTTAATGTTTCCCAAAATGTGAGCTACTTTGTTTATGATTTCAGTGTTTGATGAAGATGAGAAGGACCCATGTAAAACACTAAACCTGAAAGAAAATAGCCCAATAGATTCCATTTATTTTGTTCTTGGTTGTATTTAATTAACCATTTTTACCAAAGATTTGCAGGATTGGGATACAGGTCCTGAGCAATGAAAGTGCCCAACAGATCACAGAACATATGGATCACCCCGAGATTGTGCAAATCGTCTATCTGCATGGTGGAAGTCTGTCTGTGTCCTCAAGAGACAGGATAACACTGATAACATAGATAAAACTCATAATAGATTATAACATTTTCTCAGAAAAATGAAAAATCCTCCTGTTTTGCCTTTATTTCACTGACTACAAAATGATTGCTTATTATCCTATGAATTTGACAAAGGAGATTCTTAGAAATATTTCCTGAGCTTCTTAGAAGATGTCTTGCAATTCAGCAAGGCTCTTTATCTAAAATTGCTCATTCAAGTATTTTCTATGACACCCAATAAACCTTTTTAGTTCTTCAGGCATTGCTTATTTGTTAAAAGACCACTGTAGAGAAATAGAAAATGTAGCCACATTGCAGGGGCAGAGTATATAGGATCATTCTGATCGCCAAAAGTTAGCAAGTGCCTGAGTCCCCCTTTGAGAAGCCAAAGCTCTTCGGAATTCTGACATACAACAGGGTGGATTTGACCCACAAAAACTTGACTGATTATATGAAGTTTGTGAAGTATGTAGAATTATGCTTCCTTACTTTTGTTCATGTGTTTCTCTAGACTGTAGAGACTCCCTCCCAATCCCCAATTCCCACCCTTTACTATATGAAGAAGAATTTCAAAATCAATTCAAATCATACCTCCCTCAAATCATACCTCATTTGCTCTTGAAAACAAGAGCATTGGCCTGAGAACTGTCAGATATGCCCCAGTTCTGGTTGTTGGATTTTTTATTTGATTTAATTCAAGTCAGTTAACATACAGTGTAGGCTTGGTTTCAGGAGTAGAACCCAGTGAGTTCTCTCTTACATATGATGTTCAGTGCTCATCCCACAAAGTACGCTCCTTAATGCCTATCACCCATTTAATCCATCCCTGACCCACCTCCCCTCCAGCAACCCTCAGTTCTCTGTCTTTAAAAGTTTCTTATGGTTTGCCTCCTTCTCTGTTTTTATCTTATTTTTCCTTCCCTTCCCCTATATTCATCTGTTGAGTTTCTCAAATTCTACATATGAGTGAAATCATATGATATCTGTCTTTCTCTAACTGACTTGTTTCACTTAGCATAATACCATCTAGTTCCATCCATGTTGTTGCAAATGGCAAGATTTCATTCTTTTTCGTTGCTGAGTAGTATTCCAGTGTGTGTGTGTGTGTGTGTGTGTGTGTGTGTGTGTGTGTGTGTGTGTACGTACCACATCTTTATCCTTTCATCAGTTGATGGACAGGTGGGCTCCCTGGCTAACCTGGCTATTGTTGATCCCAGCTCAGTTATTAACCAGTTGCAAGGCACCTAACCCATCTTGGCCATAATTCCCTATTTGAAATTATGTTATTACTGTTATTAATTTCCTGTACTGTATTTATGCTTATCTCAGTGTAAAGTGCTTCTAAGTAGAAGAATGAAACGTATAGTACTTTTTAATCATCATTAAGTCACATGCTTCTCTTTCTAGGTCAAATCCCTTGATGGTGTATCCAACATCGGCAGTATTATTAGGAAGTGGAACGGTCTGTTATCAGCAATGGGCGATGCTGACCAGTTTGAAATTCACTTCCCGTTAGATATGGATGTGAAGATGAAAGCCATGATTTTTGGAGCCTGCTTCCTCATTGTAAGCCTTTTACTTTTGACTTGTCTTGAGTGAGTTATCCTTTCCAATGAGATGCAGTGTAGTATAATAGAAAGGCAATAACGTTTGCAACTAGGCCAGAGTCTGTCTCTACCACTTACTAGTGACATGTTTTGCAAAGTGTCGAACACTTCCCGGCCTCATTCTTTTTATCTGTAAAATGGAGATAAAAATACTTAGATTTTTTCAGGGTGATGAACATTAGCTATCATCTGAGTACAGGGGCCAGAAGAGTGCTTGGAGAATATTAGGTATCCAGTGGGTGTGATTGTCATCACAGCATGTTATTTGTCTTTCCCATTACTTAAAGATGCCTGTCCTTTGACTTCTTGAGGAAATAAAATAACTCTAGAGCTGATTTCCTTTCCCTCCACCTTATTGCCTCTCTGTCATTGTACTCCTTGGTGTTGTATCTTCCTTAGATTTAGTAGGCACAGTTCCCTTGCTGTATTACTGGCTGATTAATGGCTAGTATTCATAAGTAAAGCATAGAGATGAAATGGAAAATATTTACCTTAAAAATGTAGTTAACGTACTGCAATTGGTATATTTAACATTTAGTTTTGATTGTCAAGTTTTTCGTCTTTTTAACAATGAAAATTTAGTTAACTGGTACCCCCAAATGGAAAGGTTATTGGCTACCAATAGTTACAAGTTTTTAATTGCTGCTCTTCATATTAGGTCCTCTTCATAAAGATTTCATTAGATTTATTTATTCTTAACTAGAAAGAGGATTGCCTGATAAATTATAAAGGATAATATTTTATGCATTGCATCTAATTATGTATCCATCTGTATACATACAGTTGTCTCTTTTTTTCTAATATATATGTATATATTATATATATATATATATATATATATATATATATGTATATTTTTTTTCTAATTTCAGGACTTCATGTATTTTGAAAGATCACCACGACGTTCATCAAGATAGATGGACACAGCAAATCAACAATTATGGTTAATTAAAAAAAATTAGAGAAGTTGGATTGGGCTTATAATCCCCTGAATTATTTGCAAATATATGTATCTGCTTTTGCAGATTATTTTTACTGGGTATTAGCTCTGACAGGTAGGCTGAGTGTAAGGGCAAGAACACGTGTTTTAATTGATTGAACCATGTTTTTTAATTGATTGTCTCTCTGTCTACATGGTAGACTAGGAGTTCACCTTGAAAAAGCTATAACTCATTAATCAAGTAAACATAATACAATGAGCTTGAAAACACTTTACTTACCCTGAGATAAGGGAAAATGAATCCCAGGGCTCTCACATTAATGGGTCATGAAATGGCAAGCTTTTTAGAGCAGTCTTTGAGATAGAATAAAACAGCTTTTATCCCCAACCCTCTCCAACCTGTCCTCTCCATCAACTTGTCCTGTTACTGAAGATAAATTTGATTCTAAGTGAAAAGAATAATACTCTTGACCTTTAAAACAAAAAGGAAGGTAGGCAGAAATACTGTGTGTTATTGTACAAGGAAAAATTTACTTGTGCATATGTATCAAACCTTGTTCTGAAAATTTATAAGTTTCAATGGAAAATTTGATTTTATTACCAAACAAAACATTTTTTTAAAAATCATAAGGTTCTATTTTCCATACCTATTCCCTCATTCACTAGCGTGGTCTATCAGGACCTGCCTGGACATGGAGTCAGGGTCATCCTATCAGGAAAAGAGGTGACAAGGGCCACAGCTTGTCTAGATCTCTGAGCAACTCAGAGACATCAGTGTCCTTATGAGGAGCTTGCGTTTAATCTATTTAATCTCTCTTGGCCACAGATGCCTTACATATGAAATATTTTGGCCAAATCTCAAAGATTGCCTATTGAACTTCCGTATCTCATGGGGTGTGACACAGAGGAGATAGTTTTTATTTTTCTTTCTTTCAAGATCACTGATAATCACCATGTTTTTCTAACTGCAGGAATTGAAGTTCGGTTTCTAAATTTTGAAATGTGGCATTCTGTGTAGCACTTTGTAAAAGCAAAACTACGAATTTTGACGTTTTTAAATATTTCTTAGCTGCTTTTTATTTAGATGATAGATAAATCTGCCTGTGCAAAGAAGATAATAAAACTTCTCTGTGAACTATAGCTTAACAGTAAAATTCTGTAGGATCGACATAGTTACAGTATAAGTGTACTTGTTATTAGCTAGTTAAGAGCACAGTGTATTGGTGAATAGTTGCTGATGAATCAGCCTGTGTCTTTTGTACTCTACCTTCCTATCTGGACATGGACTGTGTTTTTTCAACACAGCCAGTATGTAGAATGAAATGTATTCTTCTCCTTGTTAAGTAAAGCAACTCTAAGTGTTCTCTGATGGGATTACTCGGAGATGACAGCCTTTGCCCACAATTCCTGTTGAAGTCAAAGAAAGGTGCTTCATTTTATAATTATATTTATCTTTTCATGGTAAAGTTGTTTTATTAAGTTTCTTGTAATTTCTATATTTAGGTGCTACTGCTAGCTTTTTTTTTAAGTGTTAAACTGCTGCTTTTCTAAAAAGTACAATTACCTTGTATTTGAAAATACGATTGCAGTCTTAGACATATATATTATTTCTTATAATAATATCTGACATTTTATGTAGGAAATGAGACAATAATATTGAGAAAGTTTATCTGTACAAACTTCATTTTTACTTGCCCGCATCCCTACATCCCAAGACCTGCTGCATAATGCTAAGAAAAGATTATTTAACATATGACATTTTAAGTTTCTGTTCAAAGTTTTCATGGCATTAATTTGTCTCTTACAGTTATTATCCCTCTGTCTTTAAAAGTAATACCATGTGTCTTATTTTTTTTATACTGTGGTTCATATTATAGTTTCTATATTTCTTAATGGTATTTCATTGTGTAAAATTGATCAGAGTCACTAAAAAAAAGCTACTCTCTTTGTATTTTAATGCTTCATCATACTGTTTTTGGCTTTTTAAATAAATATAATATGGTTTATAGTGAAATACTGTTTTATTTTTTGACTTGTGATTGAGTCTTTGCTATAGACTGAATGCTTGTATTTCCCCCCAGATTTATGAGTTACCCCAATGTGATGGTGTTTGGAGATGGAGACTTTAGGAGGTGATAGGACATGCTGGTGGAGACCTCATGAATGGGATTAGTGTCCTTGTAATCTGTCAGTACTTTGATCTTGGGTTTCCCAGCTTCCAGAATGTGAAAGATAAATATTTGTTTTGTAAGCCACCTGGTCTCCAGTACTGTACAGTTGCCCAAATGGATTATGACGGAAATTGGTACTGAGAAGTGAGCGTGCTGCTATAACACACAAATGTGGAAGCAGCATTGGAACTGGGTAATAGGCAGAAGCTGGATTTTGAGATGCATTCTAGAAAAAGCCTAGATATTTTAACAGAACTTTAAAGGCAATGCTGATGGGAGCTTGGAAAGAAAAGATAGATATAGAGAAAGCCTCAGTATTCTTAGAGAATAGCTAACTAATCCTGAACAGAATGTTGGTAGAAACATGAATTGGTAAAGAGCATTCTGATGAGGTCTCAGATGGAAACGAGGAACATGTTGTTGGAAACTTGAGGAGAGGCCCTGTTTATTACAAAGGGGCAAAGAACTTGGCAGAATTGTGTTCATGTTCTAGTGTTTTGTGGAACATAGAACTTGCAAGTGATAAAACTAGAGGTTTAGCTGAAGAGAGTTCTAAGCAGAGTGTTAAAGGTGCAGTTAGGGTCCCCCTGACTTCTTACAGTCAAATGCAAGCAGAGAGAAGTGACCTAAAAGCAGAATTGTTAAAAGAAGCAGTACTTAAAGACTTAGAAGATTTGCAGCCTATCCATATAGCAAAAAATGAGAACATTGAGGATGTGGCCAAGGTACTGATAAAGAAATTAATATGGTTGAGCCTTCTGAACAGAAGCTAGGAAACTATTCTCCAAGACAATGTAAGAATGACCCTGAAGGCAATTCAGTGATCCACAGAGCTGCTGCTGTCATTACAGACCCCGATGACAAGGGCTGAGGAGGCTGAGTGATCCAAAGGAGGGGCCTTCAGCACCTGTGGGACCTTTCTGCACACTACCTGACACTACCTTACATGGGGGGCTCTGCTCTCTGCACTCTCTCACCATGCTTCTCCGCCACCCCAGATGTGGCTCTGCTGGGCCCTGGTATGGCATGAGATTCAGTGGCCACGTGTCCAGAGGGTGTAGGCAGAAGGTGCGGGCCCATATGGCCCCATTTCTGTTTATGCTCATAGTGTACAAGCCAAGGGAGCATGGCTACCTTCACCTAGATTTCTAGGGACAGGGCCATCTGGGAGAGCCTTGGGCTTAGTACCCCAGCCCTGGAGATCCACAGGGCCCAGGCAGTGAGTCTCTGCAGGGAAGGCCATTCTCCCGAGCCCTGTGGGTAACACGGCCACCCCAAAGGGCCCAGAAGACAAAGCACTGAGTCAAAGATTATTCTTGAGCCTTAAGGTTTAATGTTGTTTGTGCTGTTTGGTCTCAGACTTACCTGGGGCCTGTCACTCCTTTCTTCTTTCCTATTTCTCTCTTTGGGAATGAGAATGTCTATCCTATGCCTGTCCCACCATTGTATCTTGGAAGCACATAATTGTTTGTTTTTGCAGGTTCACAGAAGAAGAGGACTTTGCCTCAGTCTAAGTCATACTTGAGTCTCATCCATATCTTATTTAGATGCGTCTTTGGACTTTCAGACTTTTGAGTTGATGCTGGAGCAAGTTAAGACTTTTTGGCTGTTTAGATGAAATGAATGTATTTTGCATGTGAGAAGGAAATGAAATTTTGTCCTGACCTGGATGGAATCCTATAGACTGAATGTTTGTGTCCCCCAAAATTCATATGTTGCAATTTAATCCCCTAATGAGATGTATTTGGAGGTGAGACTTTGGGGGATGATTAGAACGTGAGGGTGGAGGGTGGAACCCTTATGATGGACTAGTACCTTTATATACTTTTTAAAAAGTTTATTTGAGAGAGTGTGTGTGAGCAGGGGAGGGGGCAAAAGGAGAGAGAGAGAATCTCAAAAGCAGGCTCCACATTCAACACGGAGCCTAACAGGGGGCTTGATTCCACGACCGTGGGATCATGACCTAAGCTGAAATCAAGAGTCGAACGCCTAACCAACAGGTCCACCCAGGTGCCCCATGGATTAGTACCTTTATGAAAGAAAGGCAAGGAGCTCCTTTGCCCCTCTACCACGTGGGGGCACAGTGAAAAGACCACCATCATGAACTGGGAAGTGGACTCTTACCAGATACAGCATCTGCTGGGCCCTTGAGCTTGGACTTTTAGAACTGCAAGAAATAAATTTCTGTGGTTTATGAGCCACCCACTCTATGGGATTTTTGTTACAGCAGTCAAAATGGACTAAAACAGTTTTTTAATACTTCAAAGGAATTTGTGAAGTAATTTCTTATTAATTATCAGTCAGGTTTGCATTCAGGGTCCTTGTTTTCTTGTATAGGTTTAATTCTAAAAAAGTCATTTTTGTAATGTTTTATAGTAGTAACTAGCTTTGTGATACAACGAAGTTATTTAGAAATGCTTATTTCTTATACCTTACTCAAGGCATATTTAAATTTTAAGTATGGTATCAATAGGAGTATATCATGCAGGAAAGCTGCTAGAATTTATCACTGTCAGTGAAGGATGCATTTTAAAACAATTTTAACAATCAGATTTACCAGAAATTACACAAAAACTGGTTACCAGACTAATTTGCTAGCTGAATTTTTCAACCAACTAGATGTTAAATTAAGTTCAAGTCTAGAATAAACAGTGATTTCAGAGAATGGCATCCTGGTGCTGGGACAACTGGTTACTTTTCAGTACCTGCCATATAAGTTTAATTTAACTTATATTGAAAGATGCAAACTCGGAAAACCCATAGGGCTGGATTTAATAAACTAATACCAAATTCAACTCTTCGGCTAGTGATGACTAATATCGAACACGGATCTTTTCCTATAATTTGGTTGACCTTCAGAGTCTGTTTCCCATTTATTTGCCTCTAGGCATCTTAAATTGTAAATCCCAGAATAGAGAAAAACAAAATGATACATTTCAAGTGTAGTCAAGTGAGGCAGCATAGAATGCTACGTGATAACATTTAGTGTGGTTAATAATAGCACGTGATAGGCATTCACTCAGGATCTGCCTAATGAATAACAACACAATCAGTGGATTTATTTTTGGAATATTTACTATAGTAGCCAGTAAAAAGGTTGACCATTCAAAATGTATACCCTCCTCTCCAGTATTTCATTGCACTAATACTTAACCTTAGTGAGCATCTGCTAAATCCAGGCACTGGGTTATTCCTGAAGGCAGAGGGAAATGCAAAGATTAAAAATAGATAATTACCATCCTCAGGGTTCACAGGCTAACTGAGGAGACAGACTTTTAAAAACTACATACACATCTTTGAGGACCATGGACCTGTGTTCAATGGGATGTTGGCACATTCAGTAGAGGCCATGTCACTAGTAACATCTCAGGTGCCATTTAATTCTTTCTGTCCCATTTAATCAGATAGTTTAGATGGGCAGGTTGTGTCATTTGCCAAAGTACACTTCCTGGCCCTGCTGGAGGTAAGATTTTACATTTTATGGTCTTGTCTGCCAGCTGAGTACACGGTAAATACAATCGAAAAGGTCAATTTAGCACATTTTCATCACACAAAACCAGGGTTGATTTTTTTTATTACAGTAAACACAGAGCCCAAGAGAGTGGTACCTCTGTGATGCTCAACAAATATTTGTTGAGTGAGTGAAAATAGTTCTAATGTGTGTATGGCACTGTTAGGCGTTCAAGGAGACAGAAATGCAAAGGTAGTCCTCTATCCCTCAGCAAGGATAAAGCAAGGAAGTGTGCAATTGCAGCACACGTTTAAAGAATTATTGCATAGAATAAATTTTTTCTGAAAATGTATATTACTTGATTCTCACAACCGCATCATGAGATAAACATCCAATACCCCTTTTTCAGAGGAAGAAACAAACTTCGTCAAGAGGTAATAGAAAGAGATTGGACGCCAATGAATCTCCATGCTCTCCAGTTGTAATTGTAATGAAGGAAAATTGAATGTATAAAAGGTGAGAAACATAACAGCCCCTGGAAGGGGGAGAGCACAGCAGGTGGTATTCAATGCAAGGGCTTGTAGAGCTGCCCAGTCTTGAGGTCCAACTAGAAATTTGGTCAGGCAGACTTCTCTCCTCATCCTCCTTCCCAGTTGTCCAGAATGGGTGGGTGGTGAGTGTTCACTGGGGGGGTTGGGGTGGTGGTGGTGACAGAGGTGGGGTGGGTGCTAAGGTTGGGGTGGTAGTGGTGCCTCTTCACGTAATAACTAAAAAAGGAGGAGCATCTGGGTGGCTCAGTCAGTTAAGCATCAGACTTCAGCTCAGCTCATGATATCATGGTTCGTGGGTTCAAGCCCCACATCAGGCTGTGTGCTGGCAGCTCGGAGCCTGGAGCCTGCTTTGGATTCTGTGTCTCCCCCTGTCTTGCCCCTCTTCTGCTCCCATTCTGTCTCTCTCTTTCTCAAAAATAAACATTTAAAAAAATTTAAACAAAGTAAATAGTGTATTCTAAAAACATTCTGTAATCAGCTAGCTTCATGATGGCCCATTAAATTTTCTTGCAATTCTTAGTTCTGCTGCTTCTCAATAAGAGAGCCAGTCATATGAACTCATATACTGTTGAGATGTGTAGTTGCTGGGTTCACCTCAAGATATAATTGCAGGGTAGACAAATATGCGTCTGGGCACACATAGAGGAAAACCAGCCCAATCACGAGACGGGGTGTAATGTAACCAACTAATGACTGATGGTGATGATAATAGGATCTCTTTCTAGTTCTTCCTATATTCCAGACAGCATTCTGGTTGTACGGACTTTCTATAGACTAACTCATTCAATTCAAACCCTGTAAAATAGGGTACTATAATAATTCCCATTTTACAGATCAGAAAATGGAGATTTGGGTATCTTGCATAAGGTGACCCAGCTAGCTTATGTCCGTAGAACGATTATTTGCAGGTGACTCCAGAGGCTACATGCAATATACCGTCCCGGATGCTTCTTTCCTCTGTTGTGCGATATGTGGTTTCTTTGTATGTTAACTCAGAAATACAGGGAAACAGAAATAGAGGAAAATGGTTCTCTCAAGTTTAGGATGATGGAGGGAAAGCCCATGAGGCTCTGAGGGGTTTTGTCTGGTTCTCTCCTAGAGATGTGCTTTTGATTCTGCTGGTATGCCGGTGGTGTGTCCAACCAAAGACCACTTTTATGTTATTCTGTTAGTTTAGTGCTTCCCAACTCATGTATTTATTTTAAATATGAAAACCAAAACAGTGAGCATAAATCTTGGTTACAAATTCTTAGGGAACAATTTTTTCTATACCTATGGCGTACAAGCCAAAACAGCCAAGCTTTCCCTGATCTCTGTTTGCCAGTAGGTGAATTTTTTTCTAGTTCCTTTACAATGTAATGTGTCTCTTTGAAAGTTCCCATTTTAGTGGTAGTCTCTGTTTTCTGCCACACCTTCGCTTTAAGCCCATGGCTCATCTCCTGTCTCGTCTTGATAGATGAAATCTAAGCCCCTGGCCAATAAAGACTGGTAACTCTTTTCTCTGGGCTACAGAGAAAGTATCAGTCTGTGTTTAATAGATATTTCAGATTGTTCATGATTTTGACCTTTACTAAATCCTCTTACTCTCTTAGGAGTTACACTTTGCATTTACATAGCTTTGGGTTATACTTTAGGCTTTCTAGGCATTCTATGGCAAAAGAGTTTTAAGATGATCTTTGCAACATTGGCAGCAATGGAACTGATCTATTTTTCTTTTTTCTTTTTTGCCTTTTTTCTGAAGCTTATTTATTTTTGAGAGAGAGTAGAGTGTGCGTGTGTATATGCACAAGCAAGGGAGGGGCAGAGAGGGGGAGAGAGAATCTGTGCTGTCAGTGCAGAGCCCTACTTGGGGCTCCATCTAACCAACCCCGAGATCGTGGCCTGAGCCGCAATTGAGAGGTGGTCGCATAACCAGCTGAGCCACTCAGGCACCCCAGTGATCTATTTTTCTTTTTTAACAACACACAATTTTATTATAAAGTACTCATGGGATAATGCTTTAACACAAAGACAAAACTTAAAATAATTTTAAACTTTTATATTACTACTATTTGTTAGACTTAATTTACAACTAATTTTTTTATTTTCTATTTGAAGTGTATTATCTATCATCATAGGATTGCATTCCAGATTCTCTTCACATTCTCTTCACATTCTACATTATGTTGAATGTCTCTAATACTGTTAGATCAAAAAGGTTCATCTAAAATGGAACCAGCTCTTCTGTAATCCAGGCTTAGATATATGAATTTTGGAAAATTATGGAAAGAGTCCGTTCCTTGAGTAGTTTTAACGACATGTTTACTCAAATTATCTTAGCTAATAGCTATTAAACATACCTTTTGTGGGTTTTAATTGTTTTCATTATAACTGATAAAAACAAACAAATTCGTTTTTAAAACTCTTGATTATGCAAGAATACGCCCATGGAGAGTGACTGAGAGAGCAATTGGAATGATGAAATGCTGATCTAACTAGCAGCGCCCCCCCCCCCCCCTTGTCAGTCCACTGCAGGGGGCAGCACTGGCCCATGGGCTTCTCAGTAAACTAGGCTCTTTTTTTTTTTTTTTTTTTCAGCCAAGAGGATATTGGTACTAATCTAGAAGTTTTAATGAAAGAATCCAAGGCTGCTAGAGTTAGAAGGGGCACTAAGGACTATGTGCTCTACATCCTACTATAGAAATGAGGGAACAGAGAGAGGCTCATGTACTCCCCACAGTTACATCAGGAATTAGGAGTAGAACCAGAAGTAAAAGCACACATCTCCATTTGTTATTCCAGTGTCCTTCCCCCCACCCCCAAATTTAACAGCGAGTTAAAACATTGTGATGCAACATCTTTCATAACATTGGAATTGTAAGCAACAAAAACCAGAACAAAAAAACACGCTGCTGTTCTAAATCTAGTCTTTTTTTTTTAAGTTAAAGACTATTTTATTAATAAATTTTCTCTTCTTTCCACACTTTCTCCCCAAAATAAAGAAATACCCGCTCGTTTGAGGGTCGGGGAGCAGTGTCTTGGGGCCAGCCCCCTAGTGTTAGGAACAGGTTCCTAACCTCCCAGGCTGAGTACATCTGGCGGGTGGGACCTGGTGTTGTGTTTGTCCCTTAGGTCAGCCTGGTCCCCGGGGCCACGGGGAAGGAGGGGGGGAGTTAGAGTGGGCGGCCTGTGTAAATGCCGAGGTTCCTTAGTGTCACCTGTCTGGTGTGAGCCAGCACCGGTCTCCTTTTCTATCCCGGCGCCAGAGTCGGGGTGATCAGACACCTTGTGAGGCTCCTCTGATGCCGAGGCCCAGGCCTGGAGAGGTGCTTCGTTCGTCCCTTCTCCGTCCACACCTCTGTGTTTGGTAGCATCTGGCTCTGGCTGTCTGTGGGGCTATCTGTGGGGGTGGTGAGTTCGGGGGACAGGGGCTGGCTCCAGATGAATGGATTAATGAATGAATGAATGAATGATGAGTGGGTGGGGCCTCCTGCTGGCAGGTGAGTGGGCTGTCCCTAGATCAGCGTCATTTCAGGACAGCACTTCCCTCCAGACCCCTCCACAGGAGTCGTCAACTTCTCTACCCTGCAGCACGGGCTCCAGTCCAGGAAGCCAGAAAGCAGTCCCGGCACAAGGGCTCGGCTCAGGGCGCCCCTCAGGATGGGCCGCAGCAAGGGGCGGGAGGCTGGAGGATCTGGGGAGCAGCCCACGCAGAAGCCACTGTGAAGTCGCTGGGGGCACAACGTGCAGTCCCTGCACTTGTCGAGGTCCACATCGCGGGAGCGTCCCCGAGGCTGGTGTCTCGCACCTGCTCCCAGCGCCCAGCAGACGCGCCCCAGGCCCAGCGCCAGGAGCCCTGACAGCAGGGGGAGCGGCGGACTCGGAGTCGTGGTCCGCGTCTGGCGGCGCCGCCTTCTGTGTTCTAATGTTTTAAATCATTTTAAGCGCATACTTACAGAGTCTACCTCAGGAAAGCAGAGTAATTTCTCAGAGGTCTCCCAACTAGAAAGAAGAAACTGGATTAGTATGTTACAACAGCAAAAACTTTTCAAATGTTTATCTTATGAGTCCCATGAAAGTTTTTATAGTCATCCATTCATCCACTGATGCAATATCTTCTGTAGTCACCAATTACATCTGAGTTCAGTTTCTTTATGTTTATATACACTATACTTACATATATATAGTGTTTGTGTATATATATATATATATATATATATATATATATATATATAGTGTGTGTGTATATATATAGTTTATACTTATATATACTACATACTTATATATATAGTATATATAAGTATGCTTATTATATATTTTTATACATTATATATAAATATATGCTTATTTGTTGTTTGTTACAAACCAACAATGTAATTGTTGGTTCAAAAGGAGTATCAGTCGAGTAAAGACAATCAGGCCATTACCTTAAGTCGGGAAAGGTAATAAAGCTAATAAGCAACTGAGCACACTCTTGCCTAGATGTGACCTAGTCTGCCCGTTGGCCTGGCAGGTGACATACAGATGACATAGCTGGATGGGGAATATTTTATTCAAGAATCAGGCTTATGGGATGACAGTCAGCCGTATTCCTGGTAGTGCTCAGTGTCTATTTTATCCCCTTCAATTGCTTCGCTATTATTTTCTCTACCAGTAAAAAAAAAAAAAAAAAATTCTATTTTCCTCCATGTTTCGTGTCTTTGTGTATCTCTCCCCATTCTATATGGCTTTGTGATTTTCTGTTTATGACATATTCATGCACTTGTTTGAGATTTGCTCACAGGACCTGCCTTGACATGGAAATCAGGGAAAACTTACGCTATTTTGTTCACTGATAGCTCTATAACTTCCAAAGGGAAACTATATTTATATTACTGGTGTTTTGAGAGATTACTTTGTGAATGAATTCATTTGTGAGGTGGATACAGGAAGGAAACAAATTACTTTTATTCTGATGAGGCTGTTTTAAGGACACGTGATGTTCTCTGGCAACAGTAGGTTTACAGAATGGTGTAGAATCACAATTGCCCTCTCTGTCTCAGGTAGAGCTGGAAAACCAGAAGGCTCCCTGGTGGAGGCTTGCCCCTGTAAACTTACCCACAGAGGAGCGAGGAATGTGTGCTTTCTGCAGACAAGCTGCCCCCCCACGGGGACACAAAAAGGATGGATTGAGCCACTTATGCCCAGTTCCTTTTCCAAACTTGCTAGCTGGGTAACTCATCCCCGCTCCCTGAGGCAAGTACATGAGGGGGCAGAGGACAGCCAGGAATGCTCCCAAATATCAGGAGTGGAAAATGATTGTGGTAGAGGTTGTTTTGTCTCCTCAAGACTCCCCTCCCTCTCCCCTTCTATAGCTCCTGATTTCACTGGTTCACAGTGAAGCCTGGAATAAACACACTATTTCCTTGAAGTGGTGACACGACAAAGTTCTGGTACATTAAAAGTGAAGTGTGGCAACTTTGGGGGGCTCCCGGGTGGCTCAGTCGGCTGAGCATCCAATTTTGGCTCAGGGCACGGTCTCGGAGTTCATGAGTTGAAGCCCCGCATCAGGCTCTGTGCTGACTGCTGGGAGCCTAGAGCCTGCTTCAGATTCTGTGTCTCCCTCTCTCTCTGCCCCTCCCCTGCTCACACTCTTTCTCTCTCTCAAAAATAAACATTTAAAAAGTTAAAAAAAATGAAGTGTGGCAACTTCTTCAAAAGATAACTAACACATATCATGTGCCTCTCATTGATTCTCTCCTCCTCCCTATATGCCTGGCGTAAGAAAAACAGATCAAGATTTTGAGGGTGGAGACCTCTGGAAAGTAGAATTGGGAGACTCATCTTTATTTTAGATATTTTTTATGGCTTGAATTGATTATAATAAATATTTCATAGTTTAGAAATATATATTTCTATATATAATATTATATATAGAATATATAGAATATATATAGATATATATAGATATATAGAATATATATAGATTATATATATCTATAGAATATATATATAGAATTCTATATATATTATAGAAATATAATAAATATTTCATAGTTTATTTATTTTTGATAGAGAGACAGAGCACACGTGGGAGAAGGGCAGAGATAGAGGGAGACACAGAACTGAAACAGGCTCCAGGCTCTGAGCTGTCAGCACAGAGCCCGACGCAGGGCTTGAACTCAAAAACCACAAGATCATGACCTGAGCCAAAGTCACCAACTGAGCCACCTGAGGTGCCCCTAGTATGGCTTGAATTGATTATAATAAATACTAATTTCTTAGTTTAAAATATTAAAGATAAACGTTTTTGATTTTATTTTTAAAAATTTTTTTAAATGTTTATTTTTGAGAGAGAGAGAGAGGCAAAGTGTGAGTGGGGGAGGGGCAGAGAGAGAGAGAGAGAGAGACGGAGGGAGACACAGAATCTGAAACAGTCTCTAGGCTCTGAACTGTCAGCACAGAGCCTGAAGCGGGGCTTGAACCTGGGAACGGTGAGATCATCATCTAGGCCAAAGATGGACACTTAGCTGACTGAACCAGCCAGGTGCCCCGAAAGATAAACTTTTAAAAGTTTCCTATAGATGGCCCTCCTTAGGATGCCATAGTTTAAGCTATAATTCAGGGCTTCCAGCTTTTAAAGGAACATTAGCATTTACTGGGAGCTTTTCCTAAATTGCAGTGTAAGGGGCCTGCTCCAACCCCCCTCCCATACACACACTGATTTATTTGCTCTGGGGTGGGATCTGGCTATGGGTACTTTTAAAAAAATCCTTAGGTCTGTTTTGTGTTGTGCAGGATGAGAACCATGGACATCAGTCACCAGCTCCTCACTGTGGCACATTAGTGTCCCCTAAAATGCTTGGAAAAATTCCATGTCCTGGCTGAATCTCAGAGCAACACCACCAGAATCTGGTTCCAACGGACAGCCAAGTTTGGAAACAGCTGTTACTTCCCGAAAACCTCTGGAAAACTTTCCTCCAATTTGCAAGTAATCCGAGAAAATAAACTTTTTGTTTTATCTCTGTCTTAGCCAGATGGATATGGTTGCTAGATGAAATACAGGATGCCTGGTTAAATTCAAATTGAGGACATCCATTTTTAGTAAAATATTGTCCCAGGCAATATCTGACACACACAGAAAAAAAAACTTTCACTGCTTGTATGAAAAGCACATTTAACTGGGCTTCCTGTATTTTCATTTGTGAAACAAAATACTCCAAAATGGTACTCCAGAACTCACTGAGCAATATAGATCTTCTCTGTATGTAAAGGAATTTTAAAAAGGTTGAATACTTGAGGAAGAAGCGAAGAGAGATCACCTTGCTAATGCTCAGGAAATGGATCTAAAAGTTTACAGTACTTATCTCTCTTCCCCAATATTCCTAAATTTTATAACAACTGGCTCAATTCCTTTGCTGATTTCCCCTACTCAACTCAATAAATAAGCAAATAACTCCTCCACCCCTCTCCACCCTTAATCCTTCCTCCTTTCAGCCAACTAAACCAACCTACTTTAAGATTTGCTTATCTTTTTTTTTTCTGAACTACACAGAAAAGATTCTAAACAAAGAAAATGTGCAGTTGTATTGGCTTGTGTGTGTGTGTGTGTGTGTGTGTGTGTGTGTGTGTGTATGTGTGCACTTTTAAGACTTTTTGTTAAGGTATCATCCTGCTCTTTTTTTAGTATTTCAAGTTTTTATTTAAATTTTAGTGTAGTTAACATATAGTGTAATATTAGTTTCAGGAGTTATTATTTAGTGATTTATCATATGCATATAACATCCAGTGCTCATCACAACAAGTGCCCTCCTGACTACCCATCACCATTTGGCCCAAGCCCCCACCAACGTACCCTGCAGCATGTTCGCTATAGTTAAGAGTCTCTTATGGTTGGCCTCCCTCTCTTTTTTTTCCCTTTACCTATGTTCATGTTTTGTTTCTTAAATTGCACGTATGAGTGAAATCCTATGGTATTTGTCTTTCTCTGAGTGACTTATTTTGCTCAGTATAATACACTCTAGCTCCATCCACATTCTCACGAATGGCAAGATTTCATTCTTTTAATGGCCTAGTGATGTCCCATTGTATATATACACCAGATCTTCTTTATCCATTCATCCATAGATGGACATTTAGGCTCTTTCCATAATTTAGCTATTGTTAATAGTGCTGCTATAAATATTGGGGTGCATGTGCCCTCTTGAATCAGCATTTTTGTATCTTTTGGATAAATACCTAGTAGTGCAATTGCTCAGTACTATTTTTAACTTTCTGAGGAACCTCCATACTCTTTTCCGGAGTCGCTACACCACTTTGCATTGTCACCAAAGAGTAAGAGGGTCCCCCTTTCTCCGTATCCTTGCCAACATCTATTGTTTCTTGTGTTGTTAATTTTAGCTGTTTGGATAGGTGTGAGGTCACATTTCATCATGGTTTTGATATGTATTTCCCTGATGATGAATGATATTGATAATCTTTTCATGTGTCTGTTAGCCATCTGGATGTCTTTTTTGGAAAAATCCCTATTCATGTCTTTTGCCCATTTCTTTACTGGATTATTTGTTTTTTGGGTGTGGAGTTTGATGAGTTCTTTATAGATTTTGGATACTAACCTTTACCAGATATTTCACTTACAAATATCTTCTCCCATTCCATAGGTTGCCTTTTAGATTTGTTGATTGTTTCCTTCACTGTACAGAAGGTTTTAATCTTGATGAGGTTCCAACAGTTCAGTTTTTGCTTTTATTTCCCTTGCCCCTGGCGGTGTATCTGGTAAGAAGTGGCTCCAGTTGAGGTCAGAGAGGTTTCTGCCTGTGTTTTTCTCGAGGATTTTGATTGTTTCCTGTATTTAGGTCTTTTATCCATTTTGAATTTATTTTTGGGTATGGTGCAAGAGAATGGTCCAGTTTCATTCTTCTACATGTTGCTGTCCAGTTTTCCCAACACCATTTGTTGAAGAGACTGTCTTTTTTCCATAGGATATTCTTCCTGCTTTGTTGAAGATTGGTTGGCCATCTAGTTGTGGGTTCATTTCTGGATTTTCTATGCTGTTCCATTGATCTATGTGTCTGTTTTTTTTTTTTTTTTTGCCAGCACCATACTGTCTTCATGATTGCAGGTTTGTAGTATAGCTTGAAGTCTGCAATTGTGATGCCTCCTGCTTTGGTTTTCTTTTTCAAGATTGCTTTGGCTATCTGGGGTCTTTTCTGGTTCCATACAAATTTTAGAATTGTTTGTCCTAGCCCTGTGAAAAATTCTGGTGGTATTTTGATAGGGGTTGCATTAAATGTGCAGATTGTTTTAGATAGCATAGGCAATTTTAACAATATTTATTCTTCTAATCCATGAGCATGGAATGTTTTTCCATTTCTTTGTGTCTTCTTCAATTTCTTTCATAGGTATTCTATAGTTTTCAGAGTACAGATCTTTTATCTTTTTGGTTAGATTTATTCCCAGGTATCTTATGGGTTTTGATGAAATTGTAAATGGGATCAATTCCTTGATTTCTCTTTCTGCTGCTTCATTATTGATGTGTATAAATGCAACAGATTTCTGTACATTGATTTTGTATCCTGTGACTTCGCTGAATTTGTGTATCAGTTCTAGCAGTGTTTTTGGTGGAGTCCTCCAGGTTTTCTACATAAAGCATCATGTCATCTACAAATAGTGAAAGTTTGACTTCTTTGCTGATTTGGTTGGCTTTTATTTCTTTTTGTTGTCTGATTGCTAAGGTTAGAACTTACTGCGCTGAACAACAGTGGTGAGAGCGGACATCCCTGTTGTGTTCCTGACCTTAGGAGGAAAGCTCCCAGTTTTTCCCCATTGAGGATGATATTAGCTATGGGTCCCTTTATGATGTTGTGCTATGTTCCTCCTATACCTACTTTGATTTTTATCCAGAATGAATGCTGTGTTTTGTCAAATGCTTTTTCTACATCTATTGACAGGATCATATGGTTCTTACACTTTCTTTTATTAATGTCGTCAATCTCGATTGAGTTGCAAAATTGAATCACCCGTGCAGCCCAAGAATAAATCCCACTTGATTAAGGTGAATAAGTCTTTTGATGTACTATTGGATCAGATCTGCTAGTAATTTGTTGAGAACTTTTGCATCCATTTTCGTCAGGGATATTGGCCTGTGATTCCCCTTTTTGGTGGGGTGTTAGTCTTATTTTGGAATCAAGGTAATGCTGGCCTCATAGAAGGAGTTTGGAAGTTTTCCATCCATATCTATTTTTGGAATTGTTTAAAAAGAATAAGTATTAACTCTTCTCTGAATATCTGGTAGAATTCCCCTTGGAAGCCATCTGGCCATGGACTCTGATTCAATTTCTTGGCTGGTTATGGGTCTGTTAAAATTTTTCATTTCTACCTGTTTCAGTTTTGGTAGTTTATATGTTTCTAGGAATTTATCCCTTTTTTCCAGATTGCTCAGTTAGTTGGAATATAACTTTTCATAATATTCTCTTATAGTTGTTTGTATTTCTGTGGTGTTGGTTGTGATCTCTCCTCTTTCATTCGTGATTTTATTTATTTGGGTCCTTTCTCTTTTCTCTTTGATAAGTCTGGCTAGCGGTTTATCAATTTTATTAATTTTTTTGAAAACTCAGCTCCTGGTTTTATTGATCTATTCTGCTGGTTTTTTTTGTTTGTTTGTTTTGTTTTGTTTCTATATCATTTATTTCTCCTCTAATCTTTATTATTTCCCTTCTGCTGCTGGCTTTAGGTTTTATTTGCTGTTCCTTTTCTAGGTCCCTTAGGTGTAAGGTTAGGTTGTGTATTTGAGACTTTTTTTGCTTCTTGAAGTAGGCCTGTAATTGTATATGCTTCCTTTTTATGACTGCTTTTGCTGCATCCCAAAAGTTTTGGACTGTTCTGTTTTCCTTTTCATTTGTTTCCATGTATTTCTTCATTTATCCATTACTTTCCTTGTTAATCCATTCATTACTTACTAGGATGTTCTTTAACCTCCATGTATTTGTGGCCTTTTCAATTTTTTTTCTTGTGGTTGGCTTCAAATTTCATAGCATCATAATCTGAAAATATGCATGATATGATCTCAATCTTTTTGTATCTGTTGAGGGCTGATTTGTGACCCTGTATGTGATCTATTCTGGGGAATGTTCCGTGTGCACTCAAAAAGAACGTGTATTTTGCTGCTTTAGGATGAAACATTTTGAATATATCTGTTAAGTCCATCTGATCCAGTGTGTCATTCAAAGTTATTACTTCTTTGTTGATTTTCTGTTTAGATTATCTGTTCATTTATGCAAGTGCGGTGTTAAAGTCCCCTACTATGTATTGTATTATTATCAATGAGTTTCTTTATGTGTGTTATCTATTGATTTATATATTTGGGTATTTCGAGTTGGGGCCGTAAGTATTTGCAGTTGTTAGATCTTGTTTGATAGACTCCTTTATATTGATATAATGCCCTTCTTCGTCTCTTTTTACAGACTTTGGTTTAAAATCTAGTTTGTCTGGTATAAGTATGGCTACTCCAGCTTTCATTTGACATCCATTATTAGCATGATAAAGTTTCCCCATCCCTTCACTTTCATTCTGTAAGTGCCTTTAGGTTTAAAGTCTCTTGTAGGCAGCATATAGATGGGTCTTGTTTTTTACCCATCTTGATACTTTATTTATTTTGATTGGAGCATTTAGCCCATTGACATTCAGAGTGATTATTGAAAGATATGAATTTAATGCCATTGTATTACCTGTAAAGTTGTTGTTTCTGAAGATTTTCTCTGTTCCTTTCTCCTCTTTGTTGCTTTTGGCCTTACTTTCCCACTCAAAGAGTCCCCTTTAGTATTTCTTGCAGGGCTAGTTTAGTAATCAGAACTCCTTTCATTTTTGTTTATCTGGGAAACTCTTTATCTCTTTCTATTCTGAATGACAGCCTTACTAGATAAAGTATTCTTGGTTGCATATGTTTCCCTTCATCAAATTGAATATATCATACCACTCTCTTCTGGCCTGCCAAGTTTCTGTTGATAAGTCTGCTGCTCACCTGATTTGTCTTCTCTTGTAAGTTAGGAATTTCTTTTACCTTGCTGCTCTCAGGATGTTTTCCTTATCTCTGTATTTGGCAAATGTTACTACAGTATGACTCGGTTGGACTCCTTTTGTTGATTAGTGGAGTTCTGTGTGCCTCCTGGATTTGGATATTTGTTTCCTTTCCCAGATTAGGGATGCTTTCAGCTATAATTTGCTCAAATAAATCTTCTGCCTCCTTTTCCCTCTCTTCTTTTTGTGAGACTCCTATGATATGAATGTTATTATACTTTATGGAGTTGCTCAGTTCCTAAGTCTACCCTTGTGATCCAATATTTTTCTTTCCCATTCTTTTCAGCTTCATTATCTTGTATATTTTATCTTCTATAGCACTTATTCTTCTGCTTCTTCCATCCCTGTGGTCATTACATCTAAGTGGTTTTACATCTCAGTTATAGCATATTTTTATGGCCTGGCTACTTTTAGGTTTTTTATCTCCACATTAAGGGACTCCCTGGTGTCATCTATGCTTCTCTGAAGCCCAGCTAGTATCCTTATGTTTGCTGTTTTAAATTGTGGTACAGGCCTATTACTTATATCTGTTTTGAATAGATCCCTGGCCATGACCTTTTCTTGTTCTTTCTTTTGGGATGAATTCCTCCATTTTGGCATTTTGCCTAGGTCTCTCTCTTCTTTGTGTTAGGAGCCTATTATGTTTCCTGCTTCTGAGAGTAATGGCTATATTAAGAAGAGGTCATATGCTGACCAGGGCCTGACACTTTAGTAAGTGTCTCTGGTGTATGTTGTGTGCACTCTGCTGTTGTGTTGGACTGTTTTTTCCCTCAGGTCAGTCCTCTTCAGAGTTTCTCCTTGACTGCAGTGGGGAGTATTTTGACCTTGTCCAGTGTGTGACAAGTTGTAACTAGCTGTGTTTTGTCTGCTTGTTAAAAGAGGCTAGACCCAATTTACACTAGAGTTGAACTTTTGCAGCACTCTATGGTCAGTGGACTTGGTGTGTGCGGGGGTGGGGGGTTTGTACTGGTCTCTGGGGGAGTGACCCACTGCTGCTCTGGCTCTCAGGCAACTTGCTTTGGTGCAGAAGCACCTGCAGAATACAGTGGGGTGGGGCTTCGTGTAAGCAGCTCAGACTTCCACTCTGGGCTCTGCGATGCCCACTGAAGCCCCCCCATGTTGATGGATGGGAGGAAAAATGGTGTCAGCCCACTCTTGTCCCTAGAGAGGGAAGTTTGCACCTGCCATTGTTCAGGAAGCCCTCACAGAAAAGCGACCGATCTCTGCTTGTGTATTCCAGGGATCCCTCGGTTCCCTGCCCTCACCCTGTCTATCTGAACCATCTGCCCACCCAGCTGCACAGTGCTCCTGTGTTTTAATTTCAGGAGTACCATCTGGTATCAAAACTCCAAATTTTAGGGACCCGGCACGGAGAAGATCTATGGTGATCCTTTGGGGGAGGGTCTTGTTGCACTGTGGCTGGTGCTGCTTTGTCCCAGAAGGGCAGTTGCAAGAATGTACAAGGGCTCGGAGTTTGGAGTAAAATGCAGCAAAAAGCCAGTGTCCTGGCTAAGTGCCCTCAGCACATGCCTCTGCCCCTGTGCGAATGAACCAGGCAGCTTAGTGGCACCCACAAGCTTTTTTTGTCCCAAGAACCAGTGCTATATCTCCCAAATGCACTCCAGGAAAGGGAACTGTCTCTCCCAGTGTGACCCAGGGGATCCTCAGAGCATCCTGTACGCTCCTGTCCTCGGTCTTCACAGGAGCACTGCTGTGCCTGCCAAGCTCCACCCCAGTGATGGAGCAGACTTCTAAAACTTCAGACTGTGCGCACTGCTGCTTATAAAAACTTGTGATAATCAGCCCCTCTGGTTTTGTAGTCAGTGGTTTGGGGAGGGGTTTTCGTGTGTAATCCTCTGAACAATGCTCTGTCTCCCTCTCTCTCTTCTCTCCGTGACCGAGTTTCCCCTCCCCTCCCACACGCTTGTGATTCCTTTCTCCCCAAATCACATTTCCTCACCTCCTACCTTCCATGATGTGCCCTCTTTTCTCGCTATCGTTGTGCAGTTTGTCCTCTCAATCCTCAGATCAATTTATTGGGTGTTCAGAATGATGTGATATTCATCTAGCTGTGGGTTTGAGGGATGAGGCAAGCATTGGGTCCCTCTACTACTCTGCCATCTTTTGGTAACATCCTGCTTTTATTCATGTGGATATGTAACGTTCAGGGAATAGCATGCCACTATTAAACTAGGAATTTAGATAAATTTATCTCCTAACTGCTGCTTTCTGTGTCAGTTTCAAACATAAACCACAGAGTCTCCTTCAGTAAATGGTCTATCAAAAAGACAGAAGTACCAGCATCTGTGCAAACTTGAAAACTATTGCCTAGAATTCTTTATTAACCACACAAATCACCACTACAGATAACAAATGTATGGTAAGAGAACAACGAATGCTTATACTATAAGTGTCTACTATTCAGTTGAGGGTGGGGAAGCACGTATCTGGTAAGTATTGGATGTTTTCTGGAGAGACAAGTGATGTATCAGAAAGACTGTACAAGACTTTTTGGGGCCCAGACTTTGCTTTGAGTCCAGCTGCTGCCCTTGCTCATTAGGTGACCTTAGATGAGAAATGAAGCTCTTGTGTTTCTCCACTTTTGCATCTGTAAACCTAAAACCATAATGCCTGACTTGTCTTGATAAGTGTTATTGGGGGAATTCCAGTGAGATAATTATGTGGATAGGGCTGGACTCTTCCAAACATTAGCATTTTTACGAAGTGAAAGGAAGAAGGAAGAGTAGGAACAAGGTTTGTTTTGCTCTGTACAAAGAAATTTAGCTGGGCTCTTGTATAGTCTTTTATGCACTATCAAAGCATACTGACCCAGAAATACCCTCAAGGGATAAAAGAAATGCCAGTTAGCAGGCCAACTGTAAGCACTGATTTTTCTAAGGAAAAAGAAAAGATGGAGAGTGCCAAGCCACAAGATTAGCCCCCTTAGAGGCTCCTGGCATCCTGAGTGGGGATCGTGGATTTCTTAAATAATCATGTTCCCTTCCCTCGGTTAGATGGAAGTATTAAGTCATCTGACCCAAGGGTGAGTCATAGACAAACTTACGGGAAGGTTCCAAGAGTCTGAGTGGTAAAGTAAATTAAATGGAAACAACGTGTATGGATGCCATGTTTCCATATGTCTACATAGATTAGCTAGTTTAAGTTCGCCTTATAAAACATTACACATTTCTGTTTTTAGGGTTCAGGGAAACTGCATTGTGTTGGGCTCCTCTAAGTTTGAATGTGTGTTCATTCAGACAAGCTCTAAATTCAAGTGTACTATCACAGTATTCATGAAAAATTAAAAATCAGACAGTATATTTAACCCCCCTTAAAAAGAAAAGCAACATAAGTAACCATAGTATCTACCTGTATATAATTCGTATGTTTAATTCTTAGACACATTCAATTCGTTACAAACTTAATTTCCCTCATATAAGTCCATTGTTAATAAGATATTTACTCTTCATTAAGACTTAGGGCAAGGCCACTGTGGAGAATCTTCTAAGGTCTCTGTTGCTAAAACAGTTTGGGAAATCATCTTTTAAAAATGACTCTCCAAACTACAAAAGTTAGTCTGTACCATAAATTCTATGACTCAGTTGAATCGCTCACCGCATTCACCCACTTATCTCAAATCCATTCTCAAAGATTAACCAAATTAAGTTACACCCTTCTGAAAATCCTCCAGTAACTTTCCATTTACCCATATGTTATAAACTAAACTTGGTTTCCTCTCAGGGCTTTAGATCATTCTTCCCAGATCTTAAGGTAGCTTATTTCTTTTCTTCACAGTTTACCTGCTCAGAAAGGCAGGCCCTGAGCCCTCTAAAGTATTTCCACTCTCTCAAATCACTCTCTCCTTGTCGGCACTTAACACAATCAGAAATATTGTTTGTTTGTTTATTTTTTTATAATAGTTTCCGAGAAGGCAGGGATTTTGTGTTTCATATTTACCACTATGTACTCACTGCCTACAACAGCAACTAGCAAGAGGCAGAGGCTAAATAGATATTGACTGAATGCCATTGAAGACAGATAGGCAAGATAACATGGCCTCTCTGAAGAAAATTTCAAAAGAGGCATTTAAAAAAGGTATGGTAAGAATAGCATCATTAAAATAGTTCTGTCCCTGGCCATGATGGCTACTTTGAAGGAAGCACTACTTACTTAGAAATATCCATTGACCATAAGGAAAAAAAAAAAAAAAGAAAAAAAAAAGAAAACTTTAAGAATACAACACATTGTATATATTCAGCTTGTCTCCCTGCTCTTATGGTCTTTAAAGCTTTTTGGCAAGAGATATTAACTTCTGGCTATTGGTTTTTCCTGGAATACAAATCCAGGAATAATTTTCTCCTCATCAGTTTGTTTTGCAGAGAGCCTTTCTGGCTAGGCCCTATGTGGTGGGGAGGGTTAGGAACCCAACAGATGTCTCAGAGGTAGATGGAAGCCTGGGAGATGTTAGCTGGACTCTTTACTATCCCAGAAAGACCAGTTGCTAGGAGGTGAAGCTACCAGTTGAGGAGACGGGAGTTTGTTGCCTTGTTTTGGACATTTGTTACAAGGAGAAAACAAGCACACCCCAAGTGGTCAAACGGTGAACCTGGGGCCATGTCTATAGTTTCTGGAAGGGAGGAGTGATGGTTACTGGTAGCAACTTTTTCTTATCTTCTTTGTTGTTGTACTGGGAATGGAACATTCATGAAAGATGGCAGGGTCTTGTTTAAAGGGCAGAAGCTTTCTTGTATTTGAGACTTGGCCTTTACCCTTACAGACAGGATTAATTAGTGACTTTACTCATTTCTAGGATGGGAAGACTTCTTCAAATTAGTAAATACTTACAAAAACTATAACAACAAAAACTCAGTGCCAGGCTATTGGCCCCGGGCACAGAAACCTGGGCATAAGGGAACTCTGTCAAGACTAATTTAGCTGACTTAGCAGAAGTGAATAAAGTTGAAAAACAAATCTGTTCAGAGCAGGATGCCAATGAGAAGCAAACCTTGGGTTGAAAGCCTGTATTCAAGAGGAGAGGACAGAGACCTCACCCAATCAAAAAAAAAAGTGTCAAAGAATTTTGTGGTCATGTTTTAAACTGCTTAAGTTCCAGACAAGGAAACTATTCTCTGGAGCTTAAGGTAAAGAACAGTCCAACCCCATGAGCTTAGACCCAGTGATAAGAAGGAATAGGAGAAACAACAAAGGCTTTAGAGCCAGTGAGTCAGAAGTAGACTTGGACAGTTTGGAGCTTGGCTGGATTGAGCTTGAGAAAGATCAAAGTTTCTTTGGTAGCGGAGCTGGGCATGAAAAGATTGAATGAGAAAGCTTGGCAAAGAAAATGGGAAAATAAAGTAGAAATATAGAAAATAAAGTCACTCATAATCCAACCACCCAGAAGTAACCAATGTTTACAGTTTGATGTGTTTTGTTTCAGTGTTGTGTCTGTAGGTATGGGAGTGAGAATTGCATAATTTAAATGACTGTGTGTGTGTGTGTGTGTGTGTGTGTGTGTGTACATGTGCATATCCGTGTGTGTGAGCATGCATGTGAAACAATATTTTGGTCATGCCATGTATATCTTAAGACAGACTGTTTCAACCAATTCAGTATGGTAGGAATGATACTCTGTGACTTATAAAGTTGGGTCGTGAAAGACAATGCAGATTCTAACTTGTTTTCTGCCATACTCAGCCTGGGAGCCCTACACCGGCATGTGCCTACCTTAATGCTGTCATGTAATGAGTTAGCTTCAGCCCCATGGATAGATAGCCCACGTGTAGGTGGTGAGGCCAACAGTGAGAGGGAATGAGCCATTAGATAATTCCAGTTTTGTAGGGTTTCCCCTAGCTTTCACATCTTCCCAGCTGAGGCAGCAGACGTGGAGAAGCAGGGTCATGCTGTTCATACTGTGCCCTGTCTGAATTACTGATGGCAGAATCCGTGAACTTAATAAAACGGTTATTTTAAATGACATTGACATTTGGGGTAATTTGTTACACAGCAATAGCAACCAAAACAGAAAACTTGAACCCAACCTGAGTCAGAATTCTGACAAAGGGCTGAAGTCAGCTATTTTTTCCATGACCCAGGAGCCAAATGCTACCATTCTTCTTAGGTTGACATAATGCATTTCCCAAATGTTTCATCAGCTCAACCAGCAGGAGGGAGAGGCTCTGCTTCCTAGTATAGAGATGTCCCAGGAGGCCCTCGGAATAGTTAGAGACTCATCTTAATAAACCATAGCTTTTCCTTAATAAGGAAACATCCTTTTGGACCCTTAGGATTTAAGGACTCATTTTCTTTACCTCTTAAATTCTAGAAATCTCTCCTCCTAAAAAGCATGCATTCACCTGTCTCCTTGCTTTCCAATTTGGATTTAGCTGAAGATTGTGATCTCTGAAATTTTTGTTCAGGTTTGATCTGGGTCACGTATACCTTGAATATCAGAGATTAGAAGAGGAAACAAAGTCAAAGTAGAGAACACAGATATAAACTAGAGGCACAGGATCAAATTAGGAAGTGAAAGAAATGAAAAAAAGAGCAGTCATTTCTGGTTATTGACTGTGCACCAGTCGTAATATATGTTATGTCATTTCAACATAAAACAGCAGTCCTAATGATGAAAGTACTTTTATTAGTCCTAAAACAAATGGGTATGCAGATTTTTCCCAATAGGGCTGACAATCATACCCAGGTTGTGACACCAGATTCTGTTCTCTTAGCCACTAGACGGTACTGTTTAGAAATAGTCAAAACGATTTTCATAATAATATTAAAGGTTATTTGACTTCTTTTCACTATTATTATATAACGTGTGTGCATCTTTGGAAGATCTGCATGACTCAATGAGCCAATATATTTCAAATTTTTAATTCACAATGTCACAACATAATACGTCAGTAAAAGATCCATTCAAAGTGCAAAATAGACCAATGAATTTTAATGTAACAGAATACCAAACGTTCATTGACATGATTCACTAATATTTATTTCTCTCAGTTTTGAAGGCTGGGAAGTCCAAGATCAAGATTCAGCAATGGGGATAGGGAGGGAAGGTAGTTCAAACCATTTACACTGATGGCTTCTACAAACCATTGCAAGAATAGGAGAGAAAGCTTTGCAGGAGCATTTAGTCTCATGCTGGCAAATGATCACAGATGAGTTGTTGAATTCCTGAAACTTTCCGTGGAAGAACTTAACAAAATTTTTGTTGTTATTGGATATTGTTCATTCATATTGTTCTTAGCTCATCTGAAGAATGAAAAATGAAGAAAGGTTTGTCTTATAAAAGAGACAATAATAACAACTTGGAATTAGATATGTTAGGTAACTGTTACGAAACTGAACAGCAAGTTAAATGAAAGGTTTTCACTTCTCTCTTTTAGAAAAGCCACTCTGCATATTTGTTTTGCATGTCCACTATAGATTAAAAGCAATGTGACTATTTCAGATTTAGTTTGTGGCTTTAAAGGGTAGAGCAAGAGTTATACTGTTTGTGAGGTTGGAAATGCACACGAGATAAAAAAAAAAAATTTCTTCTTGAAACCACCATCCAAAGTTCCCTAACACAGAATTGCATTGATACAATGTTTAAAATATGTGGTGGGCTATATACCTCGTTTCTTTCACAGCCAGGGATGACATGTCTACCTCTCAAGCAAAATGATGAAAGTATTAAGAAATGCTACCTCAACTTAATTCATATTTCCGAATAATGAAATATGTTTTCATGGGGGAAGGCTGTTGTTCAGGCTTCAAGGCAAGTGGAAAGCCTCGGTGTAACTCTGGGCCTGGCATATGTCAGGGCCTGGGGGGTGAGAGAAGGCAACTGTGGTGAGAGCTCACTCCAGAAGCAAAAGATCTTAAGGTATAAAAGGCACATCATTATGAAGCATTATCCTCCTTTTTATAATCCCTCTGAGAAGCAAATGTTTTATTGCTTCACTGCACAAAGAGCTTAGTGACACCATCAATGATGTGAAATTGCATTAACAGAACCTTGAGATGGATCAGGGAAATGTGAAACCTACATCTCAAATTCAGTGACAATCTCTTCATGCTGTCACGTGACCAAAACCAAACTTTCCTCAAACGATGCAGTAAAAACACACACAGATTCCCTTTGTAGATGGACATGTGAAGGCCTCAGCCACAATTGACAAGCCACATTGATACTGACAATGAGACAGTATCAGTTTGGATGGTCTAGACAGGGGCCAAAGACCAAAGGCCAAATCTTCACCTCAGCCTTCAATGTTCGGCCTTTCTTGTCCCACCACCAGCATGACACAGCAATGCCAGCCTCAGGCTTTGGAGACATGCACATGGGAAACAGTTATTTACAAAGTACAAGAAATATTGTGAATTTAACAATTATTTCTCCAAATGTGTTTTATTCTTTAAAATTTCATCCAACAGACTGTACTGTATGGATTATTTGGAACTTCTAGCCCTATGATTACAATTAATTGGATTATCATATATGTAAAGGTTGGTAGAGGCCCACTTGTCTCCACAACAGGAGACCAAGCACATGTTTAAATAAATTTCCATGGCCTCAATTAAACTCAGATTAGTCCCTCATAGCGCTTATTATAAGTCCTTTAAAAATTCCATAATTAAACACCTTGGAGAAATGACAAATACCTTATAGTAAACAGCTGAAACAAAAATGAATGTTTTCGGGGCGCCTGGGTGGCGCAGTCGGTTAAGCGTCCGACTTCAGCCAGGTCACGATCTCGCGGTCCGTGAGTTCGAGCCCCGCGTCAGGCTCTGGGCTGATGGCTCAGAGCCTGGAGCCTGTTTCCGATTCTGTGTCTCCCTCTCTCTCTGCCCCTCCCCCGTTCATGCTCTGTCTCTCTCTATCCCAAAAATAAATAAACGTTGAAAAAAAAATTAAAAAAAAAAAAAAAAGAATGTTTTCTGAAGAAATCAATATGACATCATGTTATTAGTGATGTGCAGTCAAGACTGACTGACTTTACAAAATATTGGTATATCTATATTTTATTAAGATCAGAAAAGATTTTATCAACCAGTCACAGTTTTCTTATGTTGACTGTAAGTTGCCTCGTTTTCCTTTCCTTTTGACTTCTATTATCAGATGGGAGAGGTACTCCTATAGAAAACATTTTGTTCTCATCACATACTATTATTTCAAACTGACAATACATCACACTTGTTTTAAAATCATGTTTAAATGCCAGTTTCAGGTAAATGCTAATGAGATTCACAGTAAGCCACAATTATGACAGCAAACTAACATTGTTTTTCATTTATAATGAAACTTTAGAATTTTGCAGGGAAAAAAATATGGCTCAACTGAACATCCCTCAGTAGACTGAAAAGGTACGATGTTCAATAGTCACCCTTCCCAAACTGATAGCACGTGATGGTAAGCTTAACATCAGCTTCCTAACATCTGAATCAAAAAAAAAAAAAAAAAAAAGAGGTGGAGATTCTGGTATAATGATGCAAAAGAGTGAAGCAATTAAAAACAGGGAAGTATAATTATAATAGCTTGTAGAGCAGGTGCAGGTGGGTATAAAATTACATAAGAGGAGTCAATAGCCTGTTTTATTGATCTCGGTATAGTAAGTAAAATAGGTATATATCAATTACTAAAATACTGGTTAGAAAAAGAAACCAATGAATGGGGTCTTTATCTATGATAGAGAGGGGGGGAAAGTAAATGCACTTATTCATTCATCAGATATTTATGGCACGCTTGCAATTTTCAAGGCTTTGGGGAATAGAAACATGAATCAGGTATAGCTTTGCCACAAGGGGAAATACAATCCAGGTGTGAGGAAGGAAGTACACTCTGAGATGGCAAGTCTGACGAAGGGATACAGATGAAATGCCAGGCAGGGCAGAGAAGGAGGGGACGCTGGCAGCTGTAGGGATCACGAAAACCCTATAGTGATAAAATGATAAACGGCTTCTTTTTTTTACAGTATGTTCAGGCACCATTAAACTTATTTTTTAATGACTAGGTCCATCCTGATGATACAGTTTGTTTGTTTGTTTATTTAATGTTTATTTTTGAGAGAGAGAGAAAGCAGGGGAGGGGCAGAGGGAGAGGGAGACAGAGGATCCAAAGCGGGCTCATCACTGATAGCAGAGAGCTGGAAATGGGCCAAACCCACCAACCGTGACATCATGACCTCAGCCAAAACCAAGAGTCAGATGCTTAACTGACTGAGCCACCCAGGCGACAGTTTTTGAACAATATGCCTTTCATATGTTGATCATTGGACTTTATGTAGAATGTGGTGATGATGGTTTCTATCAGGGAACACTATGGAAGTCCTCAGTTTTTGATAAATCAAAGTTTGACAGAAATGTTAGAAATATTTATAAATCCATTTTTAAGTCTCACTCTGCCCCTTCTACCTTAAATTGTCTTATTAAAACCAATAGTTTCTCCATAGGAAATGATTATAAAAATATAATTATTTATAGCCACAGCAAAGAGATAATTATTTGCTGGCATGAGGGAGAGGCAGGTCATCAATATTTACCAATGACAACAAGGGTCTCAGAGTTTCCATTTTGATGATTTCAGCCCAGTAGGCCCACAGGTCTTCATCTGTGAAATGCATCTTCTCATTTCAAAGATGTTTCTTTATTTAATTAGTAGGATCTTATAATGCAAGTCTGAAAAATTCAATTCAATTTAATTAGAAAAATCTGCATTAATCAATAATAAGCAGCACAGGGAATGTTTCTATTCTTATGGGATTTTTAATATAAAATAGAATTAAACAATTTTTTAAAATTCTAACATATTTTATGTATGTGTATTATTTGCTGCATACAAATGTTTTATGTATATTTGTTTTATAACCATAATAATATGGTTGATATACATAAAATATAATATATATTATTATATATTATTTTTTATGTATATTTGTTTTATGTATATGTTTTATAACCATAATAATATGGTTAATATATATAATATATAATATTATATTATTATATATTATATATTATATATATTATATATAAAATATAACCATATTATAAATATAAATATAACCCATATAAATATTAGGTTGCTGCTTACTATGTGTTAGGCAATGTACTAACAATTTTAATACTTTGCTCCTTTAATTCATCAGCCATACCATGAGATAGGTACTGTTCACATTCTCATTTTTTGATGGAAAAATTAAGGCTTAATGTAGTTAAAAACAGATACCTAGCTAAATATAGCAGATTAAACACATATATTTTGCATTTCTGTCTTTCTCCAAAAATCCAGCTAAAATATAAGCAAAGGAATAAAAACTAATTGGGTTAACCCAAAAGGTAACATGAATAGGATGAAAATAAATGAGTTATGAGACTAAATTATGGGAAAATGTAAAACAGATCCCTAGCAACTCTTTTAGCAGAGTGGAGAAAGCTGAAAACTGAGGGCCAGCAGACAAGAAACAAAAGAGTTCTTACTGGACAAAATGGTCATCATTTGGGCTGCCAAATACCTTGGAATGTGAGTTTGATTGGTACAAACAAAAGGATTGGTTAAGGGTCTGTTATAGCAAGTCCGTATGCCTCAGATCCCCTGTTGCACCTGTACGGCCAGAGAACTACTCTTTCCTTGATATCCTCCTTCCTTTCCCCACATGGAGATTTATGCTTTGCAAAACATGGAACAGAGGGCATGGTTTCAGGGACTCCCATTAGATGAATATAGGACCCACACTGAAAACAAGACACTCACGGTTTTAAAAATGTGATTATTAACTAGAGGAAAAACAGAAAACATACAAGAAAGGAAATGAAACCATAGAAAATTATCTACCTTAACAGTGAATATTCTTTACACAATCATAATCATGCAAACCTTAGATGGTAATCCAGCTAAAATCATGACATATTTTGGAAGGTTTGGAGAGGGGTGTGTGTGTGTGTGTGTGTGTGTGTGTGTGTGAGAGAGAGAGAGAGAGAGAGAGAGAGAGAGAGAGAGAGATAAGTACTGAATCCTCAACTTACTTGGTAGCCAGTCAATAAATAGATAATGGGCTATGTTGGCTGTCAACCATTTATTCATTCTTCCTAACAGAGCCTTAATTTTGTTTAAGGTTTCAAAAAAAAACAACAACAACAACAACAAAAAACCAAACGAACAAGCAAAAAAAATCCTCCCTTCCATGTGACCCGGAGAAAGATGACCCTATTCACAACTCTAGGGAAAGATCCTCACCAGCTAAATGTGAATGGCAATCCCTTTCTCCCACCATGATTGGCTTCATAATGACAACGTAATCTAAGTCTGACTGAGGACACCAGAGGAAGATTTTTGACATGTTTGTGGGGGCTGTTGCTGTGCAAAGACATGAAAAATGGCAGTTCCTTTTCTTTTTCAGGCTACCTGCCTGTTGATGTAATACCTAGAATTCCTGCACACATGTTCTTATGGGTCCAAGAGCAAGAGTAGGGCAGGCCAAGAGCACTAGAAGGAATCAGAACCTAAGACCCAACCTACTATGCCTGCGGACCTCCTTACTTCTGGACACGGTCGGTTGTACAATAGTAGATTTTCTTTACTTTCAGCCAGTTCAAGAGGTTAAGAAACCAAGTTAAGATTTCACAGGTGGTAAGTGGTAGAATTAGGATCAGAACCCAGGTTGACCTGAGTCATAGATTTGAGATAAACATAATGCCATGTTGCCATTGCTAAAATACTTTATTTTATACTTTAAAAATGGAAACTGGCTTGGGGTGCCTGGGTGGCTCGTTGGTTAAGCGTCTGACTTCAGCTCAGGTCATGATCTTACGGCTCGTGATTTCGAGCCCCGCATAGGGCTCTGTGCTGACAGCTCAGAGCCTGGAGCCTGCTTCGGATTCTATGTGTCCTTCTCCCTCTCTGTCCCTCCCCCAGTCACACTCTGTCTCTCTCTGTCTCTCAAACATATATAAACATTAGAAACAATTAAAAAAAATAAAAGTGGAAACTGGCTTTGTGACAGAAAATAATAAGAGCATATAAAGTTAGGTGACATGCCATATTGGTCATGAGTAAAGACTACCTTAAAACTTCAGTAACTTGCCTTTCACTGCTTTATTTTTGCAATAAAAATGACATTTTTGGGAACTTATTTTTAAATTTTTTTTTTCAACGTTTATTTATTTTTGGGACAGAGAGAGACAGAGCATGAATGGGGGAGGGGCAGAGAGAGAGGGAGACACAGAATCGGAAACAGGCTCCAGGCTCTGAGCCATCAGCCCAGAGCCTGACGCGGGGCTCAAACTCACGGACCGCGAGATCGTGACCTGGCTGAAGTCGGACGCTTAACCGACTGCGCCACCCAGGCGCCCCTGGGAACTTATTTTTTATGTACCTGAAGTATTAAAACTAATTATTTCTTCGGTCTGTACTACACTTTCCAAAACCAAAAAACAAAAAACAAAAAACCTGATACTGAGAATTGACATGGACAAGAACAAAAAGGTATGGAAGTACATAGCATTACTCACTTCTGATATGTAACTACATGCCAAAATCAGTAAGCCTTATAAACAGCATATGCTATTCTTCTTAAATTTAAAAAAAATTTTTTTTACATTTATTTATTTTTGAGAGACAGAGAGAGACAGACTACAAGTGGGAGAGGGGAAGAGAGAGAGGGAGACACAGAATCTGAAGCAGGCTCCAGGCTCTGAGCTGTCAGCACAGAGCCTGACACGGGGCTCGAGCTCACAGACCAAGAGATCATGACCTGAGCCAAAGTCGGACGCTTAACGGACTGAGCCACCCAGGTGCCCCACAACATATGCTATTCTTATCCTTATAAACAAGAAATGACAAAAAATATTATCTTGAGAGGATAATTCGAATTATTATTTTATCTGTGACATTAAGGTATTTCCCCAATATTCTGTCACCCAAAATTCAAAATATTTTTTCTTTAATAAATTTTTATTTAGGTATATTGTAGACTAAAGAAATACATAATATGATTGAATTTACTATTTAGCACCCTGATTTAAACATGCATGAAGATATTCAAAGTGAGAGAGGATCTAATTCATTTTGAAATCCTGAGGAAGTAGTGTCTGAAATATGGTGCCAGCACAGTAACTATTTGTTGACTGATTAATCAATAATTGTGAACCTACTTGAAGGAAATTGTGAGTGGAACAAAGAGAAAAAGGGGTTTTCCACTTTTGTGGTTGATTTGGGGCAATTTTGCTATGTGGATATGAGTTGTAACATTTATTTGTTTTGATTTAGGTAATAAATAATAATTATTGAAAAACTGAAAAATTCAAAGGGTGGCATTAATGTAACTGACCTGTTAATATTTTTCATTTTGAAAGATTTTTAAATTTTTAAGAAAAAATATTCTTGTTTAAAAATTTGTTCTTTAAATGATTATTTGCCTTGTATAGTCTATACCTGACACATTAAAAAAAAAAAAATACTGATAATCCTTTGCATCTCAGTAGTGTTTCCTTCCACTTTAGGTAAAAATTGTGGTTTTTAAGCATCGAATTCGGGCACCTGGGTGGCTCAGTCGGTTGAGCGTCCGACTTTGGCTCAGGTCATGATCTCGCGGTCTGTGAGTTCGAGCCCTGCGTCGGGCTCTGGGCTGACAGCTCAGAGCCTGGAGTCTGCTTTGAATTCTGTGTCTCCCTCTCTCTCTGCCCCTCCCCCACTCATGCTCTGTCTCTCTCTCTCTCTCTCTCTGTCAAAAATAAATAAACATTAAAAAAAAAAAGAATCATATTAATAGCTGGAAAAAAATGAGGGCCACACATTAACAAAGTAACATGAGAGTGGTTATTGAGAAAAACTCTGTGGTTGAAGTGAAAGATAAACTAGAGGGCAGGCACCAAATGGCTACCTTCAGATACCAGAATCGTGTCAGAGATAATGTCAGGGAACTCTGCAAAATATGATGCCTGCGGGGGGTTCACCCAACATTTCACATATAATGCAAAGGGCTCACAAGCAGTCTGCAAGGGGGCTGCATTTCCTTACGTCTTCAAAAAGCATGCAGGTACTTTGTGAAGTGTGATCTGAGTCTATAATACAGAAAATTATATCTGATGCCAACCATCTCTTTTGGAAACCTGTAATGGAAAATGCTCTGAAGAAGGCAACACTTATAATTCAGGGTGTTGCACTCAGAATGGGCCTGGCATGCTGACCAACGCTGTGCTTTTCTCTCCTAATACGCCTTTTAAGCAAATCCTTCTTTCTTTCAGTTCTACTGTGAAAACGTTTCCTTTAATGTATGTCTCAAAATTCATTTTCCAGATCTTAGGAATGATGAATTAAAAATAGTACTAGCACTTTCATGGCATATTTCTAAACGATATCCATTTCTCTGGGGCCAAAGCTTTATATTATTCAATAATTTTATTCTCTCTGTTCTTTTTATAGCATCTGATATTAGAGTTATTTATATCTGTTTTATCGCATTATGGATCTGTGTATGTCTTAGGCTATGTTTCATTTGCAATGAACATCATTGGAGATCTCACTAAGTGAAATTATATCGTAATTATTTTACTCATAGTATTCTGGCTGAATCAAACACTCATAATCGATGTATGCTAAGTTCAGTTCTGCCTTAATCAGTTCTGCCAGAACAGGGATGGCCAGAATCAGACCAACCAGTCATGGGGCAGAGCACATAAGGAACCACCCAATGGCACGTAGTTAAGATAGTGCCCGCAGGAGGCCTTGGGGAGGTTTGAGGTTGGCTAAGCTAAAAACTCTTCTCCAGAGATTTATGAGGAGACCAGGAAAGATCTCAGTCTGAGATGAAGTAGGCTATCAGACAGGGATCCAAGATAATAACTAAATACTTGAGCTAATGCATGCGAAGAAGAACTTAGTCACAGAGGAAAAAAGCAACAGTATCAGTTTTGGAAACAGTATACCATCAGAGTTGACTCAGGAAGGTCCAACTCCAAGCTGATCAGGAAATGTTGATTATAGACTCCTGATAGTCTCAATACTTATGGAAGGGATTGGGTCTAGATTTAGGGGTAGGTCAAGGAGTAAATCAAGGTTTAATGGGGCCCAAAGTTTGTATCATTTTAGGCATTTTAAAGAAGAAAGACACTATAGACTTACAAATATAAAATAAGTTAAAGGAGTGAATACTTATTTAGGTTAAGAAAAGTAAACCTAACAATTTATGAAACGCTTAGAGGTCAGATCTCTACTTTTTTCCCTAACATCTCCTTAGGTAGTTGCTGAGAAATGCTTTTTTAGTAATCATTCCTGATTACAACCTTCTTCCTTTTCAACACATGACATTATACAACTCCCAGACATTCCCAATACACAGAGACTCTCGAAAGGGAGGGCACTGAGGCTTACACACTCGATTAGCTTCAGGACGAAAGGAGTTAAATGGTCCTGAGAAGAAGCAGGTCCAGGGGCATGAGGGACCAGAAGAGCTACCATAAGGAGTCTCATTAGAAACTATTGTTGAACAAGAAGTTTTTGAACTATATTGTAGTGTATCATCATTAATGTCATTCTGATGTCACTTATGTCAGCAAATAATGTCATAGCTTTGGTATGGAACTTTGGTAAAATTGTTTGGAAGACAGAATGCAGAAGCCACAGATTGCTGCTGCTGACCTTACAGGGTGACTCACGGCCCAGATAGCTCTGTCTCAATCGGTGCAAAAAGTCACAAAACATCTGCTAGGATCATCTTTGGAGTATTTGTGTGCTCTCTGGCTCTCTTTACTCTCCTGGCCTGCCCCTCTTACTTTAATCTGGCTGAGTTTAGCTTTATGTCTGACATCATTTTGCTAGGTATGAGGGTTTCACAATTCATATGGGGGAGATTCTATACAGTCATGCTCAGATGCCTAAATCATATAATGAAAGTTAAAAAAGTGGCTAGAAGTGCTGAATGAGAACTAGAATTTATAAAGGGCTCCTATCTTTTCCTGAGGATAAAAAAGAAACCAGAGAAGTAAAAAACTTCAGAAAATAATCCACACACATTTCCCCTGTGATAGATCAATATTTTTGCTCAGCGAAGAAAATATTTTGCTTACCATATGTTAAGCATATGTTTACTTTTCTCATATGGGTTTTGCTTGGATCTCCAACTCTTGAAAAGTCACCTTGGAAATCATTCCCCTCAAATTGCAGCTTAAAGAATTTAAAAAGACAATGGCTGGGGCCCACAGAGTATGCTACGAGCCTCTCATTTGTAGAAGGTACTTTAGCTTGGTGGCAACTTGCTCCCCCTAAATTTAGAAAGGTCACCCCCTGACATCTGCAGAAGAGGCTGATTTAGACTAAAGACTTACAGCATGAAAGTTCTGCTTCACTGTGTCCTTCGTTCCCTCATCTCTGGTTTATATCTTGCAATCATTGTGGTTTCTGCTCCCATCTAAGGTTTTGATCTTAAACTCATGGCCACAGTGCTAAAAGCACTCACTTTCCCCAGGCTTTCTTCTATTCCCCAGGTGTCTCTTCTGTATAATTTGTGCTATTTTTCTGACTTTATCAATCAACTTTGCTGACTCCTTCACTTCCTCTCAAAGTGTATGTCTTCTCCAAGTTTCAGCTCTTGGCTATCTGGTTGTTTTTCCGTCTCATCGATTTCATTTAATCTGTCCCTCCCCCTCCACCCCAAAGGCTATTTCTTGTGTTCCCAAGGTTTAACTTCTCATTCATTTAATGAATACTCGTTGAATAAATATCCTTGTCTCCTTTTTTTCCTCTTACATGTACATTGAAACCGTCAAATTTTGTTGGCTCTACGTTCAAAGTCTATTTAGAAACTGACTTGCTTTTATTGCTACCAACCAGGCTGAAAGCACCATTATCTTCTGGACCACTGCATTAACTTCCAAACTGGTCTCCAGGCTTTGCAATTCATTTTCCCCACTCATGCCGCTTGGTCTAACCACGCATCGAGATTCTGTGATCCTTCTCAAACCCTTCACCAGACCATGTCACTGCTATGTGTACAACAATCCAAATGATGCGATCTCTCTCTTTTTTTCCTTGTGGTGAGAACACTTAACCTGAGATCGACCCTCTTAACAGATTTTTTTTTTTTTCAACGTTTTTATTTATTTTTGGGACAGAGAGAGACAGAGCATGAACGGGGGAAGGGCAGAGAGAGAGGGAGACACAGAACCGGAAACAGGCTCCAGGCTCTGAGCCATCAGCCCAGAGCCCAACGCGGGGCTCGAACTCACAGACCGCGAGATCGTGACCTGGCTGAAGTCGGAGGCTTAACCGATTGCGCCACCAGGCGCCCCCCAACAGACTTTTAAACGTAGAGGAGATTATCGTTATCTCTGGATGCAATGTTGTACAGCAGATCTCTAGAACATATCGATCCTATGCAACTAACATGTTACAGCCATTGATTAGCAGCTCCCCTTTTCCCCTCCCCCAGCCCCTGGCCATTCTTTGCTTCCATGAGTTTGACTATTTCAGATGTAAGTGGCTTATCTCACTTGGCTTAGGACCAAAGATGTTACCAGGCTCTATGACCTCACGCCGCCCCCATATCTGCTTACCTTTGCCCTCGTTGTTTCCCCTCAGGCTACGTCTCCTACTAGTCTCATCCACAGTCACTGAACTCCTGCTCATTGCTATCTTGCCTTCTTTTACCACTCTGGATATGTTCTAGCCTCAGAATCTTCAAGCTTCCTGTCTCTTCTTCCCAGGACACAGTTTGCCCATGCAGCACAATCACCTCTTTTCCTCATCACTTTTGGATCTTTGCTCAAGCATCATGTTCTCCGTGAGGACTTCCTACGACCTCCTATACAAAAATTCAGCATACCCTCCCCTCCTTGGTCCTTCCTAGTTACCTTTCCTGATATATTTTCTCTCTACCACTTATCACCATGATATATATTTATTATCTCTTTCTTTTTTTAAATGTTTGTTTATTTTTGAGAGACAGAGAGAAAGAGAGAGAGAGAGAGAGAGACAGTGTGAGTGGGGGAGGGGCAGAGAGTGAGACAGAGGGAGAGACAGAACCTGAAACAGGCTCCGGTCTCTGAGCTGTCTGCACAGAGTCCAAAGCAGGGCTCGAACTCTGAGTGGCAAGATCATGACCTGAGCTGAAGTTGGACGCTTAACTGACTGAACCACCCAGGCGCCCTTATTATCTCTTTCTTTATGTAAGAGTAAATGGATACGGATGTTTGTTTTTTCATGGGTATATGTGTTTTACCAGCATCTAGAACAGTGTCTACACATAGTAAGTATACAGTCAATGTTTTTTGAATGACTAAACGAATGAATGAATACATACTACTATGAGCCAGTTACTTAATATGCAATGATGAAGAATTGGATCCTGCCCTCAATAAACAAACTGTCAGATAAAAAAACTGTCCAAAACGAGAGAGGTTTGTTTAAGGAGTTAGAAAGCCTGGAACAGGGGTACCTAACCCAGCCTGAGGTAGGATGAGGCACCAAAGTTGGGCTTCCTATAGGAGGTAGCCCCTGAGCCTGACAAAAGTTAGCCTAATGAAAGGAGGAGGGAAGGTTTGGAGAGGAGCTTATTAGACGGAGGGACGACATGAACGGAGACATGGTGGCTGAGTAGATGCTGTTAGTGCTCCTCTCATTTTTCCTCAGAGCTTTTTACCATTTCTGAATATGCCAACCTGACTTACGGCCAAGAGCTGCATCATTACTGGGATCCTGCTATGCCTACAGCATAGCCAGGCTGGGAATGCCTCAGAATTAACAAGTTTCCCTCAGTTCTTAATGACTAATGAGTGTTAGGGTATATATATACCCCAGTTCTCTCCCCCTTGGCCAGGTTATTTTGGAAGGGTAAGTACATCAATTCTGTTGGATTGAACTCCAGTCACTCACTGCTGTAGATTTAATAATGCACCCATTATGGACTAAATTCCCTTTCCTCTGCCAGTTCATCCTCAGCTACCCCTTTCCTTTGAAACTCCCAACAAACTGTTGATCCTTGAATCGTGGCTCAGGGTTGGCCTCTGGAAAAAGCCAAATGAATACAGTGATTTTTACCCAAACTCTAGCGAATAAAAATGACAAAGTCTTTGTATGCTTTGGGAGACAATAAAGCAAACCATATTGGTTGTGTATAGGGTATGGGGGGGGGTGGGGAGGTGATTAGGTTTGATAGTAACAGAATGTGAATTCTATGTTAAGGGATTTGGATTGTTTCCAAATTCCTTATGAAATCTCTGAGTTTGGGGATAAAGTAATCAAAAGGATATCTGAGTATGATGAAACTACCTGTGATAGATACAGTGGTATTGTACCGGGGCAGGGGGGGGTATACGGGTGGGTGACCAGTTAGGAAACCATTCAGGCAGCACAGTTAGGATATATTCAGGAGTGCGTTGGTGAGGTGGCAGTGAGAATGGAAAGGAATAGACGGAGTGAAAATGTCCAAGGGAAAAAATGACAGGCTTTGGAATCTAGTTCTGTGTGTTACGGGGGTGGAAGGAGAGAAGTAGAAAATGTCTGAGGCTATGTGAGTTAGAGAGGAAAAGTATCATTAACAGAGATGAGGAAGCTGTGAGTGGGATCTGGATTTGATGAGTTAAAGACATTTGGGGTTTGTGCCAGTGGAATGTCCAAGCAGAAACGTTCAGCAGACAGCTGGAAATATAAGAAGGCAGGAAGGATTTGGTTTCAGAACTGGGGCTCTTTCAGACAGCGATAAATGTGCCTGGCTATCTGAAAATCCCCAAGAAACACTGGCTTTATACAAGCCTTCTAGCCCTGACCTTGTGACTCTCAATAGAGGAGAAACGTCGTCGTAACCTGCAGTCATCGGTGGACCTTGCAATTGAAATACACACACACTTGCAAGGTGGAGACGCTGTTTAAGTGTGCACGGGGGCGAAAGCTAGGCTTTTGTGGCAGGGCAAAAAGCTAGGCTCTAAGCAGGTGAATTCTTGAAGATATGGAAGCAGGGAAGCAAGGAGTCCAGTTCACAAAGTTTTGCAGAGTTCAGGTGCAGTAGCCAGGTTTTGGAATTCTGGAGACTGAGATTTGGCCCAAAGACTGGCCATTCCCTTGAGTCCTCAGATTCAGAGGACTGATGTTGTTTGTTTGCTGCCTGGTTTTTTGGAGTGGCGCTGGCCACACACTGAGGGATGTTATTAAGGAATCCATCCCTGAGCTTTTTCTTCTTCACGCTGAATAAACCTTATTTCATTCTTCTCATAGGTCATACTTTCCATCTCTTTGATTATTTGTTACCCTTCTCTGAACTTTCTCCAATTTTCCTCTTAAAATACTGAGACCAAACCTTCAAAACACAGTAACAACTGGCTTAGTTCTGGGCATAGGAAATGGTTTTCTAAAACGTCACACCCAGGCAACAGTTCTTTGCAGGTTTTTCCACCTGTTTTTAACGCGACCATTAAACTGATATGCGACTGTATCTATATAGAGGTGACTCATCTATATATCTTGAAAATTTGATCATAATGGGATATCTTTTTCAATCATTTTGTTTTAAGTTTATTTATTTATTTTGAGAGAGACAGAGGCAGTATGAGTGGGGCAGGGATAGAGAGAGAGGGAGAAAGAATCCCAGGCAGACTCCCTGCTGCCAGCACAGAGCCCAAGGAGGGGCTCGGACCACGAACCCTGAGATCACGACCAGGGCAGAAACCAAGAGTCCACTGCTTAACCCTCTGAGCCACCCAGGCGCCCCAATCATTTTGTTTTAACTTCAAAGGCTCAGAGTTGGGAGAAGGTGTTGGCTCCAATCTTTTTTTTTTTTTTTTTTTTTTCATTTTAGGAAAAGAGCGGTAAAAGATTACAGAATACTGCCGTATTACCAGTCTGATTCTTTTTCTCCCATAGGATAGCTCACTCATATCATGAAATATATGGAGCACAACTGTCACGCCTGTGCTTTCGCCCCGGCTCATCCCAACAGCTTGAACACCGGGCTAGCTAAAATGTAACGAGACGGAGTACACAGAAAGTGAATTTGCTGAGACGTGAGTCAAAACGGGAAGCAGGGGAGGACGCGCCAGGGACCTGAGAGATGGCTCCGACGACTCTGGGAGTAATTTTCCATGTGCACTGAAGGAAGATCTTGTAAGGCACAGCCTCAGGTTACACACGCTGGACTGCCATTCCGCAGGATTTACAAGCCATTACTGGAGAGCTCTCCTGGCCCAGGCGGGAGGAGGAAGAAATGTTCGCCGGACCATAAAAAAAACCTTTAGGTTACAGAGTAAAAGAAAAACAGGGCCCTCCTTCCGCAGAGGGAAGAAGCTCGCCCCCCTGGGGGTAGGGGTGGAGGGTGGGGGCCCTCCGTTTCCAGGACTTAAGAGTCTGGCGAGGTTGTCGAGGGTTCGCAGCCGCTTCTGATTAGAGGGTGTCTGACACCCACTTGGGAGAACTCGGGCAAATTCGCACCCTCGGAGGCTCCCGGGAAGCTTCTGGTGCTGAGGCAGCAGAGAAGAGAGCGCCGCCCGCGCGCCGGCCTCCCCGCGGCTCCTCCCCACTCTCCCAGGCCCCCACTCCCGAACTTAAGCACACGCTCCCTGTTCCAGCCAGAGCCCTGCGTGAGTCTCTACACGTAGCCGCAGACAGCTCCTTAAATAGGTCGGAGTTGAGCAAACAATCCCAGACGTGGGGCCCGGGAAGGCGAGCGGAGGCGACCGCACCGGCGCGGCGGGTCAGCCGGCGGCCAATAGCCGGGGTGCGGCCCGCCCTGTCGCCTCCCCCTCGGGGAGCCTATAAGTTGCCCGCGACGCCGGGGGGCGCCCGCTCCTCCGCGCCGGCCTGGTCTCGGCCGCCCTCCCGCCGCTCCGCCGCGCGCACTTGGCCCGCCGCCTCCCGCCCGCAATCGTCGGCCCCGGGCGGACCGGGGTCCCCGCGCTCTCGCGAGAAGTGCGCCGCTGCAGGGCAGTGGGGGCGCCGGGGCCGGCGCCGGCCCTCGAGAGGCCGAAGATGGGGTGCTGCGCCGGGAAGCCGCAGCTGCTGCTGCTGCTGCTGCTGCTGGCGCTCGTCTTGCAGCTCTGGAGCCCCTGCGTGGGTGCAGACCCGGAGAGGCCTTCCAGCATCCCCACAGGTGAGCCCTCCCGCGGTTTGCCCGCGTCCCGGGAGGCTCGGCCGGCGGGGGTGGGGGTGGGGGCAGTTCATTCATCCACTGGCCCTTCGTGCGGGGCTGGCCAGGTGAGTAGGTGGGGGGGGGCGTCCCTCCCCAGGACTGCAGAGGTGAGTAGGTGGGAGCCTGCCCTTCGCCAGGACCACCGAAGTGAGTGATCGTCCCTCCTCCTCGGGACGGCTGAGGTCTTCCCCAGAAGTGCGCTAGGGCGGCGCTGGTCCCCGGGGAAGTACCCGCCCTCGCGGGTTCTCGGAGTTCTCCGTAACCTGGGAGCGCACGAAGTTTTCCTTCAGCACCAGTTGGGGTTTCCTTTTCGTCTTGCAGGTCACGGGGCACCAACACCTTTCGGGCAACTCTCCTTTCTCCTCCTGTCCTGGAATGGGCATGGTTTATTCGTGTTTGAAGAGGCAGTACTCCCTCTGTGACCTAAACACGGGGCTCAGTGTACTTTCTGATTGATGGTGACACATTCCTTCCAGCGCCCCAGGAAGCAGCCGGTAACACCTACCTCTTGCCAAAAACAACGCTCAAAACCTTGGCTGTTTTCTCTAAGGCGGACTGGCTACCCAATACCTCCAGGCGGCAGCTTTCCTCCTTGGGGATTTGGAGGGGAAGCTGTGGACACACATCTCCCCTTAGCCACCCTTTTCCTAAGCCTGGTGCCATTTCTTGTTTTCAGAAGCTGGAACTGCGGCGAAGAGTGCAGTCAAGTTCGTGTAAAACAAAACTTTTTACATTTAGCAGCATTAAAGAGCCTCACCACATGTTTGTCTAAACACACTCTGGTGCCATTTGCTGCGCAGGAGATATCCTTGGAGTATTCCACTTTTGTGCTCTGGCTCTATGGTCAGCTCTCTGAAATTAGATCTTGCCTTTAAATGTCCTTGTGCTGTACTGTTTCTTTTTTTAAATTAGGATCATTTTGTCTTTTTTTTTTTTTTTTTTGTAAGCAAATAAGGCGTTTTTCTGCTTGAACTTTAAGCGGAAGGACAGAAATTTCTATTTCAGGTTTACAGTCAGAAAATGACATTTGATGTAGAACCCAGGTAGTCCATGTAAGCTATAGTTTTGTCTTTATCTTTACGTGTTTCAGAAGGCTTCAGTGGGCTGCATTGCCTATCTTTCTACATTCCTGCCAAACAGTACTTGCTTTGTGAGCTTGAGAAACTTCAGCATTTAGATGGATTTTTGTCAGTTACATGATGCTTTTCTTTCTCCTAGATGAATGTGTTTGGTTCACAATGCATTTCTGAAACCTGTGTGGTTCTTTTAAATTTGAACTAAGTTTTTTTCATAACTTTAACATTTCCTTCTAGTAAAACACCTAGAAAATAGACAAGTAAATGCCTCCAGCAAACTTGGAAATAGGGACATTAAAAAAAAATCCCTAGAAAAAAATGACTTTCTTTGTTGAAACACCCAAGGAAACCTTACCGGGAAATAAAATAACCTCGAAGGGCTTTTCTTCCTTTAGAGGGACCTCTTCAGGCTTTGTATATTTTAGTTCACTGCATTATGAACACTGTCTCCCCCCAGCCCCCCCCTTTTTAATAGAAGGTATCTCTGTACCTTCCTTTAGGCTTACAGTCAAAGTCATCTTGCTTTCCCACTCTGGCTTTTAAGTTTCATGGACCTGGACAGTAAAAATTTAATGGATTGTAGCATAAGAGGGAATTGTAGATACAAATGTTTTCCTCAGAAAGTGACCATATAAAACCCGCTGCTGAAATCTGAGTTCTGGTCGATCTTGGTGGGTAGGCATGGGGAATTCAGTTAGCGCCTACATGCAGGAAGATATTAATTTGTAATATGTGGAGGCAGCAGAAGCCAGTCTGAACTTTGGTGTAGGTAAATGTGATTAGCTGATAAACATAGAGGGTACACTGCTTGATAATACGGCCAGAGTCATGGACTATGTTTCATTTTCTCCCTTAAAATACTACAACTGAGAATAGCTAAATTGGAAACTTCCTTATCTATCTAAGCATCAAGTGAACTTTAGAACTCGAACTTGTCTAGCTTACTAGGAGGTCTTTAAGAAAAGTGCTTATCATTTCTCTCCAGCTGTATTTGTCACCATGTCCCAGTTAGCCATGGACAAATGGATTATACCAGGCTTTCTTGGCCCAGTTGAAATTTTGAGCCAGATCATTATTTATGAAAAGGGCCGTCCTGCACATTGTTCTATGTTTAGTAACATCCTTGGCCCCCACCCACTAGATACCAAAAGCACCCTCCTCCAAGTGTGAGAATGGAAAATGTCTCAAAATGTAAAAGGACCAAATGTCTCCTGAGGGGAAAAATTGCCCGAGGTTAAAAACACCTGGATTAGAAAAATCTATGCCTATGGGAGGCAGTGTGGCGTTATGGTGTTACTGGAATGATAATAGCAACTCCTTTTTGAAAGCAAATGTTTATAGTGATTTTCCGTTTTTCCACTGTAGTAAGGAATGTGCTATTTGAATCACATTAATCAAGTTTTGGAATCTCATTTTTCCTAGCTCTGTTTGATGCTGTGTGTTGACCAGAGTTGAGAACATTGTTTTTAGTTATACCTACTGAGAGTTTGCTTGTGTACTGTGTTCGTTCCTTTTTGGTTACCACTTTGCTTTTAGCATGGAAAGAATCTAAGTAAGATTTTGGTTAATAACACTTATTTTCTCCTAGAATTATTTATAGGGATTTTACCATAGAAGTTTATCCCTGTGGGAGCTTTTGAGGCAAAACTCTCCTAATGAGTTTCCACAAATCAGATTAAAACCCTCATTTATCTTTCCTATAGTTTTTTGCCTTCCAGATGAGAGAAGGAGACGTGTGGATGTATTTCCACCAAGTATTTACAACCAGGTCTCCAGGCCAGGATCAAACTTTTTGTGTGTTTTCTGAGGTACCTTGACTATTCCCTGATCTAAGTTGGGCAGAAACCAAGTTTTGGGCAAAAATGAAGGAAATGGTTTCAGATGTTTCTGTCAAGACCAGTATTTTTCAACCATGTTCATTTATAAACTCTTTAATTTACTCTGGCACATTCAGGGAGGAAAGCAAAGGTTTGTCCGATCTGCTGATGCAAACTGGCAATTTGGGGGGTGGAGAAGGGAAGACCAAGGTCCTGGAGAAACCTCTGGAAGGGGGTGTGGAGAGAGAGAGAGAGAGAGAGAGAGAGAGAGAGAGAGAGAGAAAGAGAGAAACCTCTGGAAGGGAGAGACAGAGAGAGAGACAGAGAGAGGCTTGTCCTTCTGCACATTTTCTGTGTCCTGGGCTCCAGCCGCATGGAACAACTCATCATGCGTAAAAAGACTGTGCCTTTTATTTCGTAATATAAAAAGGGACATAGAAAACACCTCTGGAGAATGTGAGGATAGTAAATGAAAGTTAAATTAAAATACCCCTTTCTTCCCATCACACCAACTTAGACATTTTAAGAATAAACTCTGATCATAACAACTCTTTTGAGGATCGGAACCTGCAAACTACTGGTTGAAGTGCATCATCCTTGGAGGACAGTTGAGTAATGTCTAGTGGAATTAATAATTCACATACCCAGCAGGTCTGCATGTACAATACTCTCAAATTTCTGTGTCTGTCTGTTCTCTTTGAAATTCTATTCATTGGTAAGTCTAGCTCCTTGGAGATCCTTTCCCTTACTGTCTTTTGTTTGGCTCACTTTCTCACTTTTTAATGCAGTTGGTTTATATAAATAATACCTACTTTTATGATTGCTTTTTTTTTAATGTTTATTTTTGAGACAGAGAGAAACAGAGCATAAGTGGGGAAGGGCAGAGAGAGAAGGAGACAGAGAATCTGAAGCAGGCTCCAGGCTCTGAGCTGTCAGCACAGAGCCCGACATGGGAGTCAAACCCACGAACTGTGAGATCATGACCTGAGCCGAAGTCGGACGCTTAACTGACTGAGCCACCCAGGCACCCCTGTATGATTGATTTTTATGTTTAACAAACTGTAAATTCTTTGAAGTGAGGGACGAAGTTATTCATTTTTGTGCTCGTCACAGTATCTTCCCTGTTCTGTCACCAAGGTTCTCAATGTATATTTGTTGAGTTTCTGGCCCACTTGTAGAATTTTGAAACGTAGGATGCAGTCAGTGAGATTGCTAGCTGCTCATTTCCCTAGGATTTTGACTGAATTCACCAACCTCCCTTTCTCTACCTGGGGACCCATACACTAACATGATGTAGTAATTTATCAATGAAATATCTGACAAGGCCTTGTTTCTGAAATGTGGTTGGCAACTCGTCTCCATGGGCTATATCTTTCTGCTCTACTTACCTTACTTAGTATAAAGTCACACCTTCAGGAATACTTTCAGGTGATTGGATATCATGATTTTTCAAAAAAAACTTATGGATGGTGAAGTGGAGACTTGAAAGGGTTATATAACTTGCAGAAGATCACATAGCTGGAAAGCTACACAGGAGGAACTCGTGTCCTTTCTCCAGGCCGTGCTCCGTGTCTTTCCTGACCTCCTTATTGTTCTGTTGGACTTACGGGACCTGGGGGAAAGAAATAGAGATCAGGCGTCAGAGACCTAAAGAAAAAAAAGGAATGTTTTGCTAAAAGGGAAACACATATTTGTAGATTTATGTAAATGGTGGGGGAAAGGAATTGGCATGGGCTGCGGGAAAACTGGGCCCTAGGCCAGGGTGGCAAACTATGGTTCTTGGTCCAAATCTGGTGGCACCATAGCTACCTGTTTTTGTATGGCTGGTGAGTTAACAATCGTGTTTACCTTTTTAAATGATTGAAGAATATCAAGTGAAAAATAGGACATTGTGACATGTGAAAGTTATTTGAAATTCCGTAGTCAGGGTCCATAAAGTTTTATTGGCAGACAGCCACACTTATTTATTGATAAATGGTCTGGTGCCATAAGGCAGAGTTGAGTAGTTGCCACAGAGACTGTATGGCTTGCAAAGCATAGATTATTTACTATCTGGCCCTTGTATAGAAAAACTTTGCGGATCCTTGTCTTAGGAGATGACATTCCCGTTTAAGCTGTGGCTCAAACAGATCTGCTCTCTTGGAATGAGCCAGATTCTGGACAGTAGCAGCTGATTCTGGGCGTTTGAAAGGCCTGTTTTTCATTTTAGACTTTCCAGTGATTTCTGTGGTGTCTTTAATATAGTTTTAGGGCTTCTCTGTTATTTCTTTTTAAACATGGCATTGATGCTAACTAGACATGTACTTTGTTATAAATAGTGTACTTATGATCAGAAAGGAATAAAACCCTAATGGCTGATTGGAAAGGAGATGCATCTTCTTCAGAGCTAGTGGGTGTTCTAGTATTTTGGTCTAGAAACTTGGTTATGAATTTGTGGCTCAGTTCCTGGGAGGAAATGATTTGCACATTTATCAATGAGTACTTTCATTTTTCTTCAACAATTGCTATGAATTAGACTGAACTGAGAAATTGGTGGCCTTTAAAGTGACAAATATTTTTCTTTGACACTTTACTAGCTTGCATTTGCAGTGGTGTGCTTGACTCACTAAATTAAAAACCATCGAGAGTATATTAGCCAAGATATACTTATCCTGAGTAGTAGAATTATAGACTGTGTTGTAATTTGTTATCATTGTACTATTTACTACCTTAAGGCCTACAGTGTTACAGCCTGTGTTTGGAAATGATGTTACTGAGGATGGTCTAGCAGTACAGAATTTATTACTTTTCTATTAAGTATGTCACAGGAATGCCCCTTCAAACACTATTGTTTATAATCAAAAAATAACTTTCAATATCTCCCACTCAGGATAACTTTATTTTAAAACACAATTCAAAGAGTGGACATGTGTTATTTTTATACACAGAGGAATGGTTTCCATTACATGTTTTCTTTTGCACGTTAGAGGAGGGAAATTGACTTCTGTTAATGATTTTACTTAATTTTAAGTATAAATGTCTTTATTAAAAAACCTAATTCAGGCTAGTGTATTTATTTGCTTGGTTACTGAATTGACTCAAGTATTTTTCAGAGCTTAAATTGTATTAGTAGCATACTGTAGCAGTTTTGGGAAAATAGCAATCTTTTTTTATTCCTATTGAAATTTGTTTATATCTTCTCTCTTACATTTATATCTTAAAAGAGATGTGACTGAGGAAGAAGCTTAATTTGTTAGTGTGGAAATATACTTCATTTACTATTTCTATTCTATAAGGAATTTGTTTTAAACCGTAGTTTGTATAGGTTTAGAATTAAATTTTGCCTAACATGGGAAAAACTTTAATTTTTTTTTTTCAACGTTTTTTATTTATTTTTGGGACAGAGAGAGGCAGAGCATGAACAGGGGAGGGGCAGAGAGAGAGGGAGACACAGAATCGGAAACAGGCTCCAGGCTCCGAGCCATCAGCCCAGAGCCTGACGCGGGGCTCGAACTCACGGAGCGCGAGATCGTGACCTGGCTGAAGTCGGACGCTTAACCGACTGCGCCACCCAGGCGCCCCTAACATGGGAAAAACTTTAAACCAAGAATGAGTAGTAGACAGACAGTCTTTGCTTTCCTTTTTAAGATCAACAGTGATATCTTTTCTTTTACTGTTCTTTCAAATTTTATTCTTCCTACAAGGGAGTATCAGTTTCTATGCGAGTTTCTGAATGATGGGAGCACTCCATTATTAAGATGGAATGGCAGGGTCTGCTACATCTGAGTATCTTCTCCTTTTAGGCTGAAGGTTCATATTTCTGGAGAATGTGTTTCTAATCAAAATCTTCACTAGAAAGGTAAAAAAAAAAAAAAAAAAACACCACATGTTAATTTTAATACAATTGAAAGAACATGCAAAATTATATTCTCTAACATTTACTCTATAGTAAGTATACAAATATACTATGTAAAACTTCTAATACAAGTAAGAGTTTTGGTGAACATGCAATTAAAGTGAGACTAAGTGGGGGGATGGTCAGGAAAAGTGTTTCTAACAAATATGGTTAAGTTAGTAAAATAGGTCAGAGTTAGAATTAAATCTCATTTGTTATATTGATCGTTATGTTGATTTTAATAATTGCTTTCATTGTTTGCGGGTGCATAAGACATCCCAGTGTGTATTACATTTACCGGTCCTCTGTTCATTTTCTTTAGGATTACAGTCTCAAGCTTTTAGAAGGAATTCTCTTATTTATTTCTAGTTACTGCTAATGTTTTTTAAAGTTCCCTCCAAAGAGAAAGAGAGAGGGTTTTCCTCTGATTTAAATGCTAATGTGGTTCTGCTCCTCTGTGCTGTGGACATTACAAGGTAAACATTCTTGTGGCATGAAGGAACTTTCAAGCACATGCAATTTATTTTTTATTAAAAAAATGTTTTTTAATGTTTATTTTTGAGAGGAGAGAGAGAGAGCCTGAGCCTGAGCAGGGGAGGGGGAGAGAGAGGGAGGCACAGAATCTAAAGCAGACGCCAGGCTCTGAGCTGTCAGCACAGAGCCCGACGTGGGGCTCAATCTCACAAACCATCAGATCATGACCTGAGCTGAAGTCAGGCGCTTAACCGACTAAGCCACACAGGTGCCCCAAGCACATGCAATTTTTATCTCTCTCCCTACCATCCCCAGTCAGTCCCAGACACTCAAGTACACTAAGTTGATTATACATCATGCCACACAGCTTCACCCTCCTGCAGGCACAGCAGGAAGTGGAAGAGGTATGTGGAATCCTAGCAGTCTTAGGTTCTTTATTCTGGGCATTGTTCAGGAAAAACTCCAGAAGCTATACTCCTTAATTCCCGTGGCCACAAAGTCTCAGGACAGAGCCACTGTCCTATTAGCAAGGCTCTGACATTGACTCGTCTGTTTCACTGGTTTGAAGCCTTATGGGGCTTAGGGTGCTGATTACTTACAGTTACTACATACACATAGGGCTAAGAAGGGAGCCAGTTACTTTTAGGTATTTTAATTCTCCAACTAGTTCGTTAAACATTTACTCCTTTTCTTCCTGGTTCTATCAGTATGATAAACACCAGCAGCCATTTCAACATCTCAAAAACAAAAAATCAGCAAATACAGAATTTAAATCATTTCTTAAAAAACACACACACACAAAAAACCTGGCAAACAGTTTACAGGCAGACTAAAATGACCTCCCTAATTCAATCACCTAGGGAAGTCTCACAGAGCTGTTATGCAGGAAGCAAACTGGTCCTTTGATGGGATTTTCCAGTCATGCCCAAGCCAGCAATGAGGCCCCTTGTCTTCAGAGGCGCCCCCCGCGCCCTTCTCCTGCTCTAGCCATGTTAGGTCTTTCCTGGCCTCCAGCTGGCACCACAACTGTGACCAGAGTGCTCTGCTTGTCCAGACCATCTAAAATTCTTGTCAGCCACATCTAGAGAAGGACAATTCTCCTTTTCTTCTTAGTTTAGTTTAAACAAGGTTGGAATTTTTTAAACAGTGACTTTACTAGGTAACCAAAGGCAAAACAAAACAAAACTCCCAACTGGAAAACCACCAAAGCAAAGAAATGAACGGACTTACAAAGTAGAGACTCAGAGTTCTTACTATACTCTGACTTAAGTATAGTTAGAGACCTGCATACCTGGCATTTTTTGGGCAGTTTCTAGGTTCTGGGTCCTTGCTCAGCTTTTCTTTCTCCATTCTTCAATCCCATTTCTACTTTTTCTCACCATGTTCTTTTATACATACAGCTCTTTCTTCTCCAGGGTTGGAGTCCATAAAGTCCACAGACTTTATATTTCCAAAAGTGTTGCTAGGTTGTGAAATAATAAGAAATATATATTTTGGTCTCTGCCCCTGGTTCCTGCTAATATTTGGTCTTTGATCCTGGTTCCTGACACAGAGCTTCTAAAACCCTTGTAATTTTTGAGTGATAGAAGTATCAGTCATAGAACTACTAAATCCCTTAGAATTCCCTAGGTGGTAAGAATGTCTTTTGTTCTAATGAGGTGACTCTTGATGGGCTCTTGAATGGGAGCTCTTCACCAGAAAAATCAAGCCATGATTAGAAGCTTGAAGCTTTCAGCCCTGACCTTTGTCTTCTGAAGAGGGACAGGGTTTAGAAAATAAGTTACTAATTGGTTATACCTACATGGTGAAGCATCTATAACAATCCCTAAGGTATGGAGTTTGGAGAGCTTCTGGGTTGGTGATTACATCTATATGCGAGGAAGGTGGTGCAACCCAACTCTATGGGGACACATGGGATCCTTTCAGACCTCACCCTATGTATCTCTTCATATGATTCTTCACTTGCATCTTCTAAAATATCCTTTGTAATAAATTTGCAATAGTAAGTAAGTTGTTTTCCTGAGTTCTGTGGGCTGTTCTAGCAAATGATCAAACCTGAGGAGGAGCTCTTAGTAACTTCTTATTTGTAGTCAAGTCAGACAGAAGCTGTGGGTTACCTGGGGACCTGCTACTTGTGATTGGCATCTGAAGTGGGAACAGTCTTATGGGAATGAGCCCTTAACTTTTAGGATCTGTGCTAATTCTGGTTGAATTGAATTGAACAACAGGATACTCATTTGGTCTGGGAAAATTGGCCTGTGTGGGGAAAAAGTCCACACATCTGGTGTCAGAAGTACTGTATGTAGTACAAGAAGAGAAACATTCCTGCATTTCCCTAGACATAAGTACACTAGGTATTTTTATAGTTTCATGGGTCATATCAGCATAACCCTAGCCTTTGGCCAATCTATTTTCTTTTGTAAGGAAAAGTTTTAATGCATTTTTGCCTATAACTCTTTTGGTATTGCTTTAATTCTTGGTTTTGAGCACCAGTTTACATTAGCTTTTATGAGTCTACATACTTTAATAAATCTATTTTATTTAATTAATTTAACTTTAAAAATTCTCCCAGAATACATTTTTTCTAGAGGTAACTAACCTATTGTAACTTCTTAGATACAAACGTATGCTAGAAATAATTCTCATTGTGTAATATTACAAAGCATGACTATTAATATTTCAAAATTTAATTCGAGTATTTATTCATTGGCCAGTCTGTGTTCTGTGTTGCCTTATGGGAAGGAGAAATAGAAAAACAAAACAAGACAAACAAACACACCAGACTCAGTCCCTGTTCCATATTGAAATTCTGAGATTCTTACAGGAGAAATGATGCATATGTAAAACTGAACAAATCAAAGAAGCACTTACGGGGAAGCAGCCTGGCCTGTGGGGAATAGCACTGACATCTGGGTATCAGGAAACCTTGATCTAGGTTCTAACCCCTCCATTCACCAACCTTGAGCCAATTATCTTGCTTCTCCAGACTTCCTTTGTAATGTATGTTCTTTATAGCTCCGTTATTTGATGTCTCTTGAATTGTGTCAGGAAGTGGAGTGGAGACAAAGGCTGCAGGAACCAGAAAACAGATCTGAAGAAACTTACTATCAATACATCCCTTATGCCAAAGGAAGCATAGACACAAAGTTGCTTTGTATGTTAATATTCTAGTTCTCTCAGCAGCTGGAGTTGGACAGGCCTTGATACTGCTTTTTTCCCTAATTAACTTTTGATTTAGAGGTAAGAAAATAAGCCCAAGAATAACTAGAATTAAATTTACATTAAAAAATATTGCAAGCGTTTTTATGTGAGAGGAGAAACTAGTCTAGTGTTTGATATGAAGGTGTTTTCTGTCTTCTGAGAGAAATCATGTACTCTTCAGTACATTTAAATACTGGAAGCTGTTTTGAAAAATGGCTTTATATTCCTCCGCTTCAGTCTTGACTGTTTAAGTCCTACTGTTTATTAAAAATGATGCTGGTAATTCTCTAAAATTAAAAAGAAGCTATTGTAAAAAATTGGAGGCCCTCTTCCAAATTGTTCCCGAAATAGTCATCAAATCACCTATCCAATTTTTAGATTCACTAAATACCTTTAAAATATGATTGCATTCAGTAAACTGGAAACATGGTAAATAAAAAGAAAATCAGTTTATAGGGTGAAAGTATTTGTGTGTGTGTGTATGTCTCTGTGTCTGCATGTGTCTCTAGCCATGGAGATTAGTTAAGCCTTAAGAATGGATTATAAAGTTGGAATGCCTTTTGATCTGGACTTTTCTTTGGTATATTGCTCAATCACTGTCACAGTACCATTTATTCTACGTGTGTTTGCGCCTCTGGAATGGAGTATACCTCGTGAGTGGTAGTGTCTTAGACCCAATCTTTTCAGGAGATGGTGCCCTGTGCTTTTTCTCTTTTCTTGGCTTTTACTGTTACTGTTTGCAGTGATTTTATGTAAATTGAAGGAAGCAGTTCAAATAAAACAATTGGAGGGGGAAAAGGGTGGCTTAATTTTGGAAATATTTACAGTTGTTACTTTTTCATGCGCAACATTACCAAAAATCACAGAACCATTTAGCCTGGATGTTGTTTTTGGAGATTAACTGTGGTTTATTGAATAAGAAAGTAAGCATTAGCAGATGTTTTTTCCTATAGAGTAGGTAAGGTTAAAGAAAGATCTCTTTTAAAAACTGATAAACTAACCTTTGTATTATTTTTTTTTTCTAACCTTTGTATTATTATTTAACACAAAGCGATTGGTATTTTCACGTCCCATAAGCATAAGGTTTTCTCGTAGGGTATAAAATCCTAAGCAGCCAAGCCCCTCTTCTCCATAGCAAGTCACGGACTGGCCTCGATGGCAGTGGTACGAGCAGCACCATTGTGGGCTACTATTTATGGATGAGTGGATAGGGAAAATTTTTCAGGTCGAGGGTAAAAGATAAACTAAGAAGCTTACTTTATACCGAACATGCATACCTAAGAGATGACTGCAATTCATAGTTAACATCTTTTCTGTAACTGGATGCAAGATGTGAATTTTTCTTAACACGTGTCAGAATAGCTCACACTTGAATTAGTTTCAAGCATATTTGAATTGTAGAAAACTCTTTTGAAAATGAGTGCTATTCAGTGTGAAGAGGTGGTGGGAGGTAGAAGGTAAGTGGAGAAGGTGAAACTGCTTGCAAGCATGTTAGAAAATGATAACATACGTGATTCGAATGTGTTCTGACAATTAATTCAAAAAACTGACCTAGAAGCCACTGCCCCAATGCTGGCAAAAGGGAACTTTGCTTATGTAAAATTGGATGTGCACTGAACAAATTTGGTTTGAGTATTTTCCTACTTAGGGATTTGTTTATCTGGATTATGCTAATTGATGGCATAGCATTCCTATTATTCACAATAAATTGTATATCCCAGCCATTCTTGCCACGCATGACTCCCAGCCTGCATTCCTGTGTACCCAGACGTGCACACCGAGACAGTGTGCAGTACTGGGCTTGTTTTTCACTTGGTTGCCTTGGGGATCAGTAGAGGTTCAGAAACATAGACACTGTGACTCTGAAGACCACATGGCAGAAGAGGGTGCTTCACGTCTCTTAGTATTTCTCATAAACTATGGTAGAAGCCTGTTGTGCCTTGAATTATCTGGAAAGCTATATTGGTCCCACTTTCATCTTGGATATTTTACTAAGAATTTGTGCCTTGAATTATCTGGAAAGCTATATTGGTCCCACTTTCATCTTGGATATTTTACTAAGAATTTAACTCCTTTGCATTTCAAATGTTAAGCAATACAGAAGAGAATGTTTGCTTTCTACATATAGCCAAAGAGGGTTCACCATACAGCAAGGAGGTTGGATACCTCTAACTATGAATTAACTAAAGTATGTATGAGCTCACCTGGCTTACTGGGATACAGTCAGATGCTAATAAGCTGCTTACATGCTAATTAGGAAAAGATGCCCTGTGGCCTGAGACAGTGTAGGGTAATGGTTAAGGGGAGAGGGTTTTGGAATCAGACAGCCTGAATTTAAATCTCCTCTCTTTTCTCTTTTTTGCTGGTTATCCTTGGAATAAGTTACTTAACCTCTCTGAATCATCTTTTCTTTATAAAGGTGATTGTCTCCTAAAGTTGATTTGAGGATTAAATGTTATAATGCCAGTAAAAGGCTTGGCACAGGGTCTGCAAACAGAAAATGCTCAGGAAGTGCTACTAACTAATGTTATTATTTTACACAGTATAATTCTGATTAACATTATCCTAAAGTAGAACCTAGAATGTATAGAGTTAATTCTTGTATTCTGATTGGCAATGGAAAAAAATTATAAGCTCTCAATAAAGTATAGAAAATAAGTTTTAACAAGTTAAGATATAAAGACAACTTTTTTTTTCCCCCCAGGGGAACCCCAAGGAAATAAATAATAAATTTAGTGGCACAGTCTCTTTGGTGATGTTCCTTATTTACTCAAATTCACATCTTTGAAGTCACTTTTTCTCATTCCTCTGATTTATTCTTGATATTGAAATGTGTTGAGTTTCACTCATTATTTTCTCTCTTTCTGGTTTTTTTTTTTTTTTTTGGTTTCATTTATAATGGAAAGCGTATCTGTGTATAATATGTCATTATCTCAAAAAGATAAAACTTTTTTGAGATAATCATAATACTGTTATCACACTCAATAGTAATTCCTTCGCGTCATCTAATGCTTATTCAAGTTCAATTTTGCACCTTTCTCAAAATTGTCTTAAAAAAAAATCTTGGGGCACCTGGGTGGCTCAGTTGGTTAAGCATCTGACTTTGGCTCAGGTCATGATCTCATGGTTCATGAGCTTGAGCCCTCTGTTGGGCTCTGTGCCAACAGCTCAGAGCCTGGAGCTGCTTCAGATTCTGTGTCTCCCTCTCTCTCTGCCCCTCCTCCGCTCACATTCTGTCTCTCTCTCACTCAAAAATAAACATTACAAAAAAAAAATCTGTGCTTTTACAGTTGGTTTGATCAGGGTCCATTAATTTCTTCTGCTAAACACTCTCCAAGCTATCACCAACTTAGTCCAGGCTGCAGATCTTGGGCAGCTTGAGGGTTTAATCCACCCTGCTTGCTGTCTCCCAGAAAACTTGAACTAAGTCCTATATTTTTAAAATCAGGAAATTTTACCTGAAGTCCAGGATTTATTTCTCTTGAAGGGAGGTGGGGAAGGAAGACCTGGAAGGCTGGATTTGCCTTCCCACGTGGCAACAACAGCTGGCTGATGCTGAGGGTTCTCTGCCTGTGGCTGGTGCTTGTGCCCCTGTGTTCACCACAGCTGGCACCTGACCTCTTCACTGATATGTGTTTGCAACTCCTGCTCTGGGCACACATCGCAGGATGAAATAGTTATAATTGTTTCTTAAGTTATCACGCCTGTCTCATCTTTCCATAGTCCTCTTTCTCGAGTCCGGTGGCTCATAACCAGGAGTGATTTTGCCCCCGGCCCAGGGGATACTTGGTAATGTGTGGAGACATGTTTTGGCTGTCATGAGTGGTGGGTGCTCCTGGCATCCTGTGGGTGGAGGCCAGGGATGCTGCTGAAACATCCTGCGATGCACAGCACATTCCCCCACAAGAAGGGATTACCTGGCTCCAAATGTTTCCAATTTCAAATTTCACTGCCCTGTTCAGAAGCTTCCTGTGCCTTCCCTATTTTCACAAGTGTGAAATACTTCCCAGTTTTCACTCTGTATTCATACTGGACTCCTCAGTGTCCAGCCAAAATATTATACTTTTGCCTTTCTTAAGTCCTATCTCTTTTTTCAGTTCCTTTTCTCTGTCAGAATCCCTCTTGTCCTTTTTAAGACCTCCATCTTTCCCATTCATGAAGCTGTCTTTGATGACACCTTATCACAGTATTCTCCAAAAATCATTTTATTAGAACTGGAGACTTTTTTTTTTTCTGGAGACTTTTTAAAAGATGACCTATTTTAACATTTTCCCTTACTACCGTCTCTGCTTCTCGAATCCAAGAAACTGAATCTAGAGATACTAAGTGATATATCCAAGGCGTCTCCTGGTTCTTTGCCTCCCCCCCCCCCCCCCCAAGCTAATACATGTTACTTAATTAGGTATTTAATATGTTATTCTAAATCTTTTCATATGAATTAACTTCAAATTCTCAGCTGGATTTACCTGCAGGAGGACATTGACAGTATCTCTTATTTTGGGTACCATGTCTATGAATTGCTATGCCTGTCAACTGCAAGCCTCTGGAAGTTTCTTTGCCCAGGAGCCCTATGGAAGGGTAGTCTGGTAACCCATGGCTCACCTCAGTCACAACTAATGAGAGAAGTGGGTAACTATGTCTGTCAGAGTTCCATTCAGGAAAGAGAAGCCATTTTAGATATCTGGAGCAGAAGGGGATTTAACAAAAGTAAGTATGGACTTACACAATTACAGAAAAGGCTGGAAGAGTAGGCTTTAGGCTGACTCTTTAGCCTTGACTCCTAGAATAGCAGAGCAGCTGACCAAAGTAGGACGTTACCTACCTCAATTACAAATGGGTGGTAGATGGGAATATGCTGCCGTAAATATAATTCAGAGATCAGGAAGTTGTCTCCATTGACTCTTTATTCACACAAAACTGGTAACTAGACTCTGGAAAGCAGAATTCAACTACTGCCTCTGCAGTATGTCTGTCTGTGTGTCTGTCTTCCTCCCTCTCTCCTGTTCTCCCTTTCTCTCTAGCTGTATAAAATGGAAGACTGGAACACTGGTGTAGAGCAACTCCACATCTTTTTGACCAGCGGAAACAGACAGAAATCGTGAGGAGAAGACCACTTGTCTTCCACATCTCATAGAACTGAATCTGGATGATGGGGCATACTTTTCATCTAGAAGCTTAGCTCCAAAGGAGTTGGAGACATATGGCTTTAACATTTATTTTTTTTATGACTTTTTTTTAGTAATCGTTCTTGAAGCTTGACAAATCATTCAGTATTTTCAGAATTTTATGGCTTTTTGGCAGTAGGGATGCAAGTATGGGGTCAGCATTACATGAAACATATGGTCTACTTACACGAAAGTCTGTCATAAAGTTCTAAGATTTTTGAATGCTTTTTCAAGTTTTAAGAACCAACTGCTGAGGAAAGTCATGGGAAAAAGGAAATAAAACTATAAAATAGAGGCAGCTAAGTAGTAGGAATTTATCTCTTCTTATCCTTTTTTTTTTTTAGACCCTTTTTGTAGTGGATCGTAACCTACATGGAGAACAGTATAGGGCAACTTATCTCTAATTACAGTTTTATAGTGTGTGTTTGACTTTCGGCTGTTTGTTCATTTTCTTCTTTTCTAATACTTTCATCTTACACAACACCCTATTAGATTTCAGTGAATACTTAGCTGACTAAAGTCACTTTTCTGAGATGAAACAACTGGGGCTTATTTAAGGCTTCTGGAATTTGAGAGGGTCAAGAGATAACGGAAAAAATTCTGGCTCATTTAGGAAGGAAGGATTTAATTTGACTCCACTTCTTAAGTATTCATGAAAGCAAAAGTACAAGAGAAAACTTTGTGGATTACCATAACTGTACTTCACAATTATTGACTTATTTTTTTTTTTTATTTATTTTTTTTTTATTTATTTTTTTTTTTCAACATTTATTTATTTTTGGGACAGAGAGAGACAGAGCATGAACAGGGGAGGGGCAGAGAGAGAGGGAGACACAGAATCGGAAACAGGCTCCAGGCTCTGAGCCGTCAGCCCAGAGCCTGACGCGGGGCTCGAACTCCCGGACCGCGAGATCGTGACCTGGCTGAAGTCGGACGCTTAACCGACTGCGCCACCCAGGCGCCCCGATTTTTAATGATTTTTATTTGAAAGTTTGGTTTTCATGTAATTTTTTTTCTTTTATAGTTTCTTTGCTCATAGCAGAAACTATAAGTAAGCCTGTGGCTGAAACTTCTGCTGAGCAAATCTACATGAGTATCTTGCATTATAATTAGAATGTTGGGCTTTCTCAAAATTATCTGGAGTTGAGACATACAAATATTTCATATTACTTGACCTCTTTAGGCTCTAAGCTCTTCCCTAACTACACATGGCACTTATTTATTATTCAATTACATCTGTTTTGCTTATTTTTGACAACTCCAGATGTTAAGTACATACATTTCAATGTTAAAATGAACAAACTAACAAAGCTAGGTTGGATATGGGTGGATTAGATTAATAAATAAATGCCAATATAGGTTGAATATGCTACCATGGAAATTTTAGCGTTTGGGTTTTATGTGTGTATGTTTAAAATGATAAGTCTTGGGGCGCCTGGGTGGCGCAGTCGGTTAAGCGTCCGACTTCAGCCAGGTCACGATCTCGCAGTCCGTGAGTTCGAGCCCCGCGTCGGGCTCTGGGGTGATGGCTCGGAGCCTGGAGCCTGTTTCCGATTCTGTGTCTCCCTCTCTCTCTGCTCCTCCCCGTTCATGCTCTGTCTCTCTCTGTCCCAAAAATAAATAAAATGTTGAAAAAAAAAAAAAAAAACTATGCTTTAAAATGATAAGTCTCGGGGCGCCTGGGTGGCGCAGTCGGTTAAGCGTCTGACTTCAGCCAGGTCACGATCTCGCGGTCCGTGAGTTCGAGCCCCGCGTCAGGCTCTGGGCTGATGGCTCGGAGCCTGGAGCCTGCTTCCGATTCTGTGTCTCCCCCTCTCTCTCTGCCCCTCCCCTGTTCATGCTCTGCCTCTCTCTGTCCCAAAAATAAATAAAAAACGTTGAAAAAAAATTTTTTTAAATGATAAGTCTCAACATTTACAGATGTTTTTCATGTGTAAATCATTCTGAAGACTCATAAGAAGTGACAAATCTTTCGAAGACATAGTGAAGCAGCAGGAATCAGTAAGAATTACAACACAACAGACTTCATGAAGATGGTATAACCTCACTGAAAAATTGTATTTTAGTTACGATGAAAATATCTGAATATAAATGAAAATGAAGGCATTTAAAAAGAATAAATTGGGGCGCCTGGGTGGCGCAGTCGGTTAAGCGTCCGACTTCAGCCAGGTCATGATCTCGCGGTCCGGGAGTTCGAGCCCCGCGTCGGGCTCTGGGCTGATGGCTCAGAGCCTGGAGCCTGTTTCCGATTCTGTGTCTCCCTCTCTCTCTGCCCCTCCCCCGTTCATGCTCTGTCTCTCTCTGTCGCAAAAATAAATAAATGTTGAAAAAAAAAAATAAAAAATAAAAAGAATAAATTAAATTTGTCCATAATCCCACTATCATTAGTAAACAATGTAAAACATTTTGATAGTTTTTTCCCTTTTTTGGTTCACATTTCTTCATACATTTTCTTTATAAAATCAGGATACATATATTGACAAGCATAAAGAGATAGTTTTATATTCTACCATATTCATGAAACACTACACTGTAAGTGTTTTCTCATGGCTTTAAATACTGTTGAAGTTAGGATTTTTAAGTAACATTTTGATATGTGAGATAATGCTATAATTTCTTTAAAAATGTTTTAAGTTTTATTTATCTATTTTGAGAGAGACAGAGATAGCATGAGTGGGGAAGGGACAGAGAGAGAGGGAGAGAGAGAATCCCAAGCAGGCTCCACACTGCCTGCACAGAGCCCGATGTGGGGCCCAAACCCACGAAACTGCGAGATCATGACCCGAGCTGAAATCAAGAGTCAGATGCTCAACCAACTGAGCCACCCAGGTGCCCCAATAATGCTATAATTTCTATAACCATTTTATTATTGGATATATGGTTTCTTTTTCTACTTTTTATTAATGGAAATAATATTATAGGGATATTCTTGAAAATGAGTTTTGGTTTCCTATTTTTAGAAGATAGGTCCAAGAAACAAAGTACTGAAATCAAAGGAAATGAACTCTTTGAACTCCTGTTGCATATTATCGAGTTGCTTCTTAGAGGTTATATGGTTTGTCATCTTCACCGGCAGGGTACCAAATGGTCTGTTGCATGGAATTCTCAGCTGCACGACTTTTAAAAGAATTTCTTCTAGTTTTTATGGGAAATCGAGTTTGAGTCTCCAATTTATAGTGATTTATTTCTTAACTTGCCAACATGAAAGCATTTGTTTGCCCCTGCGATTTCTTCTGTGAGTTGCATGTTCATATCAACGAAGTATGCATTCTAGTGGAGTGAGAAAGGAACAATAAATAGACCTATCAGGGAGATACCAGTACTACAAAGAAAAATAAAATGGGATTAGGGGCAAGACTGTTGAAGTGGGCAGTGCTGTTTCAGGTAGTGTTTTCAGGGAGGACTTTTCATATTGGTTACATTTGCACAGACACAAAGGGAGGAATTGTCACTGGAAGAAGAACATTATAGGCAGCCAGAGTCACAAGTGCCAATACCTTAGAATGTGCTTGATGTGTCTGTCCCCGGAACAGCAAGTTTTCCCATGTGCCTGCAGGAGGGGCAGGGAGGGCCAGTGGTGTTAGTGGTGGAAGAGGAGATCAGAGTGACAGGACAAGATCCCTTAGGGACTTGTAGACTATGACGAGGAATTTGGATTTTATGGAGAACAAGCCCCTTTGCTGTATGGCTATGTGGAGTACACTGATCCCTCAGCTGGTAGAGTTGTAGACTTGTTATTCAGCGGTGGTGTCAGGAATAGGTTGAAGTGGGCAGGGATAAATGCAGGGAGATCCTTCTGGAGGCCATTTCAGTAGTCCAGGGAAGAGATGATGGTGCCCAGATTTAGGCCAGTCACAGATAGTGGTGTTGGTAAGGCTGAATTCTGCAGTGCTGATAGAATTCGCAGATAGATTGGGTGGGGAATGTGAGCAGAACAGAGGGGCTGAAGTTTTTCATGTTAAAAGTTTAAATTTGTCCTCAGGTTCAGGCATCTACTGGGAGTCTTGGAACTTATCCCCCACCATTAAGGGGCAACTACTGGATATGTAAATCAAACTGTCATGCTGTATACCTTAAACATACACAGTGATGTAGGTCAGTCATTTCTTAATAAAACTAGAAAAAAAGGTTAAATTTGCCTGAATTTATGTTAGTAATATAGTCTAGGTGCCATGTATTTCTCACTTTTGTTTGCATGGATTGGAACTTCTTTAAGGAACTTTGGTAACTATTTTATATAGTTATTTGAATAATCACCGTGATTAAAATTTATAGTCTTTTTTTTTGTGTCTCTAAGTTTGCTCTCCAAACGTTTATTCAGTAAGGTGCTGGTACTGAAAAGCAGGCCTGCTACTACAGAAATTTTGCAAGGGAAGTCAGAGTGTTAAACTCTAGGAAGAAGTCCAAAGCAGCTGCTGTGATTCACTGAACTGTTTTCACTAAGTTTGGGAGGGAGCATTCCGCAAAAATGATCGTTAAAGTGCTGAAAAATTGCAGGGCAGCTTGAAGCAGATTTTTAAGTTTATAGAAATTGCCATATAACTAAAGCAAGGAAGATGGGAACAAATTTGGGGGTGGGGAGGGGGGGGTCTCTGGCTTCATGACTGTAAGATCAGTCAGTGCTCCTGCAGAGTCAGCTGTGGTTTGCACCAAGGCATCAGTGTATTTGGTTTGACAAGAGATCGGAATGTGCTGATGGTTCCTTTCTCTTAGGGTTTGATGCAATATATTAATTAAAAAGCTTTATTTGAATTCATCTTTCAAGTGTTTGTTATTTATCATGCTTCATATGTTTAAAAGCAAGCACCGGGAGATTTGTGTACTTGGGAAATACTTCCCTTTCCATTTAGTTCAATGGGAAAATTAATTGTGTAATATGAGAGGTTTGAATTTTGTAGCATTTTCACTGAACATCCTTTGCATAAAACATGCAGCTACCCTGTAGTTGGAAAAAGGCCCCCAGTGCTTCCGATATGTGCCACTGTTAGTTTTCAGAAGGAAATGGAGGGAGAAAAACTGGAAAACAGACACCAAAAATGAATAAGCAACGAGAGGAGAAAAAAAACAATGGAGACAAATATCTGGAGGGAATAGTTTGATACAGCTGGACAGTGAAGTTGGCACTAAACTTTTCTGCTAATTGAATCAAACAAGGAAACTTGTTGGATTACATAATTTTCCATTTACTGAAAAAAAGAAAATACCAAACACACATTGATTTAGGTGACAAAAATGTGTTTAGAAAAAAATTAGTTTCTTTTAATGAAGGAAATTTAATAGTAGTAGATAGTTCAGTTGTGGTTTATTTACAGTTACTTTCAAAGGGCTGTTTTCTTATTGTGTTAAATTGTAACTTGGCAATTGCTTTTCTGAGAGGAACCTTTAGTAAACCATGCAGTAGGAGGACATTGTTACAAATCCTCTGTCTAGGGACAGAAATGAAGAAATCTAGAATAGCTGGCAAAGAGGGGGTCCCTGGGATTATATTCAATCTGACTCCCTATACACACAGCACATTTTTTCACCTGATTTCATCTTTTCTCCATGGCTCACTCTAAAAGAGTGAATTCCTCTGAGTTCTTCCCTAACCCCCCAATTTAAAATCTCTCATCTCCTTCTTGCTTTGAATTCATTCTTAGCATTTACAGCAATATCCACTTGTACTTAGTTATTGAATTATTTGCTTACTGTCTCTCACCCCGCTCCCATCCCCACTCCCTATGATAGTGTAAAATCCATGAAGGCCCTGATTGATTCTTCCAAGAATATTTACTGAGTGACTACTGTGTGTCAACTAGAAGTTAGGGATACAGCTCCTAAAGTTTACATTGTCCTAAAGTCTGGTGTTTGCTTAGATCTCTAACATTTAGCACATAGTGCCTAGTTCATAGAGAACCATCAATAACTGTTGGGAGAATGAAAACCATTGAGGATTATTTGCAGGGCTCAAAGGTGGAATGGAGTCCGTGAGGAATATAAACTTCTGCTGAGGCTGGGACTCTTTTCCCCTATCACAGGCTGAGATTTCCAAGTGCCTCTGACTGTGTAGTACCCCTTTGATGCACAAGGGTTTCTCTCTGACCGCAGTGATCTACTTCTCTGAAAAGGCACATAAGAATAATCCAGAGATTCTGAATGATTAATTGGTCTGAGGTGGGTCTGGGGCATAAGGTTTTGTTTTTGTTTTTAAAGCTCTTTAGGTTTTTGTATTATGCGTGCAGGGTCCAAAATTACTATCCCCAAGGAAGAAGAGTATGGAGTTGAGAGGATTTTCCTCTCTTCAAATACCGCTTGTTTTATTTTGGCAGCAGAGTTTTTGGGTAGGGTGTGTGCATGTATGATTGTGTGGTTTTTTCTCCAGAAGGAGTTTTGAATTTGTTTCCATGCCATTCTAATAATTATCAGAACATCACAAATTTTCACCAAATACCATGGAAGCCTGAGATATTTTTCACTGCCTGAGCCTGAGTATGTTTTAGGTCAGGATAACTTTTTTTTTCCATTACAAACTAGAACCTCCCTAATGTTGGATATTATTTTGTAAAACTGCATTTGATGAGTTTATACAGTTTAAGTAAGATGCAAAATAATATGTATTTTAATTTTAATGTAGTTAACTTTGTACTTTTCTTTTTGGACATAGTTTATCTAAACACCCAGCTCTCTCTCCATGTTATTTATAGTTGGAGGTAGGAAAACCATTTACTGACTTTATTCAGTACGCGGTATGAACAAATGAGTTTTCTACCTCTCGGCACATAATACATTATAAAAATTATAAGAGGGCAATAAGTGTAGAAACATACTGTGTTGTTGATAGAAGCAGGCATATTGACATTCAGACATCAAAATGGAGATCAAGAAGTTAAAGGTAAAAAACAGCATGTGAAGAACTTATTAAGGGGATAAATAGCTGTATAGGATTAGATGTGTTTTGGGGAATTCCTGTGTCACTGGAAAGTATAGTAAGGAATGATCATGACACATCAGGAAGAGATTACACTTGGTGCCCTCTGCTTAATTATAGTATTTTATAGAATGATTTTTGTTAAGGGTTTAGAGGAAGATCCCAGGCTCCATGGTGTAACTGACTGGAATGCTCAACGATTAAAAATGCTAACGGTAATTTGTGAATTTGAGAAATATTTTCTAGTCTTCTTTTAAGCCATGTTATATATTTCTGAAAAATGACACCTCAATAGTGTAGTGAGTTTTCTTTACTTGGAGAAATTCTGGAATTAAGAGTGATTGAGTGGGAATGCAAGCTGGTGCCACCACTCTGGAAAACAGTATGGAGATTCCTCAAAAATAGAACTACCCTACGACCCAGCAATTGCACTATAAGGCATTTGTCCAAGGGATACAGGTGTGCTGTTTCGAAGGGACACATGCACCCCCATGCTTATAGCAACACTATCAACAATAGCCAAAGTATGGAAAGAGCCCAAATGTCCCTCAATGGATGAATGGATAAAGAAGATGTGGTATATATATACAGTGGAGTTTTACTTGGCAATCAAAGAATCAAATCTTGCCATTTGCAACTATGTGGATGGAACTGGAGGGTATTATGCTAAGTGAAATTAGTCAGAGAAAGACAAATATCATATGACTTAACTCATGTGAGGACTTTAAGAGACAAAACAGACAAACATAAGGGAAAGGAAACAAAAATAATATAAAAACAGGGAGGGGGACAAAACATAAGAGACTCTTAAATATGGAGAACAAACAGAGGGTTACAGGAGGGGTTGTGGGGTTGGGTGGGCTAAATGGGTAAGGGGCACTAAGGATCTACTCCTGAAATCCTATATGCTATATGCACTATATGCTAACTAATTGGGATGTCAATTTAAAAAAAAAAAAGTTAAAAAAAAAAAAGAGTGAGTGAAGAGTGCCTGGAGAAATCATCTATCCTACGAACTACTGAATGCTTACTGCTGCTTGTAGGTCACAGTGAAATCAGACTTCACTAGGGAGCTGTGCCTTGATGAGTAATGCCAGGAACCCTTTTAGCAGTGGGAATGTCTCTTTGTTTGACTCTGGAGTGTAAAGGCATCTTGAAAGCTTGGAATTCTGGGGATTCCTCACATCAGTGGTTCCCATGGACGCTGGCCAAGCTTTACAACCAGGGTGTCTTTATTCCTATTACACAAGTTCTCTGACTGAAATGCTGACTCCTTCAGATACAACCTGACCCAGTATACAGAGCATTCTGGCCCTGTAGGGACTGATACTGATAAGATTAGACTGCATTCAAAGGAGAGCTGTTTTATAAACATCTGCTTTAAATATGCATCTTGCTTATGACTGCTTAATGCCTTGCTATGTTTTTGTTCTTTTTGAAGAACCAGTTGGTGAACCATTCATTTCTGATGTGTTGCAGCTAGGTATTAATAGAATATGACTGTACAAGAGGCGGGGAAAGAGAGAGGGAGGGAGAGATCAACTTTTTCACAGTGACCATCCTCTTAACAATGCTCTTAGCCAACAGTTGATGTTTCTTTTCCCAAGTTACTTTTCAATGTACATGTTCTAATCCTTGTAACACATTTCTTACCAATGACTCAAAGTGATGACATTTATGTAGAAATGTGCAATTATGCCTTATTCTACAAATAAGTTTTTTTTTAAAAAAAGAAAACCTCTACATACTTATTTTTGCCTGAAACCAATACAAATGTAAACAAAATATTACGGAGTACAGAAAAGCTTCACATTTTAGGATGAACTCGGTCACTGTCCTGTTCTGTGCATTATCATAGAACACTTAATCCACATTTAGGTTGCCTGATAGTTGGTATCTATAAGTCCTTTACAAGCAAACAAGTACCAGAGAAGTTACAGGGACTGTATCCCCTTCAGGATAGGGTATGTGGCATTTTTATCATCTAGAAGTTTGTAGTAAATACTTTTAATTTAAACATTTTCTTAACCACTTTACCCGTACAGCAGGCTAATCTTTTAAAGTTAGTCTTTTTAAATAATCTGGAGTTCCTCTTCCCTCCTTCTCTTAAATTTCATGTTTAATCTGTCAGTCAGTCTTGTTTAATCTGTCTTCAGAACATATCCAGACTGAATACTTTTTGCCTTCTTTACTGCTATTCATTGGTGCATATCACCATGGCCTCTACCCTAGATTATTGTTGTAAACACTCTGCCACTCAGGCTTCCTGATTTTATCCTTGACTTCTTTCAGTCATAGCAACCAGAGTAATCCTGTTAAAACGTCAGTCCAGTTACAGGACACAGTATTGTATAGCAGTCATAAGCACAGACTTGAGAGCCAGATTGCCTGAGTTAAAATCCAGGTCCTGCCATTTATAGTCTGTTTGATATTGGGCAACATATTTAATTGAAACATTGAAATAACTCTGTTTTTTGGTGTTTCTGGACCCAATTCCAATGGGTTGGTTACCCCTGCCCCCACCATAACACACAAGCAATTCTCAAACACCAGCTGACACCGTGTATTCTCAAGATAGCGTCAGATTCCACAGGTTAAGGGCTCAGTCACCCTTAACCTCACTTCAGACACCAGTTGCAAGCCCCAGGCTGTTGCATGTACTTCTGACCAAATGGCTACAGACTGGGGGTTCCAATGAACTCCTCCTTAGGTTCTTTTAATTTGCCAGAGTGGCTCACTGAATTCAGGGAAACACTTATTGCTTATACGAGTTTCTTAGAAGACATAGTAAAGGATATGTATCAACAATCAGATGAGGAGATGCTAAGGCAAGGTATAGGGAGAGGGCACAGAGCTTTCATGCCCTCTTCAGGCCTGTCATTCTCCCTAATCTCCATGTGTTTACAACCTGTTGGCTCTTTGAACCCAGTCCTCTTGGATTTTTATGGAAGCTTCATTGCATTCTCATGATTGACTAAGTTATTGGCCATTGTGTGACTTAACCTCCAGTCCCTCTTCCCTCCCCAGAGTTCAGCTGACAGTTCAAACCCTCTAATCACATGGTTTGTCTCCCTGGTAACCAATCCCTACCCTGGGTGAGGTCCAAAAAGTCACCTTCATTAATAGTGAGAATCCCATTTCACTTTTATGGCTCGGAGACATTTTCAGGATGTGTAGATGAAGACTAAATATATCTGAGAAATATGTTTTAGTTGTTTGAATGACCAAATATGTATTTCTGATAGATCATTATATCACACTGTAGTACTTGGATTATACTAGTTAATAGTATCTACATAGTAGACTCTGTTATTAACAGAAGTGATTAGTAGTACTAATAATAGGAATAGTAGTAATAGTAGTGGTACCATTTAGCAACTGTTACGTCATCCTTTCACTCAAAATCCTCTAATAGCTTCCCATTGCATTTGGAGCAAAAGGCAAATCTTTACAATGACCCACTAAGCCCTAAACAATCTCTTCACTCTGACTTCTGAACTCATCTCATTTTCTCTCTTGCTTAGGCTCTTCTGCCCTTTCTGGTGATTTTGGTGTTCTCTCCTCCTCCCCTGAGGACATATGAGGACTGGACCCAGCTCAGTCAGGTTCTTTGTATTTATTATTTCCTTTTGCTGGAAAGCTTTTCCTGAGGTGTCTGCATGGCTAACTCACTTCCTGTGCTTCATGTTACCCTCTCAGTGAAACTTGGTTCTGCTATCCCAAACTGTAGCATATTCAAGACTCCCTATTCTCTCCCGCCCTTCTCTTTAGCCATGTAAGTTAGATGAAAATATTTTGTTTGGTTTTCATCCACCACATGTGTGTAAACTCCATGATAACAGTGTTATCTCATCTTTGAGGCCCACCTAAATTTTTTTCTTATGTGGGAATACTCCCAACTACTCTTGATCTCTTCCTTCATTGTTTAACCTCCTCATTGGGCTATAATCTATAAATAGACCTAAGTATGTATACTCATTGGCATACTTCTTCAGCATGATTACCATCCCCTAGTGCTCAGAAATTATTCCTGAGCCTTTCCCAAGGTGTACCAAATCAAAAATTCTGGGGGTGGGTTTGGAAATTTTTGTTTTAATAAGACTTTGGGTATTTCTGATGCATGCTAATGTTTGAAAACCACGGGACAAGGACATTGGCATGATGGATCTAATTGAGAGTGTCTGGATTAAGGATCCAGTCGGATCTTCAGGGCTCAGTGATCCCCAGGGGTGGAGGGAAACTAAACTGGTTATAGGAGGACCAGAGGTAGAATGTTCCAAGAATGAGAAAACAAAAACATTTCTCTGAAATGTATCAGAAACCAGGAAATGTGTCTTAAGATAAAGAATACTAAAGGGAATAGAAATATGTCAAAGACTTTCTTGTTGAGTAGATTTTGGAAAATAGATGGTTAGCAGAGAACTTGGAAGTTGAATGTTAGCATTAGGCAGATCTTGAGAATGGTAAGCCATGCAAAGATTAAGGTCGTACATATGGCCTTTTCTGGGTGGTGAGAATTTGGGGTACCAGCTCTCAGACTGGAATATTTTGACAGGAACTAAAACTAAACAAAAGGGTACAAAATCAAATTCTGATCATCTGTTGAAATGATATGTCATAATAGGGATCTGACCACTGATGGAAAAAGGACAAGAAACCCAGTTATTAAGAAAGGAATACATCTCTACAAAAGAGCTTGGAATTGGAAGAACTGAGGACTGAGAATAGGTTAGTGTGAGCTCCTGGAACAAGGTTAAATGGCCTCAGGGGTGGTGTTTAGAGGGGTTGGTTATCACACAAATCATTAAGGTCAGCAGAAGGTGTCTACTGTGTGTTGTGTATCCAATTAAATATTTTACTTGAAGACAGGTGATTTATACATTATACATCTTTTTGACTCTTCATTGTCTGAATGATAATGGATTGAAATCAAAGATTTTAATATCTTGCTGTTTATGAGGGCTTATTTTAATCATATATATGTGTTTACAATGTGATTTCAATCTCTTGGACTTTCCCCCAACTTTGAACTTGCATAAAACTGTGTTTCAATCACTGAGAATATAAGCACATACTCAGAAACACTTTTGGCTCCCTGCTAAAACTGACTTATCATACATATTATCATGGGCACAAAACTTAAAAAAGTGAGTATGTTTGGGATTTTATATTGTTGTACATGAAATAAGGTAAACATTCAATTGGGTAGGCTTTCTTTGCAGTGGTCCTTCAAGCCTTCTAAGCCCCATTTTGAGGTGCATACTTACCCACACCACACCATCCCCCCCCCCCCCTTGGAATTTGCTTAGATCTGGGAATGTAGTACAGAGGTTCTGATGCACCATGACTGGTGTGACTGAGGCCTTACCTGGAGTATGGCTTTCTCAAGGTTGTGAGATTAATCAGACACAGGCCAGACTTACCCAACAATGACTTGTCTGAATCATCCATGTGTGTCTTTTAACGTATGGCTTGGTTCAAAATTCAAGGAAGTCACTATTCAAAATTGAGAGAAGAAATAAGAAGGAAGGAAAATCAGGCACTTAGGCAATAGGGAGCTGATTGGGACAGAGATAATTACACCTTAGGTGAATTTTTGTCAGTGTGGCAGATGAGAGCACATAGAGAACCTTCTCTATGGAGCTTTATATCCAATGAAAATAGTGTCAGAAAGCCAACTTTACTTAGAAAAAGCCTTTATGGAATCGTATTATCTTCCTGTTATTGTTAGTGTTTTGGGATTTGTATATTTGGAGACGTAGAAACTCCTCTTTGGTTTAAGTCTTCAGAGCAATCACATGTCACTTTCCTGTCATAGTTGAGATAGGTAATATTTTTCCTAAAGCATAATTGTCTTAATTCATCATAAGTTTTAATAATTCAGAATGGAACCTAAGGACTTTCCTGTTTGGAATGATATGAGAGAAAATCTCAGCAGGTTCAGCATTTCATTTGTTCAACATGAGCCATATGATAAAAGAAAGAAATGTGAAAAGAATGAAACTATGAAAGTACTAAAAGAAAATAAGAAAGATTTGTTGTATAACTGTAGCAGGTAGAAGGCCTTTCTAAAACCTAGAGGACATAAGAGTTAATGGCTGATAAAAATACTGCTATATAAAAGGAAATTCTGCCTGGTAAGACTCATGCAATCAAAACAAAGTCAAAGGGTAAATGGCAAATGGGAGGAAAATGTTTGACCCAGAAGTTCGACTTCGGATTTATTCTAAAGCTACATGGGGCGCCTGGGTGGCGCAGTCGGTTAAGCATCCGACTTCAGCCAGGTCACGATCTCGCGGTCCGTGAGTTCGAGCCCCGCGTCAGGCTCTGGGCTGATGGCTCAGAGCCTGGAGCCTGTTTCCGATTCTGTGTCTCCCTCTTTCTCTGCCCCTCCCCTGTTCATGCTCTGTCTCTCTCTGTCCCAAAAATAAATAAACGTGGAAAAAAAAATTTTATAAAAAGATACAATCTTATATGTAAGAAATATTTATATATATCATTATCCATTACAGATTATTTTTTAGTACACCATTGGATTGGAAACAGTGTAAATACCTGTCAGCATGGTGTTTAGTTAAATTGTGGTTTATCTATATGATGGAATACAGTGTAGCTGGATTACATCTGAAAATACCTTACAGATATGTAGATTTTAGAAAGAGGTGCAAAAATTTTTTGAACTACAACATAGCCAGAAAACTGTTAGCAAAATGGCAATAAACACATACCTACCAATAATTACTTTAAATATCAATGAACAAAATTTTCCAATCAAAAGACATGGAGTGGGCTGAATGAGTAAAAAACAAGACCCATTTGTGTGCTGCCTATGAGAGACTCACTTTAGATGTAAGGATACACACAGACTGCAAGTGGAGCGATAGAAAAAGATACTCCTTGCAAATGGAACCCAAAGGAAAGCTGGAGTAGCTATACTTCTATCAGACAAAATGGACTTTAAAACAAAGACTGTAATAAGAGACAAAGAAGGACATTACATAGTGTTAAAGGGCTCTCCAAGAAGAGGAAATAACATTTGTAAATATGTACCCAGCATATATAAATAAATATATAAAGCAAATACTAATGGATCTGAAGGGAGAAATAGACAGCAATAAATAATAGTGGGTGATGTTAATATCCCACTTACATCAATGGAGAGATCATCCAAACAGAAAATTAATAAGAAAACATTAACCTTAAATGACACATTAGACCAGCTAGACTTAACAGATATTAGACTAGATATACTTAACAGAACATTCCACCTAAAAGGAACAGAATATGCCTTCCTGTCAACAGCACCTGGAACCTTTTCTGAGATAGATCATATGTTAGGCCACAGAACAAATCTTAATAAATTTAAGAGGATTGAAACATATCAAGCACCTTTTTTGACGGCAGTGGTATGAATCTAGAAATCAATTACATGAAGAGAACTGGAAGATTCACAAGTCTGTGGAGATTGAACAACCAAATGGACCAAAGAAGAAATCAAAAGAGAAATAAAAAAATACCTCTAGACGAATGAAAATGGAAATGTAACATACCAAAATTTATAAGATGCAGCCAAAGCAGTTGTAAGAGAAGTTCATGGCAATAAATGCCTACCTCAAGAAACAATAAAAGCCTCAAACAACTGATTTTATACCTCAAGGAACTAGAAAAAAAGAAGAACAAATGAAATCTAAGGTTAGTAGAAGGAAAGAAGTAACAAAGATTAGAGCAGAAATAAATGAAATAGAGACTAAAAAGATAATAGGAAAGATCAGTCAAACTAAGAGCTGGTTCTTTGAAAAGATAAAATCGACAAACCTAGAGTCATAAAAAATAAAAGAAAAAGGTAAAAATGAGGGCTCTAATCAAATCAGAAATCAAAGTGACAACTGACCTCAGAGAAATACAAAGGATCATAAACTCTATTATGATCAATTATTTCTTAACAAATTGGACAAATGGAAAAATGAATAAATTCTTTGAAACATACAGCCTACTACCACTAGATTATGAAGAAATAGAAAATCTGAACAGACTGATTACTAGTAAGGAGACTGAATCAGGAATCAAAAACCCGGTCCAGGACCAGGCTTCACTGATCAGTTGTACCAAACATTCAAAGAAGAATTAATATCAGTCCTCACACTTTCCCAAAGAATAGACGAGGAGAGAACTCCTCCAAACTTATTGTACGAGGCCCATCATTACCCTTATAGCAAAACCAGAGAAGGATACTACAAGAAAAGAAAATTACAGCCAATATCCCTAGCGAACATAGATGCAAATGTGAGCAGATATTAGCAAATCAAATCCAGCAATACATTAAAAGCGTCATACACCACAATCAAGTGGGATTTATTCCAGGGATGAAGGAATGTTCAACATATACAAATCAATCAATGTTATATACCATATGTATAAAATGAAGTGTAATAGTCATATATCATCTCAATAGATGCTGAAAAAGCATTTGACAAAATTCAATATACATTTTATCCATATGATAAAAGCACACCACGAAGTGGGTATAGAGGGAACATGCCTCAACATAATAAAGGCTATATATGGTAAGCCTACAGCTAACATCATAGTCAGTGTAAAAAGCTGAAAGCTATTGCTCTAAGATCTGGAGTAAGACGAGGATGCCCACTCTTGCCGATTTTGTTCAATATAGTATTGGTAGTCCTAGCAAGAGAAATGAAAACACTAATTCAAAAAGGTATATATGCACCCCCATGTCCATTGTAGCATTCAAATTGGAAAGGAAGAAGTAAAACTGTTACTGTTTGCCAGTGACATGGTGTATATAGAAAACCAAGATACCATGAAAAAAACTGTTAGAACTAACAGTTCCATACTGATTCTATTGTGTTTCTATATACTAGTGAACTATGAGAAAGAGAAATTAAGAAAGCAATCCCATTTACAGTTGCATCAAAGATAATAAAATACCTAGGAATAAATTTAATTAAGGGAGTAAAAGATCTGTATATTGAAAACTGTAAGACATTAATGAAGATTAAAGAAGACACAGATAAATGGAAAGATATTCTGTGCTCATGCATTGGAAGAATTAATATTGTTAAAATGTTCATACTACCCAAAGCAATCTACAAATTCAGTGCAATCCTATCAAAATTCCAGTGGCATTTTTCACAGAAATAGAACAAACAATCCTAGAATTTGTATGGAACCATAAAAGACCCTGAATAGCCAAAGCAAACTTGAGATAGAAGAAGGCTGGAGGTATCATGTTCCATAATTTCAAGTTATATTATAAAGATGTAGTAATTAAAATAGTATGATCTTGGCATAAACACAGATGCATAGATCAGTGGAACAGAATAGAGACCCCAGAAATGAACCTGTATACCTATGGTCAATTAATTTATCATAAAGGAGCCGAGAATATACAGTGAGGAAAGGACAGCCTCTTCAATCAATTGTTGTGGGAAAACTGGACATCCACATGCAAAAGAACGAAACTGGACCACCATCTTATACCATGGGTTACCAGAGTTGACTCAAAATGGATTAAAGTCTTGAAAGTAAGGCTTGAACTATAGAACTCCTAGAGGAAAACATAGGTGGTAAGCTCCTGACATAGTTCTTGGCAATTAGTTTTTGAATCTGACACCAAAAGTAAAAGCATCAAAAGCAAAAATAAAATGAACAAAAGCAAAAAGAAAAGCATCAAAAACAACATGTTTTACTACATCAAATTTAAAAGCTTCTTTATAGCAAAGGAAACTACCAACAAAATGAAAAGGCAACATACTAAATATATATAAACCAAACTCATAGATGTAGACAAACTGGTGGTTGCCAGAGGTCAGAGATGGAGGGGTAGGAGAAATGGGTGAAGTTTTCTTTGCTTTTAAAAAAAAAATTAAATAAATTGAATAATAAAAAATTTAAACTATGCAAAATTAAAGTGTAGAATATAAAGTATTTGCTAACATATACATTGACATTAAAAAAAATTTTTTTTAATGTTTATTCATTTTTTGAGAGACAGAGATTGAGCAGGGGAGGGGCAGAGAGAGAGGGAGGAGACACAGAATCTGAAGCAGGCTCCAGGCTCTGAGCTGTCAGCACAGAGCCTGACGCAGGGCTCGAACTCATGAACTGTGAGATCATGACCTGAGCCGAAGTTGGACGCCCTACTGACTGAGCCACCCAGGCACCCCTACATTAATATCTTTTGAAGCATCCATAAGAACAACATTATTGATATCTCCTGAGGGAAAGTTACGTAGAGGTCTGGGAGAAAGGTCTGGGAAGGCATATCACTTCCTACTTTATCACCTAGTCCAAAAAATTAAATTACTAATTTGAGTGGCTGGGGAGGGAAAAATCAGTCATGTGTATATGTTTTAAAACTCTAACTTGGCTCAGTGAATGCTAGAATGTTTTTTATGTTTTCTCAGACATGGTTTCCAAAAAATAGGACATTTCTCTTATGTAAAGATGAAAGTTTATGACAGTTTACAACACAAATTAAACAATGAGGCTCTTTTTTTTTTTTTTTGAGTCTTCTTCCATGGAAGAAAATATCCATAGTTGTAGAAATCAATTCATCTACACTTAATTTTATGTTCCCCAAGGTCTAAATATACTGATTCAACTTTTTAGTAACCTCTTACATGGCAACTTCAATTTGTTGAACGATGTGGAGAAGTAGTGTGTTGTTGGGGGAGGAATACATGCTGTAAAACTTTCCAGACAGTGTGAGAATGGGCTGCTGCTCGGATTAATTGTACTCATTTTGTGCAAGATGGATACGATGGAAAATACCCTCTTTTAAAAAATGTATTTATAATGTGTTCATGGCAGTGTAGACTAGAAGAAGCAAATGTTTATACTTGAAGATGATGAATAAAGTTAAGACTTTCCATTTCAGGCACTCTACACTTTATCAGGCTTGCTTTTAATTTTGCATGCCAGTTATTTTTATTCCTTTAGGTTAGGCAGACTTCAGCAAGATTCTTTTTCCATTTTGGAGGAGAAAAGATATTTTGATTCAGGCACTTCCTCCTTACAACTTTCTCTTAGCACAGGGCTTGCTTAGCTGCAAGTCCATCTCAAGTTGGTCTCTGCCCTAGGGTACGTCTTCTTTTCATTTGTAGGTGAATTAGCAGAAATATATCCTCTCAGCCTCTGCTGTTTTGTACTGGTTGTTAACTTTACTATTGATTTCTTTGCTTATAAGTCTGGAAATATTTTTAGTGCCTATGTAAGATATGGAGTAAACAGCAATAAATCAAATTTGTTTGAAGAAACTACATAACCTTGGGACCAGATTTCTGGCAGGCAATTTATAGTCTCTGTTAAAGCATTTGGCTAGCAGATGGGTTATCCCATCCTACTCAAAGGAGGTTTTAATTATTGGTACATCTTTCTATTTTGGAGGTTGCTGTAACCTTTGAACCCTTGGGATTCTACAGATTAAAATCTGTTCTGTCTGTGAAGGGGGCAGTACCTTTTCCCTTTGGCATTAAAATTATATCCAAGGTGTAAATTTCATATTTCAAATGGATCAGGTGTGTCCTCCGAGTCTAAATCCTGGCAAGTGGAATTACACTCCTTGTATTAATGTTTGTAAAGATAGAAAACACTGCTTTTCCAGGACAGTCCATTCATTCTGGATGCTCTTAATCATACTTCATATTTGCTATGGTCTGAATATTTGTGTCCCATTCCCTCCCCCATATTCATATGTGGAAGACTTAGCTCCCAAAGGTGATGGTATTAGAAGGTGGGGCCTTTGGGAAGTGGTTAAGTCACGAGGGTAGAGACCTCATGAATATGGTTAATGCTCTAATAAGAGAGGCTCCAAAAAGACCCCCGTTCCTTTCACCAAGGCAGGACACAGGAGAAGGTGCTGGCTGTGAACCAAGAGGAGAGCCCTCACCACAATATGGCCATGCTCGTGGGGTAATCTTGGATTTTAGCCTCCAGAACTGTGAGAAATAAATTTCTGTTGTTTATAGGATACCGGGTCATTCGTATTTTGTTATAGCAGCCTGAATGGGCTAAAACAATATTGATATAAAATCTGCCTTCTCTGCATTAATTCTTCCCCATCCAGTTATCTTCTTTAAGATAGAAGAAATCTTTTTTTTCTCCTCAAATGTGATACGATAATGGAGGTGTTGAATCTTTTTTTCAGCTAGAAAAATTCTCAATCCCTCAACTATTCAAGTATGAAATAATTGCCAGACCTCTAACTATGCTGGTCAAACTCCATGTTTGTCAAAATTTTCCTCAATGTACCATGCCAAACATCTCGTAATTTTCCGTGCGTGGGCTTCACTGAGGACAGTGGCTTGTCCTTTTAGGTACCTGAGGCCTCTGGAGGTCTTAATACGGTCCTGCTTCACTTGATGTCTTGTGTTGATTGACCTTCTGGTTCTAGAAGACTTTATCCTTAACTTACTGCCTTCCTACTGTTTGACTCCTTGTGCCATCTCGTCTTTTTATACATAACTGTCAGTACTCACCTTCTCTAATCCCACTGCACATACTGTTAGGGTGACCACATTGTCCTGGTTGGCTCAGGACTTTCCAGGTTATACAACTGAAATCCCTGTGTTCTGGGAAACACCTTAGTCCTGGGCAGACTGGAGTGGTTGGTCACCCTACATGTTGCCCTTTCTCCCACTACCTCATGGCGTATCTCCTGATTTTCTGTATATCTGTGCATGGTCCAGAGTGGTCTGTGGAAGCTCAGGCATTCATCTGAATGCTGATGTGTAAAGCTGTTCCCTATGCAGCATTAGTGGTTGGAGGTTTTTGTTTGTTTGTTTTTTCTTTTCTTTTTTTTTTTTTTTTAGTATTCTCATTTCTCCTCCATTTCCTGTGAAAACCCAATGGAATCCTTTGATGTCTCTTTGACACATCCTATTTATTTAGTTTTTTTCTTTGTTGAAATTTTGGCATTAATTGTTCTTGAAGAATCTTTTTTTTTTTTTTTTTCAACAGTTCCACAAAATAAAATTCGTTTCCTTGCTACCTACATACCTTGGCTTTGGTTTAATTGTCATAGTGTTTGGGTGACCCCGTACTTAAGAAAGCAACAAAATTGTTCAGTAAGACCTAGGAAAACCATGTTTTTAGTAATTGGGAATCTTGAGTTCCAGTCCTAGATTGGTTACCACCTAGCTGAACTGCCGGACCCTGGGCAAGCCTTGTTTTCTCTTGAGGTCTTGGTTCCCTCCTCTGTAAAGGAATTGGACTTTGCTAGCTTGTTCATGAGATCACAATTTACATCACAATAAAAAAACTGTCGGTGGAGGAGCAGACTGTGATTGCTTTATGTACCAAATACTTCTCTGGAGTGTGTTTGGAGTCTTTTCTATATCTCTCTAGCCTGGCCTCTGAAGCCTGAATCTAATATCTATCCCTTTATCAGACACATAACCAATTAGGCTCATAATGTCTTTTTTCAGATGAAGAGTTGTTGCCTATAGCTAGAAGCATATTGGGTCTGGCATCCTCAAGGCCATCTGTCCCCAGAATCAACCATTCATTAGGAGGACTCCTAGAATTCAGAATATAAGTCAAACTCGTGGCTGTGATTTATTACAGTAAAAGAATATTAAGCAAAATCAGCAGAGGAAAAGGCACATGGGTCAATCCAGGAAAACCAGATACAGCTTCCAACAGTCCTTTCCCAGTGGAGTCACACAAAATTTGCTTAATTCCCACAGCAACTAGCTGTGACAACACATGTGAAATGTTATTTATTAAGAAAGCTCATTAGGGACTCACCGCCCAAAGCTTTTAATGGAGACTGTTCATACAGGCAAGTGCTGTATCAAAATTCCACACTTCTAGAAACAAAGCAGGTGTTCAGCATAAGTACATTGTTAGTGCAATTTAGGCACAGTGAACCATTTTTACCGGGAATGGTAGGAACTTCCCCAAATTCAGTTTTCCAGATGGCAGCCAAGGACCAACCTGCAGGCAGGTCTAAGGATAGAAGTTTCAGGCTTGCCAAGCTATCTCGTTTCTACACATGTAACAAAACTCAAAGTTTGCTTCTAGCCTCTTGACTTCTCTCTAGCAAGTAAGTCCACATGAAACGTTGGAAAGAAATGGACTTTGAGGAATAACGAAAGTTCTACTCCTGGCTTTACTAGTAACTTGTTGGGTGACTTCACTGAAGTTGTTTAACTTTATTTATTTGTTAAAGTTTATTTTTGAGAGTGAGAGAGAGAGAGAGAGAGCAAGCAAGTTGGGGAGGGGCAGAGAGAGAGGGGGAAAAGATGATCCCAAGCAGGCTCCGTGCTGTCAGCACAGAGCCTGATACAGGGCTAGAACTCAACGAACTGTGTGATCATGGCCTGAGCCAAAGTCAGATGCTTAACCAACTGAGCCACCCAGGCACCCCAAATTGTTTAACTTACTTAAAACTTTCTTTACTTTTGAATTGGAGATAATAGAGCTAACAATCTAGGGATTTTGTTGAAAACAGATTGCTTTATACACACATCTACATGAAGCGTAGTATTACTTATCCCTGAATCTATTCATCCAACGAATGTGTATTAAGAACCTACTAGGTGCTGAACACTAATAGACCCTGGAGTGTAGTGTTCAGAAAAAGACATCTTGTTAGACATTTAGAGTCAAGCGCGGGGGAAAGACTTTAATCTCAAATAATAATCATGAGTGTTAATGTACAATTTGTGCTAAGTTCTCTGAAAGAGAGGTAGACAGTGCAGTGGTCAGGGATGGTCTCCCTAAGGAAATAGCCTATGTGTAAGAACCTCAGATTTCAATAGGCAGTGACTCCATCAAGAGGTCAAGAGGGGAATTAGATAATGATGTAGCATACGCTCTTCTCTTTGGGTGAGAAGGAGCAAGCATTGTTGGAAAATCAAAAAAAGTCCTGGAGCAGAGAGTTGGAGCAGTTGGAGCAGAGAGAACAAAGGAGAGAGAGGTAATGAATGATATTGGAGAGGGCCACAGTCAAGGACTACATTGAAGTGACAGAGCTTGGCCACCATCCTAAGAGCAATGGAAAGCCACTTAAGGGTGTTTAGCAGTGGAATGACATGATTGGATATCTAGGTGTTTTGAAAAGTTCACTCTGGCTGCTTTGTGGAGATATGACTAGAGTGGGTTAAGTGGGTTTAGGAGGCTGTTGTAGAAGCCTGGGCTAGTGATGACCATAATTTGAGATAGTATTATAGCTTGCTTGGAGATGGAGAGACATGTAAACATTTGAGAGGGCATATCTGCATTTTCTTGTTAAAATATTTGAATGGATACTTTTAAGCAGACTGTTTTTATATAGGTTGGGTATGTGTGCTTCAGTCATGACTAGCATCATAAAATCTAGAGTTGGAAGAGATATCAGATTCGTGAGTGTATAACTCTAGTAGAGAAAGAGATGGAGTTATAATCTGCTGAGATTTCACTAATATAGCCCACCTTATCTATGCATCTATTGAGTAGGAATAAGAAGATACTATATATGTAGATATATGTAGACCTTACAGTGTGTCAGCCAGTTTGCATATATTAACTAATTTAATTATCACAGCAAACCTGTCAGGCAGGAGCTATTCTTACACACATATTATAGATGAGATACAGATGAGACACACATAGGTGGCCAACTTCTAACAAATAAATGGTAGAGTTGGAATTTGAACCCAGGTATTTGTCTTCAGATTCATATGGCCAACTACAGTGGCAAACTACGACTCTTAGGCCAAATTTGGCCCATTGTTTTTGTAAAGACAGCCAGAAACCAAATACATACATATATGTATGTTATATGTGTTGTATATATGTATATTTATATATAAATATAACATTTAAAAAGTATTTTAAAAAAGAAAAAATCATGACAGAGATTATATGTGGTCCACAAAGCCTAAAATATTTACAATTTGGCCTTTTACAGTGAAAAAGTTTGCTGGCCCCTGCACTATGCTAACCATTACTAAGAAGATACCTTCCTTTAGTAGATCAGTGAGAGTCACTGATCTTTATAGACGAAGGACATATCTGGTCATAAAATGAGTTAGTTGCAGAGTGAAAACAGTATACTCATAGGTCCTGTTGTAGAATTATTTTTCTTGATATTTTCCAATTTAAAATTAAGGACTGGTATGACTGTGTAGTTTCTTGGAAAGATAGGAGAGTTATCCTTCAGTATTGGGATCAAAAGCAGCTGGGCTGATGCTGAGTTACTTAATGTGATGTCTGTCATTAAGATAATGAATTTCGGATGAATTTTATGTGCTGCTTTAGAATTTGGAAACAGGATATATTAACAAAACACTTTCTATTTTAAACTCATGTTTGTCTTTGAAAACAAAAATTGCACTAAATATTGATATATTTGGAGAAAAAAGATAGCTCTTTTTTTTAAAAACTTTTTTTAAATGTTTATTTATTTTTGAGAGAGACAGAGACAGAATGTGAGTGGGTCGGGGCAGAGAGACAGGGAGGCACAGAATCTGAAGCAGGCTCCAGGCTCCGAGCTGTCAGCACAGAGCCCGACGCGGGGCCCGAACTCATGAGCCGTGAGATCATGACCTGAGCCGAAGTTGGACGCTCAACCAACTGAGCCACCCAGGTGCCCCAAAAGATAGCTCTTTAACAGTGCATTCCCACAGCCCCCAGAAGTGTATTAATATGAGAGAATATAGCATGTTTTGGCATTTTTAAATAAATCGACAACTTGATTTTTGGAGAATTTCTGATATTCACCTGAATTTTTATAGAGTGCTATATATTTAAACACTTCAGTATTTATTAAATCTTACTATAATGATAGGCATTTGGGGGATTGTAGAGATGAGGACAGAAGTTTTTGTTTTTTGCCATGATGTGATTTTCACTGATAAATGGTTGTTCTAATCTACCGCACTCTATAGGTGTGTTACATGTTTCTTGCCCATGCAAACTGTATTAATCTATTTTGTAATAGGATCAGACAGTGGCAACAGAGGTTCCATTTGGTCACAGTTGAGGTTCCATTTGTCTTTTCTTTGACACCATTGTAGATTGATTTTGGTAATTGTTGATGGATGCCTTTTATTCAAGCTCATTTCCTTGCTCAATCATCTCATATTATCGTTTTGGTTGTGGTGGGTGGGTTGAGTAATGTACTCACAATAGTTGCTTAAATTACAATATGGTTTAGTTAGAATTTCTGCTATTTCATCCTTCCTCTTACTTAAATGATTTAGACCGTTAAAAGTTTTCTATTGCCTATTTTTCTATAATTTTTTTGATTGGAAAATGAGGGATTGTAGATGAAGTTGAACTCTCTTTTAATTGTAGGAGTTTCCAAACATACACAAAAAGAATCCATTTTTAATAGTCATTACATATGGCCAGTCTTGTTTAACCTTTATCCTCCTCCTCCATTGCCTCCCATCAACCTCAGATAATTTTAAAACAAATTGTAAATACTGTATATTATTTCATTGGGTAAATACTTAAGTATGTGTCTCTAAATTATAAGGACTCTAAAAAAGTCAATGCCATTAACATGATAAAAAATTAACTAATTTCTAATGTCAACAAATATCCAATTCATGTTCAGATTTTCCTAATTTTCTCAGAAATACTTTTCTGCAGTTAGTTTTTTAAATCAGGACCCAAATAAAGTTCATGGTTTACATGTGGTTGAATTGTCTCTTAATTCTGTTAATATACTGTATCCATTTCCCTTCCATTTTTTTTCCCTTTTGTCACTGATTCTATAGGTTAATTGTGAAATCTAAGTATATATCAAATTTAGGTTAAAGTTTTTGACAAGAAAATTTCATAAATGGTGAAAAAGTTAGACTTTTGAACTGATAAGAAATAAATCTTATTTATAATAAATATATTTATTATATATTATATTTTATATATTATATCAATACATTATAGAGTATATTTACAATATTAATATTTATTATATTTATTATATACTATATTTTTATAATATAACATTATATATTAATATATTAATATATAATAAATATACTAATATATTTATTATATATTTATTATAAATAAGACTTGTTTCTTATCACAGTAATGATACTGAATAGCAGATAAAAGGAAACAGAAATTTATTTTATTTTATTTTATTTTATTTTATTTTATTTTATTTTATTTAAAAAAAAATTTTTTTTTTCAACGTTTATTTATTTTTGGGACAGAGAGAGACAGAGCATGAACGGGGGAGGGGCAGAGAGAGAGGGAGACACAGAATCGGAAACAGGCTCCAGGCTCCGAGCCATCAGCCCAGAGCCTGACGCGGGGCTCGAACTCACGGACCGCGAGATCGTGACCTGGCTGAAGTCGGACGCTTAACCGACTGCGCCACCCAGGCGCCCCAGGAAACAGAAATTTATATGTAATGCTATTAATCATACATTTTTTTAAAACAAAGTTACTAATTCACTATTTGTTTTTTTTTTTTTGTAATTAGCAACAATAATGAAACAATAGGAGTCCTTATTTGGCATAAGATTGCCAGACATAGACTACCCATTTTTAACTTTGCCTTCTGAGTCATTGGATTAGTGTAACGTTTCTGTCTACTCAGTGGTCTGGCCAACATTACTTTTCCTATTAAGGATGATGAAATCCTTGCTGCTAATTTTATACTGAAAATGGTAAGCGTAAAAATCCATCTAACCAAAATGTAAACTCGTAGATAATTCTTATGACCTATGTATAGAAGGTTAAGATAAGAAAGGTATCTTTAAATACAGTAATTTTATTACAGAGAAAAGAGACTTTAAAGTATGCTCTTTTATAAAATCTGGTAGTCTCCATTTTAAAATTTATTGTGAATGGTAATATGTCATATTTTCTTAGTTAAGCCCTGCTTGAAACTTTACAAATTGAATTTTGTTTCTTAAAAAATAACAGCTAATTTGTTTCTTAAAAAATAGCAGTTAATTGGGTACCCAGATGGTTCAGCCGGTTAGGTGTCTGTCTCTTGATTCGGCTCAGGTCATGATTTCATGGTTTGTGAGTTCGAACTCTACGTCAGGCTTGCTGCTGTTAGCATGGAGCCCACTTCAGATTCTCCATCTTCCTCTCTCTGTGCTCCTCGCCTGCTCGTGTGCGTGCAAGTGTGTGTGTTTGTGTGTGTGTGCGCTTGCATGCGCGCACTCTCTCTAAAAAAAAAAAAAAAAGACAACTTGGTCCTTAAAAAAAATAATTACAAAAGTGCTCTTAAAATATATTTACCTGCTGCCGTCAACTTTATGAAAGTAACTTATTTTTCCTTGAATATTTATTTCTCATAGTGGTGAAAATTATGTGAGAAATACCTTTTTCCAGAAAAAAATCTAAGGACGTTGATATTTATCTTTATGGAAACGTTTTCCTTTCTTTAGTTGACTAGTGAATGTTTGAATTTATTATTTCTTCATGTGTATTGCACCTATTTATATTTTATTATTTTAATTATTTTTAAAATTTGATGGAAAATTACTTTGATTTATATGAAATTATTTCTAATTGAATTCTGTAATGCATTAGTGCTATTTCCAATAATTGCCTATTGCGTAGCAGACATTTAATACCTTGTGAGTTTTGTGTTATTGGTAGCAACATGCAGGTGACAAACGGTACAGCTCAATGCATTGAATGTTATAAAGATGTTGACTTTTGCTTTTTTAGTCCGTGAGTCCTCCTGTGTCCTCAGGTTAAAAGAAATGTCCCAGCACTTTTGATATTTGCTAATATACTTTGTTCTTTTATACATTTTTCTGCATGCCTTTTCCTGATAAGCATTCTCCTTAATAGCTTTTATGGATGTTTTGAATGATTACTTAAGTCTGCCTCCTCCTACTGACAAATGGTTTTATATTGGACTGAAAATAATTGTCCATTATAGAATGGTGACTAAAAGCTGTGTATTTACTAGGGCAGCCCTGATTTTGGTTCCTTTATTTGCTAAATAAACAACAAAGCAGTGAAGACGATGTATATGTTGTTGTGGCTACTAAGACTTTTCATTACGAAAATGAATAGGAGGTAGGTGGGTAGGTTTAATGACTCTAATCACTGTAGTGGGTTGTAAAGTGGGAGCATTTAACCTCTTGCAAAACCATCTTATGTTAGTCCCTTCTGTCTTTACAGATAAATTATTAGTCATAACTGTAGCAACAAAAGAAAGTGATGGATTCCATCGATTTATGCAGTCAGCCAAATACTTCAATTATACTGTGAAGGTACAGTATATCTTTTAATTCACAGACATGTTAGAATATGTGACTAAAGTACATTTTTCATAAAAATACCAACGATCCTACCGCCACAATCTGCAGTCTACACAAGGAAGTTGAAGTTTGGTTACATAATTACTGAGTTTGTGTATATAATTGATTGTTTTAAGGATACGTTTTGGCCTTATTAATACTCTGCCACTTAGACAATGATTTCTTCCTGTTTGCCAATGCTTTATATAAACATGTTCTATGAAACAACAGAAAAATATGTTTATACATATTTATGTTTCTTTTGAGGGGCCATGTACAAGCACAGCATAGCAGATTTGACAGTTTTTTTCATTACTAAGAAGAGTTTTTTTTCTATAATGGGTATGTCTGTCATAGTGTATTTCTTTGTTTACAGAGAAGGGGAAACATGGCTGTGAAGGGGATACCTTTTCTGTTTCCTTATTGAGAGTTGCTTTTCTTGTTGTTTGTTTTAGAGGAATTTGAGAACATTAAAAGTATAAAAGGTTTTTTTTTTTAGAAGACTGATCTCCAGGGGAATATCTCATTGATAAATGATCAGAGGAAACCTGGGGAATTTAGTAGAACTAGTAAACTGAGCTGTGAAAGGCCTGCCTTTTTTATTTACTTATTTATTTTTTTATAGAAATGAGGATCTGTCAGCCAGGTCTTTTCCACAAATAAGAGGCGGATGGGGAGGTATCCCAGGTAGGAAAACAAACCAACCGACAAACTGAAGACATTTACAAAAAACCAAAAACTAAAAAGCAAAACACACACAAAGAAACAAAAAGCCAACCAAAGAAACAAAAAACAACTTTAACAAAAAAGAAGAAGGAAAGATTGTTTCGCCTAGGGAAAATTGAGCTATTCTAGTATGTAATGTAGAAGGAAGGTAGTATTCACTTACATAACCCCTAGGAGACTAGGTACGGATGATAATATAAAACAGCTAGTAAAGAGGCTAAACTCTGCTGGAAAAGAGATCTAGTGTTAACACCCAGATATTTATTACAGGATAAATGAGAAGTCTGTTAGACGTTTGTTAGGATAGAGGAGAAATATAGTAGTATGTACTGATGGGAGGCATTATGGAAGTAACAGAGAAATCAGGGTAAAATTATGCCAAATAATACTGAAATACAATGAGGAGGGATCATTAGAGTTCGTACTGGGGAGGGTGTGGGATGTTCCTTATGTGTGAGGCACTGTTTGGAACTTTATATGTGGTAGGCTGTTGAAACCACGTATGTTAGATATTACTTGGTTTATGGGTGAGGAAAACTTGCCCCAGGGTATATGGCTATGAAATGTTAAATCTTGGACCCCAGCCCATTTGAGTGATTCTTGCTGTTTTCCCGTTATGAAATGCAGTAGTTCTCAAAGCGTGGACCCCAGACTACCAACATCAGCATCGTCTGGGAAATTGTTAGAAAGGAGATACTCAGGCCCGACTTCAGGTCTACTGAATCACAAACTCTGCAGTCTGTGTTTTAACAGGCCCTCTACATGATTCTGATGCACACTGAAGTTTGACATACTGATAGAGTGGAAAGAAAATAGAAAATGGAGCTTAGCATAGTGCACTGCACAGAGTAGGCTCTTGGATATGGCTGGGCCTGGTATTAGTGCAGTATTGGAGAAGCCCAGAGGGTTTTGGAATGGAAGTGTAGCAAACCATGGGCCATAGGAGGCCAGTTTTTAGGGTAAAAACTAATAGTTCTACCAGACCAGTAATTCTCCTAGACTGGCCCCAGTATGAATCCAGATACATGTCAGTTTTGAGTTTTCTTGTTAGCACTTATTCCCAACCTGCAGTAGAGTAGTGAGTGCAGTGATGAAGTGATAACTAGAAATCTGAGGCTGGGAGCCCCATGGACTTTGCCAGCAGAGTTTATATTTGGTTCAATGTTTAGCAAAGTTGGAGCTAATGTTTATTTTCTAACAAGCACCAAAACTAAAAGGCAGCCTACTGAACGGGAGAATATATTTGCAAATGATATATCTGATAAAGGGTTAGTGTCTCAAATATATAAAGAACTGATACAGCTTAACACCCAAAAAACAAATAATGCAATTAAAAAATTGGCAGAAGTTATGAACAGACATTTCTCCAAATGAGACATACCGATGACCAACAGACATATGAAAAGATGTTCAACATCACTAATCATCAAAGAAATGCAGCTCAAAACCACAATGAAATACCACCTCACACCTGTCAGAATGGCTAAAATCAAAAACATTAAGTGTTGGGGGTGATGTGGAGAAAAAGGAATCCTCTTGCATGGTAAACTGTAATGTAAACTTGGAATGCAAACTGGTATAGTCACTGTGAGAAATGCTGTGAAGGTTCCTCAAAAAATTAAAAATAGAACTACCTTATGACCCAGTAAATACACTACTACTGGGCGTTTACCCCAAAATACAAAAACACTAATTCAAAGAGATACATGTACTTCTGTGTTTATAGAAGCATTATTTACAGTAGCCAAACTGTGGAAACAGCCCAGTATCCATTGATAGATAAATGGATAAAGAAGGTGTGGTAATTATATATAATGGAATATTATTCATCCATAAAAAAGAATGAAATCTTGCCATTTGCAGCAACATAGAGCTAGAGAATATAATGCTAAGAGGAATAAGTTAGTCAGAGAAAGACAAATACCATATGATCTCACTCGTATGTAGAATTTAAAAAACAAAACAAATAAACAAAGGAAAAATAAAAATGAGAGAAAGACAAACCAAGAAACAGACTCTTAAGTATAGAGAACAAACTGATGGTTACCAGAGGGGAGGTGAGTGAGGGGTGGGGGAAATAGGGGATAGAGATTAAAGTGTACCCTTATCATGGGGAAAATAAATAAAATAGTACATAAATAAATTAAGAAAGTCCATTTTGTCTATTACCTATCTTGATATAAAAAATTATTTTCTAAATTTATCTTACCCTTTCCCTTGTGTTTAATTTCATTCTCCCTTAATTTCACAAATCTCCTAGTAAAATCATTATCTTGGGAACATCCGAATTTGTGATGGAATTAAAATTCAGGGTGTGTGTGTGGCGGAGGGGAACCTATACTTGCTGCTCCCTCACAGCCAGGTGTGGTTCCGTGTACTTCCAATATGGGAGACAGCTGCTGAGGCTGAGGCAGACCGTGAGGAGAACAGCTACAAGTTTAGCACTGATTAATTGTGCTTAGGCAATTCCTTGCATTAATAAATTGTTACTAAGTTTTTGAGGGCAATGTAAATTTAAACTTTATAAAGAAGGTGACATCTGACCTGATGCCCTCTGTGTTTCCTTGAACAGCTGATTTGCTTCAGTAAGAAAATCACTTAAGAGTCCTGTCCAAAACTCTTCTGGACTTGGCTTTGGTGTTCATCGTACAGATTTCCTGTCAGATTGAAAAGCATTATGGGAAGTTTCTGTATTTTCTTGTTCACTTTAGTCTGAACAAGTAGAAATAAGATATGAGAAATATTTTCTGTGCTCCTTACCCCCCTTGACCTCCTTGGATTAGATTCTACTTTTGAAATGGTAAAATCAGCAATGACATTTTATGGGATGGATAACATTGAAGAATCAAGACCTGAACTAGGCATCAAGTGTTTTTTCTCTGTAGCATCATGATTTAGTGATTTAGTGAAATGTTTGAAGAGTGGATACTGTGTATTATTGTACAAGTTGCTGATGACTTCTGTGATACTGCTATAACTTGAGTTTTGCTCAGTGACAAAATGTTGATTTCATTTATAGGTCCTTGGTCAAGGAGAAGAGTGGAGAGGTGGTGCTGGAATTAATAGTATTGGAGGGGGCCAAAAAGTGAGATTAATGAAAGAAGTCATGGAACATTATGCTAATCAAGAGGATTTGGTTGTTTTGTTTACTGAGTGGTAAGAGAAATAACTTACGAATTTTTAAGTCTACATTAAATTATTATTAAAAAGTTGAAATTCATATTTGCAGATTATTTTTATTTTATTCACAAGGAATCATTAACTTAAAAAGTAGATTTTACTCATAATTAGAAAACCATCATCTAACATAGTTGTGTAATGCATCAAATCTAATGAGTTACCATAAGCAACAATGAGAAAGTATAGCATGAGCTAGCATTTTTGTGAAATCCGTCTTTTAATCCTGACCTGAGATGGAAGAAAGATCATGTTGAGGTTTTCTGTTGAGGAAAATAACTCAGTGGGTCCTGGCTGACCAGGAGGAAACGGATCATGAAAAGTTATAAGTGAGAAATAATAAAGTCTATTTTTAAGGAAGAAAAGTCTTTTCAGTGTGTGAGTATCTTTTTGTATACTGTTTTATTTTCCTTCTCCTTGATTTGGAATGCCCACTGTCCTCTTTTACCTTCTTTCTGCATGTTTTTATAATGTCAAATTGTCATGAGTCATTAGTGTTTGCTACTTTCTTTCTTCCATTTTCTTCACCTTTTTATTTTTATGTTTTGGTCATTAATTGCTTATTTCAAATCCCCATGCATTTTCTCCTCTAACTTAGGAAAGCTTATTTGAATCTCTTCCTCAGTTTGAAAATCCCAAACCATTACTACTGCAGATATAAGTAAGAGTAATGTATTTCATACAAATATGTATATAAGAAAGGCATAAATTTTGAAATGAAAATACACATAATAAAGTCCCGCTGCCATCAACCATTAAAAGTTTTGAGAAGGTCTACATTACTTGCTTCTTTAGAATTTCCTTAATACCCTTTTTTTTTAAAGTTTCTTTATTTCTGAGAGAGAGAGAGTGAGAGAGAACGAGCTAGTATGAGCGGGGGAGGAATAGAGAGAGGGAGACACAGAATCCAAAGCAGGCTCCAGGCTCCGAGCTGTCAACACAGACCCAGATGTGGGGCTCGAACTCATGAACCGAGAGATCATGATCTGAGCCAAAGTCAGACGCTTAACTGACTGAGCCACCCAGGTGCCCCATAGAATTTCCTTAATATCTTGGAGGAAAAAAAATAAAGTTCTGCTTATAGCTAACCTCTTCTTACAACATGAGATGTAGGATAGCTGGTGTCAGCTTAAGTACTGGGAATTTTTATACAGAATCTATTATTATATATATATATTTACCTTTGGAAAAGAGTAGAAAGCTCACAATAACTGTTTAGATTAAATATTGAGTATGTTTTGGTTTAAAAGTATGGCGGAGGAGCACCTGGGTGGCTCAGTTGGTTAAGCGTACAACTTCGGCTCTGGTCCTTATCTCTCGGTTTGCTAGTTTGAGCCCCGCATTGGGCTCTGTGCTGACAGCTCAGAGCCTGGAGCCTGCCTCAGATTCTGTTTGTCTCCTTCTCTCTCTGCCCCTCCCCCACTCATGCTCTCTCTCCATCTCTCAAAAATGAATAAACATTTAAAAATTAAAAAAAAAAAACTTAAAATATGGTGGACTTCAAATAGCCAATTTGGTCAGCTTGAAGGTGCCACATGTACGTTTTGATTTTCATTTCGAGGCAAATTCTCCTTGTACAAGTTACCACATATGAGCCAGTAATGGTTTTAGGTTCTTAAGCCTCCTTTTGTGTTTTCGGAAGAACCTCTTTCCTTCTACCTTTACCCTCCTGTCCCACTCCACCTCCCCCATCCCCCAATCCAGGACTTAGCCTTGGGAAAAATTGGTTTAATAAGGTGCCAGTTTGTTTTTCTTAAGGAAAGGGATACTTCGAGATATCTGAAAGCTGCCTGCAGTTGCATTTATTTATTTAGATGATATTTTAAGACCCAGCATGACAAAAAGACAACAGTAACATTTTAAATGGAAGACTTGTGTGTCAGGCACTGTTAGTGTTTGGGATATATCAGTGAACCAAACAGACAAAATTTCTGACACTTTCCGCTGTGAAAACAGCCAGGTAACTGAAAATATGCAGACCCAACTCAGCCAAGCCACTGTCTGAGAAGGATCGGTAACATGTTCTCTATGACCCAGCATGTCTGTTCTGCTGGAAGAGCCTAGGGATCATGAGAAAGTAACTGAGGTAAAGAGGGATGGGCAGGTGCTGCCACGTTAGAGCTTTTTTCTCCTCTTATTTATTTGTTTAAACAGCACCCTTTAAAAAAAGTGTCATGTACAGAGTGATGAATATAGTTGAAAATTATGCATAATCTAAGGTCTGAGAGAAATGGATAAGGCTATTTTTAAATTACTTGAACTAGGATACCCGTTCTGTAACAAAACTGCTAATCTTCTAATTAAGTTTACCTTTGGTCAAAGGTAGAATTCAGAAAGGTAGAATTATTAATTTTTTTATAAATCAAATTCCTGTTTCTTGTGTGGTTTTCTTTTCTCTTAAATATTTTTTTTTATTAGAGAGCAATAGCGGGGGGAGGGGCCGAGAGAGAGGGAGAGAATCTTAAGCAGGCTTCACGCTCTGTACCTAGCCTGACGCAGGGCTCCATCCCATAATCCTGGGATCCTGACCTGAGCCGAAATCGAGTCAGACACTTAACCACGTGAGCCATTCAGGTGCCCCTTAGGTCATTTCCTTAGGACAACTCAACTGTAATAATTCGTTTTATGGAAGCATAGGTCACCACTGTATGAAAACATACAAACATTTATGTACTTAATGGTTTGTATAGTTTGGATAGGCTTTGTCAAAAAAACCTCTCTCCAGGTATAAATTGTATACCATTACATACACTCATTTTAAGTGTAAAATTCAATGATTTTTAGTCATCTTAGAGTTGTGCAATTATCATCACTTCTCAATTTTAGAGCATTTCTAACACCTCCAAATAATCCCTTGTGTTTGTTTAGACACGCTCTTGTGGATTAATTTGGGAACAATTTTATAACACTGCTTCCATGGGAATATGTATTCTAAACTGACTTTTGGATGAAAATTTAGAATTAGAGACAAGATGTTTATAAATGTACTATATAGAGTAAGATTTATCATATTTAATTTAGATAAAAACAAGTATTTGGCAAGGGTTTGGGTTCTTAAAATGAAAATTGAAGCTATCCATATGAGAAAGTACCATAAACTTTTTTTCAAGTTATTTGATGCTGGAGTGTGTGTGTGTGTGTGTGTGTGTGTGTGTGTGTGTGTGTGTGCGTGTGTGTTAATATAAATTAGATGGTTTGTAAAGTTGACCATCTCTCCTTGATTAGATGAATTTATTTAATATAATTGTAATGGATAATTCCAATCATGATGAATTTGGTAACTTTTAATGGATGGAGTGCAATGAGTTCTTTTGGACTAGGCTCATGAAGATTTTGAGGACAAATATTATAACTTGATAGCTGCACATTCCCGTATGGAGAAAAATTATTCCATAAAGATTTTATAATTCACCTTAATCAAAGTAACTGAGCACTTTGAGTTTTAATACAGGGTACATTGCATTACTTTTAGAATTACCTTGTAAATTATGTATTTCTTTTACTTCAGTCACATTGAAGACAGATGGTCAGGCCTAATTATTATTATATAGTAGGTAGTATTTTTTTTAAATAATGTGTAGGCCAGTAAGTAACAAAAAGTGTTTTATTGTGAGTGATACAAATTGAATATCCCCACAAGTGTGCTCTGTACTAGATATAATAAAATATAAACCAGCCAGAGTCCAGACCCCAGAATACGCATGTGGTGGAATTCTATTTTGGGTGTCAGTATCTAATAAAACTTTAGTGATTTGTTTTATTTTTTTCTTATACATTTGAGAAAATTCTTTAGAAGAAAAGTTGTTAGAAATAAAGGTGATTAATTATTTTGTTTTGAATTTGGACTGAGCATAAATTTCTGTTTTTTGGTGATGAATATGATGCCATTCATCAGAATGCTGATGGGCTACATTTTGAAAGACTCCTAATATATGAAATATTTAGAAGACATATTCAGGGGTGGTTATTGGCCTCACCAAAAGGAATATTTCCTCTATTAAAATAACTACCCAAGGATTTGGGTATATAGAAACTGCTTGGTTCATTAAAGTATTTGTTTAAAGATGATTAACTAAATGATTTTGAGGTAAGATAAAGGAATTGACTTTGCAGTTTATAAGCTCTTACTCACTAAAGATTGCAGTAAGGAAGATTGAATTTAAAAAACTAGAATGGTAGTTACTGTTATAACGTAAAAGTTGATATAGAATTAAAATGAATATAAAGTAAAGCCTCTGGCCTGGGAAATTGATCCAGGATAAAGGGCACTGGCTGAAAATCCAGGAATAATCTTAGTCACAAATTCTTTTCTGTTAACATATATGCCTTACCCCTTGTATATTGCTAGCTTCCATGTACCTTCATGTTGAATTGTAATTGTCCTTATTTCCAGACAGTGAGGCTGAGGGCTGTACCTGATTTAAATATTGTCTGGGTAAACAGCAAGGTATCGATAAATATTCGGTAACAGAAACTGGCATTAAAAGAGCAAGAAACAGATCTTAGAAGAAATATGGTAGATACTTTGAAACTGCTTTTAAAGATAGATTTTCTTCATTCGTTTGGAGATACTAAAACGATTGGTGAAGGCCAAGAAGTGTCCAAATTTTCTAGATCTCAAAGGTTGCAGTTATTTAAAAAAAATGAATTTTGATTGTCAGAAGCCATGAAAATAATGATGTTGTTGTTGCTGATCTTTCCCATGTAAGCTAATGTTTGTTTCTCTGGCTCCTAATTAAATATTATTTTGCTGAAAAAGTAAGATAAGTGGACAGATTTTTTTACTTTGTATTTAGTACACGTGTCTTGAGTACAAACTATGATCTAGGCATTAAAGTTAACACTGCAAAAAAAAGAGAGAAACACAGATCCCATGCTCAAAGAATTCTCATATTATACTAATTCTGCAAACAAAACTGAACAAATCTAATTTGGAAGAAATAATATGATTTCAGAAAAACTTGCATGTTGACATAATCTTTTTAGAATCATTTACTTTTAGAAAATTGTCAAAGATTATGTTTTATTATATCATTCTGCTAATTGTTTATAAAATTATTTTATATAAGTCATACAAGTCATAAGTATCATTATGTGTATTAATTCTACAGATGACCAGATCCTATCTTATTTTATTCTATGAAATAAATATTTTATACTTTTCATAGCTCATTACATACCCAGTATGTATAAAATGCCTGCATTTTATATTGTCTTTCATAGTTTATTCAGAAGATAGAAAAAAAATTTTCTGAAAGCAAAGCTTTTCAAGTATGATGGCTATAATTTTAACCAACTACGGCAGATTTATTTGATGGACTCCTCCTTCCTGTCAGCGATGACAATTTAATTGTGCAGACACAAAGAACCTAGTTATTAGCAATGGACAACATTTCATTATATTAGTATGAAGGAAAGCCAAAATACATCAGAGTTCTTAGTTTGAGTATTGCTTTTTTCTTTTTTCCTTTTTTGAAGGAAAGATTAAAATCATTAGCTGTCATGTAAATATATTGCACGGTCTTCTGGCTTACCCAGAATAGCCTGAAATATGTTTAGGAATTATGTAGGAAATGAGTGACTTTTGTTTTTTCAGATTGTTCACATGTTCTTGTTAATTTGTACTGAGTATATTAATTGGTGTGTTGGAATGAGGAAGAAATAAATTGTACACAAAAGAAGCATTGGATGTTTGTATATATGTATATATCATCTGTCTCTCGATTGATATGTATAATCTTGTATGCACTAACTTGCCTGACTATATGTGTTTGTATATATAATATATAATATATAATGCACATGTATAATTTTTCCCCAAACCAGATTGCCTGCTCCTTGAAGTTTGTTCTTTTGAGTAAACATGTATCTGTTATGTGCAAAATACAGTGCTGGTCGTGTGGTTGGAACTGGAGTTGGGGGGGGGGTGGGCGGCAAGTGCTGAGTGGGACAGAGATCTTGTCCCCTGGATATATTTTTCTATTCATACATAGCTCTGTATATGTTGTATCTGGCATGCTGGAGCTGCATAATAAATGTTGGCGATTTTTAAGTCTTTTTCCCCCTCATTGATTTAGTGAATACTTGCTGTGTACTAAGTATGTGTCAGATTTGAAAGTTCTAACGTTACAGAGATAAACTTAAGCATTATTTAAAAGTAGAAGGAAAATTGTCATTTACTTAATCATCTTTTAACTACTGATTTTAGCAATAAGGAGACTGACCCAGAAAAGCGAGTGACGGTGCCTCGAGCTATGGCAGCTTGAGCTACTTTGACGTCTTGCCACCATTCCTACCTTGGCTGCCTTCTCTGTTAGGTGTTACTCCTAGCCGTTCTCAGGAAACAGTCTGGAGAAAATGACTGTCTAGCTAAGCAGTGTCCTGACTGACTCCTGCCTCTACCCAGCCTCAGTAGGAATACTGTACAGGAAATGAAAGTAGATACCATTTGAAGGAAAATGCTCCCAGAATTATTTGTTTTTTAAAAGAGTATCTGCTTTTTAAGAAGAGCTAATTCCTACCCTTTCCTTCAAAATTCCTATAGTGAAATGTATTTATCATTTTATACTGTGATTTTATTGTAATTTATTTTGCAAGTTCAACGGGGTTGACATTGTTAAAAATATTCATTCATTCATTCATTCATTCATTCATTCATTCATTCTTTCTAAATAGGCTCCATACCCAATGTGGGATTCGAACTCATGAATGAACCTGAGATCAGGAGTCATAAGCTGTACCAACTAAGCCAGCCAGACATCTCCTGGTTGACATTTTAACTTTTTTTTTGTGAGGGGAGAGACAGAGAGAAGGAGTGATCTCGTAGCATCAGTTTGCAGTATTATCTATGAAAATACAGATAGGTATTTAAGATGAGGACATGATTAAAGACAGAAGTACCAGGTGCGTTGCTCCTTGTGTGCTTTGGTTTCATTAGACTAGCTGGTAAGAGATTGAATGCTTATAACTTTTGGCTTAAGCGTATGTCCATGATGATGAAGAAAGTGTTGTATTCGGGAGGAACAAATAAAATTAGGGAACACTTCTATTGCTTTCTTTTCTGGCTACCCAGTAGCTTTTGCTTCTTACTAAGACTTGGGATGACTCATTCATTCATGTGTTTATTCATTTGTTCAACAAATATTTATTGACTGTCTCCCAGATACAAAGCTAGAGGAATACACAGGTGAATAACAATGTGGATCTGGCATATGAAGAAAGAATAGGCAGTCTAGTATAAGATAGGCAGTCCCAGTGTGAAGGGGAAGAAATACAATGTTTCATGAAATGAGAAGGGAAAAGATCTGTGGGAACTAAAAGGAAGGAAAGGGTCTCTTCTATTTAGGTGAATCAAATAGAAGTTTTTAAAGGAGGTGAGATTTGAAATGGGAATGGTTTGGACCCGATTGGGAGATGTGCCAAGCAGATGGAAACATCTTGAGAAAATACGCGAATGACAGATCAAATGGTTCAGTTTGGTTTCGGAACAGGTTACTTAATGGAAAGTTATTGTGACGCTGATTCTTTTAGACTTTACTCTGTAGGCCAGGTGCTGGTAAGCCAGGGGCCAGACCACTGCTTGTTTTTATAAATAGTTTTATTGGAACACAGCTATGGTCATTGTTTCTGGCTGCTTTTGCACTACAACAGCAGAATCGAGTCCTTGCAACGGAGACCGTATTGCCCTCAAAGCCAAAATTATTTTCTGTAAAAGGCTAGATAGTAAATATTTGCAGAGTCCTGCTTTAGACCTAGTTGTGAACTACTGATCCAGCCTGGGGACTAGCACAGAATGATTTTCAGGAGAGTTTGTCCGTGAGTCCTTATCAGAAGTGAGGAGATGGGTAACGCAGAGGCTTGTAGGGTTTTGGAATTAATCTAGTCCAGTGTCTTCTAGAAAGGGTGGAGAAGATTTGAATGCTAAATAGATTAAGTAGATGGAGTCAATAGGATTTGGTGAAATATTTGATTCGAGAGGGCATAGAAAGGGAGGAGGTAAGGCTGGATGAAAGATTTTCAGCTTGGGCGACTGTGTGGTTGATGGTGCCACAGAAACAGGGAACACAGAAGGGCAAACACTTGTAAAAGTTTGAATGACCTGTTAGAGATAGAATGCTGACATGTCTGTTAGAGAACTCAGTATGACCACATAAGGTGGGACCTTATGGTTTTTGCAGGACCCAGGAATATTTACCACAGTTAACTATGGAAAAATTTGTTTTATTTTTCGTATTTAAGTGGACCAAATTCCTGTGAGAATTATTTTTATGACCGTTGTGCATTTTAAAAAATTTGATTATTTGGGTTGTTGTGGCCAACGTAATTTTAAGTAGAAAAACTTTCTTGCTGTTTGAAAAGTTTTAAATCAATTCAGAGAACTGTTCTAAAATCCTTAAACATGGAAATAACAATGCCACTAAAATAAAATGGGAAAGTTTTAGCTACCTTAAATTTTTATTCAGAGTTAAATTCTCACTTGGATTGTGTGAACATAATCTTTGCCTTTACATTTTGCTTTAAAATAATTATTTTTGGGGGGTACCTGGGTGGCTCAGTCAGTTGTGTACAAGTCTTTTTGGTTTCAGCTCAGGTCATGATCTCATGGTTCGTGAGTTTGAGCCTTGCATCGGTCTCTGTGCTGCCATTGTGGAACTTGCTTGGGATTCTCTCTCCCTCTCTCTGCCCCTCCCCGACTCAGGCTGTGTCTGTCTCTCTCAAAATAAATAAATAAGTTGAAAATAATTATTTTGTGTTATAAAGGTAATGCTTGCTTATCAACTACTAAATCATAAAAGTAGAAGTTGCTACAACTCCCTTTCAAGCTACTGGATTCTGCTAATAGTTTCAGATGGATGGTGTAGATACTATAGTCTTCACCAGGTTTATAAAGACAGAAAATATTCACTTTCCAAATGTGCATTTCTACCTCTGAAGATGTGATGCTACCTACAAAATTTCTGAATCCGTTGGCCCAAGTCTCCCAATCATGTGATTCTCTGACATAATAATCCCTTTTTTCCATCTCTAGGCAATGTGTTGGGAGTCTTCTGCAACTTGAAGGGCAGTCTGTGTCTCAGAAGGTTTGATTTATTTGTCTTGCCTCTCGTGGCTGAATTACCCATGACACTGGTCTTCTTTCCTACTTCAGGAAAGTAAGATAGGATTCGTGGTCAAATCTAAAGTGGTCATGCTGAGGAACTAAGTTGTACTTATTTATAAGAAAAAGAGGAAATAGATATATTTTTATAAATATTATTTTGTACAGTTAGATTAATTCAGCTTTTTCAATCAACAGGCAGGGAGAAGATAGTTTGAGGTTTTAGTCAGAACACATGTATTCTGATTTAAAATTTATCTTAACATATGTGTATATAAAAATAAAATTATTATAAACTACAGATTGGTATGAACTTAAAAGTGAGTTTTCCTCCTGCCTCTCCCGTTATTACAGTCCCTTTCATCTAGTAACAATAATGTTAATTTTTAACTTTATTGAGTGCTTATAACATGCCATGAGTTGTTCTTAATTTTTTATTCAGTAACTTGATGAGATAGGTACTGCCCTCTTCCCCCATTTTATACATAAAGAAATTAAAGCATTAAGAATTTAAGTAGCTTGTCTAAGGTTACTCAGCACATGGCAGAGCTGAAATTAGACACACAGCTAGAAGACTTCAAACTGTATGCTCTGAGTCCCTTCATGATTATGTTATTAATAGTATTAGCAGAAGCTTGCCTATTGATTCTGGAAGAAAGAAGAAGCCATGTATGGAAAGGAATATATATAGATAAGTTTTAATTTTGAGATGATATTTTCTGTAACAAATCATAAAATTTAAATTTTCTAGAACAATATAAAAATGAAAAGAAGTAGTCTACGTCTCTGATCCCAAACTTATTTTCTCTTTCTAAAAAACTTGGCTAAAAAACTTCACTGAAAAACTTACTAAGTGTAGTTGCCTATTAGTAACATTTTACTCTCGTGTGTTTTGTTTAGTTTTGTTTAAGACTCAGAAGTGTACTATCTGGTGAGGGTTTGTGTATGTCGAGTACTTTTTACTTGTAAAGTGTAGTTCACCGTGAAGGGTAAAGAGAGGAAAGGAACAGAGGGAAGGCAACTTCCTTTTTAAAGTACAGGTTCTGGAGATTACAGAAGCACACCAGTTCCACTCAAATTCCGCTGGACAGACTTAGACATGTGCCCACATCTAGCTTCAGAGTAGTCTTTAATAAGGTGACCATGTGCCCAGTTAACACAGGGGGATTCCTTTATTGAAATAAAGGCTGGGGAATGTATATGAGGGTCAGTTAGCACCTCTGCCACAAGTATAAACTTACACTATTCTTGCTAAAGTAAATTTTTGTAAAGTTTATTTATTTATTTTGAGAGAGACAGAGCACAAGCGGGGGAGGGGCAGAGAGAGAGGGAGAGACAGAAAATCCCAAGCAGGCTCTGCAGTGTCAGCTCAGAGCTCAGCCCGGAGCTCAAACCCACAAACTTTGAGATCATGACCTGAGCCAAAACCAAGAGTCCGCCGCTTAACCGAGCCACCCAGGTGCCGCCCTAAAATAATTTTTAAAACTTCATGGGGTTTTTATTTTTATAGAGATGAGGAATCGTGTGGCTTATTTTACAAAATAACTCATATATAAAAAGTTATTGAATGTTGTCTGATGCGTTACTACAGCCTTGGCATATTACCAGGCTTTTTGAGAGCAAGTCTGGCTGGGAAAAGCATGTGGAATAGTCTCCTTACTCCTCCATTCAGATATCACAGCAGTGTATCTGCACTATTGGCTGTTGGGAACACTCGGTGCTGAATTCAGGAGCATTAGTTTGTTCTTACTGTTTACTACCTGGGATATTAGGTCATTAAATTATCATCTTTGGAAACTTTTGGTCTTGAAGTACTCTGATGTGAAAAAAAACGATGCAAAAGAATTTATGGTTGTAACAAGGATAAAGAATTTATTTCAGAGTGGAAGCATATCTGGTTGTGGGTTTTACACTTCATGTTTTGTTAAGTCATTGTTACTCTGTGAATGAACAATGAGCAATAATGTCCTCAGAAAACTCAATGAAACCATTGACATTATAATGTCAATTAAAAAAAGCTTTTTAAATGTTTATTTATTTTGAGAGAGAGCGAGAGCGAGAGCAAGCATGTGAGTGGGGGAGGGGCAGAGAGAGACAGGGAGACACAGAATCTTAAGCAGGCTCCAGGCTCCGAGCTGTCAGCACAGAGCCCGATGCGGGGCTTGAACCCGTGAACCGTGAGATCATGAACTGAGCCAAAGTCAGATGCTTAACCAACTGAGCCACCCAGGTGCCCTATAGTGTCAATTTTTAGATAATTTTTTTCAATTTTATTGAGCTTTAAAAGATGCACAGACGGGGCGCCTGGGTGGCGCAGTCGGTTCAGCGTCCGACTTCAGCCAGGTCACGATCTCGCGGTCCGTGAGTTCGAGCCCCGCGTCAGGCTCTGGGCTGATGGCTCGGAGCCTGGAGCCTATTTCCGATTCTGTGTCTCCCTCTCTCTCTGCCCCTCCCCCGTTCATGCTCTGTCTCTCTCTGTCCCAAAAATAAATAAAAACGTTGAAAAAAAAAAAATTTAAAAGATGCACAGACAAGTGCATCTTTTTAAAGCTATGCAGAGGCAGACACTCTGTCTCTCTCAAAAATAAATAAACATTAAAAAAACTTAAAAAAAGATGCACTTGTCTAACTTTTATGTTAGGATTTTAGGCTAGTGATTTAAATATAAATTTATAATGGTGATTTTTAGTAGTTGAACATATTTTATCAAAGATAATGAAATCTTCAGAAATGATAATGGTTGGATACAAATTAAATTGAAACATTAGGCAGTTATAACGGCAGCTTCTGTCAATGACTATGTCTATATTATTGTTATATATAGTTAGTTATTGACTTTTTAGAAAATGTTTATTTTTTTATTTTGAGAGAGAGATCAAGCAGGGACGGGGCAGAGAGAGAGGGAGACAGAGAATCCCAAGCAGTCTCTGTGCTGACGCACAGAGCCTGACCCAGGGCTTGAATTCATGAACCATGATGAGATCATGACCTGAGCCAAAATCAAGAGTTGGATGCTTAACCAAATGAGCCATCCAGGCACCCCAAGTTATTGATTTTTTTAACCTTTCAATACTGATTGAGCATTTTGATTTTGGGAATATGTGATTATTGAAAAAATGTATCAAGACTGGTGCTAAAAAACATTGTCTGTATTTGGACTTATCTGCCGATGTGATGTAAACATTAATAATTTAGTATAACCCATATAATTTAAATTGAAGGAAAATTGGAATATTCTGTAAATAGTTGGTATTAATCTTATGTTGGATTCTAAATTCTGATTTTTATTAGTGACTATTTCTTGGTTTACATGCCTAAATTCTGACAAGTGTATTTTAAAACTTCCTCCCCCCCCCCCCCCCATTAAACAGCTTTGATGTCATATTTGCTGGTGGTCCAGAAGAAGTTCTAAAAAAGTTCCAAAAGTCAAACCATAAAGTGGTCTTTGCAGCCGATGGAATTCTGTGGCCAGACAAAAGACTAGCAGACAAGTATCCCATTGTGCACTTTGGGAAACGCTACCTGAATTCGGGAGGTAGGTAAGATAGTGGCAGAGAAGTTAACTGCTAGTCATAGAAAATTATAAATATTGATGAAACAACCTTTTTTTGTATAGGTAACTATAGACATGAACCATTATCTTCTTATTACTATGAAAAATTTTATCAGCTTAGAATCCATGGTGTGCTTTAGTTAACAAAATATTTTCCGTGTATTATATCATATGATGCTCCTAACAGAACTAAGCCGTGTAAATGTTATTATTTCCAGAATATAAGTGGGAAAACCTATGTTCCCCAAATTTAAGTGACTTCTCCTAGAGACATTCAGTTGTTCAAGGAAAAACAGCATGGATTCTGGTCTGATTATAGTTTCATTGACAATTTTCTGGCTATTAGATAATGGGTTTATCTAATAAGTTCTAAGTAAGTTCCCTTACTTAGGAAAAAGTGTAAGCTATAATCATGTAGCTATAAAGTATAGGCATTACTTAAATCTATCTATGTTTTAAATATATCAGAGTAAATGAATGATTTTGTCTTGAAATCACTAGTCAAAAAGGTTCAACACTGAGTGGATGTAAAGTGCTGCATTAGCTACTCCACCATGGATTAAAGGAACAAATTATCACATTTTCCCTTTCCTTTCAAAAAAAAAATAATAAACTTGACTTTGGACATTATGATGACTCCAAAATGTTTTCCTTAGACTGAGATTAATATAAACATATGACCGGAAGACATAACCAAATAGGATGGGAGACATGTTAGAGAAATAAGTTCGGTGAAAGTTCCAAGCCACATTGGGAAAACAAATTTTTTTTGGATGATTCACATGTACATAACTGATACTATTTAGTGTAGTTCAGGTTAAGTCCTACTTGATGTAGCAGCAGCAGCGTTTTTGGATTCTAGGCTCTGATCAAGGCATTTATGGCAATGAAACCTTTAGCAAGTAATTTACTTTCTCTGGGATGCCTCAATTCCAGCTCTATTTACCTGCAATGTATTTTTATGCAATATATTCCCATAGTTATGCCTTGGAATTTTGTCAGCCCATATAAATATTGCACTTCTGACACCTTAAATTCCAGTTTGCACTGCCTAGTTTCAGCTCACTTTTTCTCTCCATCTCAGTCCAACTGCAGTTCATAGTTACGGGGATTTCTTGACCATTTTATTTTTCTCCTAATCTATCTACCACCTTTGGATTTTACTTCCATAATCAAGTTACAACCTAGGTTTTCTCATGTTAGTCACTTGACCTCATTACCTTAGTAGTCTTTCCTTCTTAGATTTATAGTTTATGCACTGACAAAGCCTCTCCCTAAGATTGTTTCCCAATTTTTGCTTCTTTGTCTTAACCCTCAATTATGGATTGGTGCCACTTGCACCCCCAAACTGTCAGCCTGTCAGTTGCACATGGCTGGCTTTTAACTTATCTGAAGTCCTATATAGTCTAAAAATTTTTTTTTTCAATGTTTATTTATTTTTGGGACAGAGAGAGACAGAGCATGAACGGGGGAGGGGCAGAGAGAGGGGGAGACACAGAATCGGAAACAGGCTCCAGGCTCTGAGCCATCAGCCCAGAGCCCGACGCGGGGCTCGAACTCACGGACCGCGAGATCGTGACCTGGCTGAAGTCGGACGCTTAACCGACTGCGCCACCCAGGCGCCCCATGAAGTCCTATATAGTCTAAAAACCACTTAGCTGAGGGACTCTCGGAGAAGTTTTATTTTATATTTATTAATTTTTCTAAACATATATATAGTCAAACATCTAGATGTAATTTATATACAAATTATGTAATGATCCACTGAGATGGCGAAATTCATCTAGATGGAGTATATGTGTTTAAGAATCTAAATTTCAGACAGATGCACAGTGCTGTGGAAACAGCAAAAACCCAGCAAGTGAGTGCCTTTGTGAGAAAGTTTAATTAAGGAAAAGGTGTTTTTAAGTGGGAAAGAGATCAAAACATGATTCCTATGCTTTCGGTAGTCATAATTATTAAAGAGATGCTAGAAAATCTAAATATATTCAATGAAAGATTATATAATTTCATGAATGGACTATTGAGAGTTATTTAAGGGACATGAGTTTCGTTTATGATTATATCATTTAGTTTTAAAAAATTATGGAAAGAAACCATGTTTCCTTATCAGGAAGATTTCAGAATATTATAAACTTTATTGGTTTGAAATAATATGGAAATTTAATAGGAAAATATAAATCATATAAAATATATATGACATACTATGAAAATAGATGAAATTTCTCGTCGTTTTTGAATGGGATTTATAAAAAGGATAAGGAAACATAAATTTTGAAAAAGAGTAATATAAACTATTGGAAAATGTCATATGCCATTACTTGGACATATTTTTCATTATAGTATATTGGTAATAGGAATTAAAAAATTGACTATATTTCAGTGTTTTAAGATTTTTTTAATTTGATAAAAATAACAAATGAGGAGCAACCAGTGATTGGTTGAAGCATGTTTTCATTTTCTCTTGATTTCTCTAGATAACAGTAATTTTTCTGGACCTATTTTTTTTCATTCTTTTATTCCTATGAGGAAATTTTAATTTTGAGGGTAAAAAATTAGGTTTTCTTTCAATTCATAAGAGTAACTTTGGTCCCTTTTTAAAAGTATTGCAGGTCAATGAAACATAACAGCTTGGCTACGTTTCTGAAATTCAGAGGAAGATTCAAACAGGGGAAAAATGATACTGTTGCCTGTGTCTTTTATAGACAACTGTTATTGGCAAATTTAATGCTTATGCTCGAAGGCCAAGGGGAATAATCCAATTTTAGACTTCCTTTCTCCAGACTGTGGCATAAAAAATCTAGCCAGAAAATGGTTTAGCAGGTACAATTATGACCAGTTCAAGTAAAGGAAAAATTCCCAAAATGTCCTAGATATAAAATTTCTTTGACATGTTTGCAGTCAGTGACATTTCCAACATTCCTTTGATTTTGTTAGCATCCTGCACTGACATTAAATCACCATAGTAGAGATTTTTTTTTTCCAGAAACAGTGAATCCTCTCCAAAGGATCCAAGAAAGATCATTTTAGAAGGTCAGGAAGAAAATTCTGTCTTCTTCTGTTCTTTTCCTAGTAACTTTTTCCCTTAGGAGCCTTGGAAAACATTATTCCCTCTCTTGTGTCGATTAATTTTGGGAATGTGTTTATTCAAAAAAAGTCTTTGATTTGCAGTTGGTAAAAACTCACTCTCGTAGTTTATATATAAAACAAAGGATGCTCAATAACTCATTTCTTCCATGGTAATCTGTAAAATTCTAACCTAAGTATTAGGCCTGATGGATTTACACCTCTGTGCAACTGATGAATGGAATTAATAGAAACCAGTTTTGGTCTTTGATTACTAAATTCTCTAATCTCTCTCTGTTATATTGCAGGATTTATTGGCTATGCTCCATATATCAACCGTATAGTCCAGCAGTGGAATCTCCAGGATAATGATGATGATCAGCTCTTTTACACTAAAATTTACATTGATCCACTGAAGAGGGTATGTAATAGCTTGCGTTTTTAATATAACCTCCTTATTTAAGATGTCTACTGGAGCTCTAGCCATTGTATCCATGTTCTAGGCAGTTAACAGATAGAATGGTAAATAAGGGGCCATCTGAGTTACATTACCTCTTTTTAAATAATCTTTCTAGAAAAAACTTTCTGTTACTTTTCTTTGACCAGAACATATTTATGTGGCTACGCATAATATGCAAAGAAAATGTTGTCCTTTGTTTCAAGTGTAAGTGTCCTATTAAAAAATCGGATTTCTATTATTAAGGAGGAGGAATGCAGGGAACAATAGCTGTCTGGTATGGACCCTAAAGAGAATATTCCTGAAATTGATTTAACTGAAACTTTGGAGAAAAGTAAAACCAAAGTTCTCTAATTTTAGAAAATTGTTAGTATATTTACATAATGTAAGTTAATGTTTCATAAATTCACCGTAGGTAACATAATCGTTCCAAAATGTACTGAGTTTATATAATTTGTGGGTGCTGTTACTGGAAACAAGTTTTTTAAAAAATTTTTAAATGTTTGTTTTTGAGAGAGAGAGACAGAGCACGAGCAGAGGAGGGGCAGACAGGGAGACACAGAATCCGAAGCAGGCTTCAGGTCCTGAGCTGTCAGCATGGAGCCCAATGTGGGGCTTGAACTCACAGACTGTGAGATCATGACCTGAGCTGAAGTTGGACGCCTAGCCGACTGAGCCACCCAGGCACCCCAGAAACAAGTTTTTTTAAAGTATATTTTACAGCAAGTTTGCAACTGTAGCTGTTTCTGTTTCTTAGATAAACATTTCAGTTATCTAAATGTTTTCATTAGACACTTAATACTTAGGAAACTTTATGCTTAAAATGTTTATTTTTATTCGTCTCCCTTTTTTGCTTTCCCTCTTATGTGTCTGACATAGCAAGCCTGAGGACTTCTTCTTTCATCCGGGAGGAGAAGCCTGCTCTTGGCATGAGTGCTAGCCTGTGCAGCATGATGTCTGTCTGCCTTTGTGTAATTCAACCGTGAAAGTACTTTGAGTCTTACTTAGCTGTCTGTGCTTCAGGATGCTTTCCCTGAAATCTCACTACTGAGTCTGTAATGTTTTTAGTTGTGTAAATCCTGTTTAAGTTTCTCTCTTAGCGTAAGATTTTATCTGGTTAGCACATGTCCTTGTTTGCTTGGTTTGTCATAACAAAATACTCTAGACTGGGTGGCTTAAACAACAGAAATGTATTTTCTCAGAGTTCTGGAGGAACTCAGAATTAGTCATATGGTGGAGAAGTGGAAATATTAGGAGAAAATCATGAATGCTTTGACATACCCTGTACCCTAGATCAGGGCAACAGCATGGTCGGTTTCTAGCAAAGCCTCTCTTTCCGGATTGTAGACAGCAGCCACCTCCTTGGTGTGTCCTCACGTAGCAAAGAGAGAGGGACACAGAGGAACACACACATACACAGAGAGCATGCACAAACACGCTGGTGTCTCTTCTTACATGGGCACTAATTCTATTGTGAGGTCCCTGCTCTCATGACCTCAGTTTAACCCTAATTATTTACCAAAGGCCCTGTCTCCAAATGCCATCACATTGTGGGTTAGGGCTTCATATGAATTTTGATGAGACACAAACATTCAATCTATAGGAATACACAAAGATAATTTTAGGAATATTATTATGACAGAGAAATGTAGCTGAAAAACTGGTACATTGAGAATCATAAAGTTTGTAAAGGGGATTAATCTTTGTAATCATGTTGATTGATTACGTGCCTATTGTAGCTGACAGGTAGGGGAGTATGCCACAATAATTACCCAACCTCAAGAGCTTAACCCAACAGAGGTCTATGTCTCCTGCTACATGTCAGTGATAGGTCAGCAGAGGGTTTCTGCTTATTGCAGTCGCTTGGGGACCCCGGCTGATGGAACAGCCATCAGAGATCTTACTAGTTTGTGTGCCACTTGGGGTCTCAAACTGGAAGTTCCATGCTCCAGGTTAGAAGTGATTCATTTTACTTCTGCTAAAAATCCACTTGTCAGAATTAGTCATAATGCAGTGAAGTGGAAATACTAGGAGAATAGCATGAATGCTTTAACATACCCTTTATCCTTTAATTCAGTCAACTCTCTATAGTCTTTCTGTCTTTCTGAAGAATATTGCTGGAATAATTTACAAATAGGATCTTAAATTCCCCCAAAGAATAAACTATATTGCCACGATAGTGTTGTTTGCTATTTTTGTTCTCATTTTCAATAGTATCTTTATTCTCATTTTTAGGAGGCTATTAACATCACATTGGATCACAAATGCAAAATTTTCCAGACTTTAAATGGAGCTGTAGGTATGCTTCCTAAATACAGAATTGTTCATGAATACAAACGAACACCTGTGTTTTCAACTGTCCTGTGTTATATCCATTTTGGGGCTGCGGTTAAGGTTTACTGTGTAGATATTACAACTTTTAAAAACCAATGGACTTGAGCTTAGTTTGACATCGTGAAATACATTTACTGAAAATAATTTCTTAAGACTAGTGTAACAAAGATAAGCTTCTAGCTTTAGGTAATTTAGAATTTAGTGTCTCACCATCTGGAGATATATTTTTAATTTAATGATACCTTATTATTACACAGTTTTCCGTGTAAGTTCTCTGTGTTGTGAATTAAGGAGGAATATTAAAGTATTGGAGTACTTTACCTAGCTTAAATGGTAATTGGTAACCAGGCACACATACTGTGGTGTGTGTGTGTGTGTGTGTGTGTGTGTGGGTATGCCTGTGTGTGTTTGCCTAGATAGACATATTTCTTGGAAAAAATACATTAATCCATTAAATTAACCAATATACTGAAAATAAAAATACACTAATTCACTAATGCATTAATACTTTAAAGATTAAAAATACATTGTAATTCAGTACAACTCTTCAAGGCAGTTCATGCACTAAAAAGTTTCTCAGAATGGAAAGCATTTAGTTTGAAGTGCTTAGGAAATGTGAGGAAAGGAACTGGAAACAGCAACAAAAAACAGCTGTTCCTGCTCCCATCTGACTTGTGTATTCCTGGTATTTGCATTAGGCCTGATTTTCAAGAACTGGAAATACTATCAATGATGGCCAACTGCAGAAACCTTGCTTATATCTGGCAGTGTTCTATTTGCCATATTTGTATTGTTATCATCTTCATAATAACTTTGAAAGGCAGGCAAAGATCCCATTTTTACAGTTTAATAAATTGAGATAATAATTTAGCTCATCTGGGATCACATTACTATCAAGAGCCCTTGGAGGCAGGATGGCAAAGATGCTTTTCTCCGGCCAGACACCCTGCTCAGTGTCTTAGCGCCTCAGTTTGCGGGTGCCGGGTGGGAGTGACTGAGGTGCTCTGCGGACCTAAAGTAGGCAAAATTTCTAAAAGTGTTGTAGCACATGGAATAGCATTCGTGAGAAATTTTATAACAACGAGAAGGTATAGATAGATGTAGACATGTATATGTGCATATGAATACACACACATTTTAAATGACTAAAATCTGGTTTTTTTTTTCCTTTTTAACCCAGATGAAGTTGTTTTAAAATTTGAAAATGGCAAAGCCAGAGCTAAGAATGTATTTTATGAAACATTACCAGTGGCACTTAATGGAAACGGACCCACCAAGGTGAGTCACAGTGACTTTTCCCTGTTTCCTTACTACAGAGCAGTATGTAGGGTGTCATCTTCTTCTCCCCCCTCCTTTACCTTCTCCTCCTTCTACCTCTCTTTTTTAGTATCTTTAAGAGTCTCTATTTTTAGTGCTAGCAATCTACTGGCTCCATCTTTACACTGTGTATTATGTGGTTTCCTTCAGATTAATCAAATGATGATTTTTCTTGAGCAAAGTGACACATTACTGTTTAAGAATAACAGCAAACTTGAGGATGAGCCATATTTTCCTCATACAGGATATCCTATCTGAATAGGAGATGCTGAGGTCCTTAACTCACCATTTTCTGAGTTAACAACTCTGTTAAAGATTGAGGTGTCACTGTGTGGCTGGAAGCTTCTTCTTGCACTTATTTTAATACCGAGGTTGATGGGTTATAGTTGAGAAAGACATATTGCGACTAATGAAATTTTAGATGCTTTTCAGATAGACATCATTGAGCTTGCCGAGAAGGTTATTGACTGCAAAATGTTTAGATAAGTTTGAGATACAGATGTGTGCTTGAAACAGTGTTCCGAGAAACCGAGATGCCTAGTTTGTAAGTACCTAGAAAAGAGATGAACAGATGTGCACTGTGGGAAGAGGGGATGGGGAGATGTCCTCTGCTGTTTCAGAGGATTGAGTAGTGTGAATTCCAGTAAAAGCTATATGCATGGGAAGCAGGGCAAGGGAAAGCTCACACTGGCAGCTTGTTCACCCTCAAAATGGAAGAAGAAGATTCCTCTTCCCCTCTAGTTAATCTTTACAACTTGCGTATTGTCCCATTCCTGCCCTCCTGCAGTCTGGCTGGGGGCACTCCTTTCTCTGTCTTGTATCACTTTCCCAGATCTATCCTCTCCTACTCGTTAGGAATGTAAAGACCCTCAAGTCTTTCCCATCTTAAAACAAAGCCAAGGCAGCACAAACTAAACCATCCTCCTCAATCCTTTTGCCTTCGAGCCTGCCTGCCTTTTTCCTCCCCTTCACAGCCACACACTTTAAAGTAGAGACAACTTCCTGCCACCTCTGTTCCTCTTCCCACCACACCAAGAAATGCTCCTGCCAAGGTCTGTTGTGACATCCTCTTTAGCCCTCATTTTACTTGACTCAGAGATAACATTTGACCATGTTGATCCCGTTTGGTCCTACTTGAAATAAACGCTCTTTCCCTTTGCACCATTCTCTGCTGGTTTGTCTACTGATTTTCTGGCCTCTTAAATCTCTCTTTTTTTCTTTTTTTTAAATACACATTAAAAAAAAAAAAACTAAGACATCGTATGGGTGGGGTAGCTCAACGGTGGTGGGAGCCATCTTTTTCCTTTCTTGTTTTAATTAAGTGTTCCATAGGTATCTCTCAGAGACACCTTTCTTTTCTACACAAATTCTTGGTTAATTTGCTTCCTTCCTATGTCAGCCAATCCTCTTGTGATGCTGATGATTTTCTTTTTTTTTTTTTTTTTTTAATTTTTTTTTTCAACGTTTATTTATTTTTGGGACAGAGAGTGACAGAGCATGAACGGGGGAGGGGCAGAGAGAGAGGGAGACACAGAATCAGAAACAGGCTCCAGGCTCTGAGCCATCAGCCCAGAGCCTGATGCGGGGCTCGAACTCACGGACCGCGAGATCGTGACCTGGCTGAAGTCGGACGCTTAACCGACTGCGCCACCCAGGCGCCCCTGATGATTTTCAAATCCTTGCTCTAGCTCCTGTATCTTTTTCAAGCTCCAGGTCTGAATACCCAGTTGGTAGCTTTGTGTATCATATGAAGACCTGAACTCAAGACCTTCAGCTCTGCCTCCTCTTTTGTCCAGCTGGTTCATGGGAACGTGGGTCTTGGTTTGGCTCTAGGTGCTTCCCACTCCCAACCCAAGATTTGTTTTTTTCTGATTCCTGTACGTGGTGGTTTGTCTAATTTTCTCAGTGCCAGTGACAGCTTCCTGAGTTCAGGCCACCTGCACCCTGCCACCCCTAGCCAACCACCCACCAGAAGCCTGGAACCTAGGGCATTGTGCTGAAGCAGAAAGTCAGTCACATCAGTCACCTGCATAATGCCCTCTGTAGACTTAGGTGTAAAGAGCCAAATTCTCACCTTGCCTTGTAAAACTCCTTTTAAAATTTCACTCCTGGTTTAGTGATCACCAGTCCATTCTTCCATCTACTTTCCCGCTCCTGACACTACAGATATCTACACGAACATTTCTCATACTCATTCTCTCCCTCTTTCTCTCCCCCCACTCCTACGTACTGAATTCCTTTGAACTTTGAACCCTGGAATCCTTTGCCCCTAATCCCACTTGCTCTACCCACCTACTAAATCCTCTTCATCTTGTAGACATCAGCTTAGTCTTTACTTCTCAGATCTCCTGCATGCTTTCTATAGTATTTGGAACTTTGTCCATCACAATACCTAATACCACACACTAGACAGATATGGATTTACTTTTTTTTTTTTTTTTTTTTTTTTTTGTCTCTCTTACTTACTGGGCCTTTAGCCTAGGAATTATAGAAACCATACCTATCCTGTTTACTTTTTGTTTCCGCAGGCTCCAGCACGTATCTAGCATATATTAACCTTTCAGTAAATGTCGGAATTTATAAACAATCTAATGACCTAGCATTATTCTTGGGAGTGGTAAGGCAGATTAGTTTTTGGCAGGGCAAAAAAAGTCATAAAACTGACGTGGATCCCTGTAACTTTTTCTTAAGCAGATAAATGGACATCTTTTGTCTATGAAGCGTCCTTTGCAATACATGTGTGTGTGCGTACGTGTTTGTACGTGTGCATGCACACAGTGTCTATTTTAGCCCTCTGTCTGATATCCTTGGTGCCATTTAGACAAGGGCTTGTTCAACCAGACATCTCCTATAACCACATAGGGTGCTGTTTCTTCTTGGTAATTTTCTAAATCAAATGTAAATGTCTTTAAAGAGGGGGCATGGCCCTGAGTGTTAAGCTTTTGTGGGCAAGCCCTGATGTTCAGTGGTTGTGACGTCATCACCAGTTTCTCCTGAATTCTTGGGATGATACTGCCTAAAGTTTTACAGAGTGACTAATTTAGGACCTCTCATGAGAAAAGGAGCCCTAATCCTTAGTCCGTTTAGAAAGACCTGTTTTAGGTCTTCTAAGAAACATTCTCAGTTTGGGCTGTCACAGTTTCTGGAATTTCAAGCAGTGTGATGATCCTATATTTTCTCTGACATGATCCTATCTGGTCTACCTTCCTGTGATTCTATTTGACAACAAAGAATGAAGCAAGTTTTTTATTATAAAAATTAAACTTGTGATAACATAAACATTTGAGAAAAGATTATGTAAAAATTGAGAAAAGATTATATTTAATAATATTATGTTAAAGTTAAAGGCACATGAATGTATTACATTTTCCCCTGTGTCCAGGCTAACGGAAAAGAAAGCAGATTATTCTCTAGATAGAAACTTTGTTTTTAAACCATCGTTAAAGGTAAAAGGATATTTTCTATGAATTTTTATAAGTTTATTTTACTTACTATTTTATTTAGTTAAGGGGTGATTATAATGCCAGTGGCTTTGAACCATAACAATGACCTAACTGATAATATTTAAGCCATTTTTTTCATTTAAAAATATATGCATAATCTAGAAATGATAAATTATTTTTAATGTGTTTACAGACCAAAGTTATTAAAGTTAATTTCTCTAAATCTCATGCTGTTAGTAAGAGTAATTTTTAAATTATAAGTAGTTTAGGGGCACCTGGGTGGCTCAGTCGGTTCAGCATCTGACTTCAGCTCAGGTCGTGATCTCATGGTTCGTGAGTTCGAGCCCCATGTTGGGCTCTGTGCTGACAGCTCAGAGCCTGGAGCCTGCTTCAGATTCTGTGTCTCCCTCTCTCTTTGCCCCTCCCCAGCTTGGACTCTTCTCTCTCTCTCTCTCAAAAATAAATAAACACTAAAAAAAAATTATAAGTAGCTTAAAAAATCAATTATAATCTCACTAGCCCTTGATACTGTTTTACTCATGATTGCTTTCAGGTTTTTTTGTCTTTTTAGTCTATATCTGTGAGCATTTATACTTTTCATTTATTTTCATAATGATATGTAAATAATTTTGTGTTTCTTAAGTAACATTTTATTTACAATATATTTCTGTATTCTACATACTTATTTTCTCACTTGGCTAGATACACACAATCTAATACTAATAAATTTTTAGACAGAAACTATGATTTCCGGCTTGAAGCTTTACTTTTTATTCTAGAAGCTCATTTATTGTTCGTAACACATTAAAAGATGCTTACTTTAACACCTAACCTTTTCTTTTACATATCAGATAATATACCTGTTAAGGTAATCATGACATTGGTGGTAGTTTTATACAAGCTAAAATTGAACAGAAGATCAGATCACCTAATTTGCACGTGAAAACAAACATTTCTGAAACTAATTTGATTTACAATAAAAATAGGGATGTTAATTCTGTACATAAAAACACCAATTAAATGCTTGGGTCACTATGACCTTGAATAATTGGATGATTTGGGAAAATGAAAGAAAGAAAGAAAAGATTTGGTTGGAAAAGTTTCTCTGCCAATGAAATGACATCATCTCTGGAAACATTTTGATATTGTGAAAGAAGGATCAGGAAAGTACTACCACCTAGTAGCTGGGGACTGCCTGGAACAGCCTAACTACATAAACAGTTTTCTGCACTTTCCAAAGCTGCCAGCATAAATGTCTGCAGATTTTAATGAAGAAAACAGATGTAAATGGAAGGTGGGGGTTGGTGATGGATAACTTCTGCCTGTGTGGTGAGCGATCCAAAAGAGAAAGGTTTCCAGTCAAAAGTAACGTTTTTAAAATATCTTAATTATCTATGAAAATTAAATTGAGGTAAGGAGTAGAATGTGGAAAGGTTACAAAATAAAGTTTTAATTCTGAAAACTAAAAGTAATACCTTTTATGCTCTAACCTTTGAAAAGATATTGATCATTTTCATATTCACATAAGGGTTCTAATAGACTGATCAATAATTCATGAAATAAATATTTAATTTTTATGAGATTTCTGAGATGAGGAAAGTGCCAGTCTTTACACAGAGATGGGGCTTTTAGATATGGCCAACTATGGGGGATTTTTTTTCTCCCTTTAAAGAAAAACTCTTTTCCAGGACATTTTAAAAAAGTTATATTTTCCTCTAGCCTTAAATTTCTTAAAATTTCTTTTAGAAATAATATTTAGGACAGGATCCATTTTCACATGAATCTGTTTTCTTCCTTCAAAACCATATTATTGTATGGAATATGAATGTTTAACGTTTGCATTTGTAATTTGACAACAGTAATTTTTTTTTTTGCGCTAGAGGCACCTTAAAATGACCACATTGACTCTTGAAATGTCATTAATGAATTTCATAAGTACATGTTTCCTGCCTTGTAATTTGTTTCCTGAATTATCATGTAGTTCAAAAGAGATGTGAATGAATTACTTTCGATGTCTTATGACTGTAATCTACAAATTGAATGTAACTATATCTACAGTATCTGCATAGTACAAAGATTTTCCCATTGCAATTAATACTGTATCATTTCAACAACATTTGTTTTAGTACAATAGAGATATTTAGATGGCATCCCATATATTTGAGAGGAATCTGGTAAAATGGTACTAATTACCTCATCTATTCTGCACCATAAGATCTTTCAGGGACTTAGGAAGCTAGAAAAATCCAGTAGGCACTTCTGTACACTTTTGGCCATCATACTTAATGTATTGACACATTTCCCTTTTGAGTTCATCTTACCTATAAGTAAATCCGCACAAGTTTCCTGAAAATGTTTACATTCTGGGGATACTCAAGATTTGTTTGAGGGCTCAGAGCATATTTTAGTGTATTTATGTCTCTCCTCCATCTACCTTCCCTCACTTTCTTCTTCAGCCAAAACACACAAAGGGACTTAGATTTTACAGGTGAAATGATCTCCAATGATGCCTAAGGGCAGAGGGAGAAAAGTTAAAAAGGAGATGCCCTGAGTGACCTAAAAGGGGTAGCAGAGGGCGGGGGCGGGGGGTGGGGGGAGAAAAGCAGTAGTGTACTTAAGTTTACTGTTAATAATTGTGGGGTGGCAGTAATTAGGGCCTTGTTGTAGATCTGTTTTAAACTGCAGACTTTCTTTTCCTGAAGTCAGTGCCCCCCGAACCACTGCCCAGAAGCCTAGTTTATGGTAGGTAGCATGGTTTCCTGGAAGAGGTTAGTGTTTTTTGGTGATAAAGTATATATAAAACTTGTTTTGAGTGGCGATCGTCTGGCACTGCCCCATTCACCATAGGTGTCTGCCCTGGGCCTTTAAACATATATTATCTTTTTTTTTTTTTTTTTAATATTTTATTTATTTTTGAGACAGAGAGAGACAGAGCATGAACGGGGGAGGGGCAGAGAGACAGGGAGACACAGAATCGGAAGCAGGCTCCGGGCTCCAAGCCATCAGCCCAGAGCCCGACGCGGGGCTCGAACTCACGAACGTGAGATCGTGACCTGAGCTGAAGTCGGACGCTTAACTGACTGAGCCACCCAGGCGCCCCTAAACATATATGTCTTATTACTAAATTACTATTCATGTGACTGTTCTCATTAGTGTTGTTTTTGGTAAGTCTCATTAGCTCAATTAAATCTCTGTGTTTCATTATTTACATATTTCTTTAATTGTGTCTCATCTGGTATTGTTTCTTACATAATGAAATACAATGACCTTTATGATTTATAATGCAGTTTTTGGCATTTCTAGACAAAGTTTGCCCTGGTTTTATGACTCATTGTCTGGAACGAATTTAGTTCAGTATAAACCTCTAGGTCTTACATATTAGTAGAACTATTAAAGAATATACCTAATGCAGAAGACCTGCTTTGAAGTTAGATGTTTATAGAATGAAAGCACATTGATGGGAGAGGCTTACTTTCTTTAATACAGTTTTCCTTCATTTACTAGATTCTCCTGAATTATTTTGGAAACTATGTACCTAATGCATGGACACAGGATAATGGCTGCACTCTTTGTGACTTGGATACAATTGACTTGTCTACAGTAGATGTGAGTGGAAATGTGTGAAATGTCAGGAAGTGCAGTGATTTGTTGAAAGAACATTAGCTTATAGTTTTGATATATGGTAGATAATGCATTTATAAGGCTAAAACAGGATGACACAGAAAATTGCTAGAGTTTTGTATTTCTGAACTGTTTTTGAGAGTAAAACTGGCTAGTAATTGATCCCAATAAAAGGAGCTTGGTTGTTAATATTTAATATTAATCTTATTATGATTGGCTGCCCTTGTTTTTAGTCTGCCAACTTAGTCAAAGCATCGAGGAAAAAAATGCTTCAGCATTTGTATTGACTAATATTATCTGTGCTTGATTTTTAAATTTGATGAGTTAAAAAATAATATATGATTATATAACTAAGAATTGTTTTAACTATTTTGCATAAAATACTCCAACTAAACTTCACAAAATCTCTTAAGTAGGTAGTGCTGTTGACACAGTTTTACAAATGAAAAACTGAGGGACACACAGATTAAGTAACTTGCTTAAGGGCACACAGTTTTTTTAGGCGTTGAAGGTGGGATTTGAATTTAGGCAGCCCGGCCCTAGACCCTGTATTCTTGACCACTGCAATTTTGCCTAGATGTCATATACACATTATGTGCCACACACAATGCTACTTATAGGCATATTTCATAGAGAATTATAACTAGTTTGAGGGTAAAGGAGCAATTAGAAATAATATTTATCTGTAGAACATTTGCATTCTTCTTCTGTCATCCACCAGAGCAGTTTCAGTGTATTCTATAGTAACGTATTTCTTCCAAAAAATTGCTCTTGTAACTTAGAAAACTGTTATTACATATATGAGCAGTTGGATTCTAGGGATGATTTTGTCATTAAGGCTGATTCTTTCCTTCATTCATCATAGGTTTATGGAGTCTCTGCAGCATGCCAGATAAGTAGAACCAATATAAGCAAAAATAAAATTCCCAGTAATGTAGTTCTGGCAACTCCTGGATCCATGCAAATATAAAATACTCTCACTGTATAGAACCAAAGCTCCTGAATTTAAATACTTTCTATGCTTATCACTGTCTGAAAGGAGGACAAAGAGTAACTTGTGCATATATAGGAGCTTCTGAATAGAGCCTTACTTTCCTTGAAAATAAGACTTTTTGGCCGGTCTCTCAAATAACAAACCGAATGTTTCCTATCCGGAAAGAATGCCAGAATATTTTTGAATGAAGCTGCATCATGATGTTTAAAAATTCAACCTGATCTTTTCTGCAGAAAGTAGTGTTGTCCTTTGGAGGGAGGGTTAATGCTTTTTATCTGTTCGGTCTCCTTTTACATAAACTTTCTGGTACAAAGATAGAAAAATATTTACTTTAAAATTTTTTATCTTATCACTATTAGTTTTTGCATATAGGAGTAAATCACTTATTTCTTAAACTCTTTTGTCTGACAGACTGATAAAATATGTTAGAAAGGAAAGCTATTATATTTTGCTAGACAGATTTTTTATATGTTTTACATATTAGTTACTATGCAATAAGGATATAAAAATTAAAATTATATGGGTAGTTCTCAGGCCTACCATATTCTTGGATGTGGGCCATAGGTAAGGTTCTTTATATATAAAGAAAGGGAGGGTTAAATGAAACTTTATACATATATAAATGATATTTATATTTATAAATTGTGTATACATATGCAGTGCTAAGCCTTCAGTGTTAACTGTTGTATTATCATTAGTATATAAAGCCAACTTAGATGGATAATGAAATTGTAGCATGTTGAAACCCAGGTCTTTACCTGTTAATTATGTGTTCTGAGTTGCTCAACTTCTCTAAATCCCATTTTCCTCATGTGTTATTTGGAATAATAAATAACTTCTAAGGTTATTATGAAATGTAAATGAAATGTATTATATCATTTGATAAGGGACAGTTGTGATCTACTTTTCACTTATTTCCTCTATTAAATTGAGAACTCCCAGAGGGTAGATATTTTGTCTTTAGTTGTTTGGATTTTTTTATTCAATAATAAATATTTGGGTGAGTGAATGAATTTATAAAGAAGTAGAACAGTGTACAAGGTATATACTTCAGTGCAAACAAACATTAACTTATAATCCAGATAACAGAAATATATGAGGCATCATGTATGAAAAGATGGGAAATGAGGTACCTCATTCAGCACTTAACATATGATATTTCTAAAAAACTTTAATCCTTAAATTCAGGTTTTAAGACATGTTTATTTTTAATTTTCTTAATTTTTTCAAATGTTTATTTATATTTTGAGAGAGAGAGAGAGACAGAGCACAAGCAGGGGAGGGGCAGAGAGAGAGGGAGACAGAATCCAAAGCAAGCTCCAGGCTCCAAGCATTCAGCAAAGAGCCTGATGTGGGGATTGAACTCACAAGCTGTGAGATCACGACCTGAGCAGAAGTCGGACGCCCAACTGACTGAGCCATCTAGCTGCCTCAAGACATGTTTAAAAAAGGCATTATAAAGAAATCTTTCATATAGTTTTGGTAATAACACTATTACATGGTCATTTACTTATGTTTCTGTCTTCCCCAACATTTGTAAATTTTTCAAGACAGGAACTTTCACTCTTTGTCCTAAATGTTGCTTATCACAAGGACTGACAAATATAAAGAGTATTTCAAAATTTTCATGCAATGAATGAAAGATAAACTATCCTATAATACATACCCAAACAGGTTTTTGAAAATCTATAAAAATAGAACAAGGTAAACTATAGTTTTCTCGTGTATAATAATGAAGCAAAATAAAGTACTGTCCATAAAATGAGATTAAAGGAAATATTCAAGGATAGAAATAAAGGCTCAAGAACTCCATGGTTGCTTTATTTGAGCTACAAATTAAATGCGGGACTTCCAAGCCATGGAAACCAAAAGAGAAACACAATTAGCGTTATGGCTTCTTAGATGAAGATGTCAAAATAGATTCAGAACTGAAGGACATTTCTTTAAAGACTATCATAAAGGAAGCACTGAATAATAGAGTAAGCAATATCCTTTATTACATCCATGTAGTAAATAGGATAGTGAGTTTCCTCTTCAAACCTAAGTCATAATGCCAATACGTGATTGAGTAAAATCACTTTGATGGAGGCCATAGGATTGTATTTTATATGTTAGCGAATTGCCATGAGTCAATTCAGATTTAGCAGATTATATTGAAATGATATTGCCGGTATATTTTATGTTGTATTGATTAAGAATTAAGATTAATATTGATTAAGATTAAGAATTAAGAATAAATAAAATTAAGAATAAATCCAAAATAATAATTTGTTTTCATGTTGCCGTAAAACAAAGGTCCATCCAAATGTAACAATAGGCGTTTTTATTGAACAACCAACTCCTTTCCTACCTCGATTTCTGGACATATTGTTGACACTGGATTACCCAAAAGAAGCACTTAAACTCTTTATTCATAATAAAGTAAGTATTTGAGCAATGAATATTTTGTGTGAAAATTATTTTTTATCTTCTTTGGAAATATGTGTTATTATTTACTTATATAAATTTAGTGGGGAATTTTTGGAGTAATTACTGTCCTGCTTATGTCGAACCTAAAGATTTTAGAATCTGGAAACTATCATAATATTGGAATGAGCCACGTGAAACTCAGTTTTGTAGATCAAAAATAGTTGAATATCAGCTCATTTCATATGGCTCAACTTACTATATATGTGAAGAAATGTCAAAGGTCCTTGTATTCCTTGCCTTTGGGTTTTATGGAATTTTCTTTTATGGAACTGGTCATTAAATTGTTTGCAGCTTAAGCTAATACCATAGCATCAGAACTTGAAATCGCTTCCAGATATAGTATTGTTTTGATTAATCACACAATGGCATGCTCTCCCCCAAAGGATTTTGATACTGTCATTTCCTCCAAAAATATACAGAACCTCCCCAACCCTCCCACATGTAATCTAAACTTAAAGACCCTTTTCTCAGAATTTTCCCATATATTTGTCTCTTTCCTGTTAAAACAATTGACACTTAACATATTCTAGAAAAATGCAATAGGTGTGAAGTACACTGTTTTCTCCCTTTTGTCCTAATGCTTTTGGTTTAATATTGTTCTTTCTTCCTAACGTTCATGTCAGTTTATCATTTGCCTTTTCCAGGGAATAGTTTAAATTCATAGAAAAAGTTTCATAGCTAAAAAAAGTTTAGAAGGGTGAATCGTTGAGCATTTGCTCTGTAAAATGCATTGTAATGTATTTATATACATTAAAGTGTTTTGTTTTTATGTATTGTGTCTTTTATTTAGGTCTTCTTCCTTTTGTAGGACCTTCTTAATGGCAGAGGATTTTGCCTCCCCCCCCCTTTTTATATATAAAATGAACTCTGTGTAGCTTTTATGCTTTATAAGTAGTTTTAACAAGCTGTGGAAAGCTTTCAAAAATACTTAGTGAGACTTGATACATAAAAAGCTCTGAAATGCTCTAATGTTGGATTATCTGTGTTAGATAATCTTATCTAAATTTTAGCATAGTTGAACACACTAATTTGATGACTTATATGTTGATAATTTTCCCATTATATTTTCTTATTGATAAAATTTTGTTAAACTTTACCTTCTTTTTGTAAAAACACAGTTTCATATGTGACCACTAAGTTTTCTCTCTGGCTTTAAAGAGTATTAAAATATTTATTTTATAAAATATTGTATTTATAACTTAGATTAATATCTATTACGTTTAGTAGGCATTTTTATGGATATTTTAAAGCACATGTCTAAGATTCTCAGGCCACAAACCATTTTCCTTCAAGTTAGAGCATTTTATAGCAGCCAGGATTTAAATATTAATTCGAGGACCTGTCTAGGAGTGGACGTCAGAAGAATTTTGAAGTATCTTCTATTGAAAAAAATATTGCTATGTATCTACTTTAGATTTTTCATGTGATATTGAAATTGAATTTGTTTAATATAGGTTATCATTTCGTCTGTAATTGAGGAAATAATGTGAATTGTGGAATTGACAACTTTGAATGGGATGCCATCCCTATGTATGAACACTTCAGTCATCCTATTGTCTTTTTGGCACTAATTTTTGACTTTTAAAATATGTTACAGGAAGTTTATCATGAAAAGGACATCAAGGTATTTTTTGATAAAGCTAAACATGAAATCAGTACTATAAAAATAGTAGGACCAGAAGAAAACCTAAGTCAAGCCGAAGCCAGAAACATGGGAATGTATGTTTTTTTGTTTTCTGTTTTCCTAATAAATCCCTATGCCTACTCCTTTTATAGGCTGGTCAATAATCACCTGTTTCTCTATCTCTACTACCAAACTTGATAGCAAGGACCAGACTATGACTTTCTTGTTCTTTGCTATATTTCCAGTGGCTAGCATAATGCTTGGTATATAACAGATGGTTATAATGTATGCTTGTCAAATGAATGAATAAATGATGAATAATGAATGAATGGAAGTAAATGAGAAATAGTCTCTGCCCTCAAGGAGCCCACAGTTTAGTGGACATTAACGATACAGGTGCAATTATCTTTAACAAAAGTGAATGGAAGAAGTAGTAATTGAGGATGCAAAGTACTAAGAAAAGGAAAAGGAGAAATTACTTTCAACAGGCAAAATTGGTGAAGATACTTTAAAGAAGATGGCATTGCAGTGAGCCCTTAATAAAATATTAACTATCATATTAGACGATGATGATAGTATTCAGATGATAGTAACTACTATATATGAGTAATTAATTCGTATGATAGTAACTAGTATATATGAGTGCTTATACTGTGTGAGGCATTGTGGTAAATACCTTGCATGTAGTATCTTATTTATTCCTTTCAATAACCTATGAATTGGTTCTTTTTATTTTCAGTCTCTAGACAAGGAAACAGAGAGTTTAAATATGTTAAGCAAGTCTGCCCAGCCAGCTAGTGGAGGAGCTAGAAGTCTTCATGGGCAGGAACTGTGTCCCATTTTTCTTTAAGTCTCAGTGCCTAGCACAGGGCCTGGCACAAAGTAGTAATTCATCAGCACTAATCAAATTAAACTACCAAGAGCTAATGTACAGCATGATGATTATAGCTCATAATTCAGTATCACATAGTTGAATGCTGCCGAGAAAGTAGATCTAAAATGACCTCACAACAAAAGAGAAATGGTTACTGTGTGACGGGATGTAGGTCATAGCTAAGGCTATGGTCGAAATCATTTTGCACTATATAAAAGTATCAAATCAACACATTGTCTGCCTTATGCTTATACAATGATAAGTGTCCATTATATCTCAATAAACCTAGAAAAAAATGAAACAGAACAGAAAGTTTTCAAATGAAACAATGGGAAGACAGAATTTCAAAAAGCTGAAAAGCAATCCTTGACTGTGATAGGGTCAGAAACAGGCCATGTCCTTTTTTATTTATTTTTTAATTTTTAAATTTTTAAAATTTTTTATATTTTAATTATTTAATTTAATTTAATTTAATTTAATTTAATTTTATTAAATTTATTGTCAAATTAGTTTCCATACAATACCCAGTGCTCATCCCAAAAGATGCTCCCTTCAATGCCCATCACCTACTCTCCCCACCCTCCCACCCCCCATCAACCCTCAGTTTGTTCTCAGTTTTAAGAGTCTCTTATGCTTTGGCTCTCTCTCCCACTCTAACCTTTTTTTTTTTTCTTTCTTTTCCTTCCCCTCCCCCATGGGTTTCTGTTAAGTTTCTCAGGATCCACATAAGAGTGAAAACATATGGTATCTCTCTTTCTCTGTATGGTTTATTTCACTTAGCATCACACTCTCCAGTTCCATCCATGTTGCTACAAAGAGCCATATTTCATTCTTTCTCATTGCCATGTAGCACTCCATTGTGTATATAAACCACAATTTCTTTATCCATTCATCAGTTGATGGACATTTAGGCTCTTTCCATAATTTGGCTATTATTGAGAGTGCTGCTATAAACATTGGGGTACAAGTGCCCCTATGCATCAGTACTCCTGTATCCCTTGGGTAAATCCCTAGCAGTGCTACTGCTGGGTCATAGGGTAGGTCTATTTTTATTTTTTTTGAGGAAACTCCACACTGTTTTCCAGAGTGGCTGCACCAATTTGCATTCCCACCAACAGTGCAAGAGGGTTCCCGTTTCTCCACATCCTCTCCAGCATCTGTAGTCTCCTGATTTGTTCATTTTGGCCACTCTGACTGGCATGAGGTGATATCTGAGTGTGGTTTTGATTTGTATTTCCCTGATGAGGAGTGACGTTGAGCATCTTTTCATGTGCCTGTTGGCCGTCTGGATGTCTTCTTTAGAGAAGTGTGTATTCATGTTTTCTGCCCATTTCTTCACTGGATTATTTGTTTTTTGAGTGTGGAGTTTGGTGAGCTCTTTATAGATTTTGGATACTAGCTCTTTGTCTGATATGTCATTTGCAAATATCCTTTCCCATTCCATTGGTTGCCTTTTAGTTTTGTTGATTGTTTCCTTTGCTGTGCAGAAGTTTTTATCTTCATGAGGTCCCAGTAGTTCATTTTTGCTTTTAATTCCCTTGCCTTTGGGGATGTGTCAAGTAAGAAATGTATGTTTTAATCAATTTAAGTTAAACAATTTCTACTAAAGAAGCTTAAAGAAAAACAACTTTTCTTCAAAATTAGTATCCTAAACTTGGGTGTCTCTACTGTCTTGTGTGCATGTCTGTTTGTGTATGTTCATGAGCACACCTCGAATGTTAGACTCTATCTGTGTTTGTGTGTATTTATGTGTAAAAGCCAATGGATATTATATATAGAGAGAGATGGAAAGATATATTATGGGTAAGGGTCAACATATTTAATCAGACTATTATCTGGACTTTAGATCAAGATTTTTAAAATTACTCAGACAGGTCTTCCTGGCTGGATCAGTCAGAAGAGTATGTGACCCCTGACCTCTGGGTTGTGAGTTACAGCCCCACATTGGGGGTAGAGATTAATTAAAATAAGAAATAAAAAAGTGATTCAGACAAATGAATAGTATGACTGATATAACAGTGATTTAGATGTTGACTATCTGAAGGTTTGCGTGGTAAAAATGTGTGTTTCAGACTGAAAAAGGTATTCCTCCTTTCTAGTCACCGAATGATCTAGATAATACTATAACCCTCAGAAGAAATTTTTTAGGTCCTTTGTTTAGCCCCTTTAATACTGCAGATTGCACTTTTACTAGTAAAATTCTGATAATAATAAAAACAATGATTTCTCCGTGAATGTTGATTAGATATGCCAGCAGTGGGTTAAGTCCTGCTGAGAAAAAGGTGAATGAGTCATGGTGACCTCTCATCTTGTGCTGTGGAAGCTCAGAGCTCAGAGTGCTGGATAGTGCCTGATGTGGGAGTAAAGGGATAGGCAGGAAAGCAAGCCTCAGAAAGACCAAACTGATGGTTTCATAGTTTGTTCACTGGAGAATACCTTGGATCCAAATTCAGAACTTATTTTTATTTATTTATTTTTTTAAATATACTCTGTTGTGTCTGGCTTCTTTGGCTCAGCACAGTGTTCTCTCATTCACTCATGTCATTGTAGTTATTAGCAGTTCATTCCTTTTCATCGCTAATATTCTATCATATGAATATACCACAAGTGCATTTTCCATCGCTTGTTGCTAGACATTAGGTCATGTCCAGTTTAGAGCCATTTGAATAAGATTGTTAATGAAGATTCCTTATAAGAGGTGTATATGTGTATGTGGACCTATTTGGCTTTAGTATGTTTTGGGAAAATATGAAGGAGTAGACTAACTAGGACATAGGGTTAGAGTAGATGTATGTTTAATTTTATAAGAATCGACTGAATAGTCCTCCAAGATAGTTGTACCATCGTACGCACCTGGCAGCAATGTAACAGACCTCTGTCTGCTCCACATTTGTCAACAGTTGATATTGCCCATCTTTTTTATTTTAGCCACTTTTTTGTGTATCTTATTGCAATTGTAATTTAATTCCCTGAAGACTAATTCATATGTCTTCATTTGTGGAGTATCTATTTACATCTTTTTGTGCATTTTCATTTACATTGGATTGTCTTTTTTGTTATTAATTTGTAGGAGTTCATTATATAATCTGTCTAGAAGAGGGTTGTATGGGTGTGTGTCTATGTGTACGATGTTTTGTGAATATGCGTTTCATTCTGTGGCTTGGTCTTTTAATTTCTTAGTGCTGTCTTTTGATGAGAAGAAATGTGAATTTCAATAAAATTCCATTTCTGTCTTTTTTCTTTTATGCTTTGTGCTTATTGAATTTATTTTCTATTTAAGAAGTCTTTCTTATTCCAATATCATGAAACTATTCTTTGGAATTTTTCTTTTATAAGCTTTATTGTTTTAGCATTTATGTTTAAGATGTTTCAATCTACAGTTCATTCTGAATATATTTTTGTGTTTGGAGTGAAGTAGAGGTCAAATTTTATTCTTTACAAATGAAATTCCAGTTGTTTCATCACCCTTTTTTTATTTTAAGGTTTTTCTTTTCCTATTTAGTTGACTTGGCTTTGTCAAAAATCAATTAGCTGAATATTTATGAGTGACTGTGAACTCTTTTCTGTTTCATTGATCTTAGACCAATGCCACACTTTATTACCAGGGATTTATATTAATCTTGAAATCAAGTAGTAAACTTCCTTCAATTTTTTTTCTAAAATAATTTTGGCTGTTTTGTTTTTATTTTATTTATTTCATTTATTTAATTGAGATATAATTCACTTATAACATACTAGCTTTAGATGTACTACATAATGATTCATTATTTGTATACACTGTGAAATGATGACCACCATAAGTCTGTAGTTACCATCCGTCACCATACATAGTTACAAAATTTAAAGAAAAATTTCTCTAATTTTTTGCACAATTTTAGCAAAGTTTCATGTCTGCTGTCCTATATGACAGTTGCTTAGAAACAAATGTGGTAAAAGGATACATACTGACAGTAGCAGAAAGTGAGGACTAGGATTAACAGTGAAGGAGAGGAGCTTGAAAGCAGAGAGCCCCAAATATAAAAACCATAATACTTGAAAGCATTTCACGTGTATAACAAGTAGCTCCTTCTTTGTTGTTCCTGATAATAATGCTACAGACACTACCAAGAAGAACATATATCATAGTCCATGACCCCTGATAATAAGCAGGGGAGTAGATATCTTAGAATTCCATGCAAATCAAGATTAAAAATTATTGATACCTAAAGAGTTATACATTTGTATCTCCAAATATACTTAAAATTAAGTTGTTGCATAAGCAAGATTTTGCACTGTGTGTGTGTGTGTGTGTGTGTGTGTGCGCGCGCGCGCACGTGTGCAAAAAGCATTTTGATTTGTGGAAAAAGTTTTTGATAAATACATGGAGATAAATTGTGTTTCCTTTTCAGAGAGGACTAAATACTAAATTCTAAATTGTCATTCTGACTGGATATTTTATGTCTTAAATCTTTTAGTGGCTTGAAAATGTATTTCACTTAACCTAAAATTTTTGGTGTTGATCTACATATGGATATGTATGTTGACAAACTATTTTGCAATTTAAGACAATATTTATCCCTTTGGATATTGTCTAACTATTTTAATTAGAAAAAAATATGTGAGAGAAACCTTATTTTATATATAAGCTTTATGTTGACATTTTCTAACCAGCAAATATATATTTTATCTAATTATTATTTCCTTTTCAATGTTAGGGATTTTTGCCGTCAGGATGAAAGCTGTGATTATTATTTCAGTATCGATGCAGATGTTGTTTTGACAAATCCAAGGACCTTAAAAATTTTGATTGAACAAAACAGGTACTACATAAAATTCATGTCGATTTATTTAAAATGACAATCATTTTCTGTGTCTATGTGGGCACACTATACTTATCTGTGTTTAGTGAATTGAGGGGAATCACATGAAGTTATTTTCTATACCTTATAACTTTCAATTCTGATTAGTTTTCTTTTAAAGGAGTCAAAAAGAAAACACTTGATGAAAATTAGAAGTATTTAATATTAGTTACAATCATAAATGCAATGTTTATCAGTTATAGTTGGACTATTTTTCTGTTTAAAGCTAGATGGAATTATGATCTATTTGGAAAATTTGGAATTTTTTTTCTCTGTAGGTATTGTTAAATTAGAATTCATAAAACCTATGATCTTTTGAAAAGTTATTGCAGAGATCTAAGTTCTTAGAATTTGAAAAAAAATTTCAGAGATCTGTAATTTTATTTAGTATTGAACTAATAATTATTACTCAGCAGTACCTATTTTTATTTAACTGAAGTGTGAAAAAGACACCATCTATACCAGCTTATAATGATATTAATCATTATTTATTATATTACTCCTATTCCTATTAATACTTATTAATCCTCTTATCAATAGCATAGCATACCTTTAATATGTGCTCATTAAATGACCTGTATTGTTTTTAAGTGTGTTTATATATATTAACACAGTATGTGCTTATTAAATGACCAGTATTGTTTTTAAGTATGTTTATATATATGAACACAATTAGCAAATAGAATGGCTAACAGTGAAATGTTAGAATTACTGTTTTTATTTTGCTTAGTAAAATATATAAGAAATCTGTTATGCTATTCTAACCTACTCTATATGTAATATAATTTGCCAATTTGAGAATTTAGTTATTACTTCAAAATCCAAGATCTCTTAGTATTAATCTCTATATACAGCCCCACTGTATATCTAGCAATAGATGCTTATCTATCTAAGATAACTATCTATAAGTTACAAGTAATTTTCAAAATGTATGAATAAGGATTTGGAAATAAGGCAAGGAAAAGCATTTAGGTTATCCTAGAGATAAGGGAAGGGCTATAGTTGTAATTTGTAACTCTTAAAACCTAGTGGAATTCAGTAATATTATCTTGAATTTGTAGTGTTAATTGCCTCTTAACTTTGATATAAATTCAATATTATGGAATGCACATTTTAAAAATAATCTTTGTATGTTTTTACTATATATGACACTTTTGTAGGTACTTACTATTCTTTTAGTGAACTATTTAATGACTTTATACTATGGATTAAGCATATATCCCCTTTAATATTAACCTAATGTTTTAAACCTTGTAACAAATAAAATTACCTCATAAGTAACTCAGCTGCCATCTGGGGCCATTGTTCTTGAAGTGCCAGTAAAACTCAGGATATTTCTCCAATTCCATAAATTTCTGTTACTGATCAAAGGTTTTGGTTCGTATGACATTTGTGGTTCTTGCTCCTGTATACAAACATGTAATTTTCAGAAAAAAATTTACATCTACCAAAAATGTTGTGAGATTTAGTAGACTGAAGGTTAGAGGGACGGGGATGAGTCACATCTTAGAGCATGTGGCTTTCTAGCATCTCATCAGCTCTTTTCCCTTTCCTCTTCCTATCTCTGCCATTTACTGCCTTGCTCCAAATTTTACTCCTTCAGTAATATCGTGTAATTCAGCATCCCCTAGCTGCTATCCTGATACAGGAGTCCCCATTATCCATAGAGGATATGTTCCAAGACCCCAGTGGATTCCTGAAACTGCAGATAGTACCAATCGCTATGCATACTATGTTTTTTCCTATATATACATACCTACGTAAAAATTTAATTTCTAAATCAGTCACAGTAAGAGATTAATGACCATAATAAAATAGAACAATTATAACAAAATGCTATAATAAAAATAAAATATGTGAATGAGGCCTCTCTCTCTCAAAATATCTTCCTGTTCTGTACTCACCCTTCTTGTGATGATGTGAGATGATAAAATGCCAGCTCATGAGATGAAGTGAGGTGAATGACGCAGGCAGTGTGATGTAGCATTAGGCTTCTATTGATCTGATGATTCACCGTAAGGAGTATCATCTGCTTCTGGACCATGGTTGACCCTGGGATAATTGAAACCATGGAAAGTGAAACCATGGGTAAGGGGGCCTACTGTATTTCAATACTCAAAAATATTGAGGCACACTGCAGACAGAGTTTGATTTCCATTTCTTTGCCCAGCCTTCCTTGGGAGGCAGCTGGGATTATAAATTACAAGATTTTTTAAATATATATTTGATCTTGCCAGTTGTTACCTTTGAATGATTTCTTTTTTTTACCATTGAATTATTTCTTAAATCAACATAATATATGTTCTTAAATCAACACAATATATCTAATATTGTAGATATTCTAAACAAAACAGAATATAAGTGTTTTTGGTTAACATTTCATTTTAAAAGGAACAAGGAAAAATAAACCAAAATAACCATTTTGTATGATATGTCTTATAGACTGTGTTTCACTTTTCTGTGAGTAAGAGAAAGGGCACACCTGGTCTTCTCAAGACTGGAGTGTTATGAAATAGTTTTTTTGTTGAGAATACCTGGTTCATAAACTTCCTCATGGAGGCGTTGTGTGAGGTTTTCTTTTTTTTCTTTTTTCCTTTTTGTAAATTTAAATGTTAGTTAACGTAAAGTGCAATATTGGTTTCAGGAGTAGAATTTAGTGATTCATCACTTATGTACAACACCAACTGCTCATCCCAACAAGTGCCCTCCTTAGTACCCATCACCCATCTAGCCCATTTCCCACCCACCTCCCTCCATCAACCCATTGGTGTTTCTCCATCATTAAGAGTCTCTTGTGGTTTGCTTTTGTCTTCTCTTACCCCTACCCTTCCCATACGTTCATCTGTTTTGTTTCTTAAATTCTACATATGAGTGAAATCATGTATTATTTATCTTTCTCTGACTTATTTCACTTAGCACAATACACTCTAGCTCCATCCCCATCGTTGCAAATGCCAAGATTTCATTTTTTGATGGCTGAGTAATATTCCATTCTTTTTTTAAATTTTAAATATATTTTTAAGTTTATTTATTTTGACAGAGAGAGAAAGCACAAGCAGGGGAGGGGCAGAGAGAGAGAGGGAGAGAATTTCAAGCAGGTTCCTTGCTGTCAACTCAGAGCCTGATGCAGGGCTCGATCATCTCATGAAGTGTAAGATCATGACCTGAGCTGAAATCAAGAGTCAGATGCTTAACCAACTGAGACACACAGGTACCCCAGTAATATTCCATTCTCACACCATACACAAAAATAAATGCAAAATGGCTTATGGAAGACCTCAGCGTGAGACAGGAAACAATCAAATCCTAGAGGAGAACACAACCACCAACTTCTTTGACCTTGGCCCCAGCAACTTCTTACTAGACACGTTGCCAAAGACAAGGGAAACAAAAGCAAATATGACCTATTGGGACCTTATCAACATAAAAAGCTTCTGCACAGTGAAGGAAACAATCCACAAAACTAGAAGGTAGCCTATGGAATGGGAAAAGATATTTGCAAACGACATATCTGATAAAGCGTTAGTGTCCAAAATCTGTAAAGAACTTACCAAACTAACTCCTGAATAACAAACAACTCAGTTAAGAAATGGGCATAACACATGAATAGACACTTTTCCAAAGAAGACATCTAGATGGCTAACAGACATAGGAGAAGATGCTCAGTATCACTCATTTTCAGGGAACTACAAATAAACCACAATGATATATGACCTCTCACCTGTCAGAATGGCTAAAATCAATAACACAAGAAACAATAGGTGTTGACAAGGATGGGGACGAAGGGAAACCCTCTTACACTGTTGGTGGGAATGCAACCTGGTGCAGCCACTCTCAAGAACAGTATGGAGGTTTCTAAATAAACTAAAAATAAAACTACTCTATGATCCAGCAATTGCACTCTTAGTTATTCACCCAAAGGACACAAAAGGACAGATTCGAAGGGTGCATGCAGCACAAAGTTTATAGCAGCATTATCAACAATGGCCAAACTATGGAGAGAGTCCAAATATCCATCAACTGTTGAATGGATAAAGACGTGTGAGATTTTTGTAAAAACTGACACCACCAGGGGTGCTTGGGTGGCTTCGTCAGTTAAGCTTCCACCTGACTCTTGGTTTTGGCTCAGGTCATGATCTCACATTTCTTGAGATACAGCCTCACATCAGGGTCTGCACTGATAGCGCAGAGCCTGCTTGGGATTTTCTCTCTACCTCTCTCTCTCTGTCCTTCCCCTTTGTGCATCCTCTCTCTGTCTCTCAAAATAAACTTAAAAAAAATGGCCACTCCTATAGTTCATTTCATTTTAAAAGTAATTCTAGAGCAGCTTCAGATTTTGTTACCTCATTTGGAAAGTGTTAACACATTATAAATTAGATTTTCCTAAGAAAAATGTGACTTATTTTGAATTTGTAATATGTGCTTTTCTCAAAGGGACTACTTTCCTGGTAGGTAGTCAGATCGAGTGCTATGGCAATTACCACCTATTTTGTTTTTTACAGTAGTTGAAGGACCAGAAGAATGTTCAGTGTTGCCAGGCTAGCACAACCCATTTTATAAGTTATAAAAAAAATTAAAAAAGAAACATACTTTAAAGTGATTCAGGACTTAACTTTAGGAAAACTGGCATATTTATAAAAATCTAACCTCATCTTTATTCATTTTTTCCTCAACAAATATTTATTGAATAATTGAATACACCAGGGACTATTATGTCTTCTCAATGATGGTGAAAATATTTGATTTCATTTAGCATAATTTCTGAACTACTTAACATAATTAAATAATGGAAGTAGTTTGACTTATTTTAAAAGTCATTTTTAGACTTTCATTAGCATTTTCAATTTTTCTTTTTTGTTACTTGTTTTAAGAAAATTAGTGTGCTTAAGAAAAAGTGGAAAGAAATTCTTGTTTTTCTTTTATTTTTTTCTTCATTTCGTATTTATTTTTATTTAATTTTTAGTTAGTTAACTTACAGTGCAATATTGGTTTCAGGAGTAGAATTCAGTGTTTTGGACTTACCATGTGTGTATTAAGTGAACTTTAGTGTTTTGGTGTCATGCTAAGCCCAAAACACACAATTCAGCGGTAACTTAAGTATAAATAATTTCTTGGATTTGATTTTCTCTCACGCTGTCTTTAGAAAGATCATTGCCCCTCTTGTAACTCGTCATGGAAAACTGTGGTCCAACTTCTGGGGAGCTTTGAGTCCTGATGGATACTATGCTCGATCGGAAGATTATGTAGATATTGTTCAAGGGAATAGAATGTAAGTTACTTGATCTACTCTTTTACTGTAAAAGTGCCATAATCTCAAAATGTGGTCTTGTTAACATTACCTGAATTTTTATTCCTCTTTTCTTTGTGATTAATGGAAATTTGAAAACCTGGAATCCTGAAATACTAGTGTAAAACTAATATTGAAAGAATCTGTTTTTGAAATTCTAAATCTTCACAGGAACAAACTTACTGCTGTGGGAAATGTAGGAGACACTACATGGTGAACAGGGGCAGCCAGAGATAGCTGTCGGAGGGTAGTAGTATTTAGTTCGAAGTTTAGAAAAGGAATTTTGTTTAGCTGATTTTTCTAGCGCCCAGGATGAAAATTTACAAGTAAACCAACAAAAACAATACCAAAGGCCATAACTTTCCAACATTTCCAACTGCAAGAGTTTTGTGTGAAATAGGTAGTATTCTACTTTAAAGATCACTTTCTTCACTAATATCTGGTTTCCATTTCTAGAGTTTGAAAAGAATATGCTTGCTACAAAGTGTGTGCATGATTGATACCTGTTTCAGAGACAACAGTTGGTATTTTTTAGACTAAAAAATATCACAAATGTAATAGTGTGGTTTTGCTAAGGTAAGATAGAGAGGCATGTTATCTTTTATTTTTTCTACAGATGATGGACCAGAGGCCATCTTAACTGAGTGTTAAGGGCTTTGCCTAATTTCTCAGATGCATCCACCCACTTAAAAGCGAAAACATTCTTTCATGAGTAAATATACGTGCCCCTAAATTTAGAGTAAAAAACCCCACACATTTATTGTTGAACAGTTGAGTATGAAAAAGATGTTTCGCTTGTGAAAATAGTAATAAATTTGAATAATACAAAAATGATAAAAGCTTTTGTTAGCTGTGGTTAAGGAGCATGATAGCTGAGAAAACACTATTCAGATCATATACTATTGTTTCAAAGTACTTTTATTGTCTCTCTGAGGATTTGTATAGACCAAATGCCTGATACTATCTGTGGGTATAGCAGAAATAAGGGCTCACAGAAGTGGAATAGAGAATTTATGTTTCATTTAAGTTGCTTTAGGCACTGGTGATATTTTGTGCAGCTTCCTGTCACTGTTGTTTAAAGTGTAAGAAAAAGAATATGGGAGAGGCTTTTGATCTAGTTAATACAAGAATGCACTTCATGGCCAAAAGCTACATGAAGGAATGACATCTTATGACATGTACACATGTAAGGGTGTGTGTGTGTGTGTGTGTGTGTGTGTGTGTGTGTGTGTGTGTGTGTTTCTTCAAAACTGAGACACTGCCTACTCCGCCAGTGATAAATTTCTGAAATCAGATGACACATTGTATATTTTTATGGCTGTTTCCTTTGAGGCTCATCTAGCAAGACTAAGTGAAATCATATTCCTTTTAATATCTAACTACATTTCCTTGGTCAAGATCTTTCCTTTTTGTTCTCTAAAAGCAACAGGCATATTCCTTCAGGCGAAACCTTACTTGCTGTTCTTAGGAAATGAGTCATGTTCAGAATGAGAAGACAAATGTGGGGAAGAATAAAGGACAAAATAGTGTCTCTCAACACTCATGTACTTCTAGCTATATTTTTTCTTATCTTCTCTTTCTACACAAATTTGAGTTGGCTTAGTGAATTTCCAGAGAATATATTTTAGGAAAATTTTAGGTTGTATTCAGTGGCGTGCTGGTGAATGTGTAACAACTGGGTCTTGGGGTTAAGGGATGCCCTGATTTGTAGTGTTTGCCAGTTTCTGTGATGTAAATGCTCCTGCCATGGCTGATTTCAAGCTTCCAACATGAAGTCACTGAGTCTAGACTTGGGAAGTGAAGCTAAGTGTTCTGGGAGCCAGTGTGAGCTGGTTGCAGTACACCATAGTGTGTGTGTGTGTGTGTGTGTGTGTGTGTGTGTGTGTGTGTGTGATTATTTTTGCTATCACTCTGCTTGATCCTAAGTGGAAATACTTTCTGTGTTATACTCTAACAATGACATGAAGGATTATAGTCAAAATGCTAAACAGATAACAGTCTTAAAGTGAAGTTTATATAAGGAGTTAGTATTTATCAAACAAAAATGTAGTGTATAACAAGTAATGTCATAGATGTGTGTGTGTATATTTTAAATATCATAAAATGTGTTTGCATTTGCATGTAATTTGATTCAATAATTTATATATACAAAATTTAAAAACATACAGGGCACTTATTTTAAAAACATAAAAATAAACCTTTAAATATATATATATTTTAATTTCTGGTATTTTGGAATGTCTTGTCTTTACTTTCAGAGGGATATGGAATATCCCATATATGGCTAACGTGTACTTAATTAAGGGAAAGACGCTCCGATCAGAGATGAATGAAAGGAACTATTTTGTTCGTGATAAATTGGATCCTGATATGGCTCTGTGCCGAAATGCTAGAGAAATGGTAGGGTATACAATGATGGCTTGCCTGAATGTTCTTATAAAGTGGCCTGCTTTACCAGTTGATGTGTCATTGTTTTGATGCTCCTTTTCTTTCTAATTTGTAAGTACTAGCCAATTTTTTTGGTTCTGTATTGAAAAAAAACTGGGAGAAGTTATAGAGCATAATTTGTGACCATTTGTCTGTAGAAACAGTTTGAAAAATGTTAGCTTTGGTGCTTAGGCTAACTCATAAACGACAAAAAGATTTCAGTCACAAACATGGATTTGTTGCAAATCAGCTTTGCATTTCTAAGAAATCATGTTTACTTTCATTCAAAATTTTATAGTGGAAACCTGACCTAGTTAAATTAATTAGATAAGTCTGGGTGCAACAATCCTTTACACATTTAAGAAGAACACACTTTTGTTCTGAAATCAATGTCTCCATTATTTCTGTTGTTACAAACTGCACACCGCTCAAAAGGCGCTCCTCACCACTATACTAGGAGAAGGCATGAGTTACGGAGTGTATTTGATCTGTGTGAAAAGTAACGATACATTGTTTTTCTACAAATATACTTTCATTGTAGAGTTTTAATGATCGTGGAAAATAGTTTGTTTTTCAAAATGTGTAAATGTTGTAAAGCCTGTTTGTATAGTTTTCTGTTTTAGAAATGATTGGGTTATTTTATTCAAATTTATATATACAAATGTGATTTTGGAAAAAATCAGAAAAGTTGGCAAGTATTTTTTTCTAGTTTAATAAGGCATGTATTGTTGGAGTGTATGTGTTTTTCCTACAAGCCTGTGTGCATTGTTATATCGAGTATCTTCAGTACTTGTGATTATAACTTGTGCTCATCTTTTGCTAATTTGACTCAACAGCGCGTCCTGGAATGGCCTGTCTTACACATTTTCCCCTTTGTCTTAATTTTGTGTCTAATGAAAACTCTACTAAGGAATGAGCTTGGATTTATGTTTGACCAAAAAAAAAAAAAAAAAAAAATTGGGCTGGAGTTGTTTCTTTGTGTGCACTATAAGCTTTGCTTGTTATGCATGTTGTCTATGAAGGACATTTCAGAATGTCAGCTTTTGATCAAGGGCTGCTAATTTTATTTACCTAAGAATACCTGAGAGAGTATGGGTGTGCAGGTCAACTTACCCAATGCTTCTCTTCATTTTAGACTTTACAAAGGGAAAAAGACTCCCCTACTCCGGAAACATTCCAAATGCTCAGCCCCCCAAAGGTGTTATTTTTATTTATTTTTATTTATTTTTGTTTGTTTAATTAATACTAGATATGGTATATTGCCTAGCAGTAAAGTTTCTTTAACAGTCTTCTTTCCAATTAGCATGGTAAAATGTTGGTATTCATTGGTTCTTAATTAGTGTATGTGTACGTATATTTTGTGTGCTGGGGATGGGCATCGTGTGATATTAAATTCTTAGTTCTTCAGGCTGATGTACATTTTATGGTTGACAGATGAGAAAGTTAAACCCAAATCTCTTTCACTGGTTTTTCTAGTTTTGTTTTTTAAAGGGAGAGAAGAAATAGGAGTAAGTATAAAGTATATCTTGATTAAAATGAGATCTGGGTACCCTTCATCATTATTTTTTTTTTTATTAATAACTAACTCTTTTACCATTAAAACAGGTACAAAAAGAAACAACCTTACCATGGTGGTTTTTGCCAAGTTTATTTCGTTTAAGGCAAGGATACGAGACTGATTTTCTTTAGCTGCCTTTAATGAACAAATAATTTCTGTGTTCAGTTTTTAAACATCAGGACAATAAGAGAATGAAATAGTCTGATGTAAAAATACTGACATTTGAAATCTTGTTTAAAAATGTGACATCTTCTTTGAAAGGGAAAGAAGCCAAAAGAGGTACAATTCATTGCACTTGGTGTCTCAAAAATATTTCTGCTTTCAAACAGGAATTGTTTTTCCCCTGATGTCTACATCTAGGATCAATGAGAAAGGGACAAAAACAGTCATTCTTCCTCTTCTTTTTTTCAGTTGAGTGTCAGTGCTATCAATTAGTTTTGTGTGGTGCCTGAATTTATAATTAATAAAAGTTTTATCTCTTTTATTTTAAATTATGCATGTTTTTATATGAGAAATAAAATGCATGTTCAGGAATGAGATATAAAAGTTGAAATTAATATCTCCTATATATTTTTCCTATGGTTAAGTTTATTTTCTTGTACTTTCCTCTAAGATTGTTCATACTGTTATTCTTTGGCACATAGGGTGTGTTTATGTACATTTCTAACAGACATGAATTTGGAAGACTTTTATCAACTGCTAATTACAATACTTCACATTATAACAATGACCTCTGGCAGATTTTTGAAAATCCTGTGGTATGTACTTCATACTCAACTTCATTTATTTCTTATTTTCAGATGTAAATCAGTTGGGTTAATGACATGAAAATGTGATAAGAAGCTTTAAAAAGTTAAAGTTTAAAAAACAGTTTAAAAATGTAATCAATTGCAGCTTTCAAAAATAATATAATTTAGTGTAATAATATTAATTATAATTAATACTCTGTTAATTATAATAATTTAATATAATACTAAATATTTTTAAAAGCTACAATTGATTATATTTCTTGACCAAGAATTTTTAAAATATAGACGTATATTACGCATGGGGAAAGGAATGATCAGTTTCTCTTAATATTTCTATTTTATATATTCAAAAGCATCATCAGATTTTTAATTGTAATTTCAGAAAAACTGTTTACAAGTAGCTCAAGCAGAGAATTCAAGGAGTTAGTTTGAGAAAATACATTTTATTTTATCTTACTTATTTTTTATAACAAGTTTTTGAATGTACACCAAAGACAGCCAGAGAAAATTGCAGAGTAAGTGGATTCAGCATGTATAGAAAGTCTTAAATTGAGGAAACTATTTCCTTCTAAACTCTAAAATTATTTCTTATCTTAAAGATTTGAATCCTCAAGGAATTCATTCCTTTTTTGCCTTGCTGGAGCCTATTCTCTTCAGTCAAATTGGAACGCTTATTCCAGGGAAAATACTCTCTTTAGTATTCATCTCTGGAATGCTACTGTTTACAGCTTTCCCCTTGCCAATAGTAAAAGTTTTAAATTACAAAGACTCAATCCACCTGATCAGAATTGTCTTTTATTTCGTAGGAGTAGTTGACAGCCAGGAATAGTAAATTCAAAGTCTCTGAAGACTCTGTTGAATAGAAAAATAACATTTTTTGACATTTTTGTATTTTAAAAGTATTTTTGTTTCGTTTAAGCTACATATCTTCATCTTTCACAAGAGTGTAATTAAAAAGAGGCTTTTTAAGTGGTGAGGGTGGAATTATATATTTTACTTTGGCGCTGAGCCTCTTGGTTATTTTGAGGAATAGAATTATTATATTTGTTGGGTAATATTAGCTCCTGAAAAAATGTCCCAAATTATATCCTGAATTGTAGACATTTGTGTCAGGATTCATAACTTTGGAGAATATGAAATGAAAACATCAGAAGTAAGTAGGAACTGCTTTTCTTTCCATGGCTTTGTTTTGTTTTTGGTAGATTACCCTGATCAATACGCCTCATGAGGGATGTCCCATAGCAAAATATTCAACCATTGTCCTATTATCAGAACTTCTAAAAAATTAGTCAAGTAAGAGTTTGTTAAATGATATTTGAAAGGTGGCCTAAAATGAGACGTTAATGCCTTAATGTGAGATCTTAGGAATTTTTTTTTTTAATTTCAAAAAATCGATAATGATGCATAAAAAATAAAGATTCTGAAATGTTATAAATGATTTTTTTCTAATTTCCTCCATATTCTGAAATCAGAGAACTAATCAGTATTAAAGGGATTAATGAGATAATAGAGTAATTTGATTCTTACAATTATATACGAAGTATAAATGAAATTTATTTAAAGAATTTGAAGATAACTTTGGTTCTTTCATATGATCTACATATAAGCAGAGATGTGCAAAATCTGAGAATGGCATACACATTATCAGGGTTTCTCTGAAATATGGCTTAAAAGATGTATTTCAGACAAATATTTTTTGAAACATATTTTGATTGGAATTATTTTGAGTCTGTACCTCAAGTCTTCCCTTCTGGTTCCCCATGTTTATACTTTGTAAAGAGAAAATTAAGAATTTTGTTAAACATGTCTAAATACAAGAGATTTTTTTTGATACGAAATGTCTCCACGTTTTCATTTATACTCTCTAAATATGTGATTTTTAAATTAAACACTTGACTCAGGAAGAGAATTCCTTAGCTGATATTGACACAACTTGAGATACCTTAGTATGTGGTTTATGTATCAGAGCTTAGTCAAAGAAGAATCAGATTCCTGAGTTAGCATGAAGACAAGTTTTCTCTTAATGTATGGTTCTATACCTTAATATCAGTAACTAAAAGAAATGAAAATATTAGTAATCCATGATCATTCTTTGATACATAATAAAAACAGAAGTGAAGAGAGAAAATTTAAATACATTTTAAAATATCATAACTATTTTAGAGTAATTCACTCTCAAAATCCTGTATATATGAGTAAGACCCTAGTTGATTAATTTGCTTATTTTTACTAATATTTGTTAGGATTTTGTTCTTTACCATTAACTTTTAAGCCCATATTTACCTATCCCTGTGCTTATGCATAGAATACAGCATACAAATTTTAAAATCCTGAGGTCTAAAAATTCATAAATAAAAATCTCATGTTTCATAGAATGATGTGAACATATAGAGTCAGACAAAGTTTAACAAGCATAAACTGGTTTCTGAAAATTCCTTTTTTGTCCAATACACTAGTCATTTATAAATTGAGCAGTTTCTAAAATGCATACACTTTATATTTTCTATTATTTATTAAAAGGTATTTGCTTTATTCTGTGCAATTGCTTTTTTTTTTGATAGGACTGGAAAGAAAAATATATAAACCGGGATTATTCAAAGATTTTCACTGAAAATATAGTTGAACAGGTTTGTATTAATAATTTCAATGATGTGTAGAGTACTTTTGCTATGTTTTCCAGAAGGGACAATATTAATGCAATATTGCTTTATCAGAGGTGTTGTGAAAGTGGAGAAGCCATCTTGTAGATAAAAATCATGTGGCTTAATTAACCTTAAGGATCATATAGTTGTAAAAATATAGACATGAAGATCAACCATAATTTTAAGATCATTCCCTGTTTTGGCCATACTTTCAAATGTTATAGCTGTCCCAAACCACTAAAAGTAAGGAATCTTTGGCAAATCTCTGAGGTAGCCCTCATTTAATAAAAGTGTATCTTTGCAAGAAATTGATCTTTAAGAGTCTCTTCTCAAAGATGTCTTTTAAAAAATGAACTCTGTTTTAGGTTAGTGTTCCAAACTGTTGCTAATACCTTATTTCAGAGAACGTAAGGCATCTTTGATTCTGAGATGCTCTGTTATTTTGTGTACTGTAAGAAATGACCAGAATACTGCCAATTAAACTATGACATAACGTTTTCTAGTCATTTAGAATTTTTAATTTTATACATATTGGAAGAGCTATTTTAGAGTTATCAAGGTATAGATGTTATCATATGTTGTAGGGCACTGTATGCGTAATAATTTCCATTTCAATGGCAAATCATAGTGTACATTATTAAAAAAAAATTTAAAGGGCAAGTCAACTCAAGTGCAACACCAGCTAAATGCACACATGTACATCCACACACACTGATATATACATACACACAAGGTGAAACTATGAAAATTTGATCAAGTATACATACACTGTAGCATTACGGCTACATCATAGTGGTTGCCTGGTCAAATGTGAGTCCAAGATATGTCTTGATTTTACAGATGTGAAAATGCAAAAAGAAAAAAGTCTTAGCATTTAAAAAAAACTAACATTTGTAACAGTTATGTCAATAATATTGGGCAAACCTCTTAAAAAGGCATCTAAGTGAGATGAGTATTGAGTATTCCATCCAATTACTTTTGCAATCTATTTATTAGTTAAAAGACACAAAATATTATTCTCTTAATGGTGATCCCTTGTTTTATAGCCTTGTCCCGATGTCTTTTGGTTTCCCATCTTTTCTGAAAAAGCCTGTGATGAATTGGTGGAAGAAATGGAGCATTATGGCCAGTGGTCTGGGGGGAAACATCACGTGAGTTGTACTTTCACACAAAGAACTATAATGTGTATGTTGGATAGGAGGCGGGGGGTGGATATTTTGAGAATTTAGAGGAGATTGTCTGTTTTGTCAGATATCTCTGACTTATGTACCTCAACGCAGGGGCTAGCCAAGGCTGTCAAGAGAACTCTGGTTGCATTTAATCTATCTGGCCTCAGTTTCTCATTTATGTACACAATTACACTGGATAGTTTCTAAAGGTCAGTGTCTCCAGGCTGGAATGGTAAGGAAAAATATGCCTATTGTGTGCTATTAAGTCTTCTCCAAGGCCACTTTTTATTCTCTGCGTTTTCACAGTGAGCTGTAGTGAAAATACCAAGACAAAGTTTATCTGGTTCACTGCCAAAGCTTTTTCTTGTGTGTAAACGTTGGGAGAAGAAATCTGTTTGAACGCCATTGGTGTAATTCAGTACTGAATTTACATTCAGTGTCAAAGACTTGGCAGGAAGTATTACTGTTGGTGGTTCAGTGTGTTTCTTTTCCTCTGAGAATTTGCACATGCCTGCTCCTTAACAATACCAAGGAATTCTAGAATTCTCTAATATTACTGCCTCTGCTCAACTTCATACCCCAGCTAGTTAGCCGAAGTTCAAAGTATGAGAAGGAACCTGAAGCCAGCAGGTTGTAGGATAATAAAAAGCAATCATGGAAGGACTTGAGGTGTCATAAAATTGAAGTGGGGAACATAGCAGGGAAGGCCTGTTTTCAGTGATAGGGGATCCAAAGAGCAGACTGGCAGAATCTTTATCCATCAAGTATCTAAGACTGCCTGAAGGGTTACTGTAAAAAACTAATTTTTTTAGAGGGCATAGGAAGGCTTTGGAAATAAGTTTTATTTACTTGATAGTCAGACCTCAAATGCATATTAGTAAGTAAGAAAGGAGTCCATTGACTCTGCAATACTTTGCTTCATCATTGATGCATTTGCAAAGCCATGTTATCTAAGTTATTTTGATAGTTTTGCAATTAAAGCAGATGGTACGCCATAATTGAACAACTGTTATTTTTATTGTCTATTATGATCTTGTGGTTGAAAAAAATCCCAAGGTAATATAAATGTGAATTGCATGTGGACCACGCTTTATGACATCATTAATGCTGTTTCTAGGATAGCCGTATATCTGGTGGTTATGAAAATGTCCCAACTGATGATATCCACATGAAGCAAATTGATCTGGAGAATGTATGGCTTCATTTTATCCGGGAGTTTATTGCACCCGTTACACTGAAGGTCTTTGCAGGTTATTATACGAAGGTAGTTATGCTCCCATTCCTCCCGTCTACCTCCTACTAGTTTTTACACAAACATGCTATTTTATATTTTTATTAATAAGCAAATCCATTGGTTTACTTTGCTTTTTTTTAGGGGTTTGCACTATTGAATTTTGTAGTGAAATACTCCCCTGAAAGGCAACGCTCTCTTCGCCCTCATCATGACGCTTCTACATTTACCATCAACATTGCACTCAATAACGTGGGAGAAGATTTTCAAGTAATTATGGCTTTTATTTTTTTACATTTCTTAAAAGAAATATGTCATTACGATAAGGTTTTTGCCTTATTTTTTAAAAATTCTGCTCAGAGGGCATAATTTGAATTTTGCCACCGATTAGAAATTAAACAATAAGCTGATACATTTATTTGTTCCATCTCTTCTAGGGAGGCGGATGCAAATTTCTGAGGTACAACTGCTCTATTGAATCACCCAGAAAAGGCTGGAGCTTCATGCATCCAGGGAGACTCACACATTTGCATGAAGGACTTCCTGTTAAAAATGGAACGAGATACATTGCAGTGTCATTTATAGACCCCTAAGTTATTTACTTTTCATAGAAATGAATTTTTCTTTTGGAATGGATGAACATGTCTTTGGAGTTGTGCTTGAGAAGATGAAAGGAATATTTAAATAACTTCAACAGAACAACTTCACTTTGGGCCAAATGTTTGAAAAACTTTTTGTAAAAAATTGTTTGATATTTCATAATGTCTGCTCTGAGCCTTAAAACACAGATTGAAGAAGAAAAGAAAAAAGTAAAAGCAAATATTTATTTCTATGCCTTTTGTCTCTGAGAATAATGGCAACTTTCTGATTTCGTGTTTCATTTGATCAGATACTCAGCTACAAATGTACAAGTGACAAGTGAGACTAATAATATTTTATTATTAAGAAAGCTTGGGAAGATTGTTATTTATCAACATGTAGACAAAATGAATATAAATGAATATTGACAATTTTTGAATCATTGGAAAACTGGACTTATAACTGAATTTGTATACAACTAATTGTGTAAGTACTTTTTTGATGACCTATGCAGGTACCTTTTCTAATAGTTACTGAAGGAATACAGAGAACAATAAATATCACACAATGTTTTTCCTCAAGACACTTAGTATAAAACACAATTGAGGTACAGAGCCAGTTGAAAACATTTCTGTTTATATTGTTAAACAGAGTTTTTTTGGTTACATTTATGTTACAAATCCAGCCCTCTATTCCTTCAGATCAATTTTCCAAGGTGGATTATATTGAGTCGGTATTAGATTTAGGGAAGCTTTCAAAGCTTTCCATTATTGAAAGTATATCAAGTATCAACCTAAGATCAGCAAGTGTCTTTAAGTCAAAACAGACTTTTGATTTTAATTCTAGAAAATAATGAGGAAAAGAAAATTTCATGAGATTAGTAGTAGCATTTTATGATTAAAAAAAAACTTTGTTAAGTACTTGAATTTTATATCAGGAAAATAAAGTTGGTGAGCCTTTCTTCTTCTCCGCGCCCTTTGTCTCCCTCCTCATTCTCTTTTAGAGAGTTATTCACCTTTGTGTCTTCCCAGCCTAGTTCCCATTTTATCCTCCTTCTTACTTTTTTGATTACCTTTTCTTGATCCCATTTAAAAAAAATTCCCCAGCACAAAAAAATTTGTGTCTTGAGTTCTCACCATTTTTCTGAGTGCAGTTTAAATATACTTATTGTAGCTACTGTTTTTTAATTTAAAGGTTAAACTTGAAAAAAAAAGATCTAAGTCATGGTGCCAAAATTCATTTTTCTAACACCATGTGTTAGAAACTTATGAAAAATAAAGTAATTTAAAATAAGTTTCTCTTGGTCTCTTTATTACTGGTGATTTATCTTTAGAAGAGAGTATATGATGGGGTATCCAAATATCTGGATATAACAGGCTATGATTTTTCATTTTGCTTGGTACATTTACTGATATTATAATAACAATGAAAACTCTACTTATTGAATTATGAATTGAATTGTAATTATCTTCAATCTGAAAATGATTAGAGATTGACGTAGTTATTTTACAAGTGACGAAATAGAGACAAAACATATATTCAATATATCTGTTCTGTGGTGTTTTTCAAGTGCCTACTATGGGCCATGAACTGTTTCAGGCGCTGAGGAAATAGATAATATAAATATTATAATATTTAACCAAGATAATATAATAACCAAGATAATATAAATACTGGAAGATGGACCGAGGAATAAGGCAGTTGGGTTCTACCTCTTTTCTTTGGTGGCACTTAATACTCAAAGTAAATTCCTACAGTCCATCAACTTTGTTGAAGAGACATGTTAGTAATTCTTTCTGAATTACATTACTGTACTTCAGGGATAGTATTCTAAATATGTAACAACTGGTATGGATGCCAGCCAATCAGAGCAGATTCTGGTTACAAAAAACAGAATCTACCAGTGCAAACCAGCTTAATATCGCTTGTGATACACTTCAGAAGAAAGACATCTACGAGATCCTGTTTCTTTTTAGTTGTTGTATACATGAACGGCAACTATAGTAACTTTTAATTTCGTGCCATGTTTTCAGAAATTGGACCAAGGCAGTCAACTGAGCATTTTCTATCTTCCCTCTTATCTCAGGTTTCATGAAATGATATGAAATGTACTTTTAAAAAGAACAATTCATAATCAAGGAAGGTGTGAAAAATTCTCCCAAGTAGGTCAGCAAATTTGAAAGATACAGGAAATAGGCAGGATTGGTTGGATCCGGAAAACTGTCACTTGAAGCACACTCACCTCTGGCAACCACCAGTCTGTTCTCTGTTTCTCTGAGTTCTTATTTTTATTTTTTTATTTATTATTAAAAAAAAAATTTTTTTTAACATTTATTTATTTTTGAGACAGAGAGAGACAGAGCATGAATGGGGGAGGGTCAGAGAGAGGGAGACACAGAATCTGAAACAGGCTCCAGGCTCCGAGCTGTCAGCACAGAGCCCGACGCGGGGCTCGAACTCACGGACCGTGAGATCATGACCCGAGCCGAAGTCGGCCGCTCAACCGACTGAGCCACCCAGGCGCCGGTCTGAGTTCTTATTTTTAAATTGCACATGTAAGTGATATCATACAGTGTTTCAATTTCTCTGACTTATTTCACTTACCATAATGCCCTCAGGGCCCTTCCATGTTATCACAAATGGTAATATTTACTTCTTTTTTAAGATTGAATAATATCCCATTGTATACATATCACATTTTCTTTATCCATTCATCCACCAGTGAACACTTAGGTTGTTTCCGTGTCTTGGCTTTTATAAATCCTGCTGCTGCAGTGAACACAAGGGTGCAGATTGCTTTTTGAGATAATGATTTTATCTCAAATAAGATATACTCCAAGAAGCGGGATTGCTAGATCATATCACTGCTCTTTTTACTGTTTTGTGGAACTGAAATCTTTTGCTGTAGATATATATTTGTATATTAATTGTTTAATAGAAAAAACCAGTAGAAAGAAAAGGGGAGAATTCTCATAACTGACTTAATTTGAATAAATGGAAGTATATTGATATCAATAGTAATTATTTGTGTTTACAGGTGTGTGCGTGTGTATAACGTATATTCCCAAAAAGCTTTAAATGCTCATCATAGTGGCTTTTTTTTCTAATTCTTCATGTGCATAGGAATCAATGTGAATATTTTCACTTAATACAGATACTTTAGTAGTAGTCCAGTATATTGATTTTCTTGATTCTGCTTCATTTTTGAAAAGCACTAATAATTTACTTGTGTTGGTAACTTACCTGAGAGATCAAATACCTGTTTACAGAATAAAAGTATGGAAAACAATTAACATACGAATTGAGTCCATTCTGTCCATCCTGATGACAGAATCGGTATATTCCTTCACTCCTCTGTTTTCTTGTCTGTCATCTGCACTTATTAATTTCTCTGCTCGCTAAGTCCCCCTTGTATGACATTTTAGGGGTCTGTCATTCATTTGGAATATGGCGTGGCCTATTCAACAGATCTCTTCAAGTTGCAGGAAAGCCAAATACAATTTTTAGTCACAGTTGAGAGTCAGTCTCTGCAAATAGCTCTCTTTGACTAGATGTCAACTACTTTGGAAAATTAAAGTCTTGGAGGCTTCATGAAAGCACCCTTTGTCAAACAGCACCGTTTATCTGTGGACTTTCAGAATAGCAAGCTACATGCTTCTTTTAGAATAGCTCTTTAATAAGAAAAGGCCCTTGGGGAAAAGAGAGGAAAAATGTATAAAACTCTTTAATAACACAATGGGTTTTGCATTAAATTTGAAGACATACATTAAGAAATAAGTAGTGAAAAGAGTAGAAAACTACATGGAGACCTGCTTTAAAAATGCAACATAGCTAACTTATTCTAATAAAAGGAATTAGAACAATTGGAAAGATGAGACATACGAGGGATGTATATACTTTATAAATCTTAACTCTTACAGCTTTTTTTTTAAATTTTAAGAATTAAATTATATTTTTGTATCATTGTTAACATATTAAAATAGATTAGAATATACTCGTGAAAAGTAACGTCTTTGCTGATTTTCGAGGTGGTGGTGTTTGTTTTTCTAATAAATCAGCTGACTATTTTGGCCTGCTTTTGTGTCTCTACTGAAAAATGGTTGACTAAGAAATCAGATTCCTTATAATCTTTTCAAAATAGAAAGGAATTTTTGCCTATTTAATGATGCAAAACACAGAAGTAATCAACTTAAGTTTCAACAAATGAAATGGAGAGATCACGAACGCCATAAGTATCATAAAGAATATACTGTTTCTTTCAAATTATCCTCACTCCAAAGTAAATACAGTTGACTCTTGAACAATGCAGGGGTTAGGGATGCCAAGACCACCCTCCAACCCCCATTCTCCACACAGTGGAAAATCCCGGTATAACGTTTGACTCCCCTAAGAATTTACTAATAACGTATTGTTGATTGGAAGCCTTGTAGTCTAACACATGCTTTTAAAAATGTTATATGTATTATATACTGTATCCTTATAATTAAACTAGAGAAAATAAGAGAAAATGTTATTAAGAGAATCATAAGGAAAAGAAAATACATTTACAGCACTGTACTGTATGTAAAAAATACCTCACATATAAGTGACCACGTGCAGTTCAAACCCATGTTGTTCAAGGGTCAACTATATTAGATTACCCCAAAAAAATTAAGAGATGGAAAAGGAGAAAAAATTTCATGAAGCTTTGATGAGGAATGAATTTCTTTGTGCTTAATTATAAAATAATTAAAAAAAATACTTTTAAGCGACATTTTTCTTAACACTGATTTAAGTTCGGTAACTTTTCTTTTAAAAATGCAATGTGAAATGGTAGAATCCTTAAAGAAATCACATCGTGATATTTAATTCTGCGTCTTCACAGGAGAATTTTGTGTTTGAAAAAGCTCAATAACTTCCAAGTGAGAAACGGACAAATTAAAGTGTGATTTTCTCTTGATGAGCATAAATGATTAGATGATTGATTAATTGAAGATATATGCATATTTAAAATGAGATTATCCTATTAAACTTTGCTTCATTAAATTATTTTCATCTGTATTCACATAGTTTATATATTTTATAAATCTCGCCAAATTGTGACATCACAGCCCCATCTTGTGGTCAATGTAGATAACTAATAGGGTCTAAATTTTAAGCAAAAAAGCAGGAACTTTAATTTTTTTAAAAAATTCATGCTTTCAAAATTTTTCTTAAAGGCTAATATGAACAAAAATGATAACGTTGAATGTTTTTCCAGGAATTGCTTTTTTTTATTTTGGTAACATAGTATAATATTTTATTTATTTATTTTTTTAAATTTTTTTTTCAACGTTTTTATTTATTTTTGGGACAGAGAGAGAGCATGAACGGGGGAGGGGCAGAGAGAGAGGGAGACACAGAATCAGAAACAGGCTCCAGGCTCTGAGCCATCAGCCCAGAGCCTGACGCGGGGCTCGAACTCACGGACCGCAAGATCGTGACCTGGCTGAAGTCGGACGCTTAACCGACTGCGCCACCCAGGCGCCCCCATAGTACAATATTTTAAAAGAAGGATTTGGATACCTTATTTCTGAAATAAAGGATAGCTAGCATTATTTCCAGTTAGTACTGAGGAAATAATTTGTTTCTATTCTTTACCTACTTTGTAGACTGCTAATCTGTGTTCACTAGTGGACATGGGCCTGAACTAAAAATAAAATCAGACTCCTGTTACAACTGATACAGTAGTTGGTTTTGAGTAGACAAAATAACTTACATTAGAACAGTTCCAGAGAGTTTAATTGTAAAAATAAATATATTCTTAAAAATGTGTTTGTGGTAGGGAAAGAGAAGTCATAATAATATTTTTCTTCATAATCAGCAAAGGGCCAGTAAGTGCAGCAATGAGGACAGGATTCCTGTGGCGCAAAAACTGGGTGATTCAGACAAACTATGAAAGTTAATAATCTCTGTTTTGATTTTTTGAGGATGAATGCAATTTGTTCCTGCTTAAGTTGTTGAAGGGAGGTGTACTGCCATAGTGCTAATTTACTCCAGCTCTCGTGTATTCAAATGTTGCCCACATATCCTTCTTGATTGCCTTTCCTCCCGGGGAATCACCTTGTGCTCTGACTGCTTGGCTGAATTCAGATGCTCCTGAACTAACTCTGACTCTAGAGTGACTTCAGTGATTTTTCGCATTATCCCGAGACAGTTTCCTTATTGATCTTCTGTGAGCTAAGAGGAGAGGAGATAAAAATAAATATGGACTATTGAAACCTAAATGATTTGGCACCTGTGTGAGCAGGTCACCAAAGATGGTCCTCAATGAGCCATGACTCCCAGGATTCATGCTTTTGTCCAGTTCCCTCCCACGTTGAATATGGGCGGGTCTACTGGGAAGCAGTTCTGCATATTCCAAGCTAAGTCATGGGAGACCTTGTGGCTTGGTTCTCTTGAAGCATTCATTCGTTAGACGGTCCCTCTAGAATCCAGGTACCATTCTGTAGAAAGCCTATGCCACAAGGAGAGGACGTGTACAAGTACTCTTGCCAAGAGCTGAAGATGATCTACAGTATCATTGGGCACCATGTGGGTAAATAATTTGGATATGATGCACCCAGTCAAACCTTCAGATGGCTATTATCTCCATGGCTGACTTCCTACTGCTACCACATGTGAGTCCGCAAGCAAATCCACCTGCTGAGCCCAGTCAACCCACAGAACCATGAGAAACAAAATTACCATTGTTTTAAGCCACTGAGTTTTGTGTGGTTTGTTACATAGCAGTGTAGATAACTGAACCAGGGATAATCGTCTATACTGGCTCTCTAATTGGGCCTGCTTTTCTGAGCACTTAACACACTGGTTTATTTACCTTTCATTTTCCTCAATAAGGCCATAAACTCTTTGAGGAAAGGGATTGGCCCTTGTTTAATCTTTTCCATTTTAGACCCTAGCATACAGCCTGGCATATAATATGTACTTATGTGTGAGTGAGTAATGGACACTTGGTTTTATGTCTGAGATTTTATTGTAGTTGAATCAAAATGATTGCTGAAGGGAATAGGAGTTTTAAAGTTAACAGATAGACCAAAAATAAAAATAAATCTGTGCCTTTAATAATGTGTACTTTGGTTATGGTGTGTTTTCTCAAGGAAAGACTTGAGAAAGATTGTACAGTTTGTTCTTGAATAAACGGATATATAGGTGGCCTCAAGTTGGATAGAATGATATACTGCTGTGTTGTAATATTAAACTGATATCACTATTATCCTCAGCGTTCTGTGCTGAAGGACTGAGGCAGGGAGTGGTCAGTTTATGAGTAGCTTGCTTAGGGGCCATATGTTTATTAGGCTTTCAAAAAGTATTTTGAATTCCATGAGTTTGGTTTTACCTATCTTAAGACAGTTTTAAAAAAATGCTTTAAAAAGCATTATGCTTATTTAGTGACTAACATCTCTATATTTTATCTATAAAATAGAAAACTGTGAAAATAGTGGATTTTTAAACTCCAAGGAGAGTGTGGCCTTGATGTGTATTTTCTTTGGAACCACTGTTGCTGCCATGGTTACAGATTACACTGCTGTTGGGTGTGGCTTGTTGATTTTAACCAAGCGCCATTTTAACATCTTTTCAGTGTGATCCTAGAAATGTAATGAATAATGGAATTAAAACTTTATAATTTCAGAAGTATGGACCGGTATAAATCTGATAAAAAAATGAATTCTTTCGGAGAGCTGTAATGGAGTTTATGTCAGAAAAATCCAGACCTTAGAAACTTCTTGACTGCATGTAAGTAATAGTTTGAATAAAGCAGACTTGGGTAGCAAGCAGTATTTTTATACAAATATGGAGAAGATATTTTTAACTGCGTAAAATTGGTAAAGGATTTGGCAGATCTGAGCCATTTGAAAGGTAACGAACAGTAAATTCAAGTGTGTAAAAAATTGGGAGACAGCAATGAGGTTCAGGAGTTATAATCAATCTAATTATATTTCAAAATAAGAATGTGACAAGCGGGCACGAACCCCCATCTAACTTGCCATTGATTGGAGGGGTTATAGCTACTAATTTAGGGCATTTGTTTTGATGTTAAGATTTCAGATTGTTCTGTTATTTTTGGAAAGTATGTTGTGTGCCCTGTTTTCCAGTTTAATCCTTCAGCAGGCTTTCTTGCAAATATTTAGTCCAATGTTGCACTATTTTTTTAACATCTAAAATGAGGACAGAACAAGAAGTGCAGAATATGTACTTGTCTATGTGACATGATTAATTTGCATCCACTCTCAGATGCTTGTAGCTCAGAATATAAATCTTCAGTGATGGTTTACTTTTGTGGCAGTTTCATGTGCTTTTCATGGAACATTCATATGCTTCCCAGATTTCTCACTCATAGTTAGGTGGAGTCATGTGACTGCTTTTGGCCAGTGGCTTATGAGCAGAAGTGATGATCACTCCAAGGGCCAATTTAAGAGCACTCCCATTTAAGAGCCCACAGTAGTGACCCTTGAAGCATATATATTGAGATGTCTGGGTCCTGAGTCACTATTTGGAAGGGGGTTTGCCTTAACAGGTGCCAGGCCCACAATAGATGCGTGTGAAAAAGAAATGAAGCTTGATATGTTAAAGTTTCAATAAGATAACTTATTTTTACCTGGCTAATAAAACCAATCATATATTTGAGAAAATGATACATATTTTGTTTGGAGATGATAGACTTAGGTATGTATTGATTTTAAAATAATAAAAAAAACTGGAGTCATTGTAGGGTTTTGTGGTTTCATTTGTTCATCTGACAATAGACTCTCAGGGTTGGAAGTGGTCTTAAAAGCTAGGAAGTCCCATCTCTGCCTTGTTCCCACCATAAATAAATCCCTTTCAAGCTTCCTTGGTTGATGATTATCCAAGACTACACTTGAAAATTTCATTTAGTGAATGTTTGTTAAGTATCTGTTACATGCCCATCTTTGTACCTGAAATGACTTAGATGTTGTCCTTCCATTACAATCCAGTGATGCGTTCATCACTGAATCCTGAGACAGAGACAGCAAAGCTTTGTCTTAACTGTGTCAAAATCTGTCTTTTGTAATTTCTTTAAAAAAATTTTTTTTGATGTTTATTTATTTTTGAGAGTGAGAGAGACAGAGTATGAGTGGGGAGAGGGGGCGGAGAGAGGGAGAGAGACACAGAATCCGAAGCAGGCTCCAGGCTCTGAGCTGTCAGCACAGAGCCCGACGCGAGGCTTGAACCCATGAACTGTGAGATCATGACCTGAGCCGAAGTCGGACGCTCAACCTCCTGAGCCACCCAGGCGCCCCTGTCTTTTGTAATTTCTACTTAAAGTTTATATTTGTACATTTGGGAAAGATGTGAAAAAAATTAATGTCTTTTAATATGGGCCTATCTTTCAAATATTTAAAGCAGTAATCACAAACATTCCCTCTCTCCCCTCCACCCCCTCTGGCTCACCATATTAATCTTTTCCACGTTTAAAGTATCAGATTCTTCATAGTCCTTGTATAAATGACCACCTTTGGACCTCTGTCCTGCCCAGTGTGGCTTCCTGATCTTACAAAGTGTTAATATCACTACATATACTCTCCTTTCCTCTTGGAATGATTTGTCAGTATGTCCACGGACATGTGTCCATATATCCATGGTGGTGCCCAGATCTAAATTCAATAGGTAAAGTATTAGTGCTATAGAAACAAAGTGAAGAGTGCTCATATTTTAGATTTTTGTCAATATCATTTAATATAAAATTACCTTTGGGGGGGGGAGTGAGCTAATTTTAAAAGCTACCTAAATACGTCTAATATACAGCAAAGGTTGGGAAGACGGGATCTAGCTTAACCCCTGAAAGTGACAAAGATGCTTTGCTTGGCCAAACTTTAGTCAGGCTCCTGAAACTTCTCCTAAGCCAATCTGTGCCCTTCCTTGTAAAATGCAGTTTTGGGGGTGCCTGGGTGGCTCATTCAGTTAAAATTCTGACTCTTGATTTCAGCTCAGGTCATGGTCTCAGGAACCCTGCATCAGGCTCCGTGCTGTCTGTGCGGAGCCTGCTTGGAATTGGGGTTCTCTCTCTTCCCCTCACTCTCTGCCCCTCCCCCACCTCAAAATAAATAAGCTTAAAAAAATGTAGTTTAACAGGACCCCTCCCCCCCCTCCACCAGATGCTTGATATCTGATCACCTTTGATTTCTGATTGAGATCCTCATCTCCCACCATCCCCCAGGGGTATTTGATCACTCTGGCCAGACTTCAGCAAGAATCCTGTTACATTGGTTTAGCTAGAATTCCCCCTTTCCCTGATGTTCCTTTTTAGGAATTTCCCATCAGCTGATCTCCACCCTGTTCCTTGGCTATAAATTCCCACTGCCCATGCTATATTCTAAGTTGAGCCCAATTTCTCCCACTCAATGCAACATCCTACTGCAGTGGTCCCTATACCTATTGTAATGGTCCTGAATAAAGTTTGCTTTACTGTGCTTGAATAGGTGTCATCAAATAATTTTTCTTTACCAAAGATGTTATTTCTATCCCTACACAATATTTATAACCTATGCTTTGCTTACTGAATGAGGATTTCCAGCTAATTAGTGGAACCATGGTGAATAAAAAATGTCTAATCAATCACTGAATGGCAATCTAAATGAAATCTAAAAACTTCTATATTGGAAGACAAAAATAACCAACTTCTCCCTCGGTTACTACATCCAGAGACTTGACCAGTGCTAAGGTGGCCACGTTGGACCGAGTGTGATCACACAAGGAAACAGTTCATGATTATAGACAGCCTTGGTTCCAGCCAAGTTCCCACAGTCAATTGTTTCTTCTGCTTCATGTCCCAAAATACTAGAACACAGTTTGAGAAATTTCATGAAGTCTCAAGATGTTCTGTCAGGTTGAGAGAGAAAGAAAAGATCATTTAGTTCAACCTCCTTCCCATTTAGATGACAGATCACTTGGCCTCTACTTGAGGATTTTGCAGCTTGCTCATCTGTGGATGACATGTTGTAGTTATCAGAATTCTCCTATCTCGAGCTGACACCAGTTGCCCTCTTAACTTCTTCCTGTTGGCTCTAGTTCTGCTTTCTGGAGGAACACAGACTAAGTTGAATGCCTTTTCCATGAGTTAGCAATGCAAATGGACTATAATCTTCCTAAGTCTGCTCTCCAAAGTAAACATTTCAGGGTTTAACAACCATGTCACCGCCCTGTCCTCTGTGACTCCCTGCCTCTTTCTCCTTTGTCAACATCACACTTCCCAGTGTGTCATCTGAGTGGGACATAGACTACCGCAGTGGTTCTGATTGCTTCCCTTGGTCTGGTCACTGTACCTCTAGAAAGATCACCTAAGATTTTATCAGGTTTTATAGGGATCACTACCACAATGACTTAAAATACTAGCTCAGTGGTTTTCAATCCAGGCTGCATATTAAAATCACCCGGTAGAGCTTTTAAAAAATACTAATGTCTAATGTTCTGGCCCTAATGAAACAAACCAGAACCTCTGGAGGTAAAAGCCCAGGTGTAGGTATTTTTGTAAGGTGTTGCGATTGTTCTAATATGTAACAAAATGAGTTTTGCTCTTAAATGAGGTTTCTCTCAACCTTTATGTAAATGCAATTTTTATTTGAATGTATATATCAGATTTTATTCTGTTCCAGTGTAATTATCTCTAATAATAGGATTGCCAAAATTTCCAAATGCAATTTTATAAGGTCAATTTTCAACTAAATTAGAATATTAAAATTGCTGTTGATGTCCATAAAATGTTTAGAGAAGTTTAGAAAGGATTTTGAAAAAGTATAAATATTAATTCATTTCAATTTAATGTTTCTTACTGAATTTATGCACAACATAATTTGTACTCTATATAAGAACATCTTACTATCATACTTCGAATAAACTTGGATGATCACTGATAGCAAATGACATGGCCCAGTAAGCATGGGATAAAAGGATGGTTTTCCAAATTCAAGGTCTTTCCAAATAAAACAAGCATTAATGCTATGCTACTTGGCTCTTTTTATTTAAAACACTGGGTTTTAAGGCATATCCAAATTAAACTACTTCTTATTCCTTTGCTTTTGAGATCTTTCAGCTGTTAAAAGGAGTGTTCTCTCAGAAAGTTTGGCAACAGAAAATTTCAGTCTGGACATCTGAAATTAATCACAGTATTGGGTAAGAGTTAAGAGGAACAATTGTAATTACTTAAATTTGCATCTCTGAAGCATTTGGCAAGACATTTTTTTTCAAGTTCTGATGATTGCCTGAATATTGCAGTGTAGTAAATGAGAATTTCACAAAAGTCAATGTTACTGGCCCTTTATTTAAAAGACAAGGAGCAGCCCTCATGCAGTATCCCCCATTATTCTTGGTATATTGAGTACATTGTTGACGACCATATTGTACATTTTTTTTTTTTTGAGAGAGAGAGAGAGAGAAAGAGAGAGTGCCCACACACCCGTGTGAGGAGGGAATGGGCAGAGGGAGAGAAAGAGAAAGAGAGAGAGAGAGAGAGAGAGAGAGAGAGAGAGAGAATCTTAAGCAGGGTCCACACCCAGCACAAAGCCTGACAAGGGGCTTGATCTCATGACTCTGAGATCATGACCTAAACTGAAACGATGACTTAGAAGCTCAACTGACTGAGCCACCTAGGCGCCCCTATAATGTACAATTTCGAAGGCATTAGTTCGTAGGCTAAGAACTCATACATTGATATTTATATCTGTCATACCCATCTGTAAAATGAATTACTAGATAGTTCTAAGGAATAGTGTTTTTTTTCCCTGAAGGAATAGTGTTAATACTATTAAAATGAGATAAGAAAGGTCAGAATCATTTGGAAGAAGTGGTGAGAAGTTTCCTGTAATTGCACATAAAACTTATCATTAAGCTCCCATGTTAGCCAAGTCCAAAGAAGAAACACAATGCTTATATAGTGGCCTCTTTATATTGCAATAAAGGCATTCCTCTCTCCCTAGCTACTCATCTTTTTTTCCTATTTCTGTATTTATTAGACCTTCACCTAGAGATTCAGTCTTTCTTTTTTTTTTAAATTTTTTTTTCAACGTTTTTTATTTATTTTTGGGACAGAGAGAGACAGAGCATGAACGGGGGAGGGGCAGAGAGAGAGGGAGACACAGAATCGGAAACAGGCTCCAGGCTCCGAGCCATCAGCCCAGAGCCTGACGCGGGGCTCGAACTCACGGACCGCGAGATCGTGACCTGGCTGAAGTCGGACGCTTAACCGACTGCGCCACCCAGGCGCCCCTCAGTCTTTCTTTTAACTCAGTTCTAATCCTGTCTGCGCTTAAGAGCCCCACGTAGATCAAGTAACAAGTTAACACTGATGCTTATTTTGCTTTGACTTTTTCCTTTCAGATTTGTTAACCAGGTGTTTTGAGCCTGTGGAGAAATCATGCACTCCATTTGCTAGAACTGGATATGTCTTGTTCCTTTTATTTGAATTCTTTCCTAGATACCTTAATTCTCATTGCTATCACCCTAAGACTGGGATCCTGTCAGGGACTAGAGGTCATTTTGTGCTTTAGAAAGATACGAGTTGGCCTTTGCCACACAAAAGACTCATGGATCTGTGAGTCTCCTGGGCTCAGTTTCATGGGATTTCCTCTACAAATATCTTATTTTCCCCCAGGCCTGGTGGGCTAATCCCAGCAGGTGTTTCTCATGGCATTGATAGAGGTTTAACAGGGCGAATGGAAACATAGAGGCCTCTCAGGGTCTAGGGTTTGAACGGACACATCATCGCTTCTACCGAATACTTTTGCCAAAGCAGGTCACATAGCTGAAACCAGACGGAGGCCTGGAGAAATACACGTGGAACCTTTAGAAGAAAAAACTGCAGTGTCACATGGCAGGGATTGTTGAAGCAGGAAGAATTGTTGAAAGGTATCAGGTGTTATTTAAATACATTAAAAATTGTGATTTCAGTTTTTACAATTAATTCATTCATTGCCAAATTACTATTTTGACAGTGGAGTATTCCACAAATATTTGAAGGCCCAGTGCAAACACTTGTTCTTCTGACTCGTCATATCAGAGTCACATAATCTTGGGCAACTCACTTAAAGGTTTATTTTCTTAACCTTTTCTGTTTTTGAGGTACACTTCTGTAAGTTTTAACATGTGTGTGAATTCCTGTAACCACTACCACAATCAGAATATAGAATAGCAGCATCACATCAAACAACTCCCTTTAGCTGCTCTTTTGGACTTAAAACCTCTCCCTGCTTCTAATGGCTGACACCAATGAATCTCTTCTTCCACATCGGTTTTGCCTTTTCTAGATTGTTAGGTAAGTGGCATCATACAGCTTGTAATCTTTGGAGATTGGCTTCTTTTCCTCAGTGTAATGCCTTTGGGATTCATCAGTAGTGTTGTGTATACACATAGTTCCTTTTTATTGCTGAGGAGTCATCTGTATGGATGAATTACATTTTTTTTTAAACTGCACTTACTTATGGAAGGTCATCTGGGTTGCTTCCTGTTTTAGGTGACTATGAATAAAACTTCTAAATATTTATGTACATGTTTTGCATCACCACAAGTTTCCATTTCTCCAGAGAATTAGCTAAGTGGGAGAGGGCTATATTACGTGGTAAGTATATAATAAGTTTACGGTCAGCACATGATTTGTATGATTACCATTCTTTTAAATCTGTTAAGCTTGGTGCTATGACCCGTGGTGTGGTCTCTCAAAGTGGATGTTTCCTATACACGTGAAAAGAATGGGAATTCTTCTGCTGGTGGTTGAAGTAGTCTATTGGCCTAATTATTTGATGATGTCCTTCGGTTCTATTCCTAACGGTTTCATATCTGCTCTTTCTATGGATTGTTGAGAAAGGAGTGTTAAAATCTCCAAATACAATTGTGGATTTATGTGTTTCGTTTGTCCATTGTATCCGTTTTTGCTTCACATATTTTGAAGCTCTGTTGCGAGTTGCATACATTTAGCATTGTTACATTTTCCTAAAGGATTGGCCCCTGTATCGTGATGCAGTGTCTCTCATTTCTGGTAATTCGGCTGGCTTTGAAGTTTACTTTGATGATACTATAACCATTCCAGTTTTCCTCTGATTGGTATACTAGTATAACTGTATTCTTTTCCTTTTTGCCCACTTTTATCATTATATTTAAAGTGCGTTTCTTATAGACCACATATAATTGTTTCCCTCTTCTCATCTGACAATGCTGTCTTCTAATTGGTATGCTTAAACTGTTTATCTTTTTTTTTTTTTAATTTTTTTTTCAACGTTTTTTATTTATTTTTGGGACAGAGAGAGACAGAGCATGAACGGGGGAGGGGCAGAGAGAGAGGGAGACACAGAATCGGAAACAGGCTCCAGGCTCCGAGCCATCAGCCCAGAGCCCGACGCGGGGCTCGAACTCACGGACCGCGAGATCGTGACCTGGCTGAAGTCGGACGCTTAACCGACTGCGCCACCCAGGCGCCCCAAACTGTTTATCTTTAAAGTAGTTACCGATACGTTTATACCATTTTATTCTTTCTGTTTGTCTCCTTTGTTTTTCATTCTACTGTTTGTGCCTTCTTTTGGGTTAATTAAATATTTTAAATATCTCATTTTAATTTGTCAATTAAGTTTTGAATATATCTCTTTGAATATTTTCCAAGTGTTACAATAAACGTACTTACGTTTTCAGAGTCTACTCAGTTAATATTTAAATCTTCAGTTGAATGTAGAAACCTTACCACCCTATCTCCCTTTATGTTTCAACTGTAATATTCATTAACTTTATGTTTATTGAACAACTCACCAGACAATGTTGTAATTTTTACTTTCAACTAATTAAAGAACTTACCATTTTAAAGAACTTCAAAGAAAAATAGTCTATTTATGCAGGTTTTTATGATTTTTGTAGCTCTTCCCTTACTCCCAAAGTTCTGTTTCCCTCATATCTTTTCCCTTACACCTAGAGAAACCCCTTTGGAATTCTTTTACAGCAGGTTTGTTGGAGATGAATCCCCTTAGTTTTCATTCATATGATAATGTCTTTATTTCATGTTAGTTTCTGAATGAAAGTTATTTTTACTGGATAGGGAAGTCTAGGTTGACAGTTCTTTTCTTTTAGTACAATATCATTTTTGCCCCACTGCTTTTTTTCTAACGACAAATCTACAATCATTTAAATACGTATTCTTTTATATATAATGCATTATTTTTCTCTGTTTTCAAGATTTTTCTTCATCTTTGATTTTTATTAGTTTGGTGATGATGTGTATGGGCATGGATTCTTTTGAGTTTTCCTGTTTGGGGTTTGCTGACCTGCTTGAGTCTATAAGTTTATGAGTTTACCCAAATTTGGAAAGTTTTCAGGCATGATTTCTCCAAATATATCTTTTTCTGAACAATAACCTTTCTCTTCTTTTTTGGGAACTCCAATGACACAAATGTTAGACTTTTTGATGTGTCCTCAGTCTTAAGACTGTTCATTTTTTCCTTAGACATTTTCTTCCCTGTTGTTCCACTTGGATAATTTCTATTGATAGATCTGCAGGTCCATTAACTCTTTGCTCTACTGTCCCCAGTTCTGTTGTGTACCTCACTCAGTGACTTTTTGGTTTAGATTTTAGTGATTGTATTTTTCAGTTCTAAAATGTGTCTGGTTCTCCTTTAAAACTTCTGTTGCTCTGGTGAAACTTTCTATCTTTCCATTGGTTTTAAGGATGTTACATTTTTGAGCATTTTGTGACAGCTTCTTTAAAGTCTTTAATAATTGGCCACCTGGCTCATATTAACTGATGCCTGTTGATTTCTTTTCCATTGGTAATTTATCAGATTTTCCTGATTTTTTTTTTTTTTATAAGTTGAATAATTTGGGATTGGTTGCAGGGCATTTTGAATAGGAAGTTATGAGAGTCTGGGTCTTGATTAAGTCCTATGGAGAGTGTTTTGTTGTTGTCGTTTTATTTTGGTTTAGTAGCCAGTTGAGTTTGGTTTAATAGCCAGTTTACCAGCCAGTTGGCTGCAATGTCTGAAATGCCTATGTGGACTGTGGTTCAAATGTCCATATACTTTTTAAAGCTTTTGCTATGTTCTTCAGCATTCTGCGTGTGTCTCGCTGGGGGGCCAGGCTGAGGCCTGGGTAGTTGTTGTCTACCTCGTACTTTAGTGCTCAAGGCTTTTGGTATACCGGCTAGGGTCAGATCCGTTACTCATCTCAGGGTTGGGCCAAAGCGTTCATTTAAAGTGTTTTGGAGTTGGGGTGCCTGACTTTGGCTCAGGTCATGATCTCGTGGTTCCTGAGATCGAGCCCCACGTCGGGCTCTGTGCTGACAGCTCAGAGCCTGGAGCCTGCTTCGGATTTTATGTCTCCCTCTCTCTCTGCCCCTCCCCGACTTGTGCAGGCTCTCGCACATGCACCCTCTCTCTCTCTCTCTCTCTCTCTCATAAATAAATAAACATTAAAGAGAATTTAAAATGTTTTGGGCTCCTTTACTTTCGCCACTGTCACCCCTAGACTGTCTGGCTCCCAGGGTCCCTGCTTCCTGGTCCCCTGCTAGTCTCCTTACACGGCATACATGTCTCGAGCCTGCTTCTGCTGCCAGATGCAAGCGGCGGGAGGACAGAAAGTAAAAACGAACATTTTCCTCCGTGGTCCTTGGATCACACAGTTTCCCTGATTAGAGAAAAGGATTCCCTCCCTCCGTTCCCCCCAACTCCTTCAAGTATCATCTCATTGCCACTGCCACCGCCACCCACCACGTGGTTGCAGGGTGAGGAGTGAGGCTTGCTGGAGATAGTGCTGAGAGAGAAATAAACAAAGACCACGGATTTCCCCACGCTCTCTCCTCCTTTTAAAGGCTCCACTTTCCAGTACTTAAGACCAAAAAAACCCCAAACAAACAAAAAAAAGAATTTCTTTTGGAGCTCTTTTTTGTCCATGCCTGCCACACCACTCTGGGATTTGTGCTGACTAAAAACTAAAAGTTATGGGTGGAAAAAAGAAGAAACGAGGAAACTTGCCACTGATTTCTTGTACTTTGAGTTCTGGTTTTCTTCCTCAAGTCACCTGCTACCATTTACTTAGAGTTCTCGTAGAGCATGCACTCCACGCGGTCTGTGGAAGGTTCTGGTTGTCTTCAGTTGGAGAGACAGAGTGGAGAGGCTTCCTTCATCATCACCGGAACTGGAACCCTCACTTCAGTTGTGTTAAACTTCAGTTATTTGAGCTTCAAGGTGGGTCCTTGCTCTTTCTAACTCCTTAGATATTTACAGAAATGAAATGAAATGGCGTATTTCAAAGTGTTTTGTAAACTGTAAGGTACCTTACGATTGTGATGATAGTGATATATTGACCTTTGAATACAGACATGTAATTTGAAAAACATTTCATCCCATCTCAACTTTACTGCTTTGGCAATTCCCTAAACACACCCTGCCATGTTAATAAATATTACAGTGCCTGAAAAGCTGGGACCACGCTAAACAAAGCTAAACAGGTTTCCCTACAATAGGGCTTCTTAGAGTCTCTGAGAGGTTACTGCACATTTTGAACTCCCAGGAAATAATTGAATAGATCTAGGGACTTGTCTGTCAGCTATTTGCCTTGCTGTAGTCTTTCAAACAGAAATAAATGCAGGATTATGTATTATAAGCACATTTTAAAAAACTCTTCTCTGTGGGATCTTTAACATGAATAAGAGTGTTGTGAGCTTTGGCACAACCTTTACTCTTTTTTAATTACCTGTCAAACTGAAAGCCTTGCTCAGCAATTGACATGTGGCTATAGACAGAGAAGTTATTTTGGGGGAACATGAGGCTTTAAAGAAACAGACACAAAACAAAATGATGTGTATTTGGATATCTTTCTGAAGTTCCATTCGAGGGTTTAGTTTTCAAGCCACGGGCTATCATGTGAGAGTAATCAGAAGACCTTCTTAGAACTGGGTACTGCAATGAAAATCCAGGCTGTGTACTTGTACAATTTTTTTATACTAGAGATACAGCCCAGGTGCTTAGAAAAGTGTTATCTGAATCCTTATTTATAACTCCTGCTTCTTTTTTTTTTTAATTTTTTTTTTTTTTTTTTTTTTTACTGTTTATTTATTTTTGAGACAGAGAGAGACAGAGCATGAACAGGGGAGGGTCAGAGAGAGGGAGACACAGAACTGAAACAGGCTCCAGGCTCTGAGCTGTCAGCACAGAGCCCGACGCGGGGCTGGAACTCACGGACGCGAGATCACGACCTGAGCCGAAGTCGGCCGTCCAACCGACCGAGCCACCCAGGCGCCCCTATAACTCCTGCTTCTTTCAGTTAAAATATAATTTGAAGCATTTAGGAACATGACAAAATAATACATTTTATGTATGTAACTTCATTTTTCTTGTTGGACTCCTAATTGTTTCTTACCCTTAATGGTCAAACTGGACATAATTCAAAATCATTTCTCTCTTTCACTTTAGATTTTTGTGTAAATAAGTTCATGTAAACAAAAATGCGAGCAGAAGAGATACTTACTAAAAAAGAAGATGAAGACAGTGTAACTTTAGACAAAGAGGAATTTGATATTTTGAAGGTAAAGCATGGATGTTCATTCATGAATGTTTAGTATCTCAAATTCACTACAAAGAGATCTAATCCTAGAAAAGGGTCATTAAGGGGCGCCTGGGTGGCGCAGTCGGTTAAGCGTCCGACTTCAGCCAGGTCACGATCTCACGGTCCGTGAGTTCGAGCCCCGCGTCAGGCTCTGGGCTGATGGCTCGGAGCTTGGAGCCTGTTTCCGATGCTGTGTCTCCCTCTCTCTCTGCCCCTCCCCCGTTCATGCTCTGTTTCTCTCTGTCCCAAAAATAAAATAAAAAACGTTGAAAAAAAAAATTTAAAAAAAAAAAGAAAAAAAAAGAAAAGGGTCATTAAAATGCCAATCTATTGATCTGTATTTTTACTTTAAAAGGTAATAAGTAGAAGAACTTATATTTACTAAAGGTCTGAACTTTGATCAAGAATCATCCTTTCAAGGGGTGTCTGGGTGGCTCAGTAGGTTAAGCGTCCAACTCTTGATTTCATCTCAGGTCATGATCTCATGATTCATGGGATCCAGCCCTGTGTTGGGCTCTGCACTGATTGAGCAAAGCCTGCTTAGGATTCTTTCTCTCTCTCTCTCTCTCTCTCTCTGACACCCCCCCACTCTCTCTCTCCCCTTCCCTCTTTCTCTATCCAAATAAATAAATAAGCTTATAAAAAAGTATTATCTTTTTAAAAAGGTAATCATTATGCATTTCATCACATTATAATCCAGTTCTAATTATGGCCCTAGTTCACCATTACTTCTCCCTAGGGAAATCTATCAGTCCCATATGCTTGTAGTCTGTGCCACGCAGACAGTACTGGGGTTTTCCATGCATACATTTTGAGAGCACAGACTACCATTACTTACTAATTTACAAGCCTAGGATAAATAAAGCATAGAAAGCAGTAATTCAAACTTACCCACAGTAATAGCAAAGTCACATTTAGGGTCAAGTCTAGCTATATCTAGCATCTGACCAACATCTGGCTTGTGTTATTGAGAGATCAACTGTACTCTCTAAAGAACAACATTTGATGGACACTATCTTAAGGCAGTCTGCAAACACTCCAGTTTATGTTTATTTAAGCAATGTACATAGCCCATCTTTTTCTTAGAAGAGTCAAAACTTTTGTGAAAGACTGAATTACAAAAGGCTAATGCACTCCATACTCGTATGAAAGAATTTCATTTCCGACTGTAAATTTTGGTGCCTCATTTGTTTCATCAAATCATCCAGAATGTCAGTTTATGGGCAGATAGAAACTGCAGCTGCCTCTGAACCATTCAAATTTCTCATCTCCTTCCACTATCGAAGCTGGGGTGGAAATACTCAATTTCTCAACCCTCCCTGGGTGGGACATCACATCAACCCAGGACTAGTGGCCTCTGGATCAAAACTTATATTTTGGAAAAATGGAATTTTAAAAGATTGTGGAGATGCCCTGGATTCCAGTGAAATTGTAACTCTATTTATTATGGAACAAAATATATGGGGTTTTAGTCTCTGAGGATTAAAGTAAGCAAGAAAAAGGTTGTATTTTCTTTGGGTAGTCAATATAGCAATTTTTTAAAACAAAATCATTTCATATCTGTTTTTAAAATCTCATTTAGTTTTAGTTTGAAACCGTTGTTCAAAAGGTAATCATCTGTGATAAGAGACACAAGCTGTTTCAGAAAGCGCCTGCATCAGAAAGCAAGCTGTTAAGAGTTGCAGGCTGTTAAATTCACTCCTCAGGACAGCAGATGAAAAGTGCTATTGCACTTCAAGTTTCGTTTATTTCAGAGGCTTCCTGAGGAATCAGAAATCCGAGGCTTGGATAGAGTAGGCCTTTTTTTAGAAAACAGCAGGAAAATCTCAAGGAACTCTCTAACGAGGTCCTAGGAATGAATCATTGTAGGTCCCCAAATTCATGTTAAAATCTAACCCCCCATGTAATGGTACTAGGAGGCGGGGACTTTGGAAAGTGATGAGGTCATGAGGATGGAACCTATGAATGGAGTGAGTTCCCTTATAAGGGGCTGAGGAGGCAACGATTCTCCCCTACTACCCGGTGAGGACGCCTAGAAAATACAGCCAGTGAAGAACCTGTTACGGAACCAGGCTGGATCGCTGACAGAAGAACTGGCACTCAAAGATCTTGGAGGATCGGAGGTTTATTTACATCGACGGGCTCAGGGGAGCCGGCCTCTCCAAAGATCTGACTGCCCGAGCGCAAGCCTGAGGGACAATTTATAGTCCACTACTTCCGCATTAGAGGCAATCTGGCGCGCCAGGGAAGTGGGGCAGGAAGAAGAACCCGGAAGGGGAGTCTTCCGGCGGGGACCGGAATTCCCTATCAGCCCTGTCGGCCATCTTAGAACATAATTTTTCCCTACCAAGGTCAGGGTTGGTTTTTTTTTTTCTCCCGGTCGAACCAGGAAGTGGGCTCTCACTAGGCCCTGAATCCGCTGGCACCCTGATCTCCGGCTTCCCGGTTTCCAGAACAGTGAGAAAGAAATTTTGTTGTTTATAAACCACCCAGTCATTAGTATTTTGTTAGATGAGCTCAAATGGACTAAGACGCTGCGGGGCACAGGGGTGGGGGATGCTTTTACTTGGAGGGGGGCGGTTTACATAGAGAGTAACTGAGTAATCCTAAATTATTTTCTGTCAACTTCTGCCAGTTGGGAAGGGAAGGTGGGGAGTTGTGGATTACAAATACTGATGGAGGCAGAACTTCAGATGTTTGGCAAGAGTAGGTGCTTTCACGGATGCCCCAGCCTCTGTCGCTGAAGGAGGAATTCTGCTGGGGCTTTATGGAAGCTGTGTTTAGCTGCAGTAACCCCTGGACCTGTCAGAGTTTGGTTTTCTTACACAGAAATTTGGTTTTCTTATGTACAAAGTATAAGCTCACATTTTTTTTTTTTTTTTTAAGTTTATTTATGTATTGAGAGAAAGCACAAGCAGGGGAGGGGCAGGGAGACAGGGAGAGAGAGAATCCCAAGCAGGCTCCCTGCTGTCAGCACAGAGCTCAACAGGGGGCTCCATCCCACAAATCTTTTTGATCACGACCTGAGCCGAAATCAAGAAGCAGTGGCTTAACAGACTGAGCCACCCAGGTGCCCCTATAAGCTTATTAAAACAACATAATAGTGTATTCAAAATTCACAAGGAGGTATATTTGTTAAATTGATATCTGAGGAAGTGATACTAAGTGCAGAAAGCAACTATATTGTTTTCTTTAAACGTTTGCTTAGGGGGCATTTATGTTGAATTTGGTGCTTGGTAGAGTAGTTACATTTAGTTAATTGAATAGAATGCTTTTTTGATAACAAAAAAAGAAAAAAAAACATTTAACTGAGGTAAAATCAATATACAGCAAAATGCATGGATTTAAATATAAAATGTGTAGAGTTTGGATATTTGCATATGCCAATATCATCAAGATGTAAAACATTTTCATCACCCTAGAAATTCTTCCTAGCCGAGCCTGAGTACTACGAACTTTGTAATAGTCCTATTCCTAGAATGAATACGCCACCATTTCTTTATTCACAGCTGATGGACGTTTGATTGTTTTCAGTTTTTAGCACCTAAGAATAAAACTGCTGTCCACGTTTTTATATACATTGTTTTGTGGAGATATATTTTTCATTCTTCTGGGTAAATACCTAGGAATGGAATTTTTACAGAACAGGTTCATGTTCAATGGTATAAGAACTTGCCAGACTAACTTTCAAACTCATTTACCAATTTATATGCCAGCGATGTGTGAGAGTTCCAGTTGTTTCATATCCTTACTCAGATTTGGCAGTATTAGGCTTTTTTATTTTAGCCATTCTGATGGGCATGTAATGTGACTTTTAATTTGCACCTCTCCAATGACCGAGGATGTTGAACATTTTTTCATGTTTTTTTTTGCCATTTGTATTTCTTCCTTTGTGACCTGCCTGTATAAGCTTTTTGCCCATGTTTAGATTAGGTTACTTTTCTTCTTCTTATTTTTATTTTTTTAATGTTTATTTTATTTTTGAGAGACAGAGACAGAGTGTGAGTGGGGGAGGGGCAGAGAGAGAGAGAGAGAGAGAGAGAGGGAGAAAGACACAGAATCTGAAGAGGCTCCAGGCTCTGAGCTGTCAGCATAGAGCCTGACCTGGGGCTCAAACTCACAAGCCGTGAGATCATGACCTGAGCTGAAGTTGGATGCTTAACCGACTGAGCCACCCAGGTGCCCCTTTCTTCTTCTTATTGAGTTAGAGTTGCTTATATGTATAGTAAATATTTTTTCTCAGTCCATGACCTTCCTATTCAATTTCTTCGTAATATCTTTTAATAAACAGAAATTTAAAATTTTGATAAAGTCTGTTACATTAATTTTTAATACTTCAATAGTTGATAGTTAAAAATAGTCTTTTAAATAGCTTAGAATAGTTAATTTTAGAGTCTGTCTAGAAAATTCTTGCCTACCCCTAGTTTCTGAAAATATTCTCTTATGAATATTCTTACACCCTTATGAATATTCTAGAAACTCCATACTTGTAGTTTTTACATTTAGGTCTGTGATCTTTCTCAACTGATTTTTCTCTATGGTGTGAGATATGGGTTGAGGTTCACTTTTTTCCCCCCCAGACAATACTGATTCTTTTTTTTTTTTTCCACTATTAATTTTTAAGAAAGAAAATTTCTGGGTGGTCTACAACCTTTGTCTAATATAATGCTAATTAGATCACTTGCTGAAGTGGGGTCGCCGATGAGCACACAGCCATCCTAGAGAAGCCCCTCGTTACCAGCCAGTTAACACATTGCCAGACAGCTGGCCCAGTGTGGCTCAATATTAATCATTTTTATTTAAAAAAAAAAACAACCCAGAAATCCAAATGTAAATAAAATTCTCTCGTTCATTTGTTGCCAATTAATTTTCTTTTATCCCTCTATAGGCCAACACTGAATGAACTCAGATCGAGATTGTCAGGGCAGTTTGCAAGCTCTAATCTGAAGGCAGTTGTCCCTACTTCCTTATTGTCACAGAGAAGAAGTGATTAGGCTATCATAAGGGGGACTCTGCAAACAAAGCCGATTAAGTATCTCTTGGATACAATGTCACAGACACTTAAGCCTTGAACAGGTGAAATTTGTCAAGTAAGCAATCCCCTGATGGTTTGTCCAGTGAAAAAGAATTGTTTTGTCTTGTTGATGTTGTTTCAGAGTACACTTTGCTGGCGTGAACAATTCCTCATTCTCGATTCACATAGTTTCTTATTAAACAAATGAAATCATAGAATCATTGGTCCTGGCTCAGAAATCACTAAAAATATCTGAGGCTCTTTTCAAATCATGAAACTAGAAATTCATTTATACATTTTTAAATCAAATATCAATTACTGATGGAATGCCTACTTGTACCAAGCACGTCTTAAGGATAGGAATTTAGCAGATGGAAAACCAAAACCAAAAACCAGGTCTCCATCCTCACTTTTTAAAAATTTCAGGATGTGATTAAGCCACGGCAACTATATCCATTTTGATTAATATCCAACTTGTTCTCTACATCTCCACTTAGATCTCTCATGGGCATCTCAAACCTACCACGCCCAACACTGAATTCTTGATTTCTCCCTCCTAACTTTGGCCCTGGCATAGACTTCTTCATCTCCATATAATGGTAACTATATTCTTTTTTTTTTTATGTTTATTTATTTTTGAGAGAGAGAGAGAGAGAGAGACAGAGTGTGAACAGGCGAGGGGCAGAGAGAGAGGGAGACACAGAATCGAAGCAGGCTCCAAGCTCTGAGATGTCAGCACAGAGCCCAACACAGGGCTCGAACCCACGGAACGTGAGATCATGACCTGAGCCGAAGTCAGACGCTTTACCGACTGAGCCACCCGGGTGCCCCTAATGGTAACTATATTCTTAGCTGTTGAGATGAAAACTATGGTATAATCCTTGACTCCTCTCTTTCTCTTACATCTTGTGTCCAAAACATCTGCAAATACTTTTGACTTTACCTTCAAAACATGTTCCAAGAACATCGCTTCCTACTGTCTCCAACACTACATAGCAGTCTAAGCTACTATTGGCTCTTGCCAAGACTACTGACTGCAATAATCTTCCAAATACTCTCTTTCCCCTACACATGTCTCTTAGTCTTTTTTCCAAACAGCAGTCAGTAATCCTTCTAAGTCAGGTGACAAGACTCTATGGTTTTCATTCCACACAAAATAACACCCAAAGTGTACATGAGGGCTAGCAATGGCTGAATGACTGTTGCCATCTGCCCCTGACTCCCCCTACTCCGGCCTCACCCTTATGGTTGTCCTCCTTGCCTTGTCGGCTCTAACCTTCCTGGACCTTTCCTTGTCCTAGATTTTGCTCTGCTCATTCCTCTCTTGGTGTGTCTGTGTGTATTGTTCTGTTACCTGGGATCCTCTTCCTCAGAAAGCCATATGACTCGCTCCCCCCCGCCCCATTTTCATGACTCTGCTGGCTTATCAGAGACGCCTTCCCTAATTACCATGAACTATAAATTTCTTCTTGCTCCGATTACGCTATATCTTATTACCTTGCCTTGTTCTTTTTCATGGCACTCACCACTCTCTGACATGTATTTATGTGTTAATTTAATAGCTCCCATTGAAGTATAGCCCTGGAGAATGGAAACTTGTTTGTCGTGTTCACTACTATACTGAGCATAACTAGAATAGCCCTTGGCATGTGGAGACTCAATAAACCTCTTTTGACTAAAGAAATATGTGATTGCAGTACAGTTATAGGTTTGAAGATAAGGGAAGTCCAGTTTGCTAGAAAAGCATGTAGGAAATCTCAGGGGAAGCTTTCAAGGGAAGTAATACTCTAAGCTGAATTCTGAAGAGTGATAAATTAGACAGTTTAGGTCAGGAGAAGAGACTGAATAAAGTGGAATGTGGAAAACCAGGGAGGCTAAAGACTCTCGAGGGACAGTCGCACGGACCACATAAGCCATGTATGTCTCAGACTTTACCTGAAGAGCGATGAGGAACTACGTAGGTGTTTTAGCGGATGGGTATGGTCAGCATGACTTTTTTAAAGGTCAGTCTGCCTACGGAAATGAGTTAGTTGTAGGGGGTTTCAAAAATGAAGGAGCAGATCCCATTTGAAAAGATATGGCAATAATCCAGGAAACATATCATAGAGTCCTTCATTGTGAGTAGTAGAAAATTTGGCAAATTGGAGGCAAACGAGATTGCTGAAGAAAACAGAAATGAGTAATTAATTGGCTACAGGGAAAAGAGTGAGAGAGAAGAGCCAATGCTTACAACCAGATTTATGTCTTAGGCAATTGGATGGATGGTTCTGTCCCCTGGGATTCAGAGGAAGATAATGAGCTCATTCGGATATGCTGTATCTGAGGTAACTTTAAGGCAGTTAGACATACGATCTTAAGTTCAGGAGAGAGGCCTAAAAAGAGGTGAATGTGGGAGTCTTCAGCATAAAGGTAGTATTTCCCAACACGGTGTTAGATGAGAACCAACCCTCCCGACCCCAAGAAGATTGTTAAGAGTATAAAACAGTCTCAGGGCGCCTGGGTGGCTCAGTTGGTTGAGCGTCCGACTTCGGTTCAGGTCATGATCTTCCAGCTCATGAGTTCAAGCCCCACATCGGGCTCTGTGCTGACAGCTCGGAGCCTGGAGCCTGCTTCTGCTTTTGTGTCTCCCTCTCTCTGTCCCTAACCCACTCGCATTCTGTCTCTGTCTCTCTCAAAAGTAAATAAACAGTAAAACGTAAAACAGTCTCCATGGGTTCAGGGCTAATGACACAATCTGAGGACTTGTGGGGTGGGAGGTCAAATTTCTCAATGATGTGCCAACTGAGGAGAGGATCCCGTGTTTGCAGTTACCCTAGGATGTTCGGTTCCTCCCACACAGGCTGACCACAGGCCCCCTCGATAGGAAAGCAAGGGAGAAGGAAAAGACTTTGCTATAGAGGTGTGATAAAAGGTATTCTGAATTTTATAATGACATTTATGGAAATGAATTTGATTATTGGAAAGTTGTGTCTTTACTAATACTAGTAGAGAAAAATAATTGAAACCCAAATTACCTTGACCTTTATTTTCCTCCCTTCCTCAATTTTAATGGTAAATACTATGGTATGCATCTCCTCCCACCCAAAATGTTTGTTTTTGTTGACTAAAGCTATCAGCAATAGCAGACCATTCTGAAGATTCGGGTAAAAAAACACAAAACAGACGAACCATGTTTTATTAAATTCTATTGGTTGAAAGCACATGAAAGAATTTCTCTTGTATGGGTAGCTCTATATTGCTTTTATCAAAATCGCCAGGTCTTTGAAGACGACTTCTAATGACAATAGCGACATCAGTTCACCAGAGGAAAATAGTGCTCTGGGTTCTAGGGATCACCAAGTCTTTTCCAGTATTATAAAATATAAAAAAATTCCCTCCCCAGATCTCTCACACATTAAAATAGTAAACAGCTTTGGTATAAAAGAAGATATGATATAAATATTTATAACTCACAGTACTCGTGATTCCTAAAATAATCATGATTATGTGAGAATCTCTAGAAATCTACTAAGTTTCTGTGCCAGAGCCAATTTTAGAGTAAAAAAATCAAACACATGTGGTGCTGAATGATTGTAAGAGTGAGTTTCGACACTGAAGGGGCTATAAGCCGTAGACACTTATTGTACATAATTACTTTTCAAATGCTGCCTTAAAGCTTCTTTTTCCTGTCTGTCATTGAAGATGTATTGAAGGATCCCTTTCCTAAAAAATACCGTTTGGGCCATATTTATAGATTAATAAAATAATACCCCTCCTTAGTAGTGTTAACTTCCTTTTTATTCTGAGCACACAGCTTTTCCCTCTCATCTTTTGTCACCTTTCTGTCCTTTTGGCTTTTATTGTCATCATTTTATGCACCATCTTTATGCTTCTAACTACTTAGAACTTAGTTTCTTTCATGGAATCTTTGGCTCCGAGGTTTACTTGCATAAGTTAAGGCAGAGTACTTATAAATAAATAAATAAATAAATAAACCTAAACTAAAAGCTTTAGTAAATCCTTATTCCTGGAATAGCTTTTATATTCACCTCAGCACCAACACACTGGAAATGCTTAGTAGAAAGAAAAGACATAGATTCCAAAACATTAGGCCCAGCATGGAGTGGAGGTTTCAATTGCACCGATTCTGACTCTCAGATCCTCCATAAAACATCAGTGTTTAACCTTTGTTTCCAACTTGCCTCCCAGATTGAGAGAAGACTTACTTGATGGGCCAGAGCAACATTGGCTGTGGAGCTGGAGTTTATCTGGAAACGTTTCAACCAAGCCGTTAAGTTGAGGGAAGCATACAAGCAAGGCCACTGCCAAGCTCTGAAGAAACATAAAACTTTCAGTGTGAATTTGTGAAAATATCTGAAGCTGCACAAACCAGGCAGGCTCTGAGCTGGGAGAAAGGAAGCCTGCATCCTAAGATGATCTCTGCTGTTCCAGCAACTAACTGTGTGATCTTGACTGGACCCTTGCCTTTTCATGGGTCAAACTCTTTATCTCCTTGTCTCTGAAATATTGCATGGGATCAGAATTCCAGATGCGGTTTATTTGATTCACACAGGGCTCTTCCTCTCTCCCTCCCTGCCTCCCTTTCTTCTTGCTTTTAATCAAAGATTCTGGAGCATTTAAAAACTCCTCATGACGACAAGGAGATACCTCTACTCACCTGCCAGAATAGCCAAGATCCAGGACACTGAAAACACCAAATGCTGGTGAGAATGTGGAGTAACAGGAACTGTCATTCATTGCTTGTAGGGGTGCCAAATTGTACAGGCGATTTGGAAGACAGCTTGGTGGTTTCTTACAAAACCTAATATACTCTTACCATACCACCCAGCAGTTGGGCTCCTTGGTATGTACTCAAAAGAGTTGATGACTGATATCCACACAAAAGCCTGGACACAGATGTTTAAGCAGCTTCATTTATGACTGCTTAAATTTGGAAGCAACCAAGATGTCCTTCGGTGGGTGAATGGATAAATAAACTGCGGTACATCTAGACAACAGAATATTTTTCAGTGCTAAAAAGAAAATGAGCTATGAAGCAATAAAAAGAAATGGATGAATCTTAAATGCATATTACTGAATGAAAGCAGCTAATCTGAAAAGGCTACCTACTGTGCGGTTATGGACTCATATGACATTCTGGAAAAGGCACAACTATAGAGACGATAAAAAGATCAGTGGTTGTCAGGATTGGAGGGAGGGAACAATAGGTCATACATTTGTCCAGACCCATAGAATGTACAACACCAAGAGTTAACCTCGGTGTAAACTATCCACTCTGGGGAATAATGATGAGTTAATGTAGGTTTATCAGTTGTAACAAATGTAGCACTCTGGTGGGCAATGTTGATACTGGGGGAGGCTAGGCATGTGTGGGGGAAGAAAATATACAGGAACTCTGTACTTTCCACTCTGTTTCTGCTTAGCTTTCATTTATCTAAGATTGCTACAAAAAGTAAAGGTTATTAATTAAAACATTTTTGGTGGCCAGGGCCCCTGGTGGCTCAGTCGGTTAAGCGTCTGACTTTGGCTTAGGGTCATGATCTCGCAGTTCTTGAGTTCAAGTCCTCCATCGGGCTCTCTGCTGTCAGCGCGGACCCCACTTAGGATCTGTCTCCCTCTCTCTCTGCCCCTCCCTTGCTTGCTCTCTCTCCCCCTCTCTCTCAAAAATAAACATCAAAAAAAAAATGTTGGTGGGTATTTGGAATTGAGAAGCCATGTGGCACATTGGAAATAACATGGCATTCGGGATCAGACAAACATTATTTGAAACTATACATGCGTGGGAGTATATGGGAAATCTCTGTACCTTCTGTTCAATTTGTTGTGAACATAAAACTGCTCTAAAAACAGTCTATTAAAAATAAATATAAAAAGTAAGTAAATATGAAAAGAAAACTAGGTTATTTATTTATTTTTGAGAGAGAGAGAGAGCGAGCGAGCACGCACTGGAGGGGCAGAGAGAAAGAGATAAGTAGGTTATTTTACATGTAAATCTGTGTTTCCAATTTCTTATGCGAAATAGAAGATCTGGCAATGCAGAGCCTGGGTTCTCGCATAGCTAAACCATCCCTTTTACGCGGGCACACCTTTGCTGATCACCACACTACCCCACTGGGCCCCCTTCATACATTAATGTCTCTGACCTCACTACATACTCGGGTTTGTGACCTAAGGGATTTCAGGTTTGTGATGTCTCTGATGCTTTCCTTTCATCTCAGAAAGTCTATAATTCTCAAGGGCAAACCAATAATTACATCTTATTTATATCACCACTTCAGCAGCCTGGCGAATAAGCTGGAAAACCTTAGTACAAGACCAGACTTAACTAGCATAACCAGAAATATTTTCTCCTCCAGATTTTCCTTGTAGGTGGCAGATTTTCTATATCATGTATCTTTCCACATGTTCCTTTGAACACAGTGAGTTTCTCTTTAGCCGCCACATCCTCATAACCAGAGGATGCATTTTTAAAAAAAATCGGTCTCCTGTTCTCCTGATTCTTTTTTTGAACTACAAAACACACAACTTTAAAACTTACGATGCCATTGCTTGATAATTTTTTTTTCAACGTTTATTTATTTTTGGGACAGAGAGAGACAGAGCATGAACGGGGAAGGGGCAGAGAGAGAGGGAGACACAGAATCGGAAACAGGCTCCAGGCTCTGAGCCATCAGCCCAGAGCCCGACGCGGGGCTCGAACTCCGGGACCGCGAGATCGTGACCTGGCTGAAGTCGGACGCTTAACCGACTGCGCCACCCAGGCGCCCCCCATTGCTTGATAATTTAACCAACTCCGGCTCAGATAGCTGCTCAGATGATCTAATCTTTTAGGGAAATGGATCAGTCGCCTTTTTCCTTTTTCCATCCCCATTTCCCATCTACTTCTCTTCTTTCACACCCAGTTTTCAACCCAACACACACTTCTTCCTTTTCTTCCTCATTCTTCCCTTTATCCCCATTCGCGTCTCCCTCTTTCCATTCCCCTTCTCTTCCCTAAGCACTATCTGCCTCCCCGCCAACCCTCATCTCCATTCTGCCTTCTCATCTCCCTAAGTGACAGGAAGGAGAATTAGGAAACAAAGAGGTAAGGCAGGCACCTGGAGCCTGTTTCCAAATAGTTTTCCATGTTTCCTGTTAAGTTCAGGGCCATCGGTACATTTAACTTGTTTTTTTTCTTTTTTTTTTTTTTAACCAGACAATGCATCTTGCAACATCATATATGTATAATCAAAATTGGAGTTATATCCAGTATTATTGAAGATGAAACATTTTATGTTAGCTTTGTTTCTTTTTTTTAATTTTATTTATTTATTTTGAGAGAGAGAGAGTGTGTGAGCATATGGGCATGTGCATCACAGCGCATGCACAGGAGGGGCACAGACAGAATCCCAAGCAGGTTCCGCACTGTCCGCATAGAGCATGACACAGGGTTTGATCTCGGGAACAATGTGATCATGACCCGAGTTGAAATCAAGAGTCAGACCCTTAACTGACGGATCACCCAGGTGCCCCTCTGTTAACTTTTTTTCAAATGCAACTTATAAAAGGAATCTGCATGACCATGATATAAAGTTGCTTTCTGGAAGCAGGATTAGTTTAGGATCATGAATCTCATGGGAACTTTTAAAATAAATGTGTTTGAGGCTCAAATCCTCTACCTGGCTTTTCTTTGTTTCTAATTGTAATATTTTGAAGCATTGTGAAAACTGTCCATTTCTCCTTCTAGGATACATGACTATTTTCAGTGTTCCTCTTTGTTATTATGCAATACTTACCTTGTGACATCTGACTACAATCGATATCCCCTCCCCTGTATCATTCAGTCCTTTGCTGATCTTTGAAATAGATGTGTCTTTTTCAAAGCTAACAGGCCTGAATTGTACTATTATTTCTAATTTACTGCTTTGTTTCCTTCTCTGGCATTGTGCTGTCTTCCTGAACAAAATTCTTGATTATAGTTGATTCATCCTCATTATTGTTCTGACATCAAGAACGGTCTTTAATAACAAATTTATATTGAAATTGGTTACTTTTCTGATGGGGTTTGGAGTTTCTCCATAAGAGCCAGATCTTTAAGATTTTGGAAAGCTATTTTCTCATGCTTATTCCTTTTCTTTTGAACAAAACTGAGTCTCACTTTATTCTCATTTATTTATGCTATAACTGATTTTAACTTTCTACTTGTGGAAAGTCAGTTCTAAATTTAACTAGTCTGACCCCTGACAAGTCCCACTCTGCTTAAGCATTTTCTTAGGGAGACTCAGTTTAAGGGTCTCTTCCAGGCCAGCGTGATGAGTTTTCTGCCTGCTCATGTAAATTGTTCCATCCCCAAACAAAACAATCAACTAAATTACTTTTTACATCAGGTACTTACTAAGGGACCGCAGGTATTTGGGTGTTAAAAACAAAGAGGAAAGTGTCATTAAGTATAATCTTTTCGGGACGTTGGGTGGTTCAGTCAGTTAAGCGTCCGACCTCGGCTCAGGTCATGATCTCATGGTTTGTGAGTTCGAGCCCCGCGTCGGGTTCTGTGCTGACAGCTTGGAGCCTGGAGGCTGCTTCAGATTCTGTGTCTTCCTCTCTCTCTGCCCCTCCCCTCCTTATGCTCTGTCTCTCCCATTCTCTCTCAAAAATAAGTGAACATAAAAAAAGCATAATATTTTCATTGTCTTTCTCCTAGCGTACATTAATTTTAGGGGGCAGGCATTCTTTTCCTTGGGACAAGTACTGATTTCCATAGCTGTGGAAAGTGATGCCCTCTTGCCGTGGCTCAGGGACACAGAGTTACCTTTTCATGTCTCGGAGAGATAAGCAGGGTAGATTTGGATCCCTGAGCAGCATCTAATCAGGGACAATATAATGTCATGCAAAGCAACCTTGGTCTGTGACTCAGGATCAGGCTTTCCATATTGCTCTCACAAAAGACTATAGCCGTCAGAAGAAAACTAATTTTTCATAAGCTTGTCTCCCCTAAGCAGAAGACATGATTTTTCATTGCCTCATTTCCTGATAAGGTACAAGTCTACTTACATTGGCTGAAAGCTTTACTTCATGGTAGGAGATACTCTCAATAAATCTTAATAGGTCTTCTAACCAGTACAAAGATTTCTGATTTGTAGACTATTTTATGAGAAAAAATATGTATAGACGATTTTACTAATTTAGGAAGGCAATATTAGGAAGTGGTATGAGCTCAGGCTCTGGAATTGGACACCTTTGATTTAAATATTGGCTTTATCTTTGGTTCTAATATGAGTATGCCCACTTAGTACATGTGTAGTCTTGAATAAGGAACCTATCTTTTGTAGACCTCAGTTTCCAAACTTGTAAAATGTGCATAATAATACATTCATATTTCATAGGTTTGCTGTAGTGATTAAATGTGCCAGTTCATGTGAAGGCCTTAGAACAGTGTCTTAGCATTAATTAAATACTAACTCTGGTTATATCAAACCACTTGATGGTTAGGCTTGCATTTCCTTTCTGTTTTCTTTGATAGTGTCCTTTCAGATCATTAATACCCACTAATATTTTGAATTTATCTGTGGGGAGTGCTGCAAGTAACATACTCTGTTCTCTTTTGCCTCAGAAGACATGTTCAGCTCCTTTCTGTGACTGGAGTGTAATTAAATAATTGGACTCTTTACCTCTACCTTCCCCATCTTTGCTGGTAACTAGTGTTTGACTTACCTAAACATATTACGTATTGAGGAGGATGTATATGGCATAAATAGTCCTTGGGACCAAGGTGATTTGAGATTTTTAAGCTTAAGGAAGGCTTTGTAGAGTGAGTGGCTGAAGCTTCATATCCTGGCACAAGAAGACCAGTAAAAAAAAAAAAAAAAAAGATGATTTCCAGAAAAGACTCCTGAGGACAAGCACTTTGACCCGGAGATGAAGGTCTCAGAGAGACTCATTTCTCTAGCTTCTCTTGCAAATGACTCCCACCACTTTTTTAGGAATGCAGGTTTTGAAAGCTGTTTTGAACAGATTTAGTGAATTATGTACAATTATGAGTGTGGGTTTTTAATCATAAAGCTTTGGTTAAAGTTTGTGCTCTTATGAGTCGGTTTTGAGATGATGAATCTGGGGCTTACTCTTTTTAAGTTCCTTAAAATTTCCTGAGCTAGATTGGTCTCTCTGTTCTCTACTCTGAAGACTCTAGGGAAGCTATGCCCCTGAGTAGTGACTGCAATGATAGTACTATAGTTAATACAATAAATTAATATATAAGGAATTATATATGCTATATATGTATATATATGTATGTATATATGTGTGTGTGTGTGTGTGTGTGTGTGTGTGTGTATATATATATATATATATATATGCTTTCTAAAATCTAAGGTGAAGATTATGGTTACTGTTTATTAATCAACTGCCCTTTGTAAAACAGCTACTCTGTACCAATATATGTGCTAAGTGAGGGACTTTGCCTGGGTTATTTCTTATCTATATCCTCCAACTTGCAAAATAGGAATGAAAATACTATTTTATAGATAAGAAAACTGACACTCATAAAGGTTAAAAGAACTTATTGTGGGGTGCTTGGCTGGCTCAGTTGGCAGAGCATGTGAGTCTTGATCTCAGGATTGTGAGTTCAAGCCCCACCTTGGGCGTGGAGCCTTCTTAAAAAAAAATGAAAATAAAACAAAACAACTTATCCTGGACTTATTTGTAATTATTTTACAATGACTTAGGAATATTCTTTTCGTGCACTTTGCATGAAAGTGACTGCTGTTGGAGCACTTTTTCCACCATCGTCTGTGTATGTATACCACATTTTCTTAATATTGTAATTTCAAAAAAAGGAGAGTGTAATCCACTAGTTTTTATTTTAAAAATATCATCGTCTCACCCCCTCCCATTTTCTTTTTCTTCATCCAGCTCGATCCCATTTGATGACTCACTGGTTGTTCCCAGCCTACCCGATTGCTGGACTCTCTCACTTACACAAACTCAGTCCAGATGAATTCCTTGCAGAACTGGGCTTCTTTCTTTCCGGCAGCCTGGACTGTGTAAAACTGGCAAACACTTTGATTCTGATCCTAATTAATGCAAAGGTATCTTTATTTTTAAGCTCACCATACCTCCCAGAAATCTACCAGGTTTTAAACATTTTTAGCTTAGAAAATACCTGATACCCAGTAAGCGAAATCACATTGGAATGTCTTTGTAATCATTGGCCAGATTCAGTGAAATAACCAACTTGTCATGATGTCGCTCATTTTTCTGTAATGATTGCCTGCCCACAAGACCACAGGGTAGTCTGAAGTTGGGAAATCCACCCCCCCCCCCCCACCCCAGGGCAGAACTGATCTGTGGAAGGAGGAGTTCAAATATGATATGGTCACGTTAGCGATGCTGCTATTCAGTTTTCCGAGACTGACTGCTTAGTCTAAAACTTGTGCTATAGGAGTAGAATTTTCCTATTTCTTTTTTAAATATCCAAAATACCATATTATGGCTTTTAGTCCATAGGAGGGCAATGTTGAGCTGCAGGAAAATCCTTCCAGTGTTGTGCAAAAGAACATATAGAACTGATTAATTTAAAAATTAATGAATTGAAACAAATTAACTAATTTAAACATACTACAAGATGACAGTTATTTAATAATATCCCCACGTCGAATACAGACTGGCTTAGTGTTTGTCATACTGGTAGTTAATTTGTAAATTGATGTAAATTATCCTTGTCACTTAAAGCCAAATGATTGCTGTCCCTTCGGAGAAGGCTGTGGTCTCCTTCGTGCAGCTTTTCTTCATTTTAGATGTTGGAAACACTTAAATTCTTTACAAGTAGAATAATATTCTTTTATATTTTTGTGCATGGTCTGCTGCTGATGGCTGTGCTTAAAGAGATAAGAATTCTTATAAGTTCAAATTTCTCGTCCACTGTGAGATCTTTCTCTGGTTAGGAATTTGAGGTTGCCTTTAAATGCCAACATAAGGCTCTCAGAACAAAGAGTTAACCAAATGTAGTATTTAAAGGGAGTTATAAAGAACAAGACAAAATTAAACTTCAGTCAAATTTCAAGGTATAAAATTGGTCACATATCAGAATTATTTCCATTAGAGGAGCCATTGACCAATACAACACACAGTCGTTTCACCCTGTATTGAAAACACGTCTATCTTAAATTTTTGAAGCAAGCACTGTAAATAGAATTTCAATATAATTATATATTTGTGTGGGAAAGTAACACATTTTGTGTTGCCGTGAAGTCTTACCTGCCTCTCCTACATTGAAAAAGTAATTTCTCTTCCCTCTGAATGGCTAGATGTCCATTTACCAGAGCGTAGTGACAGGGATCGGTTGTTGCTGCCTTAAGGCATATCATCTGGCTGCAGGAACACGGTGCATTTTGGTGGTGATTTCGTTCCTGAGTCCAAGGAAGCAATTAATAGAGGTGGCAAGCCACTGCAACATTAATGATAATGCTCAACATTTATTAAATGCTTACTACATATCAAACACTGTTATCTAATATCTATTGATTTATTTAACCCTCACGAAAATGCCATAAGTTCTAATCCTAACAGCATTTATCAGAGGAGGAAGCTGAGTTGCAGAGTGAGTAAATAACTAGTTCAAGGTCACAGAGCTTCCCAACGGACAGAGCCAGGCACATTCCAGGGGCCTTGCTCCTCGTCACCATTTCCAGGTTAAAAATAGAGTGGATAAGAGACTAGGAGAGGTGATACACAGAGCCTTTCCAAGGAAAAGGGGAAAAAATAGAAATACTAGAAAACGTGGTAAACATCCTCAGTATCTTTTGTTTAAGCGGTACTTCTTTGGAGATATGCGTGCATGGGAAGGGGCAACGGTGCCACTGAGGAATGTCAGTGTATCATTTACTCTTTCCATCTGCCTGTATGTCTTAACATGTATGAATGCCGGATTTGTTCTTTTTATACTATAATACTATGATAAATGGATTATAATTTCCTGGAGGGTAGAAATTTAATTTTGCAATTCTCCATGTCTTCCGTTAAATCTGATCCAATGCATCATGTATGCATGTGGTAGATTTGGAAAACTAAATAATTGATGAACAACAAAAATTTTCGCAGGGCTAAAGGCAGATATCTGTGAAGTCAGAGTCAGAAATCATTGACCCACAATTTTTAAACCATAGTTTAGATCTTTGGGGGATTTATTCTGCTTATTTACAACCCAGAAGAATGGTTTGGGGCTGACCTAATACCTGGATGATTCAAACTTTAACCTCATTAGAGAAAGTGTGTTTTTTTTTTTTTTAAGTTGAGAGAGAGAGAGAGAAAAGGAGGGATCAGAAAGAGAGAGAATCCTAAGCAGGCTCCATGCTCAGTGCAGAGGCAGGCACAGGGCTTGATCTTATGACCCTGGGATCATGACCTGAGCTGAAATCCAGAGTCAGACACTCAGCCAACTGAGCCACCCAGGTGCCCCAAAGTGGATTTTATATAATGATCAGTAGGTATCTTCTCCTGTATAGTTATTTTATTTTAAAAGATGATCTCTGATTTACCATTTTGAACTTTAAGATTATATGATAATTTGAACCCCATATGAATTTTTAAATGGACATGGTTGGTATATATGTAGAGAACTGCTTGACTAAGTGTTTTTAATTTCTTATCTAGAAGTAAGTAGCACTACATAATTCTTGCAAAAATGTAGTCAAACATTGAATTCTCACCTCTAGGGCATGTATTTATTCATTTAATGAGATTTAGAACTCTATGTTAACTGGTATTCTTCAAGAAATTACACACAGGGAGGAGTGCGTACTTTAGCATAGTAAAGAAATCCTACACAAGGAGGGGACATTAGTGCACCTTTGGTTGTGTCTGTGCATGAGCAAGTTGTGCGTGTGTAGATGTGTGTGCATGATAACAGAAAGGAAAACAGATGTAGAACAACACAAAGTAAGGGATATAGATTTTATATAAAGAGGAGAAGTAAAGAGAAAAAATTTAGAGACTAATCAGGGAAGGCAGAGCAAAGGAGGACTGGATGGATTAAAGCAATTTGTGCAGTAATTTTCCCATTTCCTTGTTCATCCTTGGCCCATTAATAAAGGGTTCTAATTGAATATGTGCAGTGATAGGGCCCATAGGTCATTTCAATGACTCTGCAGCTGTGTGAATACACAGTGCAGGTAATGTCACTGGGCTGACGCTACATCACATTAGGATGTAGGAGTACGTTCGCACATCCCATCCCATCCCACCCAGCAATAGGTGCTAAAGCTTCCCTGGAAACCTCCCATCCTCAGGTTTCTCACTAGGACATGGAGAAATATGAAAAACTTGCCAAAATTAAGAGAGAGAGAGAGAGAGAAAGAGAATGAGAGCAAAGGGAAAAATTAATGAAAGATAGTAAAAACATTTTTGGATTGAAATTTGAATTTGGTTCTATGAGAACAACTAGGAATTAAAGCTATGATAAGATCCTAACTCCATATCATAAAATAACTTCCATTCCTGGCTTCCACACTGCTTATATGTTATCCAAGTCAGTTAATAGTGACTTTGAGTGGAATCATTTCCCTCCATCATCCAATTTGTTCCAAGTCATGGACTGAAACTCATTCCTCTCCATAGAAATCAATACATTTCTTGTTCAAATTTGATTAAATCCAGGACCACCCAAAGCTGAAAGGGTCAGATCAACTGAGCAGGGAGAGTAACAGCTTTATCTGTTCAAATTTTACTAATGTTATTCTTCATTTCTAACAACTCAGGATTTCAGAGAATCTTCCAGCCTAATTAAAACAACAGCCCATGTCATTTTGAACACCAGAAAATCTCACCAGACCGAAGGCTCACGTGTCACCTTCACGAAGGAAGCTTTTCTCTGAGGAAGCGGGTCAGGAAAAATGTCTAGGAGTTTAATCAGGATGTGAAACATCCAAATCTTGGCTCAGCTCTTTCACAATTAAAAGAGAAGAGCATTTTTTAAGTGATTACAATCTTTTCTATATCTAAATAAATTTTTTCTTAGAATAGCTTCAGATTTCCTGAGAAAATTCAGAGAGCACACAGAGTTTCCTCATATACTACACTGAGTTTCCCCTATTGTTAGTATCTTTTATGACTATTAAGATTGGCCACAACTAATGAACCAGTATTGATATAGTATTGTGAACTAAACTCCAAAACTCCAGCCTTTATTTTTTTTTATTAATTTTTCTTTAATGTTCTTTTTTCCGGTCCCAAGTCCCATCTAGAATCCCAGATTATATTTCATCCTCATGTCTCCTCAGGCTCCTCATGTCTCCAGCAGTTTTCTTAGACTTTCCTTGCTTTTTTACGACCTTCAGTTTTGCGGGGTACTGATAAGATATTTTGTAGAATGTCCCTCAATTTGGGGTTGTCTGATATTTTTCTCAGATAAAGATCAGGTTATGGTTTTTTGAGAGAAAGACCACAGGGGTGAAGTACCATTCTCAACATTATTCTTTTTTCAAGCCCGGCTAGTAGTCTTAGGACTGTTGTTCTAAATTCTTGCTTGGATAAGTTGCTTTTGTCTATTATGAGGAAATCCCTGGCTAAATTTCTGTCTTTTGCATGCTTTAAATATTTTTAATGTGCATTTATTTTTGAGAGAGAGAGAGAGAGTGAGCAAGCGCGAGAGACAGAGCAGGAACAGGTGAGTGGCAGAGCGAGAGAGGGACACAGAATCGGAAGCAGGCTCCAGCCTCTGAGCTGTCAGCACAGGGCCCAAGGAGGGGCTCGAACTCACAGACCGTGAGATCATGACCTGAGCCGAAGTCGGCAGCTCAACCGACTGAGCCACCCAGGCGCACCTGTCTTTTGTGTGATTTAAAAGCTTATTGTGTATCCTGCACCTGAGAGTACCGCTATATTAAAAAAGGGCCTCGCACTTCAGGAAGTGTTTCTGGTGTATGCTGCGTGCAGTCTGCGCTTGCATTTTGGCTGCTCTTTCCCGCTGGTCAGTCCTCTGCAGAGCTCCTCCTTGCTTGCAGTGGGGAGTGTTTGGAACTTTAACTAGATGTGCTTTGATTTGCTTGTTAAAATAAACCTTGCACCTGCCACGCTGTCTTCTTCCAACTGTGGAGATCCTTCTGCCAGTCTTCGGATCGATTTGCTGGCTGTTCCAAATTATCTGACCTTGCAGCTGTGTTTGAGGGACGGGGAAAGCCCAGGGTCCCCACACTTCTCATTTTCACTCCTTGAGCCATGCTCAACGTTCTAAACGAAAGGTATGTACTGTCCACATGATGTGAACCTTTATCACCTAGAAAAGGTAGCATTTGCCAGGCTTCTCCACTGTGAAGGGACTTGTCCCTCCCACTGCCCATTCCATTCTTTAGTATTTGGAAATAAATCACTGAACATAGCCCACAAGTAAATGGTGAGGAATTAAGCTTCACCTCCCTGGCAGTGGGGGGTAGCTACATAATTATTTACATAATGTATCTGGAATTTACCTGTAGAGGAGATTTGTCTTCTATGCCCCATTTATTTGTATATTTATTCTATCACTTATTTATCTCACTATGGATTCATGGATATTTATTTTATACTTTGAGTTATAATGAAATGGTATGTTATTCTTTTCTGCTCCAATTGTTCCAGCTTTGGCCATTTGGAGCTCTTTCAGTTGGCTTTTGTGTCCTTTTGATGTCATGCCGCTACTCTTTTGTCTTTTGCATGCTTTCTTACTTTCTGCCACCTCAAGATGCTGTGGGTCCATCGTGTCCCAGTCCTACAGCCAGTTCTTTCTTCAAGGAGAAACTGGAGAGTGGTTTTAGAAGACAAGATTTGGGCACAGACCGTATAGTCATTCATTAAAAAAAAAATTTTTTTTAACGTTTATTTCTTTCCTGGGAGAGAGAGACAGAGTATGAGTAGGGGAGGGGCAGAGAGAGAGGGAGACACAGAATCCGAAACAGGCTCCAGGCTCCGAGCTGTCAGCCCAGAGCCCAATGCAGGCCTCGAACTCATGAGCTGTGAGATCATGACCTGAGCTGAAGTCGGATGCTTACCTGACTGAGCCACCCAGGTGCCCTACTATATAGTCATTCTTAAAAGTTACTTTTTACTTGTATGTGGCTGGTTATTTTCTGTTGGGCATTGTTGGAAAAACGACTCCTCATACTGCCCCCAAATGAAGCAGCATGAGATACCTGGGTATTGGGTGTTTTGTCTGTGTTTCCTTTGTGGTTTTTTTTTTTTTCACATTAGTTAGAAGCCCTGGATGTTCTTGGGTGTCTTTGATTCCATTTTCCACCTTGAAAAAAGACAGAAAGTGAAGTGTGGACATTCAAAGACACTTCTGTGAATTCCAGGTTAATTGTTATTAAAAATGACTTCAGTGTAAATTAATCCATTTTACTTTTTTTGATCAGTGAATTCTACCATTTGTCAGAGATCATCTGACAGGAATTTAAAAAAATATTTTTTTTTAACGTTTATTCATCTTTGAGAGACAGGGAGAGACAGCATGAGCAGGGAAGGGGCAGAGAGAGGGAGACACAGAATCCGAAGCAGGCTGCAGGCTCTGAGCTGTCAGCACAGAGCCTGACGCGGGGCTTGAACTCACCAACTGCGAGATCATGACCTGAGCTGAAGTTGGACGCTCAACTGACTGAGCCACTCAGGCGCCCCAGGAATGAATATATATATATATATATATATATATATTTTTTTTTTTTTTTTAGAAGCCAAGTTATAAATTGTCTGGCTAGTCTCATTAGAACACGATTTAACCCTCCTTATTTTCTAATGAGCTGGCAAAGGAAAGGGATACATAAAGAAATGTCTTGATGTAGATCGTACCTGAGATAGAGTAGTGTAAATAAAGGCACACACTATCATAATAATAATAAAACCATGTCTAATGTATAATCCTAATTTCCCAGAACAGATGTGCTGATGTTCATCTCATTAGTATATTTGCATAAACAATAATATTGGCCTCATTATCAACAATTATGTAGGAGTTCTTTAAACTATTATTCAGTCCCAAGTTTCATAGCACCTACCAGCCGGGATAGGCTAGGCCGGTGGTTCAAAAAGTGGGCTCCCTGGACCAGCAGCAGCACCATCACCTGGGAACTTGTTAGTCTGCTTTTAACAAAGCCTCCAGGTGATTCTGATGCAAACTGAAGTCTGGGAAACGCTGAAGTCCAGGTGTGAGTGGTAACCTGGGGCGGTTCCCGGGTGTAATCCGGAACCCGCCTGTGTCCTGGAGGGCGGAGGGAGACTGAAGAAAAGAGGCAGACCTCTGCAGGTTGGTGGGTGGCAGGTTTGATAAGGGAACCCATATCCGAGGCTTGTCTTGGATAACCACAAGAGGCTAAGTCTCCACACCAGCTTCCCAGATCTTTAGAGTTTATATAGGGGCCTTAACTGGATTCAGTCATGTGCACCTTCCAGGTGGTCTCAACACCACCTCCCTAAACCAAGGCTATGCCCTTGGGGCAGCTTCTGGGAGCAGGAAGTCATGCTGAGTGCACATCCCAAGGACAGGGGAGGGAGTAGGTAATTTCTGATTGCTGAGGTCCATTCATGGGTCAACCGGTGGTCACATCTTCTCAGCCACCTCCTGCAATACTCTATCCCTTGTGACCAGCTCTTAGAGTCTCATATGAACCCCTCTTCCACCATGTGCCCTGAGCAGTCAGCAAGGGGTTTCACGAGCATGGAGGTGGCTTGTTTGGAGGCTGTCTGGCTGCACTGGAGGCAGATAACACAGCAATAATACAGGTACATGCAAAAGAAAACACAGATGATGACAATGGTTCCTAAAAATCAATGACAGTTTTTTTTCCACCAAGAGCCCTATGATCTGAACCACTGACTTATTAGTTCCTCAAGGCTGAGGATCAGATCAGTCAGGACATTTGTTTGTATCCTCACGTGCTTTAATAAAGATGATACATTATCAGTCTCATTAGGTTTAAACACAGAATATTCTGTTTAAATACAGAATATTGTATGGATAATGGCACAGGTGCTGCCTCATGAGGAAGTAATAATGTCCAAGGCCATCCTATTTTGGAGGACAGCTTTTCTCATTAGAGACATTCCAGTGTTCAATAAAGACAGGTTTTGTTGGTTATCATTAAAGTCTTGCTGAGTGAATTCAGTGAGGGCTTCTATGGGTGCTATCATGTCCTTCGGGACAATGGAGGGAACAAAGACAGTGGCCAAATATTTGTACTGGTGGAAAACAGAACATGCCCAGCTGGCTTTAGGGAAATAGAGGTTGGCAGCTTTAGGGACTTGACCTGGTTGTATATACCATACATATTGGCTGGGAGAGGGAGCACTGCCAGGCATGAGGAGATGGTCTAGGGGTGGGATATGCCAGACAAAGATCCTTACTTTCTCCCCTATTTCAGTGGTGCATGTTCCATCCCAGACATAGTGTGCTTCAACAGATCCAGTTTGTAGCACGACAATGGGATTCCAGTGGAGACTGAGAAGTCCACCCTCAGTGGTGTAAAGTAACTCACTCATCCTGGTGAGTTGTAACTTCTTGTACGTGACTCCTTTCCCAGGCATGGTGGAGCTTAGTATTGTCAGCAGCACTGCATATTGATTTACAGTGAGAGGGCAATGGCTGTTTCCTGTGATTTCCACAGCAGTATGATTTTGGGTATCTGGGTAGAGGTCTCTAGTCTGGCATATGGGGCGAGAGGCCCAATGGTTAATCATTCAAATGTATTAAAGCATGGGACAGTATTTTAATTCTCCCAGCCAAAGTGGCTTTACCTTTTAGTAACTTAATCTGTTGCTTTCATATTCCATTTTTCTTTTCTACCAACCTTGCTGCTTACAGATTATAGGAGATATGAAACCTTTGTTCAAAATCATGTTCTTTTGCCCAGGCTTACATATCATGATCTTTGAAATGTGACCCCTGACTGTCTAGTCAACAAGGGTAGACATACATGGTACTTGGCTTCCCTAATATACTAATGGTGACACAGGAAAGCTTGGGTTAGGATGGATGCAGTGCCCGAGGTAAATTTAGAATCCCCACTCAGAAAGAAGGGGCCAATATAGTCAATTTGCCAGTTATTCACCAATCAGGATCTCTGGAAGATGGACCCAAATTCTTCTGGCACTTACCTGGGGCATTATTTAGAACATATGTGACATGCCATTACTACATTAACCAAGTATTTTAAGGACAATTGACATTCTTGCCAATATACCAACCCACGTGGGTACAATGGTGGACACTCTTTCTATTCACCCCTTGTGCTGTATCTACAGAAGGGTCAGTCAGTAGAGCTCATATCTGAACGAGGGAAGCATCTTTCTGACTTCCAGGGGATATCAGTTCCTCATGGGCCAGGATGTGGAAAAGAGTGAAGACTGGCTCAGGTTCTTGCAAGGCAAATCAGATGCCTTTCCATATATCCTGACCACACAGGGGTTTATTCCAATCCTTGGCTTCCCACTGTCTGAGTCATTGGGTTAATCCCCTTAGAACACCCCCAACTTTCAGTGCAAAGGGTTAATGGCCAGGGCTCATCGGTGATCATTGGCCAAACTCCTCTGAGTTCATCTCAATGTCTGCTGTGGTTTATTCCTTCTTGAGAGACTCCACCTGGAGGAAAACTATGAACATTGCTAAGAACTGTTTGCATTATTGGAATATATTGTTTTTTTGTCCACTTCCAGAGTTGGGACCAAAATCCTAGAGGCACTCTCCCCTTCCATTTTCTCTGCCAGATTGCCAAACTCATACCTTCTGGAGTCATAGATGCATCTAACTCAAATGGCGGCGCTGCTTGGAAGATGTCCAGACCTTTAATCTACTTCATGGATACTTTTGCTTTCTTAGAGGTGGTTTCCTGCTCTGATTCCAGTTCCACATGTGCCCTTTCTTTATCAGGTGGTATAAATGATGGAGGCACTCTCAGGTGGGGAGTAAAAGTTCTCTAAAATCCCACGGTTCCTACAAAGGCTTGCATTTCCTTTACAGTCTTAGGAGTTGGATAGGTTTGCATCTTTGTAAACACAGCATTAGGGGCAATATATGTCTTACCAAATGATTCCCAAAATTTTATGATGGTGCCTGGGCCTTGGATTTTCGGTCAGTTCATTGTCCATCCTCTCCTTTGCAGATGTTCTGGCAAAGCCTGCAGCAGAGGCAAATCTTCACATGTTAAGATTATATCATCAATGTAATGGGCCCATTTTATTGATGTAGGGAAGGAGAATAGGGACAGTTCTCAGGCTACCATTCTATGACATATAGTGGGGCTGTACAGGTAAACTTGGGGAAGTATTCAAAAGGTCCATTGTTGTCCCTCCCATGTGTAGGTAAATTGATCTTGTGGCTCAGTGCCAGTGGTATACTGAAAAAGGTATTTGCTAAGTCTAGTTGATCATGGTATATTCCTAGGACTATGGCCAAGGTATCTAAGAAGGTGGCAATGTTGGGCACAGTTGCATGAATGGGGAACACTACTTTGTTCAATGCTTGGTAGTCCACCATCATCTACCATGAACCATCTTGCTTTTTTACTGGAAATATGGGGTTGTTGAAAGTACTATGGGAAGGACATAACAGACCCGTTTGATGCAGTTCTTGGATAGTTTCTTGCGTGTCCTGATGCCCTCCAGGCAATGTATATTATTGGACAGTTACCATTCTTCATGGGGGTGGCAGGATTACCAATTCCCAAATGGCATTTGTCCATGAAACTGGGTTGATTATTCTAACCTGGAGGTGAAATTCACCTATAGAGGTTTTCAGAGTTTGACCTTGTCGGGTATCAGTGCCCAGTATGTTCTCTGGCATTGGAAAGCTGAAAATCTCATGTTCTTGGGAGCGGAATGCTCTATTTGCAGTGTCAGAAGGATCTTCCTGACCATAAGTGTTTGCCCATTGTAACCATCAGTGGTGTTGAGAGAACCAGAACACTTCTGAGGGTTACCATGTCCATGTACTAGAGTACGTTTGGCTCCAGCCGGTATTCACCAGCGCTGCCGCCTTTTGTTTATTTCTGGAGAACCAGGAAATAGTGAGCTCAATGAGGCCTCTAATCACCTCCAACTCTCACCTGGAGGCAATCTTGGCTTGCATCTTCTGCCTGGGGTGTGGGAGGTAATTGTGATAGCCGTATAGCCTTTTGAGCTCTCTCTATTTTTGGGGTCTTTCATAGAGCCTGTACCCATTCTTGGGATTTGTCAGTTTCCCCTAGATCAACAATGGACTGTCTAACATCATAAATATCTTGTCCCACAACTGGGTTCAGCACGGATATCATGACCCCATACCAGGTGCTAGAATATCTTAGCTTTTATTACTGCAGTGAATGTGGTCCAATCAGGACCTTCAAAGACAGAAGTTTAGATTGTCTCATTCTCAATTCCCTAAGAATTTGTTGTACGTCTTGTACAGATTTCCCCAGGTCTCACATGTCCAGGGAGTTCATACTCATTGGGTCAAGACTCCTTGAAAGATAGAATAATCTATAAGGGAATGAGTGCCTTGAATCCCCCAAGTGCCATGAGGGTGCTGCCAGAGGACAAAGTGCATGATGGTGATGTTGTTCATTTTCTGTGCCTCCTGCCCAGAGAAATGCCATTGTTCCCCCTACCCCATAGCTGCCCTAGCCATGTCTGCATAGTATCCCTGGCCTTCTACTGGAACTTGGCAGCTATATCAATAAGCTCAGTGGAAGTATATTGTTTCATCATGAACGTTTCCTGAATTGGGGGCTGCCCTGCTGGCTGAGGTTGTTGTGGCTATGCTTTTGCTTTCCTTTGTATTAGGGGTCAGATGGCAGGGGCATTTGGTCTGTTTCACTGTCAATCACAATATCTTCCTCTTTACTCTCATCACTTTCTGAGGGATTTCACCTGTGAGCCACCCAATCAAGCTTAGTTACAAACCCTGGACCTTAATCCGTGTCAGCTTGCCCCCGCCCCACCAGCTTTACAAAATGGCAGGCTAAGTTTCTCTACTTCATCATCCTGCTCTCCTGCCTTGTCTGCCGGCGCTGAAGCTAGCTGAGTAGTGAACAACTGCATATTCATCTCTAACCTCAGATCTTCTTTCAGCTCTCTGGCTTGACCTTCAGTCTCTGTTAGGCATTGGCCTTCAGTTGAACTGCCCACGGAAGAGGCCAGCCCACGGCTCAGCTAAGCGTTTCTGTGCTTTGCACGGTGAAGTCTGCACAGTTCTGCAAGCAAGTGCGTTAGACCAGCTGGCATTTTCCCAGGTGTCCCCTCATACCAGGGCTCTGTCCCCAGGCTCTTATATACAGGCCATGTCTCTTCACCGGGAGGTCCCTGGCTAACGCAGGATTTTCCCCACCGATGACTCTTCCCCAAGGACCATTTCTCTGTGTCTCCTGGCTGCTGTGAATTGTGTGTTCACAACCTGAAGAGCATCTGGGGTATAATCTGAAACTTCCCTCAGCTTTGAAGGGTATGGAGAGGCTGAAGAAAGAGGAAGACCACTCCAGACAGGTAGGTGGGAGGTTAAAAAAGCAAGGGAACTCATTTATTTGGGCGGCTGCAGGATGAGTAGGTCTCCACACCCACACGCTGTATCTGAAAAGTTTATATAGAGGTCTTAGTGGATTCAGTCATGTGTACTGTTCAGATGGTCCAATACCGCATCATTATCTCAAGGCTGTGTCCTTGCGGCAGCTTCTGGGAATGGGTGAGGCAAGTAGAATGCACATTCCAGGGAAAGGGGGAGGGGAGAGGAGCCTCTGATTGCTGGAATCCAGCTCTGGGGTCAACAGTGGTCACATCCTCTCCATGACCTCCCCCAACACCAGGTTATGCTGCAACTCCAAACTTTGGTGGCTTAAAACACAAAAAGTTTGTATTTGAATCAAAATACATGTGTGCTATGCTGGTGGAGGGGCGCTTAGTCACTAGGCAGCTGGAGAGACAGAGGCCCCTCTACAATGTCTGTTTCTGTGGTAAAAGCAGCTGGGAAGTAAAACACACTGACTGTTTATTCTTGAGACAGAGACAGAGCGTGAACAGGGGAGGGGAAGAGAGAGAGGGAGACACAGAATCCGAAGCAGGCTCCAGCCTCTGAGCTGTCAGCACAGAGCCCGACAAGGGGCTCAAACTCAGGAACTGTGAGATCATGACCTGAGCCGAAGTTGGATGCTTAACCGACTGAGCCACCCAGGCGCCCCAAAACATACTGACTCTTAAAGCCTCTTCTGGGAAGTGACATTTGATTCTTCTTGTAATTTCCATAATTCTCCTTTTAATTGATGAAATCAAGGGAAGCCTCTTGGTCACACTTCACTTCAAAGAGAGTGAGGAAGTGCTATTCTACCAGGTACTGAAAAGGGTGGAAGGACAGACTTGCAGGCAAACGTGATTATCTACCACAATAGTGTGTATTAATTTTTTTTTAACAGAAGTAAAATGGAATTTACATATGTGATTTAAAATTACCTAGTATCCACATTAGAAAAGCACGAAGCAGGTTAAACTAATATCAATAATCTATTTTATTAACCCCAAATATTCAAAATACTATCATTTGACAGATAATTAGTATAAAATTATGAATGAGATCTTTTCATCTTTTTTTCATCTGAAGTCTCTGAAATCTGGTGTGTGTTTTATACTCAGAGTACCTCTTCACCTTGAACTAGTCACGTTTCAAGGGCTCAATAAACATATGTGGCTACAGATTGCCATTTTGGACAGCATTCGTGCAAGTGAACACAGTATCTGCCCCATAGTAGGCATTCTACAAATAAGTGTAAAATGTTGAATGGTTTAAGCCATTATGGCTTTTTTAAAACAGTTGGGTTTTTTTTGTTGTTGTTGTTTCTTTTTTTTTTTTTTTTTTTTTTTTTTTTTTTTGTGCTTGGCTCTTGGTTTTTGTCTTCTCAAATTCTTCTGTTTCTTTAAGGCGATCCTAAATGTCAGGGATATTTGTGAAAATTAGATTTTAAAACTTTCTTCAGAAAGTCATTAGGAGTGCCTAATTTTTTACATATCTCTAGCTGTTTGCTGTAGGTGTCTAGTTTTATATCCATAGGACTTCTTATTATAGTCTCTGAATAACATTTTTTGCGTATTTAGAGACCACAGGGCTTTTCAGCATTATGCCAAAATTTAAGCTGAGTTAATGAAGTTTAAACATATGGCCTCTGCTCACATTGATGTTAAAATGTGAGGATTCAATGCAAAGGTAATATCTAGGAGAGTATGAATGCTGAATTGTAGCTTTAAGGGCTCAATTTATGTCTACAATTGCTCAATAAAATTGTGTAATATAAAATAGTTCTCTATTGCCATGACACCCTCCTTTTTATCTTGCACTTTCCAAAGTGTAAACAATCTGCCTGTTCTTTGCATATGCTTATTTGAGAAAGTTTGACACAGCATTTCAAACAGATACAAACACACTAAGTGAAAAATTAAAGTTCTGAAGTGCTGTGGTCCAAACATAAGGAATATACTTGGAAAAATGTATTTATTACATAGACCTGTCTTTTACCCTGTTCAGCATTGTCTTAGAGTGCCAGACATATGGTCAGATATTGGTAACTAATAACTACTTCTGCAATAACCACTCTTCTCCGGAAAGTTTCGAAAGGGCACACTTCGAAAAATCTTCTTTGTATTAAAAAGGGTTTAACTTAATGAAGTGCTGTATTTGTTTCTGAGTTATGAAGAGGATGGCCCCGTGGTCTGGCAAATGTCTTCTTGTTAGTACAAGCAATATACAAGAAAGGATTTGTTTTATTGTGATTCTGACTCGCAATAATGAATAAAGGGGAAAAAATGATCTTAGTGTTTGAGCAGCCATGAGACTATAGATCCCACTTCTCTGACCTCAGGGGTGAGATTGCGAGGGCCCCCAGTGGCTGGGCTCTGAATTCCACCTGTTCCTTTGTGTTCTTCCACACTTCCTACAGGCTCTTTGCACACAATAACCGCGTGGTAGAGATGGATGCTGAAGCAGAAAGATTTCTGGGAGTCACAGGAGTCTTGTGACAGTCTGCTTTGGCTTGAGGACCCCTTAATCGTTTGTTTAGTTTTCCTCAGACACTTCCACCCAAATTTTCTCATCTTTATTTTCATTTGGAGTTAGGCTTATTGGCACTCTGGTGGCACTCCCAGGCTTGTGTGGCTACCCTCCTATTTTGTCTCATGCAGTCATTTCCTTGAATAAAATTCTTACGTATTTAATCTAGTTTTGGCATCTGCTTCTTGGAAGACCTGGCTAATGGTCGTCCATTTAGCCCAGGACGACCTGGGCTGATGTGCTGTGGAATCACTGTGCTTTTTGGCTTTTGAATGAGGATGTGCTCTTACCAGAGCAGGTTGGTGGAGGCTAAGCTGTGTGAGGAGGGTGCTGCTGTCTTTGGCCTAGTACAAGGTGTTGGAATCGGAGCAGGTTGACAAGAGCACTGACAAAGGAGGGGAGTGGTGGCTGCTGGGGCTTCAGCATCAGGTATTGAAATCCAGGTGAGGGAGGAGGGGCATTAGCCAGGAAGGGCAGTGGGGACATTGGGACATTTGCTGTATGCAGGATGAAGTGAACCAAGAATAAGAATGAGAGCCAGGTTTGTCATTGTCAGAAAAGAGAGTTGTAAATAAGGAAAGAGTTGCAAATACGAAAAATGCAGAACCTGTGGTTTGGGTTTTGCATGGTACCACTGAAAACTGATGGTTTTTAGTGTGGAAGTTACTGTGTCGCAAATGTATGAATTTCAATAATGCATGTTTCCCAGTTCTATCTGAGAATAACAATGCCCCATTAATAACGAGCATACCTATCACCCAGATGTTGATTTTTATCAACATTACTCATTAGAAGAACTGGAATTTCGTGAGGAAATAAATGAGCTTCTTCTCAGGCTAGAGAGGCAAAGCATAAGATGAGCCTGCAGCATTATTTTGTGGCAGAAAGTGAGGAAGTCTCAAAGAATGATGCGGGTCATCATCACCAAAGGACACAGGCGTTAGCGTCAAGAGGTTCCCACTGACCAAATGTGGGGCAGTTTTGGGACAAAACTGACACTAGATCATAATCAATGGAATAAAATAAGAATCCATGGGTCCACACTAATATAAATAAATAAAAAGAGATTTTCCTTCATGATGTCAACTAGTAAGTGTGGAAGAATAGAGTTAACAAATCACTAGCCACTGTCATAATAATTAATTCAGATAAGAAATACCACTGGATGCTAAAACCATAGGTGAAAGTTTGATGAGAAAGATACTAAATTTACACTTTGAGGTATAAATATTAAGTATTTCCTTAAAAGTACCTAATTTACGATAAATGATAAAATTACAACCATGGAGTTGGGGAAAAAAACACAAAAACAACTGGTAAGAGGCTCTGTAATCAAGTGATCAAAGTTAATAACTCAATAGGAAAGTCCACAATCAGGTATGACCTAATAGGATGGTGAAAACATAACATCTCCCCTGTCAAATTCTCCCAAATCTATCTGGCTCTCCTCATGAGGCAACATCAGAAAAATTAAAAAACAAAAAAACAAATTTATGTTTCAAAACACATAGAACTGCTTAGATCCCAGATACAATTTTCTTCAGATTCAACAACTTGAAAGAACATTGAAACAAGAATAAAATTGTCATGGGCGTATACTCAAGGACCCATGACCCATTTCTCCCATTTGCTCTGAAGAAATGAGAAAGTGCATAGGACGGGTGACGTTTGATGGGTTGTGACAGCCAAGTTTTTCTGGTGATAGTGTCCACAGCTGCCCAGGGATTCTCATTCTTTCCTTAAGTCAAGAAGTTGATATATCAGGAACTCTCCCATTATTTATAGGAAAGATTCCAAATCTTATCTGACTAAAAAATCCTCTAGGCTTAAATTTATAAGCTTAAAATTTATTTAGACTTGATCCATGCAACAGAAATAAATATTCAATGATTTTTACATTTTTGTTATTTTGAGTACTAAAATTCATTAGGTAACACATTCGAAAACAACCAGAAAATACAGTTTTTAAAAACCTCGTATGTAAGTTTTCTCTCCTTTCCCCCCTATTGTCATGGGCATATATTACAAAGAGAAAAAAGGAAGAGGAAGGGTTAGGGGAACAGCAGGTGGGGACGGAGGGGGAGAGGGCAGAAGAAGCAAAAGAGGCAAGAAAATGAGAAGAAAAGGAAGAAGAAGGGGAAATGGAAGAGGTGTGAGGAGGAGAGAAAGAGGAGGAGAAGGAAGAGGAAAAAAACATTAATTAAGGGTGCTCCCTGGGCAAGAATGAAACTGACCTTTATTAAGTTTATATCATGGGCCAGGCATTGTTTCAGCTGCTTTTTATGTTGTTTAGCAAGTGAGAAAAAAGCAGAGTAATTAGGAATCTTGCTTAATGGCTAGTAGATGGTCTGTTTTTCTTTAAAGCTTTACCCTAAATAATGCTAGTAAACAGTTCAATAACTCTAGAACTGCTGGAATAAAGGGTAGAAATGCTCCAGCAGATGTCAGTATCTAGGTGATTTAATGCTTTCTTTCCATATAGTTTCCTTACTTAAAAATTGAACAAACAGTGAAAGCAGTCTAAAATGCGCTGAATTTTATAGACTTTAAAATATGGTCCATGAAAAGTTTACTGTCTTGGCGCATTATCAAAGTGATATTGATAATTTTACTAATTTTCAGTTTGTTAAGGAGCAATTTTTCTTCAAAGCTTTTTGTACAACATTACCTTAAAAATTTTGAGTCAAACAGAACGTCCTGAAATGGCTAATGAATAGTATTAGGTTTGTCATATAAGGTATTATTAAAAATTGTATGACTGAGGGGCGCCTGAGTAGCTCACTCGGTTAAGCGTCTGACTCTTGATTTCAGCTCAGGTCATGAGCTCACGGTTTCATGGGTTTAAGCCCCACGTTGGGCTACATGCTGACAGTGAGGAGCCTGCTTGGGAGTCTCTGTCTCCCTCTCTCTCTGCCCCTCCTGCACTTGGGCTGTCTCTGTCTCTCTCAAAATAAATGAATAAACTTTAAAAAAGATTGTATGACTGAAATGTCCTCTGCATACTTTTTGGTTTTTAAGAAGTCAGGCTATCATTAACGTAGAGTAAAATGTTCACCTACTAAGTGAATGGTTCCATTAGTTTTGACAAATGTATACACATTCACTCAAGACACAGAACATTTCCATAAGTTAAAAAAAAAAAAAGTTCTTTTCTGCTCTTTCCTGGTCAATTTCTACCACCCTTGAAGCTAGTGGCAAGTACCGATCTGATTTCTATCATCATAAGGTAGTTCTGCCTATTCTAGGACTGTATATACATGGAATGTACAGAATGTTCTTTGTTTCTGGCTTCTTGCATCAGCAAAATGTTTTGATACTCATCCATATTGTTGGATATACCAGTGGTTTGCTCCTTTTGATTGTGAACAGTATTCATTATATAAATTTACAGCTGTGGTTTATCCATTCTCCAGTTGAGAGACATCTAGGCTGATTTTAGTCAGTATGAATAAATCTCATTGTACATTCTTATACAAGGGTTTTGTGGTTTTTGTGACATATGCTTTCAATTCTCTTGGATTGGAATTACAGGGTAAAGGGGAGATGTGTATGCAACTTTTGAATCCGTTGTCAAATAACTTTCCAAAGTAGCTGTGCCACTTTATGCTCCTACCAGCAAGGTGTGTGAGAATTCTGGTTGTTACAAACCCTCTCCAACGTTTGGTGTTTTGGCATACTTTTGCCTGTGTAATTGTGTGTTTCACAATACTCTTCAATAAAGCTGAAAAATAGGACATGAAGGATGCTGTACTAGTCCTTAGGGCTACCACAAACACTTCAGGTCTCTTTTCCTTCTGGATCACATGATAAGACTACGTTTGTCTATCTCTAAGGTTTAATATCAGATGTACACAGTAAGACCTGTGCTGAACATGTAGTAAGACCTAGAAATAATCTTTTTAAAGATTTTGAGATTTCAGTGTCATTTGTTACTATAGCATAACCCAGCCTATCCTGAAATGTGGCACGTGGTTCTCAATATTGCTTACCCCATTGGGATACATTTTGGCTATCGATGAAGTTAGGGTAACATGTAAGAGAAGTCAAAATGTATTGGAAGTAATTTATGTTTTGTGAACACTACCAATGTGAGAGACAATCTATTAAGTACTCAAGTTATTCCTTTGATAACTCTATTTCCTTGAAATGGGATTTATTTTTTAAACATTTATTTATTTATTTATTTTGAGAGAGAGACAGAGAATGTGAGTGGGGGACAGGCAAAGGGAGATGGAGGGAATCCCAAGCAGGCTCCTGGTTTTCAGTGCAGAACCCAAGATGGGGCTCAATCCCATGAGCCATGAGATCATGACCCGAGCTGAAATCAAGAGTTGAACACTCATCTGACTGAGTCACCCAGGCACCCTGTTATTTATTTATTTTTGAATTCAAATGAGTGTATGGAGAGTTATTGCCAAAGACAGTACTGAATGGTATTATTTTGGCCTGTACGTCTCTTGTGTAGATGTGAAAACAAATGTAAAAAATAATGCATTTTCTTCTTGTTTTTTAATTTTATTTTTTATTTTCTAAAATTTACATCCAAATTAGTTAGCATATAGTGAAACCATGATTTCAGGAGTAGATTCCTTAATGCCCCTTACCCATTTAGACTATCCCCCCTCCCACAACCCCTCCAGTAACCCTCAGTTTGTTTTCCGTATTTATGAGTCTCTTCTGTTTTGTCCCCCTCCCTGTTTTTATATTACTTTTGTTTCCCTTTCCTTATGTTCATATGTTTTGTCTCCTAAAGGCCTCATATGAGTGAAATCATATGATTTTTGTCTTTCTCTGACTAATTTCACTTAGCAAAATACCCTCCAGTTCCATCCACATAGTTGCAAATGACAAGATTACATTCTTTTTGATTGCCAAGTAATACTCCATTGTATATATATATATATATACCACTTCTTTATCCATTCATCCATTGATGGACATTTGGGCTCTTTCCATACTTTGGTTATTGTTGATAGTGCTGCTATAAACATGGGGGTGCATGTGTCCCTTCGAAACAGCACACCTGTATCCCATGGATAAATGCCTAGTAGTGCAATTGCTGGGTGGAAGGGTAGTTCTATTTTTAGTTTTTTGAGGAACCTCCCTACTGTTTTCCAGAGTGGCTGTACCAGCTTGCATTGCCACCAACAATGCAAAAGAGATCATCCTCGCCAACATCTGTTGTTGCCTGAATTGTTAGTGTTAGCCATTCTGACAGGTATAAGGTGGTATCTCGTTGTGGTTTTGATTTGTCTTTCCCTGATGATGAGTGATGTGGAGCATTTTTTCATGTGTCGGTGGGCCATCTGGATGTCTTCCTTAGAGAAGTGTCTATCATGTCTTTTGCCCATTTCTTCACTGCATTATTTGTTTTTTGGGTGTTGAGTTTGATAAATTCTTTGTAGACTTTGGATACTAACCCTTTATCTGATAGGTCATTTGCCAATATCTTCTCCCATTCTGTCGGTTGCCTTTTAGTTCTGCTGATTGTTTCCTTCGCTGTGCAGAAGATTTTTATTTTGATGAGATCCCAGTAGTTCATTTTTACTTTTGTTTCCCTTGCCTCCGGAGATGTACTGAGTAAGAAGTTGCTGCGGCCAAGATCAAAGAGGTTTTTGCCTGCTTTCTCCTCAAGGATTTTTTTTTTTTTCAACGTTTATTTATTTTTGGGACAGAGAGAGACAGAGCATGAACGGGAGAGGGGCAGAGAGAGAGGGAGACACAGAATCGGAAACAGGCTCCAGGCTCTGAGCCATCAGCCCAGAGCCCGACGCGGGGCTCGAACTCACGGACCGCGAGATCGTGACCTGGCTGAAGTCGGACGCTTAACCGACTGCGCCACCCAGGCGCCCCCTCCTCAAGGATTTTGATGGCTTCCTGTCTTACATTTAGGTCTCCCATCCATTTTGAGTTTATTTTTGTGTCTGGTGTAAGAAAGTGGTCCAGGTTCATACTTCTGCATGTTGCTGTCCAGTTATCTCAGCCCCACTTGCTGAAGACACTGTCTTTATTCCATTGGATATTCTTTCGTGCTTTGTCAAATATTAGTTGGCCATACGTTTGTGGGTCCATTTCTGGGTTCTCTATTCTGTTCCACTGATCTGAGTGACTCTTCTTGTGCCAGTCTCATACTGTCTTGATGATTACAGGTTTGTAGTATAGCTTGAAGTCTGGGATTGTGACGCCTCCTGCTTTGGTTTTCTTTTTCAAGATTGCTTTGGCTACTCAGGGTCTTTTCTGGTTCCAAAAAATTTTAGGATTGTTTGTTCTAGCTTTGTGAAGAATGCTGGTGTTACTTTGATAGGGATTGCACTGAATGTGTAGATTGCTTTGGGTAGTATTGACATTTTAACAATATTTGTTCTTCCTATCCAGGAGAATGGAATCTTTTTCCATTTCTTTGTGTCTTCTTCCATTTCTTTCATAGGCTTTCTATAGTTATCAGTGTATAGATTTTTCACCTCTTTGGTTAGATTTATTCCTAGGTATTTTATGGTTTTTTGTGCCATTGTAAATGGGATTGATTCCTTGATTTCTCTTTCTGTTGCTTCATTGTTGGTGTAATGGAATGTTACCGATTTCTGTGCATTGATTTTATATCCTGCAACTTTGCTGAATTCATGAATCAATTCTAGCAGTTTATTTGTGGAATCTTTTAGGTTTTCCATATAGGGTATTATGTCATCTGCGAAGAGTGAAAGTTTGACCCCCTCCTGGCCGATGTGGATGCCGTTTATTTCTTTGTGTTGCCTGATTGCAGAGGCTAAGACTTCCAATACTATGTTGAATAACAGTGGCGAGAGTAGACATCCCTGTCTTGTTCCTGACCTTAGGGGGAAAGCTCTCTTTTCCCCCATTAAGGATGATATTAGCGTTGGGTCGTTCATATATGGCTTTTATGATCTCAAGGTATGCTCCCTCTATCCCTACTTTCTTGAGGGTTTTTATCAAGAAAGGATGCTGTATTTTGTCAAATGCTTTCTCTGCGTCTATTGAGAGGATCATATGGTTCTTGTCCTTTGTTTTATTGATGTGATGAATCATGTTAATTGTTTTGCGGATATTGAACCAGCCCTGCACCTCAGGTATAAATACCGCTTGGTCGTGGTGAATAATTTTTTAAAAATTATTGTTGGATCCGGTTGGCTAATATCTTGTGGAGGATTTTTGCATCCCTGTTCGTCAGGGAAATTGGTCTATAGTTCTCCTTTTTAGTGGGGTCTCTGTCTGGTTTTCGAATCAAGGTAATGCTGGCTTCATAGAAAGAGTTTGGAAGTTTTCCTTCCATTTCTATTTTTTGGAACAGTTTCAAGAGAATAGGTGTTAACTCTTCCTTAAATGTTTGGTAGAATTCCCCTGGAAAGCCATCTGGCCCTGGACTCTTGTTTTTTGGCAGATTTTTGATTACTAATTTGATTTCCTTACTGGTTATGGGTCTGTTCAAATTTTTTCTTCCTGTTTCAGTTTTGGTAGTGTATATGTTTCTAGGAATTTGTCCATTTCTTCTAGATTGCTGATTTTATTTGTGTATAATTGCTCATAATAATCTTATTATTGTTTGTATTTCTGCTGTGTTGGTTGTGATCTCTCCTCTTTCATTCTTGATTTATTTGGGTCCTTTCCTTTTTCTTCTTGATCAAACTGGCTAGTGGTTTATCAATTTTGTTAATTCTTTCAAAGAACCAGCTTCTGGTTTCATTGATCTGTTCTATTTTTTTTTTTTTTTTTTTTTTGGTTTTGATAGCATTAATTTCTGCTCTAATCTTTATTGTTTCTTGCCTTCTGCTGGTTTTGGGTTTTATTTGTTGTTCTTTTTCCAGCTCCTTAAGGTGTAGGGTTAGGATGTGTATCTGAGACCTTTCTTCCTTCTTTAGGAAGGCCTGGATTGCTATATACTTTCCTCTTATGACCACCTTTGCTGCGCCCCAGAGGTTTTGGGTTGTGGTGTTATCATTTTCATTGACTTCCATATACTTTTTAATTTCCTCTTTAACTTCTTGGCTAGCCCATTCATTCTTTAGTAGGATGTTCTTCAGTCTCCAAGTATTTTCTATCTTTCCAAATTTTTTCTTGTGGTTGATTTCAAGTTTCATAGTGTTGTGGTCTGAAAATATGCATGGTATCATCTCGATCTTTTTGTACTTAGTTAGGGCTGATTTGTGTCCTGGTATATGGTCTATTCTGGAGAATGTTCCATGTGCAGTAGAGAAGAATGTATATTCTGCTTTAGGATGAAATGTTCTGAATATACCTGTTAAGTCTATCTGGTCCAGTGTGTCATTCAAAGCCATTGTTTTCTTGATTTTTTGATTAGATGATCTGTCCGTTGCTGTGAGTGGGGTGTTGAAGTCTCCTATTATGGTATTACTATCGATGAGTTTCTTTATGCTTGTGATTAATTGATTTATATATTTGGGTGCTTTCACATTTGGTGCATAAATGTTTCCAATTGTTAGGTCTTCTTGGTGGATAGACCCCTTGATTATGATATAATGCCCTTCTGCATCTCTTGATACAGTCTTTATTTTAAAGTCTAGATTGTCTCATGTAAGTATGGCTACTCCGGCTTTCTTTTGTTGACCATTAGCATGATAGATGGTTCTCCATCCCCTTATTTTCAACCTAAAGGTGTCTTTAGGTCTCAAGTGGGTCTCTTGTAAACATATAGATGGATCTTGTTTTCTTATCCATTCTGTTACCCTATGCCTTTTGATTGGAGCATTGAGTCCATTGAGGTTTAGAGTGAGTACTGAAAGATATGAATTTAATTGCCATTATGATGCTTATAGAGTTGGAGTTTCTGGTGGTGTTCTCTGGTCTTTTCTAGTCTTTGTTGCTTTTGATATACATATATATTGTATATATATTTTATAATATATATATATATATTATATAATATATATTTTCATCTTTTCTACCCTCAGAAAGTCCCACTTAAAATTTCTTGCAGGGCTGGTTTAGTGCTCACAAACTCCTTTAATTTTTGTTTATCTGGGAAACTGTTTATCTCTCCTTCTATTTTGAATGACAGCCTTTCTGGATAAAGAATTCTTGGCTGCATATTTTTCTGATTCAGCACACTGCATATATCCTGCCACTCCTTTCTGGCCTGCCAAGTTTCTGTGGATAGGTCTGCTGCAAACCTGATCTGTCTTCCCTTGTAGGTTAGGGACTTTTTTTTTTCCCTTGCTGCTTTCATGATTCTCTCCTTGCCTGAGCATTTTGTGAATTAGACTATGATATGCCTTGTTAATGGTCGGTTTTTATTGAATCTAATGGGGGTCTTCTGTGTTTCCTGGATTTTGATGTCTGTGTCTTTCCCTGGGTTAGGAAAGTTTTTCTGCTATGATTTGCTCACATAACCCTTCTACCCCTATTTCTCTCTTCCTCTTCTGGGACCCCTATGATTCTGATGTTGTTCCTTTTTAATGAGTCACTGATTTCTGTAATTCTTAAATCGTGCTCTTTTGCCTTAATCTCCCTCTTTTTTTCTGCTTCATTATTCTCTATAAGTTTGTCCTCTGTATCACTGATTCTCTGTTCTGCCTTGTCCATGCTGGCCATCGCTGCATCCATGCATGATTGCAGCTCAGTTATAGCATTTTTAATTTCATTCTGGTTATTTTTTACTTTTATCTCTGCAGAAAGGGATTCTAATCTATTTTCAAGTCCAGGTAGACTAAAATGAGATGATGGGGGTAAAATAGAATTTGAAAAGATATATACAAAAGTAAAGAATATAGTAGAAAAAGAATTAAAGAAAAATATTTTTAATAAAAATTGAAAATAAAAATGAATTTTTTTCTCTTTCTGTATTCAAGAAAAAATTGTAAAAGAGAAAAAGAAAAAAGAAAAAAAAATTTAATCGATGAACCTGCAAACAGATTGAAGTAGGACTGAAATTGCTTCGTTTTCCCCTAGAAGTCAGTCTATGTAGCTCTTTATAGTCCATAAACTAAGCCGGCGGTGAGACTTGTGTTCCTGAAGAGCGAAGTTGGCCCAGTTGGGCGGGGCTCAGTGTAACAGCTCCACTCTCCACTAGATGGCGCTGCGAGCCTACTGGGGTGGTTTGTTGCGGTGCTCATAGGTGCGTATGCACATGCGCGGGAGTGGTGAAACTGGGGTCACCCAGCTACCCAGTCTGTTCTTCCCCATCAGCAATCGCGCACCTGTCCTGTCTTCAGCTCTCGTCCACTCCCCGCTTTTTCACTCTCTGTGACCAGGCCCCAGGCAGTACCTCTCTCCCGAGCTTTGTCTCAGATGCAGCTGTTTTTCCTGTGCTTTCATTCCGAAGGACTGCGGCTTTGATCCATTCCGCCCCTCTGCGGGAGGGTCTCACCGAGCAATGGCCGAATGAGCAATGGCTGAATGTCGGCTGCACCCAGGAGTGCTTGCTGGACCCTGCTGCTGCCGGTGCCCTGAGACTGCGGCCAGGTGCCAGCCCACCCCAGAAAAAGATCCCGAGACAGTGTGCGGCAGCTTTTCAGTGATTATGGAAAATCACAACACCCATCTGGCACCAGGCTTCACCCTTAACGACCTTGCCCCAGCACCAGCAAATGTGGCTGCCTTCCGGGGTCTGCTGGGACCAGGTGGCTTCAACAGTCTCTACCAAATGTCCTTCCAGCAGTGGAACCACTTTTCCCCGTGTGGCCCGAGAACCTTCCGGATCCCACTCTGTTGCTGGGGATTTGCCCTTCCCACCAGAGCACCGCCAGGTATTGAGCTACGGAGTTGCATCCTTTGTGCTCCCCCTAGTTTACAGTCCTAATGGAATTTGAACCCTCTCCTTTCTCTTTTCTCCTTTCTCCCGTTTTAGTTTAGTCCCTGCGGTTGTTTCCAATTTTCCACTTTATCTCCAGCTGCTTTTGGGGGGGGGGTGCTTTTCCCATATGCTCCCCCCTCCCCAATCTCCATCCTCTCTCTGCCCGCAGAAGCGGTTTCCTACCTTTCCTGGCTTGTTGCTCCCCAAATTGACCTCTCTGCACTATGTACCTGCTGAATTCTGTGTCTTGTCCATTCTTAATCTTTCCATTTTGTGGTGGGGCTGCACACAACATTCCTGAAATCTTCTCCTTAGACAAGACTGGGGCTCACCAGAAGCTTTTGGCCTCCAAACCAGAGGAGAGCAGGACAGGAGCGAAGCCTACCTTTCCCTGGAAGATGGAAGGAACATTAGTCACATTTCTTATCCTAAAAGTAGAATAGTTGTTGACAAAATAAGGTGCTCTCAGTGTTTGACTCTGGGAAGCTTAGAGACAGAATGTTCTGCGGTGATAGATCATATAGAAAGAATTTTCACTCACTTTCTAAAGGTCAGCAGTATTCGGTACATTGCTAAATGAGAATGATCTGCATTAATTTTTGCCCAAGTGATAGGAACACTATAGTTTATAGGACTTGTTATAGAATGGTAACATACATATAGATTCACAGAGTGCATACACGGTTTTCATTACGGTTATATTTCCAAGCAATAGTTTTTATTTAAATGTATATGAAAGAGGTAAAGAACAAAAATCAGAAGATCCCTCTTTACATCCAACACTTGAAATAGAAGGGTATGACTATTAATTTATATGTTTTTTTGAATCATTCTTTTTTTTAATATTTATTTTTGAGAGAGAGAGACAGACATAGAGCATGAGTGGGGGAGGAACAGAGAGAGAGGGAGACACAGAATCTGAAGCAGGCTCCAGGCTCTGAGCTGTCAGCACAGAGCCTGACTTGGGGCTCGAACCCAGGAGCTGAGATCATGACCTGAACCAAAGTTGGACTCTTAACCGACTGAGCCACGCAGGTGCCCCTAATTTCTGGATATTTTTGAGGACTTTTAATATTTTACATTTATTTTAAGTCTGAAAAAAATTTCCAAAGATTTAAATAATATAGAATATATTCCCTAAGAAAAGTAAAATAATAGAAATTAACAACAGAAAAATAAATGATCCTTAAACATTTGGATTGCAACACATTTCCAAATAATAGATCAAAAAGAAAATCAATATATAAGTTAGAAAATATTTTGACAATGAAAATACAATATTTCTTTGGGGAGAATGGAACTAAAGCAGTGCTTTGGGGGGAAATTAGGACCCCAGTGCATGCATATATAAGAATAGAAGAGTGGTTGACAATAAATAATGAAGCTATGAAGCTATATGAATATGAAGCTTTTTTTTTATGAAGCTTTTTTTTAATGAAGCTATAAAATAGCAAATGTAACCCAAAGTAATAAGGAATGCAGGAAATAATGAAAAAGCAAATATACAACAGAGAAATTTAGCAAAGCTAAAAATGTGTTCTTCAAAAAGACTGGAAAAAAAGGATGAGACCCTAGCCAAGACTGAAAATGGACAAGTAGAAGGAAAACACTAATTACCCATCTGAGAAATGAAAAAGGCAATATTGCTACATCATACAGACTTGGAAAACACAATAAAAACATGTTATGATGCTCAGCATCCCTAGTCATTAGAAACATGCAAATCAAATCCAGTATGAGATACCACTTTACAACCACTAGGATGGCTATTTTTTAAGCAGGGCAAATAATAGCTAGTGAGACTGTAGAGGAATTGGAGCCCTCACATATTGCTGGTGCAGTTGTCTCGGAAAACAGCTTCTGACGGTTCTCCAAAATGTTAAACGTAGAGTTACCATGTGACTTCGCAATTCTACTCTTAGGTATATACCCAAGAGAACTGAAAACATATGCTACAACATCGATCAGTCTTGAAAACATTACACTAAGTGAAAGAAGCCAGACACAAAAGGTCATAGACTGTGTGATGCCATTTATATGTTATAGCCAGAATAGGCAAATCTGTAGAGACAAAAAGTAGATGAGTGATCGCCAAGGGCTGGGGGAGGGGGAATGGAAAGTGACTGCTAACAGGAGCTTCTGTTTAGGCTGATGAAAAGGGTCTGGAATTAATAGTGGTGATGGGTATGCAAACTTGAAAACATTCTAACCACTGAACTGTGCATTTTAAAATGGTGAATTTAAGTGTGTGATTTATATCTCCATGGCAAAAGAACATACGAACACCTTTATGCTAAGATGTTTGAAAACTTCAAAATAAATTCTGGAAAGACATACTTGCATATGGATACGTAGAAAATTTAAATAGGTTATGTTTGCTAAAGAAATTGAATTCACAATTAAAGCCTTCCCAGAAACAAAAACTTCAGCTTCACTGCTGAACTGCTACAAATATGTAAGGATGAAATAATCTACAGAATGTCAGTCATGCACAAACTATTTCAAAAAATAGAGAAAGGAGGGGACAATTTCAACTTGTGTTATGAGACCAGGATAACCCTGATCCCCAAATCATACAGTAACTTTGCAAGAAAAAACAACAACTATGCTTACATTCTTTCATGAACACAGATGCAAACATCCTAAGCAAGATAAAACGAGTGAGGTTTTTCCAGGAATGCAAGATTGGTTAAACACTGGGGCATTAATCCATATGCTTCACCACCTTTATCAAATAAAGGAGAAAATCATATGATTAACTGCATAGATGCAGAACTGTTATTTGATAAAAGCAGACATCCATTTAGTATAAAAACATACAAGAAACTAGGAATAGAAAGGTTCATTGTTAATCTAATCAAGGGTGGATAGAACAATGACAGCCTACAGCCATCATCCAACGTAACAGCAAAACACTGAACATTTCCCTCCTGCAATTGGAAGCAAGAGGAGAGTGTCTGGTCTTAGCTCTTCAATTTAATATTGCATTGAAGTTCCTAGCTAGTGCAATAAAGAAGAAAAATACCATTTTGACAGTAATGAGAAAGCTGCCATTTGCAGATATAATTATCATTTGTGCAAAAATCTACAAACTACTCGAAAAAAAGTGGAGTTTTAGTAAGGTTACCAGTAAATGTATAAAATACATTGTATGTTTATAAGCTAATATCAGGGAATTGAAACACCATGGTTTAGTTTACAATAAAACATTATATTCATTGGAAAATTCACTTTTGTCAAGCTGTCATTTCTGCCTACAGTCCATGAAATCTTAATAAAAAGTCCAGCATTCTTTTTTTGTAGACATTGACAAGTTGATTCCAAAACTTAGAAAAAGACGCAAAAGACCTGAAATATCTAAAGAAATACAAAGTGCCAGCAGGTGTAGGTTATTTTAAACTACAATAATTAAGGCAGTGGTTTTTTTGGTGCAAGGAGAGACAAATTAACCAAGGGAACAAAATAGATCCGAGAAACAGAATTACACTTATACAACAACCTGATTAAAGCAAAATTGCAATGGGGGTACAATGATGGAGGAATAGTTGTTTTAACATATGCTGAATTAATTAGATATCCATATGGGAAAAATAAATCTTGACCACTATACACACAAAAATTATTTTGAGATTGATTCTAGGCTCAAAAGTGAAAGGCAAAACCATACGGCTTCCATAACAAAATCTAGGAGAATACATTCAGGAACACAGATTTCTTAAGCAGTGTTCCAATTAAGCACTAGCCAGAGAAGGTTGACAGACCATTAACTAGGACTTGATTCATAACAAGGTGAGGACGAAGGGCAGCTGGGACCTTCACATATTGCTGGTAGGACCATGCCCATGACCATGTTGGGAAGCTGGTGGTATCTACTAATGCTGAACATACTTATACCTGAGACCCAGCATTGCTACTACTGAGTATACAGAAAGCAAAATGAATTCTTACATCTGTCGAAAGATATTTTTGGTGGTGTCGTTCATAGTAGTGAGAAACTGAAAACAAACATCTATCTGCGGTGGAATACCTGCGTAAATTGTGGTACATTCATATAGTGGAATTCTACACTGCAATGAAGAACTACTATTTGCAACAACATAAGTATCACATGTATCATGACAAATGGAAAATATAATTATTTGTTTTATTTCTGATATAAATATTATAATACATAATATAAATAAATTTATAATGATATATTTAATATAATTATATAATATACATTATATAAATATTTATATAATAATGTACAATAATTTTATATCATAACATAATAAAATTATATAATAATTATATAATAATATATAATTATATTATATAATAAATATATAATTATATATTATATATATAATTATATAATATAAATTTATATATTATAATATATAATATAAATAAATAGTAAATAACACGATTCTGTTCCTAGGAAGTTAAAAAACAAACACATCCAGGGGCGCCTGGGTGGCTCAGTTGATTAAGCGTTTGACTTTTTGGTCCAGGTCATGATCTCCTTGTTAGTGGGTTTCAGCCCCACCTTAGGCTCTGTGTTGACAGCTTGGAGCCTGGAGCCTGCTTCAGATTCTGTGTCTCCCTCTCTGTCTCTCTGCCCCTTCCCCACGTGTGCTCCGTCTCTCTTTTTCTCTCAAAAATAACTAAACATTAAAAAAATTAAAAAAAACACACCCACTGTAATATTCAAACACAGAATCATGGTAACCCTTGATGGGGGCACCGGTGTGGGAGCACTAGGGAAGTCTACATTTTATGTCATATTCATGTACAATTATTTACCCTCGTAACCTCAAAATTTATTAAATAATGCTGAAAGTTTTTGTTTTTTACGGTTAAGCTTTGTTGGTTTAATTTCCCCCAAGAACAGAATTAAATAGCATGAATCCGTAAGGAGAAAGAGTGCTGACAGTCTAATAACTGATTGTGGAGAATTTCTTGTTATAAAAAGTGAAATCTCAGACATTTTAGTTAAATCCTAATTGATGTTATTGACATGTTTGATGTCTGCGTTTGGTACCATAAGAACTCAGGAATGCTAGCTGGATATCTCTGTCTCCTTGTAAGAATTTATGAAAAGTGTATCACTCAAAAATAAATGATCACAAAGTAACATAATATTAATTTGTGATTATAAAACCTTAATTCCTCAAAAATTTGACCTAAAAAATGACTGACTGAATCCCTAACAGAAGTTTTCTCTGAGCATCATATAACCCTAAGATATGAAATAAAATATACATATGCACTCGCACATATACCACACACGTAGATTTTAAAATAATACAGCTTTTCAAGGTTATTGGTACAAGGTTCTATAGGAATGAATCTCAGAATATGTGGTAATTTTTTCAAGCTCCTACAACCAGTTTAGCAAAAGCAGTTCAGAAATCTGGTAACATGTCTTAGAAGAAAGCAATATTTATTTATTTATTTAAAAAAATTTATTGTTTATTTTTGAGAGAGTGAGAGAAACAGCGCGAGTGGAGTAGGGCAAGAGAGAGGGAGACACAGAATCTGAATCAGGCTCCAGACTCTGAGCTGTCAGCACAGAGCAGGATGCAGGGCTTGAACTCACAAACTGTGAGATCATGACCTGAGCTGCAGTCCAATGCTTAACCAGCTGAGCCATCCAGGTGCCCTAAAGAAAGCAATATTTGAATAGCTCACTCAGATCACATGATTGATTATTGTCTCTCAAATTTAACCATCACAAAATCTACCAAATAAGCGAATATAATCAGTTCCTACTTTCCCACGGTACCATGTTAATGCAAATGTACCTTGTGGGAACTGTCCTCAATTCACATAGCTCCGCCGTTGCTAAGATTGGTTACAGAGCAAAACGAGAGCACAGTTGTATTGTGAACAACTTTCATTTAATGCAGTACTGGGCAAAGCAAGGGCTGCCTCTAATTATTAACTTCTCCTTTAGTGTGTGAAATTATAAACTGAGGGAGTGGATAAAATTTTATTTTTTCTATTTTAGAATATCATATTAGGAAATAGTTCCATTGTGTTGATCCTGAAAAAATGTGCAAATACCTCATACCAATGATTTATGGATTATTTTTTAAAGGTGATTATAAATGTCTTGTTACTCATTCTGAATATTCTTGTCCTCAGTACCCTTGACTTGTAAAATTTTCTTTCATTTCTAATAAATAATAAAAAAGTTTTTTTGGGGGCGCCTGGGTGGCGCAGTCGGTTAAGCGTCCGACTTCAGCCAGGTCACGATCTCGCGGTCCCTGAGTTCGAGCCCCGCGTCCGGCTCTGGGCTGATGGCTCGGAGCCTGGAGCCTGTTTCCGATTCTGTGTCTCCCTCTCTCTCTGCCCCTCCCCCGCTCATGCTCTGTCTCTCTCTGTCCCAAAAATAAATAAACGTTGAAAAAAAAAATGAACATCAGATATCCCCAATGTAGCTGCTTAAGGTTTGCTTTTTACTTTGGTATTCACAATTTTATGTTCATTTTAGTAAATTTAGAAATATAGAAAAGGAGATTATACAAAATGTCTTTACCATGAACATTTAAATAACTATTGTCAAACTTGTGCTGTATAATTTTCCAGACAGTTTTCTGCTTGGCAACTTGTTTAAGAATGCCCTGTAGACCTATGCTTTGGGAAAAACTCAGCAGAGTGTTATGATGCTTTGCCCCTTGAGAAGATCCTATTTTCTTTTATAAGAAAAGTCTAAAAGATTATTTAAATTACTGACTGATGGTAGCTATTATTAGTGATATAAGTACTATAAGAAACACTCTATTATATATTTACCTTAATTTTTAAATTCTAAAATGCTCCATACATTAATTATTTCTGAAAGTACTCGAGGGCCCCAAGTTATCCAAAATAAGTCTTCACTACAAATATGTTATCAGGTCCTACAGAAAAGGTGTGGAATAGGAGGCAATTTTCATAAATCTTTTGGTTTCTGTCTTCCCAGAGCAACATGTCAGAGTGACTGCAAAAATAGGCAAACTCCTTTAATTTTAACAATTTTTAAAATTTCCATTTGCATCATTAGGCCATCTGAAATATACTTTCATATTCCAAGTAAGACAGGAATCAAGCCTATTATTTTCTTTTAATGGAGAGTCAATCGTCTTAATCCCTTTATAGAATAATTCATCTTTTCTCCATTAATTTAGTTGCCATTTTGTGATGATCTAAAGTGGCATTAGGCTCTTTCCATAATTTGGCTATTGTTGAAAGTGCTGCTATAAACATGGGGGTACAAGTGCCCCTATGCATTAGAATTTCCCTTGGGTAAATTCCTAGCAGTGCTATTGCTGGGTCATAGGGTAGATCTATTTTCAATTTTTTGAGGAACCTCCACACTGTTTTCCAGAGCGGCTGCACCAATTTGCATTCCCACCAACAGTGCAAGAGGGTTCCCGTTTCTCCACATCCTCTCCAGCATCTATAGTCTCCTGATTTGTTCATTTTAGCCACTCTGACTGGTGTGAGGTGATATCTGAGTGTGGTTTTGATTTGTATATCCCTGATGAGGAGTGACGTTGAGCATCTTTTTATGTGCCTGTTGGCCATCTGGATGTCTTCTTTTTTTTTTCAACGTTTATTTATTTTTGGGACAGAGAGAGACAGAGCATGAACGGGGGAGGGGCAGAGAGAGAGGGAGACACAGAATGTGAAACAGTCTCCAGGCTCTGAGCCATCAGCCCAGAGCCCGATGCGGGGCTCGAACTCACGGACCGCGAGATCGTGACCTGGCTGAAGTCGGACGCTTAACCGACTGCGCCACCCAGGCGCCCCTGGATGTCTTCTTTAGAGAAGTGTCTATTCATGTTTTCTGCCCATTTCTTCACTGGGTTATTTGTTTATCAGGTGTGGAGTTTGGTGAGCTCTTTATAGATTTTGGATACTAGCCCTTTGTCAGATATGTCATTTGCAAATATCTTTTCCCATTCTGTTGGTTGCCTCTTAGTTTTGTTGATTGTTTCCTTTGCAGTGCAGAAGCTTTTAGCAAAGTCTCAGGATACAAAATTAATGTACAGAAATCAGTTGCATTCTTATACACTAATAATGAAGCAACAGAAAGACAAATAAAGAAACTGATCCCATGCAAAATTATACCAAGAATCATAAAATACCTAGGAATAAATCTAACCAAAGATGTAAAAGATCTGTATACTGAAAACTATAGAAAGTCTTATGAAGGAAATTGAAGAAGATACAAAGAAATGGAAAAACATTCCATGCTCATGGATTGGAAGAATACATATTGTTAAAATGTCAATACTACCCAAATCTATCTATACATTCATTGTAATCCCAATCAAAATTGCCCCAGCATTCTTCTCAAAGCTAGAACAAGCAATCCTAAAATTTGTATGGAACCACAAAAGACCCCGAATAGCCAAAGTAATATTGAAGAAGACCAAAGCGGGAGGCATCACAATCCCAGACTTTAGCCTCTACTACAAAACTGTAATCATCAAGACAGCATGGTATTGGCACAAAAACAGATACATAGACCAGTGGAATAGAATAGAGACTCCAGAATTGGACCCACAAAAGTATGGCCAAGTAATGTTTGACAAAGCAGGAAAGAATATCCAACGGGGAAAAAAAAAAACAGTCTCTTTAACACATGGTGCTGGGAGAACTGGACAGCAACATGCAGAAGAATGAAACTAGATCACTTTCTTACACCATTCACAAAAATAAACTCAAAATGGATAAAGGACCTGAATGTGAGATAGGAAACCGTCAAAACCTTGAGGAGAAAGCAGGAAAAAAAACTCTCGGACCTCAGCCACGGCAATTTCTTACTTGACACATCTCCAAAGGCAAGGGAATTAAAAGCAAAAATGAACTATTGGGACCTCATGAAGACAGAAATAATCTAATTAAATCTTGAGTAATTGCAGCATCCCAAAATAATAAATATTTGAAACTTCTCTGGAGTTCTTTGAAAGAAACTCTGGTATCTTTCATTTCCAATGCACTTCTATTGATTTTGACTGTTGCTTGGTTAAAGTACTTGTGGACTTCTTTAAGATTAAGGTTGAAATTTTTTTAGCAGGTTTTTGTAATGTCTGGATTCATTTTTCAGTGTTACATCTGGTACCTTGCTGGAAAGATTGAACACAAAGTAACTTTTACAAATGCTACCAGAATATTTCCCAGTTTTGAACATTACGCATAATTTCTATTATAGGCTACCAAGATTTCCTAAGTCACCTTGAGGTCAAGTCAGGATAGGAATCAAGAAGAATAGAGGTTGCAAGATTGTATTGGCCTAGAAAGTGAAAGTCTGAGGATAAACACAAAGTTTCTATTATCACATGCAAAGAAAATACACAGCGCTCACTTAGGCTGCTTGTCCAGGTTTCTCATCTGAACCACAAACTTTTTGGCCTTCTGGTTTATAGTTTAGTACTTACAGCCAAAGAACAGTATATTTATTTTGAAAGGAGAAAATGTACTTCTCGTTGTAGGAAAAAGAGAGCAACTAAAATGAACTAAGTTCTATTTTAGGTACTTTCATGTGTCCTATTCCAAATTGTGTCTGTCTTAGTATTTTCAGGCTGCTATAACAGTACCATAGACCGGGTAGCTTGTAAACAACAGACATTTTTTTCTCACGCTTCTTGAGGCTGGAAGTCCAGGATCACAGTGCCTGCATGGTTGGGTAACAGCCCGCTTCCTGGCTGATAGCCTGTGCCTCTTGCAGTGTCCTCATATGGTGGAAGGGGTAGGGGATCGCTGTGGAGGGGGGGTGTATCTATCTTATAAGAACACCAATTGCATTCATGAAGGCTCTAATCCTCATGACCTAAGCACTTCTCAAAAGCCCCACCTTCTAATACCATCACCTTTGGAGGTTAGAATTTCAATGTATGAATTTTGGGGACACGCAAACAGCCTTTACGTTGCATACCAGCCTGTTGACCAGCAAATACTGCTATTTTAAGTAACACTTTCATCCACGGGAACTGTGTTATATTGCACAAATAAGAATAAACTTTGGTCTCTGGATAGCAGCTTAAATAGAAATTCTAATGAAGATCTTCCTCACAAATGAGATAGAGTCTTTCATAGTGTAAGTTCTTCCATAGTTTTAACACACTTGCACAGCACTCCTATAAAATTGTTATTGATGTTCATATCAATTTGACTATAAACTTCTAGTCTTGAAGTGTGTTGGTAAACTAGTTCCCTGGGAGGAAAAAAACCCAAATCTGATTCATAGCATTTGTCAATTTTCATATTCTAAATTTTCCTATCACAGCTTATTTCAAGCTACCAATGAAGAGTTGGGAAGAAGTACACAATTTGTTATGAGCCAGTATGAGTGCACTACACTGTACTGTCTATTCTTACTATCTTTCTTTCACAGCTCAATATTGTTATGATCGCTCTCTTCCATGAATCTCTGCGAAAACTTGGAATTGACTTGAATCTACCAACTTGAACCTAGATAAGATTATCTTTTTCCCTACACTTCTGTGGAGGCCTGGGAACCTTTAGTACACTCTGATTTCCAGGATTCAGTCAACTAACCATACCAACTGGCTTACATGAGGAAAGGGAGCTGTTCGTGTTCATTTATCCATTTTTGAGTAAATATATTTTATTTCTTCTCACCTAATAAATCCTCCTTAATACATACCACTGAAATTCTAATCAACAAAAGTAAATGTATATATTTTTTATATGAAATGTCAATCCTCTGTGGATTAGGTGACCTAGAGTTATCAGACAAGAGTGTTAAATCCCCGCTGTAGTCTACACACCCTGGGGCTTTTCATCAGTAGTTTCTTGAATGTTTTTAGTGTTCTTATCTACATTTGGAAACCTGTTTCCAAATTGCTCACAGATTGTAAAAGCACTAATTGGTAATGCTCCTTGTTTGGTTCATTGACTCCCACATTCTCTGGCAATTGTTGGTATCAGTTAAAATGTGAACCTACTAAAGGTACTGTTTTTAAGAAATGTAATTTAAGCAGTGTTTTCTTAATTGGGGAGCCTATCTTAAGCTGTTACAACATCAGTGACTCCTGGTATTAAAACAGCCTATATTAAATTTTACAGCAATTACTGAATTTACATTTTAGAATAGCAAACACATGACTAGATAGCCCAGTGAAATGAGGCTTGTTGAAATTAGAACTAAGGAAAACATGTTTCAGAATTTACACTTCCTCTTTGTTATAAATGTGCATAGATATGCATAATTGGGTGTATACCTGAAACATGAAATAGAATTCCATCCAGAAGTCAGCAAGAGCACTGGATGTAAAATTTGAAGTTAGATTTCACTTTTGAATGTTTCCATGGATATAGATCAGTTTTCTGTAGTTAAATGGGTGTAGCCCTGCGTGTGTGTGTGTGTGTGTGTGTGTGTGTGTTGGATTAAGAAGGATAAGGGTAGAAGTAAAGTGAATAAAAAAGAATAGGCCTAATGACCTTCATTTTGTAATTGTTTAGTATCCCTATTCTCACGTTTCTGGTTTAACACTTGTGTGAGAACTGTCTCTTCTGAGGTCAAGGTAGATGTGGGGATCTGGAGAACCTGGGAAGTTTCTGAAGCTGGGCAATATTAGTATTTAGGAGACAGTACCTATAATACAGTGATATAAGTTCTGAAAGGGGAAAGATAAGGGAAATTTTAGCAACTCCCCCAAAATAATCTCTATAGAAGAGTAACTGGAAGGCTTCCATTTTCAAACAAAGAAGGGACAAAAACACTGGAAATTCTATCATAAAAGTTACAGTACAGGACAGTGTAAGGAGTGTGTTAAGTGATCGTTTATTCTTTTGCATCTCTGAGTTTTTCCTCAAATAGTGCATTTCTGACCAGCTTTAGGTTTTCTTTCAGTATTATTGCAATGAAAAGGAAATGTACAGTTTTACGTAGCTGGCCATTTCTCATTTTATCCTAATATTTTCACTTGGAAAAGTCATGTTTGCCTGTTTGTATTCTTTTTCAATTATAATTTGTACTAACCTGATTACTTCCTATACGTGTTCCCATTTCCCTTCTCTCTTTTCCCTTCAGATTCCAACGTTTTTTTTTTAAATGTTTATTTATTTATTTTGAGAGGGGAGGAAAGGCAGACAGAGAGAGAGAGAGAATATCCCAAGCAGGTTCCCAGCTGTCAGCACAGATCCCAATGCGGGACTCAATCTTATGAATCATGAAATCATGACCTGAGCTGAAATCAAGAGTCATATGCTTAACCAAGTGAGTCACCCAGGTGACCCAGGTTCCCATTGATTTTTGTTGTGCTTTATCATGCTCTGGTTTGAAAAATGCCTGAGTAAATTTATTTATGGAGTTACTAAACTTTCTTTTCTTTTCCTTCTTCTCTTTCCTTTTCTTTGATTTCTTTTCATTCTTTTTTTTAAGCTAGCAATTTATCTGCTTAGTTTGGCAACAAATCTGGAAATGTCACTGTAATAAAATGAAGCTAATAGCCTTATGGAAAATCCTGGATTCTGGATTATAAGATGAGGAGGAAACACTAGGAAGCAGATTAATTTAGTGCCATTAATTAATCTGCTTTTGGCCTAAAAAATCATTTCCTGCAACTATTTTGAATGTTCAACAAAGGTCAAGGCAGAAACGTCTTAGAGGAATCTAGCTGGCCCCAAAGATTATTCCTAAAAGGCAATGGTCCTCAACCTTGGATGCATGTTCAAGGGATACTTTAGAATTCCAATTTCCAGACTTCTGTTTTCTGCTTTGGGATGTAGAAGAGTGTCACTTACAGTCTTAACTACAAAGATGAACATACTGCAAATTCACAGACTTTCTTGAAACTGTCAGATTGAAGGTTGCAGGGCAACAAACTAGCCCAGAATATAAAAAGAGACAAAAAGAGACAGGACCCAAGCCTTTCCTTACTTTGGGAGATGTAGTAAGAAGATACGAGTAAGGAAAATTCAGCTAGAATAGGTAACAAATTGGTGAAGGTTGAGTGTAGTCTGACAAGATGTTTTGGAGTCCTTGGGGATCATAGCTATAAGGAACAATCTTATTCCTTTAGAAATTCTTCTCCACAGATTCCACCAGGTCCAGAAAGATTGGTGAGAATTCTGATAAAGTAAGCCTGCAGGCGGGGCATGTGCGATGGCACAAAAATTCTATCTGGTTTCTTCTCTCCTTTACCTCTTATGGCAAAAAGCCTCAATCTACCTGAAGTTACTGGTGAAAGCCATTGCAGAGAGCAGGAGAACAGAAAAAAATATGCTATTATCAAAGAAGGAGCAAGAATGGCTGGGAGTGAAGCAGGAGCATTGGGACGTCCACAACCCTAAGCCCCAGGAACACAGTGCCTTAAAACTGAGTCTTAACTAGAACAAAACAGAACACCCCTCCATGTCCTCTACCACAGATCAACAAGGTCAAGTAACAAGTAAGACTGAAATATACTGAGAGGATTTAAGAATATGGAGACAGACCCACTCTAAGGCACACTATAAAGGGAAGACTTAAAGCTGATGGTGGGGAAATTAGTGAAAAACCTTCTGGAAAGCCAGCTCTCACCCCCAAGCTATTTCCAGAGAAATTTAAAGCATCTGGCTCACTGAGGGTAACCATATGTACAACAAACCTTCATTTCACTTTGACCTCTGACTTGATTAAAGCAACTACCCCACTACAGGTGTAGTGGAAAAAAAGGAGTGTTCATTTCTAGGCACAAAATCTATTTATCTCAGCCTGTGTCTTTCACAGTGGGTCTTTTTTTTTTTTTTCAAACAAAAATTATGCATAAAAATGGCAAGAAAAAACATATTGCCAAAGAACAAAACAATCAACATATCTATTATGACACAGATATCAAAACTGTCTGACACAGAACCTAAAATAATGTGTGTTCTATTAAAAGCTCTAATGGAAAAGTTAGTATGTAAGATCAAATGTAAATTTTAGCAGAGAGATGTTAGACAAATGGAAATGCTAGATATAAAACACTCAGTAACAGAGATGAAGAATGCCTTTGACTGGTTCATCTGTAGACTCAACACAAATGAAGAAAGAAGCAGTTAAGTTGAGTTAAGCCAACAGAAATGACCCTAATGGAAACACACAAAAAGTCAGTAGTTGTAGGAGTTGAAGGTTGGGGGAAGGGTTAACCAGGAAAGGACAGCAGGAGGCAATTTTGTGAATGATGAAACTGTTCTGTGTCAATGACTGTGGATATGGAAACGTGAGTCTATGTGTTTGTGAAGATCCATAGGAAAATATATCCCAAATAGGTTTTCCCTTTGTAAATTAAAAAAAAAAATTGAGAGGAAAAAATAACCTGTATCTCAGAATAATTAAACCAGCATATCTGAGAGTGAGAGCTTGGCTCAACCAGGTAATTTCAATATGGATCTAAAATAGAGAATTTCTGCTCCAGTTTCCAATTCTTGGAGGGTTTATTATAGTATAAGTATTAGTTCCTAAACTTGATTGCCCATTAAGAATCACCTGGGATCTTTAAAAATACTGATGTCTGTCTTTCTGATTTAATGTGTGAGACAAAATACGGCTATCAGGAATTTAAAAGCTTTCCTGATGATACTAAAGGGCAACAAAGTTTGGGAACCGTTGGTCTAGAGCAGTGTTTCCCAAACTTTAGCCCATATCAGAATCATCTGAAAGGCTTGCTAAAATACAGATGAGTGGGCCCCAATCCCAGAGGTTTTGCTTCGGTAAATTTGGGATGGAGTCCAAGATTTTGCATTTCTGATAAATTTCTAGGTGATGCTGATGCTGCAGGTCTTTTGACAACTACTGGCCTTAGACTAATACTTCTCAGTTATTACTGTGCACAAAACCACGGAAGTCAAAATTCTAATCAGTTGATCTGGAATAAGGCATAAGATTCTGTATTTCTTTTTTAAAAAAAAATTTTTTACGTTTATTTATTTTTGAGACAGAGAGCATGAATGGGGGAGGGGCAGAGAGAGAGGGAGACACAGAATCGGAAGCAGGCTCCAGGCTCTGAGTCATCAGCCCAGAGCCCGATGCAGGGCTCGAACTCACAGACCGTGAGATCGTGACCTGAGCTGAAGTCGGATGCTCAACCAACTGAGCCACCCAGGCGCCCCCAAGATTCTCTATTTCTAACAAGCTCCTATACGATGCTGCTGGAGGAAACGACTACACCTTGAACAGCAGCTGTATCTAGAGTCTTGCGTGGCTTACTGAATAGTGCTAGCAGAAGCGTCTGATGACTTCTGTGTATATTTAGAGTTTGAGAAGTACTGCTTTAGAGGTTGGTGGCTGTTAAGCATTGTTTTCTGCAACCTCACTTGTCAGGTTTGTCAGCATAGAAAGCTTTGATCTCTCTCTCAAAAGGTAGGCTTGCTTACTTAGGTGCTTGACAATTTATTAATTCACAATGGAAAATAAAGAGTACAGAGGCAGAGTAGTTTATCAGGCCAGCCAATTTCATTGTCGGATAGAACCTTGCGGAAAGTCAACCTATTAGAAAATGCCTTAATGAGTGAGCGATTTGCACAATGAAAGAGTTCAAGTGATTTTATGAAATGCCTCTCAGGATTCTGACTGGGTGTTTTGTTTCCATCTAGTATAATGTGTCCCTTTTGGGTGTACCGCGTCATAGGCCAGTTAATGGCCTGTGAATAACTGTCATAGAGGGTCAGCCTCCTTTCCCTAGTCCAATCAGTTGTTGTCAAGAGGAAGGTCACCTATGTTGGTGGTTTCCTCCAGAAAGTTGGTGTGGGTGTGGGTAAGCCAGCACCATAGGCTCCTCTTTAGGATAAAAACCCCAGATAAATATAAATAATATTTTCATAAACAGCTTGTGATAAGGTCAAGCTTCTAGAACAATTTACCAAAAGTAAATGAAAGAGTGCTTATTGTTAGCATTTAAAAAATCAATTTTTAATTTTTCATGACATAGATAAGGCAAAGAAAAAAAAATGACCAGCAAATCTTTCTGTATTTGCATATCCTAATGCATCTTTACTTTCTAAATGAAAAGGGAGAAAGAGAGCTCTGTTTGATATAGAAATCAGCATTTTTTGACCAGCTTAGAGTTCTATAATTAAACATTTACAAAGCAAGCAGAACTTTTCTTTTTCTTCTTTTGTTGAGAAAATTAGTAGAAGTTTTTCCATGTTTGGGGTCATAGTGACATGGTGTGAGGGAAATGTCTAAGGTAATGAACCAGATTTAGAAAAACTGTGGTAGAGGCGTGCCTAGGTGGCTTGGTCGGTCAAGCTACCTGCTCTTGATTTTGGCTCAGGTCTTGATCTCAGAGTTTTGTGAGTTCAAGCCCCATGTCGAGCTCTGCATGCTGACTGTGCTGCTGAAACTGCTTGGGATTCTCTCTCTCTCCCTCTCTCTCTGTCCCCCACTTGCGCTGTCTCTCTCAAAGAAATAAGCTTGGGGGGAAAAGAAAGAAAAATTGTGGTAGAGCCATTTTAAGAACATTAGCAGGTATTAAGTTTAGGGACATACACAGTAATCTTGGTGATTTGTAGAATTTACTTCTGCACATATATTTAATATATGTCAGAATCAATTTACATTTTATTTTTATCCTATTCTTCTGTCAAAATAAACGCCACCGTGAATTGTGATGCTTGATTACCACATAATAAACATGTAAAATTCAGGGTACTGCTTTTTGAACACCCTGATAAGGCTTTTTGGGGGACAAAATAAAGGTGTATTATAAATCTCATTGAGTCTCATTAAATCATACTATGGAAACAAACCGGAGCCTCCCGGTTTACATATTGGTCACAAATATTGACAAAGATATTCAGCCTGGCTGCACAACATAATGACCAATCCTTGCCCCTACCCCTCACCTCCATTCTCATTTTATTGGTCTGGGTAAAGCTTAGAATTTTATCAGTTGTTTTTGTTTTTGTTTCTATCTTGAAAATGTTCTTTAAATGAGAGGGGGAAAAAGGCTCGGAAAGTATTTAAAGAACAATTCACTAGTTTATGTGTTTTAATATGCAAAGGATACCCCTGACCTCCCACCCATTGTGATTCAGAAACAATTGGAACTTAAATGTGTCCTTGTAGTTTCATATTGGCATATTTATGAATTTGCAGACACATCCTTAGCAATGCCGAGGGGCCACCATAGTGGGGCACATGCACACATGTAGTAGCAATGTGGCTTCTAGATATTTGGACCTGGAAAGGGCAGCCTGAGGGAACACAGGAAGAAAAGGAGGTAAGATCAATTGTCCCAATCTGTCACACTCGTTGCCCTGTCTTTTTAAGTCTAAAAGTTTTCTTTTGTTTCTAAGAATTAGTGAACTCTGATAATGACTGACATATGAGTATTAATGCAAGGGAACATTTAAGTCCTTAAAATATTTCTTGGCTAATTCTTTAGATAAAGTAGACCCATTGGAATGACTGGTTTACTGACCATAAATAACTATGGTCCATTGAGGAAAATGTATTGTCTAACTTGTGGCTACTAGGGTTAGAAAAAACCGTTTAAGAGCATTCAGTTCTACAATCGGGAAATGCTCCATAAGGGTAAGGTGAGGTTTCGGGGCTCAATTCCATATCACAGCATTGCCAATAGGCTAGCATTAAAGAAATGGCAGAATTGCAATTGTCAGTCAAGGAAGTTGCTTTGTTGTTTATTCAGTAGTAAAACTCTCTGCAAGGCCTGTAGAATATGAGTACATAACCAGCTGAACAGGAGCCAGCAGCTACCCACAAACAAACTTCCAATACCTTTCACAGTAATGGAATTGCTGATGTTTCCCTGGAGCACATTTTGCAGATGCAAGATTGTTTCAATGGTGTGATCGACAGTATCTGAGTTATAATAACCAGAAGAGAATAATACTTCACAATGCAATGGCAACCTCCATCTGGCTCCGAGTTCCCCAAAGCCTGGTATAAGCAAGAGAAAAACAGGTGTAGATCCAGTTGAATACATAACAGCTTGTGGACTAAGAATTCTCTTATTTTCCATTGCAAATACAAAGAATGTTTTGCGGTGGGTGTCTTTAATTTTACAGCTCAAAGACTGGTGTCCGTGTCAGAGACAGTAATAGAAATTCTTGGGTAGATGAGTATTTTTTTCTTTATAGAGTATAAAGAATTCAAAGGATGGTGATGGAAAATGCAGTGAATTCGGAGTATATGGAAGTGTATATCTGTACATGCTTGTAAAATATAGTTCTTGATGTCAGGGTCAGTACTGTTCTGCGAAAATCCTAGGAGGCACAGGAATATGTCTGAGGACTCCAGAATCACCATGAAAACAAGGTAATCAAACAACAGCTGTTGTGCGCTCTGGTGGTAAGGGTGGATAAAAGAATTGCAATGCAGTTGATCTAAAGCACTTCTTTGATTGATGCACCAAGTCTATGGGCTACAGAAAAGCACTACACAAAGCTGAGGCTGTGACTGTGTCAGGGAAACTGGGACTCATTCCGAGTCCTTGAGACAAGAATTTCCTGTAAATAACAGCTATGGCTTCAAATCAAAGAATGGAAATCCGCCCAGGTACCCAGTATACACGGGACCATTGTCACGATAGTTTTTCTGTCCTGCTTATACACAGATGTGTCAGCTATATTGACACTATCGAAGGGCAAATCCAGATTTTGTGCAAAGGGAAGCTTCTATGATTTAGGGTGTCTCCTTTTAATTGAAGTATAGTTGACACACCACATTACATTGATTTCAAGCGTACAACATAGTAATTTGACAACTCTATAAGTTATGCTATGCTTACCACAAGTGCAGTTACCATCTGTCACCAGACAATGCTGTTATAATACCATTGGCTATCTTCCCTACACTGTACCTTTTATCCCTGTGACTTATTCATTCCATGACTGGAAGCCTGTGTCTCCCACTCCCCTTCACCCATTTTGTTCATCCCCCACCTCCTCCCCTCTGGCACCCATCACTTCTCTGTATTTATGCATCTTTTTCTGCCTTTTGTTTTTTCATTTGTTTGGTTTTTTAGATTCCACATATAAGTGAAATCATATGGTATTTGTCTTTCTCTGTCTGACGTATCACTTAGCATAATGCCCTCTAGGTCCATCCATGTTGTTCTTTGGGTGTCTTCCTTTTGAAAAAGAACATAAATGCGTAGAACTTTTGAAAACTAAGATATTTACTCCATGAACACATTCGTAGACCCTCCCAACAGCCTTGGAGGAGCATATAAAACTGTTGGGCTCTGAAATTTAAGTTTTGCTAGCTTCATGGTGATTCTACTTCTGTTACTACCACCATAGAAAATGACTTACCACCTTACACCTTTACTTAAGCCAAGTAAACTACCTGAATAAAAAATTAAGCTTCATTATAACAAAGCATGAATATGATAAGATTCATTTAAAAATTATTTAAAATAGAAGTCATTAGTTTCCAGTAGCCTATAGTACTTGGGGAAAGGTACAAAGTGTGTTGAATTTTAGTACAAGATACACAGAGGTGACTTTGAACTAATAACAAACCATTTCTTAGCAATGTTCATGTAGCTGTGTGTTTGCAATAAGTAAGACTTATACAGTGCTACTACATGCAAAGTGCTGCTCTAAGTTCTTTGTGTATATATACAGTGTATATATATATATATATATATAGTATGTATATATATATATATAGTGTGTGTGTGTGTGTGTGTGTGTATATATATATATATATATATATATATATATATATATATATATAGTCAGTTTCAAGGAACTATTGGTTCAACCCTTCTAATACTTCCTATTTTATAGATGGAAATATAGGGGCACAAAGAACTTAATAAGTTACTCATGGTTGGATGGTTACTAAGTGCCAATGTGTGGATTTGAACCCAAGTCATGGGCTTCAGCCTTGGTGCTTTTAACTACTGCCCTCTCTTCTGCCTTTCTACCTGTGGGCCATGTCAGTTTGGTGTCGCAGAAGGGCAGCACTCACCTGTGTGCTATGATAGGCTAGCCATTTCCCAGTGTATAAGGACGGTCTGGTGTTTATCAGAAGGCTGCTACTTTCTGCGTGCAGTAATGTTCAATTGCCAGCACTGGCCAAATATCAGATATGGGGGTTGGTGCAGAAGTTATGTACCGTCTAACATACATGAGCCTTTATTTCCTTGTTAGTCATTCAGGGCTTTGGAAATCCTGTTTTGTTTTTTTTTTTTAATTTTTTTTTTCAACGTTTATTTATTTTTTGGGGGACAGAGAGAGACAGAGCATGAACAGGGGAGGGGCAGAGAGAGAGGGAGACACAGAATCGGAAACAGGCTCCAGGCTCTGAGCCATCTGCCCAGAGCCCGACGCGGGGCTCGAACTCACGGACCGCGAGATCGTGACCTGGCTGAAGTCGGACGCTTAACCGACTGCGCCACCCAGGCGCCCCAGGAAATCCTGTTTTTTTTAATCTTTATTTATTTATTTATTTATTTATTTATTTATTTATTTATTTTTATTATTTCTATTTATTTATTTATTTATTTATTTATTTATTTATTTATTATTTTATATATGAAATTTATTGTCAAATTGGTTTCCATACAACACCCAGTGCTCATCCCAAAAGGTGCCCTCCTCAATACCCATCACCCACCCTCTCCTCCCTCCCACCCCCCATCAACCCTCAGTTTGCTCTCAGTTCTCAACAGTCTCTTATGCTTTGGCTCTCTCCCACTCTAACCTCTTTTTTTTTTTTTTTTCCTTCCCCTCCCCCATGGGTTCCTGTTAAGTTTCTCAGGATCCACATAAGAGTGAAACCATATGGTATCTGTCTTTCTCTGTATGGCTTATTTCACTTAGCATCACACTCTCCAGTTCCATCCACGTTGCTACAAAAGGCCATATTTCATTTTTTCTCATTGCCACGTAGTATTCCATAGTGTATATAAACCACAATTTCTTTATCCATTCATCAGTTGATGGACATTTAGGCTCTTTCCATAATTTGGCTATTGTTGAGAGTGCTGCTATGAACATTGGGGTACAAGTGCCCCTATGCATCAGTACTCCTGTGTCCCTTGGATAAATTCCTAACAGTGCTATTGCTGGGTCATAGGGTAGGTCTATTTTTAATTTTCTGAGGAACCTCCACACTGCTTTCCAGAGCGGCTGCACCAATTTGCATTCCCACCAACAGTGCAAGAGGGTTCCCGTTTCTCCACATCCTCTCCAGCATCTATAGTCTCCTGATTTGTTCATTTTGGCCACTCTGACTGGCGTGAGGTGATACCTGAGTGTGGTTTTGATTTGTATTTCCCTGATAAGGAGCGACGCTGAACATCTTTTCATGTGCCTATTGGCCATCCGGATGTCTTCTTTAGAGAAGTGTCTATTCATGTTTTCTGCCCATTTCTTCACTGGGTTATTTGCTTTTCGGGTGTGGAGTTTGGTGAGCTCTTTATAGATTTTGGATACTAGCCCTTTGTCCGATATGTCATTTGCACATATCTTTTCCCATTCCGTTGGTTGCCTTTTAGTTTTGTTGGTTGTTTCCTTTGCTGTGCAGAAGCTTTTTATCTTCATAAGGTCCCAGTAATTCACTTTTGCTTTTAATTCCCTTGCCTTTGGGGATGTGTCGAGGAAGAGATTGCTACGGCTGAGGTCAGAGAGGTCTTTTCCTGCTTTCTCCTCTAAGGTTTTGATGGTTTCCTGTCTCACATTCAGGTCCTTTATCCATTTGGAGTTTATTTTTGTGAATGGTGTGAGAAAGTGGTCTAGTTTCAACCTTCTGCATGTTGCTGTCCAGTTCTCCCAGCACCATTTGTTAAAGAGACTGTCTTTTTTCCATTGGATGTTCTTTCCTGCTTTGTCAAAGATGAGTTGGCCATACGTTTGTGGGTCTAGTTCTGGGGTTTCTATTCGATTCCATTGGTCTATGTGTCTGTTTTTGTGCCAATACCATGCTGTCTTGATGATGACAGCTTTGTAGTAGAGGCTAAAGTCTGGGATTGTGATGCCTCCTGCTTTGGTCTTCTTCAAAATTACTTTGGCTATTCGGGGCCTTTTGTGGTTCCATATGAATTTTAGGATTGCTTGTTCTAGTTTCGAGAAGAATGCTGGTGCAATTTTGATTGGGATTGCATTGAATGTGTAGATAGCTTTGGGTAGTATTGACATTTTGACAATATTTATTCTTCCAATCCATGAGCAGGGAATGTCTTTCCATTTCTTTAAATCTTCTTCAATTACCTTCATAAGCTTTCTATAGTTTTCAGCATACAGATCCTTTACATCTTTGGTTAGATTGATTCCTAGGTATTTTATGCTTCTTGGTGCAATTGTGAATGGGATCAGTTTCTTTACTTGTCTTTCTGTTGCTTCATTGTTAGTGTATAAGAATGCAACTGATTTCTGTACATTGATTTTGTATCCTGCAACTTTGCTGAATTCATGTATCAGTTCTAGTAGACTTTTGGTGGAGTCTATCGGATTTTCCATGTATAATATCATGTCATCTGCAAAAAGCGAAAGCTTGACTTCATCTTTGCCAATTTTGATGCCTTTGATTTCCTTTTGTGTCTGATTGCTGATGCTAGAACTTCCAGCACTATGTTAAACAACAGTGGTGAGAGTGGGCATCCTTGTCGTGTTCCTGATCTCAGGGAAAAAGCTCTCAGTTTTTCCCCGTTGAGGATGATGTTAGCTGTGGGCTTTTCATAAATGGCTTTTATGATCTTTAAGTATGTTCCTTCTATCCCGACTTTCTCAAGGGTTTTTATTAAGAAAGGGTGCTGGATTTTGTCAAAGGCCTTTTCTGCATCGATTGACAGGATCATATGGTTTTTCTCTTTTTTTTTGTTAATGTGATTGTATCACGTTGATTGATTTGCGAATGTTGAACCAGCCCTGCATCCCAGGAATGAATCCCACTTGATCATGGTGAATAATTCCTTTTATATGCCGTTGAATTCGATTTGCTAGTATTTTATTGAGAATTTTTGCATCCATATTCATCAGGGATATTGGCCTGTAGTTCTCTTTTTTTACTGGGTCTCTGTCTGGTTTAGGAATCAAAGTAATACTGGCTTCATAGAATGAGTCTGGAAGTTTTCCTTCCCTTTCTATTTCTTGGAATAGCTTGAGAAGGATAGGTATTATCTCTGCTTTAAACGTCTGGTAGAACTCCCCTGGGAAGCCATCTGGTCCTGGACTCTTATTTGTTGGGAGGTTTTTGATAACCGATTCAATTTCTTCGCTGGTGATGGGTCTGTTCAAGCTTTCTATTTCCTCCTGATTGAGTTTTGGAAGAGTGTGGGCGTTCAGGAATTTGTCCATTTCTTCCAGGTTGTCCAATTTGTTGGCATATAATTTTTCATAGTATTCCCTGATAATTGTTTGTATCTCTGAGGGATTGGTTGTAATAATTCCATTTTCATTCATGATTTTATCTATTTGGGTCATCTCCCTTTTCTTTTTGAGAAGCCTGGCTAGAGGTTTGTCAATTTTGTTTATTTTTTCAAAAAACCAACTCTTGGTTTCGTTGATCTGCTCTACAGTTTTTTTAGATTCTATATTGTTTATTTCTGCTCTGATCTTTATTATTTCTCTTCTTCTGCTGGGTTTAGGCTGCCTTTGCTGTTCTGCTTCTAGTTCCTTTAGGTGTGCTGTTAGATTTTGTATTTGGGATTTTTGTTGTTTCTTGAGATAGGCCTGGATTGCAATGTATTTTCCTCTCAGGACTGCCTTCGCTGCATCCCAAAGCGTTTGGATTGTTGTATTTTCATTTTCGTTTGTTTCCATATATTGTTTAATTTCTTCTCTAATTGCCTGGTTGACCCACTCATTCGTTAGTAGGGTGTTCTTTAACCTCCATGCTTTTGGAGGTTTTCCAGACTTTTTTCTGTGGTTGATTTCCAGCTTCATAGCATTGTGGTCTGAAAGTATGCATGGTATGATTTCAATTCTTGTAAACTTATGAAGGGCTGTTTTGTGACCCAGTATATGATCTATCTTGGAGAATGTTCCATGTGCACTCGAGAAGAAAGTATATTCTGTTGCTTTGGGATGCAGAGTTCTAAATATATCTGTCAAGTCCATCTGATCCAATGTCTCATTCAGGGCCCTTGTTTCTTTATTGACCGTGTGTCTAGATGATCTATCCATTTCTGTAAGTGGGGTGTTAAAGTCCCCTGCAATTACCACATTCTTATCAATAAGGTTGCTTATGTTTATGAGTAATTGTTTTATATATTTGGGCGCTCCGGTATTCGGCGCATAGACGTTTATAATTGTTAGCTCTTCCTGATGGACAGACCCTGTCACTATTATATAATGTCCGTCTTCATCTCTTGTTACAGCCTTTAATTTAAAGTCTAGTTTGTCTGATATAAGTATGGCTACTCCAGCTTTCTTTTGGCTTCCAGCAGCATGATAAATAGTTCTCCATCCCCTCACTCTCAATCTAAAGGTGTCCTCAGGTCTAAAATGAGTCTCTTGTAGACAGCAAATAGATGGGTCTTGTTTTTTTATCCATTCTGATACCCTATGTCTTTTGGTTGGTGCATTTAATCCATTTACATTCAGTGTTATTATAGAAAGATATGGGTTTAGAGTCATTGTGATGTCTGTATGTTTTATGCTTGTAGTGATGTCTCTGGTACTTTGTCTCACAGGGTCCCCCTTAGGATCTCTTGTAGGGCTGGTTTAGTGGTGACAAATTCCTTCAGTTTTTGTTTGTTTGGGAAGACCTTTATCTCTCCTTCTATTCTAAATGACAGACTTGCTGGATAAAGGATTCTCGGCTGCATATTTTTTCTGTCTAGCACCCTGAAAATCTCGTGCCAATTCTTTCTGGCCTGCCAAGTTTCAAAAGAGAGATCAGTCACGAGTCTTATAGGTCTCCCTTTATATGTGAGGGCACGTTTACCCCTTGCTGCTTTCAGAATTTTCTCTTTATCCTTGTATTTTGCCAGTTTCACTATGATATGTCGTGCAGAAGATCGATTCAAGTTACGTCTGAAGGGAGTTCTCTGTGCCTCTTGGATTTCAATGCCTTTTTCCTTCCCCAGTTCAGGGAAGTTCTCAGCTATTATTTCTTCAAGTACCCCTTCAGCACCTTTCCCTCTCTCTTCCTCCTCTGGGATACCAATGATGCGTAGATTATTTCTTTTTAGTGTATCACTTAGTTCTCTAATTTTCCGCTCATACTCCTGGATTTTTTTATCTCTCTTTTTCTCAGTTTCCTCTTTTTCCATAACTTTATCTTCTAGTTCACCTATTCTCTCCTCTGCCTCTTCAATCCGAGCCGTGGTGGTTTCCATTTTGTTATGCATTTCGTTTAAAGCGTTTTTCAGCTCCTCGTGACTGTTCCTTAGTCCCTTGATCTCTGTAGCAAGAGATTCTCTGCTGTCAGCTATACTGTTTTCAAGCCCAGCGATTAATTTTATGACTATTATTCTAAATTCACTTTCTGTTATATTATTTAAATCCTTTTTGATCAGCTCATTAGCTGTTGTTATTTCCTGGAGATTCTTCTGAGGGGAATTCTTCCGCTTGGTCATTTTGGATAGTCCCTGGCGTGGTGAGGACCTGCAGGGCACTTCCCCTGTGCTGTGGTGTATAACTGGAGTTGGTGGGCGGAGCCGCAGTCAGACCTGATGTCTGCCCCGAGCCCACCGCTGGGGCCACAGTCAGACTGGTGCGTGCCTTCTCTTCCTCTCTCCTAGGGGCGGGATTCACTGTGGGGTGGGGTGGTCTGTCTGGGCTACTTGCACACTGCCAGGCTTGTGACGCTGGGGATCTGGCGTCTTAGCTGGGGTGGGTAGGCAAGGTGCACAGGGGCAGGAGGGGCAGGCTTAGCTTGCTTCTCCTTAGGTGATCCACTTCAGGAGGGGCCCTGTGGCAGCAGGAGGGAGTCAGATCCGCTGCCGGAGGTTTGGCTCCGCAGAAGCGCAGAGTTGGGTGTTTGCGCGGAGCGAGCAAGTTCCCTGGCAGGAACTGGTTCCCTTTGGGATTTTGGCTGGGGGATGGGCGGGGGAGATGGCGCTGGCGAGCGCCTTTGTTCCCCACCAAACTGAGCTCTGTCGTCCGGGGGCTCAGCAGCTCTCCTTCCCTTTGTCCTCCAGCCTTCCCGCTTTCTGAGCAGAGCTGTTAACTTATGACCTCCCAGACGCTAAGTCGCGCTTGCTGTAGGAACACAGTCCGTCAGGCCCCTCTGCTTTTTGCAAGCCAGACTCGGGGGCTCTGCTTGGCCAGCGAGCCGCCCCTCCGCCCCGGCTCCCTCCCGCCAGTCCGTGGAGCGCGCACCGCCTCGCCGCCCTTCCTACCCTCTTCCGTGGGCCTCTCGTCTGCGCTTGGCTCCGGCGACTCCGTTCTGCTAATCCTCTGGCGGTTTTCTGGGTTATTTAGGCAGGTGTAGGTGGAATCTAAGTGATCAGCAGGACGCGTGGTGAGCCCAGCGTCCTCCTACGCCGCCATCTTCCTTCTCCAATCTTTATTTATTTTTTAGAGAGAGAGAGACAGCAAGAGCAGGGGAGGAATGGGGGGGCGGGGGGGGGGGGAGACACAGAATCGGAAGCAGGCTCCAGGCTCTGGGCTGTCAGCACAGGGCTCATGTGGGGCTCGAACTCATGAACTGTGAGATCATGACCTGAGCCGAACTCAGAGGCTTAACTGACTGAGCCACCCAGACACCCCCAGAAGTACTATTTAAAAATGTTTTGTAATTTTTATTTTGGAAATATAAGGTCTTTCCTGGCTTATATTCAGACAAAAATATATATATATTCTATTTTTGCTTGTATTTGTGAAAGCCCAACTTGGCATAAATGGCAATAGTCTAAAAGCATTTTAGGCACTGGTGTTTCTAATGGAGTGGACTCTGCCATTTGAATGGATGTGTTCCAACTTACATTTATTAAGAGCACGCTATTCCCATGTAATATTCTAAGTATGTTAAAACTACTAATTCATTTAACCTTACTATGATCTTCTGAGGTAAATACTATTCTCAACCTCATTTGCCAGATAAGGAAACGGAGTCATGGAGAAACCAAATACTTTCCTGCAGTGGCCAGTTATAAATGGAGGAGCCAGGGTTCAAACCCAAGCTGTCTGGCTATGGAAGTCGCTTTCCTAATGTCTGTGCTAGGGTGCCAGAGTGTTTATTCAAACAAGTGGCATGTTGACACTGAAAGGAGGTTGGAAATGGTTACCAGTTCTGAAAAAGGAGGTGCTGTGAGTGCTGCTGAAAGCTAAGGGTGTTTAATATTGCTGTCAAGAGGAAAGCCACACCGGCCAGTGCTGTTAGAGGTGCTGCAGGAAAACAGTGCTTGAAATGTTCAGTAAAGAATTCGATAATGGATGGCGGAAAACGACTAACAAAGAAATGATAAAAATGACTGTTCCTGTGATAGTAATATATAGCATATCTACTTTGAACTTATTATATACTAAGTGTGGTTCTACATGCTTTACATATATGAAACTCCACTTCTTCCTCCCAAACACACTCTAAGGCAGATATGATTCTGTGTCCTTATTTTGCCAGTGAGGAAAGTGAGGTAAAGAGATTAAATAATGCACTTAAGTAGGAGTTTTTAGATTTGAAGAAAATATATTTAAATATATTTCCCATATACCAGTTGCTGTGGGAGGTGCTGTAGATATAGAAATGGAAGTGAAGACATAGAATTCTAGTTAGAAAAACAGGCAAATGTATGATTGGAGGGTATCTAATAAAAATGCACTTTTTTTTTTTTTTTTGGTGGGTGAGCTGAAGAGTTGACAGCATGATCAGAGGAATAGAGACAAGACTGAACTTACCTTTTTGGGGCTCAGTGAGTGTATGGGTTAGGTCGGGTGGGCTGTCTGGAGTTAAAGCTAGAGACACAAGTAGGGTGTAGCTGATGGAGAGGTTGTGAGCCAACCGTGATAACACCAATGATTTCTAAAGGCTTTGAGGAGCTGTTTAAGGTGGTTTTTTTTTGATCAGGGAAAGGCAGTATTCAGGATGAACAATGATGATTCCTAAATAAAGGAGAGGTCTTGAGGAAGAAGATGGGAGGGGAGGGGATCAAAGGATTTTAAGGCGATAGAGCTGAATGGACTTCATGGTAACTTTGATGTGGGATAAAATAAAGGAAGATACAAAGGATCCTGACTGGACGGGGATGCTGTTGGCAGATGTGACGGGGCTGTAGAGGAGACCAGAGGTATTTGGGGGACACCTAAGTGGAAACATCTGCTAGGAAGTTGGCTGTTGAGCTGTGCAGATCAGAATGATTGTTAAGAGCCATCATTCTATAGGGGAACATGAGAAGTGTCAAAGAATTTGCGTAGAGTAAGACATGACAGAGGATGGGGCAAAGAGGGTCCCAGTGATTAAGAGATCATTGGGGAAAAAAAAAGCTGAAAGAAAGGAGTAAGAACCTCAAGTGTCAGAGACGGGAGAAAAAGTTGAAACACATCCACTGATTTACTAATTAACTTTATCTGAAGGCTGGAATGTGATTTATATGAATTGTTTAAAAGTTATTATAAGCAGGGGCACCTGGGTGGCTTAGTCGGTTAAGCATCTGACTCTTGGTTTCAACTCAGGTCATGATCTCACTGATTCGTGGCTTTGAGCCCTGCATCAGGCTCTGTGCTGGTAGTGTGGAGCCTGCTTGGGATTCTCTCTCTCTCCCTCTCTCCCTCTCTCCCTCTCTCTCCCTGTCTCTCTCTCTCTCTCTCTCTCTCTGTGCCCCTCTCCCATTTGTACTGTCTCTGTCAAAATAAATAAATAAGCTTAAAAAATTATAAACAGTACACTAAATTCCCCCATATGATTTGAAGGTAATGGTCCAATGTAATAATTATTCATAACCCATAACCTGTATCTTCAAGGAAATATGAAATAATTTTTGATATATATATATATATTTGATATATATATATATAGTTTGCAAAGAGATATAAATATATAATCTACTCCAAATTGGATGAAGCAATTTATTTTGGTCCTTATTAGGTTCACTACATTTAGTGGGTAAGCTAACTTTCCCAAATACCAAGTGTGTGTATGTGTGGTTAACAATATTAGTGAAGAGACGCATGCAAACATTTCGTCTTTGGTATAAAACTAATAGGGAATAATACCTTTGGTTACTCTGTTTAAATTGTGAATAGCTAAATGTCTGTGGTTTTGTGGAGACAGTTAAAATAATATAATGCATATATTGGGTGTTTTCTGCTGTTTCTGTTTATACTGAAGATTTGCCAGCTTTTTGGGCAAGCATAAGAGCCACGTTATTCCTTCATAAAGCCATTTTGGTTATGTCTAAGCTCTGGTGTTCAACGAGAAATAGCAGATTATTCCATTCAGTATTTTTCCAGTCATTACACTAAAGCTGACCTATTTAAAATTTGCCTGGTAAGTCCTCCCCTCCCCCTGCTGTTTTTCTACTAAATTGGACTGGATTTGTTTGTGGAAGCAATGATAATGTTAGAGTTCAGTAGTCATAAATGGTTTTTATTGAGTTTGGATAGGAAATATATTAAGCTTAAAACACGCTTGAAAACATTTCTGATCTATTTGAATGAACCTGCACATTCTCCTTCACATCCTTAAATTCTTATCCTCCTCAGTGTAATATTTAAATGCTTCTAGAATTAGGGTGTTAGTCTGGCTCTTAGGAGAAGGTTGACTGAAAAGGTATTGTGGGTTTTTTTTTTTTTTAATCCAGGTAAATAGCATAGGATTATAATTCACTGTGCATTTAGTGTCTGAACAGGATCATTAGGAAAAAGGCTGGTTTATAGACTTAACACAGGTGGGCTAGAGACATTAAAATAAATATAATTATTTTACCCATAATGGCAGCTCTGAAGAATTCAAGGCAAAAATAGCAAAATGATTTGAAAAGTAGCACTAACAACTGTGTAAGAACGATAATTCTTCATGCTTTTGTTTTGATGGCCATGCAAAAAGAAATTCAAAATTAAAAAAAAAAAAAAGAGGTAAACATTGCCTGGTCTTTGGCTGCCTTGATATTCATTTGGTCTTTTTAATAGCACCCTCAATTTCCCCTTGAGAGGCGACTTCTTCCTTGTTCTGTTGATCAGGACAAACCTAAGGCTCCCTTTCCCTTGCCAAAGGCTGTGCAGGAATATAAGCTAGGTCATTCTTCTTCTGTAAGATTTGAATCAAGATTCAAGAAACTGAAGCTGAAGTAGTTGGAGATCCGTTGGTTCAAGAGATCTGATTTACTGTTTTAGTATAAGATGCTTCCTGTTTTCTAGCCCCCCAAACCACTTTGTCCTTCGCATTGGTTCTTCAGATTCTCATTGATCATCTGCAAACTCAGTAAACATGCACAAATTTCTATTTTCAAAACTGAACTGCTTTTCTGTTGCTTGTGTCCAAAGATCCCTAACTGATAAAGAATAGTTTTGAATATGATTAAGAAACATGATCCTTCTACTTTAAGTAACTGATATATAAATACTATAGTAGTTTTGATTTCCTAAATCAAGTTAATCACTACCTAGTAAATCTTAGCAATGAAATATTCTTATTTCTGTTTAATCACTTTTTTTTGTTTATATATTTGAGAAAGAAAGGCGGGGGAGGAGGGAGAGAGAGGGAGAGAGAGAGAGGAAGAGAGAAAACTCCAAGCAGGCTCCATGGTGAGTGTGGAATCTGACACAGGACTCTTTGTCACGACTGTGAGATTATGACCTGAGCCTATATCATGAGTTAGATGCTTACCTGACTGAACCACCCAGGCACCCGTCTATTAATCACCTATGAGATATGTTATTATCTTCCACTAAATGGAGTAAAATATTTTCAATGTTGTAAAATGTTTCAGTTTCCATTCAGTGCAGTCATCTCCTTGAGCTTGGGAGGGTGGAGATAATAGCCTTTCTTCCCCTTTCTGGTGGCACAGAACTCTCTCCTCTTTTAGAGGATTATCTGTTGAGCCCTGGCATTGGCTGGAAGTTGCCAATAACATACTGTGGGGAATTTTCTTATCTATATGAATTATTTTATTAGACTTCACCAAATAGAGGTTTTAAAGATTCTTTATAGCTCTACAGAGCTAACAAAGTTTCATTGTAAATAGGTCATACAGAGAAAGTAGTCCTGCAGAATCTGCCGTGGACTTGAACATGGACTAAACCATTAGTCCAATGTTTGGGTACCTGTTATATGGTGCTCAAAGAGATATAATAAAGTATAATCCTCATTTTTTAGTAACTATATCTGAATTTTAAACATAATTTTACAAAATGAGAAAATTGGGGAAAAAAGGATAGTTTATTAACAAGTGTTTAACAGATTTCAGGCTTATGTCATACTGACAATTGAGAAAACAGTTGTGGTTTATAGCCAGTAGCAGTGGGACTGCTGAGAAAGCGGGGAAGAAAGGATCTTACTGAACATAGAAAGTAGTAATTGTTAGGCATTAATACTTTATAGTATTGTTCTTATATATTAGCTGAAGGAAAACACACATTGAATAAATATAACTTCTGAAGTTCTGTTTTATATTGCTCGATCCTGAGAACAATCCTGAAGTAGATTATAATTGTATTCATTGCTTAGATGAGGACTTTGAGCCCCAGCACATTTAAATGAGTTTGAAAGGTGATTCAGTTAGTAAGTGAATAAGTGGTATTTGGATTCACACTAAGGCTTTTCTGCTCTCAGAACCTGCACTCTTTATTGTGCTCTGAACATACTTCAGGTATATAGTATCCAAACACGAACTTGAAGGATGACTGGGATTTAGACAGGGGTCTAGACCCGCAAAAGATTTTCCACTGGCTGGCCCTTAGGAAATGCTCTATAAATAGCTGCTGAATTGAATTAATGCATACTTGTACATCCAAGTATCGCATGTATTGGGTTCAGCTCAGTATGTCAGCCAAATGTATCAGAACTAGCTTCTGAAGTTTAGGGTCAGAGGAGGGCTCATAGGACATGGTATAGAATAACCAAATATATGTAATGGTTTTATAAAAATTTCACAATTTTATAATAATTGTCACAATTTGAGCTATTTGTAATTATTACCATTTGAACATGCCTCAAGTAATGTATAATTCCTTGCCTTCCATCTGAACATGACAGAAAATCTGCATTCACTGGTCAATGACCACGCATAGGAAACTAATAATTAGAATGTCCGGGAAGAATGTTTACTGGCAAACAGATTTATTTCCCATCAATTTTGACTTTAAACACAATCCCTGGAAAATATGTAAAATCTTTTTCTTTTACCATCATGGCTTTCTGGAGTGAGGTAACGAGGAGATATTTTTAAGTATAATTTTATTATCTCTGTATGAGTCAAGGGAAAGTTATATTGAGAGGCTTAACTGTTAGGAAAAGATAAACTTTATGAAGTGCACCTCATAAAAATGGAAAAATTTGTGTTATCTAAAATGAAATGTACATAAAGCTTGGGGTGTCTCCCCTTGACGTTTTCTTGAATATAAACGTGTATGAAGTTAAAGCTTGGAATTCATGAGCAAATATTATGCTTTCCAGCATTACACTTTTCTTCTAAACTTATAAAAGATATATCTCCAAAAATGTTCAGACTTTTTTTTTTTTTTTTTGCTTTAACTAATTATACTTTGGCTATTTTCTCAATATTCTGCAATTAGTTGTTGCTGTGGAAAACTCTTTAATGCATTAAAACATGTCTCAATCGGGGAAAATAATGATCATTCCTGTGATATCTTCAAGTGGAAAATGGGAAATATCCCCATTCCAAAACATCTCTTACACAATTCCCACAGATTTTTTCGTTCATTCTGATTTAATAAATGACCACAAGGCCGTGTGGTTGACTTTTGGCTAAAGGCTTACTAGGTTGAGCAATGGTATTGAAGTACACAATTCATCATCTACTGACTTCTATTGATGCAAAATTATTCTCTTAATCTTTGAGGGAGATTTTTATTTCTGGCAAGAAGTTATAAATAAATATAGAAAAGTTTGTTGATTGCATATTACAAATGTATTTTGCTGCTCTATTCCTTTTCCTGTGTGCCATTTGCTGCTTGAGGAAGCATAGACATTTTAAAACGACTATTGAATTCAAGAAAACTTTGTGGCAAATATAATTTTTCTCCAATATAAATTTTTTCCAGTAACTAAAGTTTAGTAATAGGGGTTCTGTGTAACCAAAGAGATGCTTACATATGCCATGCAAGAAAACTCAGGTACTATACTCAAAGGAAAGTCACTTTTTCTCATTAAATACCTTATTTACTCTTATTTATTCATCAGATAAACTTGGTTCTGTAGTTTCTCTTACATAATAGGAATCTGGAAGATTATGATCGGAGGATCTGATCTAAGGTTTAAAGTGAATCTAGAGTGTTAGTGACCCTGGCACTGGCAGAAAAAAAATTCTTCTGTTTTACAGAGGAGAAAACCAAGACACATGGAATCCTTAACTTAACCAAGATCATACACGAAAATTCTAAACTTGTCTGACCCTAATAATATAGGCTCAAAATATATCAAGCAAAATTGACAAAATTAGAAGATAAAATGATCAATTCACCTTCGTGTCTGACACCTTTTATGTTTGATTCAAACTTATCCATAGAATAAAACTTGTTAAGGATGTGATATATTCTGTATAATATATTTTAATAAGGGTATAATATAATTAATATAAATTATATTATCAATAACATAAATCATCGAACAATAGCCAGCTTAATCTAATGTCAATATTTAGAACAGATATTTACAAATAGCAGTTACAAAAATTGATATCATCATTGTGAGTCTTAACATAAGTCTCAATAAAGTTCAAAGAACAGGTATACAGTTTATCTGTAGGGATTATTATTATTCAGGGGATTGATGAAAAAATTAGATGAAACACCAAATGTAGGTGTCGGGTAGATATATAATGTTAATTTTCTGTCCTTCCATGTCTGTTTCTGCATTAGAAATATTTAAGGTATATTTTGATAAATTCTTTTTTCTTCTGCTTTATTGAGATATAACTTACCTATAACGTTGTGTAGGTTTAAGGTGTACAACCTGTTGATTTGATACACTTACATATTGCAAAAATGATCCCCTCCATAGAAAAATTAACATCTCTATCATATCACATAATTACCATTTCTCTTTTATGGTGAGAACATTTAGTATGCACTCTCTTAGCAACTTTCAAGTCTATAATACAGTATTATTATTATCTTTTTTCAATATATGAAATTTATTGTCAAATTGGTTTCCATACAACACCCAGTGCTCATCCCAAAAGGTGCTCTCCTCAATACCCATCACCCACCCTCCCCTCCCCTCCCTCCCACCCCCCATCAATCCTCAGTTTGTTCTCAGTTTTTAAGAGTCTCTTATGCTTTGGCTCTTTCCCACTCTAACCTTCTTTTTTTTTTTTTCTTCCTTCCCCTCCCCCATGGGTTTCTGTTAAGTTTCTAAGGAGCCACATAAGAGTGAAACCATATGGTATCTGTCTTTCTCTGTATGGCTTATTTCACTTAGCATCACACTCTCCAGTTCCATCCACGTTGCTACAAAGGGCCATATTTCATTCTTTCTCATTGCCATGTAGTACTCCATTGTGTATATAAACCACAATTTATCCATTCATCAGTTGATGGACATTTAGGCTCTTTCCATAATTTGGCTATTGTTGAGAGTGCTGCTATAAACATTGGGGTACAAGTGCCCCTGTGCATCAGTACTCCTGTAATACAGTATTATTAACTGTAATCACCATGCTGCACATTAGATCCCCAGAACTTACTCAACTTATAACTGGAAGTTCGTACCCTTTGACCAACATCTCTTCAGAAACCCCGTCTTTGACTACTCCCCAGCTCCTGGTAACCACCACCCTACTCTTTGTTTCTATGAGTTCTGCTTTTTTTTAGATTCCACATATATGTTCTATCATACATATGTCTGTCTGATTTATTTGTCTTCTCTGATTTATTTCAGTTGGCGTAATATTCTCCAGGTGCATCCATGTTGTTGCAATGGCCAGATTCCTTTTTTCTCATGGCTGAATAATATCCCATTCTATAGCAATAGCTATGTCTATATATCACATTTTCTTTATATCTGTTGACAGCCACGTGGGTTGTTTCTGTATCTTGACTATTGTGAATAATGCTGCAACAAACATGGGAGTACAGATACCTTTTGAGACAGATACCTTTTTGAGATTTTATTTCCTTTGGATAAATACTCAGAAATCGAATTGCTGGATCATATGGTAATTCTATTTTTAATTTTTTGAGGAAACTGCGTCAGCAGCTGTACCAATCTACATTCCCACCAACAGTGCACAAAATTTCCCTTTTCTCTACATTCTCACCAACAATTGTCAGCTCTCGTCTTTTTGAGGACAGTCACTAAACAGGTCTGAAGTGGTATCTCATTGTGGTCTTGATTTGCATTTCCCTGATGATTAGTAATGCCAAGCATCTTTTCATGTTCCTATTGGCCATTTATACATCTTCTTTGGCAAAATGTCTTTGGCTTTTTGCCCGTTTTTAAAATGGACCTTTTTTCCCCCCCATCAAGTCGTCTGAATTCTTTATACATTTTTGGATATATGATTTGCAAATATTTTCTCTCATTTCATAGATTGCCTTTTCATTTTGTTAATTGTTTCTTTTGCTATGCATGATAAATTCTTCTCTGTTGTCTTATCTGGAAATCACATTTTGTAGCATATTTAGAAATTAAAAACTGAAAGCATTTCAAAATGGGGACAAATAATATAGACATCTTGATATGGTTACCTGTTTAGCAGTTGTTACCTAGAATAGAATATAAAAGCACAAGGATTTTTCCTACTGTACTGCCAGCACTTGGAACAGTGCCTGGAATGCATAGCTACCCTAGATCAGAAGGGTATTGCTGAACTGAAAAAGAGTGCTTCCTCCCTGTATATGGTTATGTGACTTTTAGGCTTCCATCTTTATTCATATCTCCCTCCACTCCCATATTTTTCATAGTTCTTGGGCTGAGAGTTGAAAATTTCTTTCCAATCCATTGATACATACTTTCTCCCCCCACCCCTTTATTTCACATATTCCCATCAAAAGTTACAAGCATGTTTCTGTAGAATCTTTCCTGAAATATAGGAAGGATAATTGGCAAAATGTAGCCTTTTAAGTCCAAACTCCCTTTAGGGTTGGGTCTCTTTCTTTAGCTTTAGATTTTCAGGAAAACTGAAAGAGGCATTGGATATATTTAGTCACGAAAGCAGTGCAATTGGTCAGAGTGCACCAAATATGACCTATCATCATTTTCCTTCTGGAAATCACTCCTTCTCTTTATGTTACCTGGTTTGTCTGCTAAGACAGAGAAATGAAACTTCTATACTCAAAGGAAAATGGAAAGAATGCTGAGGCATTCATAGGAAGTAAATGAGACCTTAGACAAAATTGGAAAGGAGGAAATAAAAAAAATGCAAAACTATTGGCATGAGGTAGACGAAAAGTTAAAATATGCTCATCATAAGTTGCTCTGCTTTGACAAGAGCACAAGTACAAATGTGACCATATAATTAGAAAACAGACTTTGTAGTCAGTCTTTATATTTAGTTTCAAGCAGCACCAATCCCACCTGGGAAGGTACAGCTTTCCATTTGTCATCTGTTTGCACAGACAGCAGCTTTAGGAGTTAGGATCAGCAAAAGTTGATTACTAAGAAAGAGAATGTCGGGGTGAGAGAAAAGGGAGAGTACGTAATGGGTCCCAGGTGTTTGGCAGGGAGAAAGGTCAATATCTGAGATGTGTGGAGGAGGTCCAGAAAATGGAGGGGATGATGTATTAATGTGGGAAATGCACCTTCCTTGCTAAGTACTGAGCTCTGTGTCAGCAGGAACCATTTTCTGCTTTGTTGAAAGAATATTGCCAGAAGCATTTTTGGTATTCAATAAATATTTATTGAAAGAATAAATGGTTATAAGTTTCTGTTGGATATTTTGTCCTAAGGTATTAAGTGATTTAACTGAGGTTAAATGATGGTGATGAATTTCAAATATCGACTAGTTTTCCTATTAAGATTTCTCAGTATTTTTAAAAAAAATTTATTTCACACATATTACACTCCATGGCCTTTAGAAGGTTCTTCAGCTAAGGGCACATGTCTTTCCCCAAGCCTTCTGGTTTGAGAAAATAATTAGGATGACGGATTTTTCTCTACATAGCATTGAGGACGGGGGAGATAATGTCCATGTTCTAGCCTGGATCCATTTTGTTGGGAATGAGTTCTCCGAGGGCTGAAGCTGCACAGAGCCATTCTAATCAATTTGTAGAAGGAAAAGTTAGTGAGGGGTTGGAAAGAGGGTTTGGTCGATTGTGTTTGAGCCTCATGGAGGCTGTTAGCATCTCTCTGAGAGTTTCACATTCTCTGATATCCCAATGCTTGTATTTTTATCTTTGTGCTATGGTAATACCAAGGCATACTTTACTATTTGTAGGAATGAGGAAGGATCTCAAAATTTGGATGCTACAGTGCAAGTTGCACCACCAACTGTTTTTGTAAGCAAAGAAAAATAAAGCCCTTCATGAAAAACTAATGAAGAAATTTCCTTTCCAAGTTATGAGAAAATGAATGCATGTATTCCTTCCCTAAGGAAAGAAATAAGATGACTTTATTTATATCATACCTTGTTCCATAAAGGATTAAGACAGCATTATAATGACTTTAAAAGGATCTTTCTATCAAGCCTTTAGTATTAGCTGTTGGAAGCCATTTTTGTCAATATTACCAATGTTCCTTCGCTGCAGCCAGATACAGGTCTGCAGTGATGAATTAACTAAAGGAGCTTCTAAGAATGGAAACCTGAAATTCCAAGTGACTGAGGTGAGGGGAGGCAAAACTGAATTGGGATGTAAACTATAGCGATTTGAGTATGAAACTCTCACTTTCCAGTATACCTTATTTGGTTCATACTATTTAGACCCTTGTAATGTATCTGGTAATTTACATCTGAATTAAAAGAAGTGAAAGAAATATCAAATAGATTAAAAAATCTCTGAGTCATAGAGTAGAAATGGGGACATATAAGTGGAATGAAATATTCAAAGGCATTACATGTGTCTATGATCGTAAAAAGTATTTTGTGTGGCGTATTTGCCAAAACCTATTCATTCTGATGCTCTTTCTTCTCTGCACAATTAAAGAAATTATACATGGGATATGGGCAATAGGTTGTTTAATGATGGCAAGGAAACAAACACCTGATACTCGTCTTGTTTAAAAAGGTGTATTATACATGTGTATTCTGGAAATTATTGAAAGCAAAATTTTCACACTGACTGGGATTCATATTGTGATACTTATCTTGAAAACTTTATATTCTTCTCCCCACTAGCTTAATACAGAGATTAAAAGATCATCTAGGGGGTGACTGGGTGGCTCAGTGGGTTAAGCGTCCGACTTCAGCTCAGGTCATAATCTTGTGGTCTGTGCGTTCGAGCCCTGCATCAGGCTTTGTGCTGACAGCTCAGAGCCTGGAGCCTCCTTCGGATCCTGTGTCTCCCTCTCTCTCTGCCCCTCCCTGCTCTGTCTCTCTCTCTCTCTCTTTCACTCTCAAAAATAAATACAACATTAAAAAATAAAAAAATCATCTGTTTATGTTCATCTTTTCAATAATTAAATATATTTATTAAAAAACTAGTGATGGTATCATGGGAATTACAATGAATTATTCAAAATCTTACCACACAATGTGTTACATTTATACAAATGTTTATAAAGTATAAAAATGTCTGTAATGAAAAAGCAATGGCCAATAAGAGCTGGGAAGTGAGATTGTCTTACAGAAGATTAGTACTTTTTATAAACTCTGAAGGGTAGATAGGTGTGTAATCTGTGGATAGCATTTGAGTGGCAGAAGGAGAGAATGAGGAAGGGCAAAACACTGGAAAAGGAGAAGTATCTTTTAGAAATGAAAAATGGACATGTTTTAGCTGGAGTCTTCAAATAAGGAGCCAGGGAAGAATTTTGAAAACATTGTTCGAGGCTTTGTAAATCAGTTATGATTTGTATTTTAGAAATATAGCATATGGTGGCAGAAGCTTACTCAATTAAGACAGTATTTTGGGGAGATGAATCCAACTCAGTATTCAGGATAGATTTGGACCAAGTTGGAAAGAGACGCAGGAGGAGTGAGGAGGATGTAGTGGCAGTAATGACAGTGAGATGGAAAAGGTCTGACAGCCTATGGGGTGGCAATTAAATTAGGGGGCAAAAAAGGGAGGCCAACTGCTTTAAATTATTTTTTTAAAACAACTTTTTTTTACGAAAGTTTTATCATAGTGCTTATGAGGAACGATTGTGGAGTATTTTGCTTTGTTTTTGTTTTTTACATGAAGACAAGTACTTCTGGAAGTTTGTTTTCAGAAATGAAGGATTTGTGTAAATACATATCTATTATATCCAGGGAACATCTGTTCCCCTTTAGAAAATTAAAGATGGCAATGTCAAAAAACCCATCTCATTTCCGGAGAAACCAAGCATCTGACAAAGGCTGACTTTTGATTCCCAAAATGAATAATTTCACAGAATGTCAGTTTTTAATTAAAAAAAAGTTAAGTCTACTTAGAAGAGCAGTGAGAAGAAACAGTGACACCAAGCAAATGATGTTGCAAGGGCCTGGGTGAATTATAACTACATTCCTGTAGATTTTGGCTTTTTTTTTTAATTGAAGTTGCTTCTCCATTTTAAACACGTTGGAATATTTGTATTAATATGTCTATTCAGTTCAACTAATTCAGTCCTTTTTCAACATAATAAATAAATTGAGAATGATGCTGAATATTATAAATCTGTGCCACCAGATGTGTTAGATACATAGATATCTTTTGGACAAAAATTGAGAGAAAATGAATGAAATCATACTAAATTTACACTAAAAACCCCATAATTATTTCACTGAAATACGTATTGGCCTCAGAAACACAGGTAGCCATTTTATTTACATTCGTCCTGTAATTTTGTTAGCTTCCTGTTCTTTCTATTGCCTGTAGGTTGATTTCTAACCCATGGAATCCTGATGTCAGGAAGAGTAATGGTTTTATTAAAAGAAGGCCACAAATCTGCAAGCTCATCAAGCATTGTCTATATATTAAAGAAATAATATGCCTGATACATATTTGCAAGATTTCATCACAAATATAGGCAGAGTCGACTATGTAATGGCCGGATTTAGGCTTAACCCTTAGCTTTAAGTCCCTCTCTTGCCTTCTTTGAGCTCTGCTTTTCTTTGTTCATTGGCTTCCCTCTTTTTTAGTGCAGACTTTCTTCATACAGCTGGGAAGATGGCTGCGACGGGCTCCAGCTTACATTGTCCTTATGGCGTCTAATTGCAAAGGAAGAGTGCACCTCTCCCAGTTGCTCTAGCAAGAAAAGGGGGCGGAGGGGGGGGGGAGGCTCAGAGAGGCTTCTGATTGGCTTCCCTGCTTGTTCATGGAATTATTGTGAGGGAGTTTGGGTTGGGGTATGTGGCTGGGAAGAATGTCAGTCTCATCTTTCCAATGGAAAGCAGGGAGCTGAGTTTCCCAAAGGAGCAGAAGCTGTGCAATAATATAAGGACACAGCTTACAGTGATTTATGATATTAAAAAAGATTCCCTAGTTGTGGAAATTTTGAGAACCAAAGTTTATAGGAAAAAGTCCAAACTTCTTCGTATGGTAGAACCTGATTAATGTTTGTACTCTTCTTTTCTCTTTTTTCCTTCCTTTTCTGTTTCTTCTCACCCGTTTGTGGTCTCATGAACCATTCATACTGCTGATTTTTGCGGATGTCTGGATTTATGCTCACTAATTTCATTTTCCTGTAATGCCTTTCCCTCTTTGATAGATGCTCAATCCACCTCACTGTCCTGAGATATTTTTCCACCTTCTCAAGCAAAATCTGTTGTTCTATTCTGCAGAGGATCTTGTATACAGATATCTCAAGGAAAAGTTTGTGGGGAGGACAAAGCTGGCACCTTACTTTCATGGTATAAAGAAGTTCAAAATCATTTGTAGTTAGAAAAAAACCCCAATCTGACATCTTTATGCCCAATCGATATGAAGCAAATCCATGTTTCCTACATTGTTTACATGTGACTCTGGAATGTAGGGTCTTGTAGCAGGAAAAAGCATGGGTTGAGGGTTCACATTCCAGTTCTGGTACACATTAGCTGAGCAATCTGGTGCAGTAGATTCTATAAGCCACAGTTTTTTCCCCATCTAATTAATAGGGATGTAAATAATAGAATCTCCTTCAGATTATGATGTGGAACAATGATCATTAAACTGTCTCATCATGTTATTCAAATCTTCTATATCCTTACTGATTTTTATATCTGTTGGCTTTATGAGCAAATGAAAGAGGTGTATTAAAATACCATGCTGTTTTAGCTCTGTAAGTTCTTGCTTCATAAGGGATGATATGATTATGTTCATACAAAGTTAGCAGTGTTGTATGTTTTGTTGTCTTTTTTGTCTGACTCTAAAATTTTCTGTCATTTTTTTAGTCCTATTCTACAAAATGTGTCTACTGTGCATCTGTGATATTTCTAGTTTATTGTATTTACTAAATATTTAGCTTGATAATGGTTTTGACCATTCCATACCTTAAATTCTGTCTGTAATTCTTGATTCTAATATTGGAAAATCTAGAAGAACAATAGAAATAGAAACAAATGAACAGGATATCCAGATAATCAAAGATTTTTAAATAACTATATTAATATGTGTCTAAAAATCTATGACAAGACCGGGGCGTTTGAGAGGGAAATGAACCTTATTTTAAAATATTGGGATTTTTGGGGGTGGGGGAGAGGGGAAAGTGGGTGATTGGCATTGAGGAGGGCACCTGTTGGGGTGAACACTGGGTGTTGTGTGGAAACCAATTTGAGAATAAATTATATATATAAAAAATAAAACAAAATATTGGGATTTCAAGAACTGACAACACAGTAACTGATATGAAGGATGGATTAATAACAGATTAGAAACAAATGTAAGATGAAATACTGAGAGATCAAAGATTGGCAAGTACGGGAAAAAATGAAAGAAGCAATGAATGAACAGGGATAACATACATATAATCCAACTTCCAGAAGTAGTGGACAAAGCTCACTTACTTGATTTTCTCCTCCCAAAGGCAGCCAGACCTCCCACATGTCATTAATTAAGTTATACAGTGGTGTAAAGAGTAGTCTTCAGTCCTTCCCAGAATCAGTTTCTTCCTTTTACTCCTTGTTCCTAAGGGGAGATCTAGTTTTACCTGGCTTTCTCTTACTCAAGCCTGACCTCAAATCCAGTTCTCATTTTCCCAGGCAGGTGACCTGCTGAAACTCCTCAGTTTTTCAGCCTCTCTACTAGAAAGCCAGATGCCATAATAGAGGAGCTGGTTCCAGATCTGGGTTCATTGCTTTAGGTTATCTTTTTCTCTTGGTCTTAATTCTGCAGTTCTTCCTCTTGTTAACACTTTAGTACAAATATTTCATTTCATTTTTTCATCTTTTCTGTTATTCAACATGTCTAGCCCATTTTTTTTGGAAATGGAACTATTTCTGATTGATTTTCAAGGTAGTTAGAACAAACTGTCCAAAATAATTTTTAGAGGGATGTATGGAGACTATATCGGTTTCTGGCACATAAAGACTCTCTGTTAAAAACTACAGCCTCTTCTCTTACTCTGGCCTGGCTTCTAAGAGATATCTTTGCTCTTCTTCTGTGACTTATTTCTCCTTTCTTAGACCATGTTGGTTGCCTGATCTTCTTTGTAGTTTTGATGAAAGTAAAAATAAAATAGCACCTATGTTTTAATTCCTTCATATAAGCCGTTTTAATGGTTTTAACCCAAATTACTTCAAATTGTAACACAAATACCTTCTTGCTTAAAGATAAGGTAATCCTGTATCTCTGACATCTGGACTAAAATTAGGACAGGGAAATTAGAGGCTAGGGCTCTAATAGTTAAGGGGCATAAGGATATCCCATACTCCTCTTCCCCAGTGACCCAGTCCAGCTTCTTTTATCAGTCAGTTTTATCAGTACAGACAAAATAGTTTGGAAGCTCACAGGGCTCCTGACTGCTAACTCTAGTTTTTATCTGCACTTCTGGACAGGCTTGATAAGGCAACAACCTTCTTGGACCATTGCCTTTGGGAGAAGGAGATAGTCAAATGCATGGGCTTAGGTTTCCATTTTAATCCTAGAACTTTATTTCCTGGTTTAATCCAAGTTTCTCAAGAAATGATTCACACTGCCAGTTGTTTCACAAGCCCAATAGATTTGGAGGCTTGACTTTAACTATGAAACATGGAGAAGAGATTTACTTGGAAGATGAATATATTGAAAGATACAAGAAAGATACTAAAAAACTCAAGGCATGTCTGAGTTGGCATTTTATTTTTGCTCACATTTGTATTTCTCTCTGTGATAGAACTATCTGCAGAAGGTATATTGTTGATGGTTGAGAGAGTGTCACCACTTTTTAATAAAACCAAAATTTTTCCAAGTGAAATATTGTCAAAAAAGTAAAATTTCTATCTACCAAAGAAAGACTAAACTTAAATAATTGATAAGTAACATGTTTAGTCCTATTAATATATAACTTATCACTAAAATAGATGCCTTTTCCCCCAGGAAATTCTAGTTGTTAATTGGCTGTTCAGATGTGTGTGTGAAATGTCTGATTCCATCACTGATTTTCTCTGCCTATGAAAACTGCGTCTATACATTTGATTGTGATTTGTTAACTCAAGGCTAATAATTTTTTTTTTTTTTTGAGAATTTCCCTGGGACTCACTGGCTGTGGACAATCCTACTAATATCCACAATTTGCTGTTATGCTGTCCACTTCTGCATCCCTGTAGGGTCCCCACGAAAGGCCTGGACAATTATTTCTGGGAGACTACTGTGTCTGGATGTGATCATTTAGAGTTCCCTTCATGCTTCCACTGAGGTTGCCTTTTCTGCTGTCTAGAAATTATTTTGGGTGGAAGGTGTGTCCCATCTGTATCATTGGAGATTCTTTTCCCTCTAAGAATGTTGTCTCTCTCTCTTAAAAACTGAGAACAAACTGAGGGTTGATGGGGGGTGGGAGGGAGGGGAGGGTAGGCGATGGGTATTGAAGAGGGCATCTTTTGGGGTGAGCACTGGGTGTTGTATGGAAGCCAGTTTGACAATAAATTTCATATGTTAAAAAAAAAAGAATTTTCTCTCTCTATGTAGGTTTCAGGGTTTTTGTTTTTGAGGTTTTTATTTTTTGAAATTCTATAGCACAGGAACTTTGAGGTCACATTTAGAAGTGTGTTCTTTTATATCATCACTTGAAGCCAGGTTATATTCCTTGCAAAAACTGGGAAAAACACTCCACCTAATCTGCAGGTGACTCGGTCCACAGCAGCTCCACTTGCCCCTCAGCCTGTCTCATAATGTCCCAAATGTATACAGCTTTCTCAAATTTTAAAACACTGATATCAACCTAGTGCTTAAACTGATAGGGAAGTCTCTCCTTTCATTATCTCTTTCCTCTCATCCCTGACCCATTGCCTCATTTGGCAGGTACAAAACAAAAACAAAGGCCCCATAATAAGCTTACTCCTGGTGAGCCCCTTTATTCCTATAAACTCATATTCCATATAAACTCATACAAAGAGGCACTTCAGATGGTGAAGTGGGGCTCCAACCCGCCAGTTCATCAGACAGACATAGTGAAACTTTGAATTTAGATTCAAACATGTACAGAATCTTGACAACTTCCCAATATATTTAATCTCCATAGAAGGAAAAAAGTTACAAATTATACTTTTATCAATAATCACCATCTACTTGTTGGAAACTAAACATTTGGCCAGCTGTTTGGAGTATGAAATGTGGCTATGGTAAGAACATATAGCTTTGTTGATGCTCTAATTTTCTATGATTCTAGATTGTTCCTCTTAAGGCAATGAAGACTAAATTGTTGAGGGTATTTGAGGGGGAAGGAGAAAAAGAAAGCAGAATGTGGTGTTAATTTCCTATCATGTTGGCCCAACTATAATCTTTATATAAAAGCATAACCATTAAATGAAATGTTTCTTATACATTATTTAAGATTACTTAATTATACAATTGGAGAAATATCTCCAAGAATCATTTTATTGGATCATTTTCAATATTAATATTGAAATATCAATATGAAGGTTTAAAGGTCACTCAAGGGCAATTGTATTACTTCTTTGGATAGCCTGTCCATGATTGTTGTCATTCTACCTTATGTCTGAAACATCACCCAACAATCCAAATCTTCTTTTTCTTTTCTATCATGAAACTAGGGCATGGGAAGAAGGTAGCTAGCAACTCATATTATGTGTGCACATATTGTGTGTATGTCTGTGTGTGTGTGTATATAATACATATGTGTTTACATATGTATATGATCAAAAAAGAATTGCAGTCATTTGTACGGAAAGAAAGGAAATATGGAAATATAATATGAAAAACTCTGAGTAAAGAAAAACACCCGCTCTAGAACATAGGAATTTGAGAATGAACAATCACATGCCGTCTAACTTTAAGTCACCACTGAGTATTAACGTTAGGATTTTGTTAGGCTCTAAGGGGAGCTAAGCTTCTTTAAAGAAATGAACCATTTCTTTATATACTTTTATACGAGGCTTTTGAAATGAGTTCTATGGAAGGCAATGAGAAAATTTCATTTAGCAAATTATAATTCTACTATGCTTAATGAAAGAGAAGTGTCCTGAAAGTATCCTGAAGGATAGTGTCCTTAATAGAACCTAGCTCACTCACCTCACTCAGAGGTTTTCCAAGTGAACAAACATATTTGGGTTTTAAAACCAAGGGTTACGGTTCTCTCCTTCCCTCCCTCCCACTCTCGCACTCTCCCACACACTCTCTCTTCCTCGCTTCCTTTCCTCCCTCCTTATTAAATTAAGCCAGATGCAAATATTTTTGGTCCAATTTTGACACTGGACCAAATTATTTAGGAACTCAGTGGTATTTATATTTTTGTCTTGCCATTAGTTTGCTTTTTCTTAGTAATCTCTTTGCTTTTTAGAGCATTAAGCTTTTTCCTTTGCCAAGTTAGGTTGTTCTTAACTACTTTATTAGATTCATGTTAGACAAAACAGTTTTGAGCAGCACATGGAGGGTACTTTGTTAAACTATTCAAATTCTGTATGAAACCTGTTCAGTGGATAGTCGTTTTTTTTTTTTTTTTCCAAAGTTCTCTTGGAAATAACATTACAATTTAAATTTATTATTTAAAGTTTTCTTTTAAAGGCTGGGTTACAGTGAATCCTATGTACTTGGTTTATGGTACGGATAGCAGAAATATTTTATTTAAAAAACTAGTTTTACAGATTTAATCAGTTCCTGTGAAGCCATTTCATCCACTTTCATGCTCTGAACCATACATTTCATGCTTCTTTTTTGTGGGCTAAAACTACATTGCCTCCCAAACACTTCGATTTTTTTTCCGAGATGTTTCTTTGGTCTCTTTTAGATTCTAATGATACTTGTTACATTCAAAAACTATATTCTTAACAGTAAACTATATGTTTCCACCATAAGTTTATGGCTGACCACTTTCCCTGGATGATAGCTCAGGACCCATCTTTAGCTGTAGTTTTATGAGGTCAGCTGTTTTTCTCTCCAGTGCTGTCTGTTAAACTAATTCCCTATTCCATGGTTTTCCTGCTCCACCCAACATTCTCTCTAAGGAAAGTGCCACACTGGGGAAGTGTTTTCCTTTCTCAGTGGTAAATCTATCTGTCTATGTTTATGTCTGTGTCTGTGTCTATATCTATATATCTATACACATATATGTATATATACATATGTACACGTATATGTGTGTGTGTGTGTGAATATATATATATATATATATATATGTATATATATATCCATTTTATATATTTGTCCATTCATCAGTCGATGAACATTGGGCTCTCTCCATAGTTTGGCTATTGTTGATAATGTTGCTGTAAATATTGAGGTAGAGATACCCCTTCAAATCTGTATTTTTGTATCTTTTGGGTAAATACCTAATAGTGTAATTGCTAGACCATAGGGTAGTTCTATTTTTAGTTGTTTGAAGGACCTCCGTATTGTTCTCCAGAGTTGCTGCACCAGTTTGCATTCTCACCAACAGTGCAAGACAGTTCCCCTTTCTTTGCATCCTTGTCAACACTTGTTGTTTCTTGTGTTGGTAATTTTAGCCATTCTGACTGGTGTGAAGTGGTATCTCATGGTGGTTTTGATTTGTGTTTCCCTAATGATGAGTGACGTTGAGCATCTTTTCATGTGTCTGTTAGCCATCTAGATGTCTTCTTTGGAAAAGTGTCTATTCATGTCTTCTGCCCATTTCTTAACTGGTTTGTTTGTTTTTTTGGGTGTTAAGTTTGATAAGTTCTTTACAGATTTTGGACACTAACCCTTTATCAGATATGTCATTTGCAAATATCTTCTCCCATTTCATAGTCTGCCTTTTAGTTTTGTTGATTGTTTCCTTTGCTGTGCAGAAGCCTTTTATCTTGATGAGGTCCCAATAATTCATGTTTGTTTTCATTTCCCTTGCCTTTTATGACATGTCTAGTAAGAAGTTGCTGCACCCAAGGTCAAAGGAGTTGGTGTCTGTTTTCTTATGTAGGATTTTGATGGTTTCCTGTTTCACATTTATGTCTTTCATCCATTTTGAGTTTGTTTTTGTGTATGGTGTAAGAAAGTGGTACAGTTTTCCCAAAAGCATTTGTTGACAGGTTTGTGTTTTTCCCATTGGATATTCTTTCCTGCTTTGTTGAAGATGAGTTGACCATATAGTTAAGGGTCTATTTCTGGGTTTTCTGTTCTGTTCCATTGATCTATGTGTCTGTTTTTGTTCCAGTATCATACCGTCTTGATACTACAGCTTTGTAATATAGATTGAAATCTGGAATCATGTCTCCAGTTTTGTTCTTCTGTTTCAGGACTGTTTGGGCCTTCAGGGTCTTTTGTGGTTCCATACAAATTTTAGTATTGTTTGATCTACCTCTGCAAAGAATGCTTGTGGTATTTTGATAGGGATTGCATTAAATGTGTAGATTGTTTTGGGTAATATGGACATTTTAACATTGTTTGTTCTTCCAATCCATGAGCATGGAATACTTTTCCACTTCTTTGTTTCGTCTTCAATATCTTTCATATGTCTTCTATAGTTTTCAGAGTACAGTTCTTTTACCACTTATTTAGGTTTATTCCTAGGTATCAACTGTAAATAGGATTGATTCCTTGCTTTATTTTTCTGCTGCTTCATTATTGGTGTATAGATATGCAACAGATTTCTGCACACTGATTTTATATCTGTAACTTTGATGAATTCATGTGTTAGTTCTAGCAATTTTTTGGTGGAGTCTTTAAGGTTTTCTACAGGGTATCATGTTATCTGCAAATAGTGAAAGTTTGACTTCTTCCTTACTGATTTGTATTCCCTTTACTTCTGTTGGTTGTCGGATTGCTGAGGCTAAGGCTTCTTTCTATACTTAAATATTAAATACTATTGAATTAAATACTATTTAATATTACTATATTAAATAGTAATGGTGAGAGTGGGCATACTTGTTTTGTTCCTGACTGTAGGAGAGAGGATATCAGTTTTTCCCCGTTGAGGATGATATTAGCTGTGGGTTTTTCATATATGGCCTTTATGATGTTGAGGTATGTTCCATGTATCCCTACATTCTTGAGGGTTTTTATAAAAATGGATGCTGTGTTTTGTCAAATGATTTTTCTACGTCTATTGAGAGGATCATATTACCCTTTCTTTTATTAATGTGCTATATCACATTGATTGACTTGCAAATATTGAACCAGCCCAGGAATAAATCCCACTTTATCATGATGAATAATTCTCTTAATGTACTGTTGAATTCAACTTGCAGTATCTTGTTGAGAATTTTTGCATCCAGGATCATCAGGGATGTAGGCCTATAATTCTCCTTTTTTAGTGGGTTTTTTGGTCTGGTTTTGGAATCAAGGTAATGTTGGCTTCATAGAATGAGTTTAGAAGCTTTCCTTCCATTTCTATTTTTTGGAATAGTTTGAGAAGAATAGATATTAACTTTTCTTTAAATGTCTGGTGGAATTCTCTTGGGAACCCATCTAGCCCAGGACTCTTGTTTTTTGGGGAGATTTTTGGTAACTGATTCAATTTCTTTGCTGGTTATGGGTATGTTCAAATTTTCTATTTCTTCCTAGTTCATTGTTGGTGGTTTGTATGTTTCTAGGAATTTGTCTATTTCTTCCAGATTGCCCAGTTTGTTGGCATGTAATTTTTCATAGTATTCTCTTATAATTGTCTTCCTGTGTTGTTGGTTCTGATCTTTCCTCTTTCATTCATGATTTTATTTATTTGGGTTTTTTCTCTTTTCTTTTTGATAAGTCTGGCTAGGAGGCTCTCAATTATGTTTTTATTCCCCCTGAAAATTAGCTCTTACTTCTGTTGGCTATTCTATTGTTTTATTATTTCTATATCATTTATTTCTTCTCTAATCTTTATTATTTCCCTTCTTCTGCTAGATTTAGGTTTTATTTGCTGTTCCTTTTCTAGATCCTTTAGGTGTAAGGTTAGATTGTGTATTGGGGACCTTTCCTCCTTCTTGAGATAGGCCTGAATTGCAATATAATTTCTTCTTAGGACTATCTTTGATACATTCCAAAGTGTTTGGACTGTGGTGTTTTCATTTTCATTGGCTCCCATGTATTTTATTATTTCTTCTTTAATTTCTTGGTTACCCATTCATTCTTTAGTAGGATTTTTTTTTAACTTCCATGTATTTGGGGGCTTTCCAAATTTTTCTTGTGGTTGACTTCAAGTTCATAGCATTGTGATCTGAAAATATCCTGGTATTATCTCTATCTTTTTATACCTATTGAGGGATTATTTGTGACCCAGTTTTATTTTGGAGAATATTCTATGTGTACTTGAGAAGAATGTATATTCTCCTGCTTTAGGATGAAATGTTGCAAATATATCTGTTAAAGTCCATCTGGTCCAGTGTGTCATTCATAGCCATTGTTTCCTTGATTTTTTGCTTAGATGATCTGTACATTGCCGTATTTAGGGTATTAAAATCCCCTACTATTATTGTATTATTATCAATGAGTTTCTTTATGTTTGTTATTAATTGGTTTATATATTTGGGTATTTTCAAGTTGGGGGATAAATATTTATAATTATTGACTCTTCTTGATGGATAGACCCATTAATTATGATATAATACCCTTCTTTATCTCTTAATGGAGACTTTGTTTTAATGTTTATTTATTTTTGGGAGAGAGAGAGAGTGAGCACAAGTGGGTGAGGAGCAGAGAGAGAGGGATACATAGAATTTGAGCTGTCAGCACAGAGCCTGATACAGGGCTCAACCTCACAATCTGTGAGATCATGACCTGAGCTGAAGTCAGACGCTTAACCGACTGAGCCACCTAGGCACCCCTAGAGTATTTGTTTTAAATCCAGTTTGTCTGATATAAGTACGGCTACTCCGACTTTCTTTTGACATCCATTAGCATGACAGATGGTTCTCTATCCCCTCACTTTCAATCTTCAGGTGACTTTATGCCTAAAATGAGCCTCTCATAGGCAGCATATAGATGGATCTTGTTTTTTATCCATTCTGATACTCTATGTCTTTTGATTGGAGTGTTTCATCCATTTATATTCAGAGTGATTATTGAAAGATATGAATTTAGAGCCATTGTGTTACTTGTAAAGTTGGTGTTTCTGGTGATATTCTCTACTCCTTTGTAGTCTTTGTTGCTTTAGTCTTTAAAAAAACTTTTTTAAAAATTTTTCCTCCACTCAAAGAGTCCCCCCTAAAATTCTTTGCAGGCTGTTTTAGTGGTTATGAACTTTAGTTTTTGTTTGGGAAACTCTTTATCTCTCTTTCTATTCTGAATGACAGCCTTGCTGAATAAAGAACATACTTGGCTGCATATTTTTCCCATTCAGCATATTGAATATTTCCTACCACAACCTTCCGGCCTGCCAAGTTTCAGTGGACATGTCTCCTGATAATCTTATGTGTCTACCCTTGGTTAAGGGTAGGTTAAGGACCTTTTGTCCCTAGCTGCTTCCAGAGCTTTCTCTATATCTTTGTATTTTGCAAGCTTCACTATGATACGTTCTGGTGTTGATCTGTCTTTCTTGATTTTCAGGGGAGTTTTCTGTGCCTCTTGTACTTGAATGTGTGTTTTCTTCCCCAGATCCAGGGAAGTTCTCAGCTATTATTTGTTCAAATAAACCTTCTGCCCTTTTCCCCCTCTCTTCTTCTTTTGGGACTCCTATGATACGGATATTGTTTCATTTTATGGGGTCACTAAATTCCCTAAGTCTCCCCTTGTGATCTAACAGTGTCCTTTCTGTCTTATTTTCAGATTCATTGTTTTCCATAGTTTTATCTGCTATATCACCTATTCTGTCCTCTGTTTCTTCAATCCTAGTTGTGACTATATCCAGTCGGTTTTGCATCTCATTTATAATAACATTTTTTTATTTCAGCCTGACTAGTTTTCAGTATGATTAGCTTTTAGGTCTTTGGTCTCTGTAGCAAGGGTTTCTTTGGTGTACTCTATGTTTTTTTTCCAAGCCCAGTTAGTAGTCTTATGAGTGATGTTCTAAATTCTTGTTAAGATATATTGCTTATGTCTGTTTTGAGCAAGTCCCTGGTGGTGATTTCTTCTTGACCTTTCTTTTGGGGAGAATTTCCCCATCTTGCTATGTTGGCTGTTTCTGTTTTTATGTGTTTTAAAAGCTTGTTTGTTAGGTTTCCTGTAGCTGAGAGACCTGCTATATTAACAAAGGGTTATACACTGTCCCAGGCCTGGTACTTCAGGAAGTGTTTCTGGTGTATGATGTGTGTAGTCTGCTTTTGCATTTTGGCTGCTCTTTCCCACTGGTTAGTCCTCTGCAGAGCTCCTCCTTGTTTGCAGTGGGGAGTGTTTGGACCTTTAGCTAGGTGTGCTTTGACTTGTTTGTTAAAAGAAGCCTGGGGGAAAAAAAGGGGAGGGAGGAAGCCTGATTCCAAAAAAAGAGAAAAAGGGAATGAAAAAAAAAAACAGACAATAAAAAAACTATAAGGCTGATCTGGAGAAAAAGACAGGAAAAAGAAAAAGAAAAAGAAATGAAAAATTGAAGCCTCATCCCTCCCCCCCAAAAAAGAAAAAAAGAAAAAAAAAGGAAATGAAACAAACACACGGGAAACGATGAGCCTGATTCCAAAAGAAAAAAAAAGAAAGAAAAGAGAAAAAAGAAAAAAAAAACACAAAAAACCTGGTCCTATCTTCACCAGAACTGTGGTTTTATTTTGAAGCACTCAATTTTCAGTACACATTATACATGCAGGGTACTGCCTGTTCTTGTGGAGGAGAGGGCCAATATGGTAGCTCAGAGTCAGGCTTGCCCCAATTTTAAGCAGTTGCCAGTCACAGGGGGGCTGGGTTTGGTGTAAACAGGTCCTGCCTCCACTGGGGCTGCTGTGCTGCTCTCTGAAGTCGCACCATGTTGGTGTTGGGGGGAAAATGGCGCCACCCCAATCTCTCATCCCCGGACAGGGGATCTCACCAACCTCACTGTTCTAGCAGCCCTCACAGAATAGTGAGGGCAGTCAGCTCACTCTGTGCCACAACTCTTGCGTTTTTTCTTTGTCATGTGGCTGGGTATCAAAACTCAAAGTCTTAAAGGATCTGGCACCGGGCAGGCCTACTCCACTTGCTCTGGAGCAGAGCCTCTCTACACTGTGTCTGAAGTCGTCTGTCTTGGAAAAACAGTCCCACGCCTGTGCAGTGCATGGAATCTATGGTGTAACACCACTAAAATCAGCAAAGGTTGTATTCCCTCTGAGCGTGCCTCCGTCCCCTGCTGACAAAAGGCCTCTTATTGGTGCCTGCAGCATCTTTTGTCCTTGGGGAGGCAATATACCTCTTCCAGAAATACTCCAGGAAGGGGAATGTTCTCTCCCAGTGTGCCCTGGAGATCTCTATACCATGCTATGCCCTCTGGGGCCAGCTCCCTCCTCCCTAGGAGCGCATGCCATAGCTCTGCTCCAAAGAAAGTTGCACACTTCCAAAACCTCAAAATTTGAGCTCCAAAGACTGTTTGCAAAAAACCCTGCAACACTCAGTACTTCTTGCTTCCCAGTCCATGATCTAGAGAGGTTCTACTCTGTGTGAACCCCGTGTTGCACTCTCTCAACACCCCCTCTATGTTGTCCCTCCACAGAAAGGGTTCCTGCCCCTCTGTGGAACTGCCATTTTTCTCTACCCCAGTTCACTTCCATGCACCTAGTCCTGCCACGCTGTCTCCCTCCAACCATGGAGATCCTTCTGCCAGTCCTCAGATTGATTTCCTGGGTGTTCCATGTGATCTGATCTCAATACATACCTGTGTTTGAGGGATGAAGGAAGCCTGGTCCCCCTACTTCTCTGCCACCTTAACTTCTCTCCGCAAACTACTACTTCTTATTAGTTGTATTTTGAGAAACACTTGTTTGAAAAAAAATCACAAAAGCATTCAATAATGGATTCAAATGTGATTGCATATTGTTAACTTTAAGGGGGAGGGTCTATGCTCAAAAAGCATTTTGTACATATGTATGCATGACTTTCTTTTTTGGAGGGTTGTGTATATGGCTTAAAGCATTTCCATCCATAGTGCCCCAGACTTAGTGTTTGTTAAAGTTGGGTACTGTTTGCCTATGCCGGTTTTTCATCTTCCTTGAGATGTCTACTCCCATAATACTAACTAGATATTTATGTTGATATTCTGGAACCTTACATTAGTATGTTTTTTTTGTCTTTAAATTCTATGACTCTTTTGTATGACCAGATAAAAATATTGGTTGATTAATTAGAAATTTTTCTTTTCTGGTTTATTAAAATTTTTCTTTTCTGGTTTAATATCTTTATTCCTAACTCTCTTTTACTATTCTTAGCAAATCCTAAGCTTATGACTTTTACTTTATCATGGGTGGTATAAATCAGCACTGATATTTTGAAGCTTGGAACTTGGGAGAAAATAAAATGAGCTTATTGTCTGCTAACATTTTACTTTGCAAAAGAGATGCTATTGTGGACTAAAATGTATCTCCCCCCAAATTTATATATTGAAGCCCTAACCCTCCATATGACTATATTCAGAGAAAGGGCTTTAAAGAGGTAATTATTGAGGTCATGAGGACTGATGTCCTTAGGGACAGCAGGACGGTGTTCTAGAGACACCAGGAGTGCATGTTCATAGAGGAGAGGCTACGTGAGAACAAAGAAGATGGTCATCTGTATGCCCCATAGAACAGCCTCAGGAGAAACCAATCTGTCAACACCTTGATGTTGGACTTACAGCCTCCAGAGGTATAAAAAGTTAAATTTCTGTTTAAGCCTGGGGCTTAAGTCTGTGTTTTTTTGTTAAGACAGCCCTAGTGGTTTATTAATGATATAATCAGCATTAGGTATAGTAAAGCACTGGTCTGACTTGATGTTTAAAATTTTATTAATTTAGCCTTATTTTTTAACTTCAGTAGGAGTATTTGAGTTGAATCCAAAGTTATAGTTGATTTCAAGTGTAGCCACACTATCGTCATTTATCACTGAACATGAGGTTTTAAGGTAAAAGGTCCATAAACTCATCCACTATTTCATATTTCCAAGCTTTGAAACTTGCAAATGGTGATGGAGTACCTGTTAAAGCTAGTTCCAGATTTCTAAGAATGAATTTGGAAACTGGAATAGTGCTGTAGATGTTGGCTCTGTTGTATAATATACACTATCTTGTTGGGTGAAGTTGTGTCGGGAAAATCTGCACATTAGGTATATTCACCATAAATTGTAATAAAACAATATTCTTAGGAGTTTGATAGAGGCTGTCTCTCTCTCTGCTGTATAATGCTTATAAGTTGGCAGAAGTCTTTTACTATTCATCAGTGTGCTAATGTGATTACTTTTAGACAAGACAGATGCTTGGATCTTCTAGGATTTCAGAAATGCTTATTTGGCATCAAAGGGATCATAAATCTATTGTATGTGATTAAAATAAAGTCTCAAATGGACTGATATATAGACTTATGACTTGGCCATTCAAAACAAAATCTAAGGATTTGCCTATAAGCTGCCAAAAGAGCTATTCAATTTAGTCATGTAAGTTTCAAAATGACAATTTAGCGAAAAATGTCAGTTGTGCTACTTGGTGATATAAAAAGCAAGATAATATTTGGTTAGATAAATTGTTGGTTTTCATTTTCTTTTTAATTTTGGTCATATTTTCTGAGCTATTATATGTATTTTTTTTCATTGCCTGATTAGGACTTAAGCTGAGATTTGCCAGAAATGTTCAAGGAAGGAAGACTGCAGCAAAATTATCAAGACATTAGCATTTTAAGCATATTTATAACATTTTGGAGTAAATGAAAAGCAACATTAACAAAAAACAAGATAACAAACACTTCTTTAGTAATAATAAGAGTTGAGTGCTATCTGCTAGGTACTGCATTAAATTGTTAATATATACGTATCAAATTTAGTCCTTCAAACAACCCTATGAGGTAGATATTATTTTATATGTGAGTAAACTGAGTCACAGGGGGTTAAGGAAAGCAGTCAAGCTGCAGAACTAATAAGGGATTTGAGCTAGGGCTGTCCAGCTCTAGGGCCTGTGTTCTGACCTCATTAACTTCACGGTGCCTTCATGCGCTAGTAAATACATATTGGGTATTAGGTGATTTGTTGAGTAATGGGTTAAAAGCGTTTGCGGATGTTACCACAACTTTGATGAGAATATAACTTTTGTTAATAGCATGTAATTTTCGAGATAAGTTTATTAAATTGCATTCTAATTTGTCAATAGTTGATAAGATCACAAACAGCTGGGAAGAAGAGTGGTTTTTATTCTAAGCTCTTGTTTATTTTTAATGAAATTAAATACAATAACAATCACATGGTATTTTGAATTTCACATAAGGATTTGATTCTTTTCAATTTATTTAAACCCTGAAATAATTGTTTTTGATAGGGCATCTGTTAATATTATTTCTTTTTACAGATCAGGCAAAGGAAACTGATTTCAAGTGACATGCTACAGATTTTATGGTGAATAAATTAGAGTTATTTGTTTATTTGTTTGTTTTCTCTTTGCTTTTTTCACTAAAATTCTTATGTTCTTGAAAAATGCTATAAATTCACTGAGGATTCCTAGAGTTTGTGAGAAAATATTTTCAAAGTAAAGAATCTTACATTTGAATAATTCATAAGCCTAATTGATAAACTGGTTTAATGTATATATACACACATGTATATACATATAGTATTATACTCATATAGTTTATATATATGGTATATGTGATATATGTGCATATGTATATTACGTGTACATAATACACATTTATTTATGAACTGCTTTGAGAGTGCTCTCTCTCCTTCAGTCTGTCTGTTTCTCTCTATATACATACACACACATGCACACATTTATGGGTATACATACGGATCTTTCAAAGCAAATCTTAGTGGTATAGACACTTGAACTTGAAAACATTTTAGTGATGGGTACATTGGAATCATATTATTTGCTAGTTTCACTTAATTACTTTTAGCAATGTTTTGGGGGTCCTAACATGATTATTCACTTTTTCATCTTTCTTTCTTCATTGTTACAAATTGAAAAATTGACCCAAGCAGCAAAATGAGGCAAATTAATGTATCAGATTTTATTGCTGGTAAAGTTGGACGGTAGAATGTGGTGGGTGACCCAAGGCTCTCTTTTAAGACAATAAGCCTATAGAGTGGGGCTCACCCTGTTCTTCGTGGAGTGTCAGACACAGAAGATGAAACAGAGTGAGACCCGGTTGGGCCTACTGGGAGAGATGCATTTTGTTTGCCCAGCATCTGGGAACTTGTGTGAACAAGTTCAACTATGCTGGGGCTCAGAGGGCCATAAGCAAGAGATAGGCTGAGTAGAGTTGACATCACTTCCGCAGAATTCACTGGTCACAGGAGCCAATCATTATTCACTGTCTTGGAGAGGAGTGACTTATAGGATGAAGAAGAATGTAGACACTTTTCTCTAGAATGTGGAATTGTTGAATAAAAATTTCCTGTTCAGCATCACAGTGGAAATGTAGCAAGAAGATCTGGGTCCTCCTGTATCCCCATTGGTGTGTCCTCTTAACCCATTGCAGCATAGAATCTGAGCCCCAAATTCTTTCTCTATTCTATTTTTCACGTTAAATTATGCTCAGCTATACGCTCCAAAATAGCTTATGAGAGACTGTGCAGGTGACCCATGATGACATAAATACCACAAATACAATGCCAGCAACATAAAAATCAGTATGAATCCCTTCTTGTTATTAAATTTCTGGGTATAAATTAAAGCCCACAAATAAATAGTCTATTAAATAGTCAATCCTTTTTGGCACTCCTTCCCCAATATTCTTATATAATAAAGTTATTCTCAATAATAGAAGCCTGAGATCTTGAGGCTGTTTTTTTTCTATGTCTGCTTTATGACAGACAAGAGAGTACAGCCTCAGTAGCCCATCTCCTCTACAAGTAATGGATAATGCTTTCAGGAATAGCCAATTGTGACAGGTGTGCAAGCAAGTACCTGTGTCAGTCCTTTTATAGTCTGTTCCTCCCCAGATGGCTGGTGGTTTACAACGTGAAGAAAGTATCTCTGAAACATTTGTACCAAAGAAGTCACTCCCTTCACTACTTGCAGGAATTTCCATAACTCTTCTTCCCTATTTAAGTGAGGAATCAATCCATACTAGGAACTTCTCAGCAATTTTAAAAACCTACATGTCTGTGTCTTACTTCAGATTAATTAAGTCAGAATCTCTAGGGGTGGGACACAGGCATAAGTATATTTTCAAGTACCTTGAGTTAAAATCCACTAAGAGAATGGAAGATGAGCATTTCATAATAGAATCTCTGTTCCTTACCTCAGGGAGGTGGCCTATGTTTTCATTCATTCTTGGTGGATTTATAGTCAGTCTCCATGTTGCTCAACAATGACCTTATATTAAGGATCAGAGGACCTGCAGAACTTGACAGTCCCAGATATATTGTTGGCACAGGCTTCAGAATCTTCCTCATATCTTGGTCATGCATTGCACACTGATAATTTTATTTTTAATCTCATTATTTCCCAAACCGGTAGATTGTATATGTTTGGATCGATTTTCTCATTTGAACATCAGTATCCTTAGGAAGCATTCTCCAGAGCATTAATCATTACATTCTTGACAAGATCCCCAGGCACCCCAATCTAAGCCTACTGTGTCCCAAGGGTTTTTGTATAAGGCCTGTTCCATATCATTTGGCATACTTCTGTCTCGACATTCTGGGAATCTTAATGATATCCCTGCTGGAATCTGATAGAAAGGTAAATGTGTGTGGCCCCTGATTATTGTGTGAAGTAAGTATGATGCTGATGAATATCTCTGCTTAGGCTTCCAGCAGTTCAGCATATACAGCATCATAGGCCATCCCTTTTCTGCAACTACTGAAGCTACCTTATCATCTGAGTTCAAGAATTTGTGTTTGAAAACTAGGTAAACATCTATATAATTTTTTAGGCCGCTGATGAGTAGGATCAAGCAAATAGATAGTAATAAGTGGAATTTCTCTTCCTAAACCCTCTATGTCAACAGAAGCATCCGTGGAGTAGGGCACGTGATGGAGAGTGAGGGAACATGGGTCTGAACAGACAAGTTTATGTCTCAGTTTAAACAGATTTGCTAAAGATTAGCCTTGTCCTCTAAGTAATAAAACCTTCCTGGTTTGTAATCACAGGGGAAGGTAAAAGATAAATATTATGCAGGACAGAGCACAGACTGAAGCAGACAGAGAAATAATGAGGGCTCAGAATTAGTTTCTTACTCTTCACTTAGAATGAATAGAAAAAATCCAAGAGAATAATACTTAAATATGATCTAAATTTGTATTTTATTTGCATCAATCACAAAATAATTGATATTTTAGTCCCATCTAGATGGGTGAATAGCAATAGCCACTTGCGAGTTTTTCCTAATTCTTCTTTTGATTTCATATTTTTTAAATTCTTCCTTTCTTCTGCATGCTGCATGTGCGTATTTTAAAATATGTATGTGTCTTTTTGCAGTAATTGTGATTTGATATTTAATGACTGTAATAAATTAAACAGCATCTATCTAATAATAAAAACTACATTACATTCATAGTCTACAAACCTTTATAATCTGGTTTGAAATTTCTAGGAAAAATGAAACGAAACCGAGTTGAAACTCTGATCATGTTGCATTAGGTTATCACTGTACTCTCTCTCTTTTTTTTAATGTTTATTTATTTTTGAAGGAGAGAGAGACAGAGTGTGAGTTGGGGGGGGGGCAGAGAGAGAGGGAGACACAGAATCCAAAGAGGCTCCAGGCTCTGGGCTGTCAGCACAGAGCCCGATGCGGGGCTCAAACCCACAAACCGCAAGATCATGACCCGAGCCGAAGTCGGACGCTCAACAGACTGAGCCACCCAGGCGCCCCACTGTACTCTTCATATTCAAAACAGGGTCTGCATATGTGACAAGAAGCTAGAATGTCTCCTGTAGATCACATCAGAGAAGTGTTACATCCTCTGCTCACTTAAAACTAATAAAATTTCTCTTTATGTAACGTTCTTTGTATTAGCGCCTACTGCATCTATTTTCAGGTGTAGCCTCATTACTGAAAAAAACCCAGGGAGGAAAAATCCTTGGTGAAATGCCACAATGAAATGAGTTCATTTTTAAGGATGACTGAAAATGTAGGACAATTAATCACATTGTCTTATGTGGACAGTAAAGATGAAATATGGGGTATTGTAATAAATCTCTCATGGATTTGTGATAGTCCAATTAGGGTAGGCTAATCAGATATTTGGAAAGTAATGTACTGCCCATTGATTTTCTTTGCTAGAGGAATGGGATCTCACCATTCATATCTCCCAAACCTTGACACCTAATTACTATCAATTTTGTTTATTTGATCCATATTTTTCTATTCCTTTTACTACAGCAAAGTCTGCTGAAATATTGAATACCAGTGATGGCCTTTAAGCTTGAATTTGAGACATCTCCTTGTTTCCTGGAGCGGCTTAATGCAGTGGTCTGAAGGGTGAATGTGAATCGTAGATCAAGGGGGATTATGTGAGTCTGGCTGGAACTTTATCAGCTGTCAGATTTAAAGTGCATGCATGAAGTTGTAGGTAGAAGACAAGGTCAGAAATATGGGGCATGGAATTCCAAACAGATTGGAAAAGGGAAAGTGAAGATGGTTCAGGAAGAAGCTTAAATGTTAACTTCTTGGCCTAACTAGATAGGGTGGGCTTAATGGGCAAGGCCAGGCAGGACTCACACAAATTACAGCAGAGTGGATTAACTATAGTAGTTAATCTCAGGAAATGTTCTTGTCCCCTCTCTCCATTTTGGCTACAGCAGCCCTGATGAGTGACACTTGGCTTCCTCTTTCTTTTCTGTTTAAAAAGAATAGTCTCTCTACTCTCATCTTTCATCAACCCCTGCCCAATTCCCAATCCCCACCGAGGGAGGACAAGTCTGTTTAGTATACCTGCTGTAGTCATAGCGCCACGGTCCCTAAATCGTCAATTACATCAGAGTAGTAGGTGATAAAATGTGAATGACTACAAAACATTTGTAATACTGTTGAGTGGTCAGAAGGAATGGTATAGATCTGCAGATTATAATGTAAACAGAGGGGCACGTGGGCGGCTCAGTCAGTTGAGCAACCAACTTCGGCTCAGGTCATGATCTCACCGTGTGTGAGTTCGAGCCCCACATTGAATTGCACTTTCAGGACAGAGCCTGCTTGGAATCTCTCTCTCTCTCCTTCTCTCTCTCTGCCCCTCCCCTACTCATGCTCTCTCACTCTCAAAATAAATAAATAAACTTTAAAAAGTTAAAATAAATAAAGATCTAAATATTATGTTGAAAAAGGTGGAGCAATCATTTTGTGTAAATTATAAGCATTTAAATTATAAGTATTACAGGCATACATACGGGTAAATTAATTTACAGAAGATAGCTTAGAGGGATATACATTAAATGTGTCAGTGTGGGGGGTGCCTGGGTGGCTCATTTAGTTAAACGTTGGACTCTTGATTTCGGCTCAGGTCATGATTTCACGGTTTGTGGAGTGAAGCCTTGTGTTGGGCTCTGTGCTGCGTTAGCACGGAGCCTGCTTGGAATTCTCTCTCCCTTTCTCTCCACCCCTCCCCTACTCATGTGTATGCACGCTCTCTCTCTCAAAATAAATAAACTTAAAAAAAAGACGTGTCAGTGTGAATGCCTGTGAGGGAAGAGGAGTCATATTTGGGGTGGAGGATGAAGGGAAAATGAGGAAACAGGAACAGATGGCTGGGTACAGACCAATCATAATAAAGTGCCATAGCATAAGAAGTGAAAATCAAGCCACTTTGTTACACCTCCTGTCCAAACTGAACACACGAATAAATGAATGAATGAATAACATTAAAATCAATTAATGAATGTCTGAAATCTCATCCTATTTGTTTCACCCTATAATTTGACTAATCCCTGAATTTTATGAAGAGAAACCATTTTTGTTTGCTAAGTTTAAAATTGTTGCTAAAATTTATCCAGTATGATATCAAGGAGAATTCAGATAACACTTTGGATTTGGAATGCCTTTAGAACTGTTTTGAGAGATTCCTCCCTAACATATCCATGGGAGGACACTGAGGCTAGAAACTGGGATTTGCACAAGCTAAAGCCATTGGCACAGAAAGGGACTTCCAATGTGTTGTTCACACTGCTGGGTAAATAGCTGGTCATGGGATGCCTGGGTGGCTCAGTTGGTTAAGCATCTTACTCTTGATTTCAGTTCAGGTCATGATCTCAGGGTTTGCGAGTTTGAGCCCTGCCTTGGGCTCCATGCTCACAGCTCTGTCTCAAAAGTAAATAGATTAATTAAACAAAACAAAACAAAACAAACTAGTCATAGCATGCACAGTTGCTCACTTTCTGCCTTGCTGTTTGGCATAGAGAGAGAAACATAGTTCCAAGAAGTGAGAAAATATGGATCAGGCATCTGTGGAGTGAGACTTCTCAATATCTTAAACCACTGGCAAAAAATTGACAGTGTTTTATTAGCCTCTGTTAAGAACTAAAGACTACTTATCCATTTATTTATGTGGCAATGAAGGTGAAATTTTGGCAAGTTAATTGATGACCGTAAATAATGTAATTACAAGTGTAAAACTAAAGGGGAGAGAAGCAGTGGATCTGAGAGGTCCTGAGGAGCTGTTGAAAGCAGTTGAATTAGAAACTTGAGGGATTTGGTACTAGTCCCCACTCTCTATGATTGAGTCCCTTCCTCAGTAAGGTGGATGTGATAACATCTTCAGAAGAAGACCCTGAAGGACTGTAAGGTCCTAGTTGTTAGGATCAAGTTTCCACATGGACACCATGTTCTCTTAGTAGGAAATTGTTTGTGATCTTCGTTTACAGTAAGGGATAAAGGCATATCTCTGAGCACATGTGAAAAAACATGACTTGCAAATTAACATCTGTCAGGTGGGCAAACCTTTCATAAAACATAATTTCAGGGCTGCCGGGGTGGCTCAGTTGCTTAAGCAGTCGACTCTTGATTTAGGCTCAGGTCATGATCTCATGGTTGTGCAACAGAGCATGGTTGAGGCTCCCTACTGGGCAGGTAGCCTGCTTGGGATTCTCTCTCTCCCTCTGCCCTTCCCCCACTCGTGTGCACATGTGCACTCTCTCAAAAAAAAAAAATTAGAAACAAAAGTTTCATAAATTATAATGGCTATACTATTTAGATACTACGCTTGATCTTAGCCAAAAGGCCGAGAAGTGATTATACTATTTAGATAATTATGGCTTTAAAGATTCTTTAATGAAGCTGGAGAAAAAAACATTCATGGAAATATCAGATAGCTATTTTATTACTAGAGCCAGCAATAATGTTACTATTATAAATCTCCATTTAATTTATCTGATGTTTCTTTATGTCCCATTATTTTAACCTTACAAGAATTTTCTGAGGGAAAGAGGTTTGATATGATTCCATTTAGAATGGAAGAGACTGAGGTTCTGTGTGATTCCTTTTAACAGGCCATACCATTTGAAGTGTTTGAAGAACACTGAGAGGGATTTTTTTCTAGCTCTGGCATGGGTCTAAATTTCTTGCATTATAGAATAATAGGTAACAGCTCAGCTCCACCCTAGTATAAAACTCTGTCATATCCACTCTTGTTCTGAAATGTAAAAATATTGGGTCCTATGACACCTAGTACAAACCACAGATAGGGTGTGATTTAGGATACGGTGGTCAATATCTGATTTTGGCTGTGAGTACTAGAATAATAAGATTTTAAGTCTTTTCTCTTACAGTATCATACAAATGTGTACCTCCAGAGAATGGGCACTGAAGTATAAAATTGCAAGGACTGTTAATGCACATATACCAATGGAGATGACAATATCATATCATATAAAGCTGGAATGAGAATCTCTTGTTTAAATATGTAAACAAGTCAAGCCACTCACTGTGTATGATGTAGGCAATTTGCAAAATTATGCAAAGTGTTTAAGGTTACCAAGACATGTTAATACACTGAGGCACAATTTAATGCTTGGTGTGTTTTCCAAATGTGCATAATTTACTCCTTGGTACTGTTTTTTTATGATGTGTGACAAATATCCCCAATGCCAAGTGATTAATTTCCAAGTAACAGGGAGCTTTTTTTTCCCATCTTGCTTTGGTAAACTTCTGGACGAGCCCAGACTGACAGGCTTTTGCCATGGCTCTGAGCAGGCCAGACCTTGGTCTTGGCCTTGGCCATCTGGACAGAGGCGATGGTATCAGACATCCCTCAGCTACTATGTGCATCTGAACTTTGAGAGAATGTAGTACATTTGGCCGTTTTAATGTCCTGTATCGATATTATGCTCCACTGTCTGTTTGCATAGACTCAAGACTCAAGACTTTCTCTGTTCAAGAATGTCTGGGGCGCCTGGGTGGCTCAGTCAGTTGAGGGTCTGACTTCAACTAAGGTCACGATCTCATGGTTCATGGGTTTGAGCCCTGTGTCAAGCTCTGTGCTGACAGCTTGGAGCCTGGAACCTGCTTCCGATTCTGTGTCTTTCTCTCTGCCCCCTGCTCGCACTCTGTCTCTGTTTCTCTCAAAAATAAATACATATTAAAAAAAAAAAAAAAAAGAAGGGAATTTCTGGATGGCCTCTAGAACTTGACCAGGTCCTCTGTGAATATCCCTATCTTTGTCTCCATGGGAATTTTGATTACGGTTCTCAAATTTCAAAATAAAGCTAACTAATCATTTCTGTACATGACGATCAATTCACATTGTCTTTTAAAATTTCTTGGCCATCTTTAAAAGATGTACCTCTCAGAGGTGAAATGGAATAGCATATGTTGACAGAAACAGAAAAAGGAAGAAAATAAATGGCGTAAGCAAAATATACTGCAGCACAGAGATAAGAAGAGATGTATACAAAACAGTCTGTCATTCATTAAAAAAAAAAATCCCATAGCCTTTAGGCTGAGATCTACAGGGAAAAAAATAGCAGCAGAAAAAAGGAGCCTACCTGCCAAATATATGGTACAGTGTTCATTACTAAATTGAAAGCCCTTGTAAGGTTATGATACAAATGTTACTGTGTCAGTTGAGTCAAAGTTCTGTTGAGTGTGTACTGTTGAGAGCCTGCAACCTCACCACTGTATCCACTGCAAGGTCCCCCCTACATTCTGACCCTGGGGGAGGCTCCAGACCATGTAGCAAACTCCATGTGCTACGCCAGACCTAGAACTTGTCTTAATTACTACAGTATCAACTTGGGAGTGGAGCAGAATTGCTGGAGTGCTGTTCGAAGACAACAAAATAAGTGGGCAGTAATAGTGGCAGATCAGAAGAATTGGTTCAGACCAAGTATTTGAGGCTCACCTTCAACAGCGAAGGTAAAAGAAACTTGGCGGTAAGTTTTCTGTTTGCCAGCCCTGTGACAGGATTGTGATGTGCCTAGTTCTGATGAGCAAACAGTGACCTTTTAGAGTTGGGGAGAGTTGGCACATACGAGATATGATTACATCCTTATCACTAAGTGAATATATACCTGACAAAGGGGAACATACTCTCCTGTCATGCACAAAATAACAATGATAATAACTAAAACTTATTGAGTGTTTTACTATGTGGCAGGCATTATTCTGAGACTCCTTTCTATGCTACTTAATTTTGACACAAACCTAACATGCCAGATGCAAATTCTCAACCCTTAATCATTCATGCTACTGATCACTGTAAACTTACTTAAGTATTTAAATACTCTGATCCGTGAGATAAAAAGCAATGAACTAATTAAAAATGAAAGTAGGAAACAAGCATTTGGATTAGGCTTTCTAGGAGCATTCCAGAGTTTTGAGAATAGTTAGACATGCATTTGGACATAAATTTTCAAGAAAAATATTTTTTCATTTATGAAAATAGGAGGCCACGTGATTCTCTGTGGAAATTTTAGGTAAAGAAAAAATTCAAAGCTATGAAATTTTAAATGGAATAGAGGAGTGTTCTCAACCTTAGCCACACATTGGACTCACTTGGGGAACTTTAAAAACTTACAAATGTCTGAGTTCCACTCCAGATATTCTTACTGAATTGGTGCCATATGTGGGTTTCTGGAAGCTGGCCAGGTGGCATCCACTGCAAAATCTCAAGACTTGACTTGAGGGTAGCTTCTGGTAAAGCCTAAGCACTCAGGAGGGAATCAGGGTGACCTGGGTTGGAAATCACAAATCCGCATGTATGAATTGTTTGATTTTGGAAGATGAACTTTTACCTTCTGAGATTCAGTCTTCCCATGTATACTATGGGGATAATAATAGCACTTTGAATTTGCAGAATGCGCACGAATCTCTTGGCAATGCATACATGTCTTTTAGCGTAGTGCTTGGCATTTCATGATCACTCAAAAACACTGCAGGCAGATAATAGGTGAGAGTTTTCCCCCAAATTATGAGACAGTGACATGGAAAATCAGTAAGGCAGAGCTATTACTGAGTTTAATGCTTGAATTGATGATCTCTATGCATGTTAAATGACATATATTTACCTATTTATCTATAAGCTATCTTTCCATTCGTCTATCAATTATTAGCTAACTAGCAAACTAATAGCTTTTGTAGAGCAGGGATTCCTCCTCATTTGCTTGGTACTAACTTAGATTCCAAGGCACATTAGAGAGTCAGATGACATGAGAATGTAAATAAGGCAGCTTTACAGAATTATTTTCCTATCTTCCCTCCCACCCCAAGAATCTTCACAATCCCCAGTGTCTCAGTCTTCTGGGATCTCTCTCTGCCTTACCTCAGTCTTGCTTACTGAAATGTCCATTAGGAAATCCAAGACCTCTTTTTGACTACCCTGGAGAAGGCATTTAATTTGTTAACATGTTAGTCACATTGGCCATTGTTCTAAGAGGCCCAGAGCCATGAGTCATTCTATCTTTCTGTGAGGTCTTGTACTGACTCCTGACTAAGAGTCAACATCTGCTTTTCTGATTCTGCTTAATTCCCTATCTCCTGGTTCATAACCATGACCATGTGGAAGTTTCAGGTTTTTGACTGCCGTAAGCTACTGTTCCCAAGTAATGGCAGATGAGCAAGTGCTTTAGGACGTGACATCACTCAAGTAACACATGCTTATGAGTTACTGCAAATGTCTTGGCTATTAACCTTCTTCATTGGGCCAGATATATTTTAAAATGTCTCACTTTTCCATTGTATCAGAGTTAAGGGAGTCTGATTAAAGTGGGCATATGTCCTTTTTTAATTAATTAATATGAAAACACAGCAGTAAAGATGCTTGCTGATAATAAAGGAACCATTTTTTAAAAGTCTAACATTTACTTACTTAAGCAATTCATAATTGTTCTTTAAAGAAATAATTTTTTAATGTTGTTTTATCTGGCCACATTCCATTCATTCTATGTGTGTTAGTTTAAGCATCATAACAAACTTGTGAAATTCATGCTATTACTATGTCTAGTTTACAGCTAAAAAACCAAGGACATCCAATTAGAAACTGATGGAGAAAAAAATTAAATATAGGTAATCTGGTTCCCAAAAATGGATTCTTTAACATTATACCCTCTTATCAACAGCAAAGGTTTACCAACACAGTAATGCCCTAACAGCATGCAAAAAATTCCTTTTTATTTTTTCTGGCATTTAATCACGGTCAAGTGGCAATACTGGGTTCATTGTTCCTTTCTTTATTTAACTCTGTTAAGCGATGCCTTGTAGGGAGGTCCCTGATCATGAAGTTATCAATAATGAAAGTTTTCTTTCTAGTGTTCAAAATACGCAACCTGAAGCAATGGTCCTCTGATACAACATTTTTCTTTTGGAGCTCCATTTTCCTTCTGAAAGTCATTTCCCTTGGGCAGATTTTTCCAATTAGATAATTGTCTCTCAGGTAAAACTCGGCTTCCAGCTTTTTCAGCGGTTACTCAAAATCTGACATTTTTTTTTTGTCTGATGGCCTTTTAAAAGCTAAAATCCTGAGTTTTTATAAATTTTTCTTGCATAAACTGTTTAAATTGGACCTAGTGATAACTTCATTTATGAGAAGTTTTTAAAGGCTCCAACTAATTTTCATACAGAAATATCCTAGATAGAGTAACTCCTCCTCAACTTGGAACCCTCTTTGTTGGTAGGTAATTATTACCTAAATATCACCAGTCCTAAACTATATGGACACAAAGGAAATCACATTAATCTTCATAGCTCAAATGTCTAGTCTTACCAACTGCATATGCAGAAATTCCACACAGTTCCCTCTGGTGTTTCTCCTGGACCACAGAGGTGCCCTTGTGGGAATTCACACACCTGTCTTTTGCATTACCAGATGGATCCATCAACTCCATTCCTTCCTGTTCTGACTTCTCTGTGAAGCTCCTAGAAGTGTAGCATCAATATGGTTGGTGGCAAAGTGCATAATGAGAATACTATAAGAACACCAACGAGCACATGAAGGACACTGTCCAAGGCTGTGTCTCACGCCGCCCATCCCTGTAGGGCTGGAGATGTGCTAAGTTCTGTGTAGATGAGGAGGAATTACACTCTCCAAGTCTGCATTGCCCTGTGTTACCTCAGTCCAGGAACAGCAATATTTCTACCCAGTGTCTCTTAAAAAATAGCAACCTATTTTCTGGCCCTGAACCATTTTTCATAAAGGGCTTAAAACTTGTCCAAGTGATTGGGCAGGGAACAGCTGCCCTAAAATAATAACCATTTCTTTCCATCGGTTTTCTCTCCCCTGGGCCCCTTTATGAAAACTAATGTCAAAGTTCCTTTCTCAACCTTCTGTGTAATGTGTACCTCTTGTCCCTGTGCAGAGACTGGAGTTTGAGTTACATAATTCCACTCAGCAGACACATTTATCCCAGGATTTACTTCTATTTACTTTTCCATGGCTAACAGCATTTTGATTCTACCAAATCATGACTCATTTCTGTTGGGGAACAATTAGAAAAAGAGAAAGAAAAACCTGGAAATAGCAATGGGAAATGAAGCAGACAACAGAGTTTAAGAATAGAGGATCTGCGGGGCGCCTGGGTGGCACAGTCGGTTAAGTGTCCGACTTCACCCAGGTCACGATCTCACGGTCTGTGAGTTCGAGCCCCGCGTCAGGCTCTGGGCTGATGGCTCAGAGCCTGGAGCCTGTTTCCGATTCTGTGTCTCCCTCTCTCTCTGCCCCCTCCCCCGTTCATGCTCTGTTTCTCTCTGTCCCAAAAATAAATAAACGTTGAAAAAAAAAATTAAAAAAAAAAAAAAAAAAGAATAGAGGATCTGCAATTAAGTTTCGGGGCTATAAAGGTCAGCCAGCGTGTTAGATCTGCACTCGTGAGATTATTAGAAAAAATGGAATTTAAGGTGTGTTCTGTGGAAAAACAAATACAAACCTTTTAGTGTGATGTCATCTTCACCTGAGCTAAGATTCTATAACCCCAAATGTTGGGGAAGCCTGTTGAAAAATACCTTTTTAGCATAAATGAGTGCATTACATAAAGATACCTTCCATTCTTCCATCTCCAACAAAGTATTCATTTTCAGGACCATAGGGAGATTACGGAGGATATTAATAACTCTAAACCATGTATCAAACACCCATTAACATTTGTGTGGAATCTCAGATCCTAGAAAATGAAAACACTTCTGGGCGTGTGTATTTTCTGCAACCAAGACAAAAAAATTAAAAAAAATCTGGATGAAGGTGTTGGTAAGAGAAAATCTAAGGCTGTTATCTAGTGAACAAAGGGACAGTAAGTGGAAATGAATTTTAATGTCTCATTATTAGTAATTTGGGATGTGCAAAACACCTTTTATGTTTTACTCTAGTAAAATCTTTTCATTTTAGTGATTGTAAAAGTCCCTTTTGCATGTAACTTTGATCTTCTGAATCCTGTTTTCCCCAGAGGATCTTATGCTTCTCGATGAGTAAGACAGGGTCTGCTTTTTTCTCTTTACAACTCATCTTCATAAGGTGAATGGCTGGCTAGGAGGTGTCATAGAATTTCAAATAATTCATCCTTTTGGATTACGAAGAATTATATTTTTGTGAGTTTAATGAAAATTCCATTATCATCAAGGACATGCTTTATTCTTTTAGCAGGACCTATGTTTGTTTTTGAAAAATCTGTCATATTGGTCTCCACCATGTTTGTGTGTGTCATCAGAGAGCAGTAATAAAGGAGGCACTGTGTATTAGGGTCACGTACCACAGGATCAGCTGAAAACCTCACCATCTGCTTGTTAGAGAGTGTGTGATTTGAGAGTGACAGAGCATCCTCTCAGATCTCTCCACTCATTCCTGATGGCTGAGAGGACGAGATCCTTTCACCTAGGATACTGGTTTAGATGTTAACAGGAGCATATCTCTTTTTCATGTGAACTTCATTAGCTCAAAGAAAGAGTGGGAAGCTTGAATTTGTAAGACAAAAGAGAAGGGGGAAATTTTCTAAGGAAGGGGTTTGGGAAAGGAGATTAGTAGGTAGAAGAGGGAAGAAGAGGAGGGAGAATTATAAAGGAGAGAGAAGGAGAGAAATTGAGTGGGAAGAGGGAGGAAGGAGGAAAGGAAAAAGATCTTTATGAGCCAATTGCCAAGATCTATAGCCAACCTTTCTGTGGTACATGACAAAAAATTAAGTTAAGGTTAAAATTCCTGCCCTTTGTTCTACTGCTCTGTGAAGATCCACCAGATTCTTCCTATTCTCCTATTGTATTTCAGGCGTGTGTTTGATATGGAGAAACTAGCAGGTAAAATGCCCTTAAGAAAAGTGATGGTAACTGTTCAACATCCAAGGATTCCATGGAGATAGGGTTGTGTGCCATCCCCAGTCCCTCTTAGAAAACAAATTAGTCATCCCTCGTTTCCTACCTGGCAAGCACAGGAAGCTGTGAACTAGAACTCCTGGATAGCAAGGACTATTTCTACAAGATTAAAGGGAAGGGGACCGATTACTGATGGCAGTCAAGGTAGGAAACAGAAACACTAACAATGAATGCTCACAGGTGACTAAAATCAGTCAAAGTGATGGCTGAAAACTCACCAAAAGTAGCTGTTTTCTGAGAGAATTTACTAGATGTTGAAAGGACTAAAGTTTAGAGGCTGGTGAAGTAATTCCATATTTTATGAGGTAAAAGGTGGACATAGACCCCTTGGAGATCACAAGGAGATTCAGGTACCATCTGAAGACATCTATGGGCATTTTCTCAGATTTCCGGTAACAGGCAGAGTGAAACTTACCTCATCATTATTAAAAGGCAGTGAGAACAGAGCTAGTCTGAGGAAGGTCTCCCATCATGCCTTCTGTGGCCCATGGCCACCCACAACTATTTGAAAGAAGGGTGTTAGTCCTGAAAGAGTGAGTGTAGTTATTTGGCATATTTAGGATTTAAAGCAGCATTCCTGACATTCAACCCCTCCCTCCTTTGTCTCTAGGCAGTTCCCTCCTGTGAAAATAAGAAACCCTTAGGCTTTCCTGCTGGGACAGTAAAGAGAAGAATGTCAACTTATAGACAGAGTATAGCAAACCCTGAAAGGGATCTTAATGGATTTCTAATCCAACTGTTTTAGAGAAAATGTTAACCCAGAAAAGTTTTTTATACATTGTTAGAGTTAAGGAGTCAGGGTGAGAACTCATTTCTTATTCAATTTGCAGGATAATATCCTCTAGCCCTTGTTGTAAAAGTTACAAAGTGGAGTGGAAAAACCCTGAACAAAAATGTTTTTAGATTCTTTGTTATTTAAATTATTTCTTCTTGTTAAAATCCCCATGGGGTATACGTATTGTGTAACTTTTGCACTAAATCCACACTGTATACTGAGAAACAAATATTGTTCCATTAAAAAAAAAAAAAGGAAATGAATGTACTAGAAGTGTGTTGATTCTCTAATCAGCTGACCAGAAACTCAATATATCAGAGGGTTTAGTTGTGAAAATTGATTTTCTAGGTCTAAATATTTTATAGGTGATTTTACCTAATACTATTTCCAGAGATACCTATTAGAGATATGTAGGCAGTTTGCTAAAAAGTTACTAGTTGAGAATGGAAGTCTGTGTGGTCCCCTGACCACTTACATGAACTGATGTATGTGATTGCATGGTCCTGAATGAGGCAGTGTATTGTGTAATTTTATGTTACTACATATGCTATTCTTAGACCTCCTATTACACTGAGGTTCTCTATAATAATGACAGATGTATGATTCATCAGGTTGTCATAAAAAAGATGAAAGACTTTAGGAAGCAAAAAGAATGTGGTGAACACTAAAGAATACATGTGAATGCAATAAGGAAGCCTCAGGATTTTGTTTAAAAATG